>NC_081294.1:156776096-158021072 GCF_030435805.1 Mustela lutreola
GCCGGGGCCTCCCCTATGGGAAAGCACAGCATTCTTTGGGAAATCAGAGTCGGGTCTGTGGGATGCTGCCTGCTGCTTGCCGGAGCCAGTCTCCACCGCGCGGTGTAATAAACCCGCATGGAGCGAAATCCTCTTGGCCTGGGCATCCCCTCTGCCTGAGAGAGAAGCGCAGTGGCGCCTGTGGAAAGATTTTTAAGGAAAGGGACATGTCTGTCACTGCAGAGCGACGGAAGCCTGGCTGCTAAAGAGACCAGAGGGCACGATTAGGGCAGGGGAAAGGGCTCCACTCTGAGGAAGGAGTCTGGGCAGAAAGCATGCCTGTCCTGAGCCTTTGGGCCCAAGGAGACAGCAGCTCCTTGGTCACCTGTCCGTGGTGGAGACACGGGCTTGCCACCAGGCGCCTACCCTGAACTCGAGAAACAACGCCCAGAAAGAACTCGCCATCAGATGCCGTCTTCCTCAAGGATGTGGAAGCTTGGAGCAGGCACGGGGTTTAAGGGGAAGGAGTGGGGACAGTCCCCCCCCCCAAAGCTCCCTATTCAGTGCACGGGCGGTGTGCAGGGATCCTGTCACCTCTCCTTTCCTGTGGGGAAAGCACTGGCCTAGTCCGTGAATCTGCCTGAGCGCCAGAGTAAAAGGCCAAGCGATGCCTACACCGGGAGATGGTAGTGTGCCTAGAGTGCAATCCTTGGCTACGCACGCTACTGCAGGGTTGTGGCTATGTCTGCTTAGTTCGGCCTGGCAGGGTGAACCCAGGATGCTAACATGGAGCCCAGGAAAGCAAGGCCCAAGAGGCACCAGCTCTCCAGCAGCTCTTCTTCCCTGACGCGACTGAAGCCTTGCTGAGGAAGCAGCGGCGAAGTGCTGTTCACTCCAAGCCAAAGCCTCTGCGAAAGCACAGCATGCGCTGAGAAATGTTCTGCGGGCTGCTGATGCTTGCCTGAGGCCAGTCTCACGGTGGGAGAACCCCGGCATACAGCGAAAGCCTCTTTGCCTGGGCATCTCCCCTGGGAAAATGTGGCATTCGTTGGGAAATCAGAGTTGGGTTTGGGGATGCTGCTTCTGCTTGCCTGAGCTAATCTCCGCAGCACGATGGAAGATAACCGCATGGAGCGTAATACTCTTTGCCCTAGCATCCCCTCTGCCTGAGAGAGAAGCATGGTTGCACACGTCTGTCACCGTGCTCCCCAGGATCAAGTGTGGGAAGACGCAGCACGCCGGCCCCGGGGAAGAGAAGGAGCCTTTGGCCTTGGGGTCGGGTAACGCTCGGGAAGCAGGATGGCCTGCCGTGGAATGAACAGCAGGCCGGTGGCAAGACAAGTGTCACCCGCTCCCTGTGCGGAGAGATGGTAACCTGGCTGCTAAGGAGACTTGAGGGGACGACTAGGGCAGGGGCGCATGCACCACTCTGAGGAAGGAGTCTGGGCAGAAAGCAGGCCTGTCCTGTGCCTCTGCTCACAAGGGGACAGCATCTCCTTGCCACCTGTCCCAAGGGCAGGCTTGGGCTTGCCACCAGGTGCCAAACCCGGAATTCGCAGAAACAACCCCATGGAGAAACGGGCAGTCAGATGCCGTCTTCCACAAAGATGTGGCAGGGGGTGTGCCGTGGAAAGAGTGGAGACACTCCCCTACAGTTCCCCATCCCAGTTCACGGGCCGTGTGCAGGGATCCTGTCGCCTCCTATCTCCTGAGGTGAAGGCACTGGCCTAGGCCCAGAGTCTGCCTGAGAAAAGGCAAAGCCTTACCTATGCCAAGAGATGGTAATAGGCATAGAGTGCCATGCTAGGACACGCACGCTGATTCAGGGTTGTGACTGTGTCTGCTTAGTTCGGCTTAACAAGATGAAACCCAGGCGCGAACTTGGAGCAGGGGAAAGCAAGGCCCAAGAGGAACCAGCTCTCCTCCTACCGCGACAGAGCGAACGACCAAAGCCTTGCTGAGGAAGCAGCAGCGACGTGCGGATTGTGCCAAGCTGAAAACCTCTGCGAAAGCATAGAAGTCGCTGGGAAATCAGAGTCGGTTCTGTGGGCTGCTTTTGTTGCTTGCCTTAGCCTAGTATACGCAGCACGATGGGAGAAACCCGCATAGAGGGAAAGCCTCTTTGCCGGGGCATCGCCGCTGGCAAAGCACAGCATTCTTTGGGAAATCAGAGGCGGGGAAGAGAAGGAGCCGTTGGCCTTGGGGTCGGGAAAGGCGAAAAGCCTCTTTGCCTGGGCTTCTCCCCTAGGAAAGCACAGCATTCGTTGGGAAATCAGAGTTCGTTTGGGAACGCTGCTGCTGCTTGCCTAAGATAGTCTCCGCAGCACGGTGGAATATACCGGCATAGAGCGAAATTCTCTTTGCCCTAGAATCCCCTCTGCTTGAGAGAGAAGCATGGTTGCACACGTCTGTCACCACGCTCCCCAGGAGCAAGTGTGGGGTAGGCGCAGCACGCCGCCCCCAGGGAAGAGAAGGAGCCGTTGGCTTTGGGGTCGGGAATCGCTCGGTAAGCAGGATAGCCTGCCGTGGCGCGAACAGCAGGCCGGTGGCAAGACAAGTGTCACCCGCTCCCTGTACGGAGAGATGGAAGCTTGGTGCAAAGGAGACGAGGGGATAAGAAGGGCAGGGGCGCGTGCTCCACTCTAAGGAAGGAGTCTGGGCAGAGGCAGGCAGAAGGAGACAGCATCTCCTTGACCACCTGTCCCAAGGACAGCCTTGTGCTTGCCACCAGGTGCCGTACTCGGAACTCACAGAAACAACCCAATGGAGAAAGGGGCAGTCAGATGCTGTCTTCCACCAAAATGTGGCAGCGTTGTCGGTGGCAGGGGTGTGCCAGGGAAGGAGTGGAGACAGTCCCCCACAGTACCCCATCCCAGTGCACGGACCGTGTACGGGGATCCTGTGGCCTCCTCTCTCCTGTGGTGAAGACACTGGCCTAGGCCCAGAGTCTGCCTGAGCGCGGGAGCAAAAGGAAAAGCCTTACCTACGCCAGGAGATGGTAAAAGGCATAGAGTGCCATGCTAGGTCACGCAGGCTGCTGCAGGGTGGTGACTGTGTCTGCTTAGTTAGGCTTAGCAAGGTGAACCTCGGGCGTGAATTTGGAGCCCGGGAACGCAAGGCCCAAGAGGCACCAGCTCTCCCGCGGCTGTACCACTCTGCCGCGACAGAACGAAAGAAAAGGCCTTGCTGAGAAAGCAGTAGCGAAGTGCGGTTCGCGCCGAGCTGAAAACATCTGCGACAGCACAGCTGTCGCTGGGAAACCAGAGTCGGTTCTGTGGGCTGCTCTCGTTGCTTGCCTTAGCCTAGTATTCGCAGCACGATGGGAGAAACCCGCATAGAGCGAAAGACTCTTTGCCGGGGCCTCCCCTATGGGAAAGCACAGCATTCTTTGGGAAATCAGAGTCGGGTCTGTGGGATGCTGCCTGCTGCTTGCCGGAGCCAGTCTCCACCGCGCGGTGTAATAAACCCGCATGGAGCGAAATCCTCTTGGACTGGGCATCCCCTCTGCCTGAGAGAGAAGCGCAGTGGCGCCTGTGGAAAGATTTTTAAGGAAAGGGACATGTCTGTCACTGCAGAGCGACGGAAGCCTGGCTGCTAAAGAGATCAGAGGGCACGATTAGGGCAGGGGAAAGGGCTCCACTCTGAGGAAGGAGTCTGGGCAGAAAGCATGCCTGTCCTGAGCCTTTGGGCCCAAGGAGACAGCAGCTCCTTGGTCACCTGTCCGTGGTGGAGACACGGGCTTGCCACCAGGCGCCTACCCTGAACTCGAGAAACAACGCCCAGAAAGAACTCGCCATCAGATGCCGTCTTCCTCCAGGATGTGGAAGCTTGGAGCAGGCACGGGGTTTAAGGGGAAGGAGTGGGGACAGTCCCCCCCCCCCAAAGCTCCATATTCAGTGCACGGGCGGTGTGCAGGGATCCTGTCACCTCTCCTTTCCTGTGGGGAAAGCACTGGCCTAGTCCGTGAATCTGCCTGAGCGCCAGAGTAAAAGGCCAAGCGATGTCTACACCGGGAGATGGTAGTGTGCCTAGAGTGCAATCCTTGGCTACGCACGCTACTGCAGGGTTGTGGCTACGTCTGCTTAGTTCGGCCTGGCAGGGTGAACCCAGGACGCTAACATGGAGCCCAGGAAAGCAAGGCCCAAGAGGCACCAGCTCTCCAGCAGCTCTTCTTGCGTGACGCAACTGAAGCCTTGCTGAGGAAGCAGCGGCGAAGTGCTGTTCACTCCAAGCCAAAGCCTCTGCGAAAGCACAGCATGCGCTGAGAAATGTTCTGCGGGCTGCTGATGCTTGCCTGAGGCCAGTCTCACGGTGGGAGAAACCCGGCATACAGCGAAAGCCTCTTTGACTGGGCATCTCCCCTGGGAAAGTGTGGCATTCGTTGGGAAATCAGAGTTGGGTTTGGGGATGCTGCTTCTGCTTGCCTGAGCTAGTCTCCGCAGCACGGTGGAAGACAACCGCATGGAGCGTAATACTCTTTGCCCTAGCATCCCCTCTGCCTGAGAGAGAAGCATGGTTGCACACGTCTGTCACCGTGCTCCCCAGGATCAAGTGTGGGAAGACGCAGCACGCCGGCCCCGGGGAAGAGAAGGAGCCTTTGGCCTTGGGGTCGGGAAACGCTCGGGAAGCAGGATAGCCTGCCGTGGAATGAACAGCAGGCCGGTGGCAAGACAAGTGTCACCCGCTCCCTGTGCGGAGAGATGGTAACCTGGCTGCTAAGGAGACTTGAGGGGACGACTAGGGCAGGGGCGCATGCACCACTCTGAGGAAGGAGTCTGGGCAGAAAGCAGGCCTGTCCTGTGCCTCTGCTCACAAGGGGACAGCATCTCCTTGCCACCTGTCCCAAGGGCAGGCTTGGGCTTGCCACCAGGTGCCAAACCCGGAATTCGCAGAAACAACCCCATGGAGAAACGGGCAGTCAGATGCCGTCTTCCACAAAGATGTGGCAGGGGGTGTGCCGGGGAAAGAGTGGAGACACTCCCCTACAGTTCCCCATCCCAGTTCACGGGCCGTGTGCAGGGATCCTGTCGCCTCCTATCTCCTGAGGTGAAGGCACTGGCCTAGGCCCAGAGTCTGCCTGAGAAAAGGCAAAGCCTTACCTATGCCAAGAGATGGTAATAGGCATAGAGTGCCATGCTAGGACACGCACGCTGCTTCAGGGTTGTGACTGTGTCTGCTTAGTTCGGCTTAACAAGATGAACCCCAGGCGCGAACTTGGAGCAGGGGAAAGCAAGGCCCAAGAGGAACCAGCTCTCCTCCTACCGCGACAGAGCGAACGACCAAAGCCTTGCTGAGGAAGCAGCAGCGACGTGCCGTTTGTGCCAAGCTGAAAACCTCTGCGAAAGCATAGAAGTCGCTGGGAAATCAGAGTCGGTTCTGTGGGCTGCTTTTGTTGCTTGCCTTAGCCTAGTATTCGCAGCACGATGGGAGAAACCCGCATAGAGGGAAAGCCTCTTTGCCGGGGCATCGCCGCTGGCAAAGCACAGCATTCTTTGGGAAATCAGAGGCGGGGAAGAGAAGGAGCCGTTGGCCTTGGGGTCGGGAAAGGCGAAAAGCCTCTTTGCCTGGGCTTCTCCCCTAGGAAAGCACAGCATTCGTTGGGAAATCAGAGTTCGTTTGGGAACGCTGCTGCTGCTTGCCTAAGATAGTCTCCGCAGCACGGTGGAATATACCCGCATGGAGCGAAATTCTCTTTGCCCTAGAATCCCCTCTGCCTGAGAGAGAAGCATGGTTGCACACGTCTGTCACCACGCTCCCCAGGAGCAAGTGTGGGGTAGGCGCAGCACTCCGCCCCCAGGGAAGAGAAGGAGCCGTTGGCTTTGGGGTCGGGAATCGCTCGGTAAGCAGGATAGCCTGCCGTGGCGCGAACAGCAGGCCGGTGGCAAGACAAGTGTCACCCGCTCCCTGTACGGAGAGATGGAAGCTTGGTGCAAAGGAGACGAGGGGATAAGAAGGGCAGGGGCGCGTGCTCCACTCTAAGGAAGGAGTCTGGGCAGAGGCAGGCAGAAGGAGACAGCATCTCCTTGACCACCTGTCCCAAGGACAGCCTTGTGCTTGCCACCAGGTGCCGTACTCGGAACTCACAGAAACAACCCAATGGAGAAAGGGGCAGTCAGATGCTGTCTTCCACCAAAATGTGGCAGCGTTGTCGGTGGCAGGGGTGTGCCAGGGAAGGAGTGGAGACAGTCCCCCACAGTACCCCATCCCAGTGCACGGACCGTGTACAGGGATCCTGTGGCCTCCTCTCTCCTGTGGTGAAGACACTGGCCTAGGCCCAGAGTCTGCCTGAGCGCGGGAGCAAAAGGAAAAGCCTTACCTACGCCAGGAGATGGTAAAAGGCATAGAGTGCCATGCTAGGCCACGCAGGCTGCTGCAGGGTGGTGACTGTGTCTGCTTAGTTAGGCTTAGCAAGGTGAACCTCGGGCGTGAATTTGGAGCCCGGGAACGCAAGGCCCAAGAGGCACCAGCTCTCCCGCGGCTGTACCACTCTGCCGCGACAGAACGAAAGAAAAGGCCTTGCTGAGAAAGCAGTAGCGAAGTGCGGTTCGCGCCGAGCTGAAAACATCTGCGACAGCACAGCTGTCGCTGGGAAATCAGAGTCGGTTCTGTGGGCTGCTCTCGTTGCTTGCCTTAGCCTAGTATTCGCAGCACGATGGGAGAAACCCGCATAGAGCGAAAGACTCTTTGCCGGGGCCTCCCCTATGGGAAAGCACAGCATTCTTTGGGAAATCAGAGTCGGGTCTGTGGGATGCTGCCTGCTGCTTGCCGGAGCCAGTCTCCACCGCGCGGTGTAATAAACCCGCATGGAGCGAAATCCTCTTGGCCTGGGCATCCCCTCTGCCTGAGAGAGAAGCGCAGTGGCGCCTGTGGAAAGATTTTTAAGGAAAGGGACATGTCTGTCACTGCAGAGCGACGGAAGCCTGGCTGCTAAAGAGACCAGAGGGCATGATTAGGGCAGGGGAAAGGGCTCCACTCTGAGGAAGGAGTCTGGGCAGAAAGCATGCCTGTCCTGAGCCTTTGGGCCCAAGGAGACAGCAGCTCCTTGGTCACCTGTCCGTGGTGGAGACACGGGCTTGCCACCAGGCGCCTACCCTGAACTCGAGAAACAACGCCCAGAAAGAACTCGCCATCAGATGCCGTCTTCCTCCAGGATGTGGAAGCTTGGAGCAGGCACGGGGTTTAAGGGGAAGGAGTGGGGACAGTCCCCCCCCCCAAAGCTCCCTATTCAGTGCACGGGCGGTGTGCAGGGATCCTGTCACCTCTCCTTTCCTGTGGGGAAAGCACTGGCCTAGTCCGTGAATCTGCCTGAGCGCCAGAGTAAAAGGCCAAGCGATGCCTACACCGGGAGATGGTAGTGTGCCTAGAGTGCAATCCTTGGCTACGCACGCTACTGCAGGGTTGTGGCTATGTCTGCTTAGTTCGACCTGGCAGGGTGAACCCAGGACGCTAACATGGAGCCCAGGAAAGCAAGGCCCAAGAGGCACCAGCTCTCCAGCAGCTCTTCTTGCCTGACGCGACTGAAGCCTTGCTGAGGAAGCAGCGGCGAAGTGCTGTTCACTTCAAGCCAAAGCCTCTGCGAAAGCACAGCATGCGCTGAGAAATGTTCTGCGGGCTGCTGATGCTTGCCTGAGGCCAGTCTCACGGTGGGAGAAACCCGGCATACAGCGAAAGCCTCTTTGCCTGGGCATCTCCCCTGGGAAAATGTGGCATTCGTTGGGAAATCAGTGTTGGGTTTGGGGATGCTGCTTCTGCTTGCCTGAGCTAATCTCCGCAGCACGGTGGAAGATAACCGCATGGAGCGTAATACTCTTTGCCCTAGCATCCCCTCTGCCTGAGAGAGAAGCATGGTTGCACACGTCTGTCACCGTGCTCCCCAGGAGCATGTGTGGGAAGACGCAGCACGCCGGCCCCGGGGAAGAGAAGGAGCCTTTGGCCTTGTGGTCGGGAAACGCTCGGGAAGCAGGATAGCCTGCCGTGGAATGAACAGCAGGCCGGTGGCAAGACAAGTGTCACCCGCTCCCTGTGCGGAGAGATGGTAACCTGGCTGATAAGGAGACTTGAGGGGATGACCAGGGCAGGGGCGCATGCACCACTCTGAGGAAGGAGTCTGGGCAGAAAGCAGGCCTGTCCTGTGCCTCTGCTCACAAGGGGACAGCATCTCCTTGCCACCTGTCCCAAGGGCAGGCTTGGGCTTGCCACCAGGTGCCAAACCCGGAATTCGCAGAAACAACCCCATGGAGAAACGGGCAGTCAGATGCCGTCTTCCACAAAGATGTGGCAGGGGGTGTGCCGGGGAAAGAGTGGAGACACTCCCCTACAGTTCCCCATCCCAGTTCACGGGCCGTGTGCAGGGATCCTGTCGCCTCCTATCTCCTGAGGTGAAGGCACTGGCCTAGGCCCAGAGTCTGCCTGAGAAAAGGCAAAGCCTTACCTATGCCAAGAGATGGTAATAGGCATAGAGTGCCATGCTAGGACACGCACGCTGCTTCAGGGTTGTGACTGTGTCTGCTTAGTTCGGCTTAACAAGATGAACCCCAGGCGCGAACTTGGAGCAGGGGAAAGCAAGGCCCAAGAGGAACCAGCTCTCCTCCTACCGCGACAGAGCGAACGACCAAAGCCTTGCTGAGGAAGCAGCAGCGACGTGCCGTTTGTGCCAAGCTGAAAACCTCTGCGAAAGCATAGAAGTCGCTGGGAAATCAGAGTCGGTTCTGTGGGCTGCTTTTGTTGCTTGCCTTAGCCTAGTATTCGCAGCACGATGGGAGAAACCCGCATAGAGGGAAAGCCTCTTTGCCGGGGCATCGCCGCTGGCAAAGCACAGCATTCTTTGGGAAATCAGAGGCGGGGAAGAGAAGGAGCCGTTGGCCTTGGGGTCGGGAAAGGCGAAAAGCCTCTTTGCCTGGGCTTCTCCCCTAGGAAAGCACAGCATTCGTTGGGAAATCAGAGTTCGTTTGGGAACGCTGCTGCTGCTTGCCTAAGATAGTCTCCGCAGCACGGTGGAATATACCCGCATGGAGCGAAATTCTCTTTGCCCTAGAATCCCCTCTGCCTGAGAGAGAAGCATGGTTGCACACGTCTGTCACCACGCTCCCCAGGAGCAAGTGTGGGGTAGGCGCAGCACTCCGCCCCCAGGGAAGAGAAGGAGCCGTTGGCTTTGGGGTCGGGAATCGCTCGGTAAGCAGGATAGCCTGCCGTGGCGCGAACAGCAGGCCGGTGGCAAGACAAGTGTCACCCGCTCCCTGTACGGAGAGATGGAAGCTTGGTGCAAAGGAGACGAGGGGATAAGAAGGGCAGGGGCGCGTGCTCCACTCTAAGGAAGGAGTCTGGGCAGAGGCAGGCAGAAGGAGACAGCATCTCCTTGACCACCTGTCCCAAGGACAGCCTTGTGCTTGCCACCAGGTGCCGTACTCGGAACTCACAGAAACAACCCAATGGAGAAAGGGGCAGTCAGATGCTGTCTTCCACCAAAATGTGGCAGCGTTGTCGGTGGCAGGGGTGTGCCAGGGAAGGAGTGGAGACAGTCCCCCACAGTACCCCATCCCAGTGCACGGACCGTGTACAGGGATCCTGTGGCCTCCTCTCTCCTGTGGTGAAGACACTGGCCTAGGCCCAGAGTCTGCCTGAGCGCGGGAGCAAAAGGAAAAGCCTTACCTACGCCAGGAGATGGTAAAAGGCATAGAGTGCCATGCTAGGCCACGCAGGCTGCTGCAGGGTGGTGACTGTGTCTGCTTAGTTAGGCTTAGCAAGGTGAACCTCGGGCGTGAATTTGGAGCCCGGGAACGCAAGGCCCAAGAGGCACCAGCTCTCCCGCGGCTGTACCACTCTGCCGCGACAGAACGAAAGAAAAGGCCTTGCTGAGAAAGCAGTAGCGAAGTGCGGTTCGCGCCGAGCTGAAAACATCTGCGACAGCACAGCTGTCGCTGGGAAATCAGAGTCGGTTCTGTGGGCTGCTCTCGTTGCTTGCCTTAGCCTAGTATTCGCAGCACGATGGGAGAAACCCGCATAGAGCGAAAGACTCTTTGCCGGGGCCTCCCCTATGGGAAAGCACAGCATTCTTTGGGAAATCAGAGTCGGGTCTGTGGGATGCTGCCTGCTGCTTGCCGGAGCCAGTCTCCACCGCGCGGTGTAATAAACCCGCATGGAGCGAAATCCTCTTGGCCTGGGCATCCCCTCTGCCTGAGAGAGAAGCGCAGTGGCGCCTGTGGAAAGATTTTTAAGGAAAGGGACATGTCTGTCACTGCAGAGCGACGGAAGCCTGGCTGCTAAAGAGACCAGAGGGCACGATTAGGGCAGGGGAAAGGGCTCCACTCTGAGGAAGGAGTCTGGGCAGAAAGCATGCCTGTCCTGAGCCTTTGGGCCCAAGGAGACAGCAGCTCCTTGGTCACCTGTCCGTGGTGGAGACACGGGCTTGCCACCAGGCGCCTACCCTGAACTCGAGAAACAACGCCCAGAAAGAACTCGCCATCAGATGCCGTCTTCCTCCGGGATGTGGAAGCTTGGAGCAGGCACGGGGTTTAAGGGGAAGGAGTGGGGACAGTCCCCCCCCCCAAAACTCCCTATTCTGTGCACGGGCGGTGTGCAGGGATCCTGTCACCTCTCCTTTCCTGTGGGGAAAGCACTGGCCTAGTCCGTGAATCTGCCTGAGCGCCAGAGTAAAAGGCCAAGCGATGCCTACACCGGGAGATGGTAGTGTGCCTAGAGTGCAATCCTTGGCTACGCACGCTACTGCAGGGTTGTGGCTATGTCTGCTTAGTTCGGCCTGGCAGGGTGAACCCAGGACGCTAACATGGAGCCCAGGAAAGCAAGGCCCAAGAGGCACCAGCTCTCCAGCAGCTCTTCTTGCCTGACGCGACTGAAGCCTTGCTGAGGAAGCAGCGGCGAAGTGCTGTTCACTCCAAGCCAAAGCTTCTGCGAAAGCACAGCATGCGCTGAGAAATGTTCTGCGGGCTGCTGATGCTTGCCTGAGGCCAGTCTCACGGTGGGAGAAACCCGGCATACAGCGAAAGCCTCTTTGACTGGGCATCTCCCCTGGGAATGTGTGGCATTCGTTGGGAAATCAGAGTTGGGTTTGGGGATGCTGCTTCTGCTTGCCTGAGCTAGTCTCCGTAGCACGGTGGAAGATAACCGCATGGAGCGTAATACTCTTTGCCCTAGCATCCCCTCTGCCTGAGAGAGAAGCATGGTTTCACACGTCTGTCACCGTGCTCCCCAGGAGCAAGTGTGGGAAGACGCAGCACGCCGGCCCCGGGGAAGAGAAGGAGCCTTTGGCCTTGGGGTCGGGAAACGCTCGGGAAGCAGGATAGCCTGCCGTGGAATGAACAGCAGGCCGGTGGCAAGACAAGTGTCACCCGCTCCCTGTGCGGAGAGATGGTAACCTGGCTGCTAAGGAGACTTGAGGGGACGACTAGGGCAGGGGCGCATGCACCACTCTGAGGAAGGAGTCTGGGCAGAAAGCAGGCCTGTCCTGTGCCTCTGCTCACAAGGGGACAGCATCTCCTTGCCACCTGTCCCAAGGGCAGGCTTGGGCTTGCCACCAGGTGCCAAACCCGGAATTCGCAGAAACAACCCCATGGAGAAACGGGCAGTCAGATGCCGTCTTCCACAAATATGTGGCAGGGGGTGTGCCGGGGAAAGAGTGGAGACACTCCCCTACAGTTCCCCATCCCAGTTCACGGGCCGTGTGCAGGGATCCTGTCGCCTCCTATCTCCTGAGGTGAAGGCACTGGCCTAGGCCCAGAGTCTGCCTGAGAAAAGGCAAAGCCTTACCTATGCCAAGAGATGGTAATAGGCATAGAGTGCCATGCTAGGACACGCACGCTGCTTCAGGGTTGTGACTGTGTCTGCTTAGTTCGGCTTAACAAGATGAACCCCAGGCGCGAACTTGGAGCAGGGGAAAGCAAGGCCCAAGAGGAACCAGCTCTCCTCCTACCGCGACAGAGCGAACGACCAAAGCCTTGCTGAGGAAGCAGCAGCGACGTGCGGTTTGTGCCAAGCTGAAAACCTCTGCGAAAGCATAGAAGTCGCTGGGAAATCAGAGTCGGTTCTGTGGGCTGCTTTTGTTGCTTGCCTTAGCCTAGTGTTCGCAGCACGATGGGAGAAACCCGCATAGAGGGAAAGCCTCTTTGCCGGGGCATCGCCGCTGGCAAAGCACAGCATTCTTTGGGAAATCAGAGGCGGGGAAGAGAAGGAGCCGTTGGCCTTGGGGTCGGGAAAGGCGAAAAGCCTCTTTGCCTGGGCTTCTCCCCTAGGAAAGCACAGCATTCGTTGGGAAATCAGAGTTCGTTTGGGAACGCTGCTGCTGCTTGCCTAAGATAGTCTCCGCAGCACGGTGGAATATACCCGCATGGAGCGAAATTCTCTTTGCCCTAGAATCCCCTCTGCCTGAGAGAGAAGCATGGTTGCACACGTCTGTCACCACGCTCCCCAGGAGCAAGTGTGGGGTAGGCGCAGCACGCCGCCCCCAGGGAAGAGAAGGAGCCGTTGGCTTTGGGGTCGGGAATCGCTCGGTAAGCAGGATAGCCTGCCGTGGCGCGAACAGCAGGCCGGTGGCAAGACAAGTGTCACCCGCTCCCTGTACGGATAGATGGAAGCTTGGTGCAAAGGAGACGAGGGGATAAGAAGGGCAGGGGCGCGTGCTCCACTCTAAGGAAGGAGTCTGGGCAGAGGCAGGCAGAAGGAGACAGCATCTCCTTGACCACCTGTCCCAAGGACAGCCTTGTGCTTGCCACCATGTGCCGTACTCGGAACTCACAGAAACAACCCAATGGAGAAAGGGGCAGTCAGATGCTGTCTTCCACCAAAATGTGGCAGCGTTGTCGGTGGCAGGGGTGTGCCAGGGAAGGAGTGGAGACAGTCCCCCACAGTACCCCATCCCAGTGCACGGACCGTGTACAGGGATCCTGTGGCCTCCTCTCTCCTGTGGTGAAGACACTGGCCTAGGCCCAGAGTCTGCCTGAGCGCGGGAGCAAAAGGAAAAGCCTTACCTACGCCAGGAGATGGTAAAAGGCATAGAGTGCCATGCTAGGCCACGCAGGCTGCTGCAGGGTGGTGACTGTGTCTGCTTAGTTAGGCTTAGCAAGGTGAACCTCGGGCGTGAATTTGGAGCCCGGGAACGCAAGGCCCAAGAGGCACCAGCTCTCCCGCGGCTGTACCACTCTGCCGCGACAGAACGAAAGAAAAGGCCTTGCTGAGAAAGCAGTAGCGAAGTGCGGTTCGCGCCGAGCTGAAAACATCTGCGACAGCACAGCTGTCGCTGGGAAATCAGAGTCGGTTCTGTGGGCTGCTCTCGTTGCTTGCCTTAGCCTAGTATTCGCAGCACGATGGGAGAAACCCGCATAGAGCGAAAGACTCTTTGCCGGGGCCTCCCCTATGGGAAAGCACAGCATTCTTTGGGAAATCAGAGTCGGGTCTGTGGGATGCTGCCTGCTGCTTGCCGGAGCCAGTCTCCACCGCGCGGTGTAATAAACCCGCATGGAGCGAAATCCTCTTGGCCTGGGCATCCCCTCTGCCTGAGAGAGAAGCGCAGTGGCGCCTGTGGAAAGATTTTTAAGGAAAGGGACATGTCTGTCACTGCAGAGCGACGGAAGCCTGGCTGCTAAAGAGACCAGAGGGCACGATTAGGGCAGGGGAAAGGGCTCCACTCTGAGGAAGGAGTCTGGGCAGAAAGCATGCCTGTCCTGAGCCTTTGGGCCCAAGGAGACAGCAGCTCCTTGGTCACCTGTCCGTGGTGGAGACACGGGCTTGCCACCAGGCGCCTACCCTGAACTCGAGAAACAACGCCCAGAAAGAACTCGCCATCAGATGCCGTCTTCCTCTGGGATGTGGAAGCTTGGAGCAGGCACGGGGTTTAAGGGGAAGGAGTGGGGACAGTCCCCCCCCCCCAAAACTCCCTATTCTGTGCACGGGCGGTGTGCAGGGATCCTGTCACCTCTCCTTTCCTGTGGGGAAAGCACTGGCCTAGTCCGTGAATCTGCCTGAGCGCCAGAGTAAAAGGCCAAGCGATGCCTACACCGGGAGATGGTAGTATGCCTAGAGTGCAATCCTTGGCTACGCACGCTACTGCAGGGTTGTGGCTATGTCTGCTTAGTTCGACCTGGCAGGGTGAACCCAGGATGCTAACATGGAGCCCAGGAAAGCAAGGCCCAAGAGGCACCAGCTCTCCAGCAGCTCTTCTTGCCTGACGCGACTGAAGCCTTGCTGAGGAAGCAGCGGCGAAGTGCTCTTCACTTCAAGCCAAAGCCTCTGCGAAAGCACAGCATGCGCTGAGAAATGTTCTGCGGGCTGCTGATGCTTGCCTGAGGCCAGTCTCACGGTGGGAGAAACCCGGCATACAGCGAAAGCCTCTTTGACTGGGCATCTCCCCTGGGAAAGTGTGGCATTCGTTGGGAAATCAGAGTTGGGTTTGGGGATGCTGCTTCTGCTTGCCTGAGCTAGTCTCCGTAGCACGGTGGAAGATAACCGCATGGAGCGTAATACTCTTTGCCCTAGCATCCCCTCTGCCTGAGAGAGAAGCATGGTTTCACACGTCTGTCACCGTGCTCCCCAGGAGCAAGTGTGGGAAGACGCAGCACGCCGGCCCCGGGGAAGAGAAGGAGCCTTTGGCCTTGTGGTCGGGAAACGCTCGGGAAGCAGGATAGCCTTCCGTGGAATGAACAGCAGGCCGGTGGCAAGACAAGTGTCACCCGCTCCCTGTGCGGAGAGATGGTAACCTGGCTGATAAGGAGACTTGAGGGGACGACCAGGGCAGGGGCGCATGCACCACTCTGAGGAAGGAGTCTGGGCAGAAAGCAGGCCTGTCCTGTGCCTCTGCTCACAAGGGGACAGCATCTCCATGCCACCTGTCCCAAGGGCAGGCTTGGGCTTGCCACCAGGTGCCAAACCCGGAATTCGCAGAAACAACCCCATGGAGAAACGGGCAGTCAGATGCCGTCTTCCACAAAGATGTGGCAGGGGGTGTGCCGGGGAAAGAGTGGAGACACTCCCCTACAGTTCCCCATCCCAGTTCACGGGCCGTGTGCAGGGATCCTGTCGCCTCCTATCTCCTGAGGTGAAGGCACTGGCCTAGGCCCAGAGACTGCCTGAGAAAAGGCAAAGCCTTACCTATGCCAAGAGATGGTAATAGGCATAGAGTGCCATGCTAGGACACGCACGCTGCTTCAGGGTTGTGACTGTGTCTGCTTAGTTCGGCTTAACAAGATGAACCCCAGGCGCGAACTTGGAGCAGGGGAAAGCAAGGCCCAAGAGGAACCAGCTCTCCTCCTACCGCGACAGAGCGAACGACCAAAGCCTTGCTGAGGAAGCAGCAGCGACGTGCGGTTTGTGCCAAGCTGAAAACCTCTGCGAAAGCATAGAAGTCGCTGGGAAATCAGAGTCGGTTCTGTGGGCTGCTTTTGTTGCTTGCCTTAGCCTAGTGTTCGCAGCACGATGGGAGAAACCCGCATAGAGGGAAAGCCTCTTTGCCGGGGCATCGCCGCTGGCAAAGCACAGCATTCTTTGGGAAATCAGAGGCGGGGAAGAGAAGGAGCCGTTGGCCTTGGGGTCGGGAAAGGTGAAAAGCCTCTTTGCCTGGGCTTCTCCCCTAGGAAAGCACAGCATTCGTTGGGAAATCAGAGTTCGTTTGGGAACGCTGCTGCTGCTTGCCTAAGATAGTCTCCGCAGCACGGTGGAATATACCCGCATGGAGCGAAATTCTCTTTGCCCTAGAATCCCCTCTGCCTGAGAGAGAAGCATGGTTGCACACGTCTGTCACCACGCTCCCCAGGAGCAAGTGTGGGGTAGGCGCAGCACTCCGCCCCCAGGGAAGAGAAGGAGCCGTTGGCTTTGGGGTCGGGAATCGCTCGGTAAGCAGGATAGCCTGCCGTGGCGCGAAAAGCAGGCCGGTGGCAAGACAAGTGTCACCCGCTCCCTGTACGGAGAGATGGAAGCTTGGTGCAAAGGAGACGAGGGGATAAGAAGGGCAGGGGCGCGTGCTCCACTCTAAGGAAGGAGTCTGGGCAGAGGTAGGCAGAAGGAGACAGCATCTCCTTGACCACCTGTCCCAAGGACAGCCTTGTGCTTGCCACCAGGTGCCGTACTCGGAACTCACAGAAACAACCCAATGGAGAAAGGGGCAGTCAGATGCTGTCTTCCACCAAAATGTGGCAGCGTTGTCGGTGGCAGGGGTGTGCCAGGGAAGGAGTGGAGACAGTCCCCCACAGTACCCCATCCCAGTGCACGGACCGTGTACAGGGATCCTGTGGCCTCCTCTCTCCTGTGGTGAAGACACTGGCCTAGGCCCAGAGTCTGCCTGAGCGCGGGAGCAAAAGGAAAAGCCTTACCTACGCCAGGAGATGGTAAAAGGCATAGAGTGCCATGCTAGGCCACGCAGGCTGCTGCAGGGTGGTGACTGTGTCTGCTTAGTTAGGCTTAGCAAGGTGAACCTCGGGCGTGAATTTGGAGCCCGGGAACGCAAGGCCCAAGAGGCACCAGCTCTCCCGCGGCTGTCCCACTCTGCCGCGACAGAACGAAAGAAAAGGCCTTGCTGAGAAAGCAGTAGCGAAGTGCGGTTCGCGCCGAGCTGAAAACATCTGCGACAGCACAGCTGTCGCTGGGAAATCAGAGTCGGTTCTGTGGGCTGCTCTCGTTGCTTGCCTTAGCCTAGTATTCGCAGCACGATGGGAGAAACCCGCATAGAGCGAAAGACTCTTTGCCGGGGCCTCCCCTATGGGAAAGCACAGCATTCTTTGGGAAATCAGAGTCGGGTCTGTGGGATGCTGCCTGCTGCTTGCCGGAGCCAGTCTCCACCGCGCGGTGTAATAAACCCGCATGGAGCGAAATCCTCTTGGCCTGGGCATCCCCTCTGCCTGAGAGAGAAGCGCAGTGGCGCCTGTGGAAAGATTTTTAAGGAAAGGGACATGTCTGTCACTGCAGAGCGACGGAAGCCTGGCTGCTAAAGAGACCAGAGGGCACGATTAGGGCAGGGGAAAGGGCTCCACTCTGAGGAAGGAGTCTGGGCAGAAAGCATGCCTGTCCTGAGCCTTTGGGCCCAAGGAGACAGCAGCTCCTTGGTCACCTGTCCGTGGTGGAGACACGGGCTTGCCACCAGGCGCCTACCCTGAACTCGAGAAACAACGCCCAGAAAGAACTCGCCATCAGATGCCGTCTTCCTCTGGGATGTGGAAGCTTGGAGCAGGCACGGGGTTTAAGGGGAAGGAGTGGGGACAGTCCCCCCCCCCAAAACTCCCTATTCTGTGCACGGGCGGTGTGCAGGGATCCTGTCACCTCTCCTTTCCTGTGGGGAAAGCACTGGCCTAGTCCGTGAATCTGCCGAACGCCAGAGTAAAAGGCCAAGCGATGCCTACACCGGGAGATGGTAGTGTGCCTAGAGTGCAATCCTTGGCTACGCACGCTACTGCAGGGTTGTGGCTATGTCTGCTTAGTTCGGCCTGGCAGGGTGAACCCAGGACGCTAACATGGAGCCCAGGAAAGCAAGGCCCAAGAGGCACCAGCTCTCCAGCAGCTCTTCTTGCCTGACGCGACTGAAGCCTTGCTGAGGAAGCAGCGGCGAAGTGCTGTTCACTCCAAGCCAAAGCTTCTGCGAAAGCACAGCATGCGCTGAGAAATGTTCTGCGGGCTGCTGATGCTTGCCTGAGGCCAGTCTCACGGTGGGAGACACCCGGCATACGGCGAAAGCCTCTTTGACTGGGCATCTCCCCTGGGAAAGTGTGGCATTCGTTGGGAAATCAGAGTTGGGTTTGGGGATGCTGCTTCTGCTTGCCTGAGCTAGTCTCCGTAGCACGGTGGAAGATAACCGCATGGAGCGTAATACTCTTTGCCCTAGCATCCCCTCTGCCTGAGAGAGAAGCATGGTTTCACACGTCTGTCACCGTGCTCCCCAGGAGCAAGTGTGGGAAGACGCAGCACGCCGGCCCCGGGGAAGAGAAGGAGCCTTTGGCCTTGGGGTCGGGAAACGCTCGGGAAGCAGGATAGCCTGCCGTGGAATGAACAGCAGGCCGGTGGCAAGACAAGTGTCACCCGCTCCCTGTGCGGAGAGATGGTAACATGGCTGCTAAGGAGACTTGAGGGGACGACTAGGGCAGGGGCGCATGCACCACTCTGAGGAAGGAGTCTGGGCAGAAAGCAGGCCTGTCCTGTGCCTCTGCTCACAAGGGGACAGCATCTCCTTGCCACCTGTCCCAAGGGCAGGCTTGGGCTTGCCACCAGGTGCCAAACCCGGAATTCGCAGAAACAACCCCATGGAGAAACGGGCAGTCAGATGCCGTCTTCCACAAAGATGTGGCAGGGGGTGTGCCGGGGAAAGAGTGGAGACACTCCCCTACAGTTCCCCATCCCAGTTCACAGGCCGTGTGCAGGGATCCTGTCGCCTCCTATCTCCTGAGGTGAAGGCACTGGCCTAGGCCCAGAGTCTGCCTGAGAAAAGGCAAAGCCTTACCTATGCCAAGAGATGGTAATAGGCATAGAGTGCCATGCTAGGACACGCACGCTGCTTCAGGGTTGTGACTGTGTCTGCTTAGTTCGGCTTAACAAGATGAACCCCAGGCGCGAACTTGGAGCAGGGGAAAGCAAGGCCCAAGAGGAACCAGCTCTCCTCCTACCGCGACAGAGCGAACGACCAAAGCCTTGCTGAGGAAGCAGCAGCGACGTGCGGTTTGTGCCAAGCTGAAAACCTCTGCGAAAGCATAGAAGTCGCTGGGAAATCAGAGTCGGTTCTGTGGGCTGCTTTTGTTGCTTGCCTTAGCCTAGTGTTCGCAGCACGATGGGAGAAACCCGCATAGAGGGAAAGCCTCTTTGCCGGGGCATCGCCGCTGGCAAAGCACAGCATTCTTTGGGAAATCAGAGGCGGGGAAGAGAAGGAGCCGTTGGCCTTGGGGTCGGGAAAGGCGAAAAGCCTCTTTGCCTGGGCTTCTCCCCTAGGAAAGCACAGCATTCGTTGGGAAATCAGAGTTCGTTTGGGAACGCTGCTGCTGCTTGCCTAAGATAGTCTCCGCAGCACGGTGGAATATACCCGCATGGAGCGAAATTCTCTTTGCCCTAGAATCCCCTCTGCCTGAGAGAGAAGCATGGTTGCACACGTCTGTCACCACGCTCCCCAGGAGCAAGTGTGGGGTAGGCGCAGCACGCCGCCCCCAGGGAAGAGAAGGAGCCGTTGGCTTTGGGGTCGGGAATCGCTCGGTAAGCAGGATAGCCTGTCGTGGCGCGAACAGCAGGCCGGTGGCAAGACAAGTGTCACCCGCTCCCTGTACGGAGAGATGGAAGCTTGGTGCAAAGGAGACGAGGGGATAAGAAGGGCAGGGGCGCGTGCTCCACTCTAAGGAAGGGGTCTGGGCAGAGGCAGGCAGAAGGAGACAGCATCTCCTTGACCACCTGTCCCAAGGACAGCCTTGTGCTTGCCACCAGGTGCCGTACTCGGAACTCACAGAAACAACCCAATGGAGAAAGGGGCAGTCAGATGCTGTCTTCCACCAAAATGTGGCAGCGTTGTCGGTGGCAGGGGTGTGCCAGGGAAGGAGTGGAGACAGTCCCCCACAGTACCCCATCCCAGTGCACGGACCGTGTACAGGGATCCTGTGGCCTCCTCTCTCCTGTGGTGAAGACACTGGCCTAGGCCCAGAGTCTGCCTGAGCGCGGGAGCAAAAGGAAAAGCCTTACCTACGCCAGGAGATGGTAAAAGGCATAGAGTGCCATGCTAGGCCACGCAGGCTGCTGCAGGGTGGTGACTGTGTCTGCTTAGTTAGGCTTAGCAAGGTGAACCTCGGGCGTGAATTTGGAGCCCGGGAACGCAAGGCCCAAGAGGCACCAGCTCTCCCGCGGCTGTACCACTCTGCCGCGACAGAACGAAAGAAAAAGCCTTGCTGAGAAAGCAGTAGCGAAGTGCGGTTCGCGCCGAGCTGAAAACATCTGCGACAGCACAGCTGTCGCTGGGAAATCAGAGTCGGTTCTGTGGGCTGCTCTCGTTGCTTGCCTTAGCCTAGTATTCGCAGCACGATGGGAGAAACCCGCATAGAGCGAAAGACTCTTTGCCGGGGCCTCCCCTATGGGAAAGCACAGCATTCTTTGGGAAATCAGAGTCGGGTCTGTGGGATGCTGCCTGCTGCTTGCCGGAGCCAGTCTCCACCTCGCGGTGTAATAAACCCGCATGGAGCGAAATCCTCTTGGCCTGGGCATCCCCTCTGCCTGAGAGAGAAGCGCAGTGGCGCCTGTGGAAAGATTTTTAAGGAAAGGGACATGTCTGTCACTGCAGAGCGACGGAAGCCTGGCTGCTAAAGAGACCAGAGGGCACGATTAGGGCAGGAGAAAGGGCTCCACTCTGAGGAAGGAGTCTGGGCAGAAAGCATGCCTGTCCTGAGCCTTTGGGCCAAAGGAGACAGCAGCCCCTTGGTCACCTGTCCGTGGTGGAGACACGGGCTTGCCACCAGGCGCCTACCCTGAACTCGAGAAACAACGCCCAGAAAGAACTCGTCATCAGATGCCGTCTTCCTCCAGGATGTGGAAGCTTGGAGCAGGCACGGGGTTTAAGGGGAAGGAGTGGGGACAGTCCCCCCCCCAAAACTCCCTATTCTGTGCACGGGCGGTGTGCAGGGATCCTGTCACCTCTCCTTTCCTGTGGGGAAAGCACTGGCCTAGTCCGTGAATCTGCCTGAGCGCCAGAGTAAAAGGCCAAGCGATGCCTACACCGGGAGATGGTAGTGTGCCTAGAGTGCAATCCTTGGCTCCGCACGCTACTGCAGGGTTGTGGCTATGTCTGCTTAGTTCGGCCTGGCAGGGTGAACCCAGGACGCTAACATGGAGCCCAGGAAAGCAAGGCCCAAGAGGCACCAGCTCTCCAGCAGCTCTTCTTGCCTGACGCGACTGAAGCCTTGCTGAGGAAGCAGCGGCGAAGTGCTGTTCACTCCAAGCCAAAGCCTCTGCGAAAGCACAGCATGCGCTGAGAAATGTTCTGCGGGCTGCTGATGCTTGCCTGAGGCCAGTCTCACGGTGGGAGAAACCCGGCATACAGCGAAAGCCTCTTTGCCTGGGCATCTCCCCTGGGAAAGTGTGGCATTCGTTGGGAAATCAGAGTTGGGTTTGGGGATGCTGCTTCTGCTTGCCTGAGCTAGTCTCCGCAGCACGGTGGAAGATAACCGCATGGAGCGTAATACTCTTTGCCCTAGCATCCCCTCTGCCTGAGAGAGAAGCATGGTTTCACACGTCTGTCACCGTGCTCCCCAGGAGCAAGTGTGGGAAGACGCAGCACGCCGGCCCCGGGGAAGAGAAGGAGCCTTTGGCCTTGGGGTCGGGAAACGCTCGGGAAGCAGGATAGCCTGCCGTGGAATGAACAGCAGGCCGGTGGCAAGACAAGTGTCACCTGCTACCTGTGCGGAGAGATGGTAACCTGGCTGCTAAGGAGATTGAGGGGACGACTAGGGCAGGGGCGCATGCACCACTCTGAGGAAGGAGTCTGGGCAGAAAGCAGGCCTGTCCTGTGCCTCTGCTCACAAGGGGACAGCATCTCCTTACCACCTGTCCCAAGGGCAGGCTTGGGCTTGCCACCAGGTGCCAAACCCGGAATTCGCAGAAACAACCCCATGGAGAAACGGGCAGTCAGATGCCGTCTTCCACAAAGATGTGGCAGGGGGTGTGCCGGGGAAAGAGTGGAGACACTCCCCTACAGTTCCCCATCCCAGTTCACAGGCCGTGTGCAGGGATCCTGTCGCCTCCTATCTCCTGAGGTGAAGGCACTGGCCTAGGCCCAGAGTCTGCCTGAGAAAAGGCAAAGCCTTACCTATGCCAAGAGATGGTAATAGGCATAGAGTGCCATGCTAGGACACGCACGCTGCTTCAGGGTTGTGACTGTGTCTGCTTAGTTCGGCTTAACAAGATGAACCCCAGGCGCGAACTTGGAGCAGGGGAAAGCAAGGCCCAAGAGGAACCAGCTCTCCTCCTACGGCGACAGAGCGAACGACCAAAGCCTTGCTGAGGAAGCAGCAGCGACGTGCGGTTTGTGCCAAGCTGAAAACCTCTGCGAAAGCATAGAAGTCGCTGGGAAATCAGAGTCGGTTCTGTGGGCTGCTTTTGTTGCTTGACTTAGCCTAGTGTTCGCAGCACGATGGGAGAAACCCGCATAGAGGGAAAGCCTCTTTGCCGGGGCATCGCCGCTGGCAAAGCACAGCATTCTTTGGGAAATCAGAGGCGGGGAAGAGAAGGAGCCGTTGGCCTTGGGGTCGGGAAAGGCGAAAAGCCTCTTTGCCTGGGCTTCTCCCCTAGGAAAGCACAGCATTCGTTGGGAAATCAGAGTTCGTTTGGGAACGCTGCTGCTGCTTGCCTAAGATAGTCTCCGCAGCACGGTGGAATATACCCGCATGGAGCGAAATTCTCTTTGCCCTAGAATCCCCTCTACCTGAGAGAGAAGCATGGTTGCACACGTCGGTCACCACGCTCCCCAGGAGCAAGTGTGGGGTAGGCGCAGCACGCCGCCCCCAGGGAAGAGAAGGAGCCGTTGGCTTTGGGGTCGGGAATCGCTCGGTAAGCAGGATAGCCTGCCGTGGCGCGAACAGCAGGCCGGTGGCAAGTGTCACCCGCTCCCTGTACGGAGAGATGGAAGCTTGGTGCAAAGGAGACGAGGGGATAAGAAGGGCAGGGGCGCGTGCTCCACTCTAAGGAAGGAGTCTGGGCAGAGGCAGGCAGAAGGAGACAGCATCTCCTTGACCACCTGTCCCAAGGACAGCCTTGTGCTTGCCACCAGGTGCCGTACTCGGAACTCACAGAAACAACCCAATGGAGAAAGGGGCAGTCAGATGCTGTCTTCCACCAAAATGTGGCAGCGTTGTCGGTGGCAGGGGTGTGCCAGGGAAGGAGTGGAGACAGTCCCCCACAGTACCCCATCCCAGTGCACGGACCGTGTACAGGGATCCTGTGGCCTCCTCTCTCCTGTGGTGAAGACACTGGCCTAGGCCCAGAGTCTGCCTGAGCGCGGGAGCAAAAGGAAAAGCCTTACCTACGCCAGGAGATGGTAAAAGGCATAGAGTGCCATGCTAGGCCACGCAGGCTGCTGCAGGGTGGTGACTGTGTCTGCTTAGTTAGGCTTAGCAAGGTGAACCTCGGGCGTGAATTTGGAGCCCGGGAACGCAAGGCCCAAGAGGCACCAGCTCTCCCGCGGCTGTACCACTCTGCCGCGACAGAACGAAAGAAAAGGCCTTGCTGAGAAAGCAGTAGCGAAGTGCGGTTCGCGCCGAGCTGAAAACATCTGCGACAGCACAGCTGTCGCTGGGAAATCAGAGACGGTTCTGTGGGCTGCTCTCGTTGCTTGCCTTAGCCTAGCATTCGCAGCACGATGGGAGAAACCCGCATAGAGCGAAAGACTCTTTGCCGGGCGCTCCCCTATGGGAAAGCACAGCATTCTTTGGGAAATCAGAGTCGGGTCTGTGGGATGCTGCCTGCTGCTTGCCGGAGCCAGTCTCCACCGCACGGTGTAATAAACCCGCATGGAGCGAAATCCTCTTGGCCTGGGCATCCCCTCTGCCTGAGAGAGAAGCGCAGTGGCGCCTGTGGAAAGATTTTTAAGGAAAGGGACATGTCTGTCACTGCAGAGCGACGGAAGCCTGGCTGCTAAAGAGACCAGAGGGCACGATTAGGGCAGGGGAAAGGGCTCCACTCTGAGGAAGGAGTCTGGGCAGAAAGCATGCCTGTCCTGAGCCTTTGGGCCCAAGGAGACAGCAGCTCCTTGGTCACCTGTCCGTGGTGGAGACACGGGCTTGCCACCAGGCGCCTACCCTGAACTCGAGAAACAACGCCCAGAAAGAACTCGCCATCAGATGCCGTCTTCCTCCAGGATGTGGAAGCTTGGAGGAGGCACGGGGTTTAAGGGGAAGGAGTGGGGACAGTCCCCCCCCCCCAAAACTCCCTATTCTGTGCACGGGCGGTGTGCAGGGATCCTGTCACCTCTCCTTTCCTGTGGGGAAAGCACTGGCCTAGTCCGTGAATCTGCCTGAGCGCCAGAGTAAAAGGCCAAGCGATGCCTACACCGGGAGATGGTAGTGTGCCTAGAGTGCAATCCTTGGCTACGCACGCTACTGCAGGGTTGTGGCTATGTCTGCTTAGTTCGGCCTGGCAGGGTGAACCCAGGACGCTAACATGGAGCCCAGGAAAGCAAGGCCCAAGAGGCACCAGCTCTCTAGCTGCTCTTCTTGCCTGACGCGACTGAAGCCTTGCTGAGGAAGCAGCGGCGAAGTGCTGTTCACTCCAAGCCAAAGCCTCTGCGAAAGCACAGCATGCGCTGAGAAATGTTCTGCGGGCTGCTGATGCTTGCCTGAGGCCAGTCTCACGGTGGGAGAAACCAGGCATACAGCGAAAGCCTCTTTGCCTGGGCATCTCCCCTGGGAAAGTGTGGCATTCGTTGGGAAATCAGAGTTGGGTTTGGGGATGCTGCTTCTGCTTGCCTGAGCTAGTCTCCGCAGCACGGTGGAAGATAACCGCATGGAGCGTAATACTCTTTGCCCTAGCATCCCCTCTGCCTGAGAGAGAAGCATGGTTTCACACGTCTGTCACCGTGCTCCCCAGGAGCAAGTGTGGGAAGACGCAGCACGCCGGCCCCGGGGAAGAGAAGGAGCCTTTGGCCTTGGGGTCGGGAAACGCTCGGGAAGCAGGATAGCCTGCCGTGGAATGAACAGCAGGCCGGTGGCAAGACAAGTGTCACCCGCTCCCTGTGCGGAGAGATGGTAACCTGGCTGCTAAGGAGACTTGAGGGGACGACTAGGGCAGGGGCGCATGCACCACTCTGAGGAAGGAGTCTGGGCAGAAAGCAGGCCTGTCCTGTGCCTCTGCTCACAAGGGGACAGCATCTCCTTGCCACCTGTCCCAAGGGCAGGCTTGGGCTTGCCACCAGGTGCCAAACCCGGAATTCGCAGAAACAACCCCATGGAGAAACGGGCAGTCAGATGCCGTCTTCCACAAAGATGTGGCAGGGGGTGTGCCGGGGAAAGAGTGGAGACACTCCCCTACAGTTCCCCATCCCAGTTCACGGGCCGTGTGCAGGGATCCTGTCGCCTCCTATCTCCTGAGGTGAAGGCACTGGCCTAGGCCCAGAGTCTGCCTGAGAAAAGGCAAAGCCTTACCTATGCCAAGAGATGGTAATAGGCATAGAGTGCCATGCTAGGACACGCACGCTGCTTCAGGGTTGTGACTGTGTCTGCTTAGTTCGGCTTAACAAGATGAACCCCAGGCGCGAACTTGGAGCAGGGGAAAGCAAGGCCCAAGAGGAACCAGCTCTCCTCCTACCGCGACAGAGCGAACGACCAAAGCCTTGCTGAGGAAGCAGCAGCGACGTGCGGTTTGTGCCAAGCTGAAAACCTCTGCGAAAGCATAGAAGTCGCTGGGAAATCAGAGTCGGTTCTGTGGGCTGCTTTTGTTGCTTGCCTTAGCCTAGTATTCACAGCACGATGGGAGAAACCCGCATAGAGGGAAAGCCTCTTTGCAGGGGCATCGCCGCTGGCAAAGCACAGCATTCTTTGGGAAATCAGAGGCGGGGAAGAGAAGGAGCCGTTGGCCTTGGGGTCGGGAAAGGCGAAAAGCCTCTTTGCCTGGGCTTCTCCCCTAGGAAAGCACAGCATTCGTTGGGAAATCAGAGTTCGTTTGGGAACGCTGCTGCTGCTTGCCTAAGATAGTCTCCGCAGCACGGTGGAATATACCCGCATGGAGCGAAATTCTCTTTGCCCTAGAATCCCCTCTGCCTGAGAGAGAAGCATGGTTGCACACGTCTGTCACCACGCTCCCCAGGAGCAAGTGTGGGGTAGGCGCAGCACGCCGCCCCCAGGGAAGAGAAGGAGCCGTTGGCTTTGGGGTCGGGAATCGCTCGGTAAGCAGGATAGCCTGCCGTGGCGCGAACAGCAGGCCGGTGGCAAGACAAGTGTCACCCGCTCCCTGTACGGAGAGATGGAAGCTTGGTGCAAAGGAGACGAGGGGATAAGAAGGGCAGGGGCGCGTGCTCCACTCTAAGGAAGGAGTCTGGGCAGAGGCAGGCAGAAGGAGACAGCATCTCCTTGACCACCTGTCCCAAGGACAGCCTTGTGCTTGCCACCAGGTGCCGTACTCGGAACTCACAGAAACAACCCAATGGAGAAAGGGGCAGTCAGATGCTGTCTTCCACCAAAATGTGGCAGCGTTGTCGGTGGCAGGGGTGTGCCAGGGAAGGAGTGGAGACAGTCCCCCACAGTACCCCATCCCAGTGCACGGACCGTGTACAGGGATCCTGTGGCCTCCTCTCTCCTGTGGTGAAGACACTGGCCTAGGCCCAGAGTCTGCCTGAGCGCGGGAGCAAAAGGAAAAGCCTTACCTACGCCAGGAGATTGTAAAAGGCATAGAGTGCCATGCTAGGCCACGCAGCCTGCTGCAGGGTGGTGACTGTGTCTGCTTAGTTAGGCTTAGCAAGGTGAACCTCGGGCGTGAATTTGGAGCCCGGGAACGCAAGGCCCAAGAGGCACCAGCTCTCCCGCGGCTGTACCACTCTGCCGCGACAGAACGAAAGAAAAGGCCTTGCTGAGAAAGCAGTAGCGAAGTGCGGTTCGCGCCGAGCTGAAAATATCTGCGACAGCACAGCTGTCGCTGGGAAATCAGAGACGGTTCTGTGGGCTGCTCTCGTTGCTTGCCTTAGCCTAGTATTCGCAGCACGATGGGAGAAACCCGCATAGAGCGAAAGACTCTTTGCCGGGGCCTCCCCTATGGGAAAGCACAGCATTCTTTGGGAAATCAGAGTCGGGTCTGTGGGATGCTGCCTGCTGCTTGCCGGAGCCAGTCTCCACCGCACGGTGTAATAAACCCGCATGGAGCGAAATCCTCTTGGCCTGGGCATCCCCTCTGCCTGAGAGAGAAGCGCAGTGGCGCCTGTGGAAAGATTTTTAAGGAAAGGGACATGTCTGTCACTGCAGAGCGACGGAAGCCTGGCTGCTAAAGAGACCAGAGGGCACGATTAGGGCAGGGGAAAGGGCTCCACTCTGAGGAAGGAGTCTGGGCAGAAAGCATGCCTGTCCTGAGCCTTTGGGCCCAAGGAGACAGCAGCTCCTTGGTCACCTGTCCGTGGTGGAGACACGGGCTTGCCACCAGGCGCCTACCCTGAACTCGAGAAACAACGCCCAGAAAGAACTCGCCATCAGATGCCGTCTTCCTCCAGGATGTGGAAGCTTGGAGGAGGCACGGGGTTTAAGGGGAAGGAGTGGGGACAGTCCCCCCCCCCAAAACTCCCTATTCTGTGCACGGGCGGTGTGCAGGGATCCTGTCACCTCTCCTGTCACCGCGCTCCCCAGGAACAAGTGTGGGGAAGTAGCAACACGCCGCCCCCGGGGAAGAGAAGGAGTCCTTGGCCCTGGGGTCAGGAAACGCTCAGGAATTAGGAGAGCCTGCCGTGGCACGAACAGCAGGTCGGAGGCAATACAAGTGTCCCCCGCTCCCTGTGCCTAGAGATGGAAGCCTGGATGGGAAGGAGACATGAGGGGACGACTAGGGAAGGGGGGTGTGCTCCACTCTGAGGATGGAATCTGGGCAGAAAGCAGGCAGAAGGGGACAGCATCTCTTTGGCCACACGTCGCAAGGGAAGCCTTGGCATTGCCACCAGGTGCCGTACTCGGAACTCGCAGAAACAACCCCATGGAGAAACGGGCAGTCAGATGCTGTCTTCCACCAAGATGTGGCAGCGTTGTCGGTGGAAGGGGGTGTGCCAGGGAAGGAGTGGAGAGAGTCCCCCACAGTACCCGATCCCAGTGCACGGGCAGTGTGCAGGGATCCTTTCGCCTCCTCTCTCTTGTGGTGAAGGCACTGGCCTAGGCCCAGAGTCTGCGGGAGCGCCGGAGCAAAAGGAAATGCCTTACCTACGCCAGGAGATGGTAATAGGCATAGAGTGCCATGCTAGGCCCCACACGCTGCTGCAGCGTGGTGTCTGTGTCTGCTTAGTTCGGCTTAGCAAGGTGAACCTCGGGCGCGAACTTGGAGCTCGGGAACTCAAAGCCCAAGATGAAACAGCTCTCCCGTGGCTCTTCTTCCCTGCCGCGAAGAACGAACGACCAAAGCCTTACTGAGAAAGCAGTAGCGAAGTGTGGGTCACGCCAAGCTGAAAGCCTCTGCGAAAGCATAGCTGTCGCTGGGAAATCGAGTCGGTTCTGTGGGCTGCTTTCGTTGCTTGCCTTAGCTTAGTATTCACAGCACGATGGGAGAAACCCGCATAGAGGGAAAGCCTCTTTGCTGGGGCATCCGCTCTGGGAAAGCACAGCATTCTTTGGGAAATCAGAGTCGGGTCTGTGGGATGCTGCCTGCTGCTTGCCGGAGCTAGTCTCCACAGCACGATGTAATAAACCCGCATGCAGCGAAATGCTCTTTGCCTGGGCATCCCCTCTGTCGGAGAGAAGCGCGGTGGCGCCTGTGGAAAGAGCCTTAAGGAAAGGGACACGTCTGTCACTGCAAAGCGACGGAAGCCTGGCTGCTAAGGAGACACGAGGACAAGATGAGGGCAGTGGAAAGGGCTCCACTCTGAGGAAGGAGTCTGGGCAGAAAGCATGCCTGTCCTGAGCCTTTGGGTCTAAGGAGAAAGCGATCCTTGGCCACCTGTCCGTGGTGGAGACATGGGTTTACCACCAGGTGCCGACGCTGAACTCGAGAAACAACGCCCAGAAAGAACTGGCCATCAGATGCCATCTTCGTCCACAATGTGGAAGCTTGGAGGAGTCAAGGGGTTTAGGGAAAGGAGTGGGGACAGTTCCCCCAAGGCTCCCTATTCAATGCACGGGCGGTGTGCTGGGATCCTGTCACCTCTCCTTTCCTGTGGGTTAAGCACTGGCCTAGTCCGTGAATCTGCCTGAGCGCCAGAGTAAAAGGCCAAGTGATGCCTTCACGGGGAGTTGGTAGTGTGCCTAGAGTGCAATCCTTGTCTACGCACGCTACTGCAGGGTTGTGGCTATGTCTTCTTAGTTCGGCCTGGCAGGGTGAACCCAGGACGCTAACATGGAGCCCAGGAAAGCAAGGCCCAAGAGGCACCAGCTCTCCAGCATCTCTTCTTGCCTGACGCGACTGAAGCCTTGCTGAGGAAGCAGCGGCGAAGTGCTGTTCACTCCAAGCCAAAGCCTCTGCGAAAGCACAGCATGCGCTGAGAAATGTTCTGCGGGCTGCTGATGCTTGCCTGAGGCCAGTCTCACGGTGGGAGGAACCCTTAATACAGAGAAAGCCTCTTGGCCTGGGCATCTCCCCTGGGAAAGTGTAGCATTCGTTGGGAAATCAGAGTTGGGTTTGGGGATGCTGCTGCTACTTGCCTGAGCTAGTCTCCGCAGCAGGGTGGAAGATAACCGCATGGAGCGAAATACTCTTTGCCCTATCTTCCCCTCTGCCTGAGAGAGAAGCATGGTTGCACACGTCTGTCACCGCGCTCCCCAGGAACAAGTGTGGCGAAGGCGCAACAAGCCGCCCCCGGGGAAGAGAAGGAGTCCTTGGCCCTGGGGTCAGGAAACGCTCAGGAATCAGGATAGCCTGCCGTGGCAAGAACAGCAGGTCGGAGGCAATACAAGTGTCACCCGCTCCCTGTGCCTAGAGATGGAAGCCTGGATGGGAAGGAGACATGAGGGGACGACTAGGGCAGGGGCGTGTGCTCCACTCTGAGGATGGAATCTGGGCAGAAAGCAGGCAGAAGGGGACAGCATTTCTTTGGCCACACGTCGCAAGCGAAGCCTTGGCATTGCCACCAGGTGCCGTACTCGGAACTCGCAGAAACAACCCCATGGAGAAACCGGCAGTCAGATGCTGTCTTCCACCAAGAAGTGGCAGCGTTGTTGGTGGAAGGGGGTGTGCCAGGGAAGGAGTGGAGAGAGTCCCCCACAGTACCCGATCCCAGTGCATGGGCAGGGTGCAGGGATCCTTTCGCCTCCTCTCTCTTGTGGTGAAGGCACTGGCCTAGGCCCAGAGTCTGCCGGAGCGCGGGAGCAAAAGGAAAAGCCTTACCTACGCCAGGAGATGGTAATAGACATAGAGTTACATGCTAGGCCCCACACGCTGCTGCAGCGTGGTGTCTGTGTCTGCTTAGTTCGGATTAGCAAGGTGAACCCCGGGCGCGAACTTGGAGCTCGGGAACTCAAAGCCCAAGATGAAACAGCTCTCCCGCGGCTCTTCTTCCCTGCCGCGAAGGACGAACGACCAAAGCCTTACTGAGAAAGCAGTAGTGAAGTGCGGGTCACGCCAAGCTGAAAACCTCTGCGAAAGCTTAGAAGTCGCTGAGAAATCGAGTCGGTTCTGTGGGCTGTTTTCGTTGCTTGCCTTAGCTTAGTATTCACAGCACGATGGGAGAAACCCGCATAGAGGGAAAGCCTCTTTGCTGGGTCATCCCCTCTGGGAAAGCACAGCATTCTTTGGGAAATCAGAGTCGGGTCTGTGGGATGCTGCCTGCTGCTTGCCGGAGCTAGTCTCCACAGCACGATGTAATAAACCCGCATGCAGCGAAATGCTCTTTGCCTGGGCATCCCCTCTGTCGGAGAGAAGCGCGGTGGCGCCTGTGGAAAGAGCCTTAAGGAAAGGGACACGTCTGTCACTGCAGAGCGACGGAAGCCTGGCTGCTAAGGAGACACGAGGACAAGATGAGGGCAGTGGAAAGGGCTCCACTCTGAGGAAGGAGTCTGGGCAGAAAGCATGCCTGTCCTGAGCCTTTGGGTGTAAGGAGAAAGCGATCCTTGGCCACCTGTCCGTGGTGGAGACATGGGTTTACCACCAGGAGCCGACGCTGAACTCGAGAAACAACGCCCAGAAAGAAATGGCCATCAGATGCCATCTTCGTCCACAATGTGGAAGCTTGGAGGAGTCAAGGGGTTTAGGGAAAGGAGTGGGGACAGTCCCCCCAAGGCTCCCTATTCAGTGCACGGGCGGTGTGCTGGGATCCTGTCACCTCTACTTTCCTGTGGGGAAAGCAATGGCCTAGTCCGTGAATCTGCCTGAGCGCCAGAATAAAAGGGCAAGCGATGCCTTTCACCGGGAGATGGTAGTGTGCCTAGAGTGCAATCCTTGGCTACGCACGCTACTGCAGGGTTGTGGCTATGTCTGCTTAGTTCGGCCTGGCAGAGTGAACCCAGGACGCTAACATGGAGCCCAGGAAAGCAAGGCCCAAGAGGCACCAGCTCTCCAGCAGCTCTTCTTGCCGGACGAGACTGAAGCCTTGCTGAGGAAGCAGCGGCAAAGTGCTGTTCACTCCAAGCCAAAGCCTCTGCGAAAGCACAGCATGTGCTGAGAAATGTTCTGCGGGCTTCTGATGCTTGCCTGAGGCCAGTCTCACGGTGGGAGGAACCCCGCATACAGAGAGAGCCTCTTTGCCTGGGCATCTCCCCTGGGAAAGTGTAGCATTCGTTGGGAAATCAGAGTTGGGTTTGGGGATGCTGCTGATACTTACCTGAGCTAATCTCCGCAGCACGGTGGAAGATAACCGCAAGGAGCGAAATACTCTTTGCCCTAGCATCCCCTCTGCGTGAGAGAGAAGCATGGTTGCACACGTCTGTCACCGCGCTCCCGAGGAACAAGTGTGGGGAAGGCGCAACAAGACGCCCCCGGGGAAGAGAAGGAGTCCTTGACCCTGGGGTCAGGAAACGCTCAGGAATCAGGATAGCCTGCCGTGGCACGAACAGCAGGTTGGAGGCAATACAAGTGTCACCCGCTCCCAGTGCCTAGAGATGGAAGCCTGGATGGGAAGGAGACATGAGGGGACGACTAGGGCAGGGGCGTGTGGTCCACTCTGGGGATGGAATCTGGGCAGAAAACAGGCAGAAGGGGACAGCATCTCTTTGGCCACACGTCGCAAGGGAAGCCTTGGCATTGCCATCAGGTGCCGTACTCGGAACTCGCCGAAACAACCCCATGGAGAAACGGGCAGTCAGATGCTGTCTTCCACCAAGATGTGGCAGCGTTGTCGGTGGAAGGGGGTGTGCCAGGGAAGGAGTGGAGAGAGTCCCCCACAGTACCCCATCCCAGTGCACTGGCAGTGTGCAGGGATCCTTTCGCCTCCTCTCTCTTGTGGTGAAGACACTGGCCTAGGCCCAGAGTCTGCCTGAGCGAGGGAGCAAAAGGAAAAGCCTTACCTACGCCAGGAGATGGTAATAGGCATAGAGTGCCATGCTAGGCCCCACACGCTGCTGCAGCTTGGTGTCTGTGTCTGCTTAGTTCGGCTTAGCAAGGTGAACCCCGGGCGCGAACTTGGAGCTCGGGAACTCAAAGCCCAAGATAAAACAGCTCTCCCGCGGCTCTTCTTCCCTGCCGCGAAGGACGAACGACCAAAGCCTTACTGAGAAAGCAGTAGCGAAGTGCGGGTCACGCCAAGCTGAAAACCTCTGCGAAAGCTTAGAAGTCGCTGAGAAATCGAGTCGGTTCTGTGGGCTGCTTTCGTTGCTTGCCTTAGCTTAGTATTCACAGCACGATGGGAGAAACCCGCATAGAGGGAAAGCCTCTTTGCTGGGGCATCCCCTCTGGGAAAGCACAGCATTCTTTGGGAAATCAGAGTCGGGTCTGTGGGATGCTGCCTGCTGCTTGCCGGAGCTAGTCTCCACAGCACGGTGTAATAAACCCGCATGCAGCGAAATGTTCTTTGCCTGGGCATCCCCTCTGTCGGAGAGAAGCGCGGTGGCGCCTGTGGAAAGAGCCTTAAGGAAAGGGACACGTCTGTCACGGCAGAGCGACGGAAGCCTGGCTGCTAAGGAGACACGAGGACAAGATGAGGGCAGTGGAAAGGGCTCCACTCTGAGGAAGGAGTCTGGGCAGAAAGCATGCCTGTCCTGAGCCTTTGGGTCAAAGGAGAAAGCGATCCTTGGCCACCTGTCCGTGGTGGAGACATGGGTTAACCACCAGGTGCCTACGCTGAACTCGAGAAACAACGCCCAGAAAGAACTGGCCATCAGATGCCATCTTCGTCCACGATGTGGAAGCTTGGAGGAGTCAAGTGGTTTAGGGAAAGGAGTGGGGACAGTCCCCCCAAAGCTCCCTATTCAGTGCACGGGCGGTGTGCAGGGATCCTGTCACCTCTCCTTTCCTGTGGGGAAAGCACTGGCCTAGTCCGTGAATCTGCCTGAGCGCCAGAGTAAAAGGCCAAGCGATGCCTACACCGGGAGATGGTAGTGTGCCTAGAGTGCAATCCTTGGCTACGCACGCTACTGCAGGGTTGTGGCTATGTCTGCTTAGTTCGGCCTGGCAGGGTGAACTCAGGACGCTAACATGGAGCCCAGGAAAGCAAGGCCCAAGAGGCACCAGCTCTCCAGCAGCTCTTCTTGCCTGACGCGACTGAAGCCTTGCTGAGGAAGCAGCGGCGAAGTGCTGTTCACTCCAAGCCAAAGCCTCTGCGAAAGCACAGCATGCGCTGAGAAATGTTCTGCGGGCTGCTGATGCTTGCCTGAGGCCAGTCTCACGGTGGGAGAAACCCGGCATACAGCGAAAGCCTCTTTGCCTGGGCATCTCCCCTGGGAAAGTGTGGCATTCATTGGGAAATCAGAGTTGGGTTTGGGGATGCTGCTTCTGCTTGCCTGAGCTAGTCTCCGCAGCACGGTGGAAGATAACCACATGGAGCGAAATACTCTTTGCCCTAGCATCCCCTCTGCCTGAGACAGAAGTATGGTTGCACACGTCTGTCACCGTGCTCCCCAGGAGCAAGTATGGGAAGACGCAGCACGCCGGCCCCGGGTAAGAGAAGGAGCCTTTGGCCTTGGGGTCGGGAAAGGCTCGGGAAGCAGGATAGCCTGCCGTGGAATGAACAGCAGGCCGGTGGCAAGACAAGTGTCACCCGCTCCCTGTGCGGAGAGATGGTAACCTGGCTGCTAAGGAGACTTGAGGGGACGACTAGGGCAGGGGCGCATGCACCACTCTGAGGAAGGAGTCTGGGCAGAAAGCAGGCCTGTCCTGTGCCTCTGCTCACAAGGGGACAGCATCTCCTTGCCACCTGTCCCAAGGGCAGGCTTGGGCTTGCCACCAGGTGCCAAACCCGGAATTCGCAGAAACAACCCCATGGAGAAACGGGCAGTCAGATGCCGTCTTCCACAAAGATGTGGCAGGGGGTGTGCCGGGGAAAGAGTGGAGACACTCACCTACAGTTCCCCATCCCAGTTCACGGGCCGTGTGCAGGGATCCTGTCGCCTCCTATCTCCTGAGGTGAAGGCACTGGCCTAGGCCAAGAGTCTGCCTGAGAAAAGGCAAAGCCTTACCTATGCTAAGAGATGGTAATAGGCATAGAGTGCCATTTAGGACACGCACGCTGCTTCAGGGTTGTGACTGTGTCTGCTTAGTTCGGCTTAACAAGATGAACCCCAGGCGCGAACTTGGAGCAGGGGAAAGCAAGGCCCAAGAGGAACCAGCTCTCCTCCTACTGCGACAGAGCTAACGACCAAAGCCTTGCTGAGGAAGCAGCAGCGACGTGCGGTTTGTGCCAAGCTGAAAACCTCTGCGAAAGCATAGAAGTCGCTGGGAAATCAGAGTCGGTTCTGTGGGCTGCTTTTGTTGCTTGCCTTAGCCTAGTGTTCGCAGCACGATGGGAGAAACCCGCATAGAGGGAAAGACTCTTTGCCGGGGCCTCCCCTATGGGAAAGCACAGCATTCTTTGGGAAATCAGAGTCGGGTCTGTGGGATGCTGCCTGCTGCTTGCCGGAGATAGTCTCCACAGCACGATGTAATAAACCCGCATGCAGCGAAATGCTCTTTGCCTGGGCATCCCCTCTGTCGGACAAAAGCGCGGTGGCGCCTGTGGAAAGAGCCTTAAGGAAAGGGACTCCTCTGTCATTGCAGAGCGAAGGAAGCCTGGCTGCTAAGGAGACACGAGGACAAGATGAGGGCAGTGGAAAGGGCTCCACTCTGAGGAAGGAGTCTGGGCAGAAAGCATGCCTGTCCTGAGCCTTTGGGTCTAAGGAGAAAGCGATCCTTGGCCACCTGTCCGTGGTGGAGACATGGGTTTACCAGCAGGTGCCGACGCTGAACTCGAGAAATAACGCCCAGAAAGAACTGGCCATCAGATGCCATCTTCGTCCACAATGTGGAAGCTTGGAGGAGTCAAGGGGTTTAGGGAAAGGAGTGGGGACAGTCCCCCCAAGGCTCCCTTTTCAGTGCACGGGCGGTGTGCTGGGATCCTGTCACCTCTCCTTTCCTGTGCGGAAAGCACTGGCCTAGTCCGTGAATCTGCCTGAGCGCCAGAGTAAAAGGCCAAGCGATGCCTTCACCGGGAGATGGTAGTGTGCCTAGAGTGCAATCCTTGGCTACGCACGCTACTGCAGGGTTGTGGCTATGTCTGCTTAGTTCGGCCTGGCAGGGTGAACCCAGGACGCTAACATGGAGCCCAGGAAAGCAAGGCCCAAGAGGCACCAGCTCTCCAGCAGCTCTTCTTGCCTGACCCGACTGAAGCCTTGCTGAGGAAGCAGCGGCGAAGTGCTGTTCACTCCAAGCCAAAGCCTCTGCGAAAGCACAGCATGCGCTGAGAAATGTTCTGCGGGCTGCTGATGCTTGCCTGAGGCCAGTCTCACGGTGAGAGAAACCCCGCATACAGCAAAAGCCTCTTTGCCTGGGCATCTCCCCTGGGAAAGTGTAGCATTCGTTGGGAAATCAGAGTTGGGTTTGGGGATGCTGCTGCTACTTGCCTGAGCTAGTCTCCGAAGCACGGTGGAAGATAACCGCATGGAGCGAAATACTCTTTGCCCTAGCATCCCCTCTGCGTGAGAGAGAAGCATGGTTGCACACGTCTGTCACCGCGCTCCCCAGGAACAAGTGTGTGGAAGGCGCAACAAGCCGCCCCCGGGGAAGAGAAGGAGTCCATGGCCCTGGGGTCAGGAAACACTCAGGAATCAGGATAGCCTGCCGTGGCACGAACAGCAGGTCGGAGGCAATACAAGTGTCACCCGCTCCCAGTGCCTAGAGATGGAAGCCTGGATGGGAAGGAGACAAGAGGGGACGACTAGGGCAGGGGTGTGTGCTCCACTCTGAGGATGGAATCTGGGCAGAAAGCAGGCAGAAGGGGACAGCATCTCTTTGGCCACACGTCGCAAGGGAAGCCTTGGCATTGCCACCAGGTGCCGTACTCGGAACTCACAGAAACAACCCCATGGAGAAACGGGCAGTCAGATGCTGTCTTCCACCAAGATGTGGCAGCGTTGTCGGTGGAAGGGGGTGTGCCAGGGAAGGAGTGGAGAGAGTCCCCCACAGTACCCCATCCCAGTGCACTGGCAGTGTGCAGGGATTCTTTCGCCTCCTCTCTCTTGTGGTGAAGGCACTGGCCTAGGCCCAGAGTCTGCCGGAACGCCGGTGCAAAAGAAAAAGCGTTACCTACATCAGGAGATGGTAATAGGCATAGAGTGCCATGCTAGGCCCCACACGTTGCTGCATCGTGGTGTCTGTGTCTGCTGAGTTCGGCTTAGCAAGGTGAACCCCGGGCGCGAACTTGGAGCTCGGGAACTCAAAGCCCAAGATGAAACAGCTCTCCTGCGGCTCTTCTTCCCTGCCGCGAAGAACGAATGACCAAAGCCTTACTGAGAAAGCAGTAGCGAAGTGCGGGTCACGCCAAGCTGAAAACCTCTGCGAAAGCTTAGAAGTCGCTGAGAAATCGAGTCGGTTCTGTGGGCTGCTTTCGTTGCTTGCCTTAGCTTAGTATTCACAGCACGATGGGAGAATCCCGCATAGAGGGAAAGCCTCTTGGCTGGGGCATCCCCTCTGGGAAAGCACAGCATTCTTTGGGAAATCAGAGTCGGGTCTGTGGGATGCTGCCTGCTGCTTGCCGGAGCTAGTCTCCACAGCACGATGTAATAAACCCGCATGCAGCGAAATGCTCTTTGCCTGGGCATCCCCTCTGTCGGAGAGAAGCGCGGTGGCGCCCGCGGAAAGAGCCTTAAGAAAAGGGACACGTCTGTCACTGCAGAGCGACGGAAGCCTGGCTGCTAAGGAGACACGAGGACAAGATGAGGGCAGTGGAAAGGGCTCCACTCTGAGGAAGGAGTCTGGGCAGAAAGCATGCCTGTCCTGAGCCTATGGGTCTAAGGAGAAAGCGATCCTTGGCCACCTGTCCGTGGTGGAGACATGGGTGTATCACCAGGTGCCGACGCTGAACTCGAGAAAAAACGCCCAGAAAGAACTGGCCATCAGATGCCATCTTCGTCCACAATGTGGAAGCTTGGAGGAGTCAAGGGGTTTAGGGAAAGGAGTGGGGACAGTCCCCCCAAGGCTCCCTATTCAGTGCACGGGCGGTGTGCTGGGATCCTGTCGCCTCTCCTTTCCTGTGGGGAAAGCACTGGCCTAGTCCGTGAATCTGCCTGAGCGCCAGAGTAAAAGGCCAAGCGATGCCTTCACCGGGAGATGGTAGTGTGCCTAGAGTGCAATCCTTGGCTACGCACGCTACTGCAGGGTTGTGGCTATGTCTGCTTAGTTCGGTCTGGCAGGGTGAACCCAGGACGCTAACATGGAGCCCAGGAAAGCAAGGCCCAAGAGGCACCAGGTCTCCAGCAGCTCTTCTTGCCTGACGCGACTGAAGCCTTGCTGAGGAAGCAGCGGCGAAGTGCTGTTCACTCCAAGCCAAAGCCTCTGCGAAAGCACAGCATGCGCTGAGAAATGTTCTGCAGGCTGCTGATGCTTGCCTGAGGCCAGTCTCACGGTGGGAGAAACCCGGCATACAGCGAAAGCCTCTTTGCCTGGGCATCTCCCCTGGGAAAGTGTAGCATTCGTTGGGAAATCAGAGTTGGGTTTGGGGATGCTGCTGCTACTTGCCTGAGCTAGTCTCCGCAGCACGGTGGAAGATAACCGCAAGGAGCGACATACTCTTTGCCCTAGCATCCCCTCTGCGTGAGAGAGAAGCATGGTTGCACACGTCTGTCACCGCGCTCCCCAGGAACAAGTGTGGGGAAGGCGCAACAAGCCGCCCCCGGGGAAGAGAAGGAGTCTTTGGCCCTGGGGTCAGTAAACGCTCAGGAATCAGGATAGCCTGCCGTGGCACGAACAGCAGGTCGGAGGCAATACAAGTGTCACCCGCTCCCTGTGCCTAGAGATGGAAGCCTGGATGGGAAGGAGACATGAGGGGACGACTAGGGCAGGGGCGTGTGCTCCACTCTGAGGATGGAATCTGGGCAGAAAGCAGGCAGAAGGGGACAGCATCTCTTTGGCCACACGTCGCAAGGGAAGCCTTGGCATTGCCACCAGGTGCCGTACTCGGAACTCGCAGAAACAACCCCATGGAGAAACCGGCAGTCAGATGCTGTCTTCCACCAAGATGTGGCAGCGTTGTCGGTGGAAGGGGGTGTGCCAGGGAAGGAGTGGAGAGAGTCCCCCACAGTACCCGATCCCAGTGCACTGGCAGTGTGCAGAGATCCTTTCGCCTCCTCTCTCTTGTGGTGAAGGCACTGGCCTAGGCCCAGAGTCTGCTGGGACGCCGGAGCAAAAGGAAAAGCCTTACCTACGCCAGGAGATGGTAATAGGCATAGAGTGCCATGCTAGGCCCCACACGTTGCTGCATCGTGGTGTCTGTGTCTGCTGAGTTCGGCTTAGCAAGGTGAACCCCGGGCGCGAACTTTGAGCTCGGGAACTCAAAGCCCAAGATGAAACAGCTGTACCGCGGCTCTTCTTCCCTGCCGCGAAGAACAAACGACCAAAGCCTTACTGAGAAAGCAGTAGCACGATGGGAGAAACCCGCATAGAGGGAAAGCCTCTTTGCTGGGGCATCCCCTCTGGGAAAGCACAGCATTCTTTGGGAAATCAGAGTCGGGTCTGTGGGATGCTGTCTGCTGCTTGCCGGAGCTAGTCTCCACAGCACGATGTAATAAACCGGCATGCAGCGAAATGCTCTTTGCCTGGGCATCCCCTCTGTCGGAGAGAAGCGCGGTGGCGCCTGCGGAAAGAGCCTTAAGAAAAGGGACACGTCTGTCACTGCAGAGCGACCGAAGCCTGGCTTCTAAGGAGACACGAGGACAAGATGAGGGCAGTGGAAAGGGCTCCACTCTGAGGAAGGAGTCTGGGCAGAAAGCATGCCTGTCCTGAGCCTATGGGTCTAAGGAGAAAGCGATCCTTGGCCACCTGTCCGTGGTGGAGACATGGGTGTATCACCAGGTGCCGACGCTGAACTCGAGAAAAAACGCCCAGAAAGAACTGGCCATCAGATGCCATCTTCGTCCACAATGTGGAAGCTTGGAGGAGTCAAGGGGTTTAGGGAAAGGAGTGGGGACAGTCCCCCCAAGGCTCCCTATTCAGTGCACGGGCGGTGTGCTGGGATCCTGTCACCTCTCCTTTCCTGTGGGGAAAGCACTGGCCTAGTCCGTGAATCTGCCTGAGCGCCAGAATAAAAGGCCAAGCGATGCCTTCACCGGGAGATGGTAGTGTGCCTAGAGTGCAATCCATGGCTACGCACGCTACTGCAGGGTTGTGGCTATGTCTGCTTAGTTCGGCCTGGCAGGGTGAACCCAGGACGCTAACATGGAGCCCAGGAAAGCAAGGCCCAAGAGGCACCAGCTCTCCAGCAGCTCTTCTTGCCTGACGCGACTGAAGCCTTGCTGAGGAAGCAGCGGCGAAGTGCTGTTCACTCCAAGCCAAAGCCTCTGCGAAAGCACAGCATGCGCTGAGAAATGTTCTGCAGGCTGCTGATGCTTGCCTGAGGCCAGTCTCACGGTGGGAGAAACCCGGCATACAGCGAAAGCCTCTTTGCCTGGGCATCTCCCCTGGGAAAGTGTAGCATTCGTTGGGAAATCAGAGTTGGGTTTGGGGATGCTGCTGCTACTTGCCTGAGCTAGTCTCCGCAGCACGGTGGAAGATAACCGCAAGGAGCGAAATACTCTTTGCCCTAGCATCCCCTCTGCGTGAGAGAGAAGCATGGTTGCACACGTCTGTCACCGCGCTCCCCAGGAACAAGTGTGGGGAAGGCGCAACAAGCCGCCCCCTGGGAAGAAAAGGAGTCCTTGGCCCTGGGGTCAGGAAACGCTCAGGAATCAGGATAGCCTGCCGTGGCACGAACAGCAGGTCGGAGGCAATACAAGTGTCACCCGATCCCTGTGCCTAGAGATGGAAGCCTGGATGGGAAGGAGACATGAGGGGACGACTAGGGCAGGGGCGTGTGCTCCACTCTGAGGATGGAATCTGGGCAGAAAGCAGGCAGAAGGGGACAGCATCTCTTTGGCCACACGTCGCAAGGGAAGCCTTGGTATTGCCACCAGGTGCTGTACTCGGAACTCGCAGAAACAACCCCATGGAGAAACGGGAAGTCAGTTGCTGTCTTCCACCAAGATGTGGCAGCGTTGTCGGTGGAAGGGGCTGTGCCAGGGAAGGAGTGGAGACAGTCCCCCACAGTACCCTATCCCAGTGCACTGGAAGTGTGCAGGGATCCTTTCGCCTCCTCTCTCTTGTGGTGAAGGCACTGGCCTAGGCCCAGAGGCTGCCGGAGCGCCGGAGCAAAAGGAAAAGCCTTACCTACGCCAGGAGATGGTAATAGGCATAGAGTGCCATGCTAGGCCCCATACGCTGCTGCAGCGTGGTGTCTGTGTCTGCTGAGTTCGGCTTTGCAAGGTGAACCCCGGGCGCGAACTTGGAGCTCGGGAACTCAAAGCCCAAGATGAAACAGCTCTCCCGCGGCTCTTCTTCCCTGCCGCGAAGAAGGAACGACCAAAGCCTTACTGAGAAAGCAGTAGCACGATGGGAGAAACCCGCATAGAGGGAAAGCCTCTTTGCTGGGGCATCCCCTCTGGGAAAGCACAGCATTCTTTGGGAAATCAGAGTCGGGTCTGTGGGATGCTGCCTGCTGCTTGCCGGAGCTAGACTCCACAGCACGATGTAATAAACCCGCATGCAGCGAAATGCTCTTTGCCTGGGCATCCCCTCTGTCGGAGAGAAGCGCGGTGGCGCCCGCGGAAAGAGCCTTAAGAAAAGGGACACGTCTGTCACTGCAGAGCGACGGAAGCCTGGCTTCTAAGGAGACACGAGGACAAGATGAGGGCAGTGGAAAGGGCTCCACTCTGAGGAAGGAGTCTGGGCAGAAAGCATGCCTTTCCTGAGCCTATGGGTCTAAGGAGAAAGCGATCCTTGGCCACCTGTCCGTGGTGGAGACATGGGTGTATCACCAGGTGCCGACGCTGAACTCGAGAAAAAACGCCCAGAAAGAACTGGCCTCAGATGCCATCTTCGTCCACAATGTGGAAGCTTGGAGGAGTCAAGGGGTTTAGGGAAAGGAGTGGGGACAGTCCCCCCAAGGCTCCCTACTCAGTGCACGGGCGGTGTGCTGGGATCCTGTCACCTCTCCTTTCCTGTGGGGAAAGCACTGCCCTAGTCCGTGAATCTGCCTGAGCGCCAGTGTAAAAGGCCAAGCGATGCCTTCACTGGGAGATGGTAGTGTGCCTAGAGTGCAATCCTTGGCTACGCACGCTACTGCAGGGTTGTGGCTATGTCTGCTTAGTTCGGCCTGGCAGGGTGAACCCAGGACGCTAACATGGAGCCCAGGAAAGCAAGGCCCAAGAGGCACCAGGTCTCCAGCAGCTCTTCTTGCCTGACGCGACTGAAGCCTTGCTGAGGAAGCAGCGGCGAAGTGCTGTTCACTCCAAGCCAAAGCCTCTACGAAAGCACAGCATGCGCTGAGAAATGTTCTGCAGGCTGCTGATGCTTGCCTGAGGCCAGTCTCACGGTGGGAGAAACCCGGCATACAGCGAAAGCCTCTTTGCCTGGGCATCTCCCCTGGGAAAGTGTAGCATTCGTTGGGAAATCAGAGTTGGGTTTGGGGATGCTGCTGCTACTTGCCTGAGCTAGTCTCCGCAGCACGGTGGAAGATAACCGCAAGGAGCGAAATACTCTTTGCCCTAGCATCCCCTCTGCGTGAGAGAGAAGCATGGTTGCACACGTCTGTCACCGCGCTCCCCAGGAACAAGTGTGGGGAAGGCGCAACAAGCCGCCCCCGGGGAAGAGAAGGAGTCCTTGGCCCTGGGGTCAGGAAACGCTCAGGAACCAGGATAGCCTGCCGTGGCACGAACAGCAGGTCGGAGGCAATACAAGTGTCACCCGCTCCCAGTGCCTAGAGATGGAAGCCTGGATGGGAAGGAGACATGAGGGGACGACTAAGGCAGGGGCGTGTGCTCCACTCTGAGGATGGAATCGGGGCAGAAAGCAGGCAGAAGGGGACAGCATCTCTTTGGCCACACGTCGCAAGGGAAGCCTTGGCATTGCCACCAGGTGCCGTACTCGGAACTCGCAGAAACAACCCCATGGAGAAACCGGAAGTCAGATGCTGTCTTCCACCAAGATGTGTCAGCGTTGTCGGTGGAAGGGGGTGTGCCAGGGAAAGAGTGGAGAGAGTCCCCCACAGTACCCGATCCCAGTGCACTGGCAGTGTGCAGGGATCCTTTCGCCTCCTCTCTCTTGTGGTGAGGGCACTGGCCTAGGCCCAGAGTCTGCCGGAACGCCGGTGCAAAAGAAAAAGCGTTACCTACATCAGGAGATGGTAATAGGCATAGAGTGCCATGCTAGGCCCCACACGTTGCTGCATCGTGGTGTCTGTGTCTGCTGAGTTCGGCTTAGCAAGGTGAACCCCGGGCGCGAACTTGGAGCTCGGGAACTCAAAGCCCAAGATGAAACAGCTCTCCTGCGGCTCTTCTTCCCTGCCGCGAAGAACGAATGACCAAAGCCTTACTGAGAAAGCAGTAGCGAAGTGCGGGTCACGCCAAGCTGAAAACCTCTGCGAAAGCTTAGAAGTCGCTGAGAAATCGAGTCGGTTCTGTGGGCTGCTTTCGTTGCTTGCCTTAGCTTAGTATTCACAGCACGATGGGAGAATCCGGCATAGAGGGAAAGCCTCTTTGCTGGGGCATCCCCTCTGGGAAAGCACAGCATTCTTTGGGAAATCAGAGTCGGGTCTGTGGGATGCTGCCTGCTGCTTGCCGGAGCTAGTCTCCACAGCACGATGTAATAAACCCGCATGCAGCGAAATGCTCTTTGCCTGGGCATCCCCTCTGTCGGAGAGAAGCGCGGTGGCGCCCGCGGAAAGAGCCTTAAGAAAAGGGACACGTCTGTCACTGCAGAGCGACGGAAGCCTGGCTGCTAAGGAGACACGAGGACAAGATGAGGGCAGTGGAAAGGGCTCCACTCTGAGGAAGGAGTCTGGGCAGAAAGCATGCCTGTCCTGAGCCTATGGGTCTAAGGAGAAAGCGATCCTTGGCCACCTGTCCGTGGTGGAGACATGGGTGTATCACCAGGTGCCGACGCTGAACTCGAGAAAAAACGCCCAGAAAGAACTGGCCATCAGATGCCATCTTCGTCCACAATGTGGAAGCTTGGAGGAGTCAAGGGGTTTAGGGAAAGGAGTGGGGACAGTCCCCCCAAGGCTCCCTATTCAGTGCACGGGCGGTGTGCTGGGATCCTGTCGCCTCTCCTTTCCTGTGGGGAAAGCACTGGCCTAGTCCGTGAATCTGCCTGAGCGCCAGAGTAAAAGGCCAAGCGATGCCTTCACCGGGAGATGGTAGTGTGCCTAGAGTGCAATCCTTGGCTACGCACGCTACTGCAGGGTTGTGGCTATGTCTGCTTAGTTCGGCCTGGCAGGGTGAACCCAGGACGCTAACATGGAGCCGAGGAAAGCAAGGCCCAAGAGGCACCAGCTCTCCAGCAGCTCTTCTTGCCTGACGCGACTGAAGCCTTGCTGAGGAAGCAGCGGCGAAGTGCTGTTCACTCCAAGCCAAAGCCTCTGCGAAAGCACAGCATGCGCTGAGAAATGTTCTGCAGGCTGCTGATGCTTGCCTGAGGCCAGTCTCACGGTGGGAGAAACCCGGCATACAGCGAAAGCCTCTTTGAATGGGCATCTCCCCTGGGAAAGTGTAGCATTCGTTGGGAAATCAGAGTTGGGTTTGGGGATGCTGCTGCTACTTGCCTGAGCTAGTCTCCGCAGCACGGTGGAAGATAACCGCAAGGAGCGAAATACTCTTTGCCCTAGCTTCCCCTCTGCGTGAGAGAGAAGCATGGTTGCACACGTCTGTCACCGCGCTCCCCAGGAACAAGTGTGGGGAAGGCGCAACAAGCCGCCCCCGGGGAAGAGAAGGAGTCTTTGGCCCTGGGGTCAGTAAATGCTCAGGAATCAGGATAGCCTGCCGTGGCACGAATAGCAGGTCGGAGGCAATACAAGTGTCACCCGCTCCCTGTGCCTAGAGATGGAAGCCTGGATGGGAAGGAGACATGAAGGGACGACTAGGGCAGGGGCGTGTGCTCCACTCTGAGGATGGAATCTGGGCAGAAAGCAGGCAGAAGGGGACAGCATCTCTTTGGCCACACGTCGCAAGGGAAGCCTTGGCATTGCCACCAGGTACCGTACTCGGAACTCGCAGAAACAACCCCATGGAGAAACCGGCAGTCAGATGCTGTCTTCCACCAAGATGTGGCAGCGTTGTCGGTGGAAGGGGGTGTGCCAGGGAAGGAGTGGAGAGAGTCCCCCACAGTACCCGATCCCAGGGCACTGGCAGTGTGCAGGGATCCTTTCGCCTCCTCTCTCTTGTGGTGAAGGCACTGGCCTAGGCCCAGAGTCTGCCGGAACGCCGGAGCAAAAGGAAAAGCGTTACCTACGCCAGGAGATGGTAATAGGCATAGAGTGCCATGCTAGGCCCCACACGTTGCTGCATCGTGGTGTCTGTGTCTGCTGAGTTCGGCTTAGCAAGGTGAACCCAGGGCGCGAACTTGGAGCTCGGGAACTCAAAGCCCAAGATGAAACAGCTCTCCTGCGGCTCTTCTTCCCTGCCGCGAAGAACGAATGACCAAAGCCTTACTGAGAAAGCAGTAGCGAAGTGCGGGTCACGCCAAGCTGAAAACCTCTGCGAAAGCTTAGAAGTCGCTGAGAAATCGAGTCGGTTCTGTGGGCTGCTTTCGTTGCTTGCCTTAGCTTAGTATTCACAGCACGATGGGAGAATCCCGCATAGAGGGAAAGCCTCTTGGCTGGGGCATCCCCTCTGGGAAAGCACAGCATTCTTTGGGAAATCAGAGTCGGGTCTGTGGGATGCTGCCTGCTGCTTGCCGGAGCTAGTCTCCACAGCACGATGTAATAAACCCGCATGCAGCGAAATGCTCTTTGCCTGGGCATCCCCTCTGTCGGAGAGAAGCGCGGTGGCGCCCGCGGAAAGAGCCTTAAGAAAAGGGACACGTCTGTCACTGCAGAGCGACGGAAGCCTGGCTGCTAAGGAGACACGAGGACAAGATGAGGGCAGTGGAAAGGGCTCCACTCTGAGGAAGGAGTCTGGGCAGAAAGCATGCCTGTCCTGAGCCTATGGGTCTAAGGAGAAAGCGATCCTTGGCCACCTGTCCGTGGTGGAGACATGGGTGTATCACCAGGTGCCGACGCTGAACTCGAGAAAAAACGCCCAGAAAGAACTGGCCATCAGATGCCATCTTCGTCCACAATGTGGAAGCTTGGAGGAGTCAAGGGGTTTAGGGAAAGGAGTGGGGACAGTCCCCCCAAGGCTCCCTATTCAGTGCACGGGCGGTGTGCTGGGATCCTGTCGCCTCTCCTTTCCTGTGGGGAAAGCACTGGCCTAGTCCGTGAATCTGCCTGAGCGCCAGAGTAAAAGGCCAAGCGATGCCTTCACCGGGAGATGGTAGTGTGCCTAGAGTGCAATCCTTGGCTACGCACGCTACTGCAGGGTTGTGGCTATGTCTGCTTAGTTCGGCCTGGCAGGGTGAACCCAGGACGCTAACATGGAGCCCAGGAAAGCAAGGCCCAAGAGGCACCAGGTCTCCAGCAGCTCTTCTTGCCTGACGCGACTGAAGCCTTGCTGAGGAAGCAGCGGCGAAGTGCTGTTCACTCCAAGCCAAAGCCTCTGCGAAAGCACAGCATGCGCTGAGAAATGTTCTGCAGGCTGCTGATGCTTGCCTGAGGCCAATCTCACGGTGGGAGAAACCCGGCATACAGCGAAAGCCTCTTTGCCTGGGCATCTCCCCTGGGAAAGTGTAGCATTCGTTGGGAAATCAGAGTTGGGTTTGGGGATGCTGCTGCTACTTGCCTGAGCTAGTCTCCGCAGCACGGTGGAAGATAACCGCAAGGAGCGAAATACTCTTTGCCCTAGCTTCCCCTCTGCGTGAGAGAGAAGCATGGTTGCACACGTCTGTCACCGCGCTCCCCAGGAACAAGTGTGGGGAAGGCGCAACAAGCCGCCCCCTGGGAAGAAAAGGAGTCCTTGGCCCTGGGGTCAGGAAACGCTCAGGAATCAGGATAGCCTGCCGTGGCACGAACAGCAGGTCGGAGGCAATACAAGTGTCACCCGATCCCTGTGCCTAGAGATGGAAGCCTGGATGGGAAGGAGACATGAGGGGACGACTAGGGCAGGGGCGTGTGCTCCACTCTGAGGATGGAATCTGGGCAGAAAGCAGGCAGAAGGGGACAGCATCTCTTTGGCCACACGTCGCAAGGGAAGCCTTGGCATTGCCACCAGGTGCCGTACTCGGAACTCGCAGAAACAACCCCATGGAGAAACGGGCAGTCAGATGCTGTCTTCCACCAAGATGTGGCAGCGTTGTCGGTGGAAGGGGCTGTGCCAGGGAAGGAGTGGAGACAGTCCCCCACAGTACCCTATCCCAGTGCACTGGAAGTGTGCAGGGATCCTTTCGCCTCCTCTCTCTTGTGGTGAAGGCACTGGCCTAGGCCCAGAGTCTGCCGGAGCGCCGGAGCAAAAGGAAAAGCCTTACCTACGCCAGGAGATGGTAATAGGCATAGAGTGCCATGCTAGGCCCCATACGCTGCTGCAGCGTGGTGTCTGTGTCTGCTGAGTTCGGCTTAGCAAGGTGAACCCCGGGCGCGAACTTGGAGCTCGGGAACTCAAAGCCCAAGATGAAACAGCTCTCCCGCGGCTCTTCTTCCCTGCCGCGAAGAAGGAACGACCAAAGCCTTACTGAGAAAGCAGTAGCACGATGGGAGAAACCCGCATAGAGGGAAAGCCTCTTTGCTGGGGCATCCCCTCTGGGAAAGCACAGCATTCTTTGGGAAATCAGAGTCGGGTCTGTGGGATGCTGCCTGCTGCTTGCCGGAGCTAGACTCCACAGCACGATGTAATAAACCCGCATGCAGCGAAATGCTCTTTGCCTGGGCATCCCCTCTGTCGGAGAGAAGCGCGGTGGCGCCCGCGGAAAGAGCCTTAAGAAAAGGGACACGTCTGTCACTGCAGAGCGACGGAAGCCTGGCTTCTAAGGAGACACGAGGACAAGATGAGGGCAGTGGAAAGGGCTCCACTCTGAGGAAGGAGTCTGGGCAGAAAGCATGCCTTTCCTGAGCCTATGGGTCTAAGGAGAAAGCGATCCTTGGCCACCTGTCCGTGGTGGAGACATGGGTGTATCACCAGGTGCCGACGCTGAACTCGAGAAAAAACGCCCAGAAAGAACTGGCCTCAGATGCCATCTTCGTCCACAATGTGGAAGCTTGGAGGAGTCAAGGGGTTTAGGGAAAGGAGTGGGGACAGTCCCCCCAAGGCTCCCTACTCAGTGCACGGGCGGTGTGCTGGGATCCTGTCACCTCTCCTTTCCTGTGGGGAAAGCACTGGCCTAGTCCGTGAATCTGCCTGAGCGCCAGTGTAAAAGGCCAAGCGATGCCTTCACCGGGAGATGGTAGTGTGCCTAGAGTGCAATCCTTGGCTACGCACGCTACTGCAGGGTTGTGGCTATGTCTGCTTAGTTCGGCCTGGCAGGGTGAACCCAGGACGCTAACATGGAGCCCAGGAAAGCAAGGCCCAAGAGGCACCAGGTCTCCAGCAGCTCTTCTTGCCTGACGCGACTGAAGCCTTGCTGAGGAAGCAGCGGCGAAGTGCTGTTCACTCCAAGCCAAAGCCTCTACGAAAGCACAGCATGCGCTGAGAAATGTTCTGCAGGCTGCTGATGCTTGCCTGAGGCCAGTCTCACGGTGGGAGAAACCCGGCATACAGCGAAAGCCTCTTTGCCTGGGCATCTCCCCTGGGAAAGTGTAGCATTCGTTGGGAAATCAGAGTTGGGTTTGGGGATGCTGCTGCTACTTGCCTGAGCTAGTCTCCGCAGCACGGTGGAAGATAACCGCAAGGAGCGAAATACTCTTTGCCCTAGCATCCCCTCTGCGTGAGAGAGAAGCATGGTTGCACACGTCTGTCACCGCGCTCCCCAGGAACAAGTGTGGGGAAGGCGCAACAAGCCGCCCCCGGGGAAGAGAAGGAGTCCTTGGCCCTGGGGTCAGGAAACGCTCAGGAACCAGGATAGCCTGCCGTGGCACGAACAGCAGGTCGGAGGCAATACAAGTGTCACCCGCTCCCAGTGCCTAGAGATGGAAGCCTGGATGGGAAGGAGACATGAGGGGACGACTAAGGCAGGGGCGTGTGCTCCACTCTGAGGATGGAATCGGGGCAGAAAGCAGGCAGAAGGGGACAGCATCTCTTTGGCCACACGTCGCAAGGGAAGCCTTGGCATTGCCACCAGGTGCCGTACTCGGAACTCGCAGAAACAACCCCATGGAGAAACCGGAAGTCAGATGCTGTCTTCCACCAAGATGTGTCAGCGTTGTCGGTGGAAGGGGGTGTGCCAGGGAAAGAGTGGAGAGAGTCCCCCACAGTACCCGATCCCAGTGCACTGGCAGTGTGCAGGGATCCTTTCGCCTCCTCTCTCTTGTGGTGAGGGCACTGGCCTAGGCCCAGAGTCTGCCGGAACGCCGGAGCAAAAGGAAAAGCGTTACCTACGCCAGGAGATGGTAATAGGCATAGAGTGCCATGCTAGGCCCCACACGTTGCTGCATCGTGGTGTCTGTGTCTGCTGAGTTCGGCTTAGCAAGGTGAACCCCGGGCGCGAACTTGGAGCTCGGGAACTCAAAGCCCAAGATGAAACAGCTCTCCTGCGGCTCTTCTTCCCTGCCGCGAAGAACGAATGACCAAAGCCTTACTGAGAAAGCAGTAGCGAAGTGCGGGTCACGCCAAGCTGAAAACCTCTGCGAAAGCTTAGAAGTCGCTGAGAAATCGAGTCGGTTCTGTGGGCTGCTTTCGTTGCTTGCCTTAGCTTAGTATTCACAGCACGATGGGAGAATCCGGCATAGAGGGAAAGCCTCTTTGCTGGGGCATCCCCTCTGGGAAAGCACAGCATTCTTTGGGAAATCAGAGTCGGGTCTGTGGGATGCTGCCTGCTGCTTGCCGGAGCTAGTCTCCACAGCACGATGTAATAAACCCGCATGCAGCGAAATGCTCTTTGCCTGGGCATCCCCTCTGTCGGAGAGAAGCGCGGTGGCGCCCGCGGAAAGAGCCTTAAGAAAAGGGACACGTCTGTCACTGCAGAGCGACGGAAGCCTGGCTGCTAAGGAGACACGAGGACAAGATGAGGGCAGTGGAAAGGGCTCCACTCTGAGGAAGGAGTCTGGGCAGAAAGCATGCCTGTCCTGAGCCTATGGGTCTAAGGAGAAAGCGATCCTTGGCCACCTGTCCGTGGTGGAGACATGGGTGTATCACCAGGTGCCGACGCTGAACTCGAGAAAAAACGCCCAGAAAGAACTGGCCATCAGATGCCATCTTCGTCCACAATGTGGAAGCTTGGAGGAGTCAAGGGGTTTAGGGAAAGGAGTGGGGACAGTCCCCCCAAGGCTCCCTATTCAGTGCACGGGCGGTGTGCTGGGATCCTGTCGCCTCTCCTTTCCTGTGGGGAAAGCACTGGCCTAGTCCGTGAATCTGCCTGAGCGCCAGAGTAAAAGGCCAAGCGATGCCTTCACCGGGAGATGGTAGTGTGCCTAGAGTGCAATCCTTGGCTACGCACGCTACTGCAGGGTTGTGGCTATGTCTGCTTAGTTCGGCCTGGCAGGGTGAACCCAGGACGCTAACATGGAGCCGAGGAAAGCAAGGCCCAAGAGGCACCAGCTCTCCAGCAGCTCTTCTTGCCTGACGCGACTGAAGCCTTGCTGAGGAAGCAGCGGCGAAGTGCTGTTCACTCCAAGCCAAAGCCTCTGCGAAAGCACAGCATGCGCTGAGAAATGTTCTGCAGGCTGCTGATGCTTGCCTGAGGCCAGTCTCACGGTGGGAGAAACCCGGCATACAGCGAAAGCCTCTTTGCCTGGGCATCTCCCCTGGGAAAGTGTAGCATTCGTTGGGAAATCAGAGTTGGGTTTGGGGATGCTGCTGCTACTTGCCTGAGCTAGTCTCCGCAGCACGGTGGAAGATAACCGCAAGGAGCGAAATACTCTTTGCCCTAGCTTCCCCTCTGCGTGAGAGAGAAGCATGGTTGCACACGTCTGTCACCGCGCTCCCCAGGAACAAGTGTGGGGAAGGCGCAACAAGCCGCCCCCGGGGAAGAGAAGGAGTCTTTGGCCCTGGGGTCAGTAAATGCTCAGGAATCAGGATAGCCTGCCGTGGCACGAATAGCAGGTCGGAGGCAATACAAGTGTCACCCGCTCCCTGTGCCTAGAGATGGAAGCCTGGATGGGAAGGAGACATGAAGGGACGACTAGGGCAGGGGCGTGTGCTCCACTCTGAGGATGGAATCTGGGCAGAAAGCAGGCAGAAGGGGACAGCATCTCTTTGGCCACACGTCGCAAGGGAAGCCTTGGCATTGCCACCAGGTACCGTACTCGGAACTCGCAGAAACAACCCCATGGAGAAACCGGCAGTCAGATGCTGTCTTCCACCAAGATGTGGCAGCGTTGTCGGTGGAAGGGGGTGTGCCAGGGAAGGAGTGGAGAGAGTCCCCCACAGTACCCGATCCCAGGGCACTGGCAGTGTGCAGGGATCCTTTCGCCTCCTCTCTCTTGTGGTGAAGGCACTGGCCTAGGCCCAGAGTCTGCCGGAACGCCGGAGCAAAAGGAAAAGCGTTACCTACGCCAGGAGATGGTAATAGGCATAGAGTGCCATGCTAGGCCCCACACGTTGCTGCATCGTGGTGTCTGTGTCTGCTGAGTTCGGCTTAGCAAGGTGAACCCAGGGCGCGAACTTGGAGCTCGGGAACTCAAAGCCCAAGATGAAACAGCTCTCCTGCGGCTCTTCTTCCCTGCCGCGAAGAACGAATGACCAAAGCCTTACTGAGAAAGCAGTAGCGAAGTGCGGGTCACGCCAAGCTGAAAACCTCTGCGAAAGCTTAGAAGTCGCTGAGAAATCGAGTCGGTTCTGTGGGCTGCTTTCGTTGCTTGCCTTAGCTTAGTATTCACAGCACGATGGGAGAATCCCGCATAGAGGGAAAGCCTCTTGGCTGGGGCATCCCCTCTGGGAAAGCACAGCATTCTTTGGGAAATCAGAGTCGGGTCTGTGGGATGCTGCCTGCTGCTTGCCGGAGCTAGTCTCCACAGCACGATGTAATAAACCCGCATGCAGCGAAATGCTCTTTGCCTGGGCATCCCCTCTGTCGGAGAGAAGCGCGGTGGCGCCCGCGGAAAGAGCCTTAAGAAAAGGGACACGTCTGTCACTGCAGAGCGACGGAAGCCTGGCTGCTAAGGAGACACGAGGACAAGATGAGGGCAGTGGAAAGGGCTCCACTCTGAGGAAGGAGTCTGGGCAGAAAGCATGCCTGTCCTGAGCCTATGGGTCTAAGGAGAAAGCGATCCTTGGCCACCTGTCCGTGGTGGAGACATGGGTGTATCACCAGGTGCCGACGCTGAACTCGAGAAAAAACGCCCAGAAAGAACTGGCCATCAGATGCCATCTTCGTCCACAATGTGGAAGCTTGGAGGAGTCAAGGGGTTTAGGGAAAGGAGTGGGGACAGTCCCCCCAAGGCTCCCTATTCAGTGCACGGGCGGTGTGCTGGGATCCTGTCACCTCTACTTTCCTGTGGGGAAAGCACTGGCCTAGTCCGTGAATCTGCCTGAGCGCCAGAGTAAAAGGCCAAGCGATGCCTTCACCGGGAGATGGTAGTGTGCCTAGAGTGCAATCCTTGGCTACGCACGCTACTGCAGGGTTGTGGCTATGTCTGCTTAGTTCGGCCTGGCAGGGTGAACCCAGGACGCTAACATGGAGCCGAGGAAAGCAAGGCCCAAGAGGCACCAGCTCTCCAGCAGCTCTTCTTGCCTGACGCGACTGAAGCCTTGCTGAGGAAGCAGCGGCGAAGTGCTGTTCACTCCAAGCCAAAGCCTCTGCGAAAGCACAGCATGCGCTGAGAAATGTTCTGCAGGCTGCTGATGCTTGCCTGAGGCCAGTCTCACGGTGGGAGAAACCCGGCATACAGCGAAAGCCTCTTTGCCTGGGCATCTCCCCTGGGAAAGTGTAGCATTCGTTGGGAAATCAGAGTTGGGTTTGGGGATGCTGCTGCTACTTGCCTGAGCTAGTCTCCGCAGCACGGTGGAAGATAACCGCAAGGAGCGAAATACTCTTTGCCCTAGCTTCCCCTCTGCGTGAGAGAGAAGCATGGTTGCACACGTCTGTCACCGCGCTCCCCAGGAACAAGTGTGGGGAAGGCGCAACAAGCCGCCCCCGGGGAAGAGAAGGAGTCTTTGGCCCTGGGGTCAGTAAATGCTCAGGAATCAGGATAGCCTGCCGTGGCACGAATAGCAGGTCGGAGGCAATACAAGTGTCACCCGCTCCCTGTGCCTAGAGATGGAAGCCTGGATGGGAAGGAGACATGAAGGGACGACTAGGGCAGGGGCGTGTGCTCCACTCTGAGGATGGAATCTGGGCAGAAAGCAGGCAGAAGGGGACAGCATCTCTTTGGCCACACGTCGCAAGGGAAGCCTTGGCATTGCCACCAGGTACCGTACTCGGAACTCGCAGAAACAACCCCATGGAGAAACCGGCAGTCAGATGCTGTCTTCCACCAAGATGTGGCAGCGTTGTCGGTGGAAGGGGGTGTGCCAGGGAAGGAGTGGAGAGAGTCCCCCACAGTACCCGATCCCAGGGCACTGGCAGTGTGCAGGGATCCTTTCGCCTCCTCTCTCTTGTGGTGAAGGCACTGGCCTAGGCCCAGAGTCTGCCGGAACGCCGGAGCAAAAGGAAAAGCGTTACCTACGCCAGGAGATGGTAATAGGCATAGAGTGCCATGCTAGGCCCCACACGTTGCTGCATCGTGGTGTCTGTGTCTGCTGAGTTCGGCTTAGCAAGGTGAACCCAGGGCGCGAACTTGGAGCTCGGGAACTCAAAGCCCAAGATGAAACAGCTCTCCTGCGGCTCTTCTTCCCTGCCGCGAAGAACGAATGACCAAAGCCTTACTGAGAAAGCAGTAGCGAAGTGCGGGTCACGCCAAGCTGAAAACCTCTGCGAAAGCTTAGAAGTCGCTGAGAAATCGAGTCGGTTCTGTGGGCTGCTTTCGTTGCTTGCCTTAGCTTAGTATTCACAGCACGATGGGAGAATCCCGCATAGAGGGAAAGCCTCTTGGCTGGGGCATCCCCTCTGGGAAAGCACAGCATTCTTTGGGAAATCAGAGTCGGGTCTGTGGGATGCTGCCTGCTGCTTGCCGGAGCTAGTCTCCACAGCACGATGTAATAAACCCGCATGCAGCGAAATGCTCTTTGCCTGGGCATCCCCTCTGTCGGAGAGAAGCGCGGTGGCGCCCGCGGAAAGAGCCTTAAGAAAAGGGACACGTCTGTCACTGCAGAGCGACGGAAGCCTGGCTGCTAAGGAGACACGAGGACAAGATGAGGGCAGTGGAAAGGGCTCCACTCTGAGGAAGGAGTCTGGGCAGAAAGCATGCCTGTCCTGAGCCTATGGGTCTAAGGAGAAAGCGATCCTTGGCCACCTGTCCGTGGTGGAGACATGGGTGTATCACCAGGTGCCGACGCTGAACTCGAGAAAAAACGCCCAGAAAGAACTGGCCATCAGATGCCATCTTCGTCCACAATGTGGAAGCTTGGAGGAGTCAAGGGGTTTAGGGAAAGGAGTGGGGACAGTCCCCCCAAGGCTCCCTATTCAGTGCACGGGCGGTGTGCTGGGATCCTGTCGCCTCTCCTTTCCTGTGGGGAAAGCACTGGCCTAGTCCGTGAATCTGCCTGAGCGCCAGAGTAAAAGGCCAAGCGATGCCTTCACCGGGAGATGGTAGTGTGCCTAGAGTGCAATCCTTGGCTACGCACGCTACTGCAGGGTTGTGGCTATGTCTGCTTAGTTCGGCCTGGCAGGGTGAACCCAGGACGCTAACATGGAGCCCAGGAAAGCAAGGCCCAAGAGGCACCAGCTCTCCAGCAGCTCTTCTTGCCTGACGCGACTGAAGCCTTGCTGAGGAAGCAGCGGCGAAGTGCTGTTCACTCCAAGCCAAAGCCTCTGCGAAAGCACAGCATGCGCTGAGAAATGTTCTGCAGGCTGCTGATGCTTGCCTGAGGCCAATCTCACGGTGGGAGAAACCCGGCATACAGCGAAAGCCTCTTTGCCTGGGCATCTCCCCTGGGAAAGTGTAGCATTCGTTGGGAAATCAGAGTTGGGTTTGGGGATGCTGCTGCTACTTGCCTGAGCTAGTCTCCGCAGCACGGTGGAAGATAACCGCAAGGAGCGAAATACTCTTTGCCCTAGCTTCCCCTCTGCGTGAGAGAGAAGCATGGTTGCACACGTCTGTCACCGCGCTCCCCAGGAACAAGTGTGGGGAAGGCGCAACAAGCCGCCCCCTGGGAAGAAAAGGAGTCCTTGGCCCTGGGGTCAGGAAACGCTCAGGAATCAGGATAGCCTGCCGTGGCACGAACAGCAGGTCGGAGGCAATACAAGTGTCACCCGATCCCTGTGCCTAGAGATGGAAGCCTGGATGGGAAGGAGACATGAGGGGACGACTAGGGCAGGGGCGTGTGCTCCACTCTGAGGATGGAATCTGGGCAGAAAGCAGGCAGAAGGGGACAGCATCTCTTTGGCCACACGTCGCAAGGGAAGCCTTGGCATTGCCACCAGGTGCCGTACTCGGAACTCGCAGAAACAACCCCATGGAGAAACGGGCAGTCAGATGCTGTCTTCCACCAAGATGTGGCAGCGTTGTCGGTGGAAGGGGCTGTGCCAGGGAAGGAGTGGAGACAGTCCCCCACAGTACCCTATCCCAGTGCACTGGAAGTGTGCAGGGATCCTTTCGCCTCCTCTCTCTTGTGGTGAAGGCACTGGCCTAGGCCCAGAGTCTGCCGGAGCGCCGGAGCAAAAGGAAAAGCCTTACCTACGCCAGGAGATGGTAATAGGCATAGAGTGCCATGCTAGGCCCCATACGCTGCTGCAGCGTGGTGTCTGTGTCTGCTGAGTTCGGCTTAGCAAGGTGAACCCCGGGCGCGAACTTGGAGCTCGGGAACTCAAAGCCCAAGATGAAACAGCTCTCCCGCGGCTCTTCTTCCCTGCCGCGAAGAAGGAACGACCAAAGCCTTACTGAGAAAGCAGTAGCACGATGGGAGAAACCCGCATAGAGGGAAAGCCTCTTTGCTGGGGCATCCCCTCTGGGAAAGCACAGCATTCTTTGGGAAATCAGAGTCGGGTCTGTGGGATGCTGCCTGCTGCTTGCCGGAGCTAGACTCCACAGCACGATGTAATAAACCCGCATGCAGCGAAATGCTCTTTGCCTGGGCATCCCCTCTGTCGGAGAGAAGCGCGGTGGCGCCCGCGGAAAGAGCCTTAAGAAAAGGGACACGTCTGTCACTGCAGAGCGACGGAAGCCTGGCTTCTAAGGAGACACGAGGACAAGATGAGGGCAGTGGAAAGGGCTCCACTCTGAGGAAGGAGTCTGGGCAGAAAGCATGCCTTTCCTGAGCCTATGGGTCTAAGGAGAAAGCGATCCTTGGCCACCTGTCCGTGGTGGAGACATGGGTGTATCACCAGGTGCCGACGCTGAACTCGAGAAAAAACGCCCAGAAAGAACTGGCCTCAGATGCCATCTTCGTCCACAATGTGGAAGCTTGGAGGAGTCAAGGGGTTTAGGGAAAGGAGTGGGGACAGTCCCCCCAAGGCTCCCTACTAGTGCACGGGCGGTGTGCTGGGATCCTGTCACCTCTCCTTTCCTGTGGGGAAAGCACTGGCCTAGTCCGTGAATCTGCCTGAGCGCCAGTGTAAAAGGCCAAGCGATGCCTTCACCGGGAGATGGTAGTGTGCCTAGAGTGCAATCCTTGGCTACGCACGCTACTGCAGGGTTGTGGCTATGTCTGCTTAGTTCGGCCTGGCAGGGTGAACCCAGGACGCTAACATGGAGCCCAGGAAAGCAAGGCCCAAGAGGCACCAGGTCTCCAGCAGCTCTTCTTGCCTGACGCGACTGAAGCCTTGCTGAGGAAGCAGCGGCGAAGTGCTGTTCACTCCAAGCCAAAGCCTCTACGAAAGCACAGCATGCGCTGAGAAATGTTCTGCAGGCTGCTGATGCTTGCCTGAGGCCAGTCTCACGGTGGGAGAAACCCGGCATACAGCGAAAGCCTCTTTGCCTGGGCATCTCCCCTGGGAAAGTGTAGCATTCGTTGGGAAATCAGAGTTGGGTTTGGGGATGCTGCTGCTACTTGCCTGAGCTAGTCTCCGCAGCACGGTGGAAGATAACCGCAAGGAGCGAAATACTCTTTGCCCTAGCATCCCCTCTGCGTGAGAGAGAAGCATGGTTGCACACGTCTGTCACCGCGCTCCCCAGGAACAAGTGTGGGGAAGGCGCAACAAGCCGCCCCCGGGGAAGAGAAGGAGTCCTTGGCCCTGGGGTCAGGAAACGCTCAGGAACCAGGATAGCCTGCCGTGGCACGAACAGCAGGTCGGAGGCAATACAAGTGTCACCCGCTCCCAGTGCCTAGAGATGGAAGCCTGGATGGGAAGGAGACATGAGGGGACGACTAAGGCAGGGGCGTGTGCTCCACTCTGAGGATGGAATCGGGGCAGAAAGCAGGCAGAAGGGGACAGCATCTCTTTGGCCACACGTCGCAAGGGAAGCCTTGGCATTGCCACCAGGTGCCGTACTCGGAACTCGCAGAAACAACCCCATGGAGAAACCGGAAGTCAGATGCTGTCTTCCACCAAGATGTGTCAGCGTTGTCGGTGGAAGGGGGTGTGCCAGGGAAAGAGTGGAGAGAGTCCCCCACAGTACCCGATCCCAGTGCACTGGCAGTGTGCAGGGATCCTTTCGCCTCCTCTCTCTTGTGGTGAGGGCACTGGCCTAGGCCCAGAGTCTGCCGGAACGCCGGAGCAAAAGGAAAAGCGTTACCTACGCCAGGAGATGGTAATAGGCATAGAGTGCCATGCTAGGCCCCACACGTTGCTGCATCGTGGTGTCTGTGTCTGCTGAGTTCGGCTTAGCAAGGTGAACCCCGGGCGCGAACTTGGAGCTCGGGAACTCAAAGCCCAAGATGAAACAGCTCTCCTGCGGCTCTTCTTCCCTGCCGCGAAGAACGAATGACCAAAGCCTTACTGAGAAAGCAGTAGCGAAGTGCGGGTCACGCCAAGCTGAAAACCTCTGCGAAAGCTTAGAAGTCGCTGAGAAATCGAGTCGGTTCTGTGGGCTGCTTTCGTTGCTTGCCTTAGCTTAGTATTCACAGCACGATGGGAGAATCCGGCATAGAGGGAAAGCCTCTTTGCTGGGGCATCCCCTCTGGGAAAGCACAGCATTCTTTGGGAAATCAGAGTCGGGTCTGTGGGATGCTGCCTGCTGCTTGCCGGAGCTAGTCTCCACAGCACGATGTAATAAACCCGCATGCAGCGAAATGCTCTTTGCCTGGGCATCCCCTCTGTCGGAGAGAAGCGCGGTGGCGCCCGCGGAAAGAGCCTTAAGAAAAGGGACACGTCTGTCACTGCAGAGCGACGGAAGCCTGGCTGCTAAGGAGACACGAGGACAAGATGAGGGCAGTGGAAAGGGCTCCACTCTGAGGAAGGAGTCTGGGCAGAAAGCATGCCTGTCCTGAGCCTATGGGTCTAAGGAGAAAGCGATCCTTGGCCACCTGTCCGTGGTGGAGACATGGGTGTATCACCAGGTGCCGACGCTGAACTCGAGAAAAAACGCCCAGAAAGAACTGGCCATCAGATGCCATCTTCGTCCACAATGTGGAAGCTTGGAGGAGTCAAGGGGTTTAGGGAAAGGAGTGGGGACAGTCCCCCCAAGGCTCCCTATTCAGTGCACGGGCGGTGTGCTGGGATCCTGTCGCCTCTCCTTTCCTGTGGGGAAAGCACTGGCCTAGTCCGTGAATCTGCCTGAGCGCCAGAGTAAAAGGCCAAGCGATGCCTTCACCGGGAGATGGTAGTGTGCCTAGAGTGCAATCCTTGGCTACGCACGCTACTGCAGGGTTGTGGCTATGTCTGCTTAGTTCGGCCTGGCAGGGTGAACCCAGGACGCTAACATGGAGCCGAGGAAAGCAAGGCCCAAGAGGCACCAGCTCTCCAGCAGCTCTTCTTGCCTGACGCGACTGAAGCCTTGCTGAGGAAGCAGCGGCGAAGTGCTGTTCACTCCAAGCCAAAGCCTCTGCGAAAGCACAGCATGCGCTGAGAAATGTTCTGCAGGCTGCTGATGCTTGCCTGAGGCCAGTCTCACGGTGGGAGAAACCCGGCATACAGCGAAAGCCTCTTTGCCTGGGCATCTCCCCTGGGAAAGTGTAGCATTCGTTGGGAAATCAGAGTTGGGTTTGGGGATGCTGCTGCTACTTGCCTGAGCTAGTCTCCGCAGCACGGTGGAAGATAACCGCAAGGAGCGAAATACTCTTTGCCCTAGCTTCCCCTCTGCGTGAGAGAGAAGCATGGTTGCACACGTCTGTCACCGCGCTCCCCAGGAACAAGTGTGGGGAAGGCGCAACAAGCCGCCCCCGGGGAAGAGAAGGAGTCTTTGGCCCTGGGGTCAGTAAATGCTCAGGAATCAGGATAGCCTGCCGTGGCACGAATAGCAGGTCGGAGGCAATACAAGTGTCACCCGCTCCCTGTGCCTAGAGATGGAAGCCTGGATGGGAAGGAGACATGAAGGGACGACTAGGGCAGGGGCGTGTGCTCCACTCTGAGGATGGAATCTGGGCAGAAAGCAGGCAGAAGGGGACAGCATCTCTTTGGCCACACGTCGCAAGGGAAGCCTTGGCATTGCCACCAGGTACCGTACTCGGAACTCGCAGAAACAACCCCATGGAGAAACCGGCAGTCAGATGCTGTCTTCCACCAAGATGTGGCAGTGTTGTCGGTGGAAGGGGGTGTGCCAGGGAAGGAGTGGAGAGAGTCCCCCACAGTACCCGATCCCAGGGCACTGGCAGTGTGCAGGGATCCTTTCGCCTCCTCTCTCTTGTGGTGAAGGCACTGGCCTAGGCCCAGAGTCTGCCGGAACGCCGGAGCAAAAGGAAAAGCGTTACCTACGCCAGGAGATGGTAATAGGCATAGAGTGCCATGCTAGGCCCCACACGTTGCTGCATCGTGGTGTCTGTGTCTGCTGAGTTCGGCTTAGCAAGGTGAACCCAGGGCGCGAACTTGGAGCTCGGGAACTCAAAGCCCAAGATGAAACAGCTCTCCTGCGGCTCTTCTTCCCTGCCGCGAAGAACGAATGACCAAAGCCTTACTGAGAAAGCAGTAGCGAAGTGCGGGTCACGCCAAGCTGAAAACCTCTGCGAAAGCTTAGAAGTCGCTGAGAAATCGAGTCGGTTCTGTGGGCTGCTTTCGTTGCTTGCCTTAGCTTAGTATTCACAGCACGATGGGAGAATCCCGCATAGAGGGAAAGCCTCTTGGCTGGGGCATCCCCTCTGGGAAAGCACAGCATTCTTTGGGAAATCAGAGTCGGGTCTGTGGGATGCTGCCTGCTGCTTGCCGGAGCTAGTCTCCACAGCACGATGTAATAAACCCGCATGCAGCGAAATGCTCTTTGCCTGGGCATCCCCTCTGTCGGAGAGAAGCGCGGTGGCGCCCGCGGAAAGAGCCTTAAGAAAAGGGACACGTCTGTCACTGCAGAGCGACGGAAGCCTGGCTGCTAAGGAGACACGAGGACAAGATGAGGGCAGTGGAAAGGGCTCCACTCTGAGGAAGGAGTCTGGGCAGAAAGCATGCCTGTCCTGAGCCTATGGGTCTAAGGAGAAAGCGATCCTTGGCCACCTGTCCGTGGTGGAGACATGGGTGTATCACCAGGTGCCGACGCTGAACTCGAGAAAAAACGCCCAGAAAGAACTGGCCATCAGATGCCATCTTCGTCCACAATGTGGAAGCTTGGAGGAGTCAAGGGGTTTAGGGAAAGGAGTGGGGACAGTCCCCCCAAGGCTCCCTATTCAGTGCACGGGCGGTGTGCTGGGATCCTGTCGCCTCTCCTTTCCTGTGGGGAAAGCACTGGCCTAGTCCGTGAATCTGCCTGAGCGCCAGAGTAAAAGGCCAAGCGATGCCTTCACCGGGAGATGGTAGTGTGCCTAGAGTGCAATCCTTGGCTACGCACGCTACTGCAGGGTTGTGGCTATGTCTGCTTAGTTCGGCCTGGCAGGGTGAACCCAGGACGCTAACATGGAGCCCAGGAAAGCAAGGCCCAAGAGGCACCAGGTCTCCAGCAGCTCTTCTTGCCTGACGCGACTGAAGCCTTGCTGAGGAAGCAGCGGCGAAGTGCTGTTCACTCCAAGCCAAAGCCTCTGCGAAAGCACAGCATGCGCTGAGAAATGTTCTGCAGGCTGCTGATGCTTGCCTGAGGCCAGTCTCACGGTGGGAGAAACCCGGCATACAGCGAAAGCCTCTTTGCCTGGGCATCTCCCTTGGGAAAGTGTAGCATTCGTTGGGAAATCAGAGTTGGGTTTGGGGATGCTGCTGCTACTTGCCTGAGCTAGTCTCCGCAGCACGGTGGAAGATAACCGCAAGGAGCGAAATACTCTTTGCCCTAGCTTCCCCTCTGCGTGAGAGAGAAGCATGGTTGCACACGTCTGTCACCGCGCTCCCCAGGAACAAGTGTGGGGAAGGCGCAACAAGCCGCCCCCTGGGAAGAAAAGGAGTCCTTGGCCCTGGGGTCAGGAAACGCTCAGGAATCAGGATAGCCTGCCGTGGCACGAACAGCAGGTCGGAGGCAATACAAGTGTCACCCGATCCCTGTGCCTAGAGATGGAAGCCTGGATGGGAAGGAGACATGAGGGGACGACTAGGGCAGGGGCGTGTGCTCCACTCTGAGGATGGAATCTGGGCAGAAAGCAGGCAGAAGGGGACAGCATCTCTTTGGCCACACGTCGCAAGGGAAGCCTTGGCATTGCCACCAGGTGCCGTACTCGGAACTCGCAGAAACAACCCCATGGAGAAACGGGCAGTCAGATGCTGTCTTCCACCAAGATGTGGCAGCGTTGTCGGTGGAAGGGGCTGTGCCAGGGAAGGAGTGGAGACAGTCCCCCACAGTACCCTATCCCAGTGCACTGGAAGTGTGCAGGGATCCTTTCGCCTCCTCTCTCTTGTGGTGAAGGCACTGGCCTAGGCCCAGAGTCTGCCGGAGCGCCGGAGCAAAAGGAAAAGCCTTACCTACGCCAGGAGATGGTAATAGGCATAGAGTGCCATGCTAGGCCCCATACGCTGCTGCAGCGTGGTGTCTGTGTCTGCTGAGTTCGGCTTAGCAAGGTGAACCCCGGGCGCGAACTTGGAGCTCGGGAACTCAAAGCCCAAGATGAAACAGCTCTCCCGCGGCTCTTCTTCCCTGCCGCGAAGAAGGAACGACCAAAGCCTTACTGAGAAAGCAGTAGCACGATGGGAGAAACCCGCATAGAGGGAAAGCCTCTTTGCTGGGGCATCCCCTCTGGGAAAGCACAGCATTCTTTGGGAAATCAGAGTCGGGTCTGTGGGATGCTGCCTGCTGCTTGCCGGAGCTAGACTCCACAGCACGATGTAATAAACCCGCATGCAGCGAAATGCTCTTTGCCTGGGCATCCCCTCTGTCGGAGAGAAGCGCGGTGGCGCCCGCGGAAAGAGCCTTAAGAAAAGGGACACGTCTGTCACTGCAGAGCGACGGAAGCCTGGCTTCTAAGGAGACACGAGGACAAGATGAGGGCAGTGGAAAGGGCTCCACTCTGAGGAAGGAGTCTGGGCAGAAAGCATGCCTTTCCTGAGCCTATGGGTCTAAGGAGAAAGCGATCCTTGGCCACCTGTCCGTGGTGGAGACATGGGTGTATCACCAGGTGCCGACGCTGAACTCGAGAAAAAACGCCCAGAAAGAACTGGCCTCAGATGCCATCTTCGTCCACAATGTGGAAGCTTGGAGGAGTCAAGGGGTTTAGGGAAAGGAGTGGGGACAGTCCCCCCAAGGCTCCCTACTCAGTGCACGGGCGGTGTGCTGGGATCCTGTCACCTCTCCTTTCCTGTGGGGAAAGCACTGCCCTAGTCCGTGAATCTGCCTGAGCGCCAGTGTAAAAGGCCAAGCGATGCCTTCACCGGGAGATGGTAGTGTGCCTAGAGTGCAATCCTTGGCTACGCACGCTACTGCAGGGTTGTGGCTATGTCTGCTTAGTTCGGCCTGGCAGGGTGAACCCAGGACGCTAACATGGAGCCCAGGAAAGCAAGGCCCAAGAGGCACCAGGTCTCCAGCAGCTCTTCTTGCCTGACGCGACTGAAGCCTTGCTGAGGAAGCAGCGGCGAAGTGCTGTTCACTCCAAGCCAAAGCCTCTACGAAAGCACAGCATGCGCTGAGAAATGTTCTGCAGGCTGCTGATGCTTGCCTGAGGCCAGTCTCACGGTGGGAGAAACCCGGCATACAGCGAAAGCCTCTTTGCCTGGGCATCTCCCCTGGGAAAGTGTAGCATTCGTTGGGAAATCAGAGTTGGGTTTCGGGATGCTGCTGCTACTTGCCTGAGCTAGTCTCCGCAGCACGGTGGAAGATAACCGCAAGGAGCGAAATACTCTTTGCCCTAGCATCCCCTCTGCGTGAGAGAGAAGCATGGTTGCACACGTCTGTCACCGCGCTCCCCAGGAACAAGTGTGGGGAAGGCGCAACAAGCCGCCCCCGGGGAAGAGAAGGAGTCCTTGGCCCTGGGGTCAGGAAACGCTCAGGAACAAGGATAGCCTGCCGTGGCACGAACAGCAGGTCGGAGGCAATACAAGTGTCACCCGCTCCCAGTGCCTAGAGATGGAAGCCTGGATGGGAAGGAGACATGAGGGGACGACTAAGGCAGGGGCGTGTGCTCCACTCTGAGGATGGAATCGGGGCAGAAAGCAGGCAGAAGGGGACAGCATCTCTTTGGCCACACGTCGCAAGGGAAGCCTTGGCATTGCCACCAGGTGCCGTACTCGGAACTCGCAGAAACAACCCCATGGAGAAACCGGAAGTCAGATGCTGTCTTCCACAAAGATGTGTCAGCGTTGTCGGTGGAAGGGGGTGTGCCAGGGAAAGAGTGGAGAGAGTCCCCCACAGTACCCGATCCCAGTGCACTGGCAGTGTGCAGGGATCCTTTCGCCTCCTCTCTCTTGTGGTGAGGGCACTGGCCTAGGCCCAGAGTCTGCCGGAACGCCGGAGCAAAAGGAAAAGCGTTACCTACGCCAGGAGATGGTAATAGGCATAGAGTGCCATGCTAGGCCCCACACGTTGCTGCATCGTGGTGTCTGTGTCTGCTGAGTTCAGCTTAGCAAGGTGAACCCCGGGCGCGAACTTGGAGCTCGGGAACTCAAAGCCCAAGATGAAACAGCTCTCCTGCGGCTCTTCTTCCCTGCCGCGAAGAACGAATGACCAAAGCCTTACTGAGAAAGCAGTAGCGAAGTGCGGGTCACGCCAAGCTGAAAACCTCTGCGAAAGCTTAGAAGTCGCTGAGAAATCGAGTCGGTTCTGTGGGCTGCTTTCGTTGCTTGCCTTAGCTTAGTATTCACAGCACGATGGGAGAATCCCGCATAGAGGGAAAGCCTCTTTGCTGGGGCATCCCCTCTGGGAAAGCACAGCATTCTTTGGGAAATCAGAGTCGGGTCTGTGGGATGCTGCCTGCTGCTTGCCGGAGCTAGTCTCCACAGCACGATGTAATAAACCCGCATGCAGCGAAATGCTCTTTGCCTGGGCATCCCCTCTGTCGGAGAGAAGCGCGGTGGCGCCCTCGGAAAGAGCCTTAAGAAAAGGGACACGTCTGTCACTGCAGAGCGACGGAAGCCTGGCTGCTAAGGAGACACGAGGACAAGATGAGGGCAGTGGAAAGGGCTCCACTCTGAGGAAGGAGTCTGGGCAGAAAGCATGCCTGTCCTGAGCCTATGGGTCTAAGGAGAAAGCGATCCTTGGCCACCTGTCCGTGGTGGAGACATGGGTGTATCACCAGGTGCCGACGCTGAACTCGAGAAAAAACGCCCAGAAAGAACTGGCCATCAGATGCCATCTTCGTCCACAATGTGGAAGCTTGGAGGAGTCAAGGGGTTTAGGGAAAGGAGTGGGGACAGTCCCCCCAAGGCTCCCTATTCAGTGCACGGGCGGTGTGCTGGGATCCTGTCGCCTCTCCTTTCCTGTGGGGAAAGCACTGGCCTAGTCCGTGAATCTGCCTGAGCGCCAGAGTAAAAGGCCAAGCGATGCCTTCACCGGGAGATGGTAGTGTGCCTAGAGTGCAATCCTTGGCTACGCACGCTACTGCAGGGTTGTGGCTATGTCTGCTTAGTTCGGCCTGGCAGGGTGAACCCAGGACGCTAACATGGAGCCGAGGAAAGCAAGGCCCAAGAGGCACCAGCTCTCCAGCAGCTCTTCTTGCCTGACGCGACTGAAGCCTTGCTGAGGAAGCAGCGGCGAAGTGCTGTTCACTCCAAGCCAAAGCCTCTGCGAAAGCACAGCATGCGCTGAGAAATGTTCTGCAGGCTGCTGATGCTTGCCTGAGGCCAGTCTCACGGTGGGAGAAACCCGGCATACAGCGAAAGCCTCTTTGCCTGGGCATCTCCCCTGGGAAAGTGTAGCATTCGTTGGGAAATCAGAGTTGGGTTTGGGGATGCTGCTGCTACTTGCCTGAGCTAGTCTCCGCAGCACGGTGGAAGATAACCGCAAGGAGCGAAATACTCTTTGCCCTAGCTTCCCCTCTGCGTGAGAGAGAAGCATGGTTGCACACGTCTGTCACCGCGCTCCCCAGGAACAAGTGTGGGGAAGGCGCAACAAGCCGCCCCCGGGGAAGAGAAGGAGTCTTTGGCCCTGGGGTCAGTAAACGCTCAGGAATCAGGATAGCCTGCCGTGGCACGAACAGCAGGTCGGAGGCCATACAAGTGTCACCCGCTCCCTGTGCCTAGAGATGGAAGCCTGGATGGGAAGGAGACATGAAGGGACGACTAGGGCAGGGGCGTGTGCTCCACTCTGAGGATGGAATCTGGGCAGAAAGCAGGCAGAAGGGGACAGCATCTCTTTGGCCACACGTCGCAAGGGAAGCCTTGGCATTGCCACCAGGTACCGTACTCGGAACTCGCAGAAACAACCCCATGGAGAAACCGGCAGTCAGATGCTGTCTTCCACCAAGATGTGGCAGCGTTGTCGGTGGAAGGGGGTGTGCCAGGGAAGGAGTGGAGAGAGTCCCCCACAGTACCCGATCCCAGGGCACTGGCAGTGTGCAGGGATCCTTTCGCCTCCTCTCTCTTGTGGTGAAGGCACTGGCCTAGGCCCAGAGTCTGCCGGAACGCCGGAGCAAAAGGAAAAGCGTTACCTACGCCAGGAGATGGTAATAGGCATAGAGTGCCATGCTAGGCCCCACACGTTGCTGCATCGTGGTGTCTGTGTCTGCTGAGTTCGGCTTAGCAAGGTGAACCCCGGGCGCGAACTTGGAGCTCGGGAACTCAAAGCCCAAGATGAAACAGCTCTCCTGCGGCTCTTCTTCCCTGCCGCGAAGAACGAATGACCAAAGCCTTACTGAGAAAGCAGTAGCGAAGTGCGGGTCACGCCAAGCTGAAAACCTCTGCGAAAGCTTAGAAGTCGCTGAGAAATCGAGTCGGTTCTGTGGGCTGCTTTCGTTGCTTGCCTTAGCTTAGTATTCACAGCACGATGGGAGAATCCGGCATAGAGGGAAAGCCTCTTTGCTGGGGCATCCCCTCTGGGAAAGCACAGCATTCTTTGGGAAATCAGAGTCGGGTCTGTGGGATGCTGCCTGCTGCTTGCCGGAGCTAGTCTCCACAGCACGATGTAATAAACCCGCATGCAGCGAAATGCTCTTTGCCTGGGCATCCCATCTGTCGGAGAGAAGCGCGGTGGCGCCCGCGGAAAGAGCCTTAAGAAAAGGGACACGTCTGTCACTGCAGAGCGACGGAAGCCTGCTGCTAAGGAGACACGAGGACAAGATGAGGGCAGTGGAAAGGGCTCCACTCTGAGGAAGGAGTCTGGGCAGAAAGCATGCCTGTCCTGAGCCTATGGGTCTAAGGAGAAAGCGATCCTTGGCCACCTGTCCGTGGTGGAGACATGGGTGTATCACCAGGTGCCGACGCTGAACTCGAGAAAAAACGCCCAGAAAGAACTGGCCATCAGATGCCATCTTCGTCCACAATGTGGAAGCTTGGAGGAGTCAAGGGGTTTAGGGAAAGGAGTGGGGACAGTCCCCCCAAGGCTCCCTATTCAGTGCACGGGCGGTGTGCTGGGATCCTGTCGCCTCTCCTTTCCTGTGGGGAAAGCACTGGCCTAGTCCTTGAATCTGCCTGAGCGCCAGAGTAAAAGGCCAAGCGATGCCTTCACCGGGAGATGGTAGTGTGCCTAGAGTGCAATCCTTGGCTACGCACGCTACTGCAGGGTTGTGGCTATGTCTGCTTAGTTCGGCCTGGCAGGGTGAACCCAGGACGCTAACATGGAGCCCAGGAAAGCAAGGCCCAAGAGGCACCAGGTCTCCAGCAGCTCTTCTTGCCTGACGCGACTGAAGCCTTGCTGAGGAAGCAGCGGCGAAGTGCTGTTCACTCCAAGCCAAAGCCTCTGCGAAAGCACAGCATGCGCTGAGAAATGTTCTGCAGGCTGCTGATGCTTGCCTGAGGCCAGTCTCACGGTGGGAGAAACCCGGCATACAGCGAAAGCCTCTTTGCCTGGGCATCTCCCCTGGGAAAGTGTAGCATTCGTTGGGAAATCAGAGTTGGGTTTGGGGATGCTGCTGCTACTTGCCTGAGCTAGTCTCCGCAGCACGGTGGAAGATAACCGCAAGGAGCTAAATACTCTTTGCCCTAGCTTCCCCTCTGCGTGAGAGAGAAGCATGGTTGCACACGTCTGTCACCGCGCTCCCCAGGAACAAGTGTGGGGAAGGCGCAACAAGCCGCCCCCGGGGAAGAGAAGGAGTCTTTGGCCCTGGGGTCAGTAAACGCTCAGGAATCAGGATAGCCTGCCGTGGCACGAATAGCAGGTCGGAGGCAATACAAGTGTCACCCGCTCCCTGTGCCTAGAGATGGAAGCCTGGATGGGAAGGAGACATGAGGGGACGACTAGGGCAGGGGCGTGTGCTCCACTCTGAGGATGGAATCTGGGCAGAAAGCAGGCAGAAGGGGACAGCATCTCTTTGGCCACACGTCGCAAGGGAAGCCTTGGCATTGCCACCAGGTGCCGTACTCGGAACTCGCAGAAACAACCCCATGGAGAAACCGGCAGTCAGATGCTGTCTTCCACCAAGATGTGGCAGCGTTGTCGGTGGAAGGGGGTGTGCCAGGGAAGGAGTGGAGAGAGTCCCCCACAGTACCCGATCCCAGTGCACTGGCAGTGTGCAGGGATCCTTTCGCCTCCTCTCTCTTGTGGTGAGGGCACTGGCCTAGGCCCAGAGTCTGCCGGAACGCCGGAGTAAAAGGAAAAGCGTTACCTACGCCAGGAGATGGTAATAGGCATAGAGTGCCATGCTAGGCCCCACACGTTGCTGCATCGTGGTGTCTGTGTCTGCTGAGTTCGGCTTAGCAAGGTGAACCCCGGGCGCGAACTTGGAGCTCGGGAACTCAAAGCCCAAGATGAAACAGCTCTCCTGCGGCTCTTCTTCCCTGCCGCGAAGAACGAATGACCAAAGCCTTACTGAGAAAGCAGTAGCGAAGTGCGGGTCACGCCAAGCTGAAAACCTCTGCGAAAGCTTAGAAGTCGCTGAGAAATCGAGTCGGTTCTGTGGGCTGCTTTCGTTGCTTGCCTTAGCTTAGTATTCACAGCACGATGGGAGAATCCCGCATAGAGGGAAAGCCTCTTTGCTGGGGCATCCCCTCTGGGAAAGCACAGCATTCTTTGGGAAATCAGAGTCGGGTCTGTGGGATGCTGCCTGCTGCTTGCCGGAGCTAGTCTCCACAGCACGATGTAATAAACCCGCATGCAGCGAAATGCTCTTTGCCTGGGCAACCCCTCTGTCGGAGAGAAGCGCGGTGGCGCCCTCGGAAAGAGCCTTAAGAAAAGGGACACGTCTGTCACTGCAGAGCGACGGAAGCCTGGCTGCTAAGGAGACACGAGGACAAGATGAGGGCAGTGGAAAGGGCTCCACTCTGAGGAAGGAGTCTGGGCAGAAAGCATGCCTGTCCTGAGCCTATGGGTCTAAGGAGAAAGCGATCCTTGGCCACCTGTCCGTGGTGGAGACATGGGTGTATCACCAGGTGCCGACGCTGAACTCGAGAAAAAACGCCCAGAAAGAACTGGCCATCAGATGCCATCTTCGTCCACAATGTGGAAGCTTGGAGGAGTCAAGGGGTTTAGGGAAAGGAGTGGGGACAGTCCCCCCAAGGCTCCCTATTCAGTGCACGGGCGGTGTGCTGGGATCCTGTCGCCTCTCCTTTCCTGTGGGGAAAGCACTGGCCTAGTCCTTGAATCTGCCTGAGCGCCAGAGTAAAAGGCCAAGCGATGCCTTCACCGGGAGATGGTAGTGTGCCTAGAGTGCAATCCTTGGCTACGCACGCTACTGCAGGGTTGTGGCTATGTCTGCTTAGTTCGGCCTGGCAGGGTGAACCCAGGACGCTAACATGGAGCCGAGGAAAGCAAGGCCCAAGAGGCACCAGCTCTCCAGCAGCTCTTCTTGCCTGACGCGACTGAAGCCTTGCTGAGGAAGCAGCGGCGAAGTGCTGTTCACTCCAAGCCAAAGCCTCTGCGAAAGCACAGCATGCGCTGAGAAATGTTCTGCAGGCTGCTGATGCTTGCCTGAGGCCAGTCTCACGGTGGGAGAAACCCGGCATACAGCGAAAGCCTCTTTGCCTGGGCATCTCCCCTGGGAAAGTGTAGCATTCGTTGGGAAATCAGAGTTGGGTTTGGGGATGCTGCTGCTACTTGCCTGAGCTAGTCTCCGCAGCACGGTGGAAGATAACCGCAAGGAGCGAAATACTCTTTGCCCTAGCTTCCCCTCTGCGTGAGAGAGAAGCATGGTTGCACACGTCTGTCACCGCGCTCCCCAGGAACAAGTGTGGGGAAGGCGCAACAAGCCGCCCCCGGGGAAGAGAAGGAGTCTTTGGCCCTGGGGTCAGTAAACGCTCAGGAATCAGGATAGCCTGCCGTGGCACGAACAGCAGGTCGGAGGCAATACAAGTGTCACCCGCTCCCTGTGCCTAGAGATGGAAGCCTGGATGGGAAGGAGACATGAAGGGACGACTAGGGCAGGGGCGTGTGCTCCACTCTGAGGATGGAATCTGGGCAGAAAGCAGGCAGAAGGGGACAGCATCTCTTTGGCCACACGTCGCAAGGGAAGCCTTGGCATTGCCACCAGGTACCGTACTCGGAACTCGCAGAAACAACCCCATGGAGAAACCGGCAGTCAGATGCTGTCTTCCACCAAGATGTGGCAGCGTTGTCGGTGGAAGGGGGTGTGCCAGGGAAGGAGTGGAGAGAGTCCCCCACAGTACCCGATCCCAGGGCACTGGCAGTGTGCAGGGATCCTTTCGCCTCCTCTCTCTTGTGGTGAAGGCACTGGCCTAGGCTCAGAGTCTGCCGGAACGCCGGAGCAAAAGGAAAAGCGTTACCTACGCCAGGAGATGGTAATAGGCATAGAGTGCCATGCTAGGCCCCACACGTTGCTGCATCGTGGTGTCTGTGTCTGCTGAGTTCGGCTTAGCAAGGTGAACCCCGGGCGCGAACTTGGAGCTCGGGAACTCAAAGCCCAAGATGAAACAGCTCTCCTGCGGCTCTTCTTCCCTGCCGCGAAGAACGAATGACCAAAGCCTTACTGAGAAAGCAGTAGCGAAGTGCGGGTCACGCCAAGCTGAAAACCTCTGCGAAAGCTTAGAAGTCGCTGAGAAATCGAGTCGGTTCTGTGGGCTGCTTTCGTTGCTTGCCTTAGCTTAGTATTCACAGCACGATGGGAGAATCCGGCATAGAGGGAAAGCCTCTTTGCTGGGGCATCCCCTCTGGGAAAGCACAGCATTCTTTGGGAAATCAGAGTCGGGTCTGTGGGATGCTGCCTGCTGCTTGCCGGAGCTAGTCTCCACAGCACGATGTAATAAACCCGCATGCAGCGAAATGCTCTTTGCCTGGGCATCCCCTCTGTCGGAGAGAAGTGCGGTGGCGCCCGCGGAAAGAGCCTTAAGAAAAGGGACACGTCTGTCACTGCAGAGCGACGGAAGCCTGCTGCTAAGGAGACACGAGGACAAGATGAGGGCAGTGGAAAGGGCTCCACTCTGAGGAAGGAGTCTGGGCAGAAAGCATGCCTGTCCTGAGCCTATGGGTCTAAGGAGAAAGCGATCCTTGGCCACCTGTCCGTGGTGGAGACATGGGTGTATCACCAGGTGCCGACGCTGAACTCGAGAAAAAACGCCCAGAAAGAACTGGCCATCAGATGCCATCTTCGTCCACAATGTGGAAGCTTGGAGGAGTCAAGGGGTTTAGGGAAAGGAGTGGGGACAGTCCCCCCAAGGCTCCCTATTCAGTGCACGGGCGGTGTGCTGGGATCCTGTCGCCTCTCCTTTCCTGTGGGGAAAGCACTGGCCTAGTCCTTGAATCTGCCTGAGCGCCAGAGTAAAAGGCCAAGCGATGCCTTCACCGGGAGATGGTAGTGTGCCTAGAGTGCAATCCTTGGCTACGCACGCTACTGCAGGGTTGTGGCTATGTCTGCTTAGTTCGGCCTGGCAGGGTGAACCCAGGACGCTAACATGGAGCCCAGGAAAGCAAGGCCCAAGAGGCACCAGGTCTCCAGCAGCTCTTCTTGCCTGACGCGACTGAAGCCTTGCTGAGGAAGCAGCGGCGAAGTGCTGTTCACTCCAAGCCAAAGCCTCTGCGAAAGCACAGCATGCGCTGAGAAATGTTCTGCAGGCTGCTGATGCTTGCCTGAGGCCAGTCTCACGGTGGGAGAAACCCGGCATACAGCGAAAGCCTCTTTGCCTGGGCATCTCCCCTGGGAAAGTGTAGCATTCGTTGGGAAATCAGAGTTGGGTTTGGGGATGCTGCTGCTACTTGCCTGAGCTAGTCTCCGCAGCACGGTGGAAGATAACCGCAAGGAGCGAAATACTCTTTGCCCTAGCTTCCCCTCTGCGTGAGAGAGAAGCATGGTTGCACACGTCTGTCACCGCGCTCCCCAGGAACAAGTGTGGGGAAGGCGCAACAAGCCGCCCCCGGGGAAGAGAAGGAGTCTTTGGCCCTGGGGTCAGTAAACGCTCAGGAATCAGGATAGCCTGCCGTGGCACGAACAGCAGGTCGGAGGCAATACAAGTGTCACCCGCTCCCTGTGCCTAGAGATGGAAGCCTGGATGGGAAGGAGACATGAGGGGACGACTAGGGCAGGGGCGTGTGCTCCACTCTGAGGATGGAATCTGGGCAGAAAGCAGGCAGAAGGGGACAGCATCTCTTTGGCCACACGTCGCAAGGGAAGCCTTGGCATTGCCACCAGGTGCCGTACTCGGAACTCGCAGAAACAACCCCATGGAGAAACCGGCAGTCAGATGCTGTCTTCCACCAAGATGTGGCAGCGTTGTCGGTGGAAGGGGGTGTGCCAGGGAAGGAGTGGAGAGAGTCCCCCACAGTACCCGATCCCAGGGCACTGGCAGTGTGCAGGGATCCTTTCGCCTCCTCTCTCTTGTGGTGAAGGCACTGGCCTAGGCCCAGAGTCTGCCGGAACGCCGGAGCAAAAGGAAAAGCGTTACCTACGCCAGGAGATGGTAATAGGCATAGAGTGCCATGCTAGGCCCCACACGTTGCTGCATCGTGGTGTCTGTGTCTGCTGAGTTCGGCTTAGCAAGGTGAACCCAGGGCGCGAACTTGGAGCTCGGGAACTCAAAGCCCAAGATGAAACAGCTCTCCTGCGGCTCTTCTTCCCTGCCGCGAAGAACGAATGACCAAAGCCTTACTGAGAAAGCAGTAGCGAAGTGCGGGTCACGCCAAGCTGAAAACCTCTGCGAAAGCTTAGAAGTCGCTGAGAAATCGAGTCGGTTCTGTGGGCTGCTTTCGTTGCTTGCCTTAGCTTAGTATTCACAGCACGATGGGAGAATCCCGCATAGAGGGAAAGCCTCTTGGCTGGGGCATCCCCTCTGGGAAAGCACAGCATTCTTTGGGAAATCAGAGTCGGGTCTGTGGGATGCTGCCTGCTGCTTGCCGGAGCTAGTCTCCACAGCACGATGTAATAAACCCGCATGCAGCGAAATGCTCTTTGCCTGGGCATCCCCTCTGTCGGAGAGAAGCGCGGTGGCGCCCGCGGAAAGAGCCTTAAGAAAAGGGACACGTCTGTCACTGCAGAGCGACGGAAGCCTGCTGCTAAGGAGACACGAGGACAAGATGAGGGCAGTGGAAAGGGCTCCACTCTGAGGAAGGAGTCTGGGCAGAAAGCATGCCTGTCCTGAGCCTATGGGTCTAAGGAGAAAGCGATCCTTGGCCACCTGTCCGTGGTGGAGACATGGGTGTATCACCAGGTGCCGACGCTGAACTCGAGAAAAAACGCCCAGAAAGAACTGGCCATCAGATGCCATCTTCGTCCACAATGTGGAAGCTTGGAGGAGTCAAGGGGTTTAGGGAAAGGAGTGGGGACAGTCCCCCCAAGGCTCCCTATTCAGTGCACGGGCGGTGTGCTGGGATCCTGTCGCCTCTCCTTTCCTGTGGGGAAAGCACTGGCCTAGTCCGTGAATCTGCCTGAGCGCCAGAGTAAAAGGCCAAGCGATGCCTTCACCGGGAGATGGTAGTGTGCCTAGAGTGCAATCCTTGGCTACGCACGCTACTGCAGGGTTGTGGCTATGTCTGCTTAGTTCGGCCTGGCAGGGTGAACCCAGGACGCTAACATGGAGCCCAGGAAAGCAAGGCCCAAGAGGCACCAGGTCTCCAGCAGCTCTTCTTGCCTGACGCGACTGAAGCCTTGCTGAGGAAGCAGCGGCGAAGTGCTGTTCACTCCAAGCCAAAGCCTCTGCGAAAGCACAGCATGCGCTGAGAAATGTTCTGCAGGCTGCTGATGCTTGCCTGAGGCCAGTCTCACGGTGGGAGAAACCCGGCATACAGCGAAAGCCTCTTTGCCTGGGCATCTCCCCTGGGAAAGTGTAGCATTCGTTGGGAAATCAGAGTTGGGTTTGGGGATGCTGCTGCTACTTGCCTGAGCTAGACTCCGCAGCACGGTGGAAGATAACCGCAAGGAGCGAAATACTCTTTGCCCTAGCTTCCCCTCTGCGTGAGAGAGAAGCATGGTTGCACACGTCTGTCACCGCGCTCCCCAGGAACAAGTGTGGGGAAGGCGCAACAAGCCGCCCCCTGGGAAGAAAAGGAGTCCTTGGTCCTGGGGTCAGGAAACGCTCAGGAATCAGGATAGCCTGCCGTGGCACGAACAGCAGGTCGGAGGCAATACAAGTGTCACCCGCTCCCTGTGCCTAGAGATGGAAGCCTGGATGGGAAGGAGACATGAGGGGACGACTAGGGCAGGGGCGTGTGCTCCACTCTGAGGATGGAATCTGGGCAGAAAGCAGGCAGAAGGGGACAGCATCTCTTTGGCCACACGTCGCAAGGGAAGCCTTGGCATTGCCACCAGGTGCCGTACTCGGAACTCGCAGAAACAACCCCATGGAGAAACGGGCAGTCAGATGCTGTCTTCCACCAAGATGTGGCAGCGTTGTCGGTGGAAGGGGCTGTGCCAGGGAAGGAGTGGAGACAGTCCCCCACAGTACCCTATCCCAGTGCACTGGAAGTGTGCAGGGATCCTTTCGCCTCCTCTCTCTTGTGGTGAAGGCACTGGCCTAGGCCCAGAGTCTGCCGGAGCGCCGGAGCAAAAGGAAAAGCCTTACCTACGCCAGGAGATGGTAATAGGCATAGAGTGCCATGCTAGGCCCCATACGCTGCTGCAGCGTGGTGTCTGTGTCTGCTGAGTTCGGCTTAGCAAGGTGAACCCCGGGCGCGAACTTGGAGCTCGGGAACTCAAAGCCCAAGATGAAACAGCTCTCCCGCGGCTCTTCTTCCCTGCCGCGAAGAAGGAACGACCAAAGCCTTACTGAGAAAGCAGTAGCACGATGGGAGAAACCCGCATAGAGGGAAAGCCTCTTTGCTGGGGCATCCCCTCTGGGAAAGCACAGCATTCTTTGGGAAATCAGAGTCGGGTCTGTGGGATGCTGCCTGCTGCTTGCCGGAGCTAGACTCCACAGCACGATGTAATAAACCCGCATGCAGCGAAATGCTCTTTGCCTGGGCATCCCCTCTGTCGGAGAGAAGCGCGGTGGCGCCCGCGGAAAGAGCCTTAAGAAAAGGGACACGTCTGTCACTGCAGAGCGACGGAAGCCTGGCTTCTAAGGAGACACGAGGACAAGATGAGGGCAGTGGAAAGGGCTCCACTCTGAGGAAGGAGTCTGGGCAGAAAGCATGCCTTTCCTGAGCCTATGGGTCTAAGGAGAAAGCGATCCTTGGCCACCTGTCCGTGGTGGAGACATGGGTGTATCACCAGGTGCCGACGCTGAACTCGAGAAAAAACGCCCAGAAAGAACTGGCCTCAGATGCCATCTTCGTCCACAATGTGGAAGCTTGGAGGAGTCAAGGGGTTTAGGGAAAGGAGTGGGGACAGTCCCCCCAAGGCTCCCTACTCAGTGCACGGGCGGTGTGCTGGGATCCTGTCACCTCTCCTTTCCTGTGGGGAAAGCACTGGCCTAGTCCGTGAATCTGCCTGAGCGCCAGTGTAAAAGGCCAAGCGATGCCTTCACCGGGAGATGGTAGTGTGCCTAGAGTGCAATCCTTGGCTACGCACGCTACTGCAGGGTTGTGGCTATGTCTGCTTAGTTCGGCCTGGCAGGGTGAACCCAGGACGCTAACATGGAGCCCAGGAAAGCAAGGCCCAAGAGGCACCAGGTCTCCAGAAGCTCTTCTTGCCTGACGCGACTGAAGCCTTGCTGAGGAAGCAGCGGCGAAGTTCTGTTCACCCCAAGCCAAAGCCTCTACGAAAGCACAGCATGCGCTGAGAAATGTTCTGCAGGCTGCTGATGCTTGCCTGAGGCCAGTCTCACGGTGGGAGAAACCCGGCATACAGCGAAAGCCTCTTTGCCTGGGCATCTCCCCTGGGAAAGTGTAGCATTCGTTGGGAAATCAGAGTTGGGTTTGGGGATGCTGCTGCTACTTGCCTGAGCTAGTCTCCGCAGCACGGTGGAAGATAACCGCAAGGAGCGAAATACTCTTTGCCCTAGCATCCCCTCTGCGTGAGAGAGAAGCATGGTTGCACACGTCTGTCACCGCGCTCCCCAGGAACAAGTGTGGGGAAGGCGCAACAAGCCGCCCCCGGGGAAGAGAAGGAGTCCTTGGCCCTGGGGTCAGGAAACGCTCAGGAACCAGGATAGCCTGCCGTGGCACGAACAGCAGGTCGGAGGCAATACAAGTGTCACCCGCTCCCAGTGCCTAGAGATGGAAGCCTGGATGGGAAGGAGACATGAGGGGACGACTAAGGCAGGGGCGTGTGCTCCACTCTGAGGATGGAATCGGGGCAGAAAGCAGGCAGAAGGGGACAGCATCTCTTTGGCCACACGTCGCAAGGGAAGCCTTGGCATTGCCACCAGGTGCCGTACTCGGAACTCGCAGAAACAACCCCATGGAGAAACCGGAAGTCAGATGCTGTCTTCCACCAAGATGTGTCAGCGTTGTCGGTGGAAGGGGGTGTGCCAGGGAAAGAGTGGAGAGAGTCCCCCACAGTACCCGATCCCAGTGCACTGGCAGTGTGCAGGGATCCTTTCGCCTCCTCTCTCTTGTGGTGAGGGCACTGGCCTAGGCCCAGAGTCTGCCGGAACGCCGGAGCAAAAGGAAAAGCGTTACCTACGCCAGGAGATGGTAATAGGCATAGAGTGCCATGCTAGGCCCCACACGTTGCTGCATCGTGGTGTCTGTGTCTGCTGAGTTCGGCTTAGCAAGGTGAACCCCGGGCGCGAACTTGGAGCTCGGGAACTCAAAGCCCAAGATGAAACAGCTCTCCTGCGGCTCTTCTTCCCTGCCGCGAAGAACGAATGACCAAAGCCTTACTGAGAAAGCAGTAGCGAAGTGCGGGTCACGCCAAGCTGAAAACCTCTGCGAAAGCTTAGAAGTCGCTGAGAAATCGAGTCGGTTCTGTGGGCTGCTTTCGTTGCTTGCCTTAGCTTAGTATTCACAGCACGATGGGAGAATCCGGCATAGAGGGAAAGCCTCTTTGCTGGGGCATCCCCTCTGGGAAAGCACAGCATTCTTTGGGAAATCAGAGTCGGGTCTGTGGGATGCTGCCTGCTGCTTGCCGGAGCTAGTCTCCACAGCACGATGTAATAAACCCGCATGCAGCGAAATGCTCTTTGCCTGGGCATCCCCTCTGTCGGAGAGAAGCGCGGTGGCGCCCGCGGAAAGAGCCTTAAGAAAAGGGACACGTCTGTCACTGCAGAGCGACGGAAGCCTGGCTGCTAAGGAGACACGAGGACAAGATGAGGGCAGTGGAAAGGGCTCCACTCTGAGGAAGGAGTCTGGGCAGAAAGCATGCCTGTCCTGAGCCTATGGGTCTAAGGAGAAAGCGATCCTTGGCCACCTGTCCGTGGTGGAGACATGGGTGTATCACCAGGTGCCGACGCTGAACTCGAGAAAAAACGCCCAGAAAGAACTGGCCATCAGATGCCATCTTCGTCCACAATGTGGAAGCTTGGAGGAGTCAAGGGGTTTAGGGAAAGGAGTGGGGACAGTCCGCCCAAGGCTCCCTATTCAGTGCACGGGCGGTGTGCTGGGATCCTGTCGCCTCTCCTTTCCTGTGGGGAAAGCACTGGCCTAGTCCGTGAATCTGCCTGAGCGCCAGAGTAAAAGGCCAAGCGATGCCTTCACCGGGAGATGGTAGTGTGCCTAGAGTGCAATCCTTGGCTACGCACGCTACTGCAGGGTTGTGGCTATGTCTGCTTAGTTCGGCCTGGCAGGGTGAACCCAGGACGCTAACATGGAGCCCAGGAAAGCAAGGCCCAAGAGGCACCAGGTCTCCAGCAGCTCTTCTTGCCTGACGCGACTGAAGCCTTGCTGAGGAAGCAGCGGCGAAGTGCTGTTCACTCCAAGCCAAAGCCTCTGCGAAAGCACAGCATGCGCTGAGAAATGTTCTGCAGGCTGCTGATGCTTGCCTGAGGCCAGTCTCACGGTGGGAGAAACCCGGCATACAGCGAAAGCCTCTTTGCCTGGGCATCTCCCCTGGGAAAGTGTAGCATTCGTTGGGAAATCAGAGTTGGGTTTGGGGATGCTGCTGCTACTTGCCTGAGCTAGTCTCCGCAGCACGGTGGAAGATAACCGCAAGGAGCGAAATACTCTTTGCCCTAGCATCCCCTCTGCGTGAGAGAGAAGCATGGTTGCACACGTCTGTCACCGCGCTCCCCAGGAACAAGTGTGGGGAAGGCGCAACAAGCCGCCCCAGGGGAAGAGAAGGAGTCTTTGGCCCTGGGGTCAGTAAACGCTCAGGAATCAGGATAGCCTGCCGTGGCACGAACAGCAGGTCGGAGGCAATACAAGTGTCACCCGCTCCCTGTGCCTAGAGATGGAAGCCTGGATGGGAAGGAGACATGAGGGGACGACTAGGGCAGGGGCGTGTGCTCCACTCTGAGGATGGAATCTGGGCAGAAAGCAGGCAGAAGGGGACAGCATCTCTTTGGCCACACGTCGCAAGGGAAGCCTTGGCATTGCCACCAGGTGCCGTACTCGGAACTCGCAGAAACAACCCCATGGAGAAACCGGCAGTCAGATGCTGTCTTCCACCAAGATGTGGCAGCGTTGTCGGTGGAAGGGGGTGTGCCAGGGAAGGAGTGGAGAGAGTCCCCCACAGTACCCGATCCGAGTGCACTGGCAGTGTGCAGGGATCCTTTCGCCTCCTCTCTCTTGTGGTGAAGGCACTGGCCTAGGCCCAGAGTCTGCCGGAGCGCCGGAGCAAAAGGAAAAGCCTTACCTACGCCAGGAAATGGTAATAGGCATAGAGTGCCATGCTAGGCCCCACACGCTGCTGCAGCGTGGTGTCTGTGTCTGCTTAGTTTGGCTTAGCAAGGTGAACCCCGGCCGCGAACTTGGAGCTCGGGAACTCAAAGCCCAAGATGAAACAGCTCTCCCGAGGCTCTTCTTCCCTGCCGCGAAGAACGAACGACCAAAGCCTTACTGAGAAAGCAGTAGCGAAGTGCGGGTCACGCCAAGCTGAAAACCTATGCGAAAGCTTAGAAGTCGCTGAGATATCGAGTCGCTTCTGTGGGCTGCTTTCGTTGCTTGCCTTAGCTTAGTATTCACAGCACGATGGGAGAAACCCGCATAGAGGGAAAGCCTCTTTGCAGGGGCATTCCCTCTGGGAAAGCACAGCATTCTTTGGGAAATCAGAGTCGGGTCTGTGGGATGCTGCCTGCTGCTTGCCGGAGCTAGTCCCCACAGCACGATGTAATAAACCCACATGGAGCGAAATGCTCTTTGCCTGGGCATCCCCTCTGTCGGAGAGAAGCGCGGTGGCGCCTGTGGAAAGAGCCTTAAGGAAAGGGACACGTCTGTCACTGCAGAGCGACGGAAGCCTGGCTGCTAAGGAGACACGAGGACAAGATGAGGGCAGTGGAAAGGGCTCCACTCTGAGGAAGGAGTCTGGGCAGAAAGCATGCCTGTCCTGAGCCTTTGGGTCTAAGGAGAAAGCGATCCTTGGCCACCTGTCCGTGGTGGAGACATGGGTTTACCACCAGGTGCCGACGCTGAACTCGAGAAACAACGCCCAGAAAGAACTGGCCATCAGATGCCATCTTCGTCCACAATGTGGAAGCTTGGAGGAGTCAAGGGGTTTAGGGAAAGGAGTGGGGACAGTCCGCCCAAGGCTCCCTATTCAGTGCACGGGCGGTGTGCTGGGATCCTGTCACCTCTCCTTTCCTGTGGGGAAAGCAATGACCTAGTCCGTGAATCTGCCTGAGCGCCAGATTAAAAGGCCAAGCGATGCCTTCACCGGGAGATGGTAGTGTGCCTAGAGTGCAATCCTTGGCTACGCACGCTACTGCAGGGTTGTGGCTATGTCTGCTTAGTTCGGCCTGGCAGGGTGAACCCAGGACGCTAACATAGAGCCCAGGAAAGCAAGGCCCAAGAGGCACCAGCTCTCCAGCAGCTCTTCTTGCCTGACGCGACTGAAGCCTTGCTGAGGAAGCAGCGGCGAAGTGCTGTTCACTCCAAGCCAAAGCCTCTGCGAAAGCACAGCATGCGCTGAGAAATGTTCTGCAGGCTGCTGATGCTTGCCTGAGGCCAGTCTCACGGTGGGAGAAACCCGGCATACAGCGAAAGCCTCTTTGCCTGGCCATCTCCTCTGGGAAAGTGTAGCATTCGTTGGGAAATCAGAGTTGGGTTTGGGGATGCTGCTGCTACTTGCCTGAGCTAGTCTCCGCAGCACGGTGGAAGATAACCGCAAGGAGCGAAATACTCTTTGCCCTAGCATCCCCTCTGCGTGAGAGAGAAGCATGGTTGCACACGTCTGTCACCGCGCTCCCCAGGAACAAGTGTGAGGAAGGCGCAACAAGCCGCCCCCGGGGAAGAGAAGCAGTCCTTGGCACTGGGGTCACGGAACGCTCAGGAATCAGGATAGCCTGCCGTGGCACGAACAGCAGGTCGGAGGCAATACAAGTGTCACCCGCTCCCTGTGCCTAGAGATGGAAGCCTGGATGGGAAGGAGACATGAGGGGACGACTAGGGCAGGGGCGTGTGCTCCACTCTGAGGATGGAATCGGGGCAGAAAGCAGGCAGAAGGGGTCAGCATCTCTTTGGCCACACGTCGCAAGGGAAGCCTTGGCATTGCCACCAGGTGCCGTACTCGGAACTCGCAGAAACAACCGCATGGAGAAACGGGTAGTCAGATGCTGTCTTCCACCAAGATGTGGCAGCGTTGTCGGTGGAAGGGGGTGTGCCAGGGAAGGAGTGGAGAGAGTCCCCCACAGTACCCGATCCCAGTGCACTGGCAGTGTGCAGGGATCCTTTCGCCTCCTCTCTCTTGTGGTGAAGGCACTGGCCTAGGCCCAGAGTCTGCCGGAGCGCCGGAGCAAAAGGAATAGCCTTACCTACGCCAGGAGATGGTAATAGGCATAGAGTGCCATGCTAGGCCCCACACGCTGCTGCAGCGTGGTGTCTGTGTCTGCTTAGTTCGGCTTAGCAAGGTGAACCCCGGGCGCGAACTTGGAGCTCGGGAACTCAAAGCCCAAGATGAAACAGCTCTCCCGCGGCTCTTCTTCCCTGCCGCGAAGAAAGAACGACCAAAGCCTTACTGAGAAAGCAGTAGCACGATGGGAGAAACCCGCATAGAGGGAAAGCCACTTTGCTGGGGCATCCCGTCTGGGAAAGCACAGCATTCTTTGGGAAATCAGAGTCGGGTCTGTGGGATGCTGCCTGCTGCTTGCCGGAGCTAGTCTCCACAGCACGATGTAATAAACCCGCATGCAGCGAAATGCTCTTTGCCTGGGCATCCTCTCTGTCGGAGAGAAGCGCGGTGGCACCTGTGGAAAGAGCCTTAAGGAAAGGGACACGTCTGTCACTGCAGAGCGACGGAAGCCTGGCTGCTAAGGAGACACGAGGACAAGATGAGGGCAGTGGAAAGGGCTCCACTCTGAGGAAGGAGTCTGGGCAGAAAGCATGCCTATCCTGAGCCTTTGGGTCTAAGGAGAAAGCGATCCTTCGCCACCTGTCCGTGGTGGAGACATGGGTTTACCACCAGGTGCCGACGCTGAACTCGAGAAACAACGCCCAGAAAGAACTGGCCATCAGATGCCATCTTGGTCCACAATGGGGAAGCTTGGAGGAGTCAAGGGGTTTAGGGAAAGGAGTGGGGAGAGTCCCCCCAAGGCTCCCTATTCAGTGAACGGGCGGTGTGCTGGGATCCTGTCACCTCTCCTTTCCTGTGGGGAAAGCAATGGCCTAGTCCGTGAATCTGCCTGAGCGCCAGAATAAAAGGCCAAGCGATGCCTTTCACCGGGAGATGTTAGTGTGCCTAGAGTGCAATCCTTGGTTACGCACGCTATTGCAGGGTTGTGGCTATGTCTGCTTAGTTCGGCCTGCCAGGGTGAACCCAGGACGCTAACATGGAGCCCAGGAAAGCAAGGCCCAAGAGGCACCAGCTCTCCAGCAGCTCTTCTTGCCTGACGCGACTGAAGCCTTGCTGAGGAAGCAGCGGCGAAGTGCTATTCACTCCAAGCCAAAGCCTCTGCGAAGGCACAGCATGCGCTGAGAAATGTTCTGCAGGCTGCTGATGCTTGCCTGAGGCCAGTCTCACGGTGGGAGAAACCCGGCATACAGCGAAAGCCTCTTTGCCTGGGCATCTCCCCTGGGAAAGTGTAGCATTCGTTGGGAAATCAGAGTTGGGTTTGGGGATGCTGCTGCTACTTGCCTGAGCTAGTCTCCGCAGCACGGTGGAAGATAACCGCAAGGAGCGAAATACTCTTTGCCCTAGCATCCCCTCTGCGTGAGAGAGAAGCATGGTTGCACACGTCTGTCACCGCGCTCCCCAGGAACAAGTGTGGGGAAGGCGCAACAAGCCGCCCCCGGGGAAGAGAAGGAGTCCTTGGCCCTGGGGTCAGGAAACGCTCAGGAACAAGGATAGCCTGCCGTGGCACGAACAGCAGGTCGGAGGCAATACAAGTGTCACCCGATCCCAGTGCCTAGAGATGGAAGCCTGGATGGGAAGGAGACATGAGGGGACGACTAGGGCAGGGGCGTGTGCTCCACTCTGAGGATGGAATCGGGGCAGAAAGCAGGCAGAAGGGGACAGCATCTCTTTGGCCACACGTCGCAAGGGAAGCCTTGGCATTGCCACCAGGTGCCGTACTCGGAACTCGCAGAAACAACCCCATGGAGAAACCGGAAGTCAGATGCTGTCTTCCACCAAGATGTGTCAGCGTTGTCGGTGGAAGGGGGTGTGCCAGGGAAAGAGTGGAGAGAGTCCCCCACAGTACCCGATCCCAGTGCACTGGCAGTGTGCAGGGATCCTTTCGCCTCCTCTCTCTTGTGGTGAAGGCACTGGCCTAGGCCCAGAGTCTGCCGGAACGCCGGAGCAAAAGGAAAAGCGTTACCTGCGCCAGGAGATGGTAATAGGCATAGAGTGCCATGCTAGGCCCCACACGTTGCTGCATCGTGGTGTCTGTGTCTGCTGAGTTCGGCTTAGCAAGGTGAACCCCGGGCGCGAACTTGGAGCTCGGGAACTCAAAGCCCAAGATGAAACAGCTCTCCTGCGGCTCTTCTTCCCTGCCGCGAAGAACGAATGACCAAAGCCTTACTGAGAAAGCAGTAGCGAAGTGCGGGTCACGCCAAGCTGAAAACCTCTGCGAAAGCTTAGAAGTCGCTGAGAAATCGAGTCGGTTCTGTGGGCTGCTTTCGTTGCTTGCCTTAGCTTAGTATTCACAGCACGATGGGAGAATCCGGCATAGAGGGAAAGCCTCTTTGCTGGGGCATCCCCTCTGGGAAAGCACAGCATTCTTTGGGAAATCAGAGTCGAGTCTGTGGGATGCTGCCTGCTGCTTGCCGGAGCTAGTCTCCACAGCACGATGTAATAAACCCGCATGCAGCGAAATGCTCTTTGCCTGGGCATCCCCTCTGTCGGAGAGAAGCGCGGTGGCGCCCGCGGAAAGAGCCTTAAGAAAAGGGACACGTCTGTCACTGCAGAGCGACGGAAGCCTGGCTGCTAAGGAGACACGAGGACAAGATGAGGGCAGTGGAAAGGGCTCCACTCTGAGGAAGGAGTCTGGGCAGAAAGCATGCCTGTCCTGAGCCTATGGGTCTAAGGAGAAAGAGATCCTTGGCCACCTGTCCGTGGTGGAGACATGGGTGTATCACCAGGTGCCGACGCTGAACTCGAGAAAAAACGCCCAGAAAGAACTGGCCATCAGATGCCATCTTCGTCCACAATGTGGAAGCTTGGAGGAGTCAAGGGGTTTAGGGAAAGGAGTGGGGACAGTCCCCCCAAGGCTCCCTATTCAGTGCACGGGCGGTGTGCTGGGATCCTGTCGCCTCTCCTTTCCTGTGGGGAAAGCACTGGCCTAGTCCGTGAATCTGCCTGAGCGCCAGAGTAAAAGGCCAAGCGATGCCTTCACCGGGAGATGGTAGTGTGCCTAGAGTGCAATCCTTGGCTACGCACGCTACTGCAGGGTTGTGGCTATGTCTGCTTAGTTCGGCCTGGCAGGGTGAACCCAGGACGCTAACATGGAGCCCAGGAAAGCAAGGCCCAAGAGGCACCAGGTCTCCAGCAGCTCTTCTTGCCTGACGCGACTGAAGCCTTGCTGAGGAAGCAGCGGCGAAGTGCTGTTCACTCAAAGCCAAAGCCTCTGCGAAAGCACAGCATGCGCTGAGAAATGTTCTGCAGGCTGCTGATGCTTGCCTGAGGCCAGTCTCACGGTGGGAGAAACCCGGCATACAGCGAAAGCCTCTTTGCCTGGGCATCTCCCCTGGGAAAGTGTAGCATTCGTTGGGAAATCAGAGTTGGGTTTGGGGATGCTGCTGCTACTTGCCTGAGCTAGTCTCCGCAGCACGGTGGAAGATAACCGCAAGGAGCGAAATACTCTTTGCCCTAGCTTCCCCTCTGCGTGAGAGAGAAGCATGGTTGCACACGTCTGTCACCGCGCTCCCCAGGAACAAGTGTGGGTAAGGCGCAACAAGCCGCCCCCGGGGAAGAGAAGGAGTCTTTGGCCCTGGGGTCAGTAAACGCTCAGGAATCAGGATAGCCTGCCGTGGCACGAACAGCAGGTCGGAGGCAATACAAGTGTCACCCGCTCCCTGTGCCTAGAGATGGAAGCCTGGATGGGAAGGAGACATGAGGGGACGACTAGGGCAGGGGCGTGTGCTCCACTCTGAGGATGGAATCTGGGCAGAAAGCAGGCAGAAGGGGACAGCATCTCTTTGGCCACACGTCGCAAGGGAAGCCTTGGCATTGCCACCAGGTGCCGTACTCGGAACTCGCAGAAACAACCCCATGGAGAAACCGGCAGTCAGATGCTGTCTTCCACCAAGATGTGGCAGCGTTGTCGGTGGAAGGGGGTGTGCCAGGGAAGGAGTGGAGAGAGTCCCCCACAGTACCCGATCCCAGTGCACTGGCAGTGTGCAGGGATCCTTTCGCCTCCTCTCTCTTGTGGTGAAGGCACTGGCCTAGGCCCAGAGTCTGCTGGGACGCCGGAGCAAAAGGAAAAGCCTTACCTACGCCAGGAGATGGTAATAGGCATAGAGTGCCATGCTAGGCCCCACACGTTGCTGCATCGTGGTGTCTGTGTCTGCTGAGTTCGGCTTAGCAAGGTGAACCCCGGGCGCGAACTTGGAGCTCGGGAACTCAAAGCCCAAGATGAAACAGCTCTCCCGCGGCTCTTCTTCCCTGCCGCGAAGAAGGAACGACCAATGCCTTACTGAGAAAGCAGTAGCACGATGGGAGAAACCCGCATAGAGCGAAAGCCTCTTTGCTGGGGCATCCCCTCTGGGAAAGCACAGCATTCTTTGGGAAATCAGAGTCGGGTCTGTGGGATGCTGCCTGCTGCTTGCCGGAGCTAGACTCCACAGCACGATGTAATAAACCCGCATGCAGCGAAATGCTCTTTGCCTGGGCATCCCCTCTGTCGGAGAGAAGCGCGGTGGCGCCCGCGGAAAGAGCCTTAAGAAAAGGGACACGTCTGTCACTGCAGAGCGACGGAAGCCTGGCTGCTAAGGAGACACGAGGACAAGATGAGGGCAGTGGAAAGGGCTCCACTCTGAGGAAGGAGTCTGGGCAGAAAGCATGCCTGTCCTGAGCCTATGGGTCTAAGGAGAAAGCGATCCTTGGCCACCTGTCCGTGGTGGAGACATGGGTGTATCACCAGGTGCCGACGCTGAACTCGAGAAAAAACGCCCAGAAAGAACTGGCCATCAGATGCCATCTTCGTCCACAATGTGGAAGCTTGGAGGAGTCAAGGGGTTTAGGGAAAGGAGTGGGGACAGTCCGCCCAAGGCTCCCTATTCAGTGCACGGGCGGTGTGCTGGGATCCTGTCACCTCTCCTTTCCTGTGGGGAAAGCAATGACCTAGTCCGTGAATCTGCCTGAGCGCCAGAGTAAAAGGCCAAGCGATGCCTTCACCGGGAGATGGTAGTGTGCCTAGAGTGCAATCCTTGGCTACGCACGCTACTGCAGGGTTGTGGCTATGTCTGCTTAGTTCGGCCTGGCAGGGTGAACCCAGGACGCTAACATAGAGCCCAGGAAAGCAAGGCCCAAGAGGCACCAGCTCTCCAGCAGCTCTTCTTGCCTGACGCGACTGAAGCCTTGCTGAGGAAGCAGCGGCGAAGTGCTGTTCACTCCAAGCCAAAGCCTCTGCGAAAGCACAGCATGCGCTAAGAAATGTTCTGCAGGCTGCTGATGCTTGCCTGAGGCCAGTCTCACGGTGGGAGAAACCCGGCATACAGCGAAAGCCTCTTTGCCTGGCCATCTCCTCTGGGAAAGTGTAGCATTCGTTGGGAAATCAGAGTTGGGTTTGGGGATGCTGCTGCTACTTGCCTGAGCTAGTCTCCGCAGCACGGTGGAAGATAACCGCAAGGAGCGAAATACTCTTTGCCCTAGCATCCCCTCTGCGTGAGAGAGAAGCATGGTTGCACACGTCTTCACCGCGCTCCCCAGGAACAAGTGTGAGGAAGGCGCAACAAGCCGCCCCCGGGGAAGAGAAGCAGTCCTTGGCACTGGGGTCACGGAACGCTCAGGAATCAGGATAGCCTGCCGTGGCACGAACAGCAGGTCGGAGGCAATACAAGTGTCACCCGCTCCCTGTGCCTAGAGATGGAAGCCTGGATGGGAAGGAGACATGAGGGGACGACTAGGGCAGGGGCGTGTGCTCCACTCTGAGGATGGAATCGGGGCAGAAAGCAGGCAGAAGGGGTCAGCATCTCTTTGGCCACACGTCGCAAGGGAAGCCTTGGCATTGCCACCAGGTGCCGTACTCGGAACTCGCAGAAACAACCGCATGGAGAAACGGGTAGTCAGATGCTGTCTTCCACCAAGATGTGGCAGCGTTGTCGGTGGAAGGGGGTGTGCCACGGAAGGAGTGGAGAGAGTCCCCCACAGTACCCGATCCCAGTGCACTGGCAGTGTGCAGGGATCCTTTCGCCTCCTCTCTCTTGTGGTGAAGGCACTGGCCTAGGCCCAGAGTCTGCCGGAGCGCCGGAGCAAAAGGAATAGCCTTACCTACGCCAGGAGATGGTAATAGGCATAGAGTGCCATGCTAGGCCCCACACGCTGCTGCAGCGTGGTGTCTGTGTCTGCTTAGTTCGGCTTAGCAAGGTGAACCCCGGGCGCGAACTTGGAGCTCGGGAACTCAAAGCCCAAGATGAAACAGCTCTCCCGCGGCTCTTCTTCCCTGCCGCGAAGAAAGAACGACCAAAGCCTTACTGAGAAAGCAGTAGCACGATGGGAGAAACCCGCATAGAGGGAAAGCCACTTTGCTGGGGCATCCCGTCTGGGAAAGCACAGCATTCTTTGGGAAATCAGAGTCGGGTCTGTGGGATGCTGCCTGCTGCTTGCCGGAGCTAGTCTCCACAGCACGATGTAATAAACCCGCATGCAGCGAAATGCTCTTTGCCTGGGCATCCTCTCTGTCGGAGAGAAGCGCGGTGGCACCTGTGGAAAGAGCCTTAAGGAAAGGGACACGTCTGTCACTGCAGAGCAACGGAAGCCTGGCTACTAAGGAGACACGAGGACAAGATGAGGGCAGTGGAAAGGGCTCCACTCTGAGGAAGGAGTCTGGGCAGAAAGCATGCCTATCCTGAGCCTTTGGGTCTAAGGAGAAAGCGATCCTTCGCCACCTGTCCGTGGTGGAGACATGGGTTTACCACCAGGTGCCGACACTGAACTCGAGAAACAACGCCCAGAAAGAACTGGCCATCAGATGCCATCTTGGTCCACAATGGGGAAGCTTGGAGGAGTCAAGGGGTTTAGGGAAAGGAGTGGGGAGAGTCCCCCCAAGGCTCCCTATTCAGTGCACGGGCGGTGTGCTGGGATCCTGTCACCTCTCCTTTCCTGTGGGGAAAGCAATGGCCTAGTCCGTGAATCTGCCTGAGCGCCAGAATAAAAGGCCAAGCGATGCCTTTCACCGGGAGATGTTAGTGTGCCTAGAGTGCAATCCTTGGTTACGCACGCTATTGCAGGGTTGTGGCTATGTCTGCTTAGTTCGGCCTGCCAGGGTGAACCCAGGACGCTAACATGGAGCCCAGGAAAGCAAGGCCCAAGAGGCACCAGCTCTCCAGCAGCTCTTCTTGCCTGACGCGACTGAAGCCTTGCTGAGGAAGCAGCGGCGAAGTGCTATTCACTCCAAGCCAAAGCCTCTGCGAAGGCACAGCATGCGCTGAGAAATGTTCTGCAGGCTGCTGATGCTTGCCTGAGGCCAGTCTCACGGTGGGAGAAACCCGGCATACAGCGAAAGCCTCTTTGCCTGGGCATCTCCCCTGGGAAAGTGTAGCATTCGTTGGGAAATCAGAGTTGGGTTTGGGGATGCTGCTGCTACTTGCCTGAGCTAGTCTCCGCAGCACGGTGGAAGATAACCGCAAGGAGCGAAATACTCTTTGCCCTAGCATCCCCTCTGCGTGAGAGAGAAGCATGGTTGCACACGTCTGTCACCGCGCTCCCCAGGAACAAGTGTGGGGAAGGCGCAACAAGCCGCCCCCGGGGAAGAGAAGGAGTCCTTGGCCCTGGGGTCAGGAAACGCTCAGGAACAAGGATAGCCTGCCGTGGCACGAACAGCAGGTCGGAGGCAATACAAGTGTCACCCGCTCCCAGTGCCTAGAGATGGAAGCCTGGATGGGAAGGAGACATGAGGGGACGACTAGGGCAGGGGCGTGTGCTCCACTCTGAGGATGGAATCGGGGCAGAAAGCAGGCAGAAGGGGACAGCATCTCTTTGGCCACACGTCGCAAGGGAAGCCTTGGCATTGCCACCAGGTGCCGTACTCGGAACTCGCAGAAACAACCCCATGGAGAAACCGGAAGTCAGATGCTGTCTTCCACCAAGATGTGGCAGCGTTGTCGGTGGAAGGGGGTGTGCCAGGGAAAGAGTGGAGAGAGTCCCCCACAGTACCCGATCCCAGTGCACTGGCAGTGTGCAGGGATCCTTTCGCCTCCTCTCTCTTGTGGTGAAGGCACTGGCCTAGGCCCAGAGTCTGCCGGAACGCCGGAGCAAAAGGAAAAGCGTTACCTGCGCCAGGAGATGGTAATAGGCATAGAGTGCCATGCTAGGCCCCACACGTTGCTGCATCGTGGTGTCTGTGTCTGCTGAGTTCGGCTTAGCAAGGTGAACCCCGGGCGCGAACTTGGAGCTCGGGAACTCAAAGCCCAAGATGAAACAGCTCTCCTGCGGCTCTTCTTCCCTGCCGCGAAGAACGAATGACCAAAGCCTTACTGAGAAAGCAGTAGCGAAGTGCGGGTCACGCCAAGCTGAAAACCTCTGCGAAAGCTTAGAAGTCGCTGAGAAATCGAGTCGGTTCTGTGGGCTGCTTTCGTTGCTTGCCTTAGCTTAGTATTCACAGCACGATGGGAGAATCCGGCATAGAGGGAAAGCCTCTTTGCTGGGGCATCCCCTCTGGGAAAGCACAGCATTCTTTGGGAAATCAGAGACGGGTCTGTGGGATGCTGCCTGCTGCTTGCCGGAGCTAGTCTCCACAGCACGATGTAATAAACCCGCATGCAGCGAAATGCTCTTTGCCTGGGCATCCCCTCTGTCGGAGAGAAGCGCGGTGGCGCCCGCGGAAAGAGCCTTAAGAAAAGGGACACGTCTGTCACTGCAGAGCGACGGAAGCCTGGCTGCTAAGGAGACACGAGGACAAGATGAGGGCAGTGGAAAGGGCTCCACTCTGAGGAAGGAGTCTGGGCAGAAAGCATGCCTGTCCTGAGCCTATGGGTCTAAGGAGAAAGCGATCCTTGGCCACCTGTCCGTGGTGGAGACATGGGTGTATCACCAGGTGCCGACGCTGAACTCGAGAAAAAACGCCCAGAAAGAACTGGCCATCAGATGCCATCTTCGTCCACAATGTGGAAGCTTGGAGGAGTCAAGGGGTTTAGGGAAAGGAGTGGGGACAGTCCCCCCAAGGCTCCCTATTCAGTGCATGGGCGGTGTGCTGGGATCCTGTCGCCTCTCCTTTCCTGTGGGGAAAGCACTGGCCTAGTCCGTGAATCTGCCTGAGCGCCAGAGTAAAAGGCCAAGCGATGCCTTCACCGGGAGATGGTAGTGTGCCTAGAGTGCAATCCTTGGCTACGCACGCTACTGCAGGGTTGTGGCTATGTCTGCTTAGTTCGGCCTGGCAGGGTGAACCCAGGACGCTAACATGGAGCCGAGGAAAGCAAGGCCCAAGATGCACCAGCTCTCCAGCAGCTCTTCTTGCCTGACGCGACTGAAGCCTTGCTGAGGAAGCAGCGGCGAAGTGCTGTTCACTCCAAGCCAAAGCCTCTGCGAAAGCACAGCATGCGCTGAGAAATGTTCTGCAGGCTGCTGATGCTTGCCTGAGGCCACTCTCACGGTGGGAGAAACCCGGCATACAGCGAAAGCCTCTTTGCCTGGGCATCTCCCCTGGGAAAGTGTAGCATTCGTTGGGAAATCAGAGTTGGGTTTGGGGATGCTGCTGCTACTTGCCTGAGCTAGTCTCCGCAGCACGGTGGAAGATAACCGCAAGGAGCGAAATACTCTTTGCCCTAGCTTCCCCTCTGCGTGAGAGAGAAGCATGGTTGCACACGTCTGTCACCGCGCTCCCCAGGAACAAGTGTGGGGAAGGCGCAACAAGCCGCCCCCGGGGAAGAGAAGGAGTCTTTGGCCCTGGGGTCAGTAAACGCTCAGGAATCAGGATAGCCTGCCGTGGCACGAACAGCAGGTCGGAGGCAATACAAGTGTCACCCGCTCCCTGTGCCTAGAGATGGAAGCCTGGATGGGAAGGAGACATGAAGGGACGACTAGGGCAGGGGCGTGTGCTCCACTCTGAGGATGGAATCTGGGCAGAAAGCAGGCAGAAGGGGACAGCATCTCTTTGGCCACACGTCGCAAGGGAAGCCTTGGCATTGCCACCAGGTACCGTACTCGGAACTCGCAGAAACAACCCCATGGAGAAACCGGCAGTCAGATGCTGTCTTCCACCAAGATGTGGCAGCGTTGTCGGTGGAAGGGGGTGTGCCAGGGAAGGAGTGGAGAGAGTCCCCCACAGTACCCGATCCCAGGGCACTGGCAGTGTGCAGGGATCCTTTCGCCTCCTCTCTCTTGTGGTGAAGGCACTGGCCTAGGCCCAGAGTCTGCCGGAACGCCGGAGCAAAAGGAAAAGCGTTACCTACGCCAGGAGATGGTAATCGGCATAGAGTGCCATGCTAGGCCCCACACGTTGCTGCATCGTGGTGTCTGTGTCTGCTGAGTTCGGCTTAGCAAGGTGAACCCCGGGCGCGAACTTGGAGCTCGGGAACTCAAAGCCCAAGATGAAACAGCTCTCCTGCGGCTCTTCTTCCCTGTCGCGAAGAACGAACGACCAAAGCCTTACTGAGAAAGCAGTAGCGAAGTGCGGGTCACGCCAAGCTGAAAACCTCTGCGAAAGCTTAGAAGTCGCTGAGAAATCGAGTCGGTTCTGTGGGCTGCTTTCGTTGCTTGCCTTAGCTTAGTATTCACAGCACGATGGGAGAAACCCGCATAGAGGGAAATCCTCTTTGCTGGGGCATGCCCTCTGGGAAAGCACAGCATTCTTTGGGAAATTAGATTCTTGTCTGTGGGATGCTGCCTGCTGCTTGCCGGAGCTAGTCCACAGCACGATGTAATAAAACCGCATGCAGCGAAATGCTCTTTGCCTGGGCATCCCCTCTGTCGGATAGAAGCGCGGTGGCGCCTGTGGAAAGAGCCTTAAGGAAAGGGACACGTCTGTCACTGCAGAGCGACGGAAGCCTGGCTGCTAAGGAGACGCTAGGACAAGATGAGGGCAGTGGAAAGGGCTCCACTCTGAGGAAGGAGTCTGGGCAGATAGCATGCCTGTCCTGAGCCTTTGGGTCTAAGGAGAAAGCGATCCTTGGCCACCTGTCTGTGGTGGAGACATGGGTTTACCACCAGGTGCCGACGCTGAACTCGAGAAACAACGCCCAGAAAGAACTGGCCATCAGATGCCATCTTCGTCCACAATGTGGAAGCTTGGAGGAGTCAAGGGGTTTAGGGAAAGGAGTGGGGACAGTCCCCCCAAGGCTCCCTATTCAGTGCACGGGCGGTGTGCTGGGATCCTGTCACCTCTCCTTTCCTGTGGGGAAAGCACTGGCCTAGTCCGTGAATCTGCCTGAGTGCCAGAGTAAAAGGCCAAGCGATGCCTTCACCGGGAGATGGTAGTGTGCCTAGAGTGCAATCCTTGGCTACGCACGCTACTGCAGGGTTGTGGCTATGTCTGCTTAGTTCGGCCTGGCAGGGTGAACCCAGGACGCTAACATGGAGCCCAGGAGAGCAAGGCCCAAGAGGCACCAGCTCTCCAGCAGCTCTTCTTGCCTGACGCGACTGAAGCCTTGCTGAGGAAGCAGCGGCGAAGTGCTGTTCACTCCAAGCCAAAGCCTCTGCGAAAGCACAGCATGCGGTGAGAAATGTTCTGCAGGCTGCTGATGCTTGCCTGAGGCCAGTCTCACGGTGGGAGAAACCCGGCATACAGCGAAAGCCTCTTTGCCTGGGCATCTCCCCTGGGAAAGTGTAGCATTCGTTGGGAAATCAGAGTTGGGTTTGGGGATGCTGCTGCTACTTGCCTGAGCTGGTCTCCGCAGCACGGTGGAAGATAACCGCAAGGAGCGAAATACTCTTTGCCCTAGCATCCCCTCTGCGTGAGAGAGAAGCATGGTTGCACACGTCTGTCACCGCGCTCCCCAGGAACAAGTGTGGGGAAGGCGCAACAAGCCGCCCCCGGGGAAGAGAAGGAGTCCTTGGCCCTGGGGTCAGGAAACGCTCAGGAATCAGGATAGCCTGCCGTGGCACGAACAGCAGGTCGGAGGCAATACAAGTGTCACCCGCTCCCTGTGCCTAGAGATGGAAGCCTGGATGGGAAGGAGACATGAGGGGACGACTAGGGCAGGGGCGTGTGCTCCACTCTGAGGATGGAATCTGGGCAGAAAGCAGGCAGAAGGGGACAGCATCTCTTTGGCCACACGTCGCAAGGGAAGCCTTGGCATTGCCACCAGGTGCCGTACTTGGAACTCGCAGAAACAACCCCATGGAGAAACGGGCAGTCAGATGCTGTCTTCCACCAAGATGTGGCAGCGTTGTCGGTGGAAGGGGGTGTGCCAGGGAAGGAGTGGAGAGAGTCCCCCACAGTACCCGATCCCAGTGCACTGGCAGTGTGCAGGGATCCTTTCGCCTCCTCTCTCTTGTGGTGAAGGCACTGGCCTAGGCCCAGAGTCTGCCGGAGCGCCGGAGCAAAAGGAAAAGCGTTACCTACGCCAGGAGATGGTAATAGGCATAGAGTGCCATGCTATGCCCTACACGTTGCTGCAGCGTGGTGTCTGTGTCTGCTTAGTTCGGCTTAGCAAGGTGAAACCCGGGCGCGAACTTGGAGCTCGGGAACTCAAAGCCCAAGATGAAACAGCTCCCCCGCGGCTCTTCTTCCCTGCCGCGAAGAACGAAAGACCAAAGCCTTACTGAGAAAGCGGTAGCACGATGGGAGAAACCCGCATAGAGGGAAAGCCTCTTTGCTGGGGCATCCCCTCTGGGAAAGCACAGCATTCTTTGGGAAATCAGAGTCGGGTCTGTGGGATGCTGCCTGCTGCTTGCCGGAGCTAGTCTCCACAGCACGATGTAATAAACCCGCATGCAGCGAAATGCTCTTTGCCTGGGCATCCTCTCTGTCGGAGAGAAGCGCGGTGGCGCCTGTGGAAAGAGCCTTAAGGAAAGGGACACGTCTGTCACTGCAGAGCGACGGAAGCCTGGCTGCTAAGGAGACACGAGGACAAGATGAGGGCAGTGGAAAGGGCTCCACTCTGAGGAAGGATTCTGGGCAGAAAGCATGCCTATCCTGAGCCTTTGGGTCTAAGGAGAAAGCGATCCTTGGCCACCTGTCCGTGGTGGAGACATGGGTTTACGACCAGGTGCCGACGCTGAACTCGAGAAACAACGCCCAGAAAGAACTGGCCATCAGATGCCATCTTGGTCCATAATGTGGAAGCTTGGAGGAGTCAAGGGGTTTAGGGAAAGGAGTGGGGAGAGTCCCCCCAAGGCTCCCTATTCAGTGCACGGGCGGTGTGCTGGGATCCTGTCACCTCTCCTTTCCTGTGGGGAAAGCAATGGGCTAGTCCGTGAATCTGCCTGAGCGCCAGAATAAAAGGCCAAGCGATGCCTTTCACCGGGAGATGTTAGTGTGCCTAGAGTGCAATCCTTGGTTACGCACGCTATTGCAGGGTTGTGGCTATGTCTGCTTAGTTCGGCCTGTCAGGGTGAACCCAGGACGCTAACATGGAGCCCAGGAAAGCAAGGCCCAAGAGGCACCAGCTCTCCAGCAGCTCTTCTTGCCTGATGCGACTGAAGCCTTGCTGAGGAAGCAGCGGCGAAGTGCTATTCACTCCAAGCAAAAGCCTCTGCGAAAGCACAGCATGCGCTGAGAAATGTTTGAAGGCTGCTGATGCTTGCCTGAGGCCAGTCTCACGGTGGGAGAAACCCGGCATACAGCGAAAGCCTCTTTGCCTGGGCATCTCCCCTGGGAAAGTGTAGCATTCGTTGGGAAATCAGAGTTGGGTTTGGGGATGCTGCTGCTACTTGCCTGAGCTGGTCTCCGCAGCACGGTGGAAGATAACTGCAAGGAGCGAAATACTCTCTGCCCTAGCATCCCCTCTGCGTGAGAGAGAAGCATGGTTGCACACGTCTGTCACCGCGCTCCCCAGGAACAAGTGTGGGGAAGGCGCAACAAGCCGCCCCCGGGGAAGAGAAGCAGTCCTTGGCCCTGGGGTCAGGAAACGCTCAGGAACCAGGATAGCCTGCCGTGGCACGAACAGCAGGTCGGAGGCAATACAAGTGTCACCGCTCCCTGTGCCTAGAGATGGAAGCCTGGATGGGAAGGAGACATGAGTGGACGACTAGGGCAGGGGCGTGTGCTCCACTCTGAGGATGGAATCTGGGCAGAAAGCAGGCAGAAGGGGACAGCATCTCTTTGGCCACACGTCGCAAGGGAAGCCTTGGCATTGCCACCAGGTGCCGTACTCGGAACTCGCAGAAACAACCCCATGGAGAAACGGGCAGTCAGATGCTGTCTTCCACCAAGATGTGGCAGCGTTGTCGGTGGAAGGGGGTGTGCCAGGGAAGGAGTGGAGAGAGTCCCCCACAGTACCCGATCCCAGTGCACTGGCAGTGTGCAGAGATCCTTTCGCCTCCTCCCTCTTGTGGTGAAGGCACTGGCATAGGCCCAGAGTCTGCCGAAGCGCCGGAGCAAAAGGAAAAGCCTTACCTACGCCAGGAGATGGTAATAGGCATAGAGTGCCATGCTAGGCCCCACACGCTGCTGCAGCGTGGTGTCTGTGTCTCCTTAGTTCGGCTTAGCAAGGTGAACCCCGGGCGCGAACTTGGAGCTGGGGAACTCAAAGCCCAAGATGAAACAGCACTCCCGCGGCTCTTCTTCCCTGCCGCGAAGATCGAACGACCAAAGCCTTACTGAGAAAGCAGTAGCACGATGGGAGAAACCCGCATAGAGGGAAAGCCTCTTTGCTGGGGCATCCCCTCTGGGAAAGCACAGCATTCTTTGGGAAATCAGAGTCGGGTCTGTGGGATGCTGCCTGCTGCTTGCCGGAGCTAGTCTCCACAGCACGATGTAATAAACCCGCATGCAGCGATATGCTCTTTGCCTGGGCATCCTCTCTGTCGGAGAGAAGCGCGGTGGCGCCTGTGGAAAGAGCCTTAAGGAAAGGGACATGTCTGTCACTGCAGAGCGACGGAAACCTGGCTGCTAAGGCGACACTAGGACAAGATGAGGGCAGTGGAAAGGGCTCCACTCTGACGAAGGAGTCTGGGCAGAAAGCATGCCTGTCCTGAGCCTTTGGGTCTAAGGAGAAAGCGATCCTTGGCCACCTGTCCGTGGTGGAGACATGGGTTTACCACCAGGTGCCGACGCTGAACTCGAGAAACAACGCCCAGAAAGAACTGGCCATCAGATGCCATCTTCGTCCACAATGTGAAAGCTTGGAGGAGTCAAGGGGTTTAGGGAAAGGAGTGGGGACAGTCCCCCCAAGGCTCCCTATTCAGTGCACGGGCGGTGTGCTGGGATCCTGTCACCTCTCCTTTCCTGTGGGGAAAGCACTGGCCTAGTCAGTGAATCCGCCTGAGCGACCGAGTAAAAGGCCAAGCGATGCCTTCACCGGGAGATGGTAGTGTGCCTAGAGTGCAATCCTTGGCTACGCACGCTACTGCAGGGTTGTGGCTATGTCTGCTTAGTTCGGCCTGGCAGGGTGAACCCAGGACGCTAACATGGAGCCCAGGAAAGCAAGGCCCAAGAGGCACCAGCTCTCCAGCAGCTCTTCTTGCCTGACGCGACTGAAGCATTGCTGAGGAAGCAGCGGCGAAGTGCTGTTCACTCCAAGCCAAAGCCTCTGCGAGAGCACAGCATGCGCTGAGAAATGTTCTGCAGGCTGCTGATGCTTGCCTGAGGCCAGTCTCACGGTGGGAGAAACCCGGCATACAGCGAAAGCCTCTTTGCCTGGGCATCTCCTCTGGGAAAGTGTAGCATTCGTTGGGAAATCAGAGTTGGGTTTGGGGATGCTGCTGCTACTTGCCTGATCTAGTCTCCGCAGCACGGTGGAAGATAACCGCAAGGAGCGAAATACTCTTTGCCCTACCATCCCCTCTGCCTGAGAGAGATGCATGGTTGCACACGTCTGTCACCGCGCTCCCCAGGAACAAGTGTGGGGAAGGCGCAACAAGCCGCCCCCGGGGAAGAGAAGCAGTCCTTGGCCCTGGGGTCAGGAAACGCTCAGGAACCAGGATAGCCTGCCGTGGCACGAACAGCAGGTCGGAGGCAATACAAGTGTCACCGCTCCCTGTGCCTAGAGATGGAAGCCTGGATGGGAAGAAGACATGAGGGGACGACTAGGGCAGGGGCGTGTGCTCCACTCTGAGGATGGAATCTGGGCAGAAAGCAGGCAGAAGGGGACAGCATCTCTTTGGCCACACGTCGCAAGGGAAGCCTTGGCATTGCCACCACGTGCCGTACTCGGAACTCGCAGAAACAACCCCATGGAGAAAGGGGCAGGCAGATGCTGTCTTCCACCAAGATGTGGCAGCGTTGTCGGTGGAAGGGGGTGTGCCAGGGAAGGAGTGGAGAGAGTCCCCCACAGTACCCGATCCCAGTGCACTGGCAGTGTGCAGAGATCCTTTCGCCTCCTCTCTCTTGTGGTGAAGGCACTGGCCTAGGCCCAGAGTCTGCCGGAGCGCCAGAGCAAAAGGAAAAGCCTTACATACGCCAGGAGATGGTAATAGGCATAGAGTGCCATGCTAGGCCCCACACGCTGCTGCAGCGTGGTGTCTGTGTCTGCTTAGTTCGGCTTAGCAAGGTGAACCCCGGGCGCGAACTTGGAGCTCGGGAACTCAAAGCCCAAGATGAAACAGCTCTCCCGCGGTTCTTCTTCCCTGCCACGAAGAACGAAAGACCAAAGCCTTACTGAGAAAGCGGTAGCACGATGGGAGAAACCCGCAAAGAGGGAAAGCCTCTTTGCTGGGGCATCCCCTCTGGGAAAGCACAGCATTCTTTGGGAAATCAGAGTCGGGTCTGTGGGATGCTGCCTGCTGCTTGCCGGAGCTAGTCTCCACAGCACGATGTAATAAACCCGCATGCAGCGATATGCTCTTTGCCTGGGCATCCTCTCTGTCGGAGAGAAGCGCGGTGGCGCCTGTGGAAAGAGCCTTAAGGAAAGGGACACGTCTGTCACTGCAGAGCGACGGAAGCCTGGCTGCTAAGGAGACACGAGGACAAGATGAGGGCAGTGGAAAGGGCTCCACTCTGAGGAAGGAGTCTGGGCAGAAAGCATGCCTATCCTGAGCCTTTGGGTCTAAGGAGAAAGCGATCCTTGGCCACCTGTCCGTGGTGGAGACATGGGTTTACCACCAGGTGCCGACGCTGAACTCGAGAAACAACGCCCAGAAAGAACTGGCCATCAGATGCCATCTTGGTCCACAATGTGGAAGCTTGGAGGAGTCAAGGGGTTTAGGGAAAGGAGTGGGGACAGTCCCCCCAAGGCTCCCTATTCAGTGCACGGGCGGTGTGCTGGGATCCTGTCACCTCTCCTTTCCTGTGGGGAAAGCAATGGCCTAGTCCGTGAATCTGCCTGAGCGCCAGAATAAAAGGCCAAGCGATGCCTTTCACCGGGAGATGTTAGTGTGCCTAGAGTGCAATCCTTGGTTACGCACGCTATTGCAGGGTTGTGGCTATGTCTGCTTAGTTCGGCCTGTCAGGGTGAACCCAGGACGCTAACATGGAGCACAGGAAAGCAAGGCCCAAGAGGCACCAGCTCTCCAGCAGCTCTTCTTGCCTGACGCGAGTGAAGCCTTGCTGAGGAAGCAGCGGCGAAGTGCTGTTCACTCCAAGCCAAAGCCTCTGCGAAAGCACAGCATGCGCTGAGAAATGTTCTGCAGGCTGCTGATGCTTGCCTGAGGCCAGTCTCATGGTGGGAGAAACCCGGCATACAGCGAAAGCCTCTTTGCCTGGGCATCTCCCCTGGGAAAGTGTAGCATTCGTTGGGAAATCAGAGTTGGGTTTGGGGATGCTGCTGCTACTTGCCTGAGCTGGTCTCCGCAGCACGGTGGAAGATAACCGCAAGGAGCGAAATACTCTCTGCCCTAGCATCCCCTCTGCGTGAGAGAGAAGCATGGTTGCACACGTCTGTCACCGCGATCCCCAGGAACAAGTGTGGGGAAGGCGCAACAAGCCGCCCCCGGGGAAGAGAAGGAGTCCTTGGCCCTGGGGTCAGGAAACGCTCAGGAATCAGGATAGCCTGCCGTGGCACGAACAGCAGGTCGGAGGCAATACAAGTGTCACCCGCTCCCTGTGCCTAGAGATGGAAGCCTGGATGGGAAGGAGACATGAGGGGACGACTAGGGCAGGGGCGTGTGCTCCACTCTGAGGATGGAATCTGGGCAGAAAGCAGGCAGAAGGGGACAGCATCTCTTTGGCCACACGTCGCAAGGGAAGCCTTGGCATTGCCACCAGGTGCCGTACTCGGAACTCGCAGAAACAACCCCATGGAGAAACGGGCAGGCAGATGCTGTCTTCCACCAAGATGTGGCAGCGTTGTCGGTGGAAGGGGGTGTGCCAGGGAAGGAGTGGAGAGAGTCCCCCACAGTACCCGATCCCAGTGCACTGGCAGTGTGCAGGGAGCCTTTCGCCTCCTCTCTCTTGTGGTGAAGGCACTGGCCTAGGCCCAGAGTCTGCCGAAGCGCCGGAGCAAAAGGAAAAGCCTTACCTACGCCAGGAGATGGTAATAGGCATAGAGTGCCATGCTAGGCCCCACACGCTGCTGCAGCGTGGTGTCTGTGTCTGCTTAGTTCGGCTTAGCAAGGTGAACCCCGGGCGCGAACTTGGAGCTCGGGAACTCAAAGCCCAAGATGAAACAGCTCTCCCGCGGCTCTTCTTCCCTGCCGCGAAGAACGAAAGACCAAAGCCTTTGAGAAAGCAGTAGCACGATGGGAGAAACCCGCATAGAGGGAAAGCCTCATTGCTGGGGAATCCCCTCTGGGAAAGCACAGCATTCTTTGGGAAATCAGATTCGGGTCTGTGGGATGCTGCCTGCTGCTTGCCGGAGCTAGTCTCCACAGCACGATGTAATAAACCCGCATGCAGCGAAATGCTCTTTGCCTGGGCATCCACTCTGTCGGAGAGAAGCGCGGTGGCGCCTGTGGAAAGAGCCTTAAGGAAAGGGACACGTCTGTCACTGCAGAGCGACGGAAGCCTGGCTGCTAGGGAGACACGAGGACAAGATGAGGGCAGTGGAAAGGGCTCCACTCTGAGGAAGGTGTCTGGGCAGAAAGCATGCCTATCCTGAGCCTTTGGGTCTAAGGAGAAAGCGATCCTTGGCCACCTGTCCGTGGTGGAGACATGGGTTTACCACCAGGTGCCGACGCTGAACTCGAGAAACAACGCCCAGAAAGATCTGGCCATCAGATGCCATCTTCGTCCACAATGTGGAAGCTTGGAGGAGTCAAGGGGTTTAGGGAAGGGAGTGGGGACAGTCCCCCCAAGGCTCCCTATTCAGTGCACGGGCGGTGTGCTGGGATCCTGTCATCTCTTCTTTCCTGTGGGGAAAGCACTGGCCTAGTCCGTGAATCTGCCTGAGCGACAGAGTAAAAGGCCAAGCGATGCCTTCACCGGGAGATGGTAGTGTGCCTAGAGTGCAATCGTTGGCTACGCACGCTACTGCAGGGTTGTGGCTATGTCTGCTTACTTCGGCCTGGCAGGGTGAACCCAGGACGCTAACATGGAGCCCAGAAAAGCAAGGCCCAAGAAGCACCAGCTCTCCAGCAGCTCTTCTTGCCTGACGCGACTGAAGCCTTGCTGAGGAAGCAGCGGCGAAGTGCTGTTCACTCCAAGCCAAAGGCTCTGCGAAAGCACAGCATGCGCTGAGAAATGCTCTGCAGGCTGCTGATGCTTGCCTGAGGCCAGTCTCACGGTGGGAGAAACCCGGCATACAGCGGAAGCCTCTTTGCCTGGGCATCTCCCCTGGGAATGTGTAGCATTCGTTGGGAAATCAGAGTTGGGTTTGGGGATGCTGCTGCTACTTGCCTGAGCTAGTCTCCGCAGCACGGTGGAAGATAACCGCAAGGAGCGAAATACTCTTTGCCCTAGCATCCCCTCTGCGTGAGAGAGAAGCATGGTTGCACACGTCTGTCACCGCGCTCCCCAGGAACAAGTGTGGGGAAGGCGCAACAAGCCGCCCCCGGGGAAGAGAAGGAGTCCTTGGCCCTGGGGTCAGGAAACGCTCAGGAACCAGGATAGCCTGCCGTGGCACGAACAGCAGGTCGGAGGCAATACAAGTGTCACCCGCTCCCTGTGCCTAGAGATGGAAGCCTGGATGGGAAGGAGACATGAGGGGACGACTAGGGCAGGGGCGTGTGCTCCACTCTGAGGATGGAATCTGGGCAGAAAGCAGGCAGAAGGGGACAGCATCTCTTTGGCCACACGTCGCAAGGGAAGCCTTGGCATTGCCACCAGGTGCCGTACTCGGAACTCGCAGAAACAACCGCATGGAAAAACGGGCAATCAGATGCTGTCTTCCACCAAGATGTGGCAGCGTTGTCGGTGGAAGGGGGTGTGCCAGGGAAGGAGTGGAGAGAGTCCCCCACAGTACCCGATCCCAGTGCACGGGCAGTGTGCAGGGATCCTTTCGCCTCCTCTCTCTTGTGGTGAAGGCACTGGCCTAGGCCCAGAGTCTGCCGAAGCGCCGGAGCAAAAGGAAAAGCCTTACCTACGCCAGGAGATGGTAATAGGCATAGAGTGCCATGCTAGGCCCCACACGCTGCTGCAGCGTGGTGTCTGTATCTGCTTAGTTCGGCTTAGCAAGGTGAACCCCGGGCGCGAACTTGGAGCTCGGGAACTCAAAGCCCAAGATGAAACAGCTCTCCCGCGGCTCTTCTTCCCTGCCGCGAAGAACGAACGACCAAAGCCTTACTGAGAAAGCAGTAGCACGATGGGAGAAACCCGCATAGAGGGAAAGCCTCTTGGCTGGGGCATCCCCTCTGGGAAAGCACAGCATTCTTTGGGAAATCAGAGTCGGGTGTGGGATGCTGCCTGCTGCTTGCCGGAGCTAGTCTCCACAGCACGATGTAATAAACCCGCATGCAGCGAAATGCTCTTTGCCTGGGCATCCTCTCTGTCGGAGAGAAGCGCGGTGGCGCCTGTGGAAAGAGCCTTAAGGAAAGGGACACGTCTGTCACTGCAGAGCGACGGAAGCCTGGCTGCTAAGGAGACACGAGCACAAGATGAGGGCAGTGGAAAGGGCTCCACTCTGAGGAAGGAGTCTGGGCAGAAAGCATGCCTATCCTGAGCCTTTGGGTCTAAGGAGAAAGCGATCCTTGGCCACCTGTCCGTGGTGGAGACATGGGTTTACCACCAGGTGCCGACGCTGAACTCGAGAAACAACGCCCAGAAAGAACTGGCCATCAGATGCCATCTTGGTCCACAATGTGGAAGCTTGGAGGAGTCAAGGGGTTTAGGGAAAGGAGTGGGGAGAGTCCCCCCAAGGCTCCCTATTCAGTGCACGGGCGGTGTGCAGGGATCCTGTCACCTCTCCTTTCCTGTGGGGAAAGCAATGGGCTAGTCCGTGAATCTGCCTGAGCGCCAGAATAAGAGGCCAAGCGATGCCTTTCACCGGGAGATGTTAGTGTGCCTAGAGTGCAATCCTTGGTTACGCACGCTATTGCAGGGTTGTGGCTATGTCTGCTTAGTTCGGCCTGTCAGGGTGAACCCAGGACGCTAACATGGAGCCCAGGAAAGCAAGGCCCAAGAGGCACCAGCTCTCCAGCAGCTCTTCTTGCCTGACGCGACTGAAGCCTTGCTGAGGAAGCAGCGGCGAAGTGCTATTCACTCCAAGCCAAAGCCTCTGCGAAAGCACAGCATGCGCTGAGAAATGTTTGCAGGCTGCTGATGCTTGCCTGAGGCCAGTCTCACGTTGGGAGAAACCCGGCATACAGCGAAAGCCTCTTTGCCTGGGCATCTCCCCTGGGAAAGTGTAGCATTCGTTGGGAAATCAGAGTTGGGTTTGGGGATGCTGCTGCTACTTGCCTGAGCTGGTCTCCGCAGCACGGTGGAAGATAACCGCAAGGAGCGAAATACTCTCTGCCCTAGCATCCCCTCTGCGTGGGAGAGAAGCATGGTTGCACACGTCTGTCACCGCGCTCCCCAAGAACAAGTGTGGGGAAGGCGCAACAAGCCGCCCCCGGGGAAGAGAAGCAGTCCTTGGCCCTGGGGTCAGGAAACGCTCAGGAACCAGGATAGCCTGCCGTGGCAAGAACAGCAGGTCGGAGGCAATACAAGTGTCACCGCTCCCTGTGCCTAGAGATGGAAGCCTGGATGGGAAGGAGACATGAGTGGACGATTAGGGCAGGGGCGTGTGCTCCACTCTGAGGATGGAATCTGGGCAGAAAGCAGGCAGAAGGGGACAGCATCTCTTTGGCCACACGTCGCAAGGGAAGCCTTGGCATTGCCACCAGGTGCCGTACTCGGAACTCGCAGAAACAACCCCATGGAGAAACGGGCAGGCAGATGCTGTCTTCCACCAAGATGTGGCAGCGTTGTCGGTGGAAGGGGGTGTGCCAGGGAAGGAGTGGAGAGAGTCCACCACAGTACCCGATCCCAGTGCACTGGCAGTGTGCAGGGATCCTTTCGCCTCCTCTCTCTTGTGGTGAAGGCACTGGCCTAGGCCCAGAGTCTGCCGGAGCGCCGGAACAAAAGGAAAAGCGTTACCTACGCCAGGAGATGGTAATAGGCATAGAGTGCCATGCTAGGCCCCACACGTTGCTGCAGCGTGGTGTCTGTGTCTGCTTAGTTCGGCTTAGCAAGGTGAAACCCGGGCGCGAACTTGGAGCTCGGGAACTCAAAGCCCAAGATGAAACAGCTCCCCCGCGGCTCTTCTTCCCTGCCGCGAAGAACGAAAGACCAAAGCCTTACTGAGAAAGCGGTAGCACGATGGGAGAAACCCGCATAGAGGGAAAGCCTCTTTGCTGGGGCATCCCCTCTGGGAAAGCACAGCATTCTTTGGGAAATCAGAGTCGGGTCTGTGGGATGCTGCCTGCTGCTTGCGGGAGCTAGTCTCCACAGCACGATGTAATAAACCCGCATGCAGCGAAATGCTCTTTGCCTGGGCATCCTCTCTGTCGGAGAGAAGCGCGGTGGCGCCTGTGGAAAGAGCCTTAAGGAAAGGGACATGTCTGTCACTGCAGAGCGACGGAAACCTGGCTGCTAAGGCGACACTAGGACAAGATGAGGGCAGTGGAAAGGGCTCCACTCTGACGAAGGAGTCTGGGCAGAAAGCATGCCTGTCCTGAGCCTTTGGGTCTAAGGAGAAAGCGATCCTTGGCCACCTGTCCGTGGTGGAGACATGGGTTTACCACCAGGTGCCGACGCTGAACTCGAGAAACAACGCCCAGAAAGAACTGGCCATCAGATGCCATCTTCGTCCACAATGTGAAAGCTTGGAGGAGTCAAGGGGTTTAGGGAAAGGAGTGGGGACAGTCCCCCCAAGGCTCCCTATTCAGTGCACGGGCGGTGTGCTGGGATCCTGTCACCTCTCCTTTCCTGTGGGGAAAGCACTGGCCTAGTCAGTGAATCCGCCTGAGCGACCGAGTAAAAGGCCAAGCGATGCCTTCACCGGGAGATGGTAGTGTGCCTAGAGTGCAATCCTTGGCTACGCACGCTACTGCAGGGTTGTGGCTATGTCTGCTTAGTTCGGCCTGGCAGGGTGAACCCAGGACGCTAACATGGAGCCCAGGAAAGCAAGGCCCAAGAGGCACCAGCTCTCCAGCAGCTCTTCTTGCCTGACGCGACTGAAGCATTGCTGAGGAAGCAGCGGCGAAGTCCTATTCACTCCAAGCCAAAGCCTCTGCGAGAGCACAGCATGCGCTGAGAAATGTTCTGCAGGCTGCTGATGCTTGCCTGAGGCCAGTCTCACGGTGGGAGAAACCCGGCATACAGCGAAAGCCTCTTTGCCTGGGCATCTCCCCTGGGAAAGTGTAGCATTCGTTGGGAAATCAGAGTTGGGTTTGGGGATGCTGCTGCTACTTGCCTGATCTAGTCTCCGCAGCACGGTGGAAGATAACCGCAAGGAGCGAAATACTCTTTACCCTAGCATCCCCTCTGCGTGAGAGAGAAGCATGGTTGCACACGTCTGTCACCGCGCTCCCCAGGAACAAGTGTGGGGAAGGCGCAACAAGCCGCCCCCGGGGAAGAGAAGCAGTCCTTGGCCCTGGGGTCAGGAAACGCTCAGGAACCAGGATAGCCTGCCGTGGCACGATCAGCAGGTCGGAGGCAATACAAGTGTCACCCGCTCCCTGTGCCTAGAGATGGAAGCCTGGATGGGAAGAAGACATGAGGGGACGACTAGGGCAGCGGCGTGTGCTCCACTCTGAGGATGGAATCTGGGCAGAAAGCAGGCAGAAGGGGACAGCATCTCTTTGGCCACACGTCGCAAGGGAAGCCTTGGCATTGCCACCACGTGCCGTACTCGGAACTCGCAGAAACAACCCCATGGAGAAAGGGGCAGGCAGATGCTGTCTTCCACCAAGATGTGGCAGCGTTGTCGGTGGAAGGGGGTGTGCCAGGGAAGGAGTGGAGAGAGTCCCCCACAGTACCCGATCCCAGTGCACTGGCAGTGTGCAGAGATCCTTTCGCCTCCTCTCTCTTGTGGTGAAGGCACTGGCCTAGGCCCAGAGTCTGCCGGAGCGCCAGAGCAAAAGGAAAAGCCTTACATACGCCAGGAGATGGTAATAGGCATAGAGTGCCATGCTAGGCCCCACACGCTGCTGCAGCGTGGTGTCTGTGTCTGCTTAGTTCGGCTTAGCAAGGTGAACCCCGGGCGCGAACTTGGAGCTCGGGAACTCAAAGCCCAAGATGAAACAGCTCTCCCGCGGTTCTTCTTCCCTGCCACGAAGAACGAAAGACCAAAGCCTTACTGAGAAAGCGGTAGCACGATGGGAGAAACCCGCATAGAGGGAAAGCCTCTTTGCTGGGGCATCCCCTCTGGGAAAGCACAGCATTCTTTGGGAAATCAGAGTCGGGTCTGTGGGATGCTGCCTGCTGCTTGCCGGAGCTAGTCTCCACAGCACGATGTAATAAACCCGCATGCAGCGATATGCTCTTTGCCTGGGCATCCTCTCTGTCGGAGAGAAGCGCGGTGGCGCCTGTGGAAAGAGCCTTAAGGAAAGGGACACGTCTGTCACTGCAGAGCGACGGAAGCCTGGCTGCTAAGGAGACACGAGGACAAGATGAGGGCAGTGGAAAGGGCTCCACTCTGAGGAAGGAGTCTGGGCAGAAAGCATGCCTATCCTGAGCCTTTGGGTCTAAGGAGAAAGCGATCCTTGGCCACCTGTCCGTGGTGGAGACATGGGTTTACCACCAGGTGCCGACGCTGAACTCGAGAAACAACGCCCAGAAAGAACTGGCCATCAGATGCCATCTTGGTCCACAATGTGGAAGCTTGGAGGAGTCAAGGGGTTTAGGGAAAGGAGTGGGGACAGTCCCCCCAAGGCTCCCTATTCAGTGCACGGGCGGTGTGCTGGGATCCTGTCACCTCTCCTTTCCTGTGGGGAAAGCAATGGCCTAGTCCGTGAATCTGCCTGAGCGCCAGAATAAAAGGCCAAGCGATGCCTTTCACCGGGAGATGTTAGTGTGCCTAGAGTGCAATCCTTGGTTACGCACCCTATTGCAGGGTTGTGGCTATGTCTGCTTAGTTCGGCCTGTCAGGGTGAACCCAGGACGCTAACATGGAGCACAGGAAAGCAAGGCCCAAGAGGCACCAGCTCTCCAGCAGCTCTTCTTGCCTGACGCGAGTGAAGCCTTGCTGAGGAAGCAGCGGCGAAGTGCTATTCACTCCAAGCCAAAGCCTCTGCGAAAGCACAGCATGCGCTGAGAAATGTTCTGCAGGCTGCTGATGCTTGCCTGAGGCCAGTCTCATGGTGGGAGAAACCCGGCATACAGCGAAAGCCTCTTTGCCTGGGCATCTCCCCTGGGAAAGTGTAGCATTCGTTGGGAAATCAGAGTTGGGTTTGGGGATGCTGCTGCTACTTGCCTAAGCTGGTCTCCGCAGCACGGTGGAAGATAACCGCAAGGAGCGAAATACTCTCTGCCCTAGCATCCCCTCTGCGTGAGAGAGAAGCATGGTTGCACACGTCTGTCACCGCGATCCCCAGGAACAAGTGTGGGGAAGGCGCAACAAGCCGCCCCCGGGGAAGAGAAGGAGTCCTTGGCCCTGGGGTCAGGAAACGCTCAGGAATCAGGATAGCCTGCCGTGGCACGAACAGCAGGTCGGAGGCAATACAAGTGTCACCCGCTCCCTGTGCCTAGAGATGGAAGCCTTGATGGGAAGGAGACATGAGGGGACGACTAGGGCAGGGGCGTGTGCTCCACTCTGAGGATGGAATCTGGGCAGAAAGCAGGCAGAAGGGGACAGCATCTCTTTGGCCACACGTCGCAAGGGAAGCCTTGGCATTGCCACCAGGTGCCGTACTCGGAACTCGCAGAAACAACCCCATGGAGAAACGGGCAGGCAGATGCTGTCTTCCACCAAGATGTGGCAGCGTTGTCGGTGGAAGGGGGTGTGCCAGGGAAGGAGTGGAGAGAGTCCCCCACAGTACCCGATCCCAGTGCACTGGCAGTGTGCAGGGAGCCTTTCGCCTCCTCTCTCTTGTGGTGAAGGCACTGGCCTAGGCCCAGAGTCTGCCGAAGCGCCGGAGCAAAAGGAAAAGCCTTACCTACGCCAGGAGATGGTAATAGGCATAGAGTGCCATGCTAGGCCCCACACGCTGCTGCAGCGTGGTGTCTGTGTCTGCTTAGTTCGGCTTAGCAAGGTGAACCCCGGGCGCGAACTTGGAGCTCGGGAACTCAAAGCCCAAGATGAAACAGCTCTCCCGCGGCTCGTCTTCCCTGCCGCGAAGAACGAAAGACCAAAGCCTTACTGAGAAAGCAGTAGCACGATGGGAGAAACCCGCATAGAGGGAAAGCCTCATTGCTGGGGAATCCCCTCTGGGAAAGCACAGCATTCTTTGGGAAATCAGATTCGGGTCTGTGGGATGCTGCCTGCTGCTTGCCGGAGCTAGTCTCCACAGCACGATGTAATAAACCCGCATGCAGCGAAATGCTCTTTGCCTGGGCATCCACTCTGTCGGAGAGAAGCGCGGTGGCGCCTGTGGAAAGAGCCTTAAGGAAAGGGACACGTCTGTCACTGCAGAGCGACGGAAGCCTGGCTGCTAGGGAGACACGAGGACAAGATGAGGGCAGTGGAAAGGGCTCCACTCTGAGGAAGGTGTCTGGGCAGAAAGCATGCCTATCCTGAGCCTTTGGGTCTAAGGAGAAAGCGATCCTTGGCCACCTGTCCGTGGTGGAGACATGGGTTTACCACCAGGTGCCGACGCTGAACTCGAGAAACAACGCCCAGAAAGATCTGGCCATCAGATGCCATCTTCGTCCACAATGTGGAAGCTTGGAGGAGTCAAGGGGTTTAGGGAAGGGAGTGGGGACAGTCCCCCCAAGGCTCCATATTCAGTGCACGGGCGGTGTGCTGGGATCCTGTCATCTCTTCTTTCCTGTTGGGAAAGCACTGGCCTAGTCCGTGAATCTGCCTGAGCGACAGAGTAAAAGGCCAAGCGATGCCTTCACCGGGAGATGGTAGTGTGCCTAGAGTGCAATCCTTGGCTACGCACGCTACTGCAGGGTTGTGGCTATGTCTGCTTACTTCGGCCTGGCAGGGTGAACCCAGGACGCTAACATGGAGCCCAGAAAAGCAAGGCCCAAGAGGCACCAGCTCTCCAGCAGCTCTTCTTGCCTGACGCGACTGAAGCCTTGCTGAGGAAGCAGCGGCGAAGTGCTGTTCACTCCAAGCCAAAGCCTCTGCGAAAGCACAGCATGCGCTGAGAAATGCTCTGCAGGCTGCTGATGCTTGCCTGAGGCCAGTCTCACGGTGGGAGAAACCCGGCATACAGCGAAAGCCTCTTTGCCTGGGCATCTCCCCTGGGAATGTGTAGCATTCGTTGGGAAATCAGAGTTGGGTTTGGGGATGCTGCTGCTACTTGCCTGAGCTAGTCTCCGCAGCACGGTGGAAGATAACCGCAAGGAGCGAAATACTCTTTGCCCTAGCATCCCCTCTGCGTGAGAGAGAAGCATGGTTGCACACGTCTGTCACCGCGCTCCCCAGGAACAAGTGTGGGGAAGGCGCAACAAGCCGCCCCCGGGGAAGAGAAGGAGTCCTTGGCCCTGGGGTCAGGAAACGCTCAGGAACCAGGATAGCCTGCCGTGGCACGAACAGCAGGTCGGAGGCAATACAAGTGTCACCCGCTCCCTGTGCCTAGAGATGGAAGCCTGGATGGGAAGGAGACATGAGGGGACGACTAGGGCAGGGGCGTGTGCTCCACTCTGAGGATGGAATCTGGGCAGAAAGCAGTCAGAAGGGGACAGCATCTCTTTGGCCACACGTCGCAAGGGAAGCCTTGGCATTGCCACCAGGTGCCGTACTCGGAACTCGCAGAAACAACCGCATGGAAAAACGGGCAATCAGATGCTGTCTTCCACCAAGATGTGGCAGCGTTGTCGGTGGAAGGGGGTGTGCCAGGAAGGAGTGGAGAGAGTCCCCCACAGTACCCGATCCCAGTGCACGGGCAGTGTGCAGGGATCCTTTCGCCTCCTCTCTCTTGTGGTGAAGGCACTGGCCTAGGCCCAGAGTCTGCCGAAGCGCCGGAGCAAAAGGAAAAGCCTTACCTACGCCAGGAGATGGTAATAGGCATAGAGTGCCATGCTAGGCCCCACACGCTGCTGCAGCGTGGTGTCTGTATCTGCTTAGTTCGGCTTAGCAAGGTGAACCCCGGGCGCGAACTTGGAGCTCGGGAACTCAAAGCCCAAGATGAAACAGCTCTCCCGCGGCTCTTCTTCCCTGCCGCGAAGAACGAACGACCAAAGCCTTACTGAGAAAGCAGTAGCACGATGGGAGAAACCCGCATAGAGGGAAAGCCTCTTGGCTGGGGCATCCCCTCTGGGAAAGCACAGCATTCTTTGGGAAATCAGAGTCGGGTGTGGGATGCTGCCTGCTGCTTGCCGGAGCTAGTCTCCACAGCACGATGTAATAAACCCGCATGCAGCGAAATGCTCTTTGCCTGGGCATCCTCTCTGTCGGAGAGAAGCGCGGTGGCGCCTGTGGAAAGAGCCTTAAGGAAAGGGACACGTCTGTCACTGCAGAGCGACGGAAGCCTGGCTGCTAAGGAGACACGAGGACAAGATGAGGGCAGTGGAAAGGGCTCCACTCTGAGGAAGGAGTCTGGGCAGAAAGCATGCCTATCCTGAGCCTTTGGGTCTAAGGAGAAAGCGATCCTTGGCCACCTGTCCGTGGTGGAGACATGGGTTTACCACCAGGTGCCGACGCTGAACTCGAGAAACAACGCCCAGAAAGAACTGGCCATCAGATGCCATCTTGGTCCACAATGTGGAAGCTTGGAGGAGTCAAGGGGTTTAGGGAAAGGAGTGGGGAGAGTCCCCCCAAGGCTCCCTATTCAGTGCACGGGCGGTGTGCAGGGATCCTGTCACCTCTCCTTTCCTGTGGGGAAAGCAATGGGCTAGTCCGTGAATCTGCCTGAGCGCCAGAATAAGAGGCCAAGCGATGCCTTTCACCGGGAGATGTTAGTGTGCCTAGAGTGCAATCCTTGGTTACGCACGCTATTGCAGGGTTGTGGCTATGTCTGCTTAGTTCGGCCTGTCAGGGTGAACCCAGGACGCTAACATGGAGCCCAGGAAAGCAAGGCCCAAGAGGCACCAGCTCTCCAGCAGCTCTTCTTGCCTGACGCGACTGAAGCCTTGCTGAGGAAGCAGCGGCGAAGTGCTATTCACTCCAAGCCAAAGCCTCTGCGAAAGCACAGCATGCGCTGAGAAATGTTTGCAGGCTGCTGATGCTTGCCTGAGGCCAGTCTCACGTTGGGAGAAACCCGGCATACAGCGAAAGCCTCTTTGCCTGGGCATCTCCCCTGGGAAAGTGTAGCATTCGTTGGGAAATCAGAGTTGGGTTTGGGGATGCTGCTGCTACTTGCCTGAGCTGGTCTCCGCAGCACGGTGGAAGATAACCGCAAGGAGCGAAATACTCTCTGCCCTAGCATCCCCTCTGCGTGGGAGAGAAGCATGGTTGCACACGTCTGTCACCGCGCTCCCCAGGAACAAGTGTGGGGAAGGCGCAACAAGCCGCCCCCGGGGAAGAGAAGCAGTCCTTGGCCCTGGGGTCAGGAAACGCTCAGGAACCAGGATAGCTTGCCGTGGCAAGAACAGCAGGTCGGAGGCAATACAAGTGTCACCGCTCCCTGTGCCTAGAGATGGAAGCCTGGATGGGAAGGAGACATGAGTGGACGATTAGGGCAGCGGCGTGTGCTCCACTCTGAGGATGGAATCTGGGCAGAAAGCAGGCAGAAGGGGACAGCATCTCTTTGGCCACACGTCGCAAGGGAAGCCTTGGCATTGCCACCAGGTGCCGTACTCGGAACTCGCAGAAACAACCCCATGGAGAAACGGGCAGGCAGATGCTGTCTTCCACCAAGATGTGGCAGCGTTGTCGGTGGAAGGGGGTGTGCCAGGGAAGGAGTGGAGAGAGTCCACCACAGTACCCGATCCCAGTGCACTGGCAGTGTGCAGGGATCCTTTCGCCTCCTCTCTCTTGTGGTGAAGGCACTGGCATAGGCCCAGAGTCTGCCGAAGCGCCGGAGCAAAAGGAAAAGCCTTACCTACGCCAGGAGATGGTAATAGGCATAGAGTGCCATGCTAGGCCCCACACGCTGCTGCAGCGTGGTGTCTGTGTCTGCTTAGTTCGGCTTAGCAAGGTGAACCCCGGGCGCGAACGTGGAGCTCGGGAACTCAAAGCCCAAGATGAAACAGCTCTCCCGCGGTTCTTCTTCCCTGCCACGAAGAACGAAAGACCAAAGCCTTACTGAGAAAGCGGTAGCACGATGGGAGAAACCCGCATAGAGGGAAAGCCTCTTGGCTGGGGCATCCCCTCTGGGAAAGCACAGCATTCTTTGGGAAATCAGAGTCGGGTCTGTGGGATGCTGCCTGCTGCTTGCCGGAGCTATTCTCCGCAGCACGATGTAATAAACCCGCATGCAGCGAAATGCTCTTTGCCTGGGCATCCCCTCTGTCGGAGAGAAGCGCGGTGGCGCCTGTGGAAAGAGCCTTAAGGAAAGGGACACGTCTGTCACTGCAGAGCGTCGGAAACCTGGCTGCTAAGGAGACACTAGGACAAGATGAGGGCAGTGGAAAGGGCTCCACTCTGAGGAAGGAGTCTGGGCAGAAAGCATGCCTGTCCTCAGCCTTTGGGTCTAAGGAGAAAGCGATCCTTGGCCACCTGTCCGTGGTGGAGACATGGGTTTACCACCAGGTGCCGACGCTGAACTCGAGAAACAACGCCCAGAAAGAACTGGCCATCAGATGCCATCTTGGTCCACAATGTGGAAGCTTGGAGGAGTCAAGGGGTTTAGGGAAAGGAGTGGGGACAGTCCCCCCAAGGCTCCCTATTCAGTGCACGGGCGGTGTGCTGGGATCCTGTCACCTCTCCTTTCCTGTGGGGAAAGCACTGGCCTAGTCCGTGAATCTGCCTGAGCGCCAGAGTAAAAGGCCAAGCGATGCCTTCACCGAGAGATGATAGTGTGCCTAGAGTGCAATCCTTGGCTACGCACGCTACTGCAGGGTTGTGGCTATGTCTGCTTAGTTCGGCCTGGCAGGGTGAACCCAGGACGCTAACATGGAGCCCAGGAAAGCAAGGCCCAAGAGGCACCAGCTCTCCAGCAGCACTTCTTGCCTGACGCGACTGAAGCCTTGCTGAGGAAGCAGCGGCGAAGTGCTGTTCACTCCAAGCCAAAGCCTCTGGAAACACAGCATGCGCTGAGAAATGTTCTGCAGGCTGCTGATGCTTCCCTGAGTCCAGTCTCACGGTGGGAGAAACCCGGCATACAGCGAAAGCCTCTTTGCCTGGGCATCTCCCCTGGGAAAGTGTAGCATTCGTTGGGAAATCAGAGTTGGGTTTGGGGATGCTGCTGCTACTTGCCTGAGCTAGTCTCCGCAGCACGGTGGAAGATAACCTCAAGGAGCGAAATACTCTTTGCCCTAGCATCCCCTCTGCCTGAGAGAGAAGCATGGTTGCACACGTCTGTCACCGCGCTCCCCAGGTACAAGTGTGGGGAAGGCGCTACAAGCCGCCCCCGGGGAAGAGAAGGAGTCCTTGGCCCTGGGGTCAGGAAACGCTCAGGAACCAGGATAGCCTGCCGTGGCACGAACAGCAGGTCGGAGGCAATACAAGTGTCACCCGCTCCCTGTGCCTAGAGATGGAAGCCTGGATGGGAAGGAGACATGAGGGGACGACTAGGGCTGTGGCGTGTGCTCCACTCTGAGGATGGAATCTGGGCAGAAAGCAGGCAGAAGGGGACAGCATCTCTTTGGCCACACGTCGCAAGGGAAGCCTTGGCATTGCCACCAGGTGCCGTACTCGGAACTCGCAAAAACAACCCCATGGAGAAACGGGCAGTCAGATGCTGTCTTCCACCAAGATGTGGCAGCGTTGTCGGTGGAAGGGGGTGTGCCAGGGAAGGAGTGGAGAGAGTCCCCCACAGTACCCGATCCCAGTGCACTGGCAGTGTGCAGGGATCCTTTCGCCTCCTCTCTCTTGTGGTGAAGGCACTGGCCTAGGCCCAGAGTCTGCCGGAGCGCCGGAGCAAAAGGAAAAGCCTTACCTACGCCAGGAGATGGTAATAGGCATAGAGTGCCATGCTAGGCCCCACACGCTGCTGCATCGGGGTGTCTGTGTCTGCTTAGTTCGGCTTAGCAAGGTGAACCCCGGGCGCGAACTTGGAGCTCGGGAACTCAAAGCACAAGATGAAACAGCTCTCCAGCGGCTCTTCTTCCCTGCCGCGAAGAACGAAAGACCAAAGCCTTACTGAGAAAGCAGTAGCACGATGGGAGAAACCCGCATAGAGGGAAAGCCTCTTTGCTGGGGCATCCCGTCTGGGAAAGCACAGCATTCTTTGGGAAATCAGAGTCGGGTCTGTGGGATGCTGCCTGCTGCTTGCCGGAGCTAGTCTCCACAGCACGATGTAATAAACCCGCATGCAGCGAAATGCTCTTTGCCTGGGCATCCTCTCTGTCGGAGAGAAGCGCGTTGGCGCCTGTGGAAAGAGCCTTAAGGAAAGGGACACGTCTGTCACTGCAGAGCGACAGAAGCCTGGCTGCTAAGGAGACACGAGGACAAGATGAGGGCAGTGGAAAGGGCTCCACTCTGAGGAAGGAGTCTGGGCAGAAAGCCTGCCTATCCTGAGCCTTTGGGTCTAAGGAGAAAGCGATCCTTGGCCACCTGTCCGTGGTGGAGACATGGGTTTACCACCAGGTGCCGACGCTGAACTCGAGAAACAACGCCCAGAAAGAACTGGCCATCAGATGCCATCTTCGTCCACAATGTGGAAGCTTGGAGGAGTCAAGGGGTTTAGGGAAAGGAGTGGGGACAGTCCCCCCAAGGCTCCCTATTCAGTGCACGGGCGGTGTGCTGTGATCCTGTCACCTCTCCTTTCCTGTGGGGAAAGCACTGGCCTAGTCCGTGAATCTGCCTGAGCGACAGAGTAAAAGGTCAAGCGATGCCTTAACCGGAACATGGTAGTATGCCTAGGGTGCAATCCTTGGCTACGCACGCTACTGCAGGGTTGTGGCTATGTCTGCTTAGTTCGGCCTGGCAGGGTGAACCCAGGACGCTAACATGGAGCCCAGGAAAGCAAGGCCCAAGAGGCACCAGCTCTCCAGCAGCTCTTCTTGCCTGACGCGTCTGAAGCCTTGCTGAGGATGCAGCGGCGAAGTGCTGTTCACTCCAAGCCAAAGCCTCTGCGAAAGCACAGCATGCGCTGAGAAATGTTCTGCAGGCTGCTGATGCTTGCCTGAGGCCAGTCACACGGTGGGAGAAACCCGGCATACAGCGAAAGCCTCTTTGCCTGGGCATCTCCCCTGGGAAAGTGTAGCATTCGTTGGGAAATCAGAGTTGGGTTTGGGGATGCTGCTGCTACTTGCCTGATCTAGTCTACGCAGCACGGTGGAAGATAACCGCAAGGAGCGAAATACTCTTTACCCTAGCATCCCCTCTGCCTGAGAGAGATGCATGGTTGCACACGTCTGTCACCGCGCTCCCCAGGAACAACTGTGGGGAAGGCGCAACAAGCCGCCCCCGGGGAAGAGAAGGAGTCCTTGGCCCTGGGGTCAGGAAACGCTCAGGAACCAGGATAGCCTGCCGTGGCACGAACAGCAGGTCGGAGGCAATACAAGTGTCACCCGCTCCCTGTGCCTAGAGATGGAAGCCTGGATGGGAAGGAGACATGAGGGGACGACTAGGGAAGGGGCGTGTGCTCCACTCTGAGGATGGAATCTGGGCAGAAAGCAGGCAGAAGGGGACAGCATCTCTTTGGCCACACGTCGCAAGGGAAGCCTTGGCATTGCCACCAGGTGCCGTACTCGGAACTCGCAGAAACAACCCCATGGAGAAACGGGCAGTCAGATGCTGTCTTCCACCAAGATGTGGCAGCGTTGTCGGTGGAAGGGTGTGTGCCAGGGAAGGAGTGGAGAGAGTCCCCCACAGTACCCGATCCCAGTGCACTGGCAGTGTGCAGGGATCCTTTCGCCTCCACTCTCTTGTGGTGAAGGCACTGGCCTAGGCCCAGAGTCTGCCGGAGCGCCGGAGCAAAAGGAAAAGCCTTACCTACGCCAGGAGAAGGTAATCGGCATAGAGTGCCATGCTAGGCCCCACACGTTGCTGCAGCGTGGTGTCTGTGTCTGCTTAGATCGGCTTAGCAAGGTGAACCCCGGGCGCGAACTTGGAGCTCGGGAACTCAAAGCCCAAGATGAAACAGCTCTCCCGCGGCTCTTCTTCCCTGCCGCGAAGAACGAACGACCAAAGCCTTACTGAGAAAGCAGTAGCACGATGGGAGAAACCCGCATAGAGGGAAAGCCTCTTTGCTGGGGCATCCCCTCTGGGAAAGCACAGCATTCTTTGGGAAATCAGAGTCGGGTCTGTGGGATGCTGCCTGCTGCTTGCCGGAGCTAGTCTCCACAGCACGATGTAATAAACCCGCATGCAGCGAAATGCTCTTTGCCTGGGCATCCACTCTGTCAGAGAGAAGCGCGGTGGCGCCTGTGGAAAGAGCCTTAACCAAATGGACACGTCTGTCACTGCAGAGCGACGGAAGCCTGGCTGCTAAGGTGACACTAGGACAAGATGAGGGCAGTGGAAAGGGCTCCACTCTGAGGAAGGAGTCTGGGCAGAAAGCATGCCTGTCCTGAGCCTTTGGGTCTAAGGAGAAAGCGATCCTTGGCCACCTGTCCGTGGTGGAGACATGGGTTTACCACCAGGTGCCGACGCTGAACTCGAGAAACAACGCCCAGAAAGAACTGGCCATCAGATGCCATCTTCGTCCACAATGTGGAAGCTTGGAGGAGTCAAGGGGTTTAGGGAAAGGAGTGGGGACAGTCCCCCCAAGGCTCCCTATTCAGTGCACGGGCGGTGTGCTGGGATCCTGTCACCTCTCCTTTCCTGTGGGGAAAGCACTGGCCTAGTCCGTGAATCTGCCTGAGCGCCAGAGTAAAAGGCCAAGCGATGCCTTCACCGGGAGATGATAGTGTGCCTAGAGTGCAATCCTTGGCTACGCACGCTACTGCAGGGTTGTGAATATGTCTGCTTAGTTCGGTCTGGCAGGGTGAACCCAGGACGCTAACATGGAGCCCAGGAAAGCAAGGCCCAAGAGGCACCAGGTCTCCAGCAGCTCTTCTTGCCTGACGCGACTGAAGCCTTGCTGAGGAGGCAGCGGCGAAGTGCTGTTCACTCCAAGCCAAAGCCTCTGCGAAAGCACAGCATGCGCTGAGAAATGCTCTGCAGGCTGCTGATGCTTGCCTGAGGCCAGTCTCACGGTGGGAGAAACCCGGCATACAGCGAAAGCCTCTTTGCCTGGGCATCTCCCCTGGGAATGTGTAGCATTCGTTGGGAAATCAGAGTTGGGTTTGGGGATGCTGCTGCTACTTGCCTGAGCTAGTCTCCGCAGCACGGTGGAAGATAACCGCAAGGAGCGAAATACTCTTTGCCCTAGCATCCCCTCTGCGTGAGAGAGAAGCATGGTTGCACACGTCTGTCACCGCGCTCCCCAGGAACAAGTGTGGGGAAGGCGCAACAAGCCGCCCCCGGGGAAGAGAAGGAGTCCTTGGCCCTGGGGTCAGGAAACGCTCAGGAACCAGGATAGCCTGCCGTGGCACGAACAGCAGGTCGGAGGCAATACAAGTGTCACCCGCTCCCTGTGCCTAGAGATGGAAGCCTGGATGGGAAGGAGACATGAGGGGACGACTAGGGCAGGGGCGTGTGCTCCACTCTGAGGATGGAATCTGGGCAGAAAGCAGGCAGAAGGGGACAGCATCTCTTTGGCCACACGTCGCAAGGGAAGCCTTGGCATTGCCACCAGGTGCCGTACTCGGAACTCGCAGAAACAACCGCATGGAAAAACGGGCAATCAGATGCTGTCTTCCACCAAGATGTGGCAGCGTTGTCGGTGGAAGGGGGTGTGCCAGGAAGGAGTGGAGAGAGTCCCCCACAGTACCCGATCCCAGTGCACGGGCAGTGTGCAGGGATCCTTTCGCCTCCTCTCTCTTGTGGTGAAGGCACTGGCCTAGGCCCAGAGTCTGCCGAAGCGCCGGAGCAAAAGGAAAAGCCTTACCTACGCCAGGAGATGGTAATAGGCATAGAGTGCCATGCTAGGCCCCACACGCTGCTGCAGCGTGGTGTCTGTATCTGCTTAGTTCGGCTTAGCAAGGTGAACCCCGGGCGCGAACTTGGAGCTCGGGAACTCAAAGCCCAAGATGAAACAGCTCTCCCGCGGCTCTTCTTCCCTGCCGCGAAGAACGAACGACCAAAGCCTTACTGAGAAAGCAGTAGCACGATGGGAGAAACCCGCATAGAGGGAAAGCCTCTTGGCTGGGGCATCCCCTCTGGGAAAGCACAGCATTCTTTGGGAAATCAGAGTCGGGTGTGGGATGCTGCCTGCTGCTTGCCGGAGCTAGTCTCCACAGCACGATGTAATAAACCCGCATGCAGCGAAATGCTCTTTGCCTGGGCATCCTCTCTGTCGGAGAGAAGCGCGGTGGCGCCTGTGGAAAGAGCCTTAAGGAAAGGGACACGTCTGTCACTGCAGAGCGACGGAAGCCTGGCTGCTAAGGAGACACGAGGACAAGATGAGGGCAGTGGAAAGGGCTCCACTCTGAGGAAGGAGTCTGGGCAGAAAGCATGCCTATCCTGAGCCTTTGGGTCTAAGGAGAAAGCGATCCTTGGCCACCTGTCCGTGGTGGAGACATGGGTTTACCACCAGGTGCCGACGCTGAACTCGAGAAACAACGCCCAGAAAGAACTGGCCATCAGATGCCATCTTGGTCCACAATGTGGAAGCTTGGAGGAGTCAAGGGGTTTAGGGAAAGGAGTGGGGAGAGTCCCCCCAAGGCTCCCTATTCAGTGCACGGGCGGTGTGCAGGGATCCTGTCACCTCTCCTTTCCTGTGGGGAAAGCAATGGGCTAGTCCGTGAATCTGCCTGAGCGCCAGAATAAGAGGCCAAGCGATGCCTTTCACCGGGAGATGTTAGTGTGCCTAGAGTGCAATCCTTGGTTACGCACGCTATTGCAGGGTTGTGGCTATGTCTGCTTAGTTCGGCCTGTCAGGGTGAACCCAGGACGCTAACATGGAGCCCAGGAAAGCAAGGCCCAAGAGGCACCAGCTCTCCAGCAGCTCTTCTTGCCTGACGCGACTGAAGCCTTGCTGAGGAAGCAGCGGCGAAGTGCTATTCACTCCAAGCCAAAGCCTCTGCGAAAGCACAGCATGCGCTGAGAAATGTTTGCAGGCTGCTGATGCTTGCCTGAGGCCAGTCTCACGTTGGGAGAAACCCGGCATACAGCGAAAGCCTCTTTGCCTGGGCATCTCCCCTGGGAAAGTGTAGCATTCGTTGGGAAATCAGAGTTGGGTTTGGGGATGCTGCTGCTACTTGCCTGAGCTGGTCTCCGCAGCACGGTGGAAGATAACCGCAAGGAGCGAAATACTCTCTGCCCTAGCATCCCCTCTGCGTGGGAGAGAAGCATGGTTGCACACGTCTGTCACCGCGCTCCCCAGGAACAAGTGTGGGGAAGGCGCAACAAGCCGCCCCCGGGGAAGAGAAGCAGTCCTTGGCCCTGGGGTCAGGAAACGCTCAGGAACCAGGATAGCTTGCCGTGGCAAGAACAGCAGGTCGGAGGCAATACAAGTGTCACCGCTCCCTGTGCCTAGAGATGGAAGCCTGGATGGGAAGGAGACATGAGTGGACGATTAGGGCAGCGGCGTGTGCTCCACTCTGAGGATGGAATCTGGGCAGAAAGCAGGCAGAAGGGGACAGCATCTCTTTGGCCACACGTCGCAAGGGAAGCCTTGGCATTGCCACCAGGTGCCGTACTCGGAACTCGCAGAAACAACCCCATGGAGAAACGGGCAGGCAGATGCTGTCTTCCACCAAGATGTGGCAGCGTTGTCGGTGGAAGGGGGTGTGCCAGGGAAGGAGTGGAGAGAGTCCACCACAGTACCCGATCCCAGTGCACTGGCAGTGTGCAGGGATCCTTTCGCCTCCTCTCTCTTGTGGTGAAGGCACTGGCATAGGCCCAGAGTCTGCCGAAGCGCCGGAGCAAAAGGAAAAGCCTTACCTACGCCAGGAGATGGTAATAGGCATAGAGTGCCATGCTAGGCCCCACACGCTGCTGCAGCGTGGTGTCTGTGTCTGCTTAGTTCGGCTTAGCAAGGTGAACCCCGGGCGCGAACGTGGAGCTCGGGAACTCAAAGCCCAAGATGAAACAGCTCTCCCGCGGTTCTTCTTCCCTGCCACGAAGAACGAAAGACCAAAGCCTTACTGAGAAAGCGGTAGCACGATGGGAGAAACCCGCATAGAGGGAAAGCCTCTTGGCTGGGGCATCCCCTCTGGGAAAGCACAGCATTCTTTGGGAAATCAGAGTCGGGTCTGTGGGATGCTGCCTGCTGCTTGCCGGAGCTATTCTCCGCAGCACGATGTAATAAACCCGCATGCAGCGAAATGCTCTTTGCCTGGGCATCCCCTCTGTCGGAGAGAAGCGCGGTGGCGCCTGTGGAAAGAGCCTTAAGGAAAGGGACACGTCTGTCACTGCAGAGCGTCGGAAACCTGGCTGCTAAGGAGACACTAGGACAAGATGAGGGCAGTGGAAAGGGCTCCACTCTGAGGAAGGAGTCTGGGCAGAAAGCATGCCTGTCCTCAGCCTTTGGGTCTAAGGAGAAAGCGATCCTTGGCCACCTGTCCGTGGTGGAGACATGGGTTTACCACCAGGTGCCGACGCTGAACTCGAGAAACAACGCCCAGAAAGAACTGGCCATCAGATGCCATCTTGGTCCACAATGTGGAAGCTTGGAGGAGTCAAGGGGTTTAGGGAAAGGAGTGGGGACAGTCCCCCCAAGGCTCCCTATTCAGTGAACGGGCGGTGTGCTGGGATCCTGTCACCTCTCCTTTCCTGTGGGGAAAGCACTGGCCTAGTCCGTGAATCTGCCTGAGCGCCAGAGTAAAAGGCCAAGCGATGCCTTCACCGAGAGATGATAGTGTGCCTAGAGTGCAATCCTTGGCTACGCACGCTACTGCAGGGTTGTGGCTATGTCTGCTTAGTTCGGCCTGGCAGGGTGAACCCAGGACGCTAACATGGAGCCCAGGAAAGCAAGGCCCAAGAGGCACCAGCTCTCCAGCAGCACTTCTTGCCTGACGCGACTGAAGCCTTGCTGAGGAAGCAGCGGCGAAGTGCTGTTCACTCCAAGCCAAAGCCTCTGGAAACACAGCATGCGCTGAGAAATGTTCTGCAGGCTGCTGATGCTTCCCTGAGTCCAGTCTCACGGTGGGAGAAACCCGGCATACAGCGAAAGCCTCTTTGCCTGGGCATCTCCCCTGGGAAAGTGTAGCATTCGTTGGGAAATCAGAGTTGGGTTTGGGGATGCTGCTGCTACTTGCCTGAGCTAGTCTCCGCAGCACGGTGGAAGATAACCTCAAGGAGCGAAATACTCTTTGCCCTAGCATCCCCTCTGCCTGAGAGAGAAGCATGGTTGCACACGTCTGTCACCGCGCTCCCCAGGTACAAGTGTGGGGAAGGCGCTACAAGCCGCCCCCGGGGAAGAGAAGGAGTCCTTGGCCCTGGGGTCAGGAAACGCTCAGGAACCAGGATAGCCTGCCGTGGCACGAACAGCAGGTCGGAGGCAATACAAGTGTCACCCGCTCCCTGTGCCTAGAGATGGAAGCCTGGATGGGAAGGAGACATGAGGGGACGACTAGGGCTGTGGCGTGTGCTCCACTCTGAGGATGGAATCTGGGCAGAAAGCAGGCAGAAGGGGACAGCATCTCTTTGGCCACACGTCGCAAGGGAAGCCTTGGCATTGCCACCAGGTGCCGTACTCGGAACTCGCAAAAACAACCCCATGGAGAAACGGGCAGTCAGATGCTGTCTTCCACCAAGATGTGGCAGCGTTGTCGGTGGAAGGGGGTGTGCCAGGGAAAGAGTGGAGAGAGTCCCCCACAGTACCCGATCCCAGTGCACTGGCAGTGTGCAGGGATCCTTTCGCCTCCTCTCTCTTGTGGTGAAGGCACTGGCCTAGGCCCAGAGTCTGCCGGAGCGCCGGAGCAAAAGGAAAAGCCTTACCTACGCCAGGAGATGGTAATAGGCATAGAGTGCCATGCTAGGCCCCACACGCTGCTGCATCGGGGTGTCTGTGTCTGCTTAGTTCGGCTTAGCAAGGTGAACCCCGGGCGCGAACTTGGAGCTCGGGAACTCAAAGCACAAGATGAAACAGCTCTCCAGCGGCTCTTCTTCCCTGCCGCGAAGAACGAAAGACCAAAGCCTTACTGAGAAAGCAGTAGCACGATGGGAGAAACCCGCATAGAGGGAAAGCCTCTTTGCTGGGGCATCCCGTCTGGGAAAGCACAGCATTCTTTGGGAAATCAGAGTCGGGTCTGTGGGATGCTGCCTGCTGCTTGCCGGAGCTAGTCTCCACAGCACGATGTAATAAACCCGCATGCAGCGAAATGCTCTTTGCCTGGGCATCCTCTCTGTCGGAGAGAAGCGCGTTGGCGCCTGTGGAAAGAGCCTTAAGGAAAGGGACACGTCTGTCACTGCAGAGCGACAGAAGCCTGGCTGCTAAGGAGACACGAGGACAAGATGAGGGCAGTGGAAAGGGCTCCACTCTGAGGAAGGAGTCTGGGCAGAAAGCCTGCCTATCCTGAGCCTTTGGGTCTAAGGAGAAAGCGATCCTTGGCCACCTGTCCGTGGTGGAGACATGGGTTTACCACCAGGTGCCGACGCTGAACTCGAGAAACAACGCCCAGAAAGAACTGGCCATCAGATGCCATCTTCGTCCACAATGTGGAAGCTTGGAGGAGTCAAGGGGTTTAGGGAAAGGAGTGGGGACAGTCCCCCCAAGGCTCCCTATTCAGTGCACGGGCGGTGTGCTGTGATCCTGTCACCTCTCCTTTCCTGTGGGGAAAGCACTGGCCTAGTCCGTGAATCTGCCTGAGCGACAGAGTAAAAGGTCAAGCGATGCCTTAACCGGAACATGGTAGTATGCCTAGGGTGCAATCCTTGGCTACGCACGCTACTGCAGGGTTGTGGCTATGTCTGCTTAGTTCGGCCTGGCAGGGTGAACCCAGGACGCTAACATGGAGCCCAGGAAAGCAAGGCCCAAGAGGCACCAGCTCTCCAGCAGCTCTTCTTGCCTGACGCGTCTGAAGCCTTGCTGAGGATGCAGCGGCGAAGTGCTGTTCACTCCAAGCCAAAGCCTCTGCGAAAGCACAGCATGCGCTGAGAAATGTTCTGCAGGCTGCTGATGCTTGCCTGAGGCCAGTCACACGGTGGGAGAAACCCGGCATACAGCGAAAGCCTCTTTGCCTGGGCATCTCCCCTGGGAAAGTGTAGCATTCGTTGGGAAATCAGAGTTGGGTTTGGGGATGCTGCTGCTACTTGCCTGATCTAGTCTACGCAGCACGGTGGAAGATAACCGCAAGGAGCGAAATACTCTTTACCCTAGCATCCCCTCTGCCTGAGAGAGATGCATGGTTGCACACGTCTGTCACCGCGCTCCCCAGGAACAACTGTGGGGAAGGCGCAACAAGCCGCCCCCGGGGAAGAGAAGGAGTCCTTGGCCCTGGGGTCAGGAAACGCTCAGGAACCAGGATAGCCTGCCGTGGCACGAACAGCAGGTCGGAGGCAATACAAGTGTCACCCGCTCCCTGTGCCTAGAGATGGAAGCCTGGATGGGAAGGAGACATGAGGGGACGACTAGGGAAGGGGCGTGTGCTCCACTCTGAGGATGGAATCTGGGCAGAAAGCAGGCAGAAGGGGACAGCATCTCTTTGGCCACACGTCGCAAGGGAAGCCTTGGCATTGCCACCAGGTGCCGTACTCGGAACTCGCAGAAACAACCCCATGGAGAAACGGGCAGTCAGATGCTGTCTTCCACCAAGATGTGGCAGCGTTGTCGGTGGAAGGGTGTGTGCCAGGGAAGGAGTGGAGAGAGTCCCCCACAGTACCCGATCCCAGTGCACTGGCAGTGTGCAGGGATCCTTTCGCCTCCACTCTCTTGTGGTGAAGGCACTGGCCTAGGCCCAGAGTCTGCCGGAGCGCCGGAGCAAAAGGAAAAGCCTTACCTACGCCAGGAGAAGGTAATCGGCATAGAGTGCCATGCTAGGCCCCACACGTTGCTGCAGCGTGGTGTCTGTGTCTGCTTAGATCGGCTTAGCAAGGTGAACCCCGGGCGCGAACTTGGAGCTCGGGAACTCAAAGCCCAAGATGAAACAGCTCTCCCGCGGCTCTTCTTCCCTGCCGCGAAGAACGAACGACCAAAGCCTTACTGAGAAAGCAGTAGCACGATGGGAGAAACCCGCATAGAGGTAAAGCCTCTTTGCTGGGGCATCCCCTCTGGGAAAGCACAGCATTCTTTGGGAAATCAGAGTCGGGTCTGTGGGATGCTGCCTGCTGCTTGCCGGAGCTAGTCTCCACAGCACGATGTAATAAACCCGCATGCAGCGAAATGCTCTTTGCCTGGGCATCCACTCTGTCAGAGAGAAGCGCGGTGGCGCCTGTGGAAAGAGCCTTAACCAAATGGACACGTCTGTCACTGCAGAGCGACGGAAGCCTGGCTGCTAAGGTGACACTAGGACAAGATGAGGGCAGTGGAAAGGGCTCCACTCTGAGGAAGGAGTCTGGGCAGAAAGCATGCCTGTCCTGAGCCTTTGGGTCTAAGGAGAAAGCGATCCTTGGCCACCTGTCCGTGGTGGAGACATGGGTTTACCACCAGGTGCCGACGCTGAACTCGAGAAACAACGCCCAGAAAGAACTGGCCATCAGATGCCATCTTCGTCCACAATGTGGAAGCTTGGAGGAGTCAAGGGGTTTAGGGAAAGGAGTGGGGACAGTCCCCCCAAGGCTCCCTATTCAGTGCACGGGCGGTGTGCTGGGATCCTGTCACCTCTCCTTTCCTGTGGGGAAAGCACTGGCCTAGTCCGTGAATCTGCCTGAGCGCCAGAGTAAAAGGCCAAGCGATGCCTTCACCGGGAGATGATAGTGTGCCTAGAGTGCAATCCTTGGCTACGCACGCTACTGCAGGGTTGTGAATATGTCTGCTTAGTTCGGTCTGGCAGGGTGAACCCAGGACGCTAACATGGAGCCCAGGAAAGCAAGGCCCAAGAGGCACCAGGTCTCCAGCAGCTCTTCTTGCCTGACGCGACTGAAGCCTTGCTGAGGAGGCAGCGGCGAAGTGCTGTTCACTCCAAGCCAAAGCCTCTGCGAAAGCACAGCATGCGCTGAGAAATGTTCTGCAGGCTGCTGATGCTTGCCTGAGGCCAGTCTCACGGTGGGAGAAACCCGGCATACAGCGAAAGCCTCTTTGCCTGGGCATCTCCCCTGGGAAAGTGTAGCATTCGTTGGGAAATCAGAGTTGGGTTTGGGGATGCTGCTGCTACTTGCCTGAGCTAGTCTCCGCAGCACGGTGGAAGATAACCGCAAGGAGCGAAATACTCTTTGCCCTAGCATCCCCTCTGCGTGAGAGAGAAGCATGGTTGCACACGTCTGTCACCGCGCTCCCCAGGAACAAGTGTGGGGAAGGCGCAAAAAGCTGCCCCCGGGGAAGAGAAGGAGTCCTTGGCCCTGGGGTCAGGAAACGCTCAGGAACCAGGATAGCCTGCCGTGGCACGAACAGCAGGTCGGAGGCAATACAAGTGTCACCCGCTCCCTGTGCCTAGAGATGGAAGCCTGGATGGGAAGGAGACATGAGGGGACGACTAGGGCAGTGGCATTTTCTCCACTCTGAGGATGGAATCTGGGCAGAAAGCAGGCAGAAGGGGACAGCATCTCTTTGGCCACACGTCGCAAGGGAAGCCTTGGCATTCCCACCAGGCGCCGTACTCGGAACTCGCAGAAACAACCCCATGGAGAAACGGGCAGTCAGATGCTGTCTTCCACCAAGATGTGGCAGCGTTGTCGGTGGAAGGGGGTGTGCCAGGGAAGGAGTGGAGAGAGTTCCCCACAGTACCCGATCCCAGTACACGGGCAGTGTGCAGGGATCCTTTCGCCTCCTCTCTCCTGTGGTGAAGGCACTGGCCTAGGCCCAGAGTCTGCCGGAGCGCCGGAGCAAAAGGAAAAGCCTTACCTACGCCAGGAGATGGTAATAGGCATAGAGTGCCATGCTAGGCCCCACACGCTGCTGCAGCGTGGTGTCTGTGTCTGCTTAGTACGGCTTAGCAAGGTGAACCCCGGGCGCGAACTTGGAGCTCGGGAACTCAAAGCCCAAGATGAAACAGCTCTCCCGCGGCTCTTCTTCCCTGCCGCGAAGAACGAACGACCAAAGCCTTACTGAGAAAGCAGTAGCACGATGGGAGAAACCCGCATAGAGGGAAAGCCTCTTTGCTGGGGCATCCCCTCTGGGAAAGCACAGCATTCTTTGGGAAATCAGAGTCGGGTCTGTGGGATGCTGCCTGCTGCTTACCGGAGCTAGTCTCCACAGCACGATGTAATAAACCCACATGCAGCAAAATGCTCTTTGCCTGGGCATCCCCTCTGTCGGAGAGAAGCGCGGTGGCGCCTGTGGAAAGAGCCTTAAGGAAAGGGACACGTCTGTCACTGCAGAGCGTCGGAAGCCTGGCTGCTAAGGAGACACGAGGACAAGATGAGGGCAGTGGAAAGGGCTCCACTCTGAGGAAGGAGTCTGGGCAGAAAGCATGCCTGTCCTGAGCCTTTGGGTCCAAAGAGAAAGCGATCCTTGGCCACCTGTCCGTGGTGGAGACATGGGTTTACCACCAGGTGCCGACGCTGAACTCGAGAAACAACGCCCAGAAAGAATTGGCCATCAGATGCCATCTTCGTCTACAATGTGGAAGCTTGGAGGAATCAAGCGGTTTAGGGAAAGGAGTGGGGAGAGTCCCCCCAAGGCTCCCTATTCAGTGCACGGGCGGTGTGCTGGGATCCTGTCACCTCTCCTTTCCTGTGGGGAAAGCACTGGCCTAGTCCGTGAATCTGCCTGAGCGCCAGAGTAAAAGGCCAAGCGATGCCTTCACCGGGAGATGGTAGTGTGCCTAGAGTGCAATCCTTGGCTACGCACGCTACTGCAGGGTTGTGGCTATGTCTGCTTAGTTCGGCCTGGCAGGGTGAACCCAGGACGCTAACATGGAGCCCAGGAAAGCAAGGCCCAAGAGGCACCAGCTCTCCAGCAGCTCTTCTTGCCTGACGCGACTGAAGCCTTGCTGAGGAAGCAGCGGTTAAGTGCTGTTCACTCCAAGCCAAAGCCTCTGCGAAAGCACAGCATGCGTTGAGAAATGTTTTGCAGGCTGCTGATGCTTGCCTGAGGCCAATCTCACGGTGGGAGAAACCCGGCATACAGCGAAAGCCTCTTGGCCTGGGCATCTCCCCTGGGAAAGTGTAGCATTCGTTGGGAAATCAGAGTTGGGTTTGGGGATGCTGCTGCTACTTGCCTGAGCTAGTCTCCGCAGCACGGTGGAAGATAACCACAAGGAGCGAAATACTCTTTGCCCTAGCATCCCCTCTGCGTGAGAGAGAAGCATGGTTGCAACGTCTGTCACCGCACTCCCCAGGAACAAGTGTGGGGATGGCGCAACAAGCCGCCCCCGGGGAAGAGAAGGAGTCCTTGGCCCTGGGGTCAGGAAACGCTCAGGAACCAGGATAGCCTGCCGTGGCACGAACAGCAGGTCGGAGGCAATACAAGTGTCACCCGCTCCCTGTGCCTAGAGATGGAAGCCTGGATGGGAAGGAGACATGAGGGGACGACGAGGGAAGGGGCGTGTGCTCCACTCTGAGGATGGAAACTGGGCAGAAAGCAGGCAGAAGGGGACAGCATCTCTTTGGCCACACGTCGCAAGGGAAGCCTTGGCATTGCCACCAGGTACCGTACTCGGAACTCGCAGAAACAACCCCATGGAGAAACGGGCAGTCAGATGCTGTCTTCCACCAAGATGTTGCAGCGTTGTCGGTGGAAGGAGGTGTGCCAGGGAAGGAGTGGAGAGAGTCCCCCACAGTACCCGATCCCAGTGCACTGGCAGTGTGCAGGGATCCTTTCGCCTCCTCTCTCATGTGGTGAAGGCACTGGCCTAGGCCCAGAGTCTGCCGGAGCGCCGGGGCAAAAGGAAAAGCCTTACCTACTCCAGGAGATGGTAATAGGCATAGAGTGCCATGCTAGGCCCCACACGCTGCTGCAGCGTGGTGTCTGTGTCTGCTTAGTTCGGCTTAGCAAGGTGAACCCCGGGCGCGAACTTGGAGCTCGGGAACTCAAAGCCCAAGATGAAACAGCTCTCCCGCGGCTCTTCTTCCCTGCCGCGAAGAACGAACGACCAAAGACTTACTGAGAAAGCAGTAGCACGATGGGAGAAACCCGCATAGAGGGAAAGCCTCTTTGCTGGGGCATCCCCTCTGGGAAAGCACAGCATTCTTTGGGAAATCAGAGTCGGGTCTGTGGGATGCTGCCTGCTGCTTACCGGAGCTAGTCTCCACAGCACGATGTAATAAACCCACATGCAGCGAAATGCTCTTTGCCTGGCATCCCCTCTGTCGGAGAGAAGCGCGGTGGCGCCTGTGGAAAGAGCCTTAAGGAAAGGGACACGTCTGTCACTGCAGAGCGACGGAAGCCTGGCTGCTAAGGAGACACGAGGACAAGATGAGGGCAGTGGAAAGGGCTCCACTCTGAGGAAGGAGTCTGGGCAGAAAGCATGCCTGTCCTGAGCCTTTGGGTCCAAAGAGAAAGCGATCCTTGGCCACCTGTCCGTGGTGGAGACACGGGTTTACCACCAGGTGCCGACGCTGAACTCGAGAAACAACGCCCAGAAAGAACTGGCCATCAGATGCCATCTTCGTCCACAATGTGGAAGCTTGGAGGAGTCAAGGGGTTTAGGGAAAGGAGTGGGGACAGTCCCCCCAAGGCTCCCTATTCAGTGCACGGGCGGTGTGCTGGGATCCTGTCACCTCTCCTTTCCTGTGGGGAAAGCACTGGCCTAGTCCGTGAATCTGCCTGAGCGCCAGAGTAAAAGGCCAAGCGATGCCTTCACCGGGAGATGGTAGTGTGCCTAGAGTGCAATCCTTGGCTACGCACGCTACTGCAGGGATGTGGCTATGTTTGCTTAGTTCGGCCTGGCAGGGTGAACCCAGGACGCTAACATGGAGCCCAGGAAAGCAAGGCCCAAGAGGCACCAGCTCTCCAGCAGCTCTTCTTGCCTGACGCGACTGAAGCCTTGCTGAGGAAGCAGCGGCGAAGTGCTGTTCACTCCAAGCCAAAGCCTCTGCGAAAGCACAGCATGCGCTGAGAAATGTTTTGCAGGCTGCTGATGCTTGCCTGAGGCCAGTCGCAGGGTGGGAGAAACCCGGCATACAGCGAAAGCCTCTTTGCCTGGGCATCTCCCCTGGGAATGTGTAGCATTCGTTGGGAAATCAGAGTTGGGTTTGGGGATGCTGCTGCTACTTGCCTGAGCTAGTCTCCGCAGCACGGTGGAAGATAACCGCAAGGAGCAAAATACTCTTTGCCCTAGCATCCCCTCTGCGTGAGAGCGAAGCATGGTTGCACACGTCTGTCACCGCGCTCCCCAGGAACAAGTGTGGGGAAGGCGCAACAAGCCGCCCCCGGGGAAGAGAAGGAGTCCTTGGCCCTGGGGTCAGGAAACGCTCAGGAACCAGGATAGCCTGCCGTGGCACGAACAGCAGGTCGGAGGCAATACAAGTGTCACCCGCTCCCTGTGCCTAGAGATGGAAGCCTGGATGGGAAGGAGACATGAGGGGACGACGAGGGCAGGGGCGTGTGCTCCACTCTGAGGATGGAAACTGGGCAGAAAGCAGGCAGAAGGGGACAGCATCTCTTTGGCCACACGTCGCAAGGGAAGCCTTGGCATTGCCACCAGGTACCGTACTCGGAACTCGCAGAAACAACCCCATGGAGAAACGGGCAGTCAGATGCTGTCTTCCACCAAGATGTGGCAGCGTTGTCGGTGGAAGGGGGTGTGCCAGGGAAGGAATGGAGAGAGTCCCCCACAGTACCCGATCCCAGTGCACTGGCAGTGTGCAGGGATCCTTTCGCCTCCTCTCTCATGTGGTGAAGGCACTGGCCTCGGCCCAGAGTCTGCCGGAGCGCCGGGGCAAAAGGAAAAGCCTTACCTACTCCAGGAGATGGTAATAGGCATAGAGTGCCATGCTAGGCCCCACACGCTGCTGCAGCTTGGTGTCTGTGTGTGCGTAGTTTTGCTTAGCAAGGTGAACCCCGGGCGCGAATTTGGAGCTCGGGAACTCAAAGCCCAAGATGAAACAGCTCTCCCGCGGCTCTTCTTCCCTGCCGCGAAGAACGAACGACCAAAGCCTTACTGAGAAAGCAGTAGCACGATTGGAGAAACCCGCATAGAGGGAAAGCCTCTTTGCTGGGGCATCCCCTCTGGGAAAGCACAGCATTCTTTGGGAAATCAGAGTCGGGTCTGTGCGATGCTGCCTGCTGCTTGCCGGAGCTAGTCTCCACAGCACGATGTAATAAACCCGCATGCAGCGAAATGCTCTTTGCCTGGGCATCCTCTCTGTCGGAGAGAAGCGCGGTGGCGCCTGTGGAAAGAGCCTTAAGGAAAGGGACACGTCTGTCACTGCAGAGCGACGGAAGCCTGGCTGCTAAGGAGACACGAGGACAAGATGAGGGCAGTGGAAAGGGCGCCACTCTGAGGAAGGAGTCTGGGCAGAAAACATGCCTGTCCTGAGCCTTTGGGTCTAAGGAGAAAGCGATCCTTGGCCACCTGTCCGTGGTGGAGACATGGGTTTACCACCAGGTGCCGACGCTGAACTCGAGAAACAACGCCCAGAAAGAACTGGCCATCAGATGCCATCTTCGTCCACAATGTGGAAGCTTGGAGGAGTCAAGGGGTTTAGGGAAAGGAGTGGGGACAGTCCCCCCAAGGCTCCCTATTCAGTGCACGGGCGGTGTGCTGGGATCCTGTCACCTCTCCTTTCCTGTGGGGAAAGCACTGGCCTAGTCCGTGAATCTGCCTGAGCGCCAGAGTAAAAGGCCAAGCGATGCCTTCACCGGGAGATGGTAGTGTGCCTAGAGTGCAATCCTTGGCTACGCACGCTACTGCAGGGTTGTGGCTATGTTTGCTTAGTTCGGCCTGGCAGGGTGAACCCAGGACGCTAACATGGAGCCCAGGAAAGCAAGGCCCAAGAGGCACCAGCTCTCCAGCAGCTCTTCTTGCCTGACGCGACTGAAGCCTTGCTGAGGAAGCAGCGGCGAAGTGCTGTTCACTCCAAGCCAAAGCCTCTGCGAAAGCACAGCATGCGCTGAGAAATGTTTTGCAGGCTGCTGATGCTTGCCTGAGGCCAGTCGCAGGGTGGGAGAAACCCGGCATACAGCGAAAGCCTCTTTGCCTGGGCATCTCCCCTGGGAAAGTGTAGCATTCGTTGGGAAATCAGAGTTGGGTTTGGGGATGCTGCTGCTACTTGCCTGAGCTAGTCTCCGCAGCACGGTGGAAGATATCCGCAAGGAGCAAAATACTCTTTGCCCTAGCATCCCCTCTGCGTGAGAGCGAAGCATGGTTGCACACGTCTGTCACCGCGCTCCCCAGGAACAAGTGTGGGGAAGGCGCAACAAGCCGCCCCCGGGGAAGAGAAGGAGTCCTTGGCCCTGGGGTCAGGAAACGCTCAGGAACCAGGATAGCCTGCCGTGGCACGAACAGCAGGTCGGAGGCAATACAAGTGTCACCCGCTCCCTGTGCCTAGAGATGGAAGCCTGGATGGGAAGGAGACATGAGGGGACGACGAGGGCAGGGGCGTGTGCTCCACTCTGAGGATGGAAACTGGGCAGAAAGCAGGCAGAAGGGGACAGCATCTCTTTGGCCACACGTCGCAAGGGAAGCCTTGGCATTGCCACCAGGTGCCGTACTCGGAACTCGCAGAAACAACCCCATGGAGAAACGGGCAGTCAGATGCTGTCTTCCACCAAGATGTGGCAGCGTTGTCGGTGGAAGGGTGTGTGCCAGGGAAGGAGTGGAGAGAGTCCCCCACAGTACCCGATCCCAGTGCACTGGCAGTGTGCAGGGATCCTTTCGCCTCCTCTCTCTTGTGGTGAAGGCACTGGCCTAGGCCCAGAGTCTGCCGGAGCGCCGGAGCAAAAGGAAAAGCCTTACCTACGCCAGGAGAAGGTAATCGGCATAGAGTGCCATGCTAGGCCCCACACGTTGCTGCAGCGTGGTGTCTGTGTCTGCTTAGATCGGCTTAGCAAGGTGAACCCCGGGCGCGAACTTGGAGCTCGGGAACTCAAAGCCCAAGATGAAACAGCTCTCCCGCGGCTCTTCTTCCCTGCCGCGAAGAACGAACGACCAAAGCCTTACTGAGAAAGCAGTAGCACGATGGGAGAAACCCGCATAGAGGGAAAGCCTCTTTGCTGGGGCATCCCCTCTGGGAAAGCACAGCATTCTTTGGGAAATCAGAGTCGGGTCTGTGGGATGCTGCCTGCTGCTTGCCGGAGCTAGTCTCCACAGCACGATGTAATAAACCCGCATGCAGCGAAATGCTCTTTGCCTGGGCATCCACTCTGTCGGAGAGAAGCGCGGTGGCGCCTGTGGAAAGAGCCTTAACCAAATGGACACGTCTGTCACTGCAGAGCGACGGAAGCCTGGCTGCTAAGGTGACACTAGGACAAGATGAGGGCAGTGGAAAGGGCTCCACTCTGAGGAAGGAGTCTGGGCAGAAAGCATGCCTGTCCTGAGCCTTTGGGTCTAAGGAGAAAGCGATCCTTGGCCACCTGTCCGTGGTGGAGACATGGGTTTACCACCAGGTGCCGACGCTGAACTCGAGAAACAACGCCCAGAAAGAACTGGCCATCAGATGCCATCTTCGTCCACAATGTGGAAGCTTGGAGGAGTCAAGGGGTTTAGGGAAAGGAGTGGGGACAGTCCCCCCAAGGCTCCCTATTCAGTGCACGGGCGGTGTGCTGGGATCCTGTCACCTCTCCTTTCCTGTGGGGAAAGCACTGGCCTAGTCCGTGAATCTGCCTGAGCGCCAGAGTAAAAGGCCAAGCGATGCCTTCACCGGGAGATGATAGTGTGCCTAGAGTGCAATCCTTGGCTACGCACGCTACTGCAGGGTTGTGAATATGTCTGCTTAGTTCGGTCTGGCAGGGTGAACCCAGGACGCTAACATGGAGCCCAGGAAAGCAAGGCCCAAGAGGCACCAGTTCTCCAGCAGCTCTTCTTGCCTGACGCGACTGAAGCTTTGCTGAGGAAGCAGCGGCGAAGTGCTGTTCACTCCAAGCCAAAGCCTCTGCGAAAGCACAGCATGCGCTGAGAAATGTTCTGCAGGCTGCTGATGCTTGCCTGAGGCCAGTCTCACGGTGGGAGAAACCCGGCATACAGCGAAAGCCTCTTTGCCTGGGCATCTCCCCTGGGAAAGTGTAGCATTCGTTGGGAAATCAGAGTTGGGTTTGGGGATGCTGCTGCTACTTGCCTGAGCTAGTCTCCGCAGCACGGTGGAAGATAACCGCAAGGAGCGAAATACTCTTTGCCCTAGCATCCCCTCTGCGTGAGAGAGAAGCATGGTTGCACACGTCTGTCACCGCGCTCCCCAGGAACAAGTGTGGGGAAGGCGCAAAAAGCTGCCCCCGGGGAAGAGAAGGAGTCCTTGGCCCTGGGGTCAGGAAACGCTCAGGAACCAGGATAGCCTGCCGTGGCACGAACAGCAGGTCGGAGGCAATACAGGTGTAACCCGCTCCCTGTGCCTAGAGATGGAAGCCTGGATGGGAAGGAGACATGAGGGGACGACTAGGGCAGTGGCATTTTCTCCACTCTGAGGATGGAATCTGGGCAGAAAGCAGGCAGAAGGGGACAGCATCTCTTTGGCCACACGTCGCAAGGGAAGCCTTGGCATTCCCACCAGGCGCCGTACTCGGAACTCGCAGAAACAACCCCATGGAGAAACGGGCAGTCAGATGCTGTCTTCCACCAAGATGTGGCAGCGTTGTCGGTGGAAGGGGGTGTGCCAGGGAAGGAGTGGAGAGAGTCCCCCACAGTACCCGATCCCAGTGCACGGGCAGTGTGCAGGGATCCTTTCGCCTCCTCTCTCCTGTGGTGAAGGCACTGGCCTAGGCCCAGAGTCTGCCGGAGCGCCGGAGCAAAAGGAAAAGCCTTACCTACGCCAGGAGATGGTAATAGGCATAGAGTGCCATGCTAGGCCCCACACGCTGCTGCAGCGTGGTGTCTGTGTCTGCTTAGTTCGGCTTAGCAAGGTGAACCCCGGGCGCGAACTTGGAGCTCGGGAACTCAAAGCCCAAGATGAAACAGCTCTCCCGCGGCTCTTCTTCCCTGCCGCGAAGAACGAACGACCAAAGACTTACTGAGAAAGCAGTAGCACGATGGGAGAAACCCGCATAGAGGGAAAGCCTCTTTGCTGGGGCATCCCCTCTGGGAAAGCACAGCATTCTTTGGGAAATCAGAGTCGGGTCTGTGGGATGCTGCCTGCTGCTTACCGGAGCTAGTCTCCACAGCACGATGTAATAAACCCACATGCAGCGAAATGCTCTTTGCCTGGCATCCCCTCTGTCGGAGAGAAGCGCGGTGGCGCCTGTGGAAAGAGCCTTAACCAAATGGACACGTCTGTCACTGCAGAGCGACGGAAGCCTGGCTGCTAAGGAGACACGAGGACAAGATGAGGGCAGTGGAAAGGGCTCCACTCTGAGGAAGGAGTCTGGGCAGAAAGCATGCCTGTCCTGAGCCTTTGGGTCCAAAGAGAAAGCGATCCTTGGCCACCTGTCCGTGGTGGAGACACGGGTTTACCACCAGGTGCCGACGCTGAACTCGAGAAACAACGCCCAGAAAGAACTGGCCATCAGATGCCATCTTCGTCCACAATGTGGAAGCTTGGAGGAGTCAAGGGGTTTAGGGAAAGGAGTGGGGACAGTCCCCCCAAGGCTCCCTATTCAGTGCACGGGCGGTGTGCTAGGATCCTGTCACCTCTCCTTTCCTGTGGGGAAAGCACTGGCCTAGTCCGTGAATCTGCCTGAGCGCCAGAGTAAAAGGCCAAGCGATGCCTTCACCGGGAGATGGTAGTGTGCCTAGAGTGCAATCCTTGGCTACGCACGCTACTGCAGGGTTGTGGCTATGTTTGCTTAGTTCGGCCTGGCAGGGTGAACCCAGGACGCTAACATGGAGCCCAGGAAAGCAAGGCCCAAGAGGCACCAGCTCTCCAGCAGCTCTTCTTGCCTGACGCGACTGAAGCCTTGCTGAGGAAGCAGCGGCGAAGTGCTGTTCACTCCAAGCCAAAGCCTCTGCGAAAGCACAGCATGCGCTGAGAAATGTTTTGCAGGCTGCTGATGCTTGCCTGAGGCCAGTCGCAGGGTGGGAGAAACCCGGCATACAGCGAAAGCCTCTTTGCCTGGGCATCTCCCCTGGGAAAGTGTAGCATTCGTTGGGAAATCAGAGTTGGGTTTGGGGATGCTGCTGCTACTTGCCTGAGCTAGTCTCCGCAGCACGGTGGAAGATATCCGCAAGGAGCAAAATACTCTTTGCCCTAGCATCCCCTCTGCGTGAGAGCGAAGCATGGTTGCACACGTCTGTCACCGCGCTCCCCAGGAACAAGTGTGGGGAAGGCGCAACAAGCCGCCCCCGGGGAAGAGAAGGAGTCCTTGGCCCTGGGGTCAGGAAACGCTCAGGAACCAGGATAGCCTGCCGTGGCACGAACAGCAGGTCGGAGGCAATACAAGTGTCACCCGCTCCCTGTGCCTAGAGATGGAAGCCTGGATGGGAAGGAGACATGAGGGGACGACGAGGGCAGGGGCGTGTGCTCCACTCTGAGGATGGAAACTGGGCAGAAAGCAGGCAGAAGGGGACAGCATCTCTTTGGCCACACGTCGCAAGGGAAGCCTTGGCATTGCCACCAGGTACCGTACTCGGAACTCGCAGAAACAACCCCATGGAGAAACGGGCAGTCAGATGCTGTCTTCCACCAAGATGTGGCAGCGTTGTCGGTGGAAGGAGGTGTGCCAGGGAAGGAATGGAGAGAGTCCCCCACAGTACCCGATCCCAGTGCACTGGCAGTGTGCAGGGATCCTTTCGCCTCCTCTCTCATGTGGTGAAGGCACTGGCCTAGGCCCAGAGTCTGCCGGAGCGCCGGGGCAAAAGGAAAAGCCTTACCTACTCCAGGAGATGGTAATAGGCATAGAGTGCCATGCTAGGCCCCACATGCTGCTGCAGCTTGGTGTCTGTGTCTGCGTAGTTTTGCTTAGCAAGGTGAACCCCGGGCGCGAATTTGGAGCTCGGGAACTCAAAGCCCAAGATGAAACAGCTCTCCCGCGGCTCTTCTTCCCTGCCGCGAAGAACGAACGACCAAAGCCTTACTGAGAAAGCAGTAGCACGATTGGAGAAACCCGCATAGAGGGAAAGCCTCTTTGCTGGGGCATCCCCTCTGGGAAAGCACAGCATTCTTTGGGAAATCAGAGTCGGGTCTGTGCGATGCTGCCTGCTGCTTGCCGGAGCTAGTCTCCACAGCACGATGTAATAAACCCACATGCAGCGAAATTCTCTTTGCCTGGGCATCCTCTCTGTCGGAGAGAAGCGCGGTGGCGCCTGTGGAAAGAGCCTTAAGGAAAGGGACACGTCTGTCACTGCAGAGTGACGGAAGCCTGGCTGCTAAGGAGACACGAGGACAAGATGAGGGCAGTGGAAAGGGCTCCACTCTGAGGAAGGAGTCTGGGCAGAAAACATGCCTGTCCTGAGCCTTTGGGTCGAAGGAGAAAGCGATCCTTGGCCACCTGTCCGTGGTGGAGACATGGGTTTACCACCAGGTGCCGACGCTGAACTCGAGAAACAACGCCCAGAAAGAACTGGCCATCAGATGCCATCTTCGTCCACAATGTGGAAGCTTGGAGGAGTCAAGGGGTTAGGGAAAGGAGTGGGGACAGTCCCCCCAAGGCTCCCTATTCAGTGCACGGGCGGTGTGCTGGGATCCTGTCACCTCTCCTTTCCTGTGGGGAAAGCACTGGCCTAGTCCGTGAATCTGCCTGAGCGCCAGAATAAAAGGCCAAGGGATGCCTTCAACGGGAGATGTTAGTGTGCCTAGAGTGCAATCCTTGGTTACGCACGCTACTGCAGGGTTGTGGCTATGTCTGCTTAGTTCGGCCTGGCAGGGTGAACCCAGGACGCTAACATGGAGCCCAGGAAAGCAAGGCCCAAGAGGCACCAGCTCTCCAGCAGCTCTTCTTGCCTGACGCGACTGAAGCCTTGCTGAGGAAGCAGCGGCGAAGTGCTATTCACTCCAAGCCAAAGCCTCTGCGAAAGCACAGCATGCGCTGAGAAATGTTCTGCAGGCTGCTGATGCTTGCCTGAGGCCAGTCTCACGGTGGGAGAAACCCGGCATACAGCGAAAGCCTCTTTGCCTGGGCATCTCCCCTGGGAAAGTGTAGCATTCGTTGGGAAATCAGAGTTGGGTTTGGGGATGCTGCTGCTACTTGCCTGAGCTAGTCTCCGCAGCACGGTGGAAGATAACCGCAAGGAGCGAAATACTCTTTGCCCTAGCATCCCCTCTGCATGAGAGAGAAGCATGGTTGCACACGTCTGTCACCGCGCTCCCCAGGAACAAGTGTGGGGAAGGCGCAAAAAGCCGCCCCCGGGAAAGAGAAGGAGTCCTTGGCCCTGGGGTCAGGAAACGCTCAGGAACCAGGATAGCCTGCCGTGGCACGAACAGCAGGTCGGAGGCAATACAAGTGTCACCCGCTCCCTGTGCCTAGAGATGGAAGCCTGGATGGGAAGGAGACATGAGGGGACGACTAGGGCAGTGGCATGTTCTCCACTCTGAGGATGGAATCTGGGCAGAAAGCAGGCAGAAGGGGACAGCATCTCTTTGGCCACACGTCGCAAGGGAAGCCTTGGCATTGCCACCAGGTGCCGTACTCGGAATTCGAAGAAACAACCCCATGGAGAAACGGGCAGTCAGATGCTGTCTTCCACCAGGATGTGGCAGCGTTGTCGGTGGAAGGGGGTGTGCCAGGGAAGGAGTGGAGAGAGTCCCCCACAGTACCCGATCTCAGTGCACTGGCAGTGTGCAGGGATCCTTTCGCCTCCTCTCTCTTGTGGTGAAGGCACTGGCCTAAGCCCAGAGACTGTCGGAGCGCCGGGGAAAAGGAAAAGCCTTACCTACGCCAGGAGATGGTAATAGGCATAGAGTGCCATGCTAGGCCCCACACGCTGCTGCAGCGTCGTGCTGTGTCTGCTTAGTTCGCCTTAGCAAGGTGAACCCCGAGCGCGAACTTGGAGCTCGGGAACTCAAAGCCCAAGATGAAACAGCTCTCCCGCGGCTCTTCTTCCCTGCCGCGAAGAACGAACAACCAAAGCCTTACTGAGAAAGCAGGTGCACGATGGGAGAAACCCGCATAGAGGGAAAGCCTCTTTGCTGGGGCATCCCCTCTTGGAAAGCACAGCATTCTTTGGGAAATCAGAGTCGGGTCTGTGGGATGCTGCCTGCTGCTTGCCGGAGCTAGTCTCCACAGCACGATGTAATAAACCCGCATGCAGCGAAATGCTCTTTGCCTGGGCATCCCATCTGTCGGAGAGAAGCGCGGTGGCGCCTGTGGAAAGAGCCTTAAGGAAAGGGACACGTCTGTCACTGCAGAGCGACGGAAGCCTGGCTGCTAAGGAGACACGAGGACAAGATGAGGGCATTGGAAAGGGCTCCACTCTGAGGAAGGAGTCTGGGCAGAAAGCATGCCTGTCCTGAGCCTTTGGGTCCAAAGAGAAAGCGATCCTTGGCCACCTGTCCGGGGTGGAGACATGGGTTTACCACCAGGTGCCGACGCTGAACTCGAGAAACAACGCCCAGAAAGAACTGGCCATCAGATGCCATCTTCGTCTACAATGTGGAAGCTTGGAGGAGTCAAGCGTTTTAGGGAAAGGAGTGGGGACAGTCCCCCCAAGGCTCCCTATTCAGTGCACGGGCGGTGTGCTGGGATCCTGTCACCTCTCCTTTCCTGTGGGGAAAGCACTGGCCTAGTCCGTGAATCTGCCTGAGCGCCAGAGTAAAAGGCCAAGCGATGCCTTCACCGGGAGATGGTAGTGTGCCTAGAGTGCAATCCTTGGCTACGCACGCTACTGCAGGGTTGTGGCTATGTCTGCTTAGTTCGGCCTGGCAGGGTGAACCCAGGACGCTAACATGGAGCCCAGGAAAGCAAGGCCCAAGAGGCACCAGCTCTCCAGCAGCTCTTCTTGCCTGACGCGACTGAAGCCTTGCTGAGGAAGCAGCGGCGAAGTGCTGTTCACTCAAAGCCAAAGCTTCTGCGAAAGCACAGCATGCGCTGAGAAATGTTCTGCAGGCTGCTGAAGCTTGCCTGAGGCCAGTCTCACGGTGGGAGAAACCCGGCATACAGCGAAAGCCTCTTTGCCTGTGCATCTCCCCTGGGAAATTGTAGCATTCGTTGGGAAATCAGAGTTGGGTTTGGGGATGCTGCTGCTACTTGCCTGAGCTAGTCTCCGCAGCCCGGTGGAAGATAACCGCAAGGAGCGAAATACTCTTAGCCCTTGCATCCCCTCTGCCTGAGAGAGAAGCATGGTTGCACACGTCTGTCACCGCGCTCCCCAGGAACAAGTGTGGGTAATGCGCAACAAGCCGCCCCCGGGGAACAGAAGGAGTCCTTGGCCTTGTGGTCAGGAAACGCTCAGGGATCAGGATAGCCTGCCGTGGCACGAACAGCAGGTCGGAGGCAATACAAGTGTCACCCGCTCTCTGTGCCTAGAGATGGAAGCCTGGATGGGAAGGAGACATGAGGGGACGACTAGGGCAGGAGTGTGTGCTCCACTCTGAGGATGAAATCTGGGCAGAAAGCAGGCAGAAGGGGACAGCATCTCTTTGGCCACACGTCGCAAGGGAAGCCTTGGCATTGCCACCAGGTGCCGTACTCGGAACTCGCAGAAACAACCCCATGGAGAAACGGGCAGTCAGATGCTGTCTTCCACCAAGATGTGGCAGCGTTGTCGGTGGAAGGGGTGTGCCAGGGAAGGAGTGGAGAGAGTCCCCCACAGTACCCGATCCCAGTGCACTGGCAGTGTGCAGGGATCCTTTCGCCTCCTCTCTCTTGTGGTGAAGGCACTGGCCTAGGCCCAGAGTCTGCCGGAGCGCCGGAGCAAAAGGAAAAGCCTTACCTACGCCAGGAGATGGTAATAGGCATAGAGTGCCATGCTAGGCCCCACACGCTGCTGCAGCGTGGTGTCCGTGTCTGCTTAGTTCGGCTTAGCAAGGTGAACCCCGGGCGCGAACTTGGAGCTCGGGAACTCAAAGCCCAAGATGAAACAGATCTCCCGCGGCTCTTCTTCCCTGCCGCGAAGAACGAACGACCAAAGCCTTACTGAGAAAGCAGTAGCGAAGTGCGGGTCACGCCAAGCTGAAAACCTCTGCGAAAGCTTAGAAGTCGCTGAGAAGTCGAGTCTGTTCTGTGGGCTGCTTTCGTTGCTTGCCTTAGCTTAGTATTCCCAGCACGATGGGAGAAACCCGCATAGAAGGAAAGCCTCTTTGCTGGGGCATCCCCTCTGGGAAAGCACAGCATTCTTTGGGAAATCAGAGTCGGGTCTGTGGGATGCTGCCTGCTGCTTGCCGGAGCTAGTCTCCACAGCACGATGTAATAAACCCGCATGCAGCGAAATGCTCTTTGCCTGGGCATCCCCTCTGTCGGAGAGAAGCGCGGAGGCGCCTGTGGAAAGAGCCTTAAGGAAAGGGACACGTCTGTCACTGCAGAGCGACGGAAGCCTGGCTGCTAAGGAGACACGAGGACAAGATGAGGGCAGTGGAAAGGGCTCCACTCTGAGGAAGGAGTCTGGGCAGAAAAAATGCCTGTCCTGAGCCTTTGGGTCTAAGGAGAAAACGATCCTTGGCCACCTGTCCATAGTGGAGACATGGGTTTACCACCAGGTGCCGACGCTGAACTCGAGTAACAACGCCCAGAAAGAACTGGCCATCAGATGCCATCTTCGTCCACAATGTGGAAGCTTGGAGGAGTCAAGGGGTTTAGGGAAAGGAGTGGGGACAGTCCCCCCAGGGCTCCCTATTCAGTGCACGGGCGGTGTGCTGGGATCCTGTCACCTCTCCTTTCCTGTGGGGAAAGCACTGGCCTAGTCCGTGAATCTGCCTGAGCGCCAGAGTAAAAGGCCAAGCGATGCCTTCACCGGGAGATGGTAGTGTGCCTAGATTGCAATCCTTGGCTACGCACGCTACTGCTGGGTTGTGGCTATGTCTGCTTAGTTCGGCCTGGCAGGGTGAACCGAGGACGCTAACATGGAGCCCAGGAAAGCAAGGCCCAAGAGGCACCAGCTCTCCAGCAGCTCTTCTTGCCTGACGCGACTGAAGCCTTGCTGAGGAAGCAGCGGCGAAGTGCTGTTCACTCCAAGCCAAAGCCTCTGCGAAAGCACAGCATGCGCTGAGAAATGTTCTGCGGGCTGCTGATGCTTGCCTGAGGCCAGTCTCACAGTGGGAGAAACCCCGCATACAGCGAAAGCCTCTTTGCCTGGGCATCTCCCCTTGGAAAGTGTAGCATTCGTTGGGAAATCAGAGTTGGGTTTGGGGATGCTGCTGCTACTTGCCTGAGCTAGTCTCCGCAGCATGGTGGAAGATAACCGCAAGGAGCGAAATACTCTTTGCCCTAGCATCCCCTCTGCGTGAGAGAGAAGCAAGGTTGCACACGTCTGTCACCGCGCTCCCCAGGAACAAGTGTGGGTAATGCGCAACAAGCCGCCCCCGGGGAAGAGAAGGAGTCCTTGGCCCTGGGGTCAGGAAACGCTCAGGAACCAGGATAGCCTGCCGTGGCACGAACAGCAGGTCGGAGGCAATACAAGTGTCACCCGCTCTCTGTGCCTAGAGATGGAAGCCTGGATGGGAAGGAGTCATGAGGGGACGACTAGGGCAGGGGCGTGTGCTCCACTCTGAGGATGGAATCTGGGCAGAAAGCAGGCAGAAGGGGACAGCATCTCTTTGGCCACACGTCGCAGGGGAAGCCTTGGCATTGCCACCAGGTGCCGTACTCGGAACTCGCAGAAACAACCCCATGGAGAAACGGGCAGTCAGATGCTGTCTTCCACCAAGATGTGGCAGCGTTGTCGGTGGAAGGAGGTGTAACAGGGAAGGAGTGGAGAGAGTCCCCCACTGTACCCGATCCCAGTGCACGGGCAGTGTGCAGGGATCCTTTCGCCTCCTCTCTCTTGTGGTGAAGGCACTGGCCTAGGCCCAGAGTCTGCCGGAGCGCCGGAGCAAAAGGAAAAGCCTTACCTACGCCAGGAGATGGTAATAGGCATAGAGTGCCATGCTAGGCCCCACACGCTGCTGCAGCGTGGTGTCTGTGTCTGCTTAGTTCGGCTTAGCAAGGTGAACCCCGGGCGCGAACTTGGAGCTCGGGAACTCAAAGCCCAAGATGAAACAGCTCTCCCGCGGCTCTTCTTCCCTGCCGCGAAGAACGAACGACCAAAGCCTTACTGAGAAAGCAGTAGCGAAGTGCGTGTCACGCCAAGCTGAAATCCTCTGCGAAAGCTTAGAAGTCGCTGAAAAATCGAGTCGGTTCTGTGGGCTGCTTTCGTTGCTTGCCTTAGCTTAGTATTCACAGCACGATGGGAGAAACCCGCATAGAGGGAAAGCCTCTATGCTGGGGCATGCCCTCTGGGAAAGCACAGCATTCTTTGGGAAATCAGAGTCGGGTCTGTGGGATGCTGCCTGCTGCTTGCCGGACCTAGTCTCCACAGCACGATGTAATAAACCCGCATGCAGCGAAATGCTCTTTGCCTGGGCATCCCCTCTGTCAGAGAGAAGCGCGGTGGTGCCTGTGGAAGAGCCTTAAGGAAAGGGACACGTCTGTCACTGCAGCGCGACGGAAGCCTGGCTGCTAAGGAGACACGAGGACAAGATGAGGGCAGTGGAAAGGGCTCCACTCTGAGGAAGGAGTCTGGGCAGAAAACATGCCTGTACTGAGCCTTTGGGTCTAAGGAGAAAACGATCCTTGGCCACCTGTCCGTGGTGGAGACATGGGTTTACCACCAGGTGCCGACGCTGAACTCGAGAAACAACGCCCAGAAAGAACTGGCCATCAGATGCCATCTTCGTCCACAATGTGGAAGCTTGGAGGAGTCAAGGGGTTTAGGGAAAGGAGTGGGGACAGTCCCCCCAAGGCTCCCTATTCAGTGCACGGACGGTGTGCTGGGATCCTGTCACCTATCCTTTCCTGTGGGGAAAGCACTGGCCTAGTCCGTGAATCTGCCTGAGCGCCAGAGTAAAAGGCCAAGCGATGCCTTCACCGGGAGATGGTAGTGTGCCTAGATTGCAATCCTTGGCTACGCACGCTACTGCTGGGTTGTGGCTATGTCTGCTTAGTTCGGCCTGGCAGGGTGAACCGAGAACGCTAACATGGAGCCCAGGAAAGCAAGGCCCAAGAGGCACCAGCTCTCCAGCAGCTCTTCTTGCCTGACGCGACTGAAGCCTTGCTGAGGAAGCAGCGGCGAAGTGCTGTTCACTCCAAGCCAAAGCCTCTGCGAAAGCACAGCATGCGCTGAGAAATGTTTTGCAGGCTGCTGATGCTTGCCTGAGGCCAGTCGCAGGGTGGGAGAAACCCGGCATACAGCGAAAGCCTCTTTGCCTGGGCATCTCCCCTGGGAAAGTGTAGCATTCGTTGGGAAATCAGAGTTGGGTTTGGGGATGCTGCTGCTACTTGCCTGAGCTAGTCTCCGCAGCACGGTGGAAGATAACCGCAAGGAGCAAAATACTCTTTGCCCTAGCATCCCCTCTGCGTGAGAGCGAAGCATGGTTGCACACGTCTGTCACCGCGCTCCCCAGGAACAAGTGTGGGGAAGGCGCAACAAGCCGCCCCCGGGGAAGAGAAGGAGTCCTTGGCCCTGGGGTCAGGAAACGCTCAGGAACCAGGATAGCCTGCCGTGGCACGAACAGCAGGTCGGAGGCAATACAAGTGTCACCCGCTCCCTGTGCCTAGAGATGGAAGCCTGGATGGGAAGGAGACATGAGGGGACGACGAGGGCAGGGGCGTGTGCTCCACTCTGAGGATGGAAACTGGGCAGAAAGCAGGCAGAAGGGGACAGCATCTCTTTGGCCACACGTCGCAAGGGAAGCCTTGGCATTGCCACCAGGTACCGTACTCGGAACTCGCAGAAACAACCCCATGGAGAAACAGGCAGTCAGATGCTGTCTTCCACCAAGATGTGGCAGCGTTGTCGGTGGAAGGAGGTGTGCCAGGGAAGGAATGGAGAGAGTCCCCCACAGTACCCGATCCCAGTGCACTGGCAGTGTGCAGGGATCCTTTCGCCTCCTCTCTCATGTGGTGAAGGCACTGGCCTAGGCCCAGAGTCTGCCGGAGCGCCGGGGCAAAAGGAAAAGCCTTACCTACTCCAGGAGATGGTAATAGGCATAGAGTGCCATGCTAGGCCCCACACGCTGCTGCAGCTTGGTGTCTGTGTCTGCGTAGTTTTGCTTAGCAAGGTGAACCCCGGGCGCGAATTTGGAGCTCGGGAACTCAAAGCCCAAGATGAAACAGCTCTCCCGCGGCTCTTCTTCCCTGCCGCGAAGAACGAACGACCAAAGCCTTACTGAGAAAGCAGTAGCACGATTGGAGAAACCCGCATAGAGGGAAAGCCTCTTTGCTGGGGCATCCCCTCTGGGAAAGCACAGCATTCTTTGGGAAATCAGAGTCGGGTCTGTGCGATGCTGCCTGCTGCTTGCCGGAGCTAGTCTCCACAGCACGATGTAATAAACCAGCATGCAGCGAAATGCTCTTTTCCTGGGCATCCTCTCTGTCGGAGAGAAGCGCGGTGGCGCCTGTGGAAAGAGCCTTAAGGAAAGGGACACGTCTGTCAATGCAGAGCGACGGAAGCCTGGCTGCTAAGGAGACACGAGGACAAGATGAGGGCAGTGGAAAGGGCTCCACTCTGAGGAAGGAGTCTGGGCAGAAAACATGCCTGTCCTGAGCCTTTGGGTCTAAGGAGAAAGCGATCCTTGGCCACCTGTCCGTGGTGGAGACATGGGTTTACCACCAGGTGCCGACGCTGAACTCGAGAAACAACGCCCAGAAAGAACTGGCCATCAGATGCCATCTTCGTCCACAATGTGGAAGCTTGGAGGAGTCAAGGGGTTTAGGGAAAGGAGTGGGGACAGTCCCCCCAAGGCTCCCTATTCAGTGCACGGGCGGTGTGCTGGGATCCTGTCACCTCTCCTTTCCTGTGGGGAAAGCACTGGCCTAGTCCGTGAATCTGCCTGAGCGACAGAGTAAAAGTTCAAGCGATGCCTTCACCGGAACATGGTAGTATGCCTAGGGTGCAATCCTTGGCTACGCACGCTACTGCAGGGTTGTGGCTATGTCTGCTTAGTTCGGCCTGGCAGGGTGAACCCAGGACGCTAACATGGAGCCCAGGAAAGCAAGGCCCAAGAGGCACCAGCTCTCCAGCAGCTCTTCTTGCCTGACGCGTCTGAAGCCTTGCTGAGGATGCAGCGGCGAAGTGCTGTTCACTCCAAGCCAAAGCCTCTGCGAAAGCACAGCATGCGCTGAGAAATGTTCTGCAGGCTGCTGATGCTTGCCTGAGGCCAGTCACACGGTGGGAGAAACCCGGCATACAGCGAAAGCCTCTTTGCCTGGGCATCTCCCCTGGGAAAGTGTAGCATTCGTTGGGAAATCAGAGTTGGGTTTGGGGATGCTGCTGCTACTTGCCTGATCTAGTCTACGCAGCACGGTGGAAGATAACCGCAAGGAGCGAAATACTCTTTACCCTAGCATCCCCTCTGCCTGAGAGAGATGCATGGTTGCACACGTCTGTCACCGCGCTCCCCAGGAACAAGTGTGGGGAAGGCGCAACAAGCCGCCCCCGGGGAAGAGAAGGAGTCCTTGGCCCTGGGGTCAGGAAACGCTCAGGAACCAGGATAGCCTGCCGTGGCACGAACAGCAGGTCGGAGGCAATACAAGTGTGACCCGCTCCCTGTGCCTAGAGATGGAAGCCTGGATGGGAAGGAGACATGAGGGGACGACTAGGGAAGGGGCGTGTGCTCCACTCTGAGGATGGAATCTGGGCAGAAAGCAGGCAGAAGGGGACAGCATCTCTTTGGCCACACGTCGCAAGGGAAGCCTTGGCATTGCCACCAGGTGCCGTACTCGGAACTCGCAGAAACAACCCCATGGAGAAACGGGCAGTCAGATGCTGTCTTCCACCAAGATGTGGCAGCGTTGTCGGTGGAAGGGTGTGTGCCAGGGAAGGAGTGGAGAGAGTCCCCCACAGTACCCAATCCCAGTGCACTGGCAGTGTGCAGGGATCCTTTCGCCTCCTCTCTCTTGTGGTGAAGGCACTGGCCTAGGCCCAGAGTCTGCCGGAGCGCCGGAGCAAAAGGAAAAGCCTTACCTACGCCAGGAGAAGGTAATCGGCATAGAGTGCCATGCTAGGCCCCACACGTTGCTGCAGCGTGGTGTCTGTGTCTGCTTAGATCGGCTTAGCAAGGTGAACCCCGGGCGCGAACTTGGAGCTCGGGAACTCAAAGCCCAAGATGAAACAGCTCTCCCGCGGCTCTTCTTCCCTGCCGCGAAGAACGAACGACCAAAGCCTTACTGAGAAAGCAGTAGCACGATGGGAGAAACCCGCATAGAGGGAAAGCCTCTTTGCTGGGGCATCCCCTCTGGGAAAGCACAGCATTCTTTGGGAAATCAGAGTCGGGTCTGTGGGATGCTGCCTGCTGCTTGCCGGAGCTAGTCTCCACAGCACAATGTAATAAACCCGCATGCAGCGAAATGCTCTTTGCCTGGGCATCCACTCTGTCGGAGAGAAGCGCGGTGGCGCCTGTGGAAAGAGCCTTAACCAAATGGACACGTCTGTCACTGCAGAGCGACGGAAGCCTGGCTGCTAAGGTGACACTAGGACAAGATGAGGGCAGTGGAAAGGGCTCCACTCTGAGGAAGGAGTCTGGGCAGAAAGCATGCCTGTCCTGAGCCTTTGGGTCTAAGGAGAAAGCGATCCTTGGCCACCTGTCCGTGGTGGAGACATGGGTTTACCACCAGGTGCCGACGCTGAACTCGAGAAACAACGCCCAGAAAGAACTGGCCATCAGATGCCATCTTCGTCCACAATGTGGAAGCTTGGAGGAGTCAAGGGGTTTAGGGAAAGGAGTGGGGACAGTCCCCCCAAGGCTCCCTATTCAGTGCACGGGCGGTGTGCTGGGATCCTGTCACCTCTCCTTTCCTGTGGGGAAAGCACTGGCCTAGTCCGTGAATCTGCCTGAGCGCCAGAGTAAAAGGCCAAGCGATGCCTTCACCGGGAGATGGTAGTGTGCCTAGAGTGCAATCCTTGGCTACGCACGCTACTGCAGGGTTGTGAATATGTCTGCTTAGTTCGGTCTGGCAGGGTGAACCCAGGACGCTAACATGGAGCCCAGGAAAGCAAGGCCCAAGAGGCACCAGTTCTCCAGCAGCTCTTCTTGCCTGACGCGACTGAAGCCTTGCTGAGGAAGCAGCGGCGAAGTGCTGTTCACTCCAAGCCAAAGCCTCTGCGAAAGCACAGCATGCGCTGAGAAATGTTCTGCAGGCTGCTGATGCTTGCCTGAGGCCAGTCTCACGGTGGGAGAAACCCGGCATACAGCGAAAGCCTCTTTGCCTGGGCATCTCCCCTGGGAAAGTGTAGCATTCGTTGGGAAATCAGAGTTGGGTTTGGGGATGCTGCTGCTACTTGCCTGAGCTAGTCTCCGCAGCACGGTGGAAGATAACCGCAAGGAGCGAAATACTCTTTGCCCTAGCATCCCCTCTGCGTGAGAGAGAAGCATGGTTGCACACGTCTGTCACCGCGCTCCCCAGGAACAAGTGTGGGGAAGGCGCAAAAAGCTGCCCCCGGGGAAGAGAAGGAGTCCTTGGCCCTGGGGTCAGGAAACGCTCAGGAACCAGGATAGCCTGCCGTGGCACGAACAGCAGGTCGGAGGCAATACAGGTGTAACCCGCTCCCTGTGCCTAGAGATGGAAGCCTGGATGGGAAGGAGACATGAGGGGACGACTAGGGCAGTGGCATTTTCTCCACTCTGAGGATGGAATCTGGGCAGAAAGCAGGCAGAAGGGGACAGCATCTCTTTGGCCACACGTCGCAAGGGAAGCCTTGGCATTCCCACCAGGCGCCGTACTCGGAACTCGCAGAAACAACCCCATGGAGAAACGGGCAGTCAGATGCTGTCTTCCACCAAGATGTGGCAGCGTTGTCGGTGGAAGGGGGTGTGCCAGGGAAGGAGTGGAGAGAGTCCCCCACAGTACCCGATCCCAGTGCACGGGCAGTGTGCAGGGATCCTTTCGCCTCCTCTCTCCTGTGGTGAAGGCACTGGCCTAGGCCCAGAGTCTGCCGGAGCGCCGGAGCAAAAGGAAAAGCCTTACCTACGCCAGGAGATGGTAATAGGCATAGAGTGCCATGCTAGGCCCCACACGCTGCTGCAGCGTGGTGTCTGTGTCTGCTTAGTTCGGCTTAGCAAGGTGAACCCCGGGCGCGAACTTGGAGCTCGGGAACTCAAAGCCCAAGATGAAACAGCTCTCCCGCGGCTCTTCTTCCCTGCCGCGAAGAACGAACGACCAAAGACTTACTGAGAAAGCAGTAGCACGATGGGAGAAACCCGCATAGAGGGAAAGCCTCTTTGCTGGGGCATCCCCTCTGGGAAAGCACAGCATTCTTTGGGAAATCAGAGTCGGGTCTGTGGGATGCTGCCTGCTGCTTACCGGAGCTAGTCTCCACAGCACGATGTAATAAACCCACATGCAGCGAAATGCTCTTTGCCTGGCATCCCCTCTGTCGGAGAGAAGCGCGGTGGCGCCTGTGGAAAGAGCCTTAACCAAATGGACACGTCTGTCACTGCAGAGCGACGGAAGCCTGGCTGCTAAGGAGACACGAGGACAAGATGAGGGCAGTGGAAAGGGCTCCACTCTGAGGAAGGAGTCTGGGCAGAAAGCATGCCTGTCCTGAGCCTTTGGGTCCAAAGAGAAAGCGATCCTTGGCCACCTGTCCGTGGTGGAGACACGGGTTTACCACCAGGTGCCGACGCTGAACTCGAGAAACAACGCCCAGAAAGAACTGGCCATCAGATGCCATCTTCGTCCACAATGTGGAAGCTTGGAGGAGTCAAGGGGTTTAGGGAAAGGAGTGGGGACAGTCCCCCCAAGGCTCCCTATTCAGTGCACGGGCGGTGTGCTAGGATCCTGTCACCTCTCCTTTCCTGTGGGGAAAGCACTGGCCTAGTCCGTGAATCTGCCTGAGCGCCAGAGTAAAAGGCCAAGCGATGCCTTCACCGGGAGATGGTAGTGTGCCTAGAGTGCAATCCTTGGCTACGCACGCTACTGCAGGGTTGTGGCTATGTTTGCTTAGTTCGGCCTGGCAGGGTGAACCCAGGACGCTAACATGGAGCCCAGGAAAGCAAGGCCCAAGAGGCACCAGCTCTCCAGCAGCTCTTCTTGCCTGACGCGACTGAAGCCTTGCTGAGGAAGCAGCGGCGAAGTGCTGTTCACTCCAAGCCAAAGCCTCTGCGAAAGCACAGCATGCGCTGAGAAATGTTTTGCAGGCTGCTGATGCTTGCCTGAGGCCAGTCGCAGGGTGGGAGAAACCCGGCATACAGCGAAAGCCTCTTTGCCTGGGCATCTCCCCTGGGAAAGTGTAGCATTCGTTGGGAAATCAGAGTTGGGTTTGGGGATGCTGCTGCTACTTGCCTGAGCTAGTCTCCGCAGCACGGTGGAAGATATCCGCAAGGAGCAAAATACTCTTTGCCCTAGCATCCCCTCTGCGTGAGAGCGAAGCATGGTTGCACACGTCTGTCACCGCGCTCCCCAGGAACAAGTGTGGGGAAGGCGCAACAAGCCGCCCCCGGGGAAGAGAAGGAGTCCTTGGCCCTGGGGTCAGGAAACGCTCAGGAACCAGGATAGCCTGCCGTGGCACGAACAGCAGGTCGGAGGCAATACAAGTGTCACCCGCTCCCTGTGCCTAGAGATGGAAGCCTGGATGGGAAGGAGACATGAGGGGACGACGAGGGCAGGGGCGTGTGCTCCACTCTGAGGATGGAAACTGGGCAGAAAGCAGGCAGAAGGGGACAGCATCTCTTTGGCCACACGTCGCAAGGGAAGCCTTGGCATTGCCACCAGGTACCGTACTCGGAACTCGCAGAAACAACCCCATGGAGAAACGGGCAGTCAGATGCTGTCTTCCACCAAGATGTGGCAGCGTTGTCGGTGGAAGGAGGTGTGCCAGGGAAGGAATGGAGAGAGTCCCCCACAGTACCCGATCCCAGTGCACTGGCAGTGTGCAGGGATCCTTTCGCCTCCTCTCTCATGTGGTGAAGGCACTGGCCTAGGCCCAGAGTCTGCCGGAGCGCCGGGGCAAAAGGAAAAGCCTTACCTACTCCAGGAGATGGTAATAGGCATAGAGTGCCATGCTAGGCCCCACACGCTGCTGCAGCTTGGTGTCTGTGTCTGCGTAGTTTTGCTTAGCAAGGTGAACCCCGGGCGCGAATTTGGAGCTCGGGAACTCAAAGCCCAAGATGAAACAGCTCTCCCGCGGCTCTTCTTCCCTGCCGCGAAGAACGAACGACCAAAGCCTTACTGAGAAAGCAGTAGCACGATTGGAGAAACCCGCATAGAGGGAAAGCCTCTTTGCTGGGTCATCCCCTCTGGGAAAGCACAGCATTCTTTGGGAAATCAGAGTCGGGTCTGTGCGATGCTGCCTGCTGCTTGCCGGAGCTAGTCTCCACAGCACGATGTAATAAACCCACATGCAGCGAAATGCTCTTTGCCTGGGCATCCTCTCTGTCGGAGAGAAGCGCGGTGGCGCCTGTGGAAAGAGCCTTAAGGAAAGGGACACATCTGTCACTGCAGAGCGACGGAAGCCTGGCTGCTAAGGAGACACGAGGACAAGATGAGGGCAGTGGAAAGGGCTCCACTCTGAGGAAGGAGTCTGGGCAGAAAACATGCCTGTCCTGAGCCTTTGGGTCGAAGGAGAAAGCGATCCTTGGCCACCTGTCCGTGGTGGAGACATGGGTTTACCACCAGGTGCCGACGCTGAACTCGAGAAACAACGCCCAGAAAGAACTGGCCATCAGATGCCATCTTCGTCCACAATGTGGAAGCTTGGAGGAGTCAAGGGGTTAGGGAAAGGAGTGGGGACAGTCCCCCCAAGGCTCCCTATTCAGTGCACGGGCGGTGTGCTGGGATCCTGTCACCTCTCCTTTCCTGTGGGTAAAGCACTGGCCTAGTCCGTGAATCTGCCTGAGCGCCAGAATAAAAGGCCAAGGGATGCCTTCAACGGGAGATGTTAGTGTGCCTAGAGTGCAATCCTTGGTTACGCACGCTACTGCAGGGTTGTGGCTATGTCTGCTTAGTTCGGCCTGGCAGGGTGAACCCAGGACGCTAACATGGAGCCCAGGAAAGCAAGGCCCAAGAGGCACCAGCTCTCCAGCAGCTCTTCTTGCCTGACGCGACTGAAGCCTTGCTGAGGAAGCAGCGGCGAAGTGCTATTCACTCCAAGCCAAAGCCTCTGCGAAAGCACAGCATGCGCTGAGAAATGTTCTGCAGGCTGCTGATGCTTGCCTGAGGCCAGTCTCACGGTGGGAGAAACCCGGCATACAGCGAAAGCCTCTTTGCCTGGGCATCTCCCCTGGGAAAGTGTAGCATTCGTTGGGAAATCAGAGTTGGGTTTGGGGATGCTGCTGCTACTTGCCTGAGCTAGTCTCCGCAGCACGGTGGAAGATAACCGCAAGGAGCGAAATACTCTTTGCCCTAGCATCCCCTCTGCATGAGAGAGAAGCATGGTTGCACACGTCTGTCACCGCGCTCCCCAGGAACAAGTGTGGGGAAGGCGCAAAAAGCCGCCCCCGGGAAAGAGAAGGAGTCCTTGGCCCTGGGGTCAGGAAACGCTCAGGAACCAGGATAGCCTGCCGTGGCACGAACAGCAGGTCGGAGGCAATACAAGTGTCACCCGCTCCCTGTGCCTAGAGATGGAAGCCTGGATGGGAAGGAGACATGAGGGGACGACTAGGGCAGTGGCATGTTCTCCACTCTGAGGATGGAATCTGGGCAGAAAGCAGGCAGAAGGGGACAGCATCTCTTTGGCCACACGTCGCAAGGGAAGCCTTGGCATTGCCACCAGGTGCCGTACTCGGAATTCGAAGAAACAACCCCATGGAGAAACGGGCAGTCAGATGCTGTCTTCCACCAGGATGTGGCAGCGTTGTCGGTGGAAGGGGGTGTGCCAGGGAAGGAGTGGAGAGAGTCCCCCACAGTACCCGATCTCAGTGCACTGGCAGTGTGCAGGGATCCTTTCGCCTCCTCTCTCTTGTGGTGAAGGCACTGGCCTAAGCCCAGAGACTGTCGGAGCGCCGGGGAAAAGGAAAAGCCTTACCTACGCCAGGAGATGGTAATAGGCATAGAGTGCCATGCTAGGCCCCACACGCTGCTGCAGCGTCGTGCTGTGTCTGCTTAGTTCGCCTTAGCAAGGTGAACCCCGAGCGCGAACTTGGAGCTCGGGAACTCAAAGCCCAAGATGAAACAGCTCTCCCGCGGCTCTTCTTCCCTGCCGCGAAGAACGAACAACCAAAGCCTTACTGAGAAAGCAGTTGCACGATGGGAGAAACCCGCATAGAGGGAAAGCCTCTTTGCTGGGGCATCCCCTCTTGGAAAGCACAGCATTCTTTGGGAAATCAGAGTCGGGTCTGTGGGATGCTGCCTGCTGCTTGCCGGAGCTAGTCTCCACAGCACGATGTAATAAACCCGCATGCAGCGAAATGCTCTTTGCCTGGGCATCCCATCTGTCGGAGAGAAGCGCGGTGGCGCCTGTGGAAAGAGCCTTAAGGAAAGGGACACGTCTGTCACTGCAGAGCGACGGAAGCCTGGCTGCTAAGGAGACACGAGGACAAGATGAGGGCATTGGAAAGGGCTCCACTCTGAGGAAGGAGTCTGGGCAGAAAGCATGCCTGTCCTGAGCCTTTGGGTCCAAAGAGAAAGCGATCCTTGGCCACCTGTCCGGGGTGGAGACATGGGTTTACCACCAGGTGCCGACGCTGAACTCGAGAAACAACGCCCAGAAAGAACTGGCCATCAGATGCCATCTTCGTCTACAATGTGGAAGCTTGGAGGAGTCAAGCGTTTTAGGGAAAGGAGTGGGGACAGTCCCCCCAAGGCTCCCTATTCAGTGCACGGGCGGTGTGCTGGGATCCTGTCACCTCTCCTTTCCTGTGGGGAAAGCACTGGCCTAGTCCGTGAATCTGCCTGAGCGCCAGAGTAAAAGGCCAAGCGATGCCTTCACCGGGAGATGGTAGTGTGCCTAGAGTGCAATCCTTGGCTACGCACGCTACTGCAGGGTTGTGGCTATGTCTGCTTAGTTCGGCCTGGCAGGGTGAACCCAGGACGCTAACATGGAGCCCAGGAAAGCAAGGCCCAAGAGGCACCAGCTCTCCAGCAGCTCTTCTTGCCTGACGCGACTGAAGCCTTGCTGAGGAAGCAGCGGTTAAGTGCTGTTCACTCCAAGCCAAAGCCTCTGCGAAAGCACAGCATGCGCTGAGAAATGTTCTGCGGGCTGCTGATGCTTGCCTGAGGCCAGTCTCACGGTGGGAGAAACCCCGCATACAGCGAAAGCCTCTTTGCCTGGGCATCTCCCCTGGGAAAGTGTAGCATTCGTTGGGAAATCAGAGTTGGGTTTGGGGATGCTGCTGCTACTTGCCTGAGCTAGTCTCCGCAGCATGGTGGAAGATAACCGCAAGGAGCGAAATACTCTTTGCCCTAGCATCCCCTCTGCGTGAGAGAGAAGCAAGGTTGCACACGTCTGTCACCGCGCTCCCCAGGAACAAGTGTGGGTAATGCGCAACAAGCCGCCCCCGGGGAAGAGAAGGAGTCCTTGGCCCTGGGGTCAGGAAACGCTCAGGAACCAGGATAGCCTGCCGTGGCACGAACAGCAGGTCGGAGGCAATACAAGTGTCACCCGCTCTCTGTGCCTAGAGATGGAAGCCTGGATGGGAAGGAGACATGAGGGGACGACTAGGGCAGGGGCGTGTGCTCCACTCTGAGGATGGAATCTGGGCAGAAAGCAGGCAGAACGGGACAGCATCTCTTTGGCCACACGTCGCAGGGGAAGCCTTGGCATTGCCACCAGGTGCCGTACTCGGAACTCGCAGAAACAACCCCATGGAGAAACGGGCAGTCAGATGCTGTCTTCCACCAAGATGTGGCAGCGTTGTCGGTGGAAGGAGGTGTAACAAGGAAGGAGTGGAGAGAGTCCCCCACAGTACCCGATCCCAGTGCACGGGCAGTGTGCAGGGATCCTTTCGCCTCCTCTCTCTTGTGGTGAAGGCACTGGCCTAGGCCCAGAGTCTGCCGGAGCGAGGGAGCAAAAGGAAAAGCCTTACCTACGCCAGGAGATGGTAATAGGCATAGAGTGCCATGCTAGGCCCCACACGCTGCTGCAGCGTGGTGTCTGTGTCTGCTTAGTTCGGCTTAGCAAGGTGAACCCCGGGCGCGAACTTGGAGCTCGGGAACTCAAAGCCCAAGATGAAACAGCTCTCCCGTGGCTCTTCTTCCCTGCCGCGAAGAACGAACGACCAAAGCCTTACTGAGAAAGCAGTAGCGAAGTGCGGGTCACGCCAAGCTGAAAACCTCTGCGAAAGCTTAGAAGTCGCTGAGAAATCGAGTCGGTTCTGTGGGCTGCTTTCGTTGCTTGCCTTAGCTTAGTATTCACAGCACGATGGGAGAAACCCACATAGAGGGAAAGCCTCTTTGCTGGGGCATCCCCTCTGGGAAAGCACAGCATTCTTTGGGAAATCAGAGTCGGGTCTGTGGGATGCTGACTGCTGCTTGCCGGAGCTAGTCTCCACAGCACGATGTAATAAACCCGCATGCAGTGAAATGCTCTTTGCCTGGGCATCCCCTCTGTCAGAGAGAAGCGCGGTGGTGCCTGTGGAAAGAGCCTTAAGGAAAGGGACACGTCTGTCACTGCAGCGCGACGGAAGCCTGGCTGCTAAGGAGACACGAGGACAAGATGAGGGCAGTGGAAAGGGCTCCACTCTGAGGAAGGAGTCTGGGCAGAAAACATGCCTGTCCTGAGCCTTTGGTCTAAGGAGAAAACGATCCTTGGCCACCTGTCCGTGGTGGAGACATGGGTTTACCACCAGGTGCCGACGCTGAACTCGAGAAACAACGCCCAGAAAGAACTGGCCATCAGATGCCATCTTCGTCCACAATGTGGAAGCTTGGAGGAGTCAAGGGGTTTAGGGAAAGGAGTGGGGACAGTCCCCCCAGGGCTCCCTATTCAGTGCACGGGCGGTGTGCTGGGATCCTGTCACCTATCCTTTCCGGTGGGGAAAGCACTGGCCTAGTCCGTGAATCTGCCTGAGCGCCAGAGTAAAAGGCCAAGCGATGCCTTCACCGGGAGATGGTAGTGTGCCTAGATTGCAATCCTTGGCTACGCACGCTACTGCAGGGTTGTGGCTATGTCTGCTTAGTTCGGCCTGGCAGGGTGAACCGAGAACGCTAACATGGAGCCCAGGAAAGCAAGGCCCAAGAGGCACCAGCTCTCCAGCAGCTCTTCTTGCCTGACGCGACTGAAGCCTTGCTGAGGAAGCAGCGGCGAAGTGCTGTTCACTCAAAGCCAAAGCCTCTGCGAAAGCACAGCATGCGCTGAGAAATGTTCTGCAGGCTGCTGATGCTTGCCTGAGGCCAGTCACACGGTGGGAGAAACCCGGCATACAGCGAAAGCCTCTTTGCCTGGGCATCCCCTCTGTCGGAGAGAAGCGCGGAGGCGCCTGTGGAAAGAGCCTTAAGGAAAGGGACACGTCTGTCACTGCAGAGCGACGGAAGCCTGGCTGCTAAGGAGACACGAGGACAAGATGAGGGCAGTGGAAAGGGCTCCACTCTGAGGAAGGAGTCTGGGCAGAAAACATGCCTGTCCTGAGCCTTTGGGTCTAAGGAGAAAACGATCCTTGGCCACCTGTCCATAGTGGAGACATGGGTTTACCACCAGGTGCCGACGCTGAACTCGAGTAACAACGCCCAGAAAGAACTGGCCATCAGATGCCATCTTCGTCCACAATGTGGAAGCTTGGAGGAGTCAAGGGGTTTAGGGAAAGGAGTGGGGACAGTCCCCCCAGGGCTCCCTATTCAGTGCACGGGCGGTGTGCTGGGATCCTGTCACCTCTCCTTTCCTGTGGGGAAAGCACTGGCCTAGTCCGTGAATCTGCCTGAGCGCCAGAGTAAAAGGCCAAGCGATGCCTTCACCGGGAGATGGTAGTGTGCCTAGATTGCAATCCTTGGCTACGCACGCTACTGCTGGGTTGTGGCTATGTCTGCTTAGTTCGGCCTGGCAGGGTGAACCGAGGACGCTAACATGGAGCCCAGGAAAGCAAGGCCCAAGAGGCACCAGCTCTCCAGCAGCTCTTCTTCCCTGACGCGACTGAAGCCTTGCTGAGGAAGCAGCGGCGAAGTGCTGTTCACTCAAAGCCAAAGCTTCTGCGAAAGCACAGCATGCGCTGAGAAATGTTCTGCAGGCTGCTGAAGTTTGCCTGAGGCCAGTCTCACGGTGGGAGAAACCCGGCATACAGCGAAAGCCTCTTTGCCTGGGCATCTCCCATGGGAAAGTGTAGCATTCGTTGGGAAATCAGAGTTGGGTTTGGGGATGCTGCTGCTACTTGCCTGAGCTAGTCTCCGCAGCCCGGTGGAAGATAACCGCAAGGAGCGAAATACTCTTTGCCCTTGCATCCCCTCTGCCTGAGAGAGAAGCATGGTTGCACACGTCTGTCACCGCGCTCCCTAGGAACAAATGTGGGGAAGGCGCAACAAGCCGCCCCCGGGGAACAGAAGGAGTCCTTGGCCTTGTGGTCAGGAAACGCTCAGGAATCAGGATAGCCTGCCGTGGCACGAACAGCAGGTCGGAGGCAATACAAGTGTCACCCGCTCCCTGTGCCTAGAGATGGAAGCCTGGATGGGAAGGAGACATGAGGGGACGACTAGGGCAGGAGGGTGTGCTCCACTCTGAGGATGGAATCTGGGCAGAAAGCAGGCAGAAGGGGACAGCATCTCTTTGGCCACACGTCGCAAGGGAAGCCTTGGCATTGCCACCAGGTGCCGTACTCGGAACTCGCAGAAACAACCCCATGGAGAAACGGGCAGTCAGATGCTGTCTTCCACCAAGATGTGGCAGCGTTGTCGGTGGAAGGGGTGTGCCAGGGAAGGAGTGGAGAGAGTCCCCCACAGTACCCGATCCCAGTGCACGGGCAGTGTGCAGGGATCCTTTCGCCTCCTCTCTCTTGTGGTGAAGGCACTGGCCTAGGCCCAGAGTCTGCCGGAGCGCCGGAGCAAAAGGAAAAGCCTTACCTACGCCAGGAGATGGTAATAGGCATAGAGTGCCATGCTAGGCCCCACACGCTGCTGCAGCGTGGTGTCCGTGTCTGCTTAGTTCGGCTTAGCAAGGTGAACCCCGGGCGCGAACTTGGAGCTCGGGAACTCAAAGCCCAAGATGAAACAGCTCTCCCGCGGCTCTTCTTCCCTGCCGCGAAGAACGAACGACCAAAGCCTTACTGAGAAAGCAGTAGCGAAGTGCGGGTCACGCCAAGCTGAAAACCTCTGCGAAAGCTTAGAAGTCGCTGAGAAGTCGAGTCGGTTCTGTGGGCTGCTTTGGTTGCTTGCCTTAGCTTAGTATTCCCAGCACGATGGGAGAAACCCGCATAGAGGGAAAGCCTCTTTGCTGGGGCATCCCCTCTGGGAAAGCACAGCATTCTTTGGGAAATCAGAGTCGGGTCTGTGGGATGCTGCCTGCTGCTTGCCGGAGCTAGTCTCCACAGCACGATGTAATAAACCCGCATGCAGCGAAATGCTCTTTGCCTGGGCATCCCCTCTGTCGGAGTGAAGCGCGGTGGCGCCTTTGGAAAGAGCCTTAAGGAAAGGGACACGTCTGTCACTGCAGATCGACGGAAGCCTGGCTGCTAAGGAGACACGAGGACAAGATGAGGGCAGTGGAAAGGGCTCCACTCTGAGGAAGGAGTCTGGGCAGAAAGCATGCCTGTCCTGAGCCTTTGGGTCTAAGGAGAAAGCGATCCTTGGCCACCTGTCCGTGGTGGAGACATGGGTTTACCACCAGGTGCCGACGCTGAACTCGAGAAACAACGCCCAGAAAGAACTGGCCATCAGATGCCATCTTCGTCCACAATGTGGAAGCTTGGAGGAGTCAAGGGGTTTAGGGAAAGGAGAGGGGACAGTCCCCCCAAGGCTCCCTATTCAGTGCACGGGCGGTGTGCTGGGATCCTGTCACCTCTCCTTTCCTGTGGGGAAAGCACTGGCCTAGTCCGTGAATCTGCCTGAGCGCCAGAGTAAAAGGCCAAGCGATGCCTTCACCGGGAGATGTTAGTGTGCCTAGAGTGCAATCCTTGGCTATGTTCGCTACTGCAGGGTTGTGGCTATGTCTGCTTAGTTCGGCCTGGCAGGGTGAACCAAGGACGCTAACATGGAGCCCAGGAAAGCAAGGCCCAAGAGGCACCAGCTCTCCAGCAGCTCTTCTTGCCTGACGCGACTGAAGCCTTGCTGAGGAAGCAGCGGCGAAGTGCTGTTCACTCCAAGCCAAAGCCTCTGCGAAAGCACAGCATGCGCTGAGAAATGTTCTGCGGGCTGCTGATGCTTGCCTGAGGCCAGTCTCACAGTGGGAGAAACCCCGCATACAGCGAAAGCCTCTTTGCCTGGGCATCTCCCCTTGGAAAGTGTAGCATTCGTTGGGAAATCAGAGTTGGGTTTGGGGATGCTGCTGCTACTTGCCTGAGCTAGTCTCCGCAGCATGGTGGAAGATAACCGCAAGGAGCGAAATACTCTTTGCCCTAGCATCCCCTCTGCGTGAGAGAGAAGCAAGGTTGCACACGTCTGTCACCGCGCTCCCCAGGAACAAGTGTGGGTAATGCGCAACAAGCCGCCCCCGGGGAAGAGAAGGAGTCCTTGGCCCTGGGGTCAGGAAACGCTCAGGAACCAGGATAGCCTGCCGTGGCACGAACAGCAGGTCGGAGGCAATACAAGTGTCACCCGCTCTCTGTGCCTAGAGATGGAAGCCTGGATGGGAAGGAGTCATGAGGGGACGACTAGGGCAGGGGCGTGTGCTCCACTCTGAGGATGGAATCTGGGCAGAAAGCAGGCAGAAGGGGACAGCATCTCTTTGGCCACACGTCGCAGGGGAAGCCTTGGCATTGCCACCAGGTGCCGTACTCGGAACTCGCAGAAACAACCCCATGGAGAAACGGGCAGTCAGATGCTGTCTTCCACCAAGATGTGGCAGCGTTGTCGGTGGAAGGAGGTGTAACAGGGAAGGAGTGGAGAGAGTCCCCCACTGTACCCGATCCCAGTGCACGGGCAGTGTGCAGGGATCCTTTCGCCTCCTCTCTCTTGTGGTGAAGGCACTGGCCTAGGCCCAGAGTCTGCCGGAGCGCCGGAGCAAAAGGAAAAGCCTTACCTACGCCAGGAGATGGTAATAGGCATAGAGTGCCATGCTAGGCCCCACACGCTGCTGCAGCGTGGTGTCTGTGTCTGCTTAGTTCGGCTTAGCAAGGTGAACCCCGGGCGCGAACTTGGAGCTCGGGAACTCAAAGCCCAAGATGAAACAGCTCTCCCGCGGCTCTTCTTCCCTGCCGCGAAGAACGAACGACCAAAGCCTTACTGAGAAAGCAGTAGCGAAGTGCGTGTCACGCCAAGCTGAAATCCTCTGCGAAAGCTTAGAAGTCGCTGAGAAATCGAGTCGGTTCTGTGGGCTGCTTTCGTTGCTTGCCTTAGCTTAGTATTCACAGCACGATGGGAGAAACCCGCATAGAGGGAAAGCCTCTTTGCTGGGGCATGCCCTCTGGGAAAGCACAGCATTCTTTGGGAAATCAGAGTCGGGTCTGTGGGATGCTGCCTGCTGCTTGCCGGACCTAGTCTCCACAGCACGATGTAATAAACCCGCATGCAGCGAAATGCTCTTTGCCTGGGCATCCCCTCTGTCAGAGAGAAGCGCGGTGGTGCCTGTGGAAGAGCCTTAAGGAAAGGGACACGTCTGTCACTGCAGAGCGACGGAAGCCTGGCTGCTAAGGAGACACGAGGACAAGATGAGGGCAGTGGAAAGGGCTCCACTCTGAGGAAGGAGTCTGGGCAGAAAACATGCCTGTCCTGAGCCTTTGGGTCTAAGGAGAAAACGATCCTTGGCCACCTGTCCGTGGTGGAGACATGGGTTTACCACCAGGTGCCGACGCTGAACTCGAGAAACAACGCCCAGAAAGAACTGGCCATCAGATGCCATCTTCGTCCACAATGTGGAAGCTTGGAGGAGTCAAGGGGTTTAGGGAAAGGAGTGGGGACAGTCCCCCCAAGGCTCCCTATTCAGTGCACGGACGGTGTGCTGGGATCCTGTCACCTATCCTTTCCTGTGGGGAAAGCACTGGCCTAGTCCGTGAATCTGCCTGAGCGCCAGAGTAAAAGGCCAAGCGATGCCTTCACCGGGAGATGGTAGTGTGCCTAGATTGCAATCCTTGGCTACGCACGCTACTGCTGTGTTGTGGCTATGTCTGCTTAGTTCGGCCTGGCAGGGTGAACCGAGAACGCTAACATGGAGCCCAGGAAAGCAAGGCCCAAGAGGCACCAGCTCTCCAGCAGCTCTTCTTCCCTGACGCGACTGAAGCCTTGCTGAGGAAGCAGCGGCGAAGTGCTGTTCACTCAAAGCCAAAGCTTCTGCGAAAGCACAGCATGCGCTGAGAAATGTTCTGCAGGCTGCTGAAGCTTGCCTGAGGCCAGTCTCTCGGTGGGAGAAACCCGGCATACAGCGAAATCCTCTTTGCCTGTGCATCTCCCCTGGGAAATTGTAGCATTCGTTGGGAAATCAGAGTTGGGTTTGGGGATGCTGCTGCTACTTGCCTGAGCTAGTCTCCGCAGCCCGGTGGAAGATAACCGCAAGGAGCGAAATACTCTTTGCCCTTGCATCCCCTCTGCCTGAGAGAGAAGCATGGTTGCACACGTCTGTCACCGCGCACCCCAGGAAGAAATGTGGGGAAGGCGCAACAAGCCGCCCCCGGGGAACAGAAGGAGTCCTTGGCCTTGTGGTCAGGAAACGCTCAGGAATCAGGATAGCCTGCCGTGGCACGAACAGCAGGTCGGAGGCAATACAAGTGTCACCCGCTCCCTGTGCCTAGAGATGGAAGCCTGGATGGGAAGGAGACATGAGGGGACGACTACGGCAGGAGGGTGTGCTCCACTCTGAGGATGGAATCTGGGCAGAAAGCAGGCAGAAGGGGACAGCATCTCTTTGGCCACACGTCGCAAGGGAAGCCTTGGCATTGCCACCAGGTGCCGTACTCGGAACTCGCAGAAACAACCCCATGGAGAAACGGGCAGTCAGATGCTGTCTTCCACCAAGATGTGGCAGCGTTGTCGGTGGAAGGGGTGTGCCAGGGAAGGAGTGGAGAGAGTCCCCCACAGTACCCGATCCCAGTGCACTGGCAGTGTGCAGGGATCCTTTCGCCTCCTCTCTCTTGTGGTGAAGGAACTGGCCTAGGCCCAGAGTCTGCCGGAGCGCCGGAGCAAAAGGAAAAGCCTTACCTACGCCAGGAGATGGTAATAGGCATAGAGTGCCATGCTAGGCCCCACACGCTGCTGCAGCGTGGTGTCCGTGTCTGCTTAGTTCGGCTTAGCAAGGTGAACCCCGGGCGCGAACTTGGAGCTCGGGAACTCAAAGCCCAAGATGAAACAGATCTCCCGCGGCTCTTCTTCCCTGCCGCGAAGAACGAACGACCAAAGCCTTACTGAGAAAGCAGTAGCGAAGTGCGGGTCACGCCAAGCTGAAAACCTCTGCGAAAGCTTAGAAGTCGCTGAGAAGTCGAGTCTGTTCTGTGGGCTGCTTTCGTTGCTTGCCTTAGCTTAGTATTCCCAGCACGATGGGAGAAACCCGCATAGAGGGAAAGCCTCTTTGCTGGGGCATCCCCTCTGGGAAAGCACAGCATTCTTTGGGAAATCAGAGTCGGGTCTGTGGTATGCTGCCTGCTGCTTGCCGGAGCTAGTCTCCACAGCACGATGTAATAAACCCGCATGCAGCGAAATGCTCTTTGCCTGGGCATCCCCTCTGTCGGAGAGAAGCGCGGTGGCGCCTGTGGAAAGAGCCTTAAGGAAAGGGACACGTCTGTCACTGCAGAGCGACGGAAGCCTGGCTGCTAAGGAGACACGAGGACAAGATGGGGGCAGTGGAAAGGGCTCCACTCTGAGGAAGGAGTCTGGGCAGAAAACATGCCTGTCCTGAGCCTTTGGGTCTAAGGAGAAAACGATCCTTGGCCACCTGTCCGTGGTGGAGACATGGGTTTACCACCAGGTGCCGACGCTGAACTCGAGAAACAACGCCCAGAAAGAACTGGCCATCAGATGCCATCTTCGTCCACAATGTGGAAGCTTGGAGGAGTCAAGGGGTTTAGGGAAAGGAGTGGGGACAGTCCCCCCAAGGCTCCCTATTCAGTGCACGGGCGGTGTGCTGGGATCCTGTCACCTATCCTTTCCTGTGGGGAAAGCACTGGCCTAGTCCGTGAATCTGCCTGAGCGCCAGAGTAAAAGGCCAAGCGATGCCTTCACCGGGAGATGGTAGTGTGCCTAGATTGCAATCCTTGGCTACGCACGCTACTGCTGGGTTGTGGCTATGTCTGCTTAGTTCGGCCTGGCAGGGTGAACCGAGAACGCTAACATGGAGCCCAGGAAAGCAAGGCCCAAGAGGCACCAGCTCTCCAGCAGCTCTTCTTCCCTGACGCGACTGAAGCCTTGCTGAGGAAGCAGCGGCGAAGTGCTGTTCACTCAAAGCCAAAGCTTCTGCGAAAGCACAGCATGCGCTGAGAAATGTTCTGCAGGCTGCTGAAGCTTGCCTGAGGCCAGTCTCACGGTGGGAGAAACCCGGGATACAGCGAAAGCCTCTTTGCCGGTGCATCTCCCCTGGGAAATTGTAGCATTCGTTGGGAAATCAGAGTTGGGTTTGGGGATGCTGCTGCTACTTGCCTGAGCTAGTCTCCGCAGCCCGGTGGAAGATAACCGCAAGGAGCGAAATACTCTTTGCCCTTGCATCCCCTCTGCCTGAGAGAGAAGCATGGTTGCACACGTCTGTCACCGCGCTCCCCAGGAACAAATGTGGGGAAGGCGCAACAAGCCGCCCCCGGGGAACAGAAGGAGTCCTTGGCCTTGTGGTCAGGAAACGCTCAGGAATCAGGATAGCCTGCCGTGGCACGAACAGCAGGTCGGAGGCAATACAAGTGTCACCCGCTCCCTGTGCCTAGAGATGGAAGCCTGGATGGGAAGGAGACATGAGGGGACGACTACGGCAGGAGGGTGTGCTCCACTCTGAGGATGGAATCTGGGCAGAAAGCAGGCAGAAGGGGACAGCATCTCTTTGGCCACACGTCGCAAGGGAAGCCTTGGCATTGCCACCAGGTGCCGTACTCGGAACTCGCAGAAACAACCCCATGGAGAAACGGGCAGTCAAATGCTGTCTTCCACCAAGATGTGGCAGCGTTGTCGGTGGAAGGGGTGTGCCAGGGAAGGAGTGGAGAGAGTCCCCCACAGTACCCGATCCCAGTGCACTGGCAGTGTGCAGGGATCCTTTCGCCTCCTCTCTCTTGTGGTGAAGGCACTGGCCTAGGCCCAGAGTCTGCCGGAGCGCCGGAGCAAAAGGAAAAGCCTTACCTACGCCAGGAGATGGTAATAGGCATAGAGTGCCATGCTAGGCCCCACACGCTGCTGCAGCGTGGTGTCCGTTTCTGCTTAGTTCGGCTTAGCAAGGTGAACCCCGGGCGCGAACTTGGAGCTCGGGAACTCAAAGCCCAAGATGAAACAGATCTCCCGCGGCTCTTCTTCCCTGCCGCGAAGAACGAACGACCAAAGCCTTACTGAGAAAGCAGTAGCGAAGTGCGGGTCACGCCAAGCTGAAAACCTCTGCGAAAGCTTAGAAGTCGCTGAGAAGTCGAGTCTGTTCTGTGGGCTGCTTTCGTTGCTTGCCTTAGCTTAGTATTCCCAGCACGATGGGAGAAACCCGCATAGAGGGAAAGCCTCTTTGCTGGGGCATCCCCTCTGGGAAAGCACAGCATTCTTTGAGAAATCAGAGTCGGGTCTGTGGTATGCTGCCTGCTGCTTGCCGGAGCTAGTCTCCACAGCACGATGTAATAAACCCGCATGCAGCGAAATGCTCTTTGCCTGGGCATCCCCTCTGTCGGAGAGAAGCGCGGTGGCGCCTGTGGAAAGAGCCTTAAGGAAAGGGACACGTCTGTCACTGCAGAGCGACGGAAGCCTGGCTGCTAAGGAGACACGAGGACAAGATGAGGGCAGTGGAAAGGGCTCCACTCTGAGGAAGGAGTCTGGGCAGAAAACATGCCTGTCCTGAGCCTTTGGGTCTAAGGAGAAAACGATCCTTGGCCACCTGTCCGTGGTGGAGACATGGGTTTACCACCAGGTGCCGACGCTGAACTCGAGAAACAAAGCCCAGAAAGAACTGGCCATCAGATGCCATCTTCGTCCACAATGTGGAAGCTTGGAGGAGTCAAGGGGTTTAGGGAAAGGAGTGGGGACAGTCCCCCCAGGGCTCCCTATTCAGTGCACGGGCGGTGTGCTGGGATCCTGTCACCTATCCTTTCCTGTGGGGAAAGCACTGGCCTAGTCCGTGAATCTGCCTGAGCGCCAGAGTAAAAGGCCAAGCGATGCCTTCACCGGGAGATGGTAGTGTGCCTAGATTGCAATCCTTGGCTACGCACGCGACTGCTGGGTTGTGGCTATGTCTGCTTAGTTCGGCCTGGCACGGTGAACCGAGGACGCTAACATGGAGCCCAGGAAAGCAAGGCCCAAGAGGCACCAGCTATCCAGCAGCTCTTCTTCCCTGACGCGACTGAAGCCTTGCTGAGGAAGCAGCGGCGAAGTGCTGTTCACTCAAAGCCAAAGCTTCTGCGAAAGCACAGCATGCGCTGAGAAATGTTCTGCAGGCTGCTGAAGCTTGCCTGAGGCCAGTATCACGGTGGGAGAAACCCGGCATACAGCGAAAGCCTCTTTGCCTGGGCATCTCCCCTGGGAAAGTGTAGCATTCGTTGGGAAATCAGAGTTGGGTTTGGGGATGCTGCTGCTACTTGCCTGAGCTAGTCTCCGCAGCCCGGTGGAAGATAACCGCAAGGAGCGAAATACTCTTTGCCCTTGCATCCCCTCTGCCTGAGAGAGAAGCATGGTTGCACACGTCTGTCACCGCGCTCCCCAGGAACAAATGTAGGGAAGGCGCAACAAGCCGCCCCCGGGGAACAGAAGGAGTCCTTGGCCTTGTGGTCAGGAAACGCTCAGGAATCAGGATAGCCTGCCGTGGCACGAACAGCAGGTCGGAGGCAATACAAGTGTCACCCGCTCCCTGTGCCTAGAGATGGAAGCCTGGATGGGAAGGAGACATGAGGGGACGACTAGGGCAGGAGGGTGTGCTCCACTCTGAGGATGGAATCTGGGCAGAAAGCAGGCAGAAGGGGACAGCATCTCTTTGGCCACACGTCGCAAGGGAAGCCTTGGCATTGCCACCAGGTGCCGTACTCGGAACTCGCAGAAACAACCCCATGGAGAAACGGGCAGTCAGATGCTGTCTTCCACCAAGATGTGGCAGCGTTGTCGGTGGAAGGGGTGTGCCAGGGAAGGAGTGGAGAGAGTCCCCCACAGTACCCGATCCCAGTGCACGGGCAGTGTGCAGGGATCCTTTCGCCTCCTCTCTCTTGTGGTGAAGGCACTGGCCTAGGCCCAGAGTCTGCCGGAGCGCCGGAGCAAAAGGAAAAGCCTTACCTACGCCAGGAGATGGTAATAGGCATAGAGTGCCATGCTAGGCCCCACACGCTGCTGCAGCGTGGTGTCCGTGTCTGCTTAGTTCGGCTTAGCAAGGTGAACCCCGGGCGCGAACTTGGAGCTCGGGAACTCAAAGCCCAAGATGAAACAGCTCTCCCGCGGCTCTTCTTCCCTGCCGCGAAGAACGAACGACCAAAGCCTTACTGAGAAAGCAGTAGCGAAGTGCGGGTCACGCCAAGCTGAAAACCTCTGCGAAAGCTTAGAAGTCGCTGAGAAGTCGAGTCGGTTCTGTGGGCTGCTTTCGTTGCTTTCCTTAGCTTAGTATTCCCAGCACGATGGGAGAAACCCGCATAGAGGGAAAGCCTCTTTGCTGGGGCATCCCCTCTGGGAAAGCACAGCATTCTTTGGGAAATCAGAGTCGGGTCTGTGGGATGCTGACTGCTGCTTACCGGAGCTAGTCTCCACAGCACGATGTAATAAACCCGCATGCAGCGAAATGCTCTTTGCCTGGGCATCCCCTCTGTCGGAGAGAAGCGCGGTGGCGCCTGTGGAAAGAGCCTTAAGGAAAGGGACACGTCTGTCACTTCAGAGCGACGGAAGCCTGGCTGCTAAGGAGACACGAGGACAAGATGAGGGCAGTGGAAAGGGCTCCACTCTGAGGAAGGAGTCTGGGCAGAAAGCATGCCTGTCCTGATCCTTTCGGTCCAAAGAGAAAGCGATCCTTGGCCACCTGTCCGTGGTGGAGACACGGGTTTACCACCAGGTGCCGACGCTGAACTCGAGAAACAACGCCCAGAAAGAACTGGCCATCAGATGCCATCTTCGTCCACAATGTGGAAGCTTGGAGGAGTCAAGGGGTTTAGGGAAAGGAGTGGGGACAGTCCCCCCAAGGCTCCCTATTCAGTGCACGGGCGGTGTGCTGGGATCCTGTCACCTCTCCTTTCCTGTGGGGAAAGCACTGGCCTAGTCCGTGAATCTGCCTGAGCGCCAGAATAAAAGGCCAAGGGATGCCTTCACCGGGAGATGTTAGTGTGCCTAGATTGCAATCCTTGGCTACGCACGCTACTGCAGGGTTGTGGCTATGTCTGCTTAGTTCGGCCTGGCAGGGTGAACCCAGGACGCTAACATGGAGCCCAGGAAAGCAAGGCCCAAGAGGCACCAGCTCTCCAGCAGCTCTTCTTGCCTGACGCAACTGAAGCCTTGCTGAGGAAGCAGCGGCGAAGTGCTATTCACTCCAAGCCAAAGCCTCTGCGAAAGCACAGCATGCGCTGAGAAATGTTCTGCAGGCTGCTGATGCTTGCCTGAGGCCAGTCTCACGGTGGGAGAAACCCGGCATACAGCGAAAGCCTCTTTGCCTGGGCATCTTCCCTGGGAAAGTGTAGCATTCGTTGGGAAATCAGAGTTGGGTTTGGGGATGCTGCTGCTACTTGCCTGAGCTAGTCTCCGCAGCACGGTGGAAGATAACCGCAAGGAGCGAAATACTCTTTGCCCTAGCATCCCCTCTGCCTGAGAGAGAAGCATGGTTGCACACGTCTGTCACCGCCCTCCCCAGGAACAAGTGTGGGGAAGGCGCAACAAGCCGCCCCCGGGGAAGAGAAGGAGTCCTTGGCCCTGGGGACAGGAAACGCTCAGGAACCAGGATAGCCTGCCGTTGCACGAACAGCAGGTCGGAGGCAATACAAGTGTCACCCGCTCCCTGTGCCTAGAGATGGAAGCCTGGATGGGAAGGAGACATGAGGGGATGACTAGGGCAGTGGCATGTTCTCCACTCTGAGGATGGAATCTGGGCAGAAAGCAGGCAGAAGGGGACAGCATCTCTTTGGCCACACGTCGCAAGGGAAGCCTTGGCATTGCCACCAGGTGCCGTACTCGGAATTCGAAGAAACAACCCCATGGAGAAACGGGCAGTCAGATGCTGTCTTCCACCAGGATGTGGCAGCGTTGTCGGTGGAAGGGGGTGTGCCAGGGAAGGAGTGGAGAGAGTCCCCCACAGTACCCGATCCCAGTGCACTGGCAGTGTGCAGGGATCCTTTCGCCTCCTCTCTCTTGTGGTGAAGGCACTGGCCTAGGCCCAGAGACTGTCGGAGCGCCGGGGCAAAAGGAAAAGCCTTACCTACGCCAGGAGATGGTAATAGGCATAGAGTGCCATGCTAGGCCCCACACGCTGCTGCAGCGTCGTGCTGTGTCTGCTTAGTTCGCCTTAGCAAGGTGAACCCCGAGCGCGAACTTGGAGCTCGGGAACTCAAAGCCCAAGATGCAACAGCTCTCCCGCGGCTCTTCTTCCCTGCCGCGAAGAACGAACAACCAAAGCCTTACTGAGAAAGCAGTTGCACGATGGGAGAAACCGCATAGAGGGAAAGCCTCTTTGCTGGGGCATCCCCTCTGGGAAAGCACAGCATTCTTTGGGAAATCAGAGTCGGGTCTGTGGGATGCTGCCTGCTGCTTGCCGGAGCTAGTCTCCACAGCACGATGTAATAAACCCGCATGCAGCGAAATGCTCTTTGCCTGGGCATCCCCTCTGTCGGAGAGAAGCGCGGTGGCGCCTGTGGAAAGAGCCTTAAGGAAAGGGACACGTCTGTCACTGCAGAGCGACGGAAGCCTGGCTGCTAAGGAGACACGAGGACAAGATGAGGGCAGTGGAAAGGGCTCCACTCTGAGGAAGGAGTCTGGGCAGAAAGCATGCCTGTCCTGAGCCTTTGGGTCTAAGGAGAAAGCGATCCTTGGCCACCTGTCCGTGGTGGAGACATGGGTTTACCACCAGGTGCCGACGCTGAACTCGAGAAACAACGCCCAGAAAGAACTGGCCATCAGATGCCATCTTCGTCCACAATGTGGAAGCTTGGAGGAGTCAAGGGGTTTAGGGAAAGGAGTGGGGACAGTCCCCCCAAGGCTCCCTATTCAGTGCACGGGCGGTGTGCTGGGATCCTGTCACCTCTCCTTTCCTGTGGGGAAAGCACTGGCCTAGTCCGTGAATCTGCCTGAGCGACAGAGTAAAAGGCCAAGCGATGCCTTCACCGGAACATGGTAGTGTGCCTAGGGTGCAATCCTTGGCTACGCACGCTACTGCAGGGTTGTGGCTATGTCTGCTTAGTTCGGCCTGGCAGGGTGAACCCAGGACGCTAACATGGAGCCCAGGAAAGCAAGGCCCAAGAGGCACCAGCTCTCCAGCAGCTCTTCTTGCCTGACGCGTCTGAAGCCTTGCTGAGGATGCAGCGGCGAAGTGCTGTTCACTCCAAGCCAAAGCCTCTGCGAAAGCACAGCATGCGCTGAGAAATGTTCTGCAGGCTGCTGATGCTTGCCTGAGGCCAGTCACACGGTGGGAGAAACCCGGCATACAGCGAAAGCCTCTTTGCCTGGGCATCTCCCCTGGGAAAGTGTAGCATTCTTTGGGAAATCAGAGTTGGGTTTGGGGATGCTGCTGCTACTTGCCTGAGCTAGTCTCCGCCGCACGGTGGAAGATAACCGCAAGGAGCGAAATACTCTTTGCCCTAGCATCCCCTCTGCCTGAGAGAGAAGCATGGTTGCACACGTCTGTCACCGCGCTCCCCAGGAACAAGTGTGGGGAAGGCGCAACAAGCCGCCCCCGGGGAAGAGAAGGAGTCCTTGTCCCTGGGGTCAGGAAACGCTCAGGAATCAGGATAGCCTGCCGTGGCACGAACAGCAGGTCGGAGGCAATACAAGTGTCACCCGCTCCCTGTGCCTAGAGATGGAGGCCTGGATGGGAAGGAGACATGAGGGGACGACTAGGGCAGGGGCGTGTGCTCCACTCTGAGGATGGAATCTGGGCAGAAAGCAGGCAGAAGGGGACAGCATCTCTTTGGCCACACGTCGCAAGGGAAGCCTTGGCATTGCCACCAGGTGCCGTACACGGAACTCGCAGAAACAACCCCATGGAGAAACGGGCAGTCAGATGCTGTCTTCCACCAAGATGTGGCAGCGTTGTCAGTGGAAGGGGGTGTGCCAGGGAAGGAGTGGAGAGAGTCCCCCACAGTACCTGATCCCAGTGCACGGGCAGTGTGCAGGGATCCTTTCGCCTCCTCTCTCTTGTGGTGAAGGCACTGGCCTAGGCCCAGTGTCTGCCGGAGCGCCGGAGCAAAAGGAAAAGCCTTACCTACGCCTGGAGATGGTAATAGGCATAGAGTGCCATGCTAGGCCCCACACGCTGCTGCAGCGTGGTGTCTGTGTCTGCTTAGTTCGGCTTAGCAAGGTGAACCCCGGGCGCGAACTTGGAGCTCGGGAACTCAAAGCCCAAGATGAAACAGCTCTCCCGCGTCTCTTCTTCCCTGCCGCGAAGAACGAACGACCAAAGCCTTACTGAGAAAGGAGTAGCGAAGTGCGGGTCACGCCAAGCTGAAAACCTCTGCGAAAGCTTAGAAGTCGCTGAGAAATCGAGTCGGTTCTGTGGGCTGCTTTCGTTGCTTGCCTTAGCTTAGTATTCACAGCACGATGGGAGAAACCCGCATAGAGGGAAAGCCTCTTTGCTGGGGCATCCCCTCTGGGAAAGCACAGCATTCTTTGGGAAATCAGAGTCGGGTCTGTGGGATGCTGCCTGCTGCTTGCCGGAGCTAGTCTCCACAGCACGATGTAATAAACCCGCATGCAGCGAAATGCTCTTTGCCTGGGCATCCCCTCTGTCGGAGAGAAGCGCGGTGGCGCCTGTGGAAAGAGCCTTAAGGAAAGGGACAAGTCCGTCACTGCAGAACGACGGAAGCCTGGCCGCTAAGGAGACACGAGGACAAGATGAGGGCAGTGGAAAGGGCTCCACTCTGAGGAAGGAGTCTGGGCAGAAAGCATGCCTGTCCTGAGCCTTTGGGTCTAAGGAGAAAGCGATCCTTGGCCACCTGTCCGTGGTGGAGACATGGGTTTACCACAAGGTGCCGACGCTGAACTCGAGAAACAACGCCCAGAAAGAACTGGCCATCAGATGCCATCTTCGTCCACAATGTGGAAGCTTGGAGGAGTCAAGGGGTTTAGGGAAAGGAGTGGGGACAGTCCCCCAAGGCTCCCTATTCAGTGCACGGGCGGTGTGCTGGGATCCTGTCACCTCTCCTTTCCTGTGGGGAAAGCACTGGCCTAGTCCGTGAATCTGCCTGAGCGCCAGAGTAAAAGGCCAAGCGATGCCTTCACCGGGAGATGGTAGTGTGCCTAGAGTGCAATCCTTGGCTACGCACGCTACTGCAGGGTTGTGGCTATGTCTGCTTAGTTCGGCCTGGCAGGGTGAACCGAGGACGCTAACATGGAGCCCAGGAAAGCAAGGCCCAAGAGGCACCAGCTCTCCAGCAGCTCTTCTTCCCTGACGCGACTGAAGCCTTGCTGAGGAAGCAGCGGCGAAGTGCTGTTCACTCAAAGCCAAAGCTTCTGCGAAAGCACAGCATGCGCTGAGAAATGTTCTGCAGGCTGCTGAAGCTTGCCTGAGGCCAGTCTCACGGTGGGAGAAACCCGGCATACAGCGAAAGCCTCTTTGCCTGGGCATCTCCCCTGGGAAAGTGTAGCATTCGTTGGGAAATCAGAGTTGGGTTTGGGGATGCTGCTGCTACTTGCCTGAGCTAGTCTCCGCAGCCCGGTGCAAGATAACCGCAAGAAGCGAAATACTCTTTGCCCTTGCATCCCCTCTGCCTGAGAGAGAAGCATGGTTGCACACGTCTGTCACCGCGCTCCCCAGGAACAAATGTGGAGAAGGCGCAACAAGCCGCCCCCGGGGAACAGAAGGAGTCCTTGGCCTTGTGGTCAGGAAACGCTCAGGAATCAGGATAGCCTGCCGTGGCACGAACAGCAGGTCGGAGGCAATACAAGTGTCACCCGCTCCCTGTGCCTAGAGATGGAAGCCTGGATGGGAAGGAGACATGAGGGGACGACTAGGGCAGGAGGGTGTCCTCCACTCTGAGGATGGAATCTGGGCAGAAAGCAGGCAGAAGGGGACAGCATCTCTTTGGCCACACGTCGCAAGGGAAGCCTTGACATTGCCACCAGGTGCCGTACTCGGAACTCGCAGAAACAACCCCATGGAGAAACGGGCAGTCAGATGCTGTCTTCCACCAAGATGTGGCAGCGTTGTCGGTGGAAGGGGTGTGCCAGGGAAGGAGTGGAGAGAGTCCCCCACAGTACCCGATCCCAGTGCACGGGCAGTGTGCAGGGATCCTTTTGCCTCCTCTCTCTTGTGGTGAAGGCACTGGCCTAGGCCCAGAGTCTGCCGGAGCGCCGGAGCAAAAGGAAAAGCCTTACCTACGCCAGGAGATGGTAATAGGCATAGAGTGCCATGCTAGGCCCCACACGCTGCTGCAGCGTGGTGTCCGTGTCTGCTTAGTTCGGCTTAGCAAGGTGAACCCCGGGCGCGAACTTGGAGCTCGGGAACTCAAAGCCCAAGATGAAACAGCTCTCCCGCGGCTCTTCTTCCCTGCCGCGAAGAACGAACGACCAAAGCCTTACTGAGAAAGCAGTAGCGAAGTGCGGGTCACGCCAAGCTGAAAACCTCTGCGAAAGCTTAGAAGTCGCTGAGAAGTCGAGTCGGTTCTGTGGGCTGCTTTCGTTGCTTTCCTTAGCTTAGTATTCACAGCACGATGGGAGAAACCCGCATAGAGGGAAAGCCTCTTTGCTGGGGCATCCCCTCTGGGAAAGCACAGCATTCTTTGGGAAATCAGAGTCGGGTCTGTGGGATGCTGCCTGCTGCTTGCCGGAGCTAGTCTCCACAGCACGATGTAATAAACCCACATGCAGCGAAATGCTCTTTGCCTGGGCATCCCCTCTGTCGGAGAGAAGCGCGGTGGCGCCTGTGGAAAGAGCCTTAAGGAAAGGGACACGTCCGTCACTGCAGAGCGACGGAAGCCTGGCTGCTAAGGAGACACGAGGACAAGATGAGGGCAGTGGAAAGGGCTCCACTCTGAGGAAGGAGTCTGGGCAGAAAGCATGCCTGTCCTGAGCCTTTGGGTCTAAGGAGAAAGCGATCCTTGGCCACCTGTCCGTGGTGGAGACACGGGTTTACCACCAGGTGCCGACGCTGAACTCGAGAAACAACGCCCAGAAAGAACTGGCCATCAGATGCCATCTTCGTCCACAATGTGGAAGCTTGGAGGAGTCAAGGGGTTTAGGGAAAGGAGTGGGGACAGTCCCCCCAAGGCTCCCTATTCAGTGCACGGGCGGTGTGCTGGGATCCTGTCACCTCTCCTTTCCTGTGGGGAAAGCACTGGCCTAGTCCGTGAATCTGCCTGAGCGCCAGAATAAAAGGCCAAGGGATGCCTTCACCGGGAGATGTTAGTGTGCCTAGATTGCAATCCTTGGCTACGCACGCTACTGCAGGGTTGTGGCTATGTCTGCTTAGTTCGGCCTGGCAGGGTGAACCCAGGACGCTAACATGGAGCCCAGGAAAGCAAGGCCCAAGAGGCACCAGCTCTCCAGCAGCTCTTCTTGCCTGACGCGACTGAAGCCTTGCTGAGGAAGCAGCGGCGAAGTGCTATTCACTCCAAGCCAAAGCCTCTGCGAAAGCACAGCATGCGCTGAGAAATGTTCTGCAGGCTGCTGATGCTTGCCTGAGGCCAGTCTCACGGTGGGAGAAACCCGGCATACAGCGAAAGCCTCTTTGCCTGGGCATCTTCCCTGGGAAAGTGTAGCATTCGTTGGGAAATCAGAGTTGGGTTTGGGGATGCTGCTGCTACTTGCCTGAGCTAGTCTCCGCAGCACGGTGGAAGATAACCGCAAGGAGCGAAATACTCTTTGCCCTAGCATCCCCTCTGCCTGAGAGAGAAGCATGGTTGCACACGTCTGTCACCGCCCTCCCCAGGAACAAGTGTGGGGAAGGCGCAACAAGCCGCCCCCGGGGAAGAGAAGGAGTCCTTGGCCCTGGGGACAGGAAACGCTCAGGAACCAGGATAGCCTGCCGTTGCACGAACAGCAGGTCGGAGGCAATACAAGTGTCACCCGCTCCCTGTGCCTAGAGATGGAAGCCTGGATGGGAAGGAGACATGAGGGGATGACTAGGGCAGTGGCATGTTCTCCACTCTGAGGATGGAATCTGGGCAGAAAGCAGGCAGAAGGGGACAGCATATCTTTGGCCACACGTCGCAAGGGAAGCCTTGGCATTGCCACCAGGTGCCGTACTCGGAATTCGAAGAAACAACCCCATGGAGAAACGGGCAGTCAGATGCTGTCTTCCACCAGGATGTGGCAGCGTTGTCGGTGGAAGGGGTTGTGCCAGGGAAGGAGTGGAGAGAGTCCCCCACAGTACCCGATCCCAGTGCACTGGCAGTGTGCAGGGATCCTTTCGCCTCCTCTCTCTTGTGGTGAAGGCACTGGCCTAGGCCCAGAGACTGTCGGAGCGCCGGGGCAAAAGGAAAAGCCTTACCTACGCCAGGAGATGGTAATAGGCATAGAGTGCCATGCTAGGCCCCACACGCTGCTGCAGCGTCGTGCTGTGTCTGCTTAGTTCGCCTTAGCAAGGTGAACCCCGAGCGCGAACTTGGAGCTCGGGAACTCAAAGCCCAAGATGCAACAGCTCTCCCGCGGCTCTTCTTCCCTGCCGCGAAGAACGAACAACCAAAGCCTTACTGAGAAAGCAGTTGCACGATGGGAGAAACCGCATAGAGGGAAAGCCTCTTTGCTGGGGCATCCCCTCTGGGAAAGCACAGCATTCTTTGGGAAATCAGAGTCGGGTCTGTGGGATGCTGCCTGCTGCTTGCCGGAGCTAGTCTCCACAGCACGATGTAATAAACCCGCATGCAGCGAAATGCTCTTTGCCTGGGCATCCCCTCTGTCGGAGAGAAGCGCGGTGGCGCCTGTGGAAAGAGCCTTAAGGAAAGGGACACGTCTGTCACTGCAGAGCGACGGAAGCCTGGCTGCTAAGGAGACACGAGGACAAGATGAGGGCAGTGGAAAGGGCTCCACTCTGAGGAAGGAGTCTGGGCAGAAAGCATGCCTGTCCTGAGCCTTTGGGTCTAAGGAGAAAGCGATCCTTGGCCACCTGTCCGTGGTGGAGACATGGGTTTACCACCAGGTGCCGACGCTGAACTCGAGAAACAACGCCCAGAAAGAACTGGCCATCAGATGCCATCTTCGTCCACAATGTGGAAGCTTGGAGGAGTCAAGGGGTTTAGGGAAAGGAGTGGGGACAGTCCCCCCAAGGCTCCCTATTCAGTGCACGGGCGGTGTGCTGGGATCCTGTCACCTCTCCTTTCCTGTGGGGAAAGCACTGGCCTAGTCCGTGAATCTGCCTGAGCGACAGAGTAAAAGGCCAAGCGATGCCTTCACCGGAACATGGTAGTGTGCCTAGGGTGCAATCCTTGGCTACGCACGCTACTGCAGGGTTGTGGCTATGTCTGCTTAGTTCGGCCTGGCAGGGTGAACCCAGGACGCTAACATGGAGCCCAGGAAAGCAAGGCCCAAGAGGCACCAGCTCTCCAGCAGCTCTTCTTGCCTGACGCGTCTGAAGCCTTGCTGAGGATGCAGCGGCGAAGTGCTGTTCACTCCAAGCCAAAGCCTCTGCGAAAGCACAGCATGCGCTGAGAAATGTTCTGCAGGCTGCTGATGCTTGCCTGAGGCCAGTCACACGGTGGGAGAAACCCGGCATACAGCGAAAGCCTCTTTGCCTGGGCATCTCCCCTGGGAAAGTGTAGCATTCTTTGGGAAATCAGAGTTGGGTTTGGGGATGCTGCTGCTACTTGCCTGAGCTAGTCTCCGCCGCACGGTGGAAGATAACCGCAAGGAGCGAAATACTCTTTGCCCTAGCATCCCCTCTGCCTGAGAGAGAAGCATGGTTGCACACGTCTGTCACCGCGCTCCCCAGGAACAAGTGTGGGGAAGGCGCAACAAGCCGCCCCCGGGGAAGAGAAGGAGTCCTTGGCCCTGGGGTCAGGAAACGCTCAGGAATCAGGATAGCCTGCCGTGGCACGAACAGCAGGTCGGAGGCAATACAAGTGTCACCCGCTCCCTGTGCCTAGAGATGGAGGCCTGGATGGGAAGGAGACATGAGGGGACGACTAGGGCAGGGGCGTGTGCTCCACTCTGAGGATGGAATCTGGGCAGAAAGCAGGCAGAAGGGGACAGCATCTCTTTGGCCACACGTCGCAAGGGAAGCCTTGGCATTGCCACCAGGTGCCGTACACGGAACTCGCAGAAACAACCCCATGGAGAAACGGGCAGTCAGATGCTGTCTTCCACCAAGATGTGGCAGCGTTGTCAGTGGAAGGGGGTGTGCCAGGGAAGGAGTGGAGAGAGTCCCCCACAGTACCTGATCCCAGTGCACGGGCAGTGTGCAGGGATCCTTTCGCCTCCTCTCTCTTGTGGTGAAGGCACTGGCCTAGGCCCAGTGTCTGCCGGAGCGCCGGAGCAAAAGGAAAAGCCTTACCTACGCCTGGAGATGGTAATAGGCATAGAGTGCCATGCTAGGCCCCACACGCTGCTGCAGCGTGGTGTCTGTGTCTGCTTAGTTCGGCTTAGCAAGGTGAACCCCGGGCGCGAACTTGGAGCTCGGGAACTCAAAGCCCAAGATGAAACAGCTCTCCCGCGTCTCTTCTTCCCTGCCGCGAAGAACGAACGACCAAAGCCTTACTGAGAAAGGAGTAGCGAAGTGCGGGTCACGCCAAGCTGAAAACCTCTGCGAAAGCTTAGAAGTCGCTGAGAAATCGAGTCGGTTCTGTGGGCTGCTTTCGTTGCTTGCCTTAGCTTAGTATTCACAGCACGATGGGAGAAACCCGCATAGAGGGAAAGCCTCTTTGCTGGGGCATCCCCTCTGGGAAAGCACAGCATTCTTTGGGAAATCAGAGTCGGGTCTGTGGGATGCTGCCTGCTGCTTGCCGGAGCTAGTCTCCACAGCACGATGTAATAAACCCGCATGCAGCGAAATGCTCTTTGCCTGGGCATCCCCTCTGTCGGAGAGAAGCGCGGTGGCGCCTGTGGAAAGAGCCTTAAGGAAAGGGACAAGTCCGTCACTGCAGAGCGACGGAAGCCTGGCTGCTAAGGAGACACGAGGACAAGATGAGGGCAGTGGAAAGGGCTCCACTCTGAGGAAGGAGTCTGGGCAGAAAGCATGCCTGTCCTGAGCCTTTGGGTCTAAGGAGAAAGCGATCCTTGGCCACCTGTCCGTGGTGGAGACATGGGTTTACCACAAGGTGCCGACGCTGAACTCGAGAAACAACGCCCAGAAAGAACTGGCCATCAGATGCCATCTTCGTCCACAATGTGGAAGCTTGGAGGAGTCAAGGGGTTTAGGGAAAGGAGTGGGGACAGTCCCCCAAGGCTCCCTATTCAGTGCACGGGCGGTGTGCTGGGATCCTGTCACCTCTCCTTTCCTGTGGGGAAAGCACTGGCCTAGTCCGTGAATCTGCCTGAGCGCCAGAGTAAAAGGCCAAGCGATGCCTTCACCGGGAGATGGTAGTGTGCCTAGAGTGCAATCCTTGGCTACGCACGCTACTGCAGGGTTGTGGCTATGTCTGCTTAGTTCGGCCTGGCAGGGTGAACCGAGGACGCTAACATGGAGCCCAGGAAAGCAAGGCCCAAGAGGCACCAGCTCTCCAGCAGCTCTTCTTCCCTGACGCGACTGAAGCCTTGCTGAGGAAGCAGCGGCGAAGTGCTGTTCACTCAAAGCCAAAGCTTCTGCGAAAGCACAGCATGCGCTGAGAAATGTTCTGCAGGCTGCTGAAGCTTGCCTGAGGCCAGTCTCACGGTGGGAGAAACCCGGCATACAGCGAAAGCCTCTTTGCCTGGGCATCTCCCCTGGGAAAGTGTAGCATTCGTTGGGAAATCAGAGTTGGGTTTGGGGATGCTGCTGCTACTTGCCTGAGCTAGTCTCCGCAGCCCGGTGCAAGATAACCGCAAGAAGCGAAATACTCTTTGCCCTTGCATCCCCTCTGCCTGAGAGAGAAGCATGGTTGCACACGTCTGTCACCGCGCTCCCCAGGAACAAATGTGGAGAAGGCGCAACAAGCCGCCCCCGGGGAACAGAAGGAGTCCTTGGCCTTGTGGTCAGGAAACGCTCAGGAATCAGGATAGCCTGCCGTGGCACGAACAGCAGGTCGGAGGCAATACAAGTGTCACCCGCTCCCTGTGCCTAGAGATGGAAGCCTGGATGGGAAGGAGACATGAGGGGACGACTAGGGCAGGAGGGTGTGCTCCACTCTGAGGATGGAATCTGGGCAGAAAGCAGGCAGAAGGGGACAGCATCTCTTTGGCCACACGTCGCAAGGGAAGCCTTGACATTGCCACCAGGTGCCGTACTCGGAACTCGCAGAAACAACCCCATGGAGAAACGGGCAGTCAGATGCTGTCTTCCACCAAGATGTGGCAGCGTTGTCGGTGGAAGGGGTGTGCCAGGGAAGGAGTGGAGAGAGTCCCCCACAGTACCCGATCCCAGTGCACGGGCAGTGTGCAGGGATCCTTTTGCCTCCTCTCTCTTGTGGTGAAGGCACTGGCCTAGGCCCAGAGTCTGCCGGAGCGCCGGAGCAAAAGGAAAAGCCTTACCTACGCCAGGAGATGGTAATAGGCATAGAGTGCCATGCTAGGCCCCACACGCTGCTGCAGCGTGGTGTCCGTGTCTGCTTAGTTCGGCTTAGCAAGGTGAACCCCGGGCGCGAACTTGGAGCTCGGGAACTCAAAGCCCAAGATGAAACAGCTCTCCCGCGGCTCTTCTTCCCTGCCGCGAAGAACGAACGACCAAAGCCTTACTGAGAAAGCAGTAGCGAAGTGCGGGTCACGCCAAGCTGAAAACCTCTGCGAAAGCTTAGAAGTCGCTGAGAAGTCGAGTCGGTTCTGTGGGCTGCTTTCGTTGCTTTCCTTAGCTTAGTATTCACAGCACGATGGGAGAAACCCGCATAGAGGGAAAGCCTCTTTGCTGGGGCATCCCCTCTGGGAAAGCACAGCATTCTTTGGGAAATCAGAGTCGGGTCTGTGGGATGCTGCCTGCTGCTTGCCGGAGCTAGTCTCCACAGCACGATGTAATAAACCCGCATGCAGCGAAATGCTCTTTGCCTGGGCATCCCCTCTGTCGGAGAGAAGCGCGGTGGCGCCTGTGGAAAGAGCCTTAAGGAAAGGGACACGTCCGTCACTGCAGAGCGACGGAAGCCTGGCTGCTAAGGAGACACGAGGACAAGATGAGGGCAGTGGAAAGGGCTCCACTCTGAGGAAGGAGTCTGGGCAGAAAGCATGCCTGTCCTGAGCCTTTGGGTCTAAGGAGAAAGCGATCCTTGGCCACCTGTCCGTGGTGGAGACATGGGTTCACCACCAGGTGCCGACGCTGAACTCGAGAAACAACGCCCAGAAAGAACTGGCCATCAGATGCCATCTTCGTCCACAATGTGGAAGCTTGGAGGAGTCAAGGGGTTTAGGGAAAGGAGTGGGGACAGTCCCCCCAAGGCTCCCTATTCAGTGCACGGGCGGTGTGCTGGGATCCTGTCACCTCTCCTTTCCTGTGGGGAAAGCACTGGCCTAGTCCGTGAATCTGCCTGAGCGCCAGAGTAAAAGGCCAAGCGATGCCTTCACCGGGAGATGTTAGTGTGCCTAGAGTGCAATCCTTGGCTACGCACGCTACTGCAGGGTTGTGGCTATGTCTGCTTAGTTCGGCCTGGTAGGGTGAACCAAGGACGCTAACATGGATCCCAGGAAAGCAAGGCCCAAGAGGCACCAGCTCTCCAGCAGCTCTTCTTGCCTGACGCGACTGAAGCCTTGCTGAGGAAGCAGCGGCGAAGTGCTGTTCACTCCAAGCCAAAGCCTCTGCGAAAGCACAGCATGCGCTGAGAAATGTTCTGCGGGCTGCTGATGCTTGCCTGAGGCCAGTCTCACGGTGGGAGAAACCCCGCATACAGCGAAAGCCTCTTTGCCTGGGCATCTCCCCTTGGAAAGTGTAGCATTCGTTGGGAAATCAGAGTTGGGTTTTGGGATGCTGCTGCTACTTGCCTGAGCTAGTCTCCGCAGCACGGTGGAAGATAACCGCAAGGAGCGAAATACTCTTTGCCCTAGCATCCCCTCTGCGTGAGAGAGAAGCAAGGTTGCACACGTCTGTCACCGCGCTCCCCAGGAACAAGTGTGGGTAATGCGCAACAAGCCGCCCCCGGGGAAGAGAAGGAGTCCTTGGCCCTGGGATCAGGAAACGCTCAGGAACCAGGATAGCCTGCCGTGGCACGAACAGCAGGTCGGAGGCAATACAAGTGTCACCCTAGAGATGGAAGCCTGGATGGGAAGGAGACATGAGGGGACGACTAGGGCAGGGGCGTGTGCTCCACTCTGAGGATGGAATCTGGGCAGAAAGCAGGCAGAAGGGGACAGCATCTCTTTGGCCACACGTCGCAGGGGAAGCCTTGGCATTGCCACCAGGTGCCGTACTCGGAACTCGCAGAAACAACCCCATGGAGAAACGGGCAGTCAGATGCTGTCTTCCACCAAGATGTGGCAGCGTTGTCGGTGGAAGGAGGTGTGCCAGGGAAGGAGTGGAGAGAGTCCCCCAAAGTACCCGATCCCAGTGCACGGGCAGTGTGCAGGGATCCTTTCGCCTCCTCTCTCTTGTGGTGAAGGCACTGGCCTAGGCCCAGAGTCTGCCGGAGCGCCGGAGCAAAAGGAAAAGCCTTACCTACGCCAGGAGATGGTAATAGGCATAGAGTGCCATGCTAGGCCCCACACGCTGCTGCAGCGTGGTGTCTGTGTCTGCTTAGTTCGGCTTAGCAAGGTGAACCCCGGGCGCGAACTTGGAGCTCGGGAACTCAAAGCCCAAGATGAAACAGCTCTCCCGCGGCTCTTCTTCCCTGCGGCGAAGAACAAACGACCAAAGCCTTACTGAGAAAGCAGTAGCGATGTGCGGGTCACGCCAAGCTGAAAACCTCTGCGAAAGCTTAGAAGTCGCTGAGAAATCGAGTCGGTTCTGTGGGCTGCTTTCGTTGCTTGCCTTAGCTTAGTATTCACAGCACGATGGGAGAAACCCGCATAGAGGGAAAGCCTCTTTGCTGGGGCATCCCCTCTGGGAAAGCACAGCATTTTTTGGGAAATCAGAGTCGGGTCTGTGGGATGCTGCCTGCTGCTTGCCGGAGCTAGTCTCCACAGCACGATGTAATAAACCCGCATGCAGCGAAATGCTCTTTGCCTGGGCATCCCCTCTGTCGGAGAGAAGCGCGGTGGCGCCTGTGGAAAGAGCCTTAAGGAAAGGGACACGTCCGTCACTGCAGAGCGACGGAAGCCTGGCTGCTAAGGAGACACGAGGACAAGATGAGGGCAGTGGAAAGGGCTCCACTCTGAGGAAGGAGTCTGGGCAGAAAGCATGCCTGTCCTGAGCCTTTGGGTCTAAGGAGAAAGCGATCCTTGGCCACCTGTCCGTGGTGGAGACATGGGTTTACCACCAGGTGCCGACGCTGAACTCGAGAAACAACGCCCAGAAAGAACTGGCCATCAGATGCCATCTTCGTCCACAATGTGGAAGCTTGGAGGAGTCAAGGGGTTTAGGGAAAGGAGTGGGGACAGTCCCCCCAAGGCTCCCTATTCAGTGCACGGGCGGTGTGCTGGGATCCTGTCACCTCTCCTTTCCTGTGGGGAAAGCACTGGCCTAGTCCGTGAATCTGCCTGAGCGCCAGAGTAAAAGGCCAAGCGATGCCTTCACCGGGAGATGTTAGTGTGCCTAGAGTGCAATCCTTGGCTACGCACGCTACTGCAGGGTTGTGGCTATGTCTGCTTAGTTCGGCCTGGTAGGGTGAACCAAGGACGCTAACATGGATCCCAGGAAAGCAAGGCCCAAGAGGCACCAGCTCTCCAGCAGCTCTTCTTGCCTGACGCGACTGAAGCCTTGCTGAGGCAGCAGCGGCGAAGTGCTGTTCACTCCAAGCCAAAGCCTCTGCGAAAGCACAGCATGCGCTGAGAAATGTTCTGCGGGCTGCTGATGCTTGCCTGAGGCCAGTCTCACGGTGGGAGAAACCCCGCATACAGCGAAAGCCTCTTTGCCTGGGCATCTCCCCTTGGAAAGTGTAGCATTCGTTGGGAAATCAGAGTTGGGTTTTGGGATGCTGCTGCTACTTGCCTGAGCTAGTCTCCGCAGCACGGTGGAAGATAACCGCAAGGAGCGAAATACTCTTTGCCCTAGCATCCCCTCTGCGTGAGAGAGAAGCAAGGTTGCACACGTCTGTCACCGCGCTCCCCAGGAACAAGTGTGGGTAATGCGCAACAAGCCGCCCCCGGGGAAGAGAAGGAGTCCTTGGCCCTGGGATCAGGAAACGCTCAGGAACCAGGATAGCCTGCCGTGGCACGAACAGCAGGTCGGAGGCAATACAAGTGTCACCCTAGAGATGGAAGCCTGGATGGGAAGGAGACATGAGGGGACGACTAGGGCAGGGGCGTGTGCTCCACTCTGAGGATGGAATCTGGGCAGAAAGCAGGCAGAAGGGGACAGCATCTCTTTGGCCACACGTCGCAGGGGAAGCCTTGGCATTGCCACCAGGTGCCGTACTCGGAACTCGCAGAAACAACCCCATGGAGAAACGGGCAGTCAGATGCTGTCTTCCACCAAGATGTGGCAGCGTTGTCGGTGGAAGGAGGTGTGCCAGGGAAGGAGTGGAGAGAGTCCCCCAAAGTACCCGATCCCAGTGCACGGGCAGTGTGCAGGGATCCTTTCGCCTCCTCTCTCTTGTGGTGAAGGCACTGGCCTAGGCCCAGAGTCTGCCGGAGCGCCGGAGCAAAAGGAAAAGCCTTACCTACGCCAGGAGATGGTAATAGGCATAGAGTGCCATGCTAGGCCCCACACGCTGCTGCAGCGTGGTGTCCGTGTCTGCTTAGTTCGGCTTAGCAAGGTGAACCCCGGGCGCGAACTTGGAGCTCGGGAACTCAAAGCCCAAGATGAAACAGCTCTCCCGCGGCTCTTCTTCCCTGCCGCGAAGAACGAACGACCAAAGCCTTACTGAGAAAGCAGTAGCGAAGTGCGGGTCACGCCAAGCTGAAAACCTCTGCGAAAGCTTAGAAGTCGCTGAGAAATCGAGTCGGTTCTGTGGGCTGCTTTCGTTGCTTGCCTTAGCTTAGTATTCACAGCACGATGGGAGAAACCCGCATAGAGGGAAAGCCTCTTTGCTGGGGCATCCCCTCTGGGAAAGCACAGCATTCTTTGGGAAATCAGAGTCGGGTCTGTGGGATGCTGCCTGCTGCTTGCCGGAGCTAGTCTCCACAGCACGATGTAATAAACCCGCATGCAGCGAAATGCTCTTTGCCTGGGCATCCCCTCTGTCGGAGAGAAGCGCGGTGGCGCCTGTGGAAAGAGCCTTAAGGAAAGGGACAAGTCCGTCACTGCAGAGCGACGGAAGCCTGGCTGCTAAGGAGACACGAGGACAAGATGAGGGCAGTGGAAAGGGCTCCACTCTGAGGAAGGAGTCTGGGCAGAAAGCATGCCTGTCCTGAGCCTTTGGGTCTAAGGAGAAAGCGATCCTTGGCCACCTGTCCGTGGTGGAGACATGGGTTTACCACAAGGTGCCGACGCTGAACTCGAGAAACAACGCCCAGAAAGAACTGGCCATCAGATGCCATCTTCGTCCACAATGTGGAAGCTTGGAGGAGTCAAGGGGTTTAGGGAAAGGAGTGGGGACAGTCCCCCAAGGCTCCCTATTCAGTGCACGGGCGGTGTGCTGGGATCCTGTCACCTCTCCTTTCCTGTGGGGAAAGCACTGGCCTAGTCCGTGAATCTGCCTGAGCGCCAGAGTAAAAGGCCAAGCGATGCCTTCACCGGGAGATGGTAGTGTGCCTAGAGTGCAATCCTTGGCTACGCACGCTACTGCAGGGTTGTGGCTATGTCTGCTTAGTTCGGCCTGGCAGGGTGAACCGAGGACGCTAACATGGAGCCCAGGAAAGCAAGGCCCAAGAGGCACCAGCTCTCCAGCAGCTCTTCTTCCCTGACGCGACTGAAGCCTTGCTGAGGAAGCAGCGGCGAAGTGCTGTTCACTCAAAGCCAAAGCTTCTGCGAAAGCACAGCATGCGCTGAGAAATGTTCTGCAGGCTGCTGAAGCTTGCCTGAGGCCAGTCTCACGGTGGGAGAAACCCGGCATACAGCGAAAGCCTCTTTGCCTGGGCATCTCCCCTGGGAAAGTGTAGCATTCGTTGGGAAATCAGAGTTGGGTTTGGGGATGCTGCTGCTACTTGCCTGAGCTAGTCTCCGCAGCCCGGTGCAAGATAACCGCAAGAAGCGAAATACTCTTTGCCCTTGCATCCCCTCTGCCTGAGAGAGAAGCATGGTTGCACACGTCTGTCACCGCGCTCCCCAGGAACAAATGTGGAGAAGGCGCAACAAGCCGCCCCCGGGGAACAGAAGGAGTCCTTGGCCTTGTGGTCAGGAAACGCTCAGGAATCAGGATAGCCTGCCGTGGCACGAACAGCAGGTCGGAGGCAATACAAGTGTCACCCGCTCCCTGTGCCTAGAGATGGAAGCCTGGATGGGAAGGAGACATGAGGGGACGACTAGGGCAGGAGGGTGTGCTCCACTCTGAGGATGGAATCTGGGCAGAAAGCAGGCAGAAGGGGACAGCATCTCTTTGGCCACACGTCGCAAGGGAAGCCTTGACATTGCCACCAGGTGCCGTACTCGGAACTCGCAGAAACAACCCCATGGAGAAACGGGCAGTCAGATGCTGTCTTCCACCAAGATGTGGCAGCGTTGTCGGTGGAAGGGGTGTGCCAGGGAAGGAGTGGAGAGAGTCCCCCACAGTACCCGATCCCAGTGCACGGGCAGTGTGCAGGGATCCTTTTGCCTCCTCTCTCTTGTGGTGAAGGCACTGTCCTAGGCCCAGAGTCTGCCGGAGCGCCGGAGCAAAAGGAAAAGCCTTACCTACGCCAGGAGATGGTAATAGGCATAGAGTGCCATGCTAGGCCCCACACGCTGCTGCAGCGTGGTGTCCGTGTCTGCTTAGTTCGGCTTAGCAAGGTGAACCCCGGGCGCGAACTTGGAGCTCGGGAACTCAAAGCCCAAGATGAAACAGCTCTCCCGCGGCTCTTCTTCCCTGCCGCGAAGAACGAACGACCAAAGCCTTACTGAGAAAGCAGTAGCGAAGTGCGGGTCACGCCAAGCTGAAAACCTCTGCGAAAGCTTAGAAGTCGCTGAGAAGTCGAGTCGGTTCTGTGGGCTGCTTTCGTTGCTTTCCTTAGCTTAGTATTCACAGCACGATGGGAGAAACCCGCATAGAGGGAAAGCCTCTTTGCTGGGGCATCCCCTCTGGGAAAGCACAGCATTCTTTGGGAAATCAGAGTCGGGTCTGTGGGATGCTGCCTGCTGCTTGCCGGAGCTAGTCTCCACAGCACGATGTAATAAACCCGCATGCAGCGAAATGCTCTTTGCCTGGGCATCCCCTCTGTCGGAGAGAAGCGCGGTGGCGCCTGTGGAAAGAGCCTTAAGGAAAGGGACACGTCCGTCACTGCAGAGCGACGGAAGCCTGGCTGCTAAGGAGACACGAGGACAAGATGAGGGCAGTGGAAAGGGCTCCACTCTGAGGAAGGAGTCTGGGCAGAAAGCATGCCTGTCCTGAGCCTTTGGGTCTAAGGAGAAAGCGATCCTTGGCCACCTGTCCGTGGTGGAGACATGGGTTCACCACCAGGTGCCGACGCTGAACTCGAGAAACAACGCCCAGAAAGAACTGGCCATCAGATGCCATCTTCGTCCACAATGTGGAAGCTTGGAGGAGTCAAGGGGTTTAGGGAAAGGAGTGGGGACAGTCCCCCCAAGGCTCCCTATTCAGTGCACGGGCGGTGTGCTGGGATCCTGTCACCTCTCCTTTCCTGTGGGGAAAGCACTGGCCTAGTCCGTGAATCTGCCTGAGCGCCAGAGTAAAAGGCCAAGCGATGCCTTCACCGGGAGATGTTAGTGTGCCTAGAGTGCAATCCTTGGCTACGCACGCTACTGCAGGGTTGTGGCTATGTCTGCTTAGTTCGGCCTGGTAGGGTGAACCAAGGACGCTAACATGGATCCCAGGAAAGCAAGGCCCAAGAGGCACCAGCTCTCCAGCAGCTCTTCTTGCCTGACGCGACTGAAGCCTTGCTGAGGAAGCAGCGGCGAAGTGCTGTTCACTCCAAGCCAAAGCCTCTGCGAAAGCACAGCATGCGCTGAGAAATGTTCTGCGGGCTGCTGATGCTTGCCTGAGGCCAGTCTCACGGTGGGAGAAACCCCGCATACAGCGAAAGCCTCTTTGCCTGGGCATCTCCCCTTGGAAAGTGTAGCATTCGTTGGGAAATCAGAGTTGGGTTTTGGGATGCTGCTGCTACTTGCCTGAGCTAGTCTCCGCAGCACGGTGGAAGATAACCGCAAGGAGCGAAATACTCTTTGCCCTAGCATCCCCTCTGCGTGAGAGAGAAGCAAGGTTGCACACGTCTGTCACCGCGCTCCCCAGGAACAAGTGTGGGTAATGCGCAACAAGCCGCCCCCGGGGAAGAGAAGGAGTCCTTGGCCCTGGGATCAGGAAACGCTCAGGAACCAGGATAGCCTGCCGTGGCACGAACAGCAGGTCGGAGGCAATACAAGTGTCACCCTAGAGATGGAAGCCTGGATGGGAAGGAGACATGAGGGGACGACTAGGGCAGGGGCGTGTGCTCCACTCTGAGGATGGAATCTGGGCAGAAAGCAGGCAGAAGGGGACAGCATCTCTTTGGCCACACGTCGCAGGGGAAGCCTTGGCATTGCCACCAGGTGCCGTACTCGGAACTCGCAGAAACAACCCCATGGAGAAACTGGCAGTCAGATGCTGTCTTCCACCAAGATGTGGCAGCGTTGTCGGTGGAAGGAGGTGTGCCAGGGAAGGAGTGGAGAGAGTCCCCCAAAGTACCCGATCCCAGTGCACGGGCAGTGTGCAGGGATCCTTTCGCCTCCTCTCTCTTGTGGTGAAGGCACTGGCCTAGGCCCAGAGTCTGCCGGAGCGCCGGAGCAAAAGGAAAAGCCTTACCTAAGCCAGGAGATGGTAATAGGCATAGAGTGCCATGCTAGGCCCCACACGCTGCTGCAGCGTGGTGTCTGTGTCTGCTTAGTTCGGCTTAGCAAGGTGAACCCCGGGCGCGAACTTGGAGCTCGGGAACTCAAAGCCCAAGATGAAACAGCTCTCCCGCGGCTCTTCTTCCCTGCGGCGAAGAACAAACGACCAAAGCCTTACTGAGAAAGCAGTAGCGATGTGCGGGTCACGCCAAGCTGAAAACCTCTGCGAAAGCTTAGAAGTCGCTGAGAAATCGAGTCGGTTCTGTGGGCTGCTTTCGTTGCTTGCCTTAGCTTAGTATTCACAGCACGATGGGAGAAACCCGCATAGAGGGAAAGCCTCTTTGCTGGGGCATCCCCTCTGGGAAAGCACAGCATTTTTTGGGAAATCAGAGTCGGGTCTGTGGGATGCTGCCTGCTGCTTGCCGGAGCTAGTCTCCACAGCACGATGTAATAAACCCGCATGCAGCGAAATGCTCTTTGCCTGGGCATCCCCTCTGTCGGAGAGAAGCGCGGTGGCGCCTGTGGAAAGAGCCTTAAGGAAAGGGACACGTCCGTCACTGCAGAGCGACGGAAGCCTGGCTGCTAAGGAGACACGAGGACAAGATGAGGGCAGTGGAAAGGGCTCCACTCTGAGGAAGGAGTCTGGGCAGAAAGCATGCCTGTCCTGAGCCTTTGGGTCTAAGGAGAAAGCGATCCTTGGCCACCTGTCCGTGGTGGAGACATGGGTTTACCACCAGGTGCCGACGCTGAACTCGAGAAACAACGCCCAGAAAGAACTGGCCATCAGATGCCATCTTCGTCCACAATGTGGAAGCTTGGAGGAGTCAAGGGGTTTAGGGAAAGGAGTGGGGACAGTCCCCCCAAGGCTCCCTATTCAGTGCACGGGCGGTGTGCTGGGATCCTGTCACCTCTCCTTTCCTGTGGGGAAAGCACTGGCCTAGTCCGTGAATCTGCCTGAGCGCCAGAGTAAAAGGCCAAGCGATGCCTTCACCGGGAGATGTTAGTGTGCCTAGAGTGCAATCCTTGGCTACGCACGCTACTGCAGGGTTGTGGCTATGTCTGCTTAGTTCGGCCTGGTAGGGTGAACCAAGGACGCTAACATGGATCCCAGGAAAGCAAGGCCCAAGAGGCACCAGCTCTCCAGCAGCTCTTCTTGCCTGACGCGACTGAAGCCTTGCTGAGGCAGCAGCGGCGAAGTGCTGTTCACTCCAAGCCAAAGCCTCTGCGAAAGCACAGCATGCGCTGAGAAATGTTCTGCGGGCTGCTGATGCTTGCCTGAGGCCAGTCTCACGGTGGGAGAAACCCCGCATACAGCGAAAGCCTCTTTGCCTGGGCATCTCCCCTTGGAAAGTGTAGCATTCGTTGGGAAATCAGAGTTGGGTTTTGGGATGCTGCTGCTACTTGCCTGAGCTAGTCTCCGCAGCACGGTGGAAGATAACCGCAAGGAGCGAAATACTCTTTGCCCTAGCATCCCCTCTGCGTGAGAGAGAAGCAAGGTTGCACACGTCTGTCACCGCGCTCCCCAGGAACAAGTGTGGGTAATGCGCAACAAGCCGCCCCCGGGGAAGAGAAGGAGTCCTTGGCCCTGGGATCAGGAAACGCTCAGGAACCAGGATAGCCTGCCGTGGCACGAACAGCAGGTCGGAGGCAATACAAGTGTCACCCTAGAGATGGAAGCCTGGATGGGAAGGAGACATGAGGGGACGACTAGGGCAGGGGCGTGTGCTCCACTCTGAGGATGGAATCTGGGCAGAAAGCAGGCAGAAGGGGACAGCATCTCTTTGGCCACACGTCGCAGGGGAAGCCTTGGCATTGCCACCAGGTGCCGTACTCGGAACTCGCAGAAACAACCCCATGGAGAAACGGGCAGTCAGATGCTGTCTTCCACCAAGATGTGGCAGCGTTGTCGGTGGAAGGAGGTGTGCCAGGGAAGGAGTGGAGAGAGTCCCCCAAAGTACCCGATCCCAGTGCACGGGCAGTGTGCAGGGATCCTTTCGCCTCCTCTCTCTTGTGGTGAAGGCACTGGCCTAGGCCCAGAGTCTGCCGGAGCGCCGGAGCAAAAGGAAAAGCCTTACCTACGCCAGGAGATGGTAATAGGCATAGAGTGCCATGCTAGGCCCCACACGCTGCTGCAGCGTGGTGTCCGTGTCTGCTTAGTTCGGCTTAGCAAGGTGAACCCCGGGCGCGAACTTGGAGCTCGGGAACTCAAAGCCCAAGATGAAACAGCTCTCCCGCGGCTCTTCTTCCCTGCCGCGAAGAACGAACGACCAAAGCCTTACTGAGAAAGCAGTAGCGAAGTGCGGGTCACGCCAAGCTGAAAACCTCTGCGAAAGCTTAGAAGTCGCTGAGAAATCGAGTCGGTTCTGTGGGCTGCTTTCGTTGCTTGCCTTAGCTTAGTATTCACAGCACGATGGGAGAAACCCGCATAGAGGGAAAGCCTCTTTGCTGGGGCATCCCCTCTGGGAAAGCACAGCATTCTTTGGGAAATCAGAGTCGGGTCTGTGGGATGCTGCCTGCTGCTTGCCGGAGCTAGTCTCCACAGCACGATGTAATAAACCCGCATGCAGCGAAATGCTCTTTGCCTGGGCATCCCCTCTGTCGGAGAGAAGCGCGGTGGCGCCTGTGGAAAGAGCCTTAAGGAAAGGGACACGTCCGTCACTGCAGAGCGACGGAAGCCTGGCTGCTAAGGAGACACGAGGACAAGATGAGGGCAGTGGAAAGGGCTCCACTCTGAGGAAGGAGTCTGGGCAGAAAGCATGCCTGTCCTGAGCCTTTGGGTCTAAGGAGAAAGCGATCCTTGGCCACCTGTCCGTGGTGGAGACATGGGTTTACCACCAGGTGCCGACGCTGAACTCGAGAAACAACGCCCAGAAAGAACTGGCCATCAGATGCCATCTTCGTCCACAATGTGGAAGCTTGGAGGAGTCAAGGGGTTTAGGGAAAGGAGTGGGGACAGTCCCCCCAAGGCTCCCTATTCAGTGCACGGGCGGTGTGCTGGGATCCTGTCACCTCTCCTTTCCTGTGGGGAAAGCACTGGCCTAGTCCGTGAATCTGCCTGAGCGCCAGAGTAAAAGGCCAAGCGATGCCTTCACCGGGAGATGTTAGTGTGCCTAGAGTGCAATCCTTGGCTACGCACGCTACTGCAGGGTTGTGGCTATGTCTGCTTAGTTCGGCCTGGTAGGGTGAACCAAGGACGCTAACATGGATCCCAGGAAAGCAAGGCCCAAGAGGCACCAGCTCTCCAGCAGCTCTTCTTGCCTGACGCGACTGAAGCCTTGCTGAGGAAGCAGCGGCGAAGTGCTGTTCACTCCAAGCCAAAGCCTCTGCGAAAGCACAGCATGCGCTGAGAAATGTTCTGCGGGCTGCTGATGCTTGCCTGAGGCCAGTCTCACGGTGGGAGAAACCCCGCATACAGCGAAAGCCTCTTTGCCTGGGCATCTCCCCTTGGAAAGTGTAGCATTCGTTGGGAAATCAGAGTTGGGTTTGGGGATGCTGCTGCTACTTGCCTGAGCTAGTCTCCGCAGCACGGTGGAAGATAACCGCAAGGATCGAAATACTCTTTGCCCTAGCATCCCCTCTGCGTGAGAGAGAAGCAAGGTTGCACACGTCTGTCACCGCGCTCCCCAGGAACAAGTGTGGGTAATGCGCAACAAGCCGCCCCCGGGGAAGAGAAGGAGTCCTTGGCCCTGGGATCAGGAAACGCTCAGGAACCAGGATAGCCTGCCGTGGCACGAACAGCAGGTCGGAGGCAATACAAGAGTCACCCTAGAGATGGAAGCCTGGATGGGAAGGAGACATGAGGGGACGACTAGGGCAGGGGCGTGTGCTCCACTCTGAGGATGGAATCTGGGCAGAAAGCAGGCAGAAGGGGACAGCATCTCTTTGGCCACACGTCGCAGGGGAAGCCTTGGCATTGCCACCAGGTGCCGTACTCGGAACTCGCAGAAACAACCCCATGGAGAAACGGGCAGTCAGATGCTGTCTTCCACCAAGATGTGGCAGCGTTGTCGGTGGAAGGAGGTGTGCCAGGGAAGGAGTGGAGAGAGTCCCCCAAAGTACCCGATCCCAGTGCACGGGCAGTGTGCAGGGATCCTTTCGCCTCCTCTCTCTTGTGGTGAAGGCACTGGCCTAGGCCCAGAGTCTGCCGGAGCGCCGGAGCAAAAGGAAAAGCCTTACCTACGCCAGGAGATGGTAATAGGCATAGAGTGCCATGCTAGGCCCCACACGCTGCTGCAGCGTGGTGTCTGTGTCTGCTTAGTTCGGCTTAGCAAGGTGAACCCCGGGCGCGAACTTGGAGCTCGGGAACTCAAAGCCCAAGATGAAACAGCTCTCCCGCGGCTCTTCTTCCCGGCCGCGAAGAACAAACGACCAAAGCCTTACTGAGAAAGCAGTAGCGAAGTGCGGGTCACGCCAAGCTGAAAACCTCTGCGAAAGCTTAGAATTCGCTGAGAAATCGAGTCGGTTCTGTGGGCTGCTTTCGTTGCTTGCCTTAGCTTAGTATTCACAGCACGATGGGAGAAACCCGCATAGAGGGAAAGCCTCTTTGCTGGGGCATCCCCTCTGGGAAAGCACAGCATTCTTTGGGAAATCAGAGTCGGGTCTGTGGGATGCTGCCTGCTGCATGCCGGAGCTAGTCTCCACAGCACGATGTAATAAACCCGCATGCAGCGAAATGCTCTTTGCCTGGGCATCCCCTCTGTCGGAGAGAAGCGCGGTGGCGCCTGTGGAAAGAGCCTTAAGCAAAGGGACACGTCTGTCACTGCAGAGCGACGGAAGCCTGGCTGCTAAGGAGACACGAGGACAAGATGAGGGCAGTGGAAAGGGCTCCACTCTGAGGAAGGAGTCTGGGCAGAAAGCATGCCTGTCCTGAGCCTTTGGGTCTAAGGAGAAAGCGATCCTTGGCCACCTGTCCGTGGTGGAGACATGGGTTTACAACCAGGTGCCGACGCTGAACTCGAGAAACAACGTCCAGAAAGAACTGGCCATCAGATGCCATCTTTGTTCACAATGTGGAAGCTTGGAGGAGTCAAGGGATTTAGGGAAAGGAGTGGGGACAGTCCCCCCAAGGCTCCCTATTCAGTGCACGGGCGGTGTGCTGGGATCCTGTCACCTCTCCTTTCCTGTGGGGAAAGCACTGGCCTAGTCCGTGAATCTGCCTGAGCGCCAGAGTAAAAGGCCAAGCGATGCCTTCACCGAGAGATGGTAGTGTGCCTAGAGTGCAATCCTTGGCTACGCACACTACTGCAGGGTTGTGGCTATGTCTGCTTAGTTCGGCCTGGCAGGGTGAACCCAGGACGCTAACATGGAGCCCAGGAAAGCAAGGCCCAAGAGGCACCAGCTCTCCAGCAGCTCTTCTTGCCTGACGGGACTGAAGCCTTGCTGAGGAAGCAGCGGCGAAGTGCTGTTCACTCCAAGCCAAAGACTCTGCGAAAGCACAGCATGCGCTGAGAAATGTTCTGCAGGCTGCTGATGCTTGCCTGAGGCCAGTCTCACGGTGGGAGAAACCCGGCATACAGCGAAAGCCTCTTTGCCTGGGCATCTCCCCTGGGAAAGTGTAGCATTCGTTGGGAAATCAGAGTTGGGTTTGGGGATGCTGCTGCTATTTGCCTGAGCTAGTCTCCGTCGCACGGTGGAAGATAACCGCAAGGAGCGAAATACTCTTTGCCCTAGCATCCCCTCTGCGTGAGATAGAAGCATGGTTGCACAAGTCTGTCACCGCGCTCCCCAGGAACAAGTGTGGGGAAGGCGCAACAAGCCGCCACCGGGGAAGAGAAGGAGTCCTTGGCCCTGGGGTCAGGAAACGCTCAGGAACCAGGATAGCCTGCCATGGCACGAACAGCAGGTCGGAGGCAATACAAGTGTCACCCGCTCCCTGTGCCTAGAGATGGAAGCCTGGATGGGAAGGAGACATGAGGGGACGACTAGGGCAGGGGCGTGTGCTCCACTCTGAGGATGGAATCTGGGCAGAAAGCAGGCAGAAGGGGACAGCATCTCTTTGGCCACACGTCGCAAGGGAAGCCTTGGCATTGCCACCAGGTGCCGTACTCGGAACTCGCAGAAACAACCCCATGGAGAACGGGCAGGCAGATGCTGTCTTCCACCAAGATGTGGCAGCGTTTTCGGTGGAAGGAGGTGTGCCAGGGAAGGAGTGGAGAGAGTCCCCCACAGTACCCGATCCCAGTGCACGGGCAGTGTGCAGGGATCCTTTCGCCTCCTCTCTCCTGTGGTGAAGGCACTGGCCTAGGCCCAGAGTCTGCCGGAGCGCCGGAGCAAAAGGAAAAGCCTTACCTACGCCAGGAGATGGTAATAGGCATAGAGTGCCATGCTAGGCCCCACACGCTGCTGCAGCGTGGTGTCTGTGTCTGCTTAGTTCGGCTTAGCAAGGTGAACCCCGGGCGCGAACTTGGAGCTCGGGAACTCAAAGCCCAAGATGAAACAGCTCTCCCGCGGCTCTTCTTCCCTGCGGCGAAGAACAAACGACCAAAGCCTTACTGAGAAAGCAGTAGCGAAGTGCGGGTCACGCCAAGCTGAAAACCTCTGCGAAAGCTTAGAAGTCGCTGAGAAATCGAGTCGGTTCTGTGGGCTGCTTTCGTTGCTTGCCTTAGCTTAGTATTCACAGCACGATGGGAGAAACCCGCATAGAGGGAAAGCCTCTTTGCTGGGGCATCCCCTCTGGGAAAGCACAGCATTCTTTGGGAAATCAGAGTCGGGTCTGTGGGATGCTGCCTGCTGCTTGCCGGAGCTAGTCTCCACAGCACGATGTAATAAACCCGCATGCAGCGAAATGCTCTTTGCCTGGGCATCCCCTCTGTCGGAGAGAAGCGCGGTGGCGCCTGTGGAAAGAGCCTTAAGGAAAGGGACACGTCTCTCACTGCAGAGCGACGGAAGCCTGGCTGCTAAGGAGACACGAGGACAAGATGAGGGCAGTGGAAAGGGCTCCACTCTGAGGAAGGAGTCTGGGCAGAAAGCATGCCTGTCCTGAGCCTTTGGGTCTAAGGAGAAAGCGATCCTTGGCCACCTGTCCGTGGTGGAGACATGGGTTTACCACCAGGTGCCGACGCTGAACTCGAGAAACAACGCCCAGAAAGAACTGGCCATCAGATGCCATCTTCGTCCACAATGTGGAAGCTTGGAGGAGTCAAGGGGTTTAGGGAAAGGAGTGGGGACAGTCCCCCCAAGGCTCCCTATTCAGTGCACGGGCGGTGTGCTGGGATCCTGTCACCTCTCCTTTCCTGTGGGGAAAGCACTGGCCTAGTCCGTGAATCTGCCTGAGCGCCAGAGTAAAAGGCCAAGCGATGCCTTCACCGGGAGATGGTAGTGTGCCTAGAGTGCAATCCTTGGCTATGCACGCTACTGCAGGGTTGTGGCTATGTCTGCTTAGTTCGGCCTGGCAGGGTGAACCAAGGACGCTAACATGGAGCCCAGGAAAGCAAGGCCCAAGAGGCACCAGCTCTACAGCAGCTCTTCTTGCCTGACGCGACTGAAGCCTTGCTGAGGAAGCAGCGGCGAAGTGCTGTTCACTCCAAGCCAAAGCCTCTGCGAAAGCACAGCATGCGCTGAGAAATGTTCTGCGGGCTGCTGATGCTTGCCTGAGGCCAGTCTCACGGTGGGAGAAACCCCGCATACAGCGAAAGCCTCTTTGCCTGGGCATCTCCCCTGGGAAAGTGTAGCATTCGTTGGGAAATCAGAGTTGGGTTTGGGGATGCTGCTGCTACTTGCCTGAGCTAGTCTCGGCCGCACGGTGGAAGATAACCGCAAGGAGCGAAATACTCTTTGCCCTAGCATCCCCTCTGCCTGAGAGAGAAGCATGGTTGCACACGTCTGTCACCGCGCTCCCCAGGAACAAGTGTGGGTAATGCGCAACAAGCCGCCACCGGGGAAGAGAAGGAGTCCTTGGCCCTGCGGTCAGGAAACGCTCAGGAATCAGGATAGCCTGCCGTGGCACGAACAGCAGGTCGGAGGCAATACAAGTGTCACCCGCTCCCTGTGCCTAGAGATGGAAGCCTGGATGGGAAGGAGACATGAGGGGACGACTAGGGCAGGGGCGTGTGCTCCACTCTGAGGATGGAATCTGGGCAGAAAGCAGGCAGAAGGGGACAGCATCTCTTTGGCCACACGTCGCAAGGGAAGCCTTGGCATTGCCACCAGGTCCCGTTCTCGGAACTCGCAGAAACAACCCCATGGAGAAACGGGCAGTCAGATGCTGTCTTCCACCAAGAGGTGGCAGCGTTGTCAGTGGAAGGGGGTGTGCCAGGGAAGGAGTGGAGAGAGTCCCCCACAGTACCCGATCCCAGTGCACGGGCAGTGTGCAGGGATCCTTTCGCCTCCTCTCTCTTGTGGTGAAGGCACTGGCCTAGGCCCAGTGTCTGCCGGAGCGCCGGAGCAAAAGGAAAAGCCTTACCTACGCCAGGAGATGGTAATAGGCATAGAGTGCCATGCTAGGCCCCACACGCTGCTGCAGCGTGGTGTCTGTGTCTACTTAGTTCGGCTTAGCAAGGTGAACCCCGGGCGCGAACTTGGAGCTCGGGAATTCAAAGCCCAAGATGAAACAGCTCTCCCGCGGCTCTTCTTCCCTGCGGCGAAGAACAAACGACCAAAGCCTTACTGAGAAAGCAGTAGCGAAGTGCGGGTCACGCCAAGCTGAAAACCTCTGCGAAAGCTTAGAAGTCGCTGAGAAATCGAATCGGTTCTGTGGGCTGCTTTCGTTGCTTGCCTTAGCTTAGTATTCACAGCACGATGGGAGAAACCCGCATAGAGGGAAAGCCTCTTTGCTGGGGCATCCCCTCTGGGAAAGCACAGCATTCTTTGGGAAATCAGAGTCGGGTCTGTGGGATGCTGCCTGCTGCTTGCCGGAGCTAGTCTCCACAGCACGATGTAATAAACCCGCATGCAGCGAAATGCTCTTTGCCTGGGCATCCCCTCTGTCGGAGAGAAGCGCGGTGGCGCCTGTGGAAAGAGCCTTAAGGAAAGGGACACGTCCGTCACTGCAGAGCGACGGAAGCCTGGCTGCTAAGGAGACACGAGGACAAGATGAGGGCAGTGGAAAGGGCTCCACTCTGAGGAAGGAGTCTGGGCAGAAAGCATGCCTGTCCTCAGCCTTTGGGTCTAAGGAGAAAGCGATCCTTGGCCACCTGTCCGTGGTGGAGACATGGGTTTACCACCAGGTGCCGACGCTGAACTCGAGAAACAACGCCCAGAAAGAACTGGCCATCAGATGCCATCTTCGTCCACAATGTGGAAGCTTGGAGGAGTCAAGGGGTTTAGGGAAAGGAGTGGGGACAGTCCCCCAAGGCTCCCTATTCAGTGCACGGGCGGTGTGCTGGGATCCTGTCACCTCTCCTTTCCTGTGGGGAAAGCACTGGCCTAGTCCGTGAATCTGCCTGAGCGCCAGAGTAAAAGGCCAAGCGATGCCTTCACCGGGAGATGGTAGTGTGCCTAGAGTGCAATCCTTGGCTACGCACGCTACTGCAGGGTTGTGGCTATGTCTGCTTAGTTCGGCCTGGCAGGGTGAACCCAGGACGCTAACATGGAGCCCAGGAAAGCAAGGCCCAAGAGGCACCAGCTCTCCAGCAGCTCTTCTTGCCTGACGCGACTGAAGCCTTGCTGAGGAAGCAGCGGCGAAGTGCTGTTCACTCCAAGCCAAAGCCTCTGCGAAAGCACAGCATGCGCTGAGAAATGTTCTGCAGGCTGCTGATGCTTGCCTGAGGCCAGTCTCACGGTGGGAGAAACCCGGCATACAGCAAAGCCTCTTGGCCTGGGCATCTCCCCTGGGAAAGTGTAGCATTCGTTGGGAAATCAGAGTTGGGTTTGGGGATGCTGCTGCTACTTGCCTGAGCTAGTCTCCGCCGCACGGTGGAAGATAACCGCAAGGAGCGAAATACTCTTTGCCCTAGCATCCCCTCTGCCTGAGAGAGAAGCATGGTTGCACACGTCTGTCACCGCGCTCCCCAGGAACAAGTGTGGGTAATGCGCAACAAGCCGCCCCCGGGGAAGAGAAGGAGTCCTTGGCCCTGGGGTCAGGAAACGCTCAGGAATCAGGATTGCCTGCCGTGGCACGAACAGCAGGTCGGAGGCAATACAAGTGTCACCCGCTCCCTGTGCCTAGAGATGGAAGCCTGGATGGGAAGGAGACATGAGGGGACGACTAGGGCAGGGGCGTGTGCTCCACTCTGAGGATGGAATCTGGGCAGAAAGCAGGCAGAAGGGGACAGCATCTCTTTGGCCACACGTCGCAAGGGAAGCCTTGGCATTGCCACCAGGTGCCGTACTCGGAACTCGCAGAAACAACCCCATGGAGAAACGGGCAGTCAGATGCTGTCTTCCACCAAGATGTCGCAGCGTTGTCAGTGGAAGGGGGTGTGCCAGGGAAGGAGTGGAGAGAGTCCCCCACAGTACCCGATCCCAGTGCACGGGCAGTGTGCAGGGATCCTTTCGCCTCCTCTCTCTTGTGGTGAAGGCACTGGCCTAGGCCCAGTGTCTGCCGGAGCGCCGGAGCAAAAGGAAAAGCCTTACCTACGCCAGGAGATGGTAATAGGCATAGAGTGCCATGCTAGGCCCCACACGCTGCTGCAGCGTGGTGTCTGTGTCTGCTTAGTTCGGCTTAGCAAGGTGAACCCCGGGCGCGAACTTGGAGCTCGGGAACTCAAAGCCCAAGATGAAACAGCTCTCCCGCGTCTCTTCTTCCCTGCGGCGAAGAACAAACGACCAAAGCCTTACTGAGAAAGCAGTAGCGAAGTGCGGGTCACGCCAAGCTGAAAACCTCTGCGAAAGCTTAGAAGTCGCTGAGAAATCGAGTCGGTTCTGTGGGCTGCTTTCGTTGCTTGCCTTAGCTTAGTATTCACAGCACGATGGGAGAAACCCGCATAGAGGGAAAGCCTCTTTGCTGGGGCATCCCCTCTGGGAAAGCACAGCATTCTTTGGGAAATCAGAGTCGGGTCTGTGGGATGCTGCCTGCTGCTTGCCGGAGCTAGTCTCCACAGCACGATGTAATAAACCCGCATGCAGCGAAATGCTCTTTGCCTGGGCATCCCCTCTGTCGGAGAGAAGCGCGGTGGCGCCTGTGGAAAGAGCCTTAAGCAAAGGGACACGTCTGTCACTGCAGAGCGACGGAAGCCTGGCTGCTAAGGAGACACGAGGACAAGATGAGGGCAGTGGAAAGGGCTCCACTCTGAGGAAGGAGTCTGGGCAGAAAGCATGCCTGTCCTGAGCCTTTGGGTCTAAGGAGAAAGCGATCCTTGGCCACCTGTCCGTGGTGGAGACATGGGTTTACCACCAGGTGCCGACGCTGAACTCGAGAAACAACGCCCAGAAAGAACTGGCCATCAGATGCCATCTTCGTCCACAATGTGGAAGCTTGGAGGAGTCAAGGGATTTAGGGAAAGGAGTGGGGACAGTCCCCCCAAGGCTCCCTATTCAGTGCACGGGCGGTGTGCTGGGATCCTGTCACCTCTCCTTTCCTGTGGGGAAAGCACTGGCCTAGTCCGTGAATCTGCCTGAGCGCCAGAGTAAAAGGCCAAGCGATGCCTTCACCGAGAGATGGTAGTGTGCCTAGAGTGCAATCCTTGGCTACGCACACTACTGCAGGGTTGTGGCTATGTCTGCTTAGTTCGGCCTGGCAGGGTGAACCCAGGACGCTAACATGGAGCCCAGGAAAGCAAGGCCCAAGAGGCACCAGCTCTCCAGCAGCTCTTCTTGCCTGACGGGACTGAAGCCTTGCTGAGGAAGCAGCGGCGAAGTGCTGTTCACTCCAAGCCAAAGACTCTGCGAAAGCACAGCATGCGCTGAGAAATGTTCTGCAGGCTGCTGATGCTTGCCTGAGGCCAGTCTCACGGTGGGAGAAACCCGGCATACAGCGAAAGCCTCTTTGCCTGGGCATCTCCCCTGGGAAAGTGTAGCATTCGTTGGGAAATCAGAGTTGGGTTTGGGGATGCTGCTGCTATTTGCCTGAGCTAGTCTCCGTCGCACGGTGGAAGATAACCGCAAGGAGCGAAATACTCTTTGCCCTAGCATCCCCTCTGCGTGAGATAGAAGCATGGTTGCACAAGTCTGTCACCGCGCTCCCCAGGAACAAGTGTGGGGAAGGCGCAACAAGCCGCCACCGGGGAAGAGAAGGAGTCCTTGGCCCTGGGGTCAGGAAACGCTCAGGAACCAGGATAGCCTGCCATGGCACGAACAGCAGGTCGGAGGCAATACAAGTGTCACCCGCTCCCTGTGCCTAGAGATGGAAGCCTGGATGGGAAGGAGACATGAGGGGACGACTAGGGCAGGGGCGTGTGCTCCACTCTGAGGATGGAATCTGGGCAGAAAGCAGGCAGAAGGGGACAGCATCTCTTTGGCCACACGTCGCAAGGGAAGCCTTGGCATTGCCACCAGGTGCCGTACTCGGAACTCGCAGAAACAACCCCATGGAGAACGGGCAGGCAGATGCTGTCTTCCACCAAGATGTGGCAGCGTTTTCGGTGGAAGGAGGTGTGCCAGGGAAGGAGTGGAGAGAGTCCCCCACAGTACCCGATCCCAGTGCACGGGCAGTGTGCAGGGATCCTTTCGCCTCCTCTCTCCTGTGGTGAAGGCACTGGCCTAGGCCCAGAGTCTGCCGGAGCGCCGGAGCAAAAGGAAAAGCCTTACCTACGCCAGGAGATGGTAATAGGCATAGAGTGCCATGCTAGGCCCCACACGCTGCTGCAGCGTGGTGTCTGTGTCTGCTTAGTTCGGCTTAGCAAGGTGAACCCCGGGCGCGAACTTGGAGCTCGGGAACTCAAAGACCAAGATGAAACAGCTCTCCCGCGGCTCTTCTTCCCTGCGGCGAAGAACAAACGACCAAAGCCTTACTGAGAAAGCAGTAGCGAAGTGCGGGTCACGCCAAGCTGAAAACCTCTGCGAAAGCTTAGAAGTCGCTGAGAAATCGAGTCGGTTCTGTGGGCTGCTTTCGTTGCTTGCCTTAGCTTAGTATTCACAGCACGATGGGAGAAACCCGCATAGAGGGAAAGCCTCTTTGCTGGGGCATCCCCTCTGGGAAAGCACAGCATTCTTTGGGAAATCAGAGTCGGGTCTGTGGGATGCTGCCTGCTGCTTGCCGGAGCTAGTCTCCACAGCACAATGTAATAAACCCGCATGCAGCGAAATGCTCTTTGCCTGGGCATCCCCTCTGTCGGAGAGAAGCGCGGTGGCGCCTGTGGAAAGAGCCTTAAGGAAAGGGACACGTCTCTCACTGCAGAGCGACGGAAGCCTGGCTGCTAAGGAGACACGAGGACAAGATGAGGGCAGTGGAAAGGGCTCCACTCTGAGGAAGGAGTCTGGGCAGAAAGCATGCCTCTCCTGAGCCTTTGGGTCTAAGGAGAAAGCGATCCTTGGCCACCTGTCCGTGGTGGAGACATGGGTTTACCACCAGGTGCCGACGCTGAACTCGAGAAACAACGCCCAGAAAGAACTGGCCATCAGATGCCATCTTCGTCCACAATGTGGAAGCTTGGAGGAGTCAAGGGGTTTAGGGAAAGGAGTGGGGACAGTCCCCCAAGGCTCCCTATTCAGTGCACGGGCGGTGTGCTGGGATCCTGTCACCTCTCCTTTCCTGTGGGGAAAGCACTGGCCTAGTCCGTGAATCTGCCTGAGCGCCAGAGTAAAAGGCCAAGCGATGCCTTCACCGGGAGATGGTAGTGTGCCTAGAGTGCAATCCTTGGCTACGCACGCTACTGCAGGGTTGTGGCTATGTCTGCTTAGTTCGGCCTGGCAGGGTGAACCCAGGACGCTAACATGGAGCCCAGGAAAGCAAGGCCCAAGAGGCACCAGCTCTCCAGCAGCTCTTCAGGCCTGACGCGACTGAAGCCTTGCTGAGGAAGCAGCGGCGAAGTGCTGTTCACTCCAAGCCAAAGCCTCTGCGAAAGCACAGCATGCGCTGAGAAATGTTCTGCAGGCTGCTGATGCTTGCCTGAGGCCAGTCTCACGGTGGGAGAAACCCGGCATACAGCAAAGCCTCTTGGCCTGGGCATCTCCCCTGGGAAAGTGTAGCATTCGTTGGGAAATCAGAGTTGGGTTTGGGGATGCTGCTGCTACTTGCCTGAGCTAGTCTCCGCCGCACGGTGGAAGATAACCGCAAGGAGCGAAATACTCTTTGCCCTAGCATCCCCTCTGCCTGAGAGAGAAGCATGGTTGCACACGTCTGTCACCGCGCTCCCCAGGAACAAGTGTGGGTAATGCGCAACAAGCCGCCCCCGGGGAAGAGAAGGAGTCCTTGGCCCTGGGGTCAGGAAACGCTCAGGAATCAGGATTGCCTGCCGTGGCACGAACAGCAGGTCGGAGGCAATACAAGTGTCACCCGCTCCCTGTGCCTAGAGATGGAAGCCTGGATGGGAAGGAGACATGAGGGGACGACTAGGGCAGGGGCGTGTGCTCCACTCTGAGGATGGAATCTGGGCAGAAAGCAGGCAGAAGGGGACAGCATCTCTTTGGCCACACGACGCAAGGGAAGCCTTGGCATTGCCACCAGGTGCCGTACTCGGAACTCGCAGAAACAACCCCATGGAGAAACGGGCAGTCAGATGCTGTCTTCCACCAAGATGTCGCAGCGTTGTCAGTGGAAGGGGGTGTGCCAGGGAAGGAGTGGAGAGAGTCCCCCACAGTACCCGATCCCAGTGCACGGGCAGTGTGCAGGGATCCTTTCGCCTCCTCTCTCTTGTGGTGAAGGCACTGGCCTAGGCCCAGTGTCTGCCGGAGCGCCGGAGCAAAAGGAAAAGCCTTACCTACGCCAGGAGATGGTAATTGGCATAGAGTGCCATGCTAGGCCCCACACGCTGCTGCAGCGTGGTGTCTGTGTCTGCTTAGTTCGGCTTAGCAAGGTGAACCCCGGGCGCGAACTTGGAGCTCGGGAACTCAAAGCCCAAGATGAAACAGCTCTCCCGCGTCTCTTCTTCCCTGCGGCGAAGAACAAACGACCAAAGCCTTACTGAGAAAGCAGTAGCGAAGTGCGGGTCACGCCAAGCTGAAAACCTCTGCGAAAGCTTAGAAGTCGCTGAGAAATCGAGTCGGTTCTGTGGGCTGCTTTCGTTGCTTGCCTTAGCTTAGTATTCACAGCACGATGGGAGAAACCCGCATAGAGGGAAAGCCTCTTTGCTGGGGCATCCCCTCTGGGAAAGCACAGCATTCTTTGGGAAATCAGAGTCGGGTCTGTGGGATGCTGCCTGCTGCTTGCCGGAGCTAGTCTCCACAGCACGATGTAATAAACCCGCATGCAGCGAAATGCTCTTTGCCTGGGCATCCCCTCTGTCGGAGAGAAGCGCGGTGGCGCCTGTGGAAAGAGCCTTAAGGAAAGGGACATGTCTGTCACTGCAGAGCGACGGAAGCCTGGCTGCTAAGGAGACACGAGGACAAGATGAGGGCAGTGGAAAGGGCTCCACTCTGAGGAAGGAGTCTGGGCAGAAAGCATGCCTGTCCTGAGCCTTTGGGTCTAAGGAGAAAGCGATCCTTGGCCACCGGTCCGTGGTGGAGACATGGGTTTACCACCAGGTGCCGACGCTGAACTCGAGAAACAACGCCCAGAAAGAACTGGCCATCAGATGCCATCAGATGCCATCTTCCACAATGTGGAAGCTTGGAGGAGTCAAGGGGTTTAGGGAAAGGAGTGGGGACAGTCCCCCCAAGGCTCCCTATTCAGTGCACGGGCGGTGTGCTGGGATCCTGTCACCTCTCCTTTCCTGTGGGGAAAGCACTGGCCTAGTCCGTGAATCTGCCTGAGCGCCAGAGTAAAAGGCCAAGCGATGCCTTCACCGACAGATGGTAGTGTGCCTAGAGTGCAATCCTTGGCTACGCACGCTACTGCAGGGTTGTGGCTATGTCTGCTTAGTTCGGCCTGGCAGGGTGAACCCAGGACGCTAACATGGAGCCCAGGAAAGCAAGGCCCAAGAGGCACCAGCTCTCCAGCAGCTCTTCTTGCCTGACGCGACTGAAGCCTTGCTGAGGAAGCAGCGGCGAAGTGCTGTTCACTCCAAGCCAAAGACTCTGCGAAAGCACAGCATGCGCTGAGAAATGTTCTGCAGGCTGCTGATGCTTGCCTGAGGCCAGTCTCACGGTGGGAGAAACCCGGCATACAGCGAAAGCCTCTTTGCCTGGGCATCTCCCCTGGGAAAGTGTAGCATTCGTTGGGAAATCAGAGTTGGGTTTGGGGATGCTGCTGCTACTTGCCTGAGCTAGTCTCCGCCGCACGGTGGAAGATAACCGCAAGGAGCGAAATACTCTTTGCCCTAGCATCCCCTCTGCGTGAGAGAGAAGCATGGTTGCACAAGTCTGTCACCGCGCTCCCCAGGAACAAGTGTGGGGAAGGCGCAACAAGCCGCCACCGGGGAAGAGAAGGAGTCCTTGGCCCTGGGGTCAGGAAACGCTCAGGAACCAGGATAGCCTGCCATGGCACGAACAGCAGGTCGGAGGCAATACAAGTGTCACCCGCTCCCTGTGCCTAGAGATGGAAGCCTGGATGGGAAGGAGACATGAGGGGACGACTAGGGCAGGGGCGTGTGCTCCACTCTGAGGATGGAATCTGGGCAGAAAGCAGGCAGAAGGGGACAGCATCTTTTTGGCCACACGTCGCAAGGGAAGCCTTGGCATTGCCACCAGGTGCCGTACTCGGAACTCGCAGAAACAACCCCATGGAGAACGGGCAGGCAGATGCTGTCTTCCACCAAGATGTGGCAGCGTTGTCGGTGGAAGGAGGTGTGCCAGGGAAGGAGTGGAGAGAGTCCCCCACAGTACCCGATCCCAGTGCACGGGCAGTGTGCAGGGATCCTTTCGCCTCCTCTCTCCTGTGGTGAAGGCACTGGCCTAGGCCCAGAGTCTGCCGGAGCGCCGGAGCAAAAGGAAAAGCCTTACCTAAACCAGGAGATGGTAATAGGCATAGAGTGCCATGCTAGGCCCCACACGCTGCTGCAGCGTGGTGTCTGTGTCTGCTTAGTTCGGCTTAGCAAGGTGAACCCCGGGCGCGAACTTGGAGCTCGGGAACTCAAAGCCCAAGATGAAACAGCTCTCCCGCGGCTCTTCTTCCCTGCGGCGAAGAACAAACGACCAAAGCCTTACTGAGAAAGCAGTAGCGAAGTGCGGGTCACGCCAAGCTGAAAACCTCTGCGAAAGCTTAGAAGTTGCTGAGAAATCGAGTCGGTTCTGTGGGCTGCTTTCGTTGCTTGCCTTAGCTTAGTATTCACAGCACGATGGGAGAAACCCGCATAGAGGGAAAGCCTCTTTGCTGGGGCATCCCCTCTGGGAAAGCACAGCATTCTTTGGGAAATCAGAGTCGGGTCTGTGGGATGCTGCCTGCTGCTTGCCGGAGCTAGTCTCCACAGCACGATGTAATAAACCCGCATGCAGCGAAATGCTCTTTGCCTGGGCATCCCCTCTGTCGGAGAGAAGCGCGGTGGCGCCTGTGGAAAGAGCCTTAAGGAAAGGGACACGTCTGTCACTACAGAGCGACGGAAGCCTGGCTGCTAAGGAGACACGAGGACAAGATGAGGGCAGTGGAAAGGGCTCCACTCTGAGGAAGGAGTCTGGGCAGAAAGCATGCCTCTCCTGAGCCTTTGGGTCTAAGGAGAAAGCGATCCTTGGCCACCTGTCCGTGGTGGAGACATGGGTTTACCACCAGGTGCCGACGCTGAACTCGAGAAACAACGCCCAGAAAGAACTGGCCATCAGATGCCATCAGATGCCATCTTCCACAATGTGGAAGCTTGGAGGAGTCAAGGGGTTTAGGGAAAGGAGTGGGGACAGTCCCCCAAGGCTCCCTATTCAGTGCACGGGCGGTGTGCTGGGATCCTGTCACCTCTCCTTTCCTGTGGGGAAAGCACTGGCCTAGTCCGTGAATCTGCCTGAGCGCCAGAGTAAAAGGCCAAGCGATGCCTTCACCGGGAGATGGTAGTGTGCCTAGAGTGCAATCCTTGGCTACGCACGCTACTGCAGGGTTGTGGCTATGTCTGCTTAGTTCGGCCTGGCAGGGTGAACCCAGGACGCTAACATGGAGCCCAGGAAAGCAAGGCCCAAGAGGCACCAGCTCTCCAGCAGCTCTTCTTGCCTGACTGACTGAAGCCTTGCTGAGGAAGCAGCGGCGAAGTGCTGTTCACTCCAAGCCAAAGCCTCTGCGAAAGCACAGCATGCGCTGAGAAATGTTCTGCAGGCTGCTGATGCTTGCCTGAGGCCAGTCTCACGGTGGGAGAAACCCGGCATACAGCGAAAGCCTCTTTGCCTGGGCATCTCCCCTGGGAAAGTGTAGCATTCGTTGGGAAATCAGAGTTGGGTTGGGGATGCTGCTGCTACTTGCCTGAGCTAGTCTCCGCCGCACGGTGGAAGATAACCGCAAGGAGCGAAATACTCTTTGCCCTAGCATCCCCTCTGCCTGAGAGAGAAGCATGGTTGCACACGTCTGTCACCGCGCTCCCCAGGAACAAGTGTGGGTAATGCGCAACAAGCCGCCCCCGGGGAAGAGAAGGAGTCCTTGGCCCTGGGGTCAGGAAACGCTCAGGAATCAGGATAGCCTGCCGTGGCACGAACAGCAGGTCAGAGGCAATCCAAGTGTCACCCGCTCCCTGTGCCTAGAGATGGAAGCCTGGATGGGAAGGAGACATGAGGGGACGACTAGGGCAGGGGCGTGTGCTCCACTCTGAGGATGGAATCTGGGCAGAAAGCAGGCAGAAGGGGACAGCATCTCTTTGGCCACACGTCGCAAGGGAAGCCTAAGCATTGCCACCAGGTGCCGTACTCGGAACTCGCAGAAACAACCCCATGGAGAAACGGGCAGTCAGATGCTGTCTTCCACCAAGATGTCGCAGCGTTGTCAGTGGAAGGGGGTGTGCCAGGGAAGGAGTGGAGAGAGTCCCCCACAGTACCCGATCCCAGTGCACGGGCAGTGTGCAGGGATCCTTTCGCCTCCTCTCTCTTGTGGTGAAGGCACTGGCCTAGGCCCAGAGTATGCCGGAGCGCCGGAGCAAAAGGAAAAGCCTTACCTACGCCAGGAGATGGTAATAGGCATAGAGTGCCATGCTAGGCCCCACACGCTGCTGCAGCGTGGTGTCTGTGTCTCCTTAGTTCGGCTTAGCAAGGTGAACCCCGGGCGCGAACTTGGAGCTCGGGAACTCAAAGCCCAAGATGAAACAGCTCTCCCGCGGCTCTTCTTCCCTGCCGCGAAGAACGAACGACCAAAGCCTTACTGAGAAAGCAGTAGCGAAGTGCGGGTCACGCCAAGCTGAAAACCTCTGCAAAACCTTAGAAGTCGCTGAGAAATCGAGTCGGGTCTGTGGGCTGCTTTCGTTGCTTGCCTTAGCTTAGTATTCACAGCACGATGGGAGAAACCCGCATAGAGGGAAAGCCTCTTTGCTGGGGCATCCCCTCTGGGAAAGCACAGCATTCTTTGGGAAATCAGAGTCGGGTCTGTGGGATGCTGCCTGCTGCTTGCCGGAGCTAGTCTCCACAGCACGATGTAATAAACCCGCATGCAGCGAAATGCTCTTTGCCTGGGCATCCCCTCTGTCGGAGAGAAAGGCGGTGGCGCCTGTGGAAAGAGCCTTAAGGAAAGGGACACGTCTGTCACTGCAGAGCGACGGAAGCCTGGCTGCTAAGGAGACACGAGGACAAGATGAGGGCAGTGGAAAGGGCTCCACTCTGAGGAAGGAGTCTGGGCAGAAAGCATGCCTGTCCTGAGTCTTTGGGTCTAAGGAGAAAGCGATCCTTGGCCACCTGTCCGTGGTGGAGAGATGGGTTTACAACCAGGTGCCGACGCTGAACTCGAGAAACAACGCCCAGAAAGAACTGGCCATCAGATGCCATCTTCGTCCACAATGTGGAAGCTTGGAGGAGTCAAGGGGTTTAGGGAAAGGAGTGGGGACAGTCCCCCCAAGGCTCCCTATTCAGTGCACGGGCGGTGTGCTGGGATCCTGTCACCTCTCCTTTCCTGTGGGGAAAGCACTGGCCTAGTCCGTGAATCTGCCTGAGCGCCAGAGTAAAAGGCCAAGCGATGCCTTCACCGAGAGATGGTAGTGTGCCTAGAGTGCAATCCTTGGCTACGCACGCTACTGCAGGGTTGTGGCTATGTCTGCTTAGTTCGGCCTGGCAGGGTGAACCCAGGACGCTAACATGGAGCCCAGGAAAGCAAGGCCCAAGAGGCACCAGCTCTCCAGCAGCTCTTCTTGCCTGACGCGACTGAAGCCTTGCTGAGGAAGCAGCGGCGAAGTGCTGTTCACTCCAAGCCAAAGCCTCTGCGAAAGCACAGCATGCGCTGAGAAATGTTCTGCAGGCTGCTGATGCTTGCCTGAGGCCAGTCTCACGGTGGGAGAAACCCGGCATACAGCGAAAGCCTCTTGGCCTGGGCATCTCCCTTGGGAAAGTGTAGCATTCGTTGGGAAATCAGAGTTGGGTTTGGGGATGCTGCTGCTACTTGCCTGAGCTAGTCTCCGCCGCACGGTGGAAGATAACCGCAAGGAGCGAAATACTCTTTGCCCTAGCATCCCCTCTGCCTGAGAGAGAAGCATGGTTGCACACGTCTGTCACCACGCTCCCCAGGAACAAGTGTGGGGAAGGCGCAACAAGCCGCCCCCGGGGAAGAGGAGTCTTTGGCCCTGGGGTCAGGAAACGCTCAGGAACCAGGATAGCCTGCCGTGGCACGAACAGCAGGTCGGAGGCAATACAAGTGTCACCCGCTCCCTGTGCCTAGAGATGGAAGACTGGATGGGAAGGAGACATGAGGGGACGACTAGGGCAGGGGCGTGTGCTCCACTCTGAGGATGGAATCTGGGCAGAAAGCAGGCAGAAGGGGACAGCATCTCTTTGGCCACACGTCGCAAGGGAAGCCTTGGCATTGCCACCAGGTGCCGTACTCGGAACTCGCAGAAACAACCCCATGGAGAAACGGGCAGGCAGATGCTGTCTTCCACCAAGATGTGGCAGCGTTGTCGGTGGAAGGGGGTGTGCCAGGGAAGGAGTGGAGAGAGTCCCCCACAGTACCCGATCCCAGTGCACGGGCAGTGTGCAGGGATCCTTTCGCCTCCTCTCTCCTGTGGTGAAGGCACTGGCCTAGGCCCAGAGTCTGCCGGAGCGCCGGAGCAAAAGGAAAAGCCTTACCTACGCCAGGAGATGGTAATAGGCATAGAGTGCCATGCTAGGCCCCACACGCTGCTGCAGCGTGGTGTCTGTGTCTGCTTAGTTCGGCTTAGCAAGGTGAACCCCGGGCGCGAACTTGGAGCTCGGGAACTCAAAGCCCAAGATGAAACAGCTCTCCCGCGGCTCTTCTTCCCTGCCGCGATGAACGAACGACCAAAGCCTTACTGAGAAAGCAGTAGCGAAGTGCGGGTCACGCCAAGCTGAAAACCTCTGCGAAAGCTTAGAAGTCGCTGAGAAATCGAGTCGGTTCTGTGGGCTGCTTTCGTTGCTTGCCTTAGCTTAGTATTCACAGCACGATGGGAGAAACCCGCATAGAGGGAAAGCCTCTTTGCTGGGGCATCCCCTCTGGGAAAGCACAGCATTCTTTGGGAAATCAGAGTCGGGTCTGTGGGATGCTGCCTGCTGCTTGCCGGAGCTAGTCTCCACAGCACGATGTAATAAACCCGCATGCAGCGAAATGCTCTTTGCCTGGGCATCCCCTCTGTCGGAGAGAAGCGCGGTGGCGCCTGTGGAAAGAGCCTTAAGGAAAGGGACACGTCTGTCACTGCAGAGCGACGGAAGCCTGGCTGCGAAGGAGACACGAGGACAAGATGAGGGCAGTGGAAAGGGCTCCACTCTGAGGAAGGAGTCTGGGCAGAAAGCATGCCTGTCCTGAGCCTTTGGGTCTAAGGAGAAAGCGATCCTTGGCCACCTGTCCGTGGTGGAGACATGGGTTTACCACCAGGTGCCGACGCTGAACTCGAGAAACAACGCCCAGAAAGAACTGGCCATCAGATGCCATCTTCGTCCACAATGTGGAAGCTTGGAGGAGTCAAGGGGTTTAGGGAAAGGAGTGGGGACAGTCCCCCAAGGCTCCCTATTCAGTGCACGGGCGGTGTGCTGGGATCCTGTCACCTCTCCTTTCCTGTGGGGAAAGCACTGGCCTAGTCCGTGAATCTGCCTGAGCGCCAGAGTAAAAGGCCAAGCGATGCCTTCACCGGGAGATGGTAGTGTGCCTAGAGTGCAATCCTTGGCTACGCACGCTACTGCAGGGTTGTGGCTATGTCTGCTTAGTTCGGCCTGGCAGGGTGAACCCAGGACGCTAACATGGAGCCCAGGAAAGCAAGGCCCAAGAGGCACCAGCTCTCCAGCAGCTCTTCTTGCCTGACGCGACTGAAGCCTTGCTGAGGAAGCAGCGGCGAAGTGCTGTTCACTCCAAGCCAAAGCCTCTGCGAAAGCACAGCATGCGCTGAGAAATGTTCTGCAGGCTGCTGATGCTTGCCTGAGGCCAGTCTCACGGTGGGAGAAACCCGGCATACAGCGAAAGCCTCTTGGCCTGGGCATCTCCCCTGGGAAAGTGTAGCATTCGTTGGGAAATCAGAGTTGGGTTTGGGGATGCTGCTGCTACTTGCCTGAGCTAGTCTCCGCCGCACGGTGGAAGATAACCGCAAGGAGCGAAATACTCTTTGCCCTAGCATCCCCTCTGCCTGAGAGAGAAGCATGGTTGCACACGTCTGTCACCGCGCTCCCCAGGAACAAGTGTGGGTAATGCGCAACAAGCCGCCCCCGGGGAAGAGAAGGAGTCCTTGGCCCTGGGGTCAGGAAACGCTCAGGAACCAGGATAGCCTGCCGTGGCACGAACAGCAGGTCGGAGGCAATACAAGTGTCACCCGCTCCCTGTGCCTAGAGATGGAAGCCTGGATGGGAAGGAGACATGAGGGGACGACAAGGGCAGGGGCGTGTGCTCTTCTCTGAGGATGGAATCTGGGCAGAAAGCAGGCAGAAGGGGACTGCATCTCTTTGGCCACACGTCGCAAGGGAAGCCTTGGCATTGCCACCAGGTGCCGTACTCGGAACTCGCAGAAACAACCCCATGGAGAAACGGGCAGTCAGATGCTGTCTTCCACCAAGATGTGGCAGCGTTGTCGGTGGAAGGGGGTGTGCCAGGGAAGGAGTGGAGAGAGTCCCCCACAGTACCCGATCCCAGTGCACGGGCAGTGTGCAGGGATCCTTTCGCCTCCTCTCTCCTGTGGTGAAGGCACTGGCCTAGGCCCAGAGTCTGCCGGAGCGCCGGAGCAAAAGGAAAAGCCTTACCTACGCCAGGAGATGGTAATAGGCATAGAGTGCCATGCTAGGCCCCACACGCTGCTGCAGCGTGGTGTCTGTGTCTGCTTAGTTCGGCTTAGCAAGGTGAACCCCGGGCGCGAACTTGGAGCTCGGGAACTCAAAGCCCAAGATGAAACAGCTCTCCCGCGGCTCTTCTTCCCTGCCGCGAAGAACGAACGACCAAAGCCTTACTGAGAAAGCAGTAGCGAAGTGCGGGTCACGCCAAGCTGAAAACCTCTGCGAAAGCTTAGAAGTCGCTGAGAAATCGAGTCGGTTCTGTGGGCTGCTTTCGTTGCTTGCCTTAGCTTAGTATTCACAGCACGATGGGAGAAACCCGCATAGAGGGAAAGCCTCTTTGCTGGGGCATCCCCTCTGGGAAAGCACAGCATTCTTTGGGAAATCAGAGTCGGGTCTGTGGGATGCTGCCTGCTGCTTGCCGGAGCTAGTCTCCACAGCACGATGTAATAAACCCGCATGCAGCGAAATGCTCTTTGCCTGGGCATCCCCTCTGTCGGAGAGAAGCGCGGTGGCGCCTGTGGAAAGAGCCTTAAGGAAAGGGACACGTCTGTCACTGCAGAGCGACGGAAGCCTGGCTGCGAAGGAGACACGAGGACAAGATGAGGGCAGTGGAAAGGGCTCCACTCTGAGGAAGGAGTCTGGGCAGAAAGCATGCCTGTCCTGAGCCTTTGGGTCTAAGGAGAAAGCGATCCTTGGCCACCTGTCCGTGGTGGAGACATGGGTTTACCACCAGGTGCCGACGCTGAACTCGAGAAACAACGCCCAGAAAGAACTGGCCATCAGATGCCATCTTCGTACACAATGTGGAAGCTTGGAGGAGTCAAGGGGTTTAGGGAAAGGAGTGGGGACAGTCCCCCCAAGGCTCCCTATTCAGTGCACGGGCGGTGTGCTGGGATCCTGTCACCTCTCCTTTCCTGTGGGGAAAGCACTGGCCTAGTCCGTGAATCTGCCTGAGCGCCAGAGTAAAAGGCCAAGCGATGCCTTCACCGGGAGATGGTAGTGTGCCTAGAGTGCAATCCTTGGCTACGCACGCTACTGCAGGGTTGTGGCTATGTCTGCTTAGTTCGGCCTGGCAGGGTGAACCGAGGACGCTAACATGGAGCCCAGGAAAGCAAGGCCCAAGAGGCACCAGCTCTCCAGCAGCTCTTCTTGCCTGACGCGACTGAAGCCTTGCTGAGGAAGCAGCGGCGAAGTGCTGTTCACTCCAAGCCAAAGCGTCTGCGAAAGCACAGCATGCGCTGAGAAATGTTCTGCAGGATGCTGATGCTTGGCTGAGGCCAGTCTCACGGTGGGAGAAACCCGGCATACAGCGAAAGCCTCTTTGCCTGGGCATCTCCTCTGGGAAAGTGTAGCATTCGTTGGGAAATCAGAGTTGGGTTTGGGGATGCTGCTGCTACTTGCCTGAGTTAGTCTCCGCAGCACGGTGGAAGATAACCGCAAGGAGCGAAATACTCTTTGCCCTAGCATCCCCTCTGCTTGAGAGAGAAGCATGGTTGCACACGTCTGTCATCGCGCTCCCCAGGAACAAGTGTGGGGAAGGCGCAACAAGCCGCCCCCGGGGAAGAGAAGGAGTCCTTGGCCCTGGGGTCAGGAAACGCTCAGGAACCAGGATAGCCTGCCGTGGCACGAACAGCAGGTCGGAGGCAATACAAGTGTCACCCGCTCCCTGTGCCTAGAGATGGAAGCCTGGATGGGAAGGAGACATGAGGGGACGACAAGGGCAGGGGCGTGTGCTCCACTCTGAGGATGGAATCTGGGCAGAAAGCAGGCAGAAGGGGACAGCATCTCTTTGGCCACACGTCGCAAGGGAAGCCTTGGCATTGCCACCAGGTGCCGTACTCGGAACTCGCAGAAACAACCCCATGGTAAACGGGCAGTCAGATGCTGTCTTCCACCAAGATGTGGCAGCGTTGTCGGTGGAAGGGGGTGTGCCAGGGAAGGAGTGGAGAGAGTCCCCACAGTACCCGATCCCAGTGCCTGGGCAGTGTGCAGGGATCCTTTCGCCTCCTCTCTCCTGTGGTGAAGGCACTGGCCTAGGCCCAGAGTCTGCCGGAGCGCCGGAGCAAAAGGAAAAGCCTTACCTACGCCAGGAGATGGTAATAGGCATAGAGTTCCATGCTAGGCCCCACACGCTGCTGCAGCGTGGTGTCTGTGTCTGCTTAGTTCGGCTTATCAAGGTGAACCCCGGGCGCGAACTTGGAGCTCGGGAACTCAAAGCCCAAGATGAAACAGCTCTCCCGCGTCTCTTCTTCCCTGCCGCGAAGAACGAACGACCAAAGCCTTACTGAGAAAGCAGTAGCGAAGTGCGTGTCACGCCAAGCTGAAAACCTCTGCGAAAGCTTAGAAGTCGCTGAGAAATCGAGTCGGTTCTGTGGGCTGCTTTCGTTGCTTGCCTTAGCTTAGTATTCACAGCACGATGGGAGAAACCCGCATAGAGGGAAAGCCTCTTTGCTGGGGCATCCCCTCTGGGAAAGCACAGCATTCTTTGGGAAATCAGAGTCGGGTCTGTGGGATGTTGCCTGCTGCTTGCCGGAGCTAGTCTCCACAGCACGATGTAATAAACCCGCATGCAGCGAAATCCATTTGGCCTGGGCATCGCCTCTGCCTGATAGAGAAGCGCAGTGGCGCCTGTGGAAAGATTTTTAAGGAAAGGGACATGTCTGTCAATGCAGAGAGACGGAAGCCTGGCTGCTAAAGTGACCAGAGGGCACGATTAGGGCAGGGCAAAGGGCTCCACTCTGAGGAAGGAGTGTGGGCAGAAAGCATGCCTGCCCTGAGCCTTTGGGCCCAAGGAGACAGCAGGTCCTTGGTCACCTGTCCGTGGTGGAGACACGGGTTTGCCACCAGGCGCCTACCCTGAACTCGAGAAACAACGCCCATAAAGGACTCGCCATCAGATGCCCTCTTCCTCCAGGATGTGGAAGCTTGGAGAAGGCACGGGGTTTAAGGGGAAGGAGTGGGGACAGTCCCCCCAAGGCTCCCTATTCAGTGCACGGGCGGTGTGCTGGGATCCTGTCACCTCTCCTTTCCTGTGGGGAAAGCACTGGCCTAGTCCGTGAATCTGCCTGAGCGCCAGACTAAAAGGCCAAGCGATGCCTACACCGGGAGATGGTAGTGTGCCTAGAGTGCAATCCTTGGCTACGCACGCTACTGCAAGGTTGTGGCTATGTCTGCTTAGTTCGGCCTGGCAGGGTGAACCCAGGACGCTAACATGGAGCCCAGGAAAGCAAGGCCCAAGAGGCACCAGCTCTCCAGCAGCTCTTCTTGCCTGACGCGACTAAAGCCTTGCTGAGGAAGCAGCGGCGAAGTGCTGTTCACTCCAAGCCAAAGCCTCTGCGAAAGTACAGCATGCGCTGAGAAATGTTCTGCGGGCTGCTGATGCTTGCCTGAGGCCAGTCTCACGGTGGGAGAAACCCGGCATACAGCGAAAGCCTCTTTGCCTGGGCATCTCCCCTGGGAATGTGTAGCATTCGTTTGGAAATCAGAGTTGGGTTTGGGGATGCTGTTGCTGCTTCCCTGAGCTTGTCTCCGCAGCACGGTGGAAGATAACCGCATGGAGCTAAATACTCTTTGCCCTAGCATCCCCTCTGCCTGAGTGAGAAGCATGGTTGCACACGACTGTCACCGCGCTCCCCAGGAGCCAGTGTGGGGAAGGCGCAGTACACCGCTCCCGGGGAATAGAAGGAGCCATTGTCCTTGGTGTCGAGAAACACTCGGGAAGCTGGATAGCCTGCCGTGGCTCGAACAGCAGTCCGGAGCCAGACAAGTGTCACCCGATCCCTGTCCGGAGAGATGGATGCCTGGATGCGAAAGAGACATGAGGTGACGACTAGGGCTCGGGCGCGTGCTCCACTCTGAGTAAGGAGTCTGGGCAGAATGCAGGTAGAAGGGGACAGCATCTCCTTGGCCACCTGTCCCAAGGGCAGCCTTGGGCTTGCCACCAGGTGCCGTACCCGGAACTCCCAGAAACAACCCCATGGAGAAACGGGCAGTCAGATGCCGTCTTCCACCAAAATGTGGCAGCGTTTTCGGTGGCAAGGAGTGTGCCAGGGAAGGAGTGGAGACAGTCCCCCACAGTACCCAATACAAGTGCACGGGCCGTGTGCAGGGATCCTGTTGCCTCCTCTCTCCTATGGTGAAGGCATTGGCCTAGGCCCAGAGTCTTCCTGAGCGCCGGAGCAAAAGGAAAAGCCTTACCTACGCCAGGAGATGGTAATAGGCATAGAGTGCCATGCTAGGCCCCACACGCTGCTGCAGCGTGGTGTCTGTGTCTGCTTAGTTCGGCTTACCAAGGTGAAACCAAGGCGTGAACTTTGAACCCGGGAAAGCAAGGCCCAAGAAGAACAAGCTCTCCCGCGGCTCTTCCTCCCTTCCGCGACAGAGCGAATGACCAAAGCCTTGCTGATAAAGCAGCAACGAAGTGTGGTTCCTGCCAAGCTGAAAACCTCTGCGAAAGCATAGCAGTCGCTGGTACATCACAGTTGGTTCTGTGGGCTGCTTTTGTTGCTTGCCTTACCGTAGTATTCGCAGCACTATTGGAGAATACCGCATAGAGCGAAAGCCTCATTGCCGGGGCATCCCCTCTGGGAAAGCACAGCATTCTTTAGGAAATCAGAGTGTGATGCTGCCTGCTGCTTGCCGGAGCTAGTCTCCACAGCACGGTGTAATAAACCCGCATGGGGCTAAATCCTCTTTGCTTGGGCATCCCCCCTGCCTGAGAGAGAAGCGCGGTGGCGCCTGTGGATAGAGCCTTAAGGAAAGGGACAAGTCTGTTACTGCAGAGCGATTGAAGCCTGGCTGCTAAGGAGAGAGGAGGGCAAGATTGGGGCAGGGGAAAGGCTCCACTCTGAGGAAGGAGTCTGGGCAGAAAGCATGCCTGTCCCGAGCCTTTGGGCCCAAGGAAATCTCAGCAGCTCCTTGGTCACCTATCCGTGGTGGAGACAAGGGCTTGCCACAGCAGGCGCCTACCCTGATCTCGTGAAACAACTCCCAGAAGGAACTTGCCATCAGATGCCTTCTTCCTCCAGGATGTGGAAGCTTGGAGGATGCACGGGGTTTAATGGGAAGGAGTGGGGACAGTCTCCCAAAGCTCCCTATTCAGTGCACTGGCGGTGTGCAGGGATCCTGTCACCTCTCCTTTCCTGTGGGGAATGCACTAGTATAGTCCGCGAGTCCGCCTGAGCACCAGTTAAAAGGCCAAGCGATGCCTACACCGGGAGATGGTAGTGTGCATAGAGTGCCATCCTTGGCTACGCACTCTACTGCAGGGTTGTGGCTGTGTCTGCTTAGTTCGGCCTGGCAGAGTGAACTCAGGATGCGAACATGGATCCCGAGAAAACAAGGCCCAAGAGGCACCAGCTCTCCCGCAGCTCTTCTTCCCTGATGTGACTGAAGCCTTACTGAGGAAGCAGCGGCGAAGTGCTGTTCGCTCCAGCCAAAGCCTCTGCGACAGCATACCATTCACTGTGAAATGTTTTGCGGGCAGCTGCTGCTTGCCTGAGACCAGTCTCGGGGTGGGAGAAACCCTCATACAGCTAAGGCCTCTTTGCCTGGAGATATCCCCTCGGAAAGCACAGCATTCGTTGGGAAATCAGATTTGGGTTTGAGGATGCTGCTTCTGCTTGCCTGAGCAAGTCTCCATAGCACGGTGGAAGATACCTGCATGGAGCGAAATACTCTTTGACCTAGCATCCCCTCTGCCTGAGAGAGAAGCGTGGTTGCACATGTCTGTCACTGCGCTCCCCTGGAGCAAGTGTGGGGAAGGCACAGCACCCCGACCCCGGAGAAGAGGAGGAGCTGCTGGCCTTGGGGGCGGGAAAATTGAACAGCCACATGCAGAAAAATGAAATTGGACCATTTCCTTACACCATACATGAAAATGGACTGGAAATGGATGAAGAACCATAATGTGAGAAGGAAATGCATCAAAATCCTTGAGGAGAGAACAGGTAGCATCCTCTTTGGCCTCAGCAGCAGCAACTTCTTCCTAGGAACATCGCCAAAGGCAAGGGAAGCAAGGGCAAGACTGAACTATTGGGATTTCATCAGATCAAAAAGCTTTTGCGCAGCAAAGGAAACAGTTAACAAAGGCAAAAGATGACTGTCAGAAGTTATCTGGGAGAAGATATTTGCAAATGACATACCAGATAAAGGGCCAGTATCCAAAATCTATAAAGAGCTTATCAAACTCAACACCCTAAGAACAAATAATATAATGAAGAAATGGGCAAAGGACATGAACAGACATTTCTGCAAAGAATACATCCAAATGGCCAAGAGACACATGAAAAAATGCTCCACATCACTCAGCATCAGGGAAATACAAATCAAAACCAGAATGAGATACCACCTCACACCTTTCAGAATAGCTAACATGAACAAGTCAGTCAATGACAGATGCTGGCGAGAATGTGGAGAAAGGGCAACCCTCCTACACTGTACGTGGCAATGCAAGCTGGTGCAACCACTCTGAAAAACAGCGTGGAGCTGCCTCAAAAAGCTGAAAATACAACTACCCTATGACCCAGTGCTTGTAGTACTGGGTATATACCCTACAGATACAAACGTGGCATTCTGAAGGGGCACATGCACCCAAATGTTTATAGCAGCAATGTCCACAATAGTTAAACTATGGAAAGAACCTACATGTCCTTCAACAGATGAATCAATAAATAAGATGTGGTATATGTACAATGGAATACTATGTAGCCATCCAAAGAAATGAAATCCTGCTATTTGTGATGACGTGGATGGAACTAGAGGGTATTATGCTTGGCGAAATAAATCAATCTGAGAAAGACAACTATCATATGATCTCCCTGATATGATGAAGTGGAGATGCAACATAGGCGGTTTCGGGCGTACGAAAAGAAAAATAAAAGAAGATGGGATTGGGAGGGAGACAAACCATAAAAGACTGAATCTCACAAAACAGACTGAGGGTTGCTTGGGGGGAGGTGTGTTGGGAGCGGATGGTGGGGGTATGGACATTGGGGAGGGCAGGTGCTATGTGAGTGATGGTGAGTGCTGTGAAATGTGTAAACCTGGTGATTCACAGACCTGTACCCCTAGGGATAAAAACACATTATATGTTTATAAAAAATTTTAAAAAATAAGTTTAAAAATCCATTAAAGAAAAAACACATATTGCAAGCCCAGAGCTAATCTCATATTCAATCAAAAATGTTTGAAAGTTTTCCTCTTAAAGATCAGAAAAAAGACAAGTGTGTCCACTTTCACTACTCTCATTTGACATAGTACTGGATGTCCTAGCCAGAGAAACAAGGAACACAAAGAAATAAGAGACTCCAAAAAAAAAAAAAAAAAAAGAAGAAGAAGAAGTAAATTTTCTTATTTTGGATAACATGAACTTACCTGTTAAAAAATCCTAAAAACTTCACAAAAACTTTGAATAAACAAATTAGTAAAGCTGCCAAATACAAGATCAATACATAAAAGACAAGAATTTTGTTTTGTTTCATTTTTTTTAATATGGAATGCTTCCCAGTTTTTCATGTCATCCTTGTTCAGTGATCACGCTAATCTTCTTTGCATCATTCCAATTTTAGTATATGTGCTGCCAAAGTAAGCACAAGACAGGTGGATTTTAACACTCTAATGATGAACTATCTGAAAAAATAAAGAAAACAATCTAATTCACAATAGCAGCAAAAATAAAAAAATACTTAGGAATAGATTTAACTAAGAAGATGTACTCCATAAACTATGACATTGATAAAGAAATTGAAGGAGACACAAATGGAAAGATAGCTCATATTTATGGATAGTAAGAATTAACTTTGTTAAAATGTCCATACTACCGAAAACCATCCGTAAATCTAATTCCTATCAAAAATCCAAAGTTAGGGGCGCCTGGGTTGCTCAGTGGGTTAAGCTGCTGCCTTCGGCTCAGGTCATGATCCCAGGGTCCTGCGATCGAGCCCCACATCAGGCTCTCTGCTCAGCAGGAAGCCTGCTTCCTCTTCTCTCTCTGCCTGCCTCTCTGACTGCTTGTCATCTCTCTCTGTTAAATAAATAAATTAAAAAATTTATAAAAATACCTATATTATTTTTTTACAGAAGTAAGTAAAGAATCCTAAAATTTATATGAGACCATAAAAGACAACAAATAACCAAAGCAGTTCTGAGAAAGAATGAAGAAGAGAAATTACACTTCTTGATTTGAAACTATACTACAAAACCCTCATGCTCCAAACAATAAAGTATACTGGCATAAAAACAGACCAATAAACAAGTAGAACAGAATTGAGAGTCCAGAAATAAATCCTTTCATACAGTTACCTAATATTTGACAGGGGCCAACATATGTAATGGGTAAAGATTGTTCAATAAATGATATTTAAAACTGTCACATAAACAGTATGAAACTGGAACCTTATATCACTCATAAGTCTTAACTTGAAATAGATTAAAGACTTAAAGGTGATGCATGAAACTAAATTTCCTAAAGGAAAACATAGGAAAAATTCTCCTTGACATTGGTCTTGCCAATAGTTTTTTGGATACCAGACCAAAAACACAAGCAAAAAAAGCAAAAATAAATAAATGGTATTACATCAAACTAAAGTTTCTGCATTGCCAAAAAAAAAAAGAGAGAGAGAACGAAAACACAATCCACAGAATGTAAGAAAACACTTACAAATCTTATATCTGAAAGGAGGTTAATAACCAACAGATACAAATGAAAAAAATATATAATTAAAAAAATAGCAAAGGATCTCAATAGACTTTTTTTTCAAAAAAGTTATATAAATGACCAACTGGAGCATTAAAAAGTGCTCAACGTAAAAAACTCAGGGCAAAGTCATTATGTTGTTGTTGTTGTTGTTTACCTCTGAAAAACACAGCAAGATATTACTACCTACTAGAATATATACTACCAAAAAATTGAAACTAACAAATTTTGGTAAATATTGGGGAAAATGGGGAACTTATGCACTGTGATAGGGCTATAAATTTGTATGGAGAACAGTATGGAGATTATTCATATTATTAAAAGTAAAATTACCATATGATTCAGTAATCCCACTTCTAGGTATATATCTAAAGGAAACGAAGTCAATGTTCAAAGACATATCTGCACTCTTATGTTTATTATAAAATTATTAACTCTAAGCAAGAGTTGGAAAGAACTTCAGTATCCATTAATGGATGAATGAATAAAATAAGTATGGTAAATATATACTATGGAATACTACTTAACCATGAAAAATTAAGAAATACTGCCATTTACAACAGCATGGATGGATCTTGAAGGTATTATACTAAGTGAAATATTTCAAAGATTTTATATATTTTTTAAATATATACAGAATCTGAGGAAAAGGCAAACTAATGGAAACTTAGAGTTGAGTTGATAAAGGGTGAACCTGGGGTGGAGTAAGGTGGTCAAATGGTGCAAAATTCCAACTATAATATGAGAAAGATCTGGGGATCTAATGTACAGCGTGATGATCGTAGTTAATAAAATATACATACTTTTTTTATTGAGCTTCCCTTTATTAAACTTTGCATATATCTCATTCTTACAAGTTGAAAGTTTATAGCAATCTTGTATAAAAGAGGTCTGCTGCCACCATTTTTCTAACATTTTTTCATTTTGTGTCTCTCTGTCACATGTTGGTAATTCTTGCAATATTTCAAGTTTTTTCATTATTATTGTATTTGTTATGGTGATCTGTGATCAGGAATTATGACCCACTGAAAACTCAGAACTAGTTTACTTAAGGTATATACATTGTTTTTCTTTAAAAACATAATGCTTTTGAACAGTACAGTATAGTGCTTATTTTTATATGCACTGGGAAACATAATTTTTTATATGCACTGGGAAACCAAAAAAAATAATAATTTGACTTAGTTTATTGAGATAATCACTTTATTGAGGAAGTCTGGAACAAAACCCAAAAGACCTCTGAAGTTTATCTCTACTATACTATATACATAAAAGTTGCTAAGAGAGTAGATCTTAAAATTCCTTATGATACATGCATAAAAAACAGTGGCAACTATACGAGATAGTAGATGTATTAACATTTTTATGTAGATTGTATTGCAATAAAGATGTATAACAATTTATCAAATTGTACAAAATTTACACAATGTTAAAAGTTTGCAATGTTATAAGAAATCATTTCTTAAATTGACAAATTATAATAAGTAGATTTTTTTTCAATAAAGCTGGAAAAAACTTTCTGCAGAATTAATCTATTTTTCAAAAAAGGAAGTAAGGAAGTAGAAACTGCAACTAACTCTGAAAGAATAGAATATAAAATCCATTTTCGTTATATACACTGTGACAAAAACTATTATTTAGTTTACAATGAAGGAGTACTTATGAAGCATGAAGGATGGTCTATAAATAAGGCTGAAGGATCTCAGTTTTAAGGTTTAAATTTAAAATATTCTTTTGAAATACTAACTGACCACCCAGTTTTCCAAACATAAATGTCTTAACTGCATGAATTTATTTCATACAACTCTATAATCTTGTTTCATAAGAAAGCAGCATGCAAATTTTGAATAAGACAGACTTGCTTAAGTTTCTTTATGTTAAACAGTAAAGGATACCTTTCTAAAAATAAATAGAAAAAAAATCAGCATATTTATTATGATAATTATTATTCATAATGAGATTCATATTGAATTAGGGAATATATATCCTCAGAGGGGGTAAAGTAAAATGAAATTTATTTTGGTAAATGTGTCTATGAATAGTCAATACAATGCCTCAATAGAAATGAATATTACCATTTTGAACAATTTAATTACTATTATTAGAATTATTATAAGTATAAAAATAGCTATCATTTTAGCATGGAATATGAAACTCTCATGCTCCATGCTTCATCACATCCACACAACAACCCTGCATAATAAGTATTATCATCACCATTTCATGGGTGAAAAAACTGAGGCTAACACATTTAAATAACTGGTTTATGATTACATGGCTAGTAAAGATGAATCACACTAATTTAGGCTTTATGATTTCAGAATTGTACTCTTTCCACTGCACATTCTATTACTCTGTAAATACTTGGCCTGTTTTCATTTAGTTTTTTAATTTTATTCATGTGATGATGGCTTAAAGCTTCATTTAAAGGAAGCTTAAAAAATTCATTTAACTAAAAGCTCCCAAGAATTAAAAATGTCATGGATCTAATGTAGACATGGATATCATTAGTTAATGGGTAACTGTATATTTTCCACTCTAGTGAGATAACAATCAGAGTATTTTTCTAAGTTTTAGTCTCTCAGTGTTCAAAAGGACTTTGTTAAAATAGAAATATTTAGACAAAGGTGATCAAAAGTCTGGATCAGGTCACCTTAAGATAAATATTACGAAACTGAGGAAACAAATGGAGATTTGAACACTGAGCTATGATATAATGAATGGTTTCAAGTATTTAGTAGAGTATAGAAAAGCCCTTTAAAAGCCTGGTCTTAGCCTCGCATTGCAGCTTCTGGGATATCTGTCTATCTATCATCTATCTATCTAGATATAAATTTGAAAACTTTTTTAACTTAAAGATTTTGAGAAATAGAACATAATCAGCACCATAGAAGATCTGTTGATGATAACAACCTAGCCCCCACCTCCCAGTTTGTTAATATTCTCTCTTATTTAATGTAACATTGTGCAAATAGACCACTACTGACCTTCCATTATGAATGAAATAGCTATAATCATCTGGTTGCATATCCTGGTGAAAATATTCATTTAGTTCCATGTTGTATTTCTAGGAATGGACTAAATTTTTATTTTTATTTTTAAGTTTTCTGAATATTGTCCAAATTACCTCAAATGTTTTTATTATGGGCACTTTCATTCTTTCACATTCTTGCAAGACAATTTTACTGTTGCCCAATATGGTAAGTGTGTAATAGTATGTCATTTTAGGTTTTCATTTATTTTTAATTTAATTTTTTTTTAACTGATGGACACTGATGGCTTTTGTGAATAATACTACAATGAACATGGGAATGCATACATTAATTCACTATTCTGTTTTAATGTTTTTAGGAAATTGCATACTGTTTTCTATAATGGCTGTACAAATTTACAATTCCACCCACAGGACACAGTGTTCCCTTATCTGAATAAATATATCTCTTGTTGATGCTAACCATTCTAAAAGGTGTGAAGCAATATATAATTGTGGCTTTGATTTCCATTTCCCTGATGATTAGTATGTTGACATGACATGAAAAGTCATGTCCCTGGTTGGTGCTTGGATGTTGGATGTCTTCTTAGGGGAAAAAAAAAGTCTGTTTAGGTCTTCTGCCCATTTTTTGATCAGATTGTGTGTGTGTGAGTGTGTGTGTGTGTATTACTAAGTTGTATAAGTTCATTATATAGATCAATGGAACAGAATAGAGAGCCCAGAAATAGACCCTCAACTCTATGGTCAACTAATCTTCAACAAAGCAGGAAAGAATGTCCAATGGAAAAAAGACAGCCTCTTCAATAAATGGTGCTGGGAAAATTGGACAGCCACATGCAGAAAAATGAAATTGGACCATTTCTTTACACCACACACAAAAATAGACTCAAAATGGATGAAGGACCTCAATGTGCGAAAGGAATCCATCAAAATCCTTGAGGGGAACACAGGCAGCAACCTCTTTGACCTCAGCCGCAGCAACATCTTCCTAGGAACAACGCCAAAGGCAAGGGAAGCAAGGGAAAAAAATGAACTATTGGGATTTCATCAATATCAAAAGCTTTTGCACAGCAAAGGAAACAGTTAATAAAATCAAAAGACAACTGACAGAATGGGAGAAGATATTTGCCAATGACATATCAGATAAAGGACTAGTGTCCAGAATCTATAAAGAACTTAGCAAACTCAACACACAAAGAACAAATAATCCAATCAAGAAATGGGCAGAGGATATGAACAGACATTTCTGCAAAGAAGACATCCAGATGGCCAACAGACACATGAAAAAGTGCTCCATATCACTCGGCATCAGGGAAATACAAATCAAAACCACAATGAGATATCACCTCACACCAGTCAGAATGGCTAAAATCAACAAGTCAGGAAATGACAGATGCTGGCGAGGATGCGGAGAAAGGGGAACCCTCCTACACTGTTGGTGGGAATGCAAGCTGGTGCAGCCACTCTGGAAAATAGCATGGAGGTTCCTCAAAATGTTGAAAATAGAACTGCCCTATGACCCAGCAATTGCACTATTGGGTATTTACCCTAAAGATACAAACGTGATCCAAAGGGGCACGTGCACCCGAATGTTTATAGCAGCAATGTCACAAGAGCCAAACTATGGAAAGAACCTAGATGTCCATCAACAGATGAATGGATCAAGAAGATGTGGTATATATACACAATGGAATACTATGCAGCCATCAAAAGAAATGAAATCTTGCCATTTGCAACAACATGGATGGAACTAGAGCGTATCATGCTTAGCGAAATAAGTCAAGCAGAGAAAGACAACCATCATATGATCTCCCTGATATGAGGAAGTGGTGATGCAACATGGGGGCTTAAGTGTGTACGAGAAGAATAAATGAAACAAGATGGTATTGGGAGGGAGACAAACCATAAGTGACTCTTAATCTCACAAAACAAACTGAGGGTTGCTGGGGGGAGGGGGTTTGGGAGAAGGGGGTGGGATTATGGACATTGGGGAGGGTATGTGCTTTGGTGAGTGCTGTGAAGTGTGTAAACCTGGTGATTCACAGACCTGCAGCCCTGGGGATAAAAATATATGTTTATAAAAAAAAGATTTGCATAAATATATACATACAGGCCTAAGTTTTTTAGATCGGCCATAATATCCCAGACTTGAATCTTATGTCATTGAATTTAGGCAAGTTATTTTTTCTAACAAGTCATATAATTATATAATTTTGTTGTTTTGATCCTCTTAATAATCCATGTACAATATTATATAGAAATGTGTGGTGGAAATCATCAACTAAGAGAAAGCAGACCTGTGGAAGATCTACAATGATCAGGATGAGTACTGTTTTGTCTTAGGTGTTTGATCCAAGACTAGATGTAATATACTCAGCTCTTCCTGGATCCAATCATTAGTGGAACTACATGCCCTGGAAATAATTCAAAAGAATTAAGACTGAGAGTACTCCAATCCAGAAAAACTATCAAAAATAGCAAAATTCAGAAAAAATTATAATAGTAAGACCTGGCGCCATAAAGCTTCCAAGAGAAAATAGTCTGGCAGTATTCTGGGCAATGCTTTCTTGGATTTAACATAAAAAATACAAACAACAAAAACAAAAATCAATGAGATGAGACTACATCAAGTTAAAAAGCTTCTGTACATCAAAAGAAACAACAAAATGAAAACCTACAGAATGGGAGAAAGTTTTTGAAATCCATATACCCAGCAAGGGGTTAATATACAAAATATATACAAAATATTTAATTTAATTTAATTCCAGATTCATAATAAAGATAAAACAGTTATTATATATGAGTGGCCATTTGGATTACCCTTTCTGTAATGTACATGCTCAAATCTTTTGATATCTTAACATTGTGTCATACTGACTTCTTTAATAGTAGATATTCTGAATGAACTTTTAGCTGTGTAGGTCTTCTCTATTTTATTTTGAACTTGTTTTCATTTCAAAATCTTTATATTTATTTTCATAATCTGCTTTTATTTTGCTTTGTCTATTATCTATCTATCTATCTATCTATTTATTTGCAAGCAAGAGAGAGCGAGCAAGTGAGAGCAGAGGGAGGGATAGAAAAAGAAGGGAAAAGAATCTTAAGCAGGCTCCAGGCTCAGCATAGAGCCCAACTCTGGGCTCTATTTCACAACCCTGACATCATGACCTGAGCCAAAATGAAAGAAATAAAATAAAATTAAGGTGTTAAAAAAAAAGGAAAAAGAATTGGAGGTTTAATTAAGTGAGCCACCCAGGCACCCCTGTGGTATCTTAAATAAGCTGTCATATCTTTAAAGTTCTAGAGTATCCATTTGGTTCATTTATAAAAACTTTCTCAATATCATTTTTAGTTTCAGGTTTTTGTTCAATTTTCTTCCCCTCTCATTTCTTTGAGCAGAGTAATCAAGCCATTTTACAATCTTTATTGATCATTTTAACATCATACTTAATCCCATTTTGTCTATCAAATCTTGTTAATGGTTTTTCTTTGTGTGCTCTGTTACATTTTGCTATGTTCAAGACATTATATTTGAAACTCTTATTGAGTAGGGATAATTAAGAGCTATAATAATGGTATGGTCCTCCTTGGCAGGATTTTCTCTTATATCTGAGACTCTACAAGACAATCATACTCCAAATTCAGTGATTGACTTTCTCAGTTTACACAGAAGGCAAGGTAGGCTATAGTCTTATTTCTGCTTCTCCTTGTGCTTTGGGGATCTCAACTTAAATTTGGGTTGTACCAAAGTCCTCAAATTTGATTGCTGCTGGATTTTGAATTTTGTTTCTCTAGTATCAAGAGTCTATTAACAACACAGCTCAGTGTGTTTTAGCAGTTTCAAATGCTCTCATAGCTAAAATGGCTTCCGGGCATATATCACTAGGCTCTCATTGTATTTCGTATTTTGGCCCAGTAATCCCACACTTAATTGTTTTTTAATATTTTATTTATTTATTTGACAGAGAGAAATCAGAAGTAGTCGGAGAGGCAGGCAGAGAAAGAGAGAGGAGGAAGCAGGCTCCCTGCTGAGCAGAGAGCCCCATGCAGGACTCGATCCAGGACCCTGAGATCATGACCTGAGCCAAAGGCAGTGGCTTAACCCACTGAGCAACCCAGGCGCCCCTCCCACACATAATTTTTATAATCATTCTGATGTTTTTCATTTTAAATGCTATTTTGTCTGGATTTTTAGTTGTCTTAAGTAGGAGTTTTTAGATCACCATCACTAGAAGCAACAACAAATATACATGAAAATATCTGCATTAGTTTATCACATCTTTATGGCTTTGAACTTCCATAAGCTGAGGCATCCTTCTCTAATCACTTAGGCAAACTCCAATTTACCCTTTAAAACAACACAAGAATTGCTTCATTTAAGAACATGTTCAGGGATCACTCTTCCCCACTGTTCTTACCAACATTCCCACACACTCTTTGCTACCCACACCTTGTTTATGAACTTCCATTAGGTATATCAGTGTGACCAGAATTTTGCTCTATTGTATTTTTGTCCTTTAGAGCTTTAATTAAATATGAATTCCATAGAAAATCTGTCCCTTTTCTTTCAAACCTGGGTTAGTTATTTCTTCTCATTCTTTGTCAGAAGTTACTTGATTAGAGAAACTTATAGCTCTATTGTGACTTTGGAGCCTTTACAGTTTTTTGGATGGAAAAATCACCCATCCCTGAGATTTTTACGCAGCTTCTTAGCTGTTATTATTCAGAAATCTGTTCAAATCAGACTTTTTCAGGGAGGCCCTTTCGGACCACTCAGTTAAAAAACCTCTTCTCAATCACTGCTCTTTTTAAAATGTGCTTATTTAGTTCAAATATGCATCACTATTAAAGAAAAACCAGTACGATTTTTTAAAAAGATTTTATTTATTTATTTGACAGAGAGAAATCACGAGTAGATGGAGAGGCAGGCAGAGAGAGAGAGAGAGGGAAGCAGGCTCTCTGCTGAGCAGAGAGCCCGATGCGGGACTCGATCCCAGGACCTGAGATCATGACCTGAGCCGAAGGCAGCGGCTTACCCCACTGAGCCACCCAGGCGCCCACGATTTTTTTTTTTAAGTTGGCTTACCTATTATCTAACTCTCCCATTAAAATGATTCCTCTGGGCTGGGGTTTTGTTGTGCTCATCTTAGACCAGGCACTCAATAAATTGTCTCTGAATGATTAAATTGTTTGACTCCCGTGCTAGATTCTCAACATCATGAGGCCAAGGATTGTTTTATTCAGTCCTTCTTTATCCTCAATGTCTGTTATATTACAGTCACTTATGTGACTAATGGGAAAAATCACAGAAAGAAAGAGTTAAAACTACAGAAAAACCCTGTAGGTTCAATCACACAAAGCTTTCTAAAATTATTTCGCCCAGAAATTGAATACTGGCTGCACTTTTGATTTTTTTAAATGGTATTGAATTTAATTTAAATGGAAACACTTGAATGGTAGAATAATAAAAAAATTATAAAAGCAACTTGCTCCTTAAAGTAAGAATTATATAGGGCATCTCTTCTAGAAGCAAAATTTTCAAATGTCAAACATCTGAAAGCATAGAAGGAGAAGTAAGAGTGTGAATTGTACTTCAATGCTCTTTTCTTTATATTCAGCAAACAGCTTCATTCACACCTTTCTAATTTTTTCAACTCTTTTGACAAAGCCTTCAGAGGAGTTATTGCTGATGACAACCATCACAGCCTAACAGGAGAAATTTTATAAAGAAAAATAATAGCATGTTTTTCCCAAATTGTTAAGGATATGGTGAAGCTCTGTCGGATTCAAAGGAGGAATGTGCAATTCCATGCTATATATAATAATAACTTATTTTAATAGTGGCTTGCAATTTTTCAGATATATCCATTTACTGAAACCACTATCAAATAAACAAAAACAAACAAATTAACAGGGGTTCAAGACAGAAATTATCTAATCTAAAAATAGCACATGTTCACAGAATACACAACACACATCCCAAGTACTACTATAGGTTTCAAGTAATAGTCAAAACAATAGTAAACATGATTCAGACCCTACCAGTCAAATCATAAATGGGACCTTAACTGTAAATCCTTATCTTTAGATCAAAGCAGGTAATTGGGTGCTGAAGATACATTATAGAACTAATATGTTATAGAACTCCTCTGAAATGAGTCATTTATTCCATCACTTTTCCTGCACAGCTGCTGACCCATGTTTTGGTTCCTGGAAATAGCTGCTACCCTGTCATACTTCTTAAAAGCACATATATTGATAACTCTACTCATTCCTCCATTCCTCTGTGACTGTCACTGTGTTAAAATGTGGAGTCAGCTGACTCACTTGTGGTGGTAATAAAGTAGATGAGTTTGCAAAGTATTTTGTAATTTCTAAAAATGCAAAAACCAAATTACATTGAAATCATAAGGGGTGTTTCAGGGAGAGCTGTAGGATGTGGTTTCTTGTGTAATCCACAGAGATTAGCTCCAACACATATTTGAACTCTCCTCTAGGAGCAACCTTAGTGGTAAAGCAAGAAGATAAACAGATGTATACACACCCTGGCACAAAATTATCACTTATGTTTGGCTTCCTAGTCTCCTCGTGTTACTTATTTATCTTAACTTCTCTCTGAAATCAGGGAACACAGAATCTCAATCAGTTGACATTTTTCTACTGAATTACCCAATAGTCTGATCATTCCCCTAAGACTTTTTTAAATTAGTTCACTCATAATCCCAAATCTGCTTTGCTTCCTCATCTTAGTACACTGTAATTTGATTTCAAAATGAGGACAGTTGTCAGTACTGCCACATTCATTAATCTATTTTACAATTCCATGTACTCATAACTATGAAGATATGTTAATAACATCCATTCCAATAAGCCACCCTAAATTTATTATCATGAAACAAGACCTCAAGAAAGAGAATTCAAAATCCTCCATGTATTTGCAACTTATTGCAATAAAGCCTTTATCAATAGACTTCCCTGTGCACATGGTGGTCAAATTGCTGGTGAAAACCAGCCAGATCTATTACAAGCTTTCTCATGGCTTCTAGGTAACCCAAGTGAGCCTTTATTGATACTGGGAAGGGATAAAGCAGGGAAGGGATAAACAGTGATGTAAGAATTGGCTAGACAAAAGTAATGACTCTCATTACAAAGTGAGTATTTTAAAGCAAAAGAGCCTGTTGGGAATATTGTTTTATAAAATAGTGTTTTTTTTAATTAACTTTTTAAAATTCAATTAGTTAACATATAGTGTATCATTAGTTTCAAATGTAGATTTCAGTTATTCATCCATAGCATATAATAGCTAATGCTCAGTACTTACTGTTATAGCTTCTTGAAAGCAGAATTTTAACCCACTGAGCCACCCAGGCGCCCTTGAAAGCAGAATTTTAGATCACTTTTTCTGATTACTTCCATGTAGTACAACACTTTCCTGCTAGCAACCTTCAAAACATACTGTTTGTTAGAGGAATTTCTTTAATAATAAATAAATAGGAATTTATTTAAATTTATAATTATATAAAATAAATAGGAATTTATTTAAATTTATTTAAATATTGCACACTGTTTCATTGTTCATAAATAAGGTGATGATATTATAGCCATTAGTTGGTAGCACTGATATATCACTTTCTTTTTACTTCTCAGTGCATTCTCTTTACACAAAATAGATATTTTAAAAGATTTTGAATCTGTGACAAACGTTTAAAAAACCCTATACAGTAAAGTTTATAATTTTAAGTAATCTCAATTATCTTTCTCAACTGTGATAGTATATCCTTCTATCTAGGCCAGATATTGTATGAGGGATTTGAAGAGACATACTTTTCTAAATTTCACTTTTCTCATCTGCAAAATGCTGATCATGATCCTACAATAAAATACACTTACAATATTTTGATGAAAATTTATTTATTTATTTTAAGATTTTATTTCTTTATCAGAGAGAGTGGGCGAGAGAGCAAGCACAGGCAGACAGAATGGCAGGCAGAGGCAGAGAGAGAAGCAGGCTCCTGGCCGAGCAAGGAGCTCAATGCGGGACGATCCCAGGACCCTGGGATCATGACCTGAGCCAAAGGCAGCTGCTTAACCAACTGAGCCACCCAGGCATCCCTTTTGATGAAAATTTAATCTGTATAAACATTATATTTGCTGTAATGCGTGGTTCATGGAAAACATCTTATTTAATTATAAGCAACAACACTATTAGAAATTAAGTAAATGTGTCTATAATATTTAAAGTTTTAACACATAATTCCAGTGATTTGCCTTATTTGCTCAAATCCCTTTACCACTTTCACTGACAGAGTCAAATTTACTTTTTCTACTAGTAGCCAGCACTTTGTCTTTGGTCAGAAAGATGCCCTTGTGAATTATTTATAATAGAGATATTAGCAATAATAATAGTAATAATAAATAGCGATGAAAATGTTAAAAAAATGTTTTCTTAACTAATTAGGGTTCTTAGACATCAATTAGAGGAACCACCTCTGGCAAGCAAATTAATCTGCAAGACATTCCCAGAATTAACAAGTCAGTCAGATACAGGGTTGTCCGTAGACTGAAAGGTGAAGCAAAAGGACTAGGATTGGAAAATAGGTAAGGACAGTGAAAAAAATGATCAAATTTTTGGGCAAAATAAATTCTTAGGTGTCCTTTCAATGGAGTCCTGGGCATTATGTAGCAGAAACTCTGGAGATTATCTCAATCCATTGGAGTCACCCCATTTATTAGCTTGCTATTGACAAAGTTATTTACAAACTGTAGAGCAAGAGGTTATAATGTAGAAAACTGATGGTAATGCACAAGATTCTTGTTAACAATAATGCAAGTTAGTGATTTTTCATTAGAAAACATAAATTCTATAACCCAAATTATGGGCCCAGAGCACCTCTGCTGCACAACTCTGCTTATATCCCAAATAACCATGTGAACTAGTTTTAATATATGCTTCTCTTATTAATTTTTGAATAAAAATTCTTGACACAAGTATTTTATAATTGTGTGATAATCATGCATTTAATTTCTTGGAGAACAAAACACACTTTAGCATAACTAGGTTCATTCACAGAACCAGCCTTGATAACACACTTCTATATGTAAGAAATGATGTAATAAATGTAGAATATTGGGCACTTGTTTGGTATTATTTGCCATGTTTTGCACTATCTAAAAAGAGATCAGTGAACTTGGACTGGAGTTAGTAGACATGGAAGAAAATAAGATATTACAGAGAATACTCTGTGGTCCACAACCTAAACGGGCTGGGATTCCCATCATTTGGATCCCTGTAGCTTTTTAAAAGTCAATTAAATTTTTGTATCTCCGATTAAAGTTGATTCCCCAGTACTTTTTCAAACATCTCTTGTAAAGTATTGTTTCCCAGAAAAAAAGGGATTTTGCACATGTATCTGCCTTTGTCTCTGGTCATGATCTCAGTCAAGATCCTGGGATCGAGCCCAAATCCTTTGTCCTACTCTTTGCTCTCAGGATAAATGGAGCCAAAAGACTTAGATTAATATCAAGTTCTGAATGGGATCTTAGAGCTATTTCTCTCCAGATTTTCATAAACAGAGGGACCTTTGAATTATCAGGCTATAAATAAGTTCTAAATGGAGGGGGCAAAAGCAAAAAGTAGAAATTTTTATGTTTGATTTTTAATCATGATTAATTGACTTTATTGATTATTAAAAATACTAACATTATAAAAGTGAGGATCTTTGTAAAACAGTGTCATAATGTAAGAAATAAGTTGCATAGTCCTTTGGAGAGTATTAAACCAAGTGTTCAGGTGCCATCTAATTTCTTATTTAATTCAGAACTTTGGTGTGCATTATCTTGAGGAATAGGATTTTGAAGACCAGACAGACTAACAGAAAACTGATCCAAATGTGTGTGTTTATATTTCTGCTTTTGTTGTAAAAATCAAAGTGTGATTGCTGGTTTAAAATGGTAAAACTGGGGCACCTGGGTGGCTCAGTGGGTTAAGCTGCTGCCTTCGGCTCAGGTCATGATCTCGCGTCCCGGGATCGAGTCCCACATCGGGCTCTCTGCTCGGCAGAGAGCCTGCTTCCTCCTCTCTCTCTCTCTGCCTGCCTCTCTGCCTACTTGTGATCTCTCTCTGTCAAATAAATAAATAAAATATTTTAAAAAAAAATAAAAAAATAAAAAAAATAAAATGGTAAAACTAATAATGTTCATGGACTCTGTTATAAATTTTCTTTTTTTTTTTATAAATTTTCTAATTGTATGGGAAGAATCCAATAAACATAGAATTAATTGATTTGCAAATCCTCAAAGAGCTACAAGATCAGGTAGTGGTATGTTCTGATTCAACAGCATTATAATGCAGCATTTTATATGTGTGGCTAATGGATATTTTCATGAATGTTTGCTAGCTAGTCAGCCAATACAGAGAAATATTAGGTAGGGTAATTACTCACAGTTGTGTTTAATAAAATGAGAGAAAATTATCAAATGACACTAATAATAATAATCCTATAGCAGGCTAAATAATTCAATGATAATTACAAGTATTAATCTAGCTTTTTTCCCTGATTATGACTCTTCTATCCTTTATCATAATGGGAGTAGCAGATTGTCTGCAATGAATTGTGAAAAGCCAGCAGTGACTTTGGCAGTGAAGGCCTCCCATCAATATTGATAGGCTAAAATGATTCTGGTTGGTCTTGAGCAAATGTGTCAATTTTTTTTTTCTGTGTGTGTCATAAAAGAAAGAAGCAATAGTAAATTCTTGCTGTTATTCCATGGAGCCAATAAAATCACACTGCCAACAAGAGGCTTTTGACACCGTAAGTGTAGTTAACTGTGTTGAAATACTAGGCCTGGAAATAAAATTCCAATATTTCACATAACCTCTTTTTTTTAAAGAAAAAAACAAAACAAAACAAAACAACTATACTGCTTACATTTAGGGCCCTGTTGTTGTGTAACTATTTTAGAACATGTCTACTGTAAGTGTATATATATATATATATATATATTTTTGTGTGCAAAAAATTTATTTAGAGATAAATTTGGATTGCAAATTATTTTGGGGGAGGCATGGTATTTGTGGCTAGTCTTACAAGTAAAAAGGACTAAAAGAAAGAAGAAAAGCATTTTTTATTACAGCATATTTACATCTGTCCAAAGTACTTATTTACTATAATACTGACTAATGTATAATACTGTACACAAAGAAAGAAGTTAAATGAGTTATAATTCAGTCAAAGTATAGCTGGCCATTTTAAAACTTACCACTGAATCTTTCTGGTATGAAATGTGATATATGGCAATCTGGTCCAGTTCATTACATCAGGTCATTTGTATGTTTTTATTACCATTTTGATAGCACAGCACATTTTATAACCCAGACATTTTACAATGGAACTATGATGCATGTATTTTCAAAAGTATAGACATACATGAAGCTATGAGGTCAAAAAAGATGAATGTCCGTAGTACCATATAGACTCAACAAAGAAAAGTGTCCAAGGCTCTGAGTGAGATTGATGAATATTGTGTAAGATTAGGCCAACATGTGGTTTTGATATAAATAATCTGTTCTTAAATTAGAATTACAATCGTTGAGTACAGTGTTGAAAATTGCAGATAGATTTTAGCTATCTTTGCTCACTAGGGAAAATGGAAAATGTTTAGTTTGGTCAGATTTTCACTTATCTTCTGAAAAATCTTACATTTGAGAGAACCCTTCTGAAATAAGAATCCTTAAAGACATAACCCCTTTGGCACAAGTTTTCAAGAAACTTGTTTGATGTTGTAGACAATTATATGGCACACGTACTGTTCTAGATGTTTCATGCCCATAATATGTAAGCTATACCAAGGCTACATATACATATGGAGATGTTTCTCAGATTACAAGGGGGCTATGTACAGAGAAACACATAAAAAATTGAAAATGCATTTAATACCCCTAAACTATCAAATATCATAGTTTACCTTAAGCTCATTTAAACATACTCAGAGCACTTACATTTGCCGGCATTTGGTCAAAATCATCTTAAGAAAAGCCTATTTTATAACAAAATATCAAATATCACGTGCAATTTATTAAATATTACACTAAAATAAAGAAGAATGGTTATATATAGAATGCTTGTAAGAATATCAGGTGTTCACCCCTGTAATCTTCTAGCTGACTGGGAGCTGTGGCTCACTGCTGCTTCCCAGCATCACAAGATGGCACCATACCACATGTCACTGGCCCTTTTTATAAAGACCCAAATTCAAAATTCAAAGTACAGTTTCTACTGAATCACTTTCACTTTCACATCATTGCCAAATATATCATAAGTGGAATCATTGTAAATCAGGAGCCATCTTATTTGAAAGTTAAATCACAGTCACCCTTATACACACAAAAAAAGGCCTTCATGTAGGGCCATCTATGGATCTCTAAACAACATAGCATGACATATCAACAGCAAAAAATGGATGTGAAGGGGACAATTGCTTTGCGTCAGTACTCTGAGCAGTAACATACATGGCCTTACTCACCTAGCAGAACTCCAGAGCTAGCTGATGGCAAGGAATTTTACAAATGTTTGCTGAACAGCTTAAGCACTATTATTTTTAAATTAGTGTGCATATCTGTTTTCTAAAGATATGTTAATTTATTTTATTGACTTATTACAAAACCAAATATTTTCCTCTTATTTAAGTGGCAGGTAAATAGAATTCTTTTTAATTTAAATCAAATGGCTTTTTAGGGAAAATATACTAAAAATTCTGTAACTTGTATTGCTTATGAATCTTTTATTGGAATCCTTATCAAGTTGTATTTTTCAAGTTTTTCCTAAATATTCTTCAATGAATTGAAAATATTTTTTGGATTTTATTCAAGGCTATTAACACACAATTTCACTTTGTTAAATATAGTGCTAAACTTTCAACCAAAACGTTTTGTCTTTTTTTTTCCACTACCACATCGTCCATCTACTGACTGGATTCTCTCCCCAACTAGCACATATATACCATTGTCTATCTTTAGGATAAGTAAGGGTCATCTTTTGTCTTTATTCTATTCCTCGTATGCTTCTGAACTTGTTGAATTTTAATATAGTCACACCATAAGCATCACATATTGGATTCCCCTTTAAATAGTAAACAGTGCACAACCAGAGCATACCTTCAAAGCTATCAATAGACTTACTCTGATATATTATTTTCGTATTTTTGTAAATTAAAATAATTAAATTATAGAACAAGAGTTTCAGGTGGTAGGTGTTGTAAGTTTACCCAAACTGACTTTTGTCAAACTCGTTTTTGTCATCATATATGTCAAGTAGTTTTCTCGGGTTTATATTTAGAATATCCTTGTATAATGGATATTTACACTGATATCTAGTATAAAAATCTTGCAATTTATTTTAGAAACATTAAGATATTGAAAATCAATCTATTTCTTGAATTCATTGAAGACATTTTTGGCTTGTTTCCAGTACTTTCTTACTGGTTCAAAAATGAATTTGAAGTAGTCTGAATTTCATTATTTTATGGCACTTTCCTTTGATGAATACAAAGACGATATTCTATATTAGCTATCTGAGAAGAATTTATTTTTTTAATTTTATTTACTTGTAAGAGAGAGAGTGAGAGAGAGCACAAGCAGGGGGAGCAGCAGGGTGAAGGAGAAGCAAACTCCCGGCTCAGCAGGGAATCTGTTGCAGAACTGAGTCCCAGGACCCTAAGATCATGACCTGAGCTAAAGGCTCAGGCGTTTAACTGACTGAGCCACCCAGGTGCCCCAATCTGAGAAGAGTTCTGTATGTTATGCCTATTAATATGCAGTTTAAAGTCTAGGTAATTAACTTAATATTTTAGTGGCTGTTACATAGATAGCACTATGTTGCAGGCAGAGAGTAAGAAAGAAATATTAAATCAACCATATTCTATGCATTCTAAATGAAAATAATTAATCAATCATAATAAATCCTTCTATTTATGGAATATCAACTTATAAGCGTTCCTCCATATGAATGATGCCAAATACCAGAATAAAGGGTCATCTCATACAAATAAAGGATAGAATTAAAGAATTCTGGTAAGCCATTTAATTTTGAAAAATGGTGTTATATTGTTGCTGAGTTGTGGTTTTCAGTTACATAATATCTGATAAGTGTAGAAGGAACATGAGTGTTACGTGAGATGAGAAATGGTATATAATTAAGATATTTTTTAAAGTACAGATGAATAAAAATTTGTAAACGTAGCATTATGGAGGAATAAAAATAAATGATAGCTACACACTCTAAAGTGAATAAATCTTGGAAAGCTAATAGAGAAGTAAAACAAGGACATTGCAAAAAGTATGGTACATTTTTATGAAGTTCAAACAAATTCTGTGAAACCATAGATGGACTTAAAGATACTATTATGTATCAAATATTGTAAAAATTAAGCAAGGAAATAGCAAACATAAAATAACCAAAGCATACAAACTTGGGTAGATACAATAGGTGTGATCATGTTCTACTTCATAAAGAGACGATTTAATAGATAAATAGAAGTAACTAGACTTTTTAGAAATTAATAAAACTTTGCCTATTATTTCTTAGTAATATAAAATATATGGTTTTCTAACAAAAACGTTTATCTTAAAAATATTTAAAAATAAATTTCAGGCTACTCATAAGGTTATATTTACTTTTCCACTGAAGGAAAAGCTGGTTGTTGTAGTTGTAGTTGTTTGTTTGTTTTAGTCTCCTCCTAGTTTTTATTACAATGTGGAATGGGGAATGTTAGATTGAAAAGTGAATTATTTTATAGACAAAGATCATTACTTGATTCACCTCCTGGTACAGCAGATGGAACTCCTGAAAATATGCCCTTTTGCCTTATGGAAGAGTAACAGTTATGCTTACTTCTGAAACATACTTGGTGGTGGCCCTAATTAGTGACACCATAGTAAACATTTTGAATATTTGCAATTAATTTTTATAGTCATAGGGCTCCAGAAGGCACTGCTGGTATCTTAGCAGGTATTTCAATAAAGCTAAATGTTGCCTGAGTGTTTAAAAATATTAACAAGGCACAAAACATGGCAGAAGTACTGTCTTCAGATATTATTTTTTTCCATATGATCCTGATTCCAGGCATGACAAGTTATTTTTTAAAATCTTTTTTATAAAAGATTTTATTTATTTATTTGACAGAGATCACAAGTAGGCAGAGTCAGGCAGAGAGAGAGAGGAGGAAGCAGGCTCTCTGCTGAGCTGAGAGCCCGATGTGGGACTCGATCCAAGGATCCTGGGATCATGACCTGAGCCGAAGGCAGAGGCTTTAACCCACTGAGCCACCCAGGCGCCCCCATGACAAGTCATTTTTGATAGATATATATACAATGTATTTTCCAGTTATAATAAAAATGGTTCTGCTATTTTTAACCTTTTTTTAAAATTACATAATTTTTTAATTAAAATTTTATTTTTTAATGTTTTACTTTTCTTTTCTTTTTTAGAGATTTTATTTATTTATTTGACAGACAGAGATCACAAGTAGGCAGAGAGGAAGGCAGAGAGAGAGAGAGAGAGAGAGAGAGAGGGGGGAGGAGGCTCCCTGCGGAGCAGAGAGCCCTATGCGGGGCTCAATCTAAGGACCCTGAGATCATGACCCGAGTCGAAGGCAGCAGCCCAACCCACTGAGCCACCCAGGCACCCCAATGTTTTACTTTTCAATATACTACTTAGAATATAAAACCTATTCCATTTTGTAAGAAGTTTAACCATTTAAAAAATGGTAATTTTCTCATTATGTCTTCCCCTCACATTGCTTTATTTTGAATAAAAAATTTCACAATAAACATAACTGATGCTTTCTTTCTGATGGTCCCTCTATTGGTCATTTTGTATATGAGCCATGACAATTAGTTTTACAAAATTTATTCATGTTTGTTGATATGTTTTATCATAACTAATTTTCCCTCCCTTATCTAGATTCCCCAGCTTTCAGACAGATGGACACTTCAATAAAGCATACCCAAGGGATGTATCAAGTACATCTTAGATATTCTCTCAGATCCTTGAGGTCTCATTTTGCCTAGGGATTTGCAATAGGTTCTGCCAGAGGCACCACTGTGACAACTGATGTCCATGGTCTATCTCCTGCTCAGGTCAAGAGGTCACTGTTTTCCAAGTTTATCTATACAATTAATGCATTCCAGCAAGTTCTTTTTTTTTAATATTAACAAACTTATTTTAAAGTTTATATGGAGAGGCAAAGACTCACAATAATCAACATAGTGTTGAAGGAGAACAAAGACTGAGGACTGACTTCAAAGTTTACCATAATGATGGGGCGCCTAGGTGGCTCAGTGGGTTAAGCCTCTGCCTTCGGCTCAGGTCATGATCCCAGGGGCCTGGGATCGAGTCCCGCATTGGGCTCTCTGCTCTGCAGGGAGCCTGCTTCTCCTAATCTCTTTCTCTGTCTGTCTCTCTGCCTATTTGTGTTCTCTCTCTCTGTCAAATAAATAAATAAAATCTTTTTAAAAAGTTTACCATAACGTTAATTGTAAGCCAGATATTGTAATACCACAGAAAGACTAGATTAAAGCAACAGAATATATATTATCAATTATATTTTATATTTAATATAAAAGCAAAAGCAATACAAGAGAGCAAAATACAATCTTTTAAACAAATGGTTCTGGAGGAAAGGTGAAGCTAAATGTAAAAATATAAAATAAAATAAAATAATGAAATAAAATAAATCCAGGCAGATATCATACACTCTTCACAAAAATTAACTCAGATTGGATTATAAACCTAAACATGAAACATGTAGAAGGTAATATGGAAGAAAATTTAAATGACCTTGGTTTTGGCAATAACTTTAGCTACAAAAGCACAAGCACTGAATTTAAAAATGTCTACTCTGTGAAACACAATGCCAAGAGAATGAAAAGGCAAAGCACAGACTATGAGAAAAAATTTTCAAAATACACATCTGGCAAAGGACTGTTAATCAAAAATACACAAAGACCCCTTAAAACTCAACAATGGGGGAAAATCCTAATTAAAAATGAGCCAAAGACCTTAGCAGATACCTCACAAAAGAAAATATTACAGATGGCAAATAAGCATATAAAAAGATGCTTCACATCATATGTCATTAGGAAAATGCAAATTAAAACAAAAAAGAGACACCAGTACATACCCAGAATCCAGAGCACTGACAACAGAACACGAAATGTTGGTGAGGATGTGGAGCAACAGGAATGTTCTTCCATGTCTTTTGAGAATAAAGAATGGAAAACAACTTGGCAGTTTCTTACAAAACTAAACATATTCTTGCCAGATGATTCAGCAGTAGCAGTTCTTGGTATTTATCCAAAGAAGATGAAATCTATACCCACAAAGATGTCTATAGTAGTTTTATTCATAACTGACAAAAGCTTGGAAGCAACCAAGATAACCTTCCATAGGTGAAAGGTCAAATAAAGTGTAGTACATGCAAACAATGGAATATTATTTAATGCTAGAGAAATGAATTACCAAGCCATGAAAAGATATGGATATAAATATTTAATAAATATTTGATTTTAGGCTTCTACCAGTCTATCAATAGTATTAGTATATTTTAACAGGGAATGCTCAGCATTCATGAATTTACCTAATAAAATATTTTGGGTTCAATATTTTAAATACTTCAACCTCTATGATTCTATTCCTAATAATCTTGAATTGGGGTAAAAAAACCTTAATTTTTTGTAACTTGTTTCTTATTGCAAAAGAGCTCAATGAAATTTTAGAAAATAAAAATTTACAAAAAAAAAGTTTAGTTTACTATTGCCAAATAACTTAAAACTTTATCTTATATTCAAATACATATGTTTTTCTAAATTGATTTATATGCTACTAAAACCAAAAACTTTTAGTGATACTACATTTCATATCATGCAATCAATGCCAGAAATCCATCTGGCAATGATTTGTCTTAAATAGAGTTAAGATGGGTGTTATTACAATGCAAGATGGAAACAAAGATAGTATAACAATTGGTGTTACATAACTTTTCTGTTTGGATCAAGTTACTAATCTACAAAAGGCTTTTATCAGTGACAGACTTGGGAATTTAACAAAACTTTTAAAGTAGCATGTGCGACTCATTCCTAGAAAACAACACAATCAATAACACTTTATTTAGATTAAATCATGACTATTTCTCCATTTGAATAAAAAAGGTAGCATCCCCAATAAGTTTATTGAACATGAAAAGTTGAAATGCTATAATGCTCCTAAGGAATTAAATGATCCAGTCATGAATTACAAAAAAAGGATATAAATTACCAAAGTGTTTGTATAACTGTAATGTAGAACTGCCCATTATCGTTCAATCGTGTAGGCTTGTACAAGAATTCTATAAAAGAACTCCACTTCTAAACTGTGGAAAATATGTTCCCTTTCCCCCTATATACAACTATTAAGCCATTCATTTAGCTTTTAAAATATCCACTTAATACAGGCTTTTTACACATTTGAACAGGCAGCAGGGCTCTATTCTTATTGCTTACATCTGAAGGATAGACTTCTAGCGTAAGAGGTAAAGCTCATAAAGGAGCCCAATAATAACAACAAAATACAGTTTAGTGAACCCTTACAATCTGCCAGCTACCTTTCTGAGAATACTTCAATTAATAAAACATATAAAATACCTGACCACAAAGAGCTTACATTCTTTTGAAATATAATAGTGAAATAAACCAATAATAGAGGGGCACCTCGGTGGCTGAGTCCATTGAGTGACTGGCTTTGGCTTGGGTCATGATCTCAGGGTCCTGGGATGTAACTCCCTAGCAGGCTTTCTAGGCAGTGGGGTGTTTTCTTCTTCCTCTGCGCACCCACCCAATTCTCTCTCTCTCTGTCTCAAATAAGAAACTAAACCAGTAATAGAATAATGATTGATGGTTGATGGTGATAAGTGTTACAAAGAAATACAAGAAAGGTAAAAGCCATTGGAGAATGCTGGGATGAAAGTTAATTTTATTTTGTGTTGGGTGTTTATATCTCATTTATGAGATATTATTTGCACAATGACCCAGGAAGTGAAAGAGAGTGTTATACAAATATTAAAGGAAAAGATTGCTCTAGGCAGAGCAAGTAAGTATATAGACTTTGTGTGAACAGCTTGTCTGTTACTTTTGAGGAAAAGCAAGGAGGCCAATGAGGAGTTCATAGTGGTGGGGAGAGGAAGAACGTATTGATGTATGACCTTCTAGTACATTGAAACGCCTTCAGTTTTTATTTAATATGAAAGGGGAAGATACCAAAAGACTTTCAACAGCAGAATAAAATCATCTGACTTGATTTTTAGGTTAAATTACTGTACCAAAAGAAATTTGCAGGGAGAAAGGAGTGCAGTATGTGTGGAAGTGGGGTTATCAATCAAGTCAATAATTCAGGAACATATGATGGTGTTTTTAGCATGCTGGGTGGTAATAGAAGTGGTGAGGTATGGTTTTCATTTTGTATATATTTTGATGGTGAATATTCAGGTGAACAGGATGGGGTATGTGCAGGACAGACAATATCAACATTTATTTTACCTGCACAAACAGAAGGGTGGAGTCTTCATTCCCTGATATGGAGAGAACTCTGATTCAAATGTTCTTTCTCATTAAATGGCATAGTGATGATGAGGATTTAGTCAGACAGTGAAAGAGAGCAGTAAGCATAGTGTTAAGTGGTAAGACATTATAATACATTTGAACATCAAAAAACGTCGTGTTGGATCATCTGTTTATGTGAGTAAATAAATAAATAAAGCTTCCTGGGGTTCTGATAGAGGTAAAGAAGACTGCTATATGATCCAAAGGGGCACGTGCACCACATGTTTATAGCAGTAATATCCACAATAGCCAAACTATGGAAAGAACCTAGATGTCCATCAACAAATGAATGGTATATATATATATGATGGAATACTATGCAGCCATCAAAAGAAATGAAATCTTGCCATTTGCATTAACATGGATGGAACTAGAGGGTATTACGCTTAGCAAAATAAGTCAACCAGAGAAAGACACTATCATATGATCTCCCTGATATGAGGAAATGGAGGTCCAATGTGGGGGGTTTGGGGGACAGGAAAAGAGTAAGTGAAACAAGATGGGATCGGGAGGGAGACAAACCATAAGAGACTCTTATTCTCACAAAACAAACTGAGAGTTGGTGGGGGGGTGGGGAGGGTAGGGATAGGGTGGTGGGGTTATGAACATTGGGGAGGTATGTGCTGTGGTGAGTGCTGTGAAGTGTGTAAACCTGGCGATTCACAGACCTGTACCCCTGGGGCTAATAATACATTATATGTTAATTTAAAAAGAAGAAGAAGAAGAAGAAGAAGAAGACTACTATAAATCAAATACTATGGTTTTCAGCAAGAGTGTGTAATCAGGCATAATTTATTAAAGTAACCAAATAAAATGATGGTCGAAAATTGGTATAACAGAAAACATAAAAATCAGAGATTTTAAAAAGAGATATGGGACACTGTAGAGAATATAGTCAATGATATTATAATAGTGTTATATGGTGACAGATGGTGGCTATATTTGTAGTGATCATAGAATAATGTATGGAGATATTGAAAACCTGAAACCAATGTAACACTGAATATCAACTATACTCAAATAAAAAAATAGTAAAAATAAAACATTTTAATTTAAAAAGATAAAAAGAGGGACAAGAATTTGAAAAGTGAATTTCAAAAAGAGTAAAGATGAGGCTAAGACATACTCTGAACCTTGAGGAAAACACCATTTTGAAAATTCTTCCCATTTTGAAAAAACTCAAATGAATCAATACCATAAAAGAACCCATTTTAACTGAGAGATGTAATGAATGCTCAAGAAATAATTTTATGACAGGACAATTCTTCCCTATGAAACAGCATACAGAAACCAGGGGAAACACCTGGAACCAAAATAAACTATACTGAAAATAAGAATTAGGAAAAAGATAAATGATGAAAGATAAGAAAATTAGACCTGTGACAGAGACCTAGTGAAGAGAATTTTTAGCTTGTGGTTTAATGTTTTTGAGGATAATCTAGAGTTCATAACTGCCTTGAGGCAGGCTGGTTGTAGGCAGTTTAGGCAGACCACTAAGACAGGCCTACTTTGGGCAGGTGGTGTTGGAGGAGGCATTTGGGCTGGACAAAGACAAATCCAACCATTTGACTAAAGTGTCTGTGAAGATGTTGAAGTCAGATGCAACAGAGAAAGACCTGTCAAACCTAATCTCAGAAATGGAGATGATGAAGATGATTGGACAGCACAAGGACACCATCAACCTGCTGGGTCCTGCACACAGGACGGTCCTTCGTACACTCTCATGGAATATGCCTCCAAAGACAACATACAGGAGTACCTGCAGGCCCAGAGTCCTCCTGACCTGGAGTACTGTTACAATATCAGCCACAATGCAGCAGAGCAACTCTCCTCCAAGGACCTGGTATCCTGTGCCTACCAGATAGCCTGAGGCATGGAGTACCTTGCCTCCAAGAAGTGCATACACCAAGACCTGGCCACCAGGGAAGTGCTGGTGACAGAGGACAACATGATGAAGATCTCAGACTTCAGCCTTGCCAGAGATATCACCACATCAGTTACTATAAAAAGACAACCAACAGTGGACTGCCTGTGAAGTGGATGGTCCCTAAGGCCATGTTTGACCAGATCTACATCCACCAGAGTGACTTCTGGTCTTTTCGGGTGATCCTGTGCAAAATTTTCACTCTGGAAGCCTCCCATATCCTGGAGTGCCTGTGGAGGTGGTTTTCAAGCTGCTGAAGGAGTCATTTGATGGATAAGCCAATAAGTGCACCAGAGAGTTATACACAATAATGAGGGGTGGCTGGCATGTGTTAACTTCAAGCTGCTGGTAGAAGACCTGGATCATACTGTGGCCTTGACCTCCAACCAGGAGTACCCGGTCCTGTCCTTGGCCCTGGAACAGTACTGTCTATGCTTTCCCAACACCCAAAGCTCCACCTGCTCCTCAGAGAAGTATTCCACCTTCTCTCATGTGCCGTTGCCCAGGGAGGCCTATCTGCCCTGACACCCAGCCCAGCTTGCCAATGGTGGACTCAAATGACTAGTATCCCTATTACTCCTGTCCAGATTCTGTCATAAGCTGTAACCCTTACCCGCCACCCTCCCTGCAAGACTCACTGCCTTCTCCTTTGTCCCTTTCCTACTGTCAGGAGCCAGCTGCCTACCTGAGGCCTTCACCCCTTGAATTTCACCTCTCTTCCCCTTCCTCTTCCTCCTCATTACAACCTACTCATGAAATAAAGGAACAGAGTGGCAGGTACTTGCTCGTGGCTACTTCCTTCCCTCCCATATGTTGGACCAAGACCCCTCCCTTCATCTGGTACTGCATGGACGTCAAGGGAGTTGGAGATGAGGCATGCCAGTGAAAGCTGTCAGAGCTTTGCTGTTTTGGTTTTGTCTGCTTAGCATAACATGTAAGACTGAGTTCTGGTGCCAGGGACCTTGTCCTTGGGGCTATAGCACTAGTGAGGGGAGGTCAACTGCTCTGGGCCTTGGCTAAGAGCAACCCCTGCTCCAGAGATATGGTGCCAAGGGCTTATTAATTTTGATACTAATTTGCTTTGCTGACCAAATACCTGGTATCAAAAGATGGGAAGGCAAAGACTGGAAGCAGTGTTGTGACCATGGGGTCCAGCCCCAAACTATGAAGAAAACACAATGTGTATAAATCTGAGTAAGTATATATTTAATATGTTCCTCGTGGATGGGAAGTATTAGTTGCCATATATTAAAAACAAAGAAAAGAGGTGTCTGGGTGGCTTCCTCCATAAGTGTCCCTTCTTTTCAGGTCATGATCCCAGGGTCCTGGGATGGAGCCCCACATCAGGCTCTCTGCTCAGTGGGAAACCTGCTTCTCCTTTTCCCTCTGCCCTGCTTATAGTTCCTCTTCCTGTCTCTCTGTCTGTCAAATAAATAAAATATTAAAAAAACAAGAAAGAAACAAAATGTTTTTATTTTTTTTAAGATTTTGTTTTATTTTATTCATTGACAGAGAGAAATCACAAGTAGATGGAGAGGCAGGCAGAGAGAGAGTGAGGGAAGCATGCTCCCTGCTGAGCAGAGAGCCCGATGCGGGACTCGATCCCGGGACCCCGAGATCATGACCTGAGCCGAAGGCAGCGGCTTAACCCACTGAGCCACCCAGGCGCCCCAAAACAAAATGTTTTTAAAAGGTCTTTTTTTTTTTAATTTTCTAGGGGTGTCTGGATGACTCAGTTGTTTAAGCAGATGTTTGCCTTTGGCTGAAGTCATGATTCCCCCTGCTTGTGTGCTTCTTCTCTCTCTCTCTCTCTCTCTCTCTCTCGCTGTCAATAAACAAAATAAAATCTTTTACTAAATAAATAAATAAATAAATAAATAAATAAATTTCTATACCTACTTTCAGTTTAGGTCCCTTAACAAAAATTGCTACTGCTTCATTCAAAAAAAAAAAAAAGATAATTTAGAAAGATGCTTCCAGAGTTAAAAAGCTCTTTTTTTTCTTTGTCAGGATTAAATATAGAAGTGCTTTAAAAAGAAAAGAAAAAATATGCTATATTAACACTAATCACACTATAACTTTGGTGGTTATATCAAGATATGAAAAGTGATTTTAAAGCAAATTTCATTATCAGACATAAAGATCAAGTCAAAATTACAGAAGAGTGAAAGGATGAATTCATCAGGGAGTATAATAATTCTTGACTTTTAATACTTAATAACAGATTTGGGGATATATAGGGAAAAACTAAGAACAAAAATCATATCTTCTACCTTAGAAGAGAAATGGAAAAAAATTTCAACACCCTTATTTTAAGATTATATAGACAAATGGTCATCAAATTGTTAAGATATGTAAGACTTGAACAAAATTATCAAATACCTAGATATGCTTGATATTACAGAACACTCCCAACAACCGCAGACTAAATATATCTTAAGACATGATTTTCTTTGCAAAGTTCAACATTGATAATGTTCTAGTCATACCTCCGTGTACCAGGAAAGAAGTAGCGTATTTCTTGAAAGGAACAGCTTTCAAAGCTCCATTGAGAAACCATAAAGATGTAGAAGGGATTTGCAAATTATACATCTGATAATGGACATCTACTCTGATTATTAAAAAATGAATAAAAATAAAAAACCTTACTAATAACCAAACAGAGTATCCAATTTTACATGTGAAGGAAATAATGGAAGAGACATGTCACCAAAAGTATATGGATGGCTTATAAGCACATGACAAATTTCTCAACATTTAGACATTAAAGAAATACAAATTAAAATCATAATGAGACATGCTTACATATCTATTAGAATGGCTAAAATTATAAAGGCTAATTGTACTTGGTCTGAGATAGATTGGGAAGCAACAAAAAATCTAAACTGCTGTTGGCATATATCATGATACCACCACTTTGGAAAAGAGTTTGAAAATTTTTTAAATGCAAAATATGTTGCAGTTACACAAATAGCCATTTTACTTCTAGGCATTTAACCAAGAGAAACAAACCCTATGTTCATACAAGGACTTGTATATGAATTTCATAGCAGATTTATTTTTAAGAATTGAAAACAGTGGAAATGTTCATCAATGTCCATCAATAGAGCAAAGACAAATTATGATCTATTCATTAAAGAGATTACTATTCAACATCAAAATGAACTATTTACAATTGGAGATTCTCAAAGTAATGATGCTGAGAAAAGAAAAGCCAGGCAATGAATAGTATATACTGTGTGATTCCATGACTATAAAAAATCTAGAAAATACAAATTTATATATAGTCACAGTCATCAAATATATTGGTGAGATTTTAGTGCCTTCTTCTGTGCTCCCATAGCTTCCTACACTTGGATCTCCGAGCATTTGTTACACCATGTGAAAATATGAACTCTTTTTCTTTATTCTGTCTTACTAGAATAAGAATCCTTGAAATTTTATGGACATTTGAACTCTCAGTTATTAGCAGAAATTCTATCACACAGTAAGTTTCCAAATATAAAAGCCAGAGTTGTACAATGACTTCGAAGCTTTTACATGATCTAGCCACTCATTTAACCTCTGTGACCTCTTTCCCTGCTACTCTTCAGTCACTCACAGTGGCCTCCTTGCTATTCCTCAGATATGCCAGGCATGATCCAACCTTATGGCCTTCAAGATAGCCAATTCCTTTGTCTGGAGTGACCTTGTTGCTGATAGTTCTGGGCAAATTCATCACCTTTCCATACCTTTGTTCAATTGTCAGCTTCATTGTAACTACCCTGGTCTTCCTATTAACAATTTTAACTCCCCATCCCCTGCCTAGCAACCTTGATTTTTCTCACCCTGATCGAATTTTTCTTTTTCCCCATTGTACTCATCATTTTTGAATGCACTATGCAATTTTTATTAAGCTTTATAGCTTTTAATTGTCTCACCCATTAAAATAAAAGTTCTACAAAGTTCTCACCCATTAAAATAAGGTTCATTTACCAGTGTAGTCTGAAGTAATATCGGCCATATAATAGGTTCAGTAGACAACTGGTAAATTTCAAAATAAATTAATGTTGAGATTATACTGAATTTCATAAGTAATTTCAATATTTTTGTCCAAAAAATAAACTATGTAAAACATACTTTAAATTTACTTTCAAAATATATTATAGCATATAAAGGACAATATACATAAGCCTTAAAGAAACAATCATATAAATAACCATTTCAGACCTACTTAAAAATTGCATAATACCACACTCCTAGATCCTCTCTGAACGCTCTAAAATAACCCTTCAAAGGAAATACATTTTTAAAAATAACAGATTTTTTGTCAAATAATTTAATAAAATAAAAGTTTCATTCATCTATGTAGATCATAATAAATGTTTTTAATAAGCATGAAATTATAACTCTGAAGTGTGCTAAAATGAAACCACCTGCTAAGCGTGAGAGAACAAAAATAAACATCATTTTTCCAAATAAGAGGAATTTATTACCTTTGAATCAAAGCATGTGGATTTGTTCAAACTGGCAATAAAGGAATATGGAAACACAAACCATAGAAAGTCATATTTTAGATTTCTAAAAGACTTCGAAGTGAAGAGTATACATTTTTTAAATGCTACATAATGACAAGGTGACAGGTTGTGACAAATAGCATTTTAAAAGCTCTACTCATAATGGAATGGAAGTTGTCATTTCCCTATAATTTTATATATGTCATTAATTTATATCTGGATACAACATATTACCAAACAGATGTTCATCAAAGACTAAATCATTTTTAATGGAACATAATAATTTGAACCTACACCTATTAATCATTTTTTTTTTATCTAACATTTATAGTCTCGCTAAACATTTTATCAGTTGTCGACAAAATTCATAAAAAATAGGATAAAAAGTCGTGTTTGGAAAAGTAGATTTTTTTTCAAATTTGCATTTAAATGAAAATATTTGCTGATATTTTTAAAACTTTAAATGTAATTTTATATATATCTGACCTATCAGATGATATAAAATTTTTGGAGAAAATATGACATATTTTTTTATCTTGGTTGAAGGTATTAATAAAGAGCAACTGTTTGTATTATTTGTATTGTGATATCTTAGTTAATAAACATGAATAACTGGTATAAAGTATGTTTTTTTAAAAATTTTATTTATATACGTGAAAGAGATCACAGGAAAGCAGACAGGCAGCCAGAGAGAGAGGAATGAAAGCAGGCTCCCTGCTGAGAAGAGAGCCCACTGTGGGACTCAATCCCAGGAACCTGGAATCATGACCTGAGCCGAAGGCAGAGATTTTAACCCACTGAGCCACCCAGGCGCCCTAAAATGTGATTTTTTTATATATAGAATTATAGTTCTTGCCAAAATATGGAACTAGCTGGAACTGAATACCTCCTTCAAAGTCAGCTCTGGAGAAATTATGCAAGTGAAATATGGAACTATTTCAGATATTAACCAAAAACAAAGAAATGATGATAAATTCCTTAAAAGACTCAAACTTGCTCTTGACTGGTATGTTTCGAGCTCTATTCCTGGTTTGAAGACAGGTTTTTACAGACCTGTCACTGTAGAAATCAGCTGGATGTTTAGAGGCTATTAGAACTGTACAAAAACCTTGAAGGGGTAAAGTCTTGAAAATTCTTTAGAGAGATTAGCTCCCTAAGGCATTATTCCTCCACACATTTTCCTCCAATCAATTAAGACTGATGGATGAGGGGCACCTGAGTGGCTCACTCATCACGTGGGTAGTGGGTTAAGCCTCTGCCTTCATCTCAAGACATGGTCTCTGGGTCCTGGGATCCAGCCCCACATCCGGCTCTGCTCAAAAGGAAGCCTGCTTCCCTCCCTGCTTGCCTGCCTCTCTGCTTACTTGTGATCTCTCTCTCTCTCACTTTCTCTCTCTCTGTGTGCAATAAATAAATAAAATCTTTTAAAAAAGGCTGGTGGATGATAAATTATGAAAACTGCTCCCTCCAAATGATGCTTCTTCATAAGGATTTAAGAATTTAAAATTGTAAGAATTTAAAATTGAAACTTGATCGTAGGATTTATCTTATAGAATAACATCAAGTGAAGGCAGTTGTTATTAGTTCTGAAGTATTTGTGATTCTGAATTCTTGGCCTCATTAGTAAATTTATTTTTAAATTCTCCCATGGAGTGGTGATTGGCCTTCAGTCTTTCATTGATGTACATCATTGGGTCAAACGAGATGTGTGTGCCCAGAACTATATATAATCTTCTTTGTATTTCACTGGAGATGGCATTTCTGAGTTTTGTTCAATTGAATTTGGACAGATGTTTTAATAGTCACTTCTAGAGTGGGCCCTGGAGAATATCTTCCTTTTTTTCTCTTCCCGATTCTCTGAAAAACCCTGACTAATTCACATTATCACAGTGATATCACAATTCAAGTTTTTCCAGACACTATAGCTGCAAAATAGAAGGAAGCTACTCAGAAGGTAAGACTATTGTGAATGATTGAGAAAGAAAACATTATTATAATTAAGCTACCAGGTTTCAATGTATTTTATTGTTGCTTAGAAAATCCTAGCATACCCAGACTTTACAGAGATTTGATGATCCTAAGAGGAGCTGAACTCATGGACCAAAATAACTATGCACATAAAAAGTACAATTACTTACCTAAAAAAGATGATGTGGTTAACTTTCTATGGAAATCCAAGTGTTATTGGAACAGGAATTAAAAAAATAGCTTAGGGGCATCTAGGTGGTGCAGTGGATTAAGCCACTGCCTTCAGCTCAGGTCATGATCTCAGGGTCCTGGGATCAAGTCCTGCATCAGGCTCTCTGCTCAGCAGGGAGTCTGCTTCCCTCTCTCTCTCTCTCTCTCTCTCTCTCTCTCTGCCTGCCCTGCGTCTACTTGTGATCTCTCTCTGTCAAATAAATAAATAAATAAAATCTTAAAAAAAAAAAAGAATGACTGTACTTTTTAAAAATAGCTTAAAAGGGGCGCCTGGGTGGCTCAGTGGGTTAAGCCACTGCCTTCGGTTCAGGTCATGATCTCAGGGTCCTGGGATCAAGCCCCACATCGGGCTTTCTGCTCAGCAGGTAGCCTGCTTCCCTTCCTCTCTCTCTGCCCGCCTCTCTGCCTCCTTGTGATCTCTCACTGTCAAATAAATAAATAAAATATTTTTAAAAATAGCTTAAAAGTATATGATAAAATAATGATATACATATACAAAGAAAAGAAAGAGACTATACTGTGAATATAAATTAAGTGAAAATTGTTGAAATAAAGAATACAATAAATGGAGAATAAGATGAATATAGCTGTAAAATGAATAAATGAGTTGAGAAAAACAAACAAACAAATTAATCACTTCTGCCCAAATGCAGCAGAAGAGAAAAAAAAAGAAAATATTTAAATAAGTACTGAGATAAATTTTGGAGAATTAAAGAAAGATAAAAGATACCAGACTTAAAATGATGCCAAACATGAGAAATCAGAAACAAAACAAAACAAAAACCACACACACCAAAAACCACTCATATACATTATGGTGAGTTTTAAGAATATCAAAAACAGAGAAGAGCATAAATGATGCCCAAGAGAAGAAAAGATCACCTAAAATGTACAAGAATAATACTGACAGCAGGATTCTCAATAGTAATAGCATATAAAGGAGACAGCTGGGTGTTTGTATATATGGAAAAGATATTTGAAACTAGATATTATACATCAAGCCAAATTATTGATTAAATTTGAGAGCACAGTAAAAATACAATGAAGCATGTTAGGTCTTAGAACATTTATCACACAGAGACACACATTTTAGAAAACTTCCTTGGAGGACAGCTCAATTTAGATAGAGAAAACAGAATTATGTACTCAAAGGCACCTTTTGAAGGAAGGATTGAATATAGTCTGCACTGCAAATATTCTTTAATCATATGTTCTGAATTTCCTAAATTTAAAAAGTATTTGTTCAAATATTTATCTTTAAATAAACCCTAGGAGACTTTTTCTTGGATTCTGGAAAATCAGTCCATTTGGATACAAATCTTTTTGTCACTGATGGAAATTTTGATAGGCCTTAACTGTGGAATGCCTAATGTATTGTTACAGCAATTGTGATTTGCCAATACATGGGTGATGTGTGTGTGTTGTGTGTGTTTATTTTTATTTTTGATGGTTTTACTCTTCTATGAGATTTTTAAGTAGACATAATTTTAATAAATTGTGATTTGTTGAAATTTATCTGAGGTTATATATAATAAAATGAAATTTGTGTGACTGGTCTTTAAAAATTATCCGAAGAAGTACATTATATTCATTATTAAATTTGATAATATACAATAAAGTATTTATGGTCCTATGGAACCATATCAAATTCTACTATTAATTCATATTAATAATTACCATAAGAGGAAAAAGGGATATTTTTCAAAAGGAAAATTAGCGTATTTTTCAGAATATGATATAGTGTTATTCACTGAACAGAGGGAACAAATGTCAAAGTTTAACACAGTTTACAGAATGTTTTAACATAAATTGAAATTTAAATCTGACCAAATTTCACAGTTTTAAGTAAAATGATAGCACTTTATATCCTTGAAAAGTGTTAAGTGACCCAAAACATTGCTTAGAAAAACAAATTTAACACTACACTAGTCTGAGATGGCTAAGTTATGGTACAACTTGCCATTGTGTATCATCAAATGGTGTATTTTTTTCTTTTGGTCTTGTCATTATATTTTATTTTAGCCATTCTGGAAAGTGTGTAGTGATATCTCAGTGTCATTTTAATTGCATTTCCTTGATGTCTAATTATGTCAAAATATATAATTTTGATGTTTAATGTTCTGAGCTTTCTCAGTTCAAGACCATGAAGCCACTTAGGAAAAATACAGTTGCAGATGCACTCATAGACCAACTCTTATTTAGAAATAAAAAGAGGAGGAGTCAAGATGGCGGAGAAGTAGCAAGCTGAGACTGCTTCAGCTAGCCGGAGATCAGCTAGATAGCTTATCTAAAGATTGCAAACACCTGAAAATCCATCGGCAGATCGAAGAGAAGAAGAACAGCAATTCTGGAAACAGAAAAACAACCACTTTCTGAAAGGTAGGACCGGCGGAGAAGTGAATCCAAAGCGACGGGAAGATAGACCCCGGGGGGGAGGGGCCGGCTCCCGGCAAGCAGCGGAGCAACCGTGCACAAAATCAGGACTTTTAAAAGTCTGTTCCGCTGAGGGACATCGCTCCAGAGGCTAAACCGGGGCGCAACCCACGCGGGGTCAGCGTGGCCTCAGGTCCCGCAGGGTCACAGAAGGATCGGGGGTGTCTGAGTGTCGCAGAGCTTGCGGGTATTGGAACGGGAAAGCCGGCTACAGAGACAGAGCCGACAGTAAGCTCGCAGCTCGGTGTTACCTTGAACCGGTCAAAGGCTCGGTGAGCTCTGAGCGCGGCCGGAGGTCAGGCAGACGGGAGTAACTGGGTGCTGTTCTCTGAGGGCGCACTGAGGAGTGGGGCCCTGGGCTCTCGGCCCCTCCGGGCCGGAGACCAGGAGGCCGCCATTTGTATTCCCGTCCTCCGGAACTCTACGGAAAGCGCTCAGGTAACAAAAGCTCCTGAAAGCAAACCCGAGCGGATTACCCACCCCGGCCCCGGGTAAGGGCGGTGTAATTCCGCCTGGGGCAAAGACACTTGAGAATCACTACACCAGGCCCCTCCCCCAGAAGATCAACAAGAAATCCAGCCGAGACCAAGTTCACCTACCAAGGAGTGCGGTTTCAATACCAAGGAGAGCAGCAGAATTCCAGAGGAGGAGAAAGCCAAACACGGAACTCATGGCTTTTTTCCTGGGATTTTTTTTAGTCTTGCAGTTAATTTGATTTTTTCTTTTTCATTTTTTTTTTTTCTCGCCTTCGGGTAAAATTTTTTTTTTTTAACTGTTGCCTTTTTCTTTTTTAACGATTTTTTACTAGTTTATCTAATATATATATTTTTCTTTTTTACATTTTTCTTAGGTGTTTTCTTTTTTTAAAAATTCTTTTCTTTTCTTTTCTTTTTTTTTTCTTTTCTTTTTGTTTTTTTTTTCTTTCTTCCTTTTTGAACCTCTTTTTATCCCCTTTCTCCCCACTCACGATTTTGGATCTCTTCTAATTTGGTTAAAGCATATTTTCCTGGGGTTGTTGCCACCCTTTTAGTATTTTACTTGCCCCTTCATTTACTCTTATCAGGACAAAATGAAAAGACATAAAAATTCAACACAAAAAAAAGAACAAGAGGCAGTACCGAAGGCTAGGGACCTAATCAATACAGACATCGGTAATATGTCAGATCTAGAGTTCAGAATGACAATTCTCAAGGTTCTAGCCGGGCTCGAAAAAGGCATGGAAGATATTAGAGAAACCCTCTCGAGAGATATAAAAGCCCTTTCTGGAGAAATAAAAGAACTAAAATCTAACCAAGGTGAAATAAAAAAAGCTATTAATGAGGTGCAATCAAAAATGGAGGCTCTAACTGCTAGGATAAATGAGGCAGAAGAAAGAATTAGTGATATAGAAGACCAAATGACAGAGAATAAAGAAGCTGAGCAAAAGAGGGACAAACAGCTACTGGACCACGAGGGGAGAATTCGAGAGATAAGTGACACCATAAGATGAAACAACATTAGAATAATTGGGATTCCAGAAGAAGAAGAAAGTGAGAGGGGAGCAGAAGGTATACTGGAGAGAATTATTGGGGAGAATTTCCCCAATATGGCAAAGGGAACGAGCATCAAAATTCAGGAGGTTCAGAGAATGCCCCTCAAAATCAGTAAGAATAGGCCCACACCCCGTCACCTAATAGTAAAATTTACAAGTCTCAATGACAAAGAGAAAATCCTGAAAGCAGCCCGGGAAAAGAAGTCTGTAACATACAATGGAAAAAATATTAGATTGGCAGCTGACTTATCCACAGAGACCTGGCAGGCCAGAAAGAGCTGGCATAATATTTTCAGAGCACTAAACGAGAAAAACATGCAGCCAAGAATACTATATCCAGCTAGGCTATCATTGAAAATAGAAGGAGAGATTAAAAGCTTCCAGGACAAACAACAACTGAAAGAATTTGCAAATACCAAACCAGCTCTACAGGAAATATTGAAAGGGGTCCTCTAAGCAAAGAGAGAGCCTACAAGTGGTAGATCAGAAAGGAACAGAGACCATATACAGTAACAGTCACCTTACAGGCAATACAATGGCACTAAATTCATATCTCTCAATAGTTACCCTGAATGTGAATGGACTAAATGCCCCTGTCAAAAGACACAGGCTATCAGAATGGATAAAAAAACAAAGCCCATCTATATGTTGCCTCCAAGAAACACATTTTAAGCCCGAAGACACCTCCAGATTTAAAGTGAGGGGGTGGAAAAGAATTTACCATGCTAATGGACATCAGAAGAAAGCAGGAGTGGCAATCCTTATATCAGATCAATTAGATTTTAAGCCAAAGACTATAATAAGAGATGAGGAAGGACACTATATCATACTCAAAGGGTCTGTCCAACAAGAAGATTTAACAATTTTAAATATCTATGCCCCCAATGTGGGAGCAGCCAACTATATAAACCAATTAATAACAAAATCAAAGAAACACATCAACAATAATACAATAATAGTAGGGGACTTTAACACTCCCCTCACTGAAAGGGACAGGTCATCCAAGCAAAAGATCAGCAAGGAAATAAAGGCCTTAAATGACACACTGGACCAGATGGACATCACAGATATATTCAGAACATTTCATCCCAAAGCATCAGAATACACATTCTTCTCTAGTGCACATGGAACATTCTCCAGAATAGATCACATCCTCGGTCCTAAATCAGGACTCAACCGGTATCAAAAGATTGGGATCATTCCCTGCATATTTTCAGACCACAATGCTCTAAAGCTAGAACTCAACCACAAAAGGAAGTTTGGAAAGAACCCAAATACATGGAGACTAAACAGTATCCTTCTAAAGAATGAATGGGTCAACCGGGAAATTAAAGAAGAATTGAAAAAAATCATGGAAACAAATGATAATGAAAATACAACGGTTCAAAATCTGTGGGACACAACAAAGGCAGTCCTGAGAGGAAAATATATAGCGGTACAAGCCTTTCTCAAGAAACAAGAAAGGTCTCAGGTACACAACCTAACCCTACACCTAAAGGAGCTGGAGAAAGAAAAAGAAAGAAACCCTAAGCCCAGCAGGAGAAGAGAAATCATAAAGATCAGAGCAGAAATCAATGAAATAGAAACCAAAAAAACAATAGAACAAATCAACGAAACTAGGAGCTGGTTCTTTGAAAGAATTAATAAAATTGATAAACCCCTGGCCCGACATATCAAAAAGAAAAGAGAAAGGACCCAAATAAATAAAATCATGAATGAAAGAGGAGAGATCACAACTAACACCAAAGAAATACAAACTATTATAAGAACATACTATGAGCAACTCTACGGCAATAAATTTGACAATCTGGAAGAAATGGATGCATTCCTAGAAACATATAAACTACCACAACTGAGCCAGGAAGAAATAGAAAGCCTGAACAGACCCATAACCAGTAAAGAGATTGAAACAGTCATTAAAAATCTCCAAACAAACAAAAGCCCAGGGCCAGACGGCTTCCCGGGGGAATTCTACCAAACATTTAAAGAAGAACTAATTCCTATTCTCCTGAAACTGTTCCAAAAAATAGAAATGGAAGGAAAACTTCCAAACTCATTTTATGAGGCCAGCATCACCTTGATCCCCAAACCAGACAAGGATCCCACCAAAAAAGAGAGCTATAGACCGATATCCTTGATGAACACAGATGCGAAAATACTCAACAAAATACTAGCCAATAGGATTCAACAGTACATTAAAAGGATTATTCACCACGACCAAGTGGGATTTATTCCAGGGCTGCAAGGTTGGTTCAACATCCGCAAATCAGTCAATGTGATACAACACATCAATAAAAGAAAGAACAAGAACCATATGATACTCTCAATAGATGCTGAAAAAGCATTTGACAAAGTACAACATCCCTTCCTGATCAAAACTCTTCAAAGTGTAGGGATAGAGGGCGCATACCTCAATATCATCAAAGCCATCTATGAAAAACCCACCGCAAATATCATTCTCAATGGAGAAAAACTGAAAGCTTTTCCGCTAAGGTCAGGAACACGGCAGGGATGTCCATTATCACCACTGCTATTCAACATCGTACTAGAGGTCCTAGCCTCAGCAATCAGACAACAAAAGGAAATTAAAGGCATCCAAATCGGCAAAGAAGAAGTCAAATTATCACTCTTCGCAGATGATATGATACTATATGTGGAAAACCCAAAAGACTCCACTCCAAAACTGCTAGAACTTATACAGGAATTCAGTAAAGTGTCAGGATATAAAATCAATGCGCAGAAATCAGTTGCATTTCTCTACACCAACAGCAAGACAGAAGAAAGAGATATTAAGGAGTCAATCCCATTTACAATTGCATCCAAAACCATAAGATACCTAGGAATAAACCTAACCAAAGAGACACAGAATCTATACTCAGAAAACTATAAAGTACTCATGAAAGAAATTGAGGAAGACACAAAGAAATGGAAAAATGTGCCATGCTCCTGGATTGGAAGAATAAATATTGTGAAAATGTCTATGCTACCTAAAGCAATTTACACATTTAATGCAATTCCTATCAAAGTACCATCCATCTTTTTCAAAGAAATGGAACAAATAATGCTAAAATTTATATGGAACCAGAAAAGACCTCGAATAGCCAAAGGGATATTGAAAAAGAAAGCCAACGTTGGTGGCATCACAATTCCGGACTTCAGGCTCTATTACAAAGCTGTCATCATCAAGACAGCATGGTACTGGCACAAAAACAGACACATAGATCAATGGAACAGAATAGAGAGCCCAGAAATAGACCCTCAAATCTATGGTCAACTAATCTTCGACAAAGCAGGAAAGAATGTCCAATGGAAAAAAGACAGCCTTTTCAATAAATGGTGCTGGGAAAATTGGACAGCCACATGCAGAAAAATGAAATTGGACCATTTCCTTACACCACACACAAAAATAGACTCAAAATGGATGAAGGACCTCAATGTACGAAAGGAATCCATCAAAATCCTTGAGGAGAACACGGGCAGCAACCTCTTCGACCTCTGCCGCAGCAACATCTTCCTAGGAACAACGCAAAAGGCAAGGGAAGCAAGGGAAAAAATGAACTACTGGGATTTCATCAAGATCAAAAGCTTTTGCACAGCAAAGGAAACAGTTAACAAAATCAAAAGACAACTGACAGAATGGGAGAAGATATTTGCAAACGACATATCAGATAAAGGACTAGTGTCCAGAATCTATAAAGAACTTAGCAAACTCAACACCCAAAGAACAAATAATCCAATCAAGAAATGGGCAGAGGACATGAACAGACATTTCTGCAAAGAAGACATCCAGATGGCGAACAGACACATGAAAAAGTGCTCCATATCACTCGGCATCAGGGAAATACAAATCAAAACCACAATGAGATATCACCTCACACCAGTCAGAATGGCTAAAATCAACAAGTCAGGAAATGACAGATGCTGGCGAGGATGCGGAGAAAGGGGAACCCTCCTACACTATTGGTGGGAATGCAAGCTGGTGCAGCCACTCTGGAAAACAGCATGGAGGTTCCTCAAAATGTTGAAAATAGAACTGCCCTATGACCCAGCAATTGCACTATTGGGTATTTACCCTAAAGATACAAATGTAGTGATCCAAAGGAGCACATGCACCCGAATGTTTATAGCAGCAATGTCCACAATAGCCAAACTATGGAAAGAACCTAGATGTCCATCAACAGATGAATGGATCAAGAAGATGTGGTATATATACACAATGGAATACTATGCAGCCATCAAAAGAAATGAAATCTTGCCATTTGCAACAACATGGATGGAACTAGAGCGTATCATGCTTAGCGAAATAAGTCAAGCAGAGAAAGACAACTATCATATGATCTCCCTGATATGAGGAAGTGGTGATGCAACATGGAGGCTTAAGTGGGTAGAAGAAGAATAAATGAAACAAGATGGGATTGGGAGGGAGACAAACCATAAGTGACTCTTAATCTCACAAAACAAACTGAGGGTTGCCGAGGGGAGGGGGTTTGGGAGAAGGGGTTGGGATTATGGACATTGGGGAGGGCATGTGATTTGGTGAGTGCTGTGAAGTGTGTAAACCTGGTGATTCACAGACCTGTACCCCTGGGGATAAAAATATATGTTTATAAAAAATTTAAAAAGTATAAAAAATATATATATATAAATAAAAAATAAAAAAAATAAAAAAAATAAAAATAAAAATCAGGAACTTGCTTGCACTGAAAAAAAAAAAGAAATAAAAAGAAACATTACTACCCATTCCAACAAAAAATAGATTTGTTATATAGTAGGGATTTTATAAATTACCTGACACAACTTACATAGTAAGATGAAATGGGACAGGCAGCTTCTTGCAGCTATATACAACATCATTTTAATTTCAATTTTCAGTATAATTTTTCCAAGGTATACACAGAATATACATTTAATGTAAATTGTGAACATTTTAAACTCTGTATATGGAAATTAATCAATTTTAAGTTTATAACAATCAAAATTAACGGGTTTATTTTAAATTAGTTAGCTTTCTCTGCATTGCAAGACAGAATAATCAAGAATTGGTAAGAAAAAAATAATCTCTGTAAAATTACCGGGGGTGCATTATAAAGTGTTCGGTAACCGATCAAACTCACAATTTGGATTGAATGGCAAGTGATTTTTAAAATCTGGAACTCATAGTCAATTTTTTTTCTTCATTTTGTCTTAATAAATTACTGTGTTCATTTGCATGGAAGTGAAGAAAAATGCATGACATTTCATCTCAACACTAACACTTTTAACTGGCAACTCTGAATGTCCTTTACAGCAGTGTAACAAAGTAAAGATCAATGATGTTTCATGAAATATTTGTTATAATTCTCAAGGAGATAGGGAGTTTGTGCAAAAATGCAAATCACTTTGCGACTAAACACATTGCTTATTTCAGCTAATTTTAAGAAAATATGCTAAGACTCTCTCAAAAATGAAGCAATGATTTAGGTTTCCCTTCAAACTCCTTATCTAATCCTGAACCAACAGCACATAGTTCAAAGAGCAACTAATTTGAGCAGCTCCAATTTACACGTTTCCTAACAATGCTTAATTTAGTGGAATTTCTGTCCAATTATGTTAATTTGATGTAGTGAAAGACAAACATTCAAAAAGATCATCCTTAATTTATATAGATTGCCAAACTCTGCATTTTCTGAATGACGCCCAGGAACGTATTTTCAAAAACAAACAAACAATGCCAGAACCACTATTAGGTCATCTCTAGGCAGAAAGTGACTCAGAGCCTACATTACTCTCTCCCTGAAAGTATACTGTAGGCACTGAAACTACTACCCTGAGGCTGTGCTATCAAATTCCTTAAGTTAGAAAGTTTGAAAACCCGTCTGTGTGGGAGTATTTCATTTACAGATAGAGATTTGGTTGTTTATACATTTTCATACTTGATTTTTAGGGTGTAATAACTATGTTTTAAAATTCATGGTGGTTTTGAATACTGTTGGATAGTTGTGCTAAAATGGAATATCCATTCCTCCTAGGAAACAGAAATTATAGAAAGGTAGTGCTTTTCAGATCTGACATCTTTGAGTCATTGCACTTTCAGTATAAATGCAATAGGAAAAGTGACATTTATGTTTATGATATTTTCTATAAATAAATTAGAATGTACTGGAGGCCTGATATAAAGTGGGATGCCTAACCTTCAGTAAGATCTTGTTTTCAATTCAAAATAAATTTTATTTTTTATTTTTTTATAATGTCCCTCAATTTCAGATAAGCACCCCCTACGGTCCACTCCATTTTCTAAAAGATTTTATTTATTTTATTTGACAGATAGAGATCACAAGTAGGCAGAGAGGCAGGCAGAGAGAGAGGGAAGAGGAAGCAGGCTCCCTGCTAGGCAGAGAGCCCGATGCGGGGCTCGATCCCAGGACCCTGGGATCATGACCTGAGCCAAAGGCAGAGGCTTTAACCCACTGAGCCACCCAGGCGCCCCCAAAATAAATTTTAAATTGAATTATGCACCTCTAAGTTCAGAGACAAAAAACATCAACCAACACAATTAATAAGTTCTATTTCTTGAAATTTCGGGAACATTGATAGTCTCATCTCCTGGAAGAACAACAGCTAAAATTTTTGGTCATGGATTCTTGCTAAAATATCACTTTCCCAAAGAAAATTAATGTTATGAATTTTCATTGATTGTTATTGATCATGAAGAATATAACAACCACGATAAAAAGAGTAGGAAAAACATGATATCTCATCTGTAAGGGCATGTGGAAAGTAGGAAATGCTAATAAAAATAACTACCATTATTTCCTAAGTTAACATAATATAACAGAACAAAAATATTTCATAACAATATTTTCTAGGCTCATTCTGATAACTCTTTTCTACATTCAAATTTATAGGTTGAGGCATGTGATATATATTACACAAAAAACATCCCAAGGAATTCGTTAAAAAAAAAAACTCTTAATAAAGGACAAATCCAAAGGAATTCCTTTTCTAATTTTATTAACAAATTATGAATCGACATATCTATTTCATCACAATGTATCAGGCACCAATAATATTTTTTAATCGTCATACCTGATGCAATAGTTACCATCTTTCAGACATACTGATTACGAACAAGCAAAGAAACAGCAGCACTGTAGCTTAAGATCTACCTGCATTAATATAGGACTACTTCAGACAATCTCTTCACCACAACATAGCAATGAATAGAAATCATACATGCTCTGTAATGGACATACAGATGAGATAGAAGGGGATGGGTGTTAATATATGCAGAATCTTTATTAATTACATTGTAAAACATAATATGGAAAAACAGAATACAATTTTAGAAATACCCAGGTCACCATCATTGTTTTATTTTTATATGTGTAGATAAGGAGTTTAGTAAACAATCCATGACTATTCAACTTCTTATATTTTGAAAATTTTAGCAAAAGTAACAAACGTAGCAACTAGAAAATTGTATCTATCTGCAAAATACAGCTTTGCCAGCATGGTAGAGGCAAAGAAAAACAAAATAAGTAAGAAAAGTTTAACATTTCACAAGGGTTTTACTTTTATATTTTATTTATTATTTTTTATTTTTCATTTATTATTTACTTCTATTTTCTACTTTATTATAATGAAAATGTCATGACCATAACATAAGAGCAGAATTAAACCAACATGAGAAATTATTTTTTCATAAGTTATAATAAACTAGCTTGGTGATTAATTCAAAAATTATATTACAAACTTCAGTGTTCTTGCAGTAAGTCAGGAGTCATAAACTAATGATGATTCTAAATGTTATTTAGAGAGACATTCTGTTCTTAATATATTTCAAATATTCTACACAAGGCAAAGTGGATCCAAGTAATCTGTAAGCAAAATAAGATTTTAGAGAAGTATATATTTCCAACAGTATTTATAAAATATTACCTTTATGTAAGGCATCATCCTGGACTTTGTGGAAAACACACAACGGAGTAAGAAGTGGCCCTTCAAGAAACATATACAATATCAAGGTTTAACATGAAGCAGCATGTCTTCTCTAAGTAAAAAAACATTGTCCCAACTGACTTTACTGAAACTTTATATTTATTGCTCTCGTTTTAGGTCATAGTGTCCTTCTGCATGCAGGCTGCTATAACGGACATGATATAGACTGAATAGCTTATAAAGAACAGGAATTTATTTCTCACAGTTCTAGAACTGAGAAGTTCAAGATTAAGGAATGGGCAGATCCAGGGAGAGCCCACTTCCTCATAGATGGCGATCTTCTCACTGTAAACGTACATGATGAATGAATCAAGAGAACTCTCTGGGGTCTCCTTTAAAAGGACTGTAATCCCACTTATGACCTAATCACCTCCCAAAGGCCCCTATGTTTTAATACTATCACTTCCAGAGTTAGATTTCATAATATGATTTTGGGAGACATAAACTTTCACACCATAGTATATAGAAACAAAAAAATTCACAAAAACAACAAACAACAAAAATTATTTTAACTACCTATTATTTTCAACTACATAAAATTTTAATTTGTTTCTATATAAAATCAAATACCTCATTTGAGTGATTCACTTATATCCAATGCATCTGAGTGCAATTAAATTTGCTTACCCAACATATCCAGCAGCATATTTCTTCAGACTATCCCATTCCCAACCTTACAGGATTTACCACAATTAGAAGACAGGGGATAGAGGATAGATAGATAGGTGTATACATAAACACACTTGTACATACACATATGCATATTTTTTCCTGTTAATGATACTCATGCAAATAAAATTTAAGCTCAAGGAAACCTGTCTTGTGTGTTACTTAATATCCAGTTTTTAGTCAACATCCAAAAACAAATAATCCAATAAAAACATGGATAGAAGACATGAACAAGTGTTTCCCCAAAGAACACATTCAAATGTTCAGTAGATACATGAAAAGATGTCCATCATCATGTATCATCAGGAAATTGCAAAGCAAAACTAGAAAGAGATACCACCTCACACCTGTCAGAATGGCTAAAATCAACACTACAAGAAACATAAGGTGTTGGAGAGGATGTGAAAAAGTAACACTTGTGGGGGCTGCCTGGGTGGCTCAGTGGGTTAAGCCTCTGCCTTCAGCTCAGGTCATGATCTCAGGGTCCTGGGATCAAGTCCCACATCGGGCTCTCTGCCAGGCATGGAGCCTGCTCCCTCCTCTCTCTCTCTACTTGTGATCTCTCTCTGTCAAATGAATAAAATCTTAAAAAAAAAAAGAAAAATTAACAATTGTGAACTGTTGGTGGTGATGCAAACTGATACAGCCATATTTGAAAACAGGATGGAATTTCCATAAAATTTAAAAATAGAAGTCCTTTGTGATCCAACAATCCTGTTGGTGTGTATTTACCCAATGAATATAAGAAAACTTATTCAAAGGGATGCTAGCACCCCTATGTTTATAGCAGCATTATTTATAAAGCTAAGATATGGAAAGAGCCCAAGCATCCATCAATTGATGAACAAATAAAGAATAAGTGGTATGTATATACAATGGAATATTATTCTGCCATAAAAAAGATTGAAATCTTGCCATTTGCAATAACATGGATGGAACTAGACAGTATAATGCTAAAAGTGAAATAAGTCAGTCAGAGAAAGGCAAATACCTTTACTCATATATGGAATAAAAGAAACAAAACAAACAAGCAAAGGGGAAAATAATAAGACATAGAAAGATAAAGCAAGAAACAGACATTTCATTATGGAGAACAAACTGATGGTTACTTGAGGGGATCTGAATGGAGTGATGGATTAAATAAGTGATGCTGGTTAATTAGAGCACTTGTCATGATGAGCACTGAGTGCTATATGTTATATTGTACACATGAAACTAATACAACCATATATGTTAACTAACTGGATTTCAAATGAAATCTTTTTTAAAATCTCAGTTTTTAGCTCACATTCTGGCTTACAAAAGGGATTTAGTCAGGAATTTGGAGATTAGTTAATGAACAAATAAGGGGTGAACAGGCAGTGGTTAGATAAAATTACTATTCTTTCTGGCACGATCTTATAGCTTTGGTCTAGAATTATTTTTAGCACTTTAGACTCTTCCTATTTTATTTTGAGTCATTAAACAAAAATTTCCTCAAAGGACCTTAGACTCCATCCAATTTGAGCAACAGTGTGAGAGAGGAAATGGTGTCCAGGAGGAAAAAAAAAAGATGAAACTACTTTTGTTTACAAGTGAATGCATAGTTCTTCCACAGAAGAAGCTCTAAATGGTCATGGCTCCAGCTTTATATGTGTTCAGTCATATGTTCAGAAGTAGGTAACACTATCAAAAATTATAAAGCATCTGAGATTATTTTCCCTTATTTGAAAGCTGGTGTATGAGTCTGCCGTGGTTTCTTGGGTGTTGATAGAAGACGCAGACTCATGGTTCAGAAATAATATAGTTTATTATTCACAGCAATAGAGGTAGCCAGAATATTAAAAGTATTTGTGTGTGTGTGTTTGTGTGTTTGTGTTTGTGTGTGTGTGTGTGTGTAGGGGTGGGAGTTATATATCAGTTCTGAGCCTCATTTCCCACAAGAAGAATCAAAACAGAGGCAGATAATATTTGCAAACACAACAGGTTAAGTTAAAAAAAAGATACTATTTCTGTCTTCCAAGTCTATTCAATACAACCATCTTCAAAGGATGGTCTAGAACAAATAATAAATGCAGAAATGTAAGCAACCAATTGAAAAGTGTCTCCCAAGAAACACACTTTGAGAGTCTTCATTTGACAAAAATACTATAGGATATTACATGGATCAGGTGCATTGAATACTGGAAGGTTAAAATTACAAGGGACCAAATATATTTAAGCAGTTCTGGCATCCAGTAGAGTTCAAATAGGTTTTATAAGATTGAGGAAAGAAGCCATCAAAACCTGGGCCCAGGGGCGCCTCAGTAGCTCAGTGGGTTAAGCCTCTGGCTTCGGCTCAGGAGATGATCTCAGGGTACAGGGATGGAGCTCTGCATCAGGCTCTCTGTTCAGCAGGGAGCCTGCTTCCCCCTCTCTCTCTGCTTCTCTGCCTACTTGTGGTCTCTGTCTGTCAAATAAATAAATAAAATCTTAAAACAAAACAAACAAAACAAAACAAAAAACCTGGGCCCAATTTTCCCAAAAGTATGATTCTGATTCTAGTCTCTATGATGTTATCCCTTGAAGACAATGTCTCTAATTGAGTTGAATTAGCTTACTAAAGAGCATACCCCAATTGTTGTAGGAGATGAACAATATGCAAGAGGCAAAATACCACATGGAAGCCACCTGGTCTTCAGTGGAATATAGAATCAGTTCCTTTGGGATGAATCTGTTCCACATTTGACTTCCCACTTAAGGGAAAATAAGAGTGCCTTCTAATAGATTTTAAATAGGAAATGACAACGGAAGCTTATACAAGATTATAAAATGGGAAATTTCATTTAGATAAGCAATAATTTCAAAGTCATCTTCTTAATATTACAGACTCTTCACATAATCATAATTTTATTTTGGTATTATATGGTCATTTCAAATATAGTAAATATAAAGAATTTACCTCTGTAATTATAGCGAGTCTGGTCGTAGTTTAATGGCAACAAAACTTCAATTTAGAAGTATGGTCTACCAATTATTAATACATTTGGAAATGGTGTGTCATCTTCACTCCACTTGTCTCACTAAAACAGTGAGCCAAAAAAAATAGGTCCAAGCTGTTTACTATGGTCAAAATGGGTTGCTTTTGCACGTTGTAAAGAAGCAGTCATATTTTGGAAGAAGAAACTGAGGCTATTAATATTTTCAACTTATTTTCAGAAAAGGAAGGAAATGATAATCTAAGCTAAAGCCAAAATCTTACACAAGGTGGCAGGAGAATGATCTTTTCCCAGATAAAGGGTTTTTCAATTTAGCCATGTTAGGAGGAAGAAGAGATGAGACAGTGTGGACTTGACAAACGTTTGTACACTGTTCAAACGATTTCAAAATAATGTGTATTGGGCTCCTGGGTGCTCAGTGGGTTAAGCCGCTGCCTTCAGCTCAGGTCATGATCTCAGGGTCCTGGGATCGAGTCCCGCATCGGGCTCTCTGCTCAGCGGGGAGCCTGCTTCCTCCTCTCTCTCTCTGCCTGCCTCTCTGCCTACTTGTAATCTCTCTCTGTCAAATAAATAAATAAATAAAATCTTTTAAAAAAATAATGTGTATTATTTTTCTTCTTTTAGTTGAGACAAAAAACAAACAAACAAACAAAAAACCACTAATGAGCTTACTCTTAAAAGGAGGTAAACAAGAAACTAGCAAAGATTGAGTGTTAGGTCTTGTCCCCCTTCTTTTTTTAAAAATTATGTTATGTTAGTTACCATACAATACATCATTAGTTTTTGAAGTAGTGTTCCATGATTCATTGTTTCTGTAAAATACCCAGTGCCCCATGCAATATGTGCCCTCCTTAATACCCATCACCAGGCTCACCCATCCCCACATCCTTCTCATCTTTAAAACCCTCAGTTTGTTTCTTGGAGTCCATAGTTTTTCATGTTTCATTTCCCCCTCTAATCCCCCCACTTCATTTTTCCTTTCCTTCTCCTAATGTCCTCCATGCTATTCCTTAGGTTCCACAAATAAGTGAAACCATATGATGATTGACTTTCTCTGCTTGACTTATTTCACTTCACATAATCTCCTCCAGTCCCATCCATGTTGATGCAAAAGTTGGGTATTCATCCTTTCTGATGGCTGAGTGATATTACATTGTATCCATAGATCACATCTTCTTTATCCGTTTGTCTGTTGAAGGGGATCTTGGCTCTTTCAGCAGAATGGCTATTGTGGACATTGCTGCTATGAACACTGGGGTGCATATGGCCCTTCTTTCCAGTAAAATAGAGCTAGCCTATGACCCAGCGATTGCACTACTGAGTATTGACCTCAAAGATACAGATGTGGTGAAAAGAATTAGGTATTGTTAAAGCACAAATGCAGGGGATAGAAGTTATGGTACAGAAGAGGGAAGGGCAACCATATGGCAGAGTAGAATAAAGTAGCTCAGGAAGAAATTAGTCATATCCAGATATTGTAAGGCATGTGGGGTTGGCAGGGAGAGCATGAGAAATCATGAGAGAAGAGAGAGAAAATGGACCAGGCAGGAGAGGTTTATAACATTTTAACATCTAAGGTAAGCATATGCAAAGGAGAATAGGGAAAGAAATAAAAGATTTTATAAGACTCAATACATAAGGAATAACGTGGGGGACACTGGGAGATGGAGAGAAGTGTGCTGGGGGAAATCGGAGGGAGAGACAAACCATGAGAGACTGTGGACTCTGAGAAACAAACTGAGGGTTTTGAAGAGGAGGGTGGCAGGTGGTTGGGTGAGCCCAGTGGTGGGTATTAAGGAGGGAATTTATTACATGAAGCACTGGGTGTGGTGCATAAACAATGAATTTTGGATCACTGAAAATAAATTAAAAGAAAAAAAAAAGACTGACTACAGACATGGACCTCAGTGTAACACAGATATGGAACTCACTGTAATACCAGCCACTTCCCACCGACACACACAGAGTATGATAATAATAAATAATAATGCAATTAAGAAAATTGCCTGCCAAATAATTTTTCCTCTTTTTTACTTTTATGATTATTATTTTTATTTTATTTTTAAAGTTTTTATTTAAATTCCAGTTCGTTAAAATAAGGTTAATATTAGTTTCAGGTGTACAATATAGTGATCAACACTGCCATACAATGGCTTAAATAAAAAAATGAAAAAAAATTTTTTTAAAGATTTTATTTTTAAAAACCTCTACACCCAAGGTGGATTTCAAACGTACAACCCCAAGATCAAGAGTTACATATTTTACTGACTGATCTAGCCATGCACCCCAACAAATAAAAATTTTATAAAATTGTTGAGTTTATGGGAGTCTCATTTACTCAGTCAGTTAAGTGTCTGCCTTTGGCTCAGATCATGATCTCAAGAGTCCTGGGATCGAGCTCCATATTGCTCATGCTCTCTCTGTCTCTCTCTCTGGCTTTTGCTCTTTAATAAATAAATAAAATATTTAAAAAAATTGTTGAGTTTGTTTAACTAGTTTTAAACTAGTAGACGGAGATGAAGATAAAGTATGATGTCATGGCAGGGAAAAATACAACTTACACGTTTTAAAAATAAAATGTGCAATGCAAGTTACATCATTTCTTTTATCACCACACTGGGACTTTCCCTACTAAGTTGTTGTAATGTAAGGACCTATTTTATATTTTAGCTCTTTGCAGCTCTTTTATTAGCCCCCTTCAGGAATATCAGCTTTATTTATCGAATTAAATTTTATATTAATGTGCTTTTGACTTTTGGCCTTTCTCTTCCTTCTGTTTTTTTTTCCCCCTAAATTACATGTTTCTGTTTAACAGCTACTATCAATTCTTTGATATGAATTTTCAACATCAATTTACTAACTCCAGATATGAAGCAGCATCAATATTTAGAAGCGAAGAATACAAAGCCTTGGGCATCTGGATGGCTCAGTCAGTTAAGCATCGGCCTTCGACTCAGGTGGTAATCCCAGGGTCCTGGGATGGAACCCCAGGTTGAACTTTCTGCTCAGATGGGAGCCTACTTCTCCCTCTCCCTCTGCCTGCAGCTCCCTTTGCTTGCCTTCTCCCTCTCTTGGTCAACTAAATAAAATAAAATAAAATAATGTCAATAATACAGTTATTTATTTATTAAAATGCAATTATTACACAATACATAATGTATTGCATAATTATAATAATGATTAAATAATTTATTAAATATTGATATTAAATATATCAATTTAATTAAATAAATATTTTTTAGAATTTAAAATATTTCAAATTTAGATTATTAAATATTAAACCATTAATTTAATAAATAAATATCTATACATAATTAAATAAAATAATTTATTTATTAAAATGAATAAAATAATGTTGTCATTATCTGAGCATGTATTTTTAAATAGTCTATAAAAAACCATCTAATAAAGTCTAAATACATTGAGTTCAGATATTTATATAAGTTAACCCAGACACTCAACCCACAGACAGTTTCAAATCATTTGTTTTTATCTACTATTCAAAATACGATTGTAAAGTATTTATTTATTACTTTGACATAGCAAGGAAACTTGGAGAAAAAGAAGACATTTGCTTTTAATATTTGAAAATTATTTTGTTGATTTAAAATAAAAACCTTAACACATGAGCATTTCTTCTTAAATAACACTGTGAAGTTTCTGAGTCGCATTCTATTAAAAGTGCTGATAAAATGGCCTCAGTTACTCATTTAAATTATCAGCTGAATGGGCAACAAATGAAGTAGAGAGCTTTTTAATTATTTATGAATGTATTGCTTGTGGATGGAGTGCCACATAGAGTTACCTCTCTTTTTGGCTTTGTTTTGTGAGCAGCAGTGGAATCTATGAATGAGATTAAACATAAGGACATTCACAGAAATTCTTAATGAACTTCTGGGGAAGGGCAATAAGTGCAAGGAAAAACTGCAGCAAGACTAATTACAAATTTCAAGTGGTCATCGCTTAATTAGAGAAGTTTTTAAGTTCAAGTAATATATCTTTTTTATGAGCCTATCATATTGTATTAATTACCACAAACTGCACTCTTGAGCACTTATCTTTTCACATATTTCTTATTCTTGGTACTTAAAATTACCCTTATGATTGATAAGTAAATGGATTTTACTGACAATGCATTTATTTACATAAATAAATAATGTTGTTTATACATATAAAAACAATTGAATATGTGTATGTGTTCAATGAAATTTTTTTTCAAATTAACATCTTAATTCTACCATATTGGTTACAAATAGATATAGACTTTATAGATTCATCAAATATTTTATTCTCAAATTTATATCTCCTTTGTGAAGTAAATGAAACTGTATATATTAAATATAATCCTATCACATGTAACAGTTACTAGTGCCTCCCAGGACATACATAGGTCAGGTCATACTCAAGGCATCACGGATAACTGGATTTAAATTTCTATCCTAGGAGTCTTCTTTATATTTCTGTGGCTTTTATACTACAATCAGGAGGAAGAATTCTTTTGCTAAAAGCTTCCAAATGACTATGTGAGTAGATTATTTGTAGACCAGTGATATAATATTATAGTTTAATATGTAAAGCATGATAAAATAAAATGCTATTGCCATATTTAATTTGTTCAGTAAAGCATTCATTTAGTTATCAAGCATTCATTTTCTTTTTTTTAAGATTTTACTTATTTATTTGACAGACAGAGATCACAAGTAGACAGAGAGGCAGGCAGAGAGAAAGGAAGGGAAGCAGGGTCCCTGCTGAGCAGAGAGCCTGATGTGGGGCTCTATCCCAGGACTCTGGGATCATGACCTGAGCAGAAGGCAGAGGCTTTAATGCACTGAGCCACCCAGGAGCCCCAAGCATTCATTTTCTTTATACAGAAGAGATAGAACAACATTATATAGTAGAAAATACAGTAAATAATCTAGAAACCTTGATCATTTTGTTTTGGCAATTTTAGAACATAAAATTAGCTAAAGCTCAAGTTCAAGTTATATTTGTATCATAGGAGGAAAAGTTAATTAAAAGTTTGTTTATTACCATAGTTTAACACTTCAACAAAATGATAACGAGTCAAAATTAATGAATATATGAAGTATACAATAAAAACAATAATCTCGAGTGTATGTGACTCACTGTAGGTATTGATAAGCTAGAAATCAAACGGAAAGTATCTATAGGGTTTGTTCAGTTCCATGATCATCAGATTAATAGGCTTTCTCATATTGCTTCCTTCACCAGATTTATTTGTCTAATGAAGTTTTCCAGAGTTAAAGACATTGATAGGTTCATGGCTGGAGAGAGGTACAGAATCTAAGAAGTTCAGCAGTGCTTATTATTTAAGAGAACGACAGCATGGGAGGTGAGGGGTGGAAGGAAAGAGATAAGAAGAGAGAATCTTAAGCAACCTCCTTGCCCAGCACAGAGCCTATAGGGGCTTCATCTCATCGCCCTGAGATAACAACCTGAGCTGAAATCAAGAGTCAGATGCTTATCTAATTGAGTCACCCAAGTGCACCATTTTTTTCCCTGTATCTTTATTTTCATCTCTTTCTGTAACTGAGTTTCCCTTCAAAATCAAGACTTGCTTGCATACACAACCTAAATAATTATTTTGGGATTTGATCACGTGGAACAGGAGAGAATGAGAAGAGCTAAGTGGTCCAGGAGAAACATATATGAGTTCAGACTGAGTGGATTATGATTGAGGACAACTGAGCATCAATCCTAATGCACAGAATACATCTCAGAATTATTTTCCTGAAACAAGAAAGAATCTGTTTAACCCACTGGCTTCTGCATCCTATCCACAGTAGTTAAAATTCATCCCAGAAGTAATTAATGTCCCCGACTTTACTATTACTGGGCATGAGTGAGGAGCTGAGTGGGCTTGGTCAGTGTCCCACCTAATGAAAGGCAGAGCAGATTCAGGCAAAAAAAAAAAATTCGTTTTTTCCAAATTAGATTTAATGGGATTCTATTTTTCATTCATGAATTCATTTTACATTTTATATTTTATCGATTTTTCTAAGCTTTGGCCAATATTCACTGCATTTTTGAATAGCTTTTATCTATTATTGTAAATCATTTTTCTGCTACATGTGTTTAGTCATGGTTATCCATTTCTTCTTCCAAGTTTTTCAGATATGTGATATCAATTTCCAAATAAATTATTTAAAATGTTTATTTTGTATACTAAACTTCTATGAAAAACATTGATATATGTATTATGGCATATTGTTCCCCTTTCAACTTATTTTTTAAAATGTGAATGTGCCTTGGCAAATATATATTGTTTCTTTTTATGTTTATGTAGAATCTTCATAATTTTCCCAATTTCATTGGCTTATGGTTTCTATTTTTTTAATAATTTTCCTACTGCCAATTAATAGATTTGTTTCCATTACATTGTCTAATTTGCTATTGCCATTATAAGTAAAAAGCATCTGGAAATCTATATCCCTGTCCAGTTTCCTCAAATCACTCATTATTTTCAGGATCAAGTTGGATTTTCTTACAGGTTCCAGGTGGAAAAGCTTTTCAACTGGTGCTAATTATGATTTCTGTTTCTGGCTTCCAGCATTTACCAGCTTAGGGATCATTTTTAACAATTATGATGAAATGAGGCATCATATTCTTATTCTCAACTTCATTAATAATGATATTAGTGTAACATGTCCTACAAGACAATAATAGATACATGTAAAATAATTTCATTGACCAAAAAAGTGGTGGAAAATGTAAATAAAACACAGTGGCAACCAACTAGTCATTTCAAGTTGAGCTATTTTTTTCCCCTTTATCTCCCTGTCTCTTTAATTTCCTGTAGCACATTCCTACAAAGTATTTTAAGTTGTTTTATATGCACATACATAGAGATCATCATGGAGTCTACATCTAATAATTTCTTGTCAGTTTTAAATATTTTCAGTATTGTTCATTCCTATGTCACTTGTCTATTAACTTTTTCTCCACACTGTACTTAATTGCAAGGAAATATTTAATTTTAATATAAATTAATTAATCACTTTAATAAATATTTTTACCTTATGGATTAATCTTTGATGCTTATTTCTTAATTTTTTTTAACTTTTAAGATTTTATTTATTGAGAGACAGAGAGAGAGAACAAGCGCAAGCAGGGGAAGCTGCAAAGGGAGAGGGAAAAGAAGAAGCAGGTTCCCCACCAAGCAGGGAGTCAAGCTCAGTCTCAGGGCCTTGGGATCATGTTCTGAGGTGAAGGCAGAGGCTTAGATGACTGAGCCACTGAGTCTAATTGTTATCTTTGATATTTAAGGAAATACTTTATCATCTCTAATTGATCCCCTATGTCACAAATACAGTTTTCTCTATGGTGCTATTAATTTTATTGTCTTAAAATTAGACGCTTTTTCTAGAAGCATTTTTAATCAGTCTCTTAGGTCTATAATTTAGTTTTTATACATTTCATTTAGTATTTTATTTTATCTTCATCATCTCTGAGTATTTCTGACCAGTACTCATTGGTCAAATCTTTCTTATTAATCTATTCCAAAAATTTGTTTGTTTCTATAATATTTTGTTATTACTGCTGTCGTTCTTAGGTTTTGCCTTTATATTCTTTTTGTTTTGTTTTGTTGTTTTATGCTTTGGTGTTTTTGTTGTATTGTTTTGTTTTTCTTTTGAATTAATACAATTAAACTTTAGATTTCCTTCATAACTTTAATTATTGTCACTTATTTTTACAAATGATATTACCATAGTACAGTAATTCTAAATATTTCTGAATTAGCTGTATTATTTCTTTTTAGGTATCAAGTTAACTTCCAGGTACATGGACTTAATATTTTGGTCATTATATTCTAGTTTTATTGCCTTATCATTGGAAAATATAGCCTGATACTTAACTCTAGGGAATGATGTGGGAGAGCTAGGTTCTTGTCTCTTGGAGTCAAAGAAGGAATCTCATGGGCAATGGAGAGTGAGTAAGTGATAGAAGTTTACCAAATGAATATATAGAAAAAGCTCTCACAACTAAGAGGGTTCCCCACACAGTTAACAATGAGTGCCTTCAGGGTTTATTTTTTATATAAAGGTAACCAGGCAACTTTAATCCTTTTAACATCTCTATCAATAACTGCTGCAATGGCTTACCTCCTTTTTAGGGCCTGATTATTCTTTTTTGGTTACAGGTGTTTATCATAGAGACACCCACCCCTCATGACCCACCCCATACACCTAGGGCGGGTGGTCCTCCATCCCACATGCCTAGATCAGGGTGCTCTTCCCTGGGGTAGGGTGGTCCAATTTATCTCTTTACTCTGGTTTTCCCACACCACATTTTGGGGATTTCTGAGAGCCTGTTCACAAAGTTCCCTATGGATCTCTTCCTCCCTAGCCCCACCTGTCCGTTACTCATTTTGAGACTTGATATTACCAAAGTACTGTCATTCTAAAAATTTCTGAATTAGCTGTATTATTTCTTTTTAGGTATGAAGTTAACTTCCAATTATATGAATTTAATATTTTGGTCATTGTTTTCTAATTTTATTGCCTTATTCTTAGAAAATATAGCCTGATATTTAACTCTAGGAATTTATTGGCATATACTTCTGGCCTAAATAATGGCCTGTTTGTGTAAATGTTCAACTTCTGCTATATACTTACTGAAGACTATTGTTTTGGGGTCAGGATCACTACATTTATTAAAAGATCAGGACTATTAGATTCTCTAAATGTTGATGTCTCTTAATTTAATCTAATTTAATTATCAGTTAATGAAAGAAGTTAAATTTTTTATGTACTACTGCATCTAAACTTATCAAGGTCTTTTGCTATAATGACAAGTATGTCATCCTGTTTTTATACCAAGTCCTACATTAAAAAAATCATACTATCTGAAATGTTATTTATTATTATTATTATCATTATTATTATTTTTAAAGATTGTATTCATTGGGTTACCTGAGTGGCTCAGTCAGTTAAGTGTATATCTATAGCTCAGGTCATAATACCCGGGTCCTGGGATAGAGCCCCGCAGGGGGTTCCCTGCTCAGCGGGGTGCTTCTCCCTCTCCCTCTGTTATTCCCCTGCTGTGTGGCATGTTTTTCTTTTCTCACTCTCTCTCAAATAAATGAGTAAAATTTAAAGATTATCTCTCTCAAATAAATAAGTCCAATTTTTTTTCTCAATTGGAGGGAGAAGCAGAATCTCCACTGAGCAGGGAGCCTGATGCAGGACTCAATACCAGGACCCTGGGATCATTATCTGAGCTTAAGGCGGACACTTGAACCGACTAAGTCACCCAGGCACTCCAGTTGTTTATTTATTTATTTATTTTTATTATGCATATGTTTTATCTCTTTCTTTCAAGTCTTTTTTTTTATCTTTTTACTTTTTTCATAAAACTGAATTATTTCAAGATGACTTGGTCATCCTCTTTTCCCCCACCCCATAGGTCATAGAGTACATTTTAACTGTTAAAATAATATTAGTATTTAAGTGCTGCCTACACAAATTAAGGCAAATTATCTGTTGTCTGTAATCCTGAAAATATATTTTTTTTATTATGCCTTCCTATTCCAATGACATTTTATAAGGATCTAAATGTTTACATTTGTGATTATTTTTTCAAGATAATAAAGCTATTACTTCATTCTTTTTTATATTTGATGTTATTCAAAAAATTTTTGTCAGTCTGATTCTTGTTTCTTTATTAATGAATTATTTTTTTTCGCTCTAACACTTTTGATTTTTTTTTTTTTTGTCTTTGGTATGTATGCCCTAGTTTGGGATTCATAGAGTCAACTAGAGATATGAATATTTTCTTTCTTTCTTGTATGTAAGTTTTAACCCAGTGTCTTGACTATTTTATGCTTGAGAAATAGATGTACATTAATTTCAAATATTTCTTTCCTTTTTCTTCTTTCATTCAATAAAAGTCATTTATTTTATTTTATTTAAAAAATATTTATTTATTTATTTGTAGTAGAGTGAGAGGGTCACGAAGAGTGGCTGATTATATACTTTCAATTTGGGAGGAGGTTAGGGATAGCAGAAGCCTCCAAGGTATTTTATAAACAAGTTTTCCAGGACCTTGAGGGGGCTAGCTATTGTTAGGGAAAGGTCATTTATTACTATTTAGTAAAAACTCAGGGAAGAGACTCTTCTGATGTGTATCAGTGGGTATATGCTTGGGAGATGATTGCCAATGTATATCTTGAGGGCAGGGGTGGGGAGTAGAGATAAAGAAGTTTCCAAAGTAATTTTTACATGTGAAAGTAGATTTTCAGTATCCGGGGGGGGGGGGTGGACTAAGAAATGCTTTTTGCACTGAATGGATGTGTCCACATGGAAGCAGCTGAGTCCCCAGAGGAACTTCAAGGACTTGTCAACAGGCTATGAGTAGTAAGGAAATCTAATTTTTTCTCTAGCTTTTGTTCCACACACGTCACCTACATCGTACACCTCTTCTATATTGATAATTTTAATGCTTTGCTGGTATCCAGATGACTATATCCTTAAGTGACTTCTTATCTTTATTGAATCCATTACGTATTCTATGCATTGTATTCTTAATTCAACTAGATTACATATATTTAATCTATTAGTACCACTAGGTTCTTATTCTTGTTTTTATTTCAAAATCTTTCCTTATTTCCTTACATTATTTATTGGGTATAATTTAAATCGCTGATATACTCACTTATTATATATAAGCTGTCAACCTTATTCTTATTTTGAGGTAGCTATATCTTTTTGGGTTTTAGGACATCATACCAACAATGCCAAATAATTTTCAGACAACAGCAGGATCTCCAAGAATTCAACTAAATTCTGACACTATCTACCTGAACATAGGTAAGATTTCATCAGTTAAGGGATCAGTCCTCCAAGACTATGTCCAACCCCACCTCAGATGCCAGCCTCACTGTAGGCCCCAGGTTATTACCTGTGCTTCTGACTGAGCAAATACAGGTTGGAGGTCCCAGTGGCCTACTTCTTACGTTCTTTTAATTTGCTACAGGGACTCAGAAAACTCAGAAAAGTACTTACTTTATGTTTGCCAGCTTATTAAAAAATATAATAGAAGATTTAAATCAATAGATAGATAAAGAACTGCACAGGGAAAGGTATGGAGAATGGGCACAGAGCTTATATTACCTTCTGTATGACTGCCAGTCTTCCTGCCTTTTCATACATTTAACAAACTAAAAGCTTTCTGAACCCAGTCCTTTCAGGTTTTCTGTGGAGGCTTCATGACAGAGTCATGACTGACTAAATCATTGTCATTTGCTGATCTAATCTCCAGCTCCTCTTCCCTCCCCAGATAATCCTGAATTGGGAGGAAGGGGAGGCATGTTGGGCAAAAAGTTATGAAGGCTTTCACCAAGTGGTTGGTCCTTCAGGCAAACAGCCCTTGCCTTGAGTGAGGTCTGAAGGTCACTTCATTAACATAACAAAACACACCTCTCTCACCCTTATCACAGGAAATTCCAAGAGTTTTAGGAGCTGTGAGTCAGTAGCCATGGTTGAAAACCAAATATTCAGATGACCAAAATATATTTCTTATAAACCACTATATTACACTACATGCTTAAGGATTTAATTATGTGATCTTTTAAATTACTATTTTTCTAAGAGTATAAACTGTTCTGTCAGTAATCTGGATTGGGGAGTGATGTATTGCCAAATTTCTGACCTTTCAGTCCCGGAAGTCAAAGAGAAACAACAGGAGAGCCCCTTAGGGCAGGAAGTTCAAAGTAACCATGTTGACTACCACTCCCTTTTCTTGATTTCCTTTTTAAACAAGCAAATCATCTCTTCAGAGTTGCAGTTTAAAGCCAAGAACATGTGGAATTGGGAGAAAAAGATAGTTAAATTTGGAGAATTGCAGAGGTAGAATCAGAGTAGTGAAAGCCATTACAGTAACTGAACTAACTGAGGTCAGTCTTTGGTGAATCACAGAAACAGGTGGAGTTGTCAAACAAAGGAATCTTTGTTTACAACATACAAGGAGATCACAGGGAATAAGTTCCAAAGCCTTGACTGTTTGAACAGGAGAGAGATTTTTATTTAGTATTCAAGATGAATACTCAGAAGGGAGAGTTTTATTATCCCGTGTATGGTTGGTCATAAGGTTGTGGATGCATGCACTTCCACATATGTATTTGGGCAATATGTATTGCATGTTCACCTGAAAGAAGCTTGTATTCCACCGAGGGCAGAAACTTCAACGTTAGAATAAAGCAGAGGTAACTGTTGGACAAGGGAAAAGGACTCTGCAGGCTTCAAGAGCAGATATAAACTAGATGGGGTCTTGGGCTCATTTTCTGGGACAAGGCATGCAAGGCCTTGATTACTTTTGAAATAGCACTAGGAGTTTTACCACTGATTTATTGTCTCAATAGCTTAGGCTATTTCCTGGTCTGGTGGTGACTGTTAGTTTTCCCATTGCCTTGTTCCCTCAAAATCCTTAACTAGTGAGGTTTTTGCATTTCTTTGTAAGAACCTCCCAGGAAGTTTTGGAAGAAGTGTGCTTGGGCAAGTACACAGGTGGGGTATAGATCATTGAAAATAGCTGGGGACAAAAAATGACTTTTCTTATGTCAGGAAAACTATATCTCATCTTTAATTTTCTGGGAACCTCTAACTCTTTCTGCTGATGTTACCAGCAGGCATCTGAGATATTACTGATTGTTCTCTTGAACCTAAGGAAAAGGAAATGTAGAAAGCAAAAGACAAAACTTTAACATCTATCCTGCAACTCATCAATTCACTGCAGCCACCTCTCTGTCTTTCCCTTTCTCTTTTTCTCTCTTTCTCTTTCTCTCTCACTTTCACTCTCACATACGCACAACACACGCAAATCAACTTAAAACTATTTTTAATTTTCCCTCTTCCATTTTAATATACTTGAGGCATGATCATTTTCTTAGTAAATACAAGAAAAAACATCTAGGATTCCATCATTCTGTGTGATTAAAGTTTTGAGGAATTTACTTCCATTGCACTTATAAAAACACATTTTATTTAAGTAATATTATATAATCAGGTGCCTGCATTTTTCTTATTCTCCAACTAGTGTTATTTGGCAATTAATAATTTGTCAATCAATATTCCCCTATATCTGTATGTGTGGGCTGTGAGAGATGAGTTAGAGGCAAGGATGGTGAACACTCCCAACAGCTGCAGACTACATATATCTTAAGCCATGAATTTCTTTGGAAAGGTCAACATTGATAATGTTCTAGTCATACCTCCGTGTACCAGGAAAGAAGTAGCATATTTCTTGAAAGGCACAGCTATCAGAGCTCCATTGAGAAACCGTAAAGATGGAGAAGGGATTTACAAATTAAATATCTGATAATGGACATCTACTCTGATTATTAAAAAATGAATAAAAATAAAAAACCTTACTAATAACCAAACAGAGTATCCAATTTTACATGTGAAGGAAATAATGGAAGAGACATGTCACCAAAAGTATATGGATGGCTTATAAGCACATGACAAATTTCTCAACATTTAGACATTAAAGAAATACAAATTAAAATCATAATGAGACATGCTTACATATCTATTAGAATGGCTGAAATCATAAAGGCTAATTGTACTTGGTCTGAGCTACATTGAGAAGCAACAAAAATCTAAACTGTTGATGGCATATATCATGATACCACAACTTTGGAAAATAGTTTGAAAATTTTTTTAAATGCAAAATATGTTGCAGTTACACAAATAGCCATTTTACTTCTAGGCATTTAACCAAGAGAAACAAACCCTATGTTCCAACAAGGACTGGTATATGAATTTCATAGCAGCCCTATTTTTAAGAATTGAAAACAGTGGAAATGTTCATCAATGTCCATCAAGAGCAAAGACAAATTATGATCTATTCATTAAAGAGATTACTATTCAACATCAAAATGAACTATTTACAATTGGAGATTCTCAAAGTAATGATGCTGAGAAAAGAAAAGCCAGGCAATGAATAGTATATACTGTGTGATTCCATGACTATAAAAAATCTAGAAAATACAAATTTATATATAGTCACAGTCATCAAATACATTGGTGAGATTTTAGTGCCTTCTCCTGTGCTCCCATAGCTTCCTACACTTGGATCTCCGAGCCTTTGTTACACCATGTGAAAATATGAACTCTTTTTCTTTATTCTGTCTTACTAGAATAAGAATCCTTGAAATTTTATGGACATTTGAACTCTCAGTTATTAGCAGAAATTCTATCACACAGTAAGTTTCCAAATATAAAAGCCAAAGTTTTACAATGACTTCGAAGCTTTTACATGATCTAGCCACTCATTGAACCTCTGTGACCTCTTTCCCTGCTACTCTTCAGTCACTCACAGTGGCCTCCTTGCTATTCCTCAGATATGCCAGGCATGATCCAACCTTATGGCCTTCAAGATAGCCAATTCCTTTGTCTGGAGTGACCTTATTGCTGATAGTTCTGGGCAAATTCATCACCTTTCCATACCTTTGTTCAATTGTCAGCTTCATTGTAACTACCCTGATCTTCCTATTAAAAATTTTAACTCCCCATCCCCTGCCTACAACCTTGATTTTTCTCACCCTGATCGAATTTTTCTTTTTCCCCATTGTACTCATCATTTTTGAATGCACTATGCAATTTTTATTAAGGTTTATAGCTTTTAATTGTCTCACCCATAAAATAAAAGTTCTACAAAGCCAATTATTTCATTTACCAGTGTAGTCTGAAGTAATATCGGCCATATAATAGGTTCAATAGACAATTGGTAAATTTCAGAATAAATTAATGTTGAGAGTATACTGAATTTTATAAGTCATTTCAATAATTTTTTCCAAAAAATAAACAATGTAAAATATACCTTAAATTTACTTTCAAAATATTTTATAGCATATAATGGACAATATACATAAGCTTTAAAGAAACAATCATATAAATAACCATTTCATATCTACTTAAAAATTGCATAATACCACACTCCTAGATCCTCTCTGAACGCGTAAAATAACCCTTCAAAGGAAATACATTTGTAAAAATAACAGATTTTTTGGCAAATAATTTAATAAAGTAAAAGTTTCATTCATCTATGTAGATCATAATAAATGTTTTTAATAAGCATGAAATTATAACTCTGAAGTGTGCTAAAATGAAACCACCTGGTAAGGGTGAGAGAACAAAAATAAACATCATTTTTCCAAATAAGAGGAATTTATTACCTTTGAATCAAAGCATGTGGATTTGTTCAAACTGGCAATAAAGGAATATGGAGATACAAACCATAGAAAGTCATATTTTAGATTTCTAAAAGACTTCGAAGTGAAGAGTATACATTCACTTCTCACTTATTGCTCCTACATATTCATGAATTTGAGAGAAAAAATAGGCCCTGTGTGTCTTAGCAACTAATGGGATATATTTTGATATTTACATGCTTACACATATTATGCGTTATAGTCTTCTCTTTTACATGCTGTAAAAAGGTTAACCCCTTTTCTGCAGAGATCTGAAAATGTGAAATAGTGCCTGAGTAGCTGAATTCACCTAATTCGAATTTCTTGCAGGTCTAAGACCTATTGCTTTTCACTTGACTGCCTCCTTTTTCATCTGTCAATTGGTTACAAATTCTGGTACTGAAAGGAATACTTTGGGGCTGGTGGCTCAGTGGGTTAAAGCCTCTGCCTTCAGTTCAGGTCATGATCTCAGGATCCTGGGATCGAGCTCCACATCGGGACATAATGTAACGACAGATAGTTTATATGGTAGCCCTTTGGGTACTCTGGTGGATGAATGTGTTTAAATTAGTTTTTCATGGACATGGGGAGTTAGAGACGAGAAGGGAGGTGGGGCAAATTGGAAGGGGAGCTGAACCATGAGAGACTATGGACTCTGAAAAATAATCTGAGGCTTTTGAAGGGGCGAGGGTTTGGGAGGTTCGGGTAACAGGTGGTGGGTATTATAGCGGGCACTTGCTTGCATGGAGCACTGGGTGTGTTGCAAAAAGAATGAATACTGTTATGCTGAAAATAAATAAAAAATAAATTTAAAAAATATTAGTTTTTCGTAAACTACAAAAAAAAAGAAAAGTGCTCCCATTAATAGCGTACACTTTAGGGTTCACAAAGCACGTGCCAACAATAAAAATAATGATGGGTTACCGTTACAATTCATAGAAAAGGAGGTACAGGGAAATTAAATGAAAGGGAATAACAAAGTAGCTTCATAAGTCAATCTTCCTTGTAAAAAATTTAACCTGAAAATGCATTTGTGCCACCTCTCTCCTGTGTGATATGATAAATAACGACCACGATACATGAATTATAGTTCGGGGTTTTGAAAAGCATATTAGCTTTACACCAACACTTGAGCTTTTATTGATTTATTTATTTTTTGCTAACAAGATAGCTTGATTTAATATGCGGTTCCTGACAACCAACCTCAGAAATAATTCCATCTTCATGAGAAGTCAGAAAGAACCACAAACCAAACCTCAAAATAGATTCAAAGAGAAAATACTCTTTAAAAAATTTCCCTTCCTGGGGCACTGGAGAGGCTTAGTGAGTTAAAGCCTCTGCATTAGGCTTTTGATCCTAGGGTCCTGGGATTGAGCCCCATGTCTTGCTCTCTGCTCAGTGGGGAGCCTGCTTCCACCTCTCTCTCTCTCTCTCTCTCTCTGCCTGCTCTCTGCCTCCTTGTGATCTGTCTGTCAAATAAATAAATCAATAAAATCTTTAAAAAAAATTTCCCTTCCTATCAGAAGCAGACCAAACCACTAACAAATTCCCCAGAAAGCTTCATCTAAAAGGTTGTACTTTCTTCAGACACCCAGCAGGACCTTCTTCTCTGGGCCTGGTATTTCTTCAATGGCCTATTCCAGAGAATAAGACACTAAACTACTGAGCGCCATGGGCCTCAGAACCACGAAAGAGATGATGAGGGGCACAAAGCATGCCTCAGGTTACCAAGAGGGTATGGAAACGTTTGCTGCTCTTCTGAATTTTTCAAAGCTGAGTTTTTAGCTGGAGGCCGCTCCTTTATGATAAATTGCTGATACCGTATAGTAAAAGCTATTATGTGATCTTTTACAAAGCATTTCCTATCTTTGCATTCTCATGTGCCAAGACAGACACGGATTATTGAAAACCCTGAAGACAGTGCTATTGCATTTAAACTGCCTGTAACCTTCGTGAAATAGATTTATGATTGATGATAGATTTAGTTAAAATATAACTATTTTACATATTTACTCTCAGTAAAAGATTTCAACCTGCTCATTTAAGTAACTTGGTGTATAATCCCTTTTCTATTAAACAATAGTGCAAAGACGAATGCCCTGTTTCGGAGAGAGCGACAAGCTATTTTTCTAGAATGGCCATATGCATATATATCAGGCGTCCTGTTTTCACTCCCTTTGTGGAGCATCTACCCTGGAGGTCATGTAATAACCAATGACCAAAAAACAATAAAAAAACCCAAACATCCAGGTCGAAGTGCCATCCCTGCCTGGAGATGAGCATACTGCTCATACAGATCCTGGGCAGGCATCTCAGCCCAGGCCTGTGCTGTGGAAGCTGGTTCTTGGCTTTGGGCGCAATCAGGAAGCCAGCAAACTGACCCCAGAGTGCAGCCAGGGTTAACAGGACTAACGATCTTTTCATAGCGAGGCCATGTGCAGACACCCGCTCAGAGAGCCAGGCTAGGAGGCTGCCCAGCAGTGGCGCTGGCAATGCTTGCAGCCCCCCGGGGCTTTGCCCTAGGCCCCAGTCCGGGCTGGGCCTCAGGAGGGAGGGGGGCGGGGGCGACGCAGAGAAGGGGCTTTGCTAATTGCCAAAGCAGGAAGTGAGCTCCTGGAGGACTCAGGAGGTAGGGGGGCGGGGGCGGGTCTAGGATGGCCAGGAGAAGGGGCTTTGCTAATTGCCAAAGCAGGAAGTGAGCTCACGGAGGATGTGGCAGAGAGTCTGGGAGGAGGTGGAGGCGCTGGCGCAGGAGGGGCACGCAGCGCTGCAGTGCTGTGCTGTGGCCCAGTCGGGACTGCAGGACCCAACGGATTCGCCCCCCTGGCGCTCCCCCGAGAGGCCGCACTGTCCAGCTCCTGCTGCCTGCTGCCCGTCCCGGCCCCAACGCTTCTCTGGACCACCCTCTGTGCACAGGTAAAGTGACACCGCGCCACGCCCTCACCTGGAGCAGAAAGTGCTGGACATGACCTGGGGGCGGGGAGGGGGGTTGTCGAGGCCCAGCCTCCCGTGAACCCCAGGGCACCGGGACCACCCCTGATGCTGCGCTGAACCCGGGTCTGCATGGGGTCGGGCTGGGGACAGTGCCTTGTAGGTGCCCCCCCCCAGCGGGCGCGCTAGCCCCCATCGTTCGGCACCCCCAGGCGAGTGTGCTGAGGACCCCCTTCCGTCCCCCGCCGTGGCCCTGCTGCTTTTGTTCTGGACTTGGGATCCCAGGTGGAAACTAGTCCCTCAGACCTCCCTGGCAGCAAGGAGGACAGGGAGGGATTCTTGGTTTTCTGCCCTGGCACTTCCTCTCTCCCCATTCACATGCCTTCTGGCTTCCCTTTCCTCTCCTCATTGTCAGTTTTATTAAATGGTTTTCTTCTGCATGTTGACTCGAAGAGCTATTTCATGAATGAATATACAGGAAACTGTGTCGGAGCCCACCTGTGAGAGCCCACCTGTAGAGGCCTTTCATTAGAATGGTCTCTGGTTCTAGCCTCAGTTCAGAATACTGCATGTACCTGAGGACCGAGTCCAGATGTTTCTTTCATCTCTGACTTGAATTTGAAATCCTCCTCAGACTTGAGCTTCCAGGATTTCTCCAGTCCTTGCTCTCCCACTGTCTTGGTGGGGATGCGCCATGAGTGTTGAAAACAGGAATGAATGAATGAATGATATATACCCCAGGTCGCTGGGGCTTTGTCTTCTTTTGCTGAGGTTGGAAAGGCTTGGGAGAGACCCCCTGTATGCAGATACAGAGCTGCATGCAATTGCTTAGATAAACGTGTTCCCCACTTAATTGCTTGGGCATTGAACATTTCGCCCTTCACCTGTGGCTTGAGCAGTTAGGAGGAGACAATCTGGAGGTGAATCAGAAGATGGCTGAATCCACATGGTGGTGGTCTGGGTTTGGGAGATTTCCCTGGAGATTCAAACGAAAGATCTAAACTCTTCCAGTGGGGAGTGGTAAACATTTTATCGATGGGAGATGGAAAATAAATGGTCTGGTTAACCTTTCCCTCCCCCTCAAAACCCATTATTTGAAAAAACAAAAAGGGAAGTGAAGGGGGAAATCCTCCCACTCCCATCCCCACTCACCTCCATAGCCACCTCCTCTTCCAAGAACCTAACAGACAAGGTGCCAAGAAGTGTTAGGTACCAGCAGTGGTCTCAGATCTCACTCAAGGATCATGGTGAAAGGCATCCAAAGAGATTGTGGGGGCACAGGGATCCAATTAAGGGGGGCAAGTTTAAGGTTTGCCTGGTCCCCTAAAAATTAATGGCACTAGAGAAGATGAGCTTTGGGAACTATAGCTTAATGGATACAATGTGTAAAAAGCTTCAGTGAGTCATGGTGGGAAGAGGCCATGAGGGCAGCAAATACAGTCATAGATGATGTGATTAATAGCACTACAGGCTCTAGATTTCCTGTGGTGGTGTTCTTGGCAAGACCAGCCCGGCCCAAGTGGATACTCACAACCTGGAACAGAGGGTCTTGGAGATCCCAGCACGTGAGGTATGATGAGAGGGTAAAATGATAGGAGGTGTCCTTTGGAAGGACTGTCTCCTTGACTTTAAAAGGGAGAACCCAAATCTGTAGGTGAAATCTTTTTGGCTACAAAGAGGGCCGAGGCCTCCTAAGGTCAAGGTCTCCTCGTCACTTGCAAAGATGTGGAAGAACATATTCAGACATTTCAAAGATGTCCTCATGTCCATCGGTTCCCACTCTGGAATTCTATCAATAAGGTGAGAGTTCCTCTAGTTGAAAAAAAGATCTAAAAAGACTTCCCTTTCAAATGTAATTTCTGTAACCTCCAGGACACACCCACCTCCCCCCTTCCAGCTCTGTAATGAAGCCACAGCTGGTGCCAATTTGTGGAACCCCTTAAAGGCTATTCTCCCTTATATACCCCCCGGACCAAGTTCCCATGCTCCTTCACCTAATTTCCTGCACTCACCTCCCACCTGGTGTGATCACACCTGCAAGTGCTTTTACCAACCCCTTTGCCAAAAGGCAGCCAGAGTGACCTTTCAAAGACCTATCAGTTCCTGGCATTTGTCTCCATAGAAATCTGCACTGATCTTCTAACAAATTCTCAGTCCTCCAAAGGCACCCATAATCCTCCCATCAGTCTCTTCATACCCCTCCAACTGACTGACGCCTGTTCTTCCCCATCTCTCTGTCCTTCAAACACACTGCCTCCCTCTTCCTGTGGAGAACCCTCCTGGCGCCTGCCTCCAAGCACAGGTGATTTCCATTGATGGGAAGACCCTCTTCCTCTCCCCCATCTCCCCACTCCAGTTACTCCCACTTATTCGTGAGCTCACAAGCCCCATGGTACACACTCTCCATGCAGCCTGCTCTCTCTTTTCTAGCACTGGCCTCCGTTTCTAGCTGTGGTTGTGTCATGGATGTCCCTCCCCAGCCAGCCTCCAAGCTCTCCTTCCCTTTAGTTCCAACACCTGACACAGTGCCTGGCATGTAGTAAGCCCTGGCTAGCTTCTAAGAGCCTCACTGAGGGACTGAAAGCATTTTAAAAATGTCACCACGTAGGCTCCAAACTGTAGGCAGAAAAAGCTTTGCCTGGATTGACATTTTAGAGACGTATTCGTCAAGTTGGATGTGTTCACTGACTTTACCTTGTAAAATTAAAAAAAAAAAAAAGGACCTCTGTATGGCTTCACATCTAACGAAGGCACATGTATACTATTAGACCACGTTATGAGCTTAATGGAAGGAGACAAGATGTTTTCGCTAAGAAAATGTATAAGACTGTTGAGTTCAAGTGGGAGGAAACAATCCGTTTGTTGGAGCATTGCTATCTTACTCTATCACAGCCACTAATAAAAATCTGACACGGGGTGAGTCAGAATTGTCTGTCAGAGATGAGTTAGATCTGGCTCATGTTCCTACAGACATGAAAGCCAGGAACGAAGAAGGAGGCTTTGAAAGCCTGGGTTGAGGAGGCGGTGTGGTTCACTGCGATGAGCTAAGTGCCAGGGCCACTGGCAGACACGCGGGCCTGTGTCCTTCCTTTGTTCTGGGGTCCCTCTTGCACCATGTGGTGAGGCTGGTGGCTGGGAGCAGCTCAGGACAGGACCCGGTGGCATCTTACCTCTCCCACCCTCCTTTGGGCTCCAGTGGGCTCCAATAGGTCACAGGGGACAGCCTGCCTTCCTTGCAAATCCCAGTAGCACTGGCAGCAGAAACTGGGACCAAAGAGTAAGCACCCTGTTTGACAAGCTGGACCAGCCACCTCTTCTTCAGATGCAGGGGGAGCCCTGGCATCTTGACTCCTCCCTTCTCCCTTTCCCCTTTCCTGTCTTCCTTCCTCTTCCCTTCCCCTCTCTCCTTCCCTGGTGGTGCCCTTACCCAATGCTCACTTCATCCCTTTTCCTTTCCACATGTCTGTCTTTTAGAGTTTCTTCTCTTTCCTCCCCATTACTTCCCTTAATCTGAATCTCCTCTTTGGTCCCTTTGTCCCTGATCTCTGCTCCTCCTCCCCTTCCCTGGCCCCTGTTCAGCTCCATCCCGATTGCAGGCAGAACTGGACTAACATGCTCACTTGCTAGCTCAGCCACCCTCCAGAGAAGTCACTCTGCTGTGGCCACCTTCCTCACCCCCTGGTCCCTTCTCCACTTGTTCAGATATTGCTCTGAAGTCTGAGGAGGACAGAGCGGAGCTGCCACAGAATCACGCCAGAGGAGAAACCAAACCATGTGTCCACACTGTCCCCCAGCACTGCTGCTCTGAGAGCTTTCGGAGTCTTCAACAGGGTTAGGATTTAGGGGCTTCTTCAGAACCGGGAGTGAAAACAACCAAAGGTCAAAAGAAAAGCTATGGCCCCCACACAAAAATAATAATCAAAAATGAAAACTATGTTAACTCTGAAGTCCCAAAGTCGAAAAATTGCCTTGAATCTGTCACTAGAAAGCCCCCAAGGCCTCACTCTCTGGGTTCTGGGTGCCCTGGGAATGGCAGGAGGCTCTGACACGCGCATGGGGGTGCCGAACGATGGGGTTTAGCCCGCCCGCTGGCGGGGGGGGGTACCTCGTGTGGCGCTGTCCTCTGCCCGACCCCTTGTGGACTGGGTGCGGCGCGGCGTCCAGGGTGGTCCGGGTGCCCTGGGGTTCGCAGGAGGCTGGCGCACGACACCCACCCCCTCGTGGCTCGTGTTTTCTGCTTCAGGTGATGGCCCGGCGCTGTGTCACTTTACCTGTGAACAGAGGGTCCTCCGGAGAAGCGATGGGGCGGGGAGGGGCAGCAGGGGACGGGAACGGGACAGCGCGGCCTCGGGGGCTAGGCTGGAGCACGGGAGCGCGCGGGTGGCGAGTCCGGTGGGTCCTGCAGTCCCGACTGGGCCGCAGCTCAGCACCACGGCACTGCGCGCCCCTCCTCCGCCAGCCCCTCCACCTCCTCCCAGACTCTCCACCGCCCCATACTCCACAAGCTCACTTCCCGCCTTGGGCAATTAGCAAAGCCCTTTCTCCGGGCCGCCCCCGCCCTGCCCTCGCCCCCCTCCCTCCTGAGTCTTCCGGGAGCTCACTTCCTGCTTTGGAAATTAGCAAAGCCCCTTCTCTGCGCTGCCCCCGCCCCCCTCCCTCCTGAGGCCCGGCCAGGGGGCGGTGCGGGGCGAAACCCCGGCGGGCTTCGAGCCTTGCCATCGCAGGCGCTGGACAGCCTCTTAGCCTGGCTCCCTGAGCGGGTGTCCGCGCGTGGCCTGGCTGCGTAAAGATGATCAGTCCAAAACGCCGGCTGCAATCTTGGGTCAGTTTGCTGGCTTCCTGATTGTGCCCAAAGCCAGGAACCAGCTTCCCCACCACAGGCCTGGGCTGAGATGCCTGCTCCGGATCTGTCTGAGCAGTCTCCTTGTCTCCAGGCAGGGATGGCACTTCGACCAGGATGTTTGGGTTTTTTGTTTGTTTTTTTGGTTTTGGTTATTACATGACCTCCAGAGTAGGTGCTCCACAAAGTAAGTGACAACAGGATGCCTGATATATACGCATAAGGCCATTCTAGAAAAATAGCTTGGGGTTCTCTGGGAAACGCGGCATTGGTCCTTGCACTATGGGATTATGCACCAAGTTACTTAAATGAGCATAGGTTGAAATCGTTTACTGAGAGTAAATATTTTTAATAGTTATATTTTAACAAATCTATCATCAATCATAAATCTATTACACGAAGGTTACAGGCAATTTAAATGCAAGAGCACTGTCTTCAGGGTTTTAAATAATCCGTGTCTGTCTTGGCACATGAGCATGCAAAGATTGGAAATGGTTTGTAAAAGATCATATAATAGCTTTTACTAATTCTATTTATTTGACAGACAGAGATCACAAGTAGGCAGAGAGGCAGGCAGAGAGAAAGATGGGGAAGCAGGCTCCCCGTCAAGCAGAGAGCCTGATGAAGGGCTCGATCCCAGGACCCTGAGATCATGACCTGAGCTCAACGCACAGGCTTAACACACGGAGCCACCCAGGCGCCCCCAGATGAAATACATTTCTGACTTAGAAACTTCAGATAGAATTTTTTTGTCCATAATGACAACTGAAGAAAATGTGTCATCCCTAAACCTAACCTTAACCCCTAACAACGCTGAAACCTAAGCTGACCTTAAAGCCCAAACTAGAACCCTGAATCCCAAACCTGAAATGGAACCCAAAGCCTGTACCTGAGCCCTGGATCCAAGCCCTGAACCACGAACCCAAACCCTAAACCAGACCTCCAAGTCATGAACCCTGAACCCAAATCTCAGCATGAAGCCAAACCCCAAATTTGACCTTGAACTTTATCCCATAAGCCCTGAGTCTTAAAGCCTAAATCATAAACTTAAAGCCCTAAACTATAACTCTGTTCCCTTGTCCTTCACTCTAAGTCCTCACCCTAACACTAAACCCAAAGCCTGATCTAGAACTCTGACTAAAACCTGAACCTGAACCCAAATTCAAATCCTTCACCACACTTTGCTTATGCACTTGCCATTGATGGATATTTGCAGTTTCTACCTTTTGATTCTTGTGAACATTGTTTGGGTTGGGGGCTAGGGTTAGGGTCTTGGATTAGGGTAGGGTCCAGGCTTGAGACCAAGTTGAGGTCAGAGTGTGGGTCTGCATCAGGGCCATGTTCAGTGCCACTGTTTGGGTCAAGGACTGTTGTAATTCCACATTGTTTCCAATTCATTGTTCCTTAGCTATTTGGGGGTAAGTTGGGGAGTATTGGGCTCCATGCAGCTTGAATTTCCGGAATGAAATGGCGTCAGCTGGACCCTGGGAGGGAGCTGGACTTTCCACTGAAGGGTGAATTCCCACAGTCCTGCACTGCCTGACACCGCCTGCAGAGGGCGCCAGACCCCAGCTCCCGCCCTGAGCCCAGGCTGCGCAGCCACAGCTGGGACCGGAGCCCCGCCTCTTTGGGACCCATGTGGAGACTTCTGGAGAATGTGGGGCGCCTCCCACCCTGACAGGACAAGCTGAGGAGGGTGTGGCTCTGCATCCACACTGACCAGACCCGTTGTGGAGGACACGCCCGCACTGGCAGCAGTCCAATCTCCTAAGGACCAGACGCTGGAGGAGGTGAGGAGAAGCCGCCTGAGTGGACTGTCAAGGGGTTTGTGGTCTCAGGACCCCACAGAGGAAGGGCGCCCTGTGTAGACACTGGGGCTTCCGTCGTTTTGTGTGAGGAGACGTGGCCTCCTGCTGTGCTGTGCGCGGGGCTGTGGGGTCCCCCCTTTCTGGGCTCGGGTGCTCCTCGGTCCTCGTCTGTGTTTGTGTGCTCGCGGATTCCGTTCATGGGGCTCCTCAGATGGTCTGCAGTCAGGGAGCGTCCACCTGTTTGGTGCTTGTGCTATCCACACCCCAGACCTGCGGGGTCCTTCCCGTGTCCACACCCACTCCAGGCTTGTGCCGAGTCCGGAAATTCGGGAGCCAGAGTGAGGACTCTGTAGACGGTTTTGGGGAGAGTAGGTATTTTCCCAGTGTGGGTCCTTCCCTGAGCACAGTGCCTCCCCATCTCCATGTGTCCCCCTCCCTGTCTGTCGTCATTGTTGCAGGGCTGTCAGAGGACAGGTCTGTCACCTTCTTGGTTCAGGGGCCTCCCCGGTATCTTGCTGTCTTGGATGGAGGTGTAAATGAGATCGTTTTCCGTAGTCTCTTTCTGATGGTTCCTTCTGAGCACATAGGAGTGCCACTAATTTGTGCATATTGATTTTGTTCCTTGCAAGTTCTTGAATTTATTATTTCGATTTGCTTTAAACTCAATCTGCCAGTTATTTGACCAGCAGCATGGGTTTATTTGGGAAGAGCAGAGAATGGCAGTCTGGGCTGAGCAAGCTAAGGTCCCATCACAGGCAAGTGCGAGAAACAAAGGAGAGGAACATTATTTCATGGAGGAGGAAGAAGTTGGGAAGGGTGCTTGAAGGAAAGTCCCCTGGAGAAAGGAAGGGTGATGGAGAATTCTCACCAGCTGAGCTGCAAAGCTCCTACAAAAAGTCAGGAGATGAACCTCCAGCTTCCCCTGTGGGGCCTGGAATTGGTGAGTCTCTCCTGTGGGGGATTGCAATGTGGGGTCTGTAATGGGCACTGAGCACCAGGCGCCCCCTTCCAGCTTCCCCTTCTGGCATCCCCAGTCCACTTTACTGGGGCTTCCCTTCCTGCTTTTGCACAGTTCTAATCAGCTTGTGGTGGAACGTTGTGGAAAACTGAAATTCCAAATCCACTGCTTCTACTGCACCTGAGATACAGGGGCCCATGATTTAATCCTCCCACGAGTCTCTTGCTAACATGTGTCCTCTCCATGTTGGGTGACCTGGATCTGGGAGGGCTTGGCCTCCATCCCAAAGTCTGATGTTCTCTCTGCTTCCGTGTCGTCGTGCTAACATGGATGTTTGGAAGAGTCACTTCCTCTGCGGTGATTTCAAAGTGCAGTTAGCTTGTTAAAGCAGCACAAACACGTGCTGTCCCCACACTCAGATTCCCCAGCCGTCATTTCTTTACCACGTTTGCCACTTCACACGGGATGCTTCAGTGTGTTTGATCCCACACCAGGACAATGTCCTGCAGAACCACCACATAACCTGAAATGAGGAGATCATTACAGAACCCATCCAAGGGTTAGTGTTAGGGACCAGGGACATGGCAGGACTGACCTGAAGACCCCATGGAGAGCTGTCTGGGTGGCTGAGTTGACAGTGTAGGTGAGGGTGAGTGTCTGGCTCTGCCTTTGTGTCCAGGAGTCATCTCTGTGTGGGTGTGTCCTCAGCTGGGCATGCAGATTTCTGCTCTGAATCTCCTCTGAATCCTTTCCAGAGTTCCAAATGGCACAGTTTCCTTCTGGGCGGCAGGCTGAGTCCTCTGGGATTGCCCAGGTGTCCCAAAATTGTAGGGCACCTACTGCAAGGCCTTTGGGGTCAGAATCCTGAGAACCAAACCAAAGGTTATGGTTAGGGCCCACCACATGGCAGGCCCGATCTGCCAGCACTCTGTCCATCTTTCTGGGGGAGGGGGCAGTCGAGGGATTTGTTCAGGGTGAGTGTCAAGCTCCAGGTTTGCATCCAGGGGCCTGCTGAATATGGGGGTGTCCAGAGGTAGGAATGCAGATTTCAGTTCCTCTGAATCCTTTCTGGAGTTCCAAATGGCATGGTTCCTTTCAGGGTGGCAGGGTGAGTCCTATGGTGTTCCTCACTGTCCCCAATCTCTGAGGCTTTGGAGCCAGGCCGTCGGGGACAGACCTCTCAGGACAGAATCTAGGCTTAAGAGTTTGTGCCTATGGGCATGGCTGCACTGATCTGAAAGCACTGTGGCGAGGATCACAGGGGTCTGAGTTGAGAGCATGGTTCAGGATCAGTATCAAGGTCTGGGTTTGTGTCCAGGGGACCACTGAATGTGGGGGTGGTCTCAGATGTCCAAGATGATTTCCCCTACTCTGAATCCTTTCCAGCATTACAAATAGCTTGTTTTCCTCCTGAGTGGCAAGCTGAAATCTCTGGGATTTCTCAGGTCTTGCCCTTGCCCTTGCAAGGGCAAGATACTTTTTACAGTAAAAGAATTCCCAAGATGAGCTGAATAGCAGAAAAGACACAGCTCAGGAGTAAATCAGTGAACAGGAATATCATGCCAAAAACTTCTTTGAGAACACACTACAGAGCAAGGGAAGATAGGAGAGAAAGCTGAGATATAAAGGACAAACCCTCCAACTTACCAACATCATTCCCTACTTGTTTATTTCCATTGCTGTCAGCTCCTTCCCAGTCAAAAATAAGTCACCTGAGCCAGCCTTTTTTCTTCCTGAGTTTGGGGCACTGCAAAGCCCACAATAGGGGCCAAGGGCACCCCTGTACCTGCTGAGCTGAGCCCATTTGTACCCCAACAGTGAGAAGGTACCAGCCTGGCCCTCTGGTGCTCCATGGCCTGTGGCAGTCCTTCCTTCTGGACCCTGCTTTGTGGCTCTTCCTTCCCTAACCCTGGTCTCAAACTAGGGATTGCTCCTGGAGGAGGAACTCAGGGAGATGAGGCTCAGGAGGACCTCCCTGCCTGGAATCTCCGTGTGAGGAGGGCACAGCCAACAGATTTTGCCCAGGGACTTGCAAAATGCAGAGAGGCAGATTTCTTTTCTCTCTTTCTCTCTCTAGCCTCATACCAACCAGGAGTTCTTAGAACTTTCTTCAGTGACTTCTAGGTGTAGCTTGGCCACTATTTCCACAGAAAGGCCACTTGAGCATGATCAAACACACGTATAAGCAATTACATTAAAAAAAAAAACAATAAGCCAATGCACACAGACCTTTGACAGCAGCACAGGACGCTCAAGGGACCAGAGTCCCTACCTTGGGCAATAGTGGTAGAGGCCGGGTTCTGCCGCACAGGTCCCTAGACCTTTGGCAGTTTCCACGATTGCAAATCCAGACATGCAGAATCCTGAGGGACAACATACTAACTGCAAAAGAGCAAAAGTTCATCAGGATTCAGAGAGTGGAAATCCATTTGTACTGTAAAAGAAAGAAGTAGGCTTGCTGTGAATCCAGCAGGGAGGACAGGCATAGATAAAGGCTGGTGTATGGGTCACGGAAACTATTGTTTCTCAAGGGTCATGCTGTCTCTGTAAAATGCTATGAGGACTGTCTCTTGGGGAACTCCTGCTTTCCTACCAGTGTCACCCCCAGATTCTGCTTTGCTAGTCTCATGGATTCCTGGGGATACCCAGTTGATAAGCTACGCTGTCCTCATGACAACACTTACTAATGGACTGAATGTTTGTGTCTTGTCCCAATTCAGATGTTGAAGCCCTGACCCTCAAGGAGTGCCATCAGGAGGTATGGGCTTTGAGAGGTGATGAGGTCATGAGATTGGAACACTTGTGAATGAGATAAAAGCACTTCTGAGAAAAGACCCAAGAGATTGTTCTGCCAGCTGTCATCCATGCAAGGCTACAACAGAAATATGGGCATCTATAGATAATGAAGCAGTCTCTTGCTAGATATCAGATCTCCCAGGATCTTGCTTTTGGACTTCTCAGTCTCTAGAACTGCCAGGAATAGTACATGCTTTGCTGTTTCAGCCACCCAGTCTGTCATCATTTGTTGCAGCAACTTGAACTGAATAAGGCAGAGCCCAAGTCCTGGTTAATCCCTGCTTCTACACATTTTCCCTCAGAAAGAGCTTCTAATCCAGAACTGACCTCTGCTTTCCATACACGTGCTTCAGACTCCTTCTGTGAGAGCCCAGACTTTGTAAAAGACTCCTCCCTCATGGCAACCAGCATTCTGTGATTCCTGAGGAATGTCCTCCCTGACTGTATTGAGTCAATCAATCTGATTTTGATTCTGGAGTCGCAGGATCAAGGACTGCATCAGGCTCCCAGCTTCATGGGGAGTCTGCTTCTCCCTCTGACCTTCTCCCCTCTCATGCTCTCTCTCTCTCTCTCACTCTCTCTCTCTCAAATAAATAAATAAAAATCTTTAAAAAATCTGATTTTAACAGACCATAAGCTTGTTCTTGCTGGTCTTTGGAAGATTAGGCATTAGCCCTTCGGAGAAAGTGCTGAATGGCTGCTTCATGAAGGGGTGAACTGTGTCCCCAAAGTCTCTTTTTGCTGCCTTCTAATCACAGATGCTGAGACAAATCCTCCCAGGTGCTGGTTTTTCAAAGCACTTAATGCTTTGGCTTTGAAGTTCCTCACTTGACAGTTCTGCTTTAATCAGTTTGTGACAAAACAGCCAATTGGTGGTGGATGCAAAGTGCACTGATAAAGTTAATATCAGGGAACAATTTTTTGAGTGTCATGCATGTGCATGTGTGTTCACACACATATCCATGTGCTAAGCATTATGGTAAATGTCTGACAAGAACTAAAACATCAAAAAGTCAGGATACCCCATTAGCTGATATTTTTATTATTCCTACATCCTAAACTATGAAAAACAGGGTCAGAGAATAAGAAGTGGCAAAAAGAATCAAGATTTGAGGCAGTTCGATTTCACAGCCAGCCTTGATCAATAGGCATGTACACCTGTGTCTAATTTCAGCTCTATGTAACCTTGCCATAACCTTGGATAAGCCATTCATCTCTCAAGTTCGGGTTCTTGGTCCAAAGAGGGAAGGGGCACAGGTTGAGTACCTCCAGTGGGACTTCCTGGCAGGCTTGTTCATCCAAGCATTCCTGTTTCAGTTTGAGTAATTGAGTCCAGTCTTTGTTTTACCGAAGGCCAAGCTTGTCCAGTGTGTCCATGCCACCAGCCAACAGCATTTGTCCATGCCATGTAACAACTGAGCAACATTCATAGGAATGGGGGGAGGAAAAGATGTCCACAGGTGTTGACAGATGTTCTGCATGGAGGGATAGGAGCTGGGGCCATCACTTGCTGTTTCTAGTGGCCTTCTCTGTCGAGTTAAAATAAATGGCAATTATTTGCAATGACAGGGATGAAAGTAGAGGGTATTATGCCAAGCGAAATAAGTCAGTCAGAGAAAGACAATTATCATATGATCTCACTCATATGATGAGTTTAAGAAACAAAACAGAATCATAGGGGAGTAAAGGAAAAAATAAAACAAGATGAAGTCAAAGAGGGAGACAAACCAGAAGAGACATTAATAAAAAAGATTTTTATTTACTTATTTGACAAACAGAGATCACAAGTAGGCAGAGAGGCAGGAAGAGAGAGAGAGGAGGATGCAGACTCTCCAGGGAGCAGAGAGCCTGATGTGGGGCTCGATCCCAAGACCCTGAGATCATAACCTGAGTTGAAGGCAGAGAGGCTTTAACCCACTGAGCCAGCCAGGTCCCCCTCAGAAGAGACTCTTAATCACAGTAAACAAACTGAGGGTTCTTGGAGGGGAGGGGGATGGGTGGATGGGGTAATTGGGTGATGGACATTAAGGAAGGCATGTGATACAGTGAGCACTGGGTGTTATAAAAGACTGATGAATCACTAACCTGTATGTCTGAAACTAGTATTATATGTTAATTAATTGTATTTGGATTAAAATTTTCTTTAAAAATAATTTTAAAATAAAATAAGGAACAATCAAATAATGATCAGAGTTATCCAGCAGGGAGTATCAGATCTAGATGTCAGTTAAATTTAAGGGGCTTGCCGAAGTTTAGGAGAGTCACGCTAGGTCATTTTCCTGTGTGGGGATGTCTTCAGGGGCAGTTCCAAAGACAAAGATTATTAATATTTCTCCTTCCCCCATTCCTCCTAGAGCCAAAGATGTTTCCTCCACTCACCCACTGGCCCTGTATGTTGCTTTCTCTCTACCAATCAAAAAATCAGTGAGTAACTATAACTTCACCTTTTTTAAAAAGACTTATTAATACATTTTAGAGAGAGGGAGCAGGGGTAGGAGTAGAGGGAGAGGGAAAGAGAATTTTAATCAGACTCTTCACTGAGCATAGAGCCTGAGGTGATGCTTAATCTCAGGACCGTGAGATCATGACCAGAGCAGAAACCAAGAGTCAAACGTTCAACCAGCTGCACCAACCAGGTGCCCTGGGAATAAGGGATTTGATCAGATATTAAGCATTATAGATACTGAAGCACCTGGGTGGCTTAGTTGGTTAAATCTCTGGCTTTGGCTTAGGTCATGATCTGATCCCAGGATCAAGCCTGACATTGGGCTTGCTGCTCAGTGGGGAGTCTGGTTCTCTTTCTCCCTCTGCTATTCCCCCTGCTCAGGCTCTCTCTCTGTCAAAATAAATAAATCTTAAAAAAAAAAAGAGTGGTAAGATACCAGGGGTGAGAGATAAGGAATTTGATCAGATATCAAGAGTAGGATAGGAGATTGCTGAAAAATTGACTAAGCAGATTTCTTGCTAAAACTGGGCTAAGTGGGCGGAGCCTGAGGTCAAGGCTGGACAGAAAGAGGACTCAGAGGAACTTGACTCCAGTCTGGTCAAGGAGAATATCTTCATCATCCATGACCATTGTATTTTCTTCAGTCACACATTTTACTAATTCTTTTATCAGACATTCAGTGAACGAGAAACATGAACACAGCAGCAATAATATAACAAATGTAAGTGCTCTAGCAGAGACAAAGGCAGTATAGGAATCCACCTCATCAGATTTAGAATATGCATGACTCCATGACTGAATTAGTACCACTGCTTGACTGTTGAGATTAAGATGTAGTACAGAGGATCAGAGGGAAGGGAGAGAAAACTGAATGGGAGTTATCAGAAAGGGAGACAAACCATGAGGCACCTTTAACTATAGGAAACAAACTGAGAGTTGCAAACTGAGGGGAGTGGGAGACATGGAGTAACTGGGTGATAGGCATTAAGGAGGACACGTCATGTGATGAGCACCAAGGGTTATCCACAACTGATGAGTTACTAAATTTCTGAAACCAATGATGTACTATCTAATGGCTGATTGAATTTAAATATCTAAAAAAGACACTTAAAAAAAAAGATGTAGCATAACTCACAATATCCTTTGAGTGGAAGAATGTGCAGACTTTCCACACCTCTGCTGTCCAAGTCCCATGGCTAGTAGCCACATGTGGCTAATGACCACTTAAAAGGTGGCCAAGTTCAAATGGAGAAATGCTGTAAAAGCAGAATAAACACTGCCTTTCAAAGACATATTGTAACCAAAGGTCAGAGAGTATTGCCACCCTCACATCACAAACATCGCATGACTTCTACAGCTAATGAGAGTGGGACCCAAGATGGGAGAGGTGAACTTGAGAGTCCATGATGTCAGAAAGAACATGGGGAAGAAAGAGTCACAATCCTGGAGTGGATGGGCTGAGGACTGTCAGAATGCCTTTTTTTTTTTTTTTTCTTGATGATTCTGTATACGGACAAGGAGAATTCACTGGAGATGACATCTGTATGCCTCACATTTTCAAGGGAAAATTATGAAAACGCATATAGACCCACAGCCATAGTTTAATTATGTTTGAAATGTGTTCAGAACTACTCCAGTCAGTAAATTGCATATTTTCACATTTAGCTTCTCAGTTTTCTCTTCGGCACCTCCCATTCTTGAAATCCCAACACAAATCCCATCTCTTGCCTAAGGACCATAAACTACCTCACTATTAAAGGCTACAGTTCATTCATTCATTTGATTCATTCAAAGCAACCTAATCTTGAGTGATGTCTTAGGCGCTCTTCTAGGGACTGGTGACACAGTGAACAAAATAGGTAAAGATCTCACTTTCATGGAGCCTATCTGGTATTTAGGGGAAAATCTTTCCTTATCAACATGAAAAGACTTATTATGGATGTTGCTTAGAATTTCAGTTTTTTTTTTTTTCTTGACAGTATCTCAGGTGATCATCTTTGAGGTGGTTCTCCTGAAAATACCTTTGGGGGGTACTGACTCGACTTTCTGAGTCAGACACTTTCCTAAAGACAGGGGTCACAGGAAAAGTGACAACTGTCACTCTTGCAGTAAGAACAGGGATCACAATGCTTGAAACAGAGATATGCTGCTCAGCTGTCAGAAAGTCCACAAGGCTCCAAATGTGTGTGGCCAACTAATGGAACCTGTAACTCAGAGGTTATCATCCTGAGAGCAATGGGAAATCCCTCTAGTTAAGGACTCTCCTTGACGGAAGCTTGACAATGGCCTTGATTTACTTACTATGATGTTTAGGGAATTATATACATTAAGAAAAGTGCACAAGGCACTTACATTTCCATGATACCATCAAAGATATTGTTGTTTTATTAAAATGTTACATCTAGAGCTGTAACGTATAGAGTAGTTAAGTCAATCACTATGTGGTACAGGTGAGACTATTGTAACAGCCATACTTCCATAAAAAAGAAAATTTTTTTTGTGGTTTCTGATCTAGGAATCAGCCAGTGAATAATTCTATATCAGTGTCCAGTTACCGGGCTAAACATGTAATCTATTTACACTTCTGAGGGTCAGCTGAATTGTGATCACTGAGCCAGCTGTTTTCTAGTAACTACTCATTTACCCAACATAACAGATATAAGAAGGTAAAAGGCTTCTAAGAAGACTGGTTACTTATATTTTGAACCACATTTTGGCAGGTATAACTTGCAACTTGTGCTTAGTGGTAAGATTTCTGATATTTACTTTCTCCTTCCTTTGGCAAGTCAAGTTAGTTAAAAAGTAGTTAGAGTTGAGTCCATTGTTTTTCTTAAATGTTTACAGAGGTATAGAACTCTCAAGTTTCTTTACTAGACAGGATTAGATCACATTACTGATAAAGATCAGAATGATTTACATTGCTAAAACGAGAACTTCCTGTCAGTTTGGAGAAAGCTCATTTTTATAACCAACATATTGGCTGGGCTAGAGATTAATGAGTGCTATGGGTGGGGTGATGAAAGTGATATATTCAATGACCTGTGGAATTTGTTCTGTAATTTCCCCACTCCTCTGGTCAGCAGAGCGTCTTCTTCAGTACCCAGCACTGCCCATAACTGCATTCAGAAAATCACTCTCCAAAAATGGTTATTTGTTTTGCCTTTTTTATAATTTTTTAAAACATTTGATTTATTTATTTGTCAGAGAGAGAGAATGAGAGCACAATCAGGGGGAGCAGCAGAGGGACGGGGAGAAGCAAGCTTCCTGCTTGGTGGGATTGCACAAGGGCTGAAGAAGACAGAATGGGAAGGGGACAAGGAGAATAGTGGGTTTCAGATTCTTGGGAACAGAGCCCACATCTATTTCTATGTTTATCTCACTGCTCTAAACCCAGGTCACAGCACAGTGCCTGCAGCAGAGTCAAGGAAGTGCTCCAGAACTGATAACTATTGCTATTTATACTACTAAAATTCCTCCACAAAGGGCCAAGTGTCATAGCTTCTCCCAGTTCCCCACACTGAATGCAATGAAGAATCAAACTATCGGGTTAAGGATGGCGAGGGGCATGTAACAGGACCCAGATCACAGGAGCCATATTGTATTGCAGGACCAGGGGTCTTACCAGTGACTAGGTATTCACTCCTCTTGAGAGGCTAGCTCCTTGGATCTCCCTCTTCAATCCTCTGAACCCATGTCTGGCATCAGTAACAAAAGTAAACATAACGTATCGCCCTCGTTTATTTTTTACTATTATTTGTTACAGAGGAAGAGAGAGATCACAAGCAAGGGGAGCAGCAGGCAGAGGGAAGGCAGGCCCCCCACTAGAGCCTGGTATGGGATCCAATCCCAGGACCCTGGGATCATGACCTGAACCAAAGGTAGATGCTTAAATTGAGTAAGCTACCCAGGCGTCCCTTATTGTCCTTCTTTAAAATTTAATGTATTCTCTCTCCCTCTCTCTTTGTCCCCACTCTGTCACTCATACTCACACAATCACAGAGTCACAGACAATAGCAAGGTATTTCCCATTCTAATTCGCTAAGCACTATGAGCTTAAGCTCAACAGAATCACTTTGCCAGCTGCTGCTCTACCGTGCCCTGATCTCTTCTCTATCCCCAAGCTCGATCTGTAACTCAAGTGTCATGGTGGTGGCTCTTTCTGCCCTCCCTCCACAAGGCTGTCATCAGCACACTCTTCCCCATGGCTCCACTCCCCGGCACTGTCTGCCTTTGGTCTACTGGTATGCCCTCTCCTAGAGCTTTTCCACTCTCCCTGAGGGAAAGACAACCCTTACTTCTCCACTGTGGCTGTCACGTGTCCGCTATATATTGTGACGATCAGCCCGATTAAGAGATTGGGAACTAAAAGACTGGCTTCTGCTTATGGATAAAACTAAATCTGGGGCTTGGGACACATGACAGCAGCACATGGTGGTAGAACTGAGATGGTTAGGGAGTTAATCTGCATTTTCACATCTGGTCAGCAGCAGAACAAAGAGGACACCCCAGATCTCCTATCTCCCAGAACAGTACTCTTCAAGTAACTTACAGCACCATCCTTCTCCAGCTTTGGAAGTGGCACATTTCCAACCCCAAAGTCTTGATTCTAGGCAGCACTCCGAGAGATACTCCCTCGAGAATCACCCCTGGCTGGAAGTAGTGGTTGGCCAAGGCCTCCCAAATATCTTCCCTTCAGAGTTGCGCTTGCATCAAACTCAAAACTGTGGCACGTACGGGACTTTCCTGTCGGCCTCTAGCTCTAATGACCTATTGGACTTCAGAGGTGCTCTTTTATACCCACTTACCTTATAACATCAACGTGTGACTCCTCTAGAATTCTCTCCATGGTTTTTCTCCTGTACTAATTGTTATGGACTGAATTGTGTCCCCACAAAAGTCATATGAAGAATTCCTAATCTCCAGTGTGACTGGATCTGGAGATAGGGCCTACCTAGAAGGAGGTACTGAAGGCTTGGTGAGGTCACAGGAGTCCTAATCTGCTAGGACTGGTGTCCTCCTAAGGGGGAAACACATGAAAGCACTCCCCCTACCTCCCCTCTGGGGGCCCACAGAGAAGAGGTCATCTGAGGGCACAGTTGAAAAGATAGTGATCTATAGACCAACAAGAAAAGGCTCACTGGAGACCAACCTTGCTGGCACCTTGATCTGGAACTTCTGGCCTCCAGATCTGTGAGAAAATACATTTCTGCCATTTAAGCCCTCCAGCCTGTGTTTGGTATAGCAGCCTGAGTAGACAAAAATATACTGATAAAGCCTTCTTTCAAGCTTGGGAGAAACTTTCTATACACTGTGCTCCATGCTTTTGGGTCTAACCCTTCTCTCCATAGCCATTGCTAATATTTGAGCCAGAGAAGTCATAAATACTAGGAATGTTGGAATTGGATAGGGGATCAATAACCATCTAACTCAGTATCCCCAGCTATGAAGAATTAACACACAGACACAGACACGCGCGCGCGCACACACACACACACACACACACACACACACAGACACGCACACTACAAACATGGTTATCCCACTTAATTACATTGGTAATTTCTTGATACCCAAGCCCACATGCCAGCTCCCCTTCAGAGTACTAACCTCACTATCTCCCTGTGACCTACCCACCTCCATGCAGACCTAGGACCTTATACCTCAACTCCTGCCAAGCTAACAACAAAAGTTTATGATTCAGTTCCTATCTCTCCTGCTTTATTCATGACCTCTTAAAGTCTAGTGACCCATCCTCCTCTTCTTTCTAAAAAACAAAACAAAACAAAACCAAACCCACTGCTTCCCGGGAACCTTTCAGATTTTTTTTAAATTTTTAAAAATTTTTTATTTCTTTTCAGCGTAACAGTATCCAGTGTTTTTGCACCACACCCAGTGCTCCATGCAATACGTGCCCTCCCCAGTACCCACCACCTCGTTCCCCCTACCTCCCCCCCACCCATTCTAAATCCTCAGATTGTTTTTCAGAGTCCATAGTCTCATGTTTCACCTCCCCTTCCAATTTCCCTCAACTCCCTTCTCCTCTCCATCTCCCCTTGTCCTCCATGCTATTTGTTATGCTCCCCAAATAAGGGAAACCCTATGATCATTGACTCTCTCTGCTGGACTTATTTCACTCAGCATAATCTCTTCAAGTCCCGTCCATGTTGCTACAAAAGTTGGGTATTCATCCTTCTTTCAGATGTTTTTTACCTCTATAATCTACTGGAGGATAACAATGTACCAGAACCCTTGAGTGACCATTAATGCCTATTGGTCACATCGTGTATGCTAAGTAGGACCCTATTCTGTGTTCTTAACAATCATGGCTTCGACTCGTAGCTGAAGGTGGACTTTAACTGGAGTCTATTGTGCAAATACCTGAAGCAGGAAGTCCCCTGCCCAGTGAATGAGGCATGCAGACTTCCAGAGGTCTTGAGGTCCTCTCTTCAAATATACACATTCACTTTGAGAAATCAGGATTCCCACCCAAATGAGAGACAAAAGAAAAGAAAAAAAGCAAAAAAAGAAAAGAAGAAAAAAGAGAGAGAGAGAGAGACAGGAAAGAAAGGGAAGATGAAAAATAAGGATCAGCCCAGATGGGCCCCAAGGTAAGATTAATGAAGTAGACAAACAAAAAGAGATAAAAAGACTGATACAAGTATATGACAAGAGAAAAAATATATATATATGTATGCAAATAAAGAAAGAACCTCGTCAAAAAGAACCACAAGTGTAAAATTTATATGCTATCAGGACAAACACAAAAAACACAGAAACACTGGTGGAAGAAGATGGGAGAGTTCTTATGAATTCTCAGTGTGTGCGAGGAAGGTTGTTTTGATTCTTCCTGGATGTATCTTGATATCTTTGTTAAAGGACTCAAATTTCCCAAGATAAAGGGGATTAAAAATGGTTTACCTATAGGGGGAGTATTGATTGGGGAAAGGGGATTACTTTGAAGTTTAACTCTATATGAATATTAGAGGATAAAACTAAAAAGGAATAAACTAGACTAAAATTTAAAAAAAGGAATTCAAAAAATAAAAATGCAAAAGAAAAACATAGGTGTATGTATCAAAAAGTTAGGTTAGAAAGGTATTTGGAATTTGATGTACTGTACAACTCGCTGTGATTGTAAATAGGTTAAAAAATTACCTATGTGTAAAAAAAAAAAAAATGAACCAGAATAGTGGGAACAAGTAAACAATACAAGTTTTCCTATGAAGTAGTGGTTGTTCTCTTGTAGTCCTTTTTTTTCTTTCTTGGTTTGTTTTCTCGGGAAGGGGCCTGCCACGTGGGTTGTCAGTCAATTATGAGTGGCTGCCTTCGGCTCAGGTCATGATGCCAGGATCCTGGGATCGAGTCCATCTTCAGTCTCTCTGCTCAGCAGAGAGCCTGCTTGTAAGTCTCCCTTTGCCTGAAGCTCTGCCTACTTGTGCTCTCTCTGTCAAATAAATAAATAAAATCTTTTTAAAAAACTGGAAGGGCTTCTCAGTCACTCTTTCCTACTATCCCCATTTGTACATAAGGAAAGGCAGCGCAAACCTGGAGGGAGGAGCCCAGAATAAAAATGAAAGAAAGAAAAAAAGAGAGAAAGAAAGAAAGAAAGAAAGAAAGAAAATGAAAAAGAAAGAAAATGAAAGGGGAACTGGCTGAGAGACTAGAACCAAAGCTTCACCAAAGTATAGCCTTCCAGGAAGTAGAAAATGGGATGTTTGCTTCCAGCTTGGAGAGTATGGGAGCTTGGGTAAAAGAAACAAGCAAAATCCCAATGATTACGAGGCTCTGGAGGAATGGGGTGGGGTACCCAGGTGACCAGTAGGTTACAAACCCTGATTCTACCCATTTTCATTAAAAAGAAAAAAAAGTACCCTGCAGTTCATCCTCTTCATGCCCCACCCTCCTGCAAAGGGAGTACAAAGCAGTGACTCTCGAGGTACATAAAAATGAGTGAGACATAAACCAACAATCACAAATGTTTCAGAAAAATCAAGCCACGGAAAAAAAGAACAGCTTTAATATGTTTTATCCTTTCTTTCAAGAGAGAATATGCACCTAAGAGGGGGTGGAAGTGTTCGACATTAACATCAATGTAATTAAATTAATCATATGGATAAGCCAGAATATCTTATCATGAAATGAGAGCAGGCAGTTATAAAAATAATTAACTGATATCTTGGAAATACAAATAGCAACAGAAGTAAAAAGAAACCTTTCAAAGAGATGGGTTGAATAGCAGAATGAGCACTGCTTAAAACCAAACCAGAGAGATGGAATATCAAGCTAAGGAATTCTCTAAGAAGGCAACCCAAGGAAGAAAAAGAAAAAAACCTCTGAGTGACAGGTAAGGAATTACAGAAGACAGACCTAAAAGTTCCGGTAGAAGTCTACTGACATCCCATTGGTTTGTTATCCTTCCTGCTTATCTTCTCAGCCAAAAGTAAAGCACCTCAGCGCAGTTGGACTTTTCCCCAGTTATTGTTGGCTTCTGGCTCAGAGGCTCAAAGTGCTGGTTTGGGCCCCAGTTTTTCCCCAGGATTCCCCTACCAGCACCTGTGACTTTTTCAGACAGCCTCCTCAGGAAGCCCAGGACAACCAGCAGTTTCAGCGCTACCCAGTCCCTAGTACTGTGCCTCCTAAGCTAACACTTCATTACACTCTACCCGTCGAGAGCCGGTCCGAGGCGACACCCCAGGACTCCAATGAGTCCAGCTGACAGATGCCAATCCAGCGATGAGAAAGCTCCTGAGCTCCAGAAAGCCACACGGGGACGCTGAGCCCCAAGGCCCCTGCATCATGATCCCACCCCTCCACGCAGACCCCGCCCCTTTATCAGCCAGGCTCTGTTGGAGTGCGAGGCCTTGTGGGAGTTGTGGTCCCCCCAGGTTCTCCAGCCTCCTGCGGGAAGGTGGGGCTGGCAGCTGAAAGAACCCAGGAACCACAGCTGCGAAGGACACCTCTGCCTCCCTGGGAACTCAGGCTCTATGGCGGACAATTAGGCAGGACCACGTGAGTCTCCAAAACAAAGAGCAGGAGCAGACTGGGCGCCTTCCCCTAGGCCCGCCACCCTCCTGCCCTCCAACTCTCTCGCACTCCCTCACTCCCACGAGCCACCTCTCAGGTTTGGAACTTGATGAGGGAGCAGGAGGCTGACTGAGGACAAAGCAAAAGCTGGCACCTTGCACCCCCTCTCCACCCGCTCCCCTCTGTAATATGTGTAACATTCCTCAGGCACCCCTGACCACCATAAAGGAGAAACAAAGAGTTAACTTGCAGAGCTCACAATCCTGCAAGACAGGCATCTCCCAACTATCTTGATGTTAATGGCTTGGTGAAAGACAACTCCTCTTTAGCATATGAAAACTCCGTTGAAACCTCCCGTTCCCTTACCTTCCACCAACCACAGATTACTTAACCTGCAGCTCTTCCTGTCCACAGGTGCTGTCCCCATGCCTCAATAAACGACCCTTTTGCAGCAAATATGTCTCAGGAATTCTTTCTTGGTCATCAGCTCTGGACCTCAGCCCACTGAACCTCGACATTAAAGAAATACAAATTAAAATCATAAGGAGACATGCTTACATACCTATTAGAATGGCTAAAATTATAAAGGCTAATTGTACTTGGTCTGAGCTAGATTGAGAAGCAACAAAAAATCTAAACTGTTGTTGGCATATATCATGATACCACCACTTTGGATAATAGTTTGAAAGTTTTTTTAAATGCAAAATATGTTGCAGTTACACAAATAGCCATTTTACTTCTAGGCATTTCACCAAGAGAAACAAACCCTATGTTCATACAAGGACTTGTATATGAATTTCATAGCAGATTTATTTTTTAGAATTGAAAACAGTGGAAATGTTCATCAATGTCCATCAATAGAGCAAAGACAAGTTATGATCTATTCATTAAAGAGATTACTATTCAACATCAAAATGAACTATTTACAATTGGAGATTCTCAAAGTAATGATGCTGAGAAAAGAAAAGCCAGGCAATGAATAGTATATACTGTGTGATTCCATGACTATAAAAAATCTAGAAAATACAAATTTATATATAGTCACAGTCAGCAAATATATTGGTGAGATTTTAGTGCCTTCTTCTGTGCTCCCATAGCTTCCTACACCTGGATCTCCGAGCATTTGTTACACCATGTGAAAATATGAACTCTTTTTCTTTATTCTGTCTTACTAGAATAAGAATCCTTGAAATTTTATGGACATTTGAACTCTCAGTTATTAGCAGAAATTCTATCACACAGTAAGTTTCCAAATATAAAAGCCAGAGTTTTACAATGACTTCTAAGCTTTTACATGATCTAGCCACTCATTTAACCTCTGTGACCTCTTTCCCTGCTACTCTTCAGTCACTCACAGTGGCCTCCTTGTTATTCCTCAGATATGCCAGGCATGATACAACCTTATGGCCTTCATGATAGCCAATTCCTTTGTCTGGAGTGACCTTATTGCTGATAGTTCTGGGCAAATTCATCACCTTTCCATACCTTTGTTCAATTGTCAGCTTCATTGTAACTACCCTGATCTTCCTATTAAAAATTTTAACTCCCCAACCCCTGCCTAGCAACCTTGATTTTTCTCACCCTGATCGAATTTTTCTTTTTCCCCATTGTACTCATCATTTTTGAATGCACTATGCAATTTTTATTAAGGTTTATAGCTTTTAATTGTCTCACCCATTAAAATAAAAGTTCTACAAAGCCAAGTATTTCATTTAACAGTGTAGTCTGAAGTAATATCTGCCATATAATACGTTCAATAGATAATTGGTAAATTTCAGAATAAATTAATGTTGAGAGTATACTGAATTTTATAAGTCATTTCAATAATTTTTTCCAAAAAATAAACTACGTAAAACATACCTTAAATTTACTTTCACAATATTTTATAGCATATAATGGACAATATATATAAGCCTTAAAGAAACAATCATATAAATAACCATTTCAGACCTACTTAAAAACTGCATAATACCACACTCCTAGATCCTCTCTGAATGCTCTAAAATAACCCTTTAAAGGAAATACAGTTTTAAAAATAACAGATTTTTTGTCAAATAATTTAATAACATAAAAGTTTCATTCATCTATGTAGATCATAATAAATGTGTTTAATAAGCATGATATTATAACTCTGAAGTGTGCTAAAATGAAACCACCTGCTAAGGGTGAGAGAACAAAAATAAACATCATTTTTCCAAATAAGAGGAATTTATTACCTTTGAATCAAAGCATGTGGATTTGTTCAAACTGGCAATAAAGGAATATGGAGACACAAACCATAGAAAGTCATATTTTAGATTTCTAAAAGACTTTGAAGTGAAGAGTATACATTTTTTAAATGCTACATAATGCTACTGTTTTACAAAGAACCATTTATTTAACTGTCGTCTTTGATGATGATTGAGATTTAGATCTTTAGGATTTTCTTTTATACTTTTCTGTCAAGATTAGCCTTTTAAAGTTTCATTTTGTGTCACGGTCAATACTTGGCACAACGTAAATGGAAACTTCTTTATGAAAGAATAAATAGTCAATGAAAAATACAGTGCACTATTAAATGAACTAAACAAATCATTTCCTAAAATATAGTTATATAGGTATACAGAATCTCCCAAAGAAAAATAGTAAAGTAGAACAAATGAATCTTATTTACTATATTTTGTTAGGCTATCCAGAATGTTGTTGTGTTTCCAAATGCATATGTTTTTATTTTTTAAATAATTAAGATTTAAAGGGGAACCTGGGTGACTCCTTTAGTTAAGAGGCTGACTCTTGGTTTTGGCTCAGATCATAATCATGGGGTGCTGGGATCAAGTCCTGCACCAGGCGCTACACTCAGCAGGGAGTCCACTTGAGACTTTCTCCCTCTGCCCATCCCCCTGCTTGCTTTCTCTTTCTCTCTCAAATAAGTAAATCTTTAAAAAAATAATTACAATGTAAAGAAATAAACAAAATTCAAGGCAAATCACTACATAGAGAAAATAACTATTGGTTTTTGGATGTTTACAAATAATTTCTTTGTAAATATATGTTTACAAACAAATTCAAATTGCAGGTTAAATTTAGTACTGAGAATTTTCACTGTGCATTATATTCACCCTGCACTATTTTATCATGGGGTTAACAATGGTCCATAAATTTAATTATAACTTATGGCTGGTTTCAGTCTATGATATACTATTATTTGGGAGTGTGCTGTTACTCCCTGGCTTCATGTTCTTTGCAGGGGGAAACTCTACTATGATACTTCTCACTTATTGCTCCTACATATTCATGAATTTGAGAGAAAAAATGGGCCCTGTGTGTCTTAGCAACTAATGGGATATATTTTGATATTTACATGCTTACACATATTATGCGTTATAGTCTTCTCTTTTACATGCTGTAAAAAGGTTAACCCCTTTTCTGCAGAGATCTGAAAATTTGAAACAGTGCCTGAGTAGCTGAATTCATCTAATTCGAATTTCTTGCAGGTCTAAGACCTATTGCTTTTCACTTGACTGCCTCCTTTTTCATCTGTCAATTGGTTACAAATTCTGGTACTGAAGAGAATACATTGGGGCTGGTGGCTCAGTGGGTTAAAGCCTCTGCCTTCAGTTCAGGTCATGATCTCAGGATCCTGGGATCGAGCTCCACATCGGGACATAATGTAACGTCAGATAGTTTATATGGTAACCCTTTGGGTACTCTGGTGGATGAATGTGTTTAAATTAGTTTTTCATGGACATGGGGAGTTAGAGACGAGAAGGGAGGTGGGCGAAATTGGAAGGGGAGCTGAACCATGAGAGACTATGGACTCTGAAAAAAAATCTGAGGGTTTTGAAGGGGTGGGAGGTTGGATGGTTCGGGTACCAGGTGGTGGGTATTATAGAGGGCACTGCTTGCAGGGAGCACTGGGTGTGTTGCAAAAAGAATGAATACTGTTATGCTGAAAATAAATTAAAAAAATTTAAAAAATATTAGTTTTCCGTAAACTACAAAAAAAAAAAAAGAAAAGCGTTCCATTTATAGCATACATTTTATGGTTCACAAAGCACGTGCCAACAATAAAAATAATGATGGGTTACCGTTACAATTCATAGAAAAGGAGGTACAGGGAAATTGAATGAAAGGGAATAACAAAGTAGGTTCATAAGTCAATCTTCCTTGTAAAAAAATTAACCTGAAAGTGCGTTTCTGCCACCTCTCTCCTGTGTGATATGATAAAGAACGACCACGATACATGAATTATAGTTCGGGGTTTTGAAAAGCATAATAGCTTTATACCAACACTTGAGCTTTTATTGATTTATTTATTTATTGCTAACAAGATAGCTCGATGTGATATGCGGTTCCTGACAACCAACCTCAGAAATAATTCCATCTTCATGAGAAGTCAGAAAGAACCACAAACCAAACCTCAAAATAGATTCAAAGTGAAATACTCTTTAAAAAATTTCCCTTCCTGGGGCACTGGAGTGGCTCAGTGAGTTAAAGCCTCTGCGTTTGGCTCAGGTCATGGTCCTAGGGTCCTGGGATTGAGCCCCATGTCTGGCTCTCTGCTCAGTGGGGAGCCTGCTTCCACCTCTCTCTCTCTCTCTCTCTCTCTGCCTGCTCTCTGCCTACTTGTGATCTGTCTGTCAAATAAATAAATAAATAAAATCTTTAAAAAAAATTTCCCTTCCTATCAGAAGCAGACCAAACCACTAACAAATTTTCCAGAAAGCATCATCTAAAAGGTTGTACTTTCTTCAGACACCCAGCAGGACCTTCTTCTCTGGGCCTGGTATTTCTTCAATGGCCTATTCCAGAGAATAAGACACTAAACTACTGAGCGCCATGGGCCTCAGAACCACGAAAGAGATGATGAGGGGCACAAAGCATGCCTCTGGTCACCAAGAGGGTATGGAAACATTTGCTGCGTTTCTGAATTTTTCAAAGCTGAGTTTTTAGCTGGAGGCCGCTCCTTTATGATAAATTGCTGATACCGTATAGTAAAAGCTATTATGTGATCTTTTACAAACTATTTCCTATCTTTGCATTCTCATGTGCCAAGACAGACACGGATTATTGAAAACCCCGAAGACAGTGCTCTTGCATTTAAATTGCCTGTAACCTTCGTGTAATAGATTTATGATTGATGATAGATTTAGTTAAAATATAACTATTAAAAATATTTACTCTCAGTTAATGATTTCAACCTATGCTCATTTAAGTAACTTGCTGCATAATCCCTTTTCTATTAAACCATAGTGCAAGGACCAATGCTGCGTTTCTGACAGAACCCCAAGCTATTTTTCTAGAATGGCCATATGCGTATATATCAGGCGTCCTGTTTTCATTCCCTTTGTGGAGCACCTACCCTGGAGGTCATGTAATAACCAAAAACCAATAAAAGAAACAAAAAACACAAACATCCAGGTCGAAGTGCCATCCCTGCCTGGAGACAAGGAGACTGCTCAGACAGATGCTGGGCAGGCATCTCAGCCCAGGCCTGTGCTGGGGAAGCTGGTTCCTGGCTTTGGGCGCAATCAGGAAGCCAGCAAACTGACCCGAGAGTGCAGCCAGGGTTAACAGGACTGATGATCTTTTCGCAGCCAGGCCAAGAGCGGACACCCGCTCAGGGAGCCAGGCTAGGAGGCTGCCCAGCGCCCTGCTGTCAATGCTCACAGCCCGCCCGGGCTTCGCCCTGCCCCCCAGCCGGGGCAGGGCCTCAAGAGGGAGGGGGGTGGGGGCGGCGCAGAGAAGGGGCTTTGCTAATTGCCAAAGCAGGAAGTGAGCTCCCGGAGGACTCAGGAGGGAGGGGAGCGTGGGCGGGTTAAGGGCGGCCAGGAGAAGGGGCTTTACTAATTGCCCAGGCGGGAAGTGAGCTCCCGGAGGACGCCGCGGAGAGTCTGGGAGGAGGGGGAGGGGCTGGCGGAGGAGGGGCCCGCAGCGCCAGGGTGCTGTGCTGCGGCCCAGTCGGTACTGCAGGACGCACCTTACTGGACGCTGGTGCGCTCCCGCGCTCCAACCTAGCCCCAGAGGCCGCGCTGTCCCGCTCTCGCCGCCTGCTGCCCTCCCCGCCCCATCGCTTTTTCGGAGGGCCCTCTGCTCACCCATAAAGTGACACCGCGCCGCGCCCTCACCTGGAGGAAAAAATGCCGGCCAGGAGAGGGGAGGGGGGGGTGTCGGGGCCCAGCCTCCTGGCAACCCCAGGGCACCCAGACCACCCCGGACATTGCCCCGCACCCAGTCCGCAAGGGGTGGGGCCGAGGACAGCAGCGCACGAGGTAGCCCCCCCACCCCCCGCGCAAGCGGGAGGGCTAGGCCCCATCGTTTGGGACTGCCATTATCCTGTCAGAGCCTCCTGCCATTCCCAGGGCACCCAGAACCCGGAGAGTGAGGCCTTGGGTGCTTTCTAGTGACAGATTCAAGGCAATTTTTCGACTTTGGGACTTCAGAGTTAACATAGTTTTCATTTTTGATAATTATTTTTGTGTGGGGGCCATAGCTTTTCTTTTGACCTATGGTTGTTTTCACTCCCGGTTCTGAAGAAGCCCCTAAATCCTAACCCTGTTGAAGACTCCGAAAGCTCTCAGAGCAGCAGTGCTGGGGGACAGTGTGGACACATGGTTTGGTTTCTCCTCTGGCGTGATTCTGTGGCAGCCCCGCTCTGTCCTCCTCAGACTTTAGAGCAATATCTGAACAAGTGGAGAAGGGACCAGGGGGTGAGGAAGGTGGCCACAGAAGAGTGACTTCTCTGGAGGGTGGCTGAACTAGCAAGTGAGCATGTTAGTCCAGCTCTGCCTGCAGTCAGGATGGAGCTGAACAGGGGCCAGGGAAGGGGAGGAGGAGCAGAGAGCAGGGACAAAGGGACCAAAGAGGAGATTCAGATGAAGGGAAGTAATGGGGAGGAAAGAGAAGAAACTCTAAAAGACAGGCATGTAGAAAGGAAAAGGGATGAAGTGAGCATTGGGTAAGGGCACCACCAGGGAAGGAGAGAGGGGAAGGGAAGAGGAAGGAAGACAGGAAAGGGGAAAGGGAGAAGGGAGGAGTCAAGATGCCAGGGCTCCCCCTGCATCTGAAGAAGAGGTGGCTGGTCCAGCTTGTCAAACAGGGTGCTCACTCTTTGGTCCCAGTTTCTGCTGCCAGTGCTACTGGGCTTTGCAAGGAAGGCAGGCTGTCCCCTGGGACCTATTGGAGCCCACTGGAGCCCAAAGAAGGGTGGGAGAGGTAAGATGCCACCGGGTCCTGTCCTGAGCTGCTCCCAGCCACCAGCCTCACCACATGGTGCAAGAGGGACCCCAGAACAAAGGAAGGACACAGGCCCGCGTGTCTGCCAGTGGCCCTGGCACTTAGCTCATCGCAGTGAACCACACCGCCTCCTCAACCCAGGCTTTCAAAGCCTCCTTCTTCGTTCCTGGCTTTCATGTCTGTAGGAACATGGGCCAGATCTAACTCATCTCTGACAGACAATTCTGACTCACCCCGTGTCAGATTTTTATTAGTGGCTGTGAAGAGTAAGATAACAATGCTCCAACAAACGGACTGTTTCCTCCCACTTGACCTCAACAGTCTTATACATTTTCTTAGCGAAAACATCTTGTCTCCTTCCATTAAGCTCATAACGTGGTCTAATAGTATACATGTGCCTTCGTTAGATGTGAAGCCATACAGAGGTCCTTTTTTTTTTTTTTTTAATTTTACAAGGTAAAGTCAGTGAACACATCCAACTTGACGAATACGTCTCTAAAATGTCAATCCAGGCAAAGCTTTTTCTGCCTACAGTTTGGAGCCTACGTGGTGACATTTTTAAAATGCTTTCAGTCCCTCAGTGAGGCTCTTAGAAGCTAGCCAGGGCTTACTACGTGCCAGGCACTGTGTCAGGTATTGGAGCTAAAGGGAAGGAGAGCTTGGAGGCTGGCTGGGGAGGGACATCCATGACACAACAACAGCTAGAAACGGAGGCCAGTGCTAGAAAAGAGAGAGCAGGCTGCATGGAGAGTGTGTACCATGGGGCTTGTGAGCTCACGAATAAGTGGGAGTAACTGGAGTGGGGAGATGGGGGAGAGGAAGAGGGTCTTCCCATCAATGGGAATCACCTGTGCTTGGAGGCAGGCGCCAGGAGGGGTCTCCACAGGAAGAGGGAGGCAGTGTGTTTGAAGGGCAGAGAGATGGGGCAGAACAGGCGTCAGTCAGTTGGAGGGGTATGAAGAGACTGATGGGAGGATTATGGGTGCCTTTGGAGGACTGAGAATTTGTTAGAAGATCAGTGCAGATTTCTATGGAGACAAATGCCAGGAACTGATAGGTCTTTGAAAGGTCACTCTGGCTGCCTTTTGGCAAAGGGGTTGGTAAAAGCACTTGCAGGTGTGAACACACCAGGTGGGAGGTGAGTGCAGGAAATTAGGTGAGGGAGCATGGGAACTTGGTCCGGGGGTATATAAGGGAGAATAGCCTTTAAGGAGTTCCACAAATTGGCACCAGCTGTGGCTTCATTACAGAGCTGGAAGGGGGAGGTGGGTGTGTCCTGGAGGTTACAGAAATTACATGAGAAAGGGAAGTCTTTTTAGATCTTTTTTTCAACTAGAGGAACTCTCACCTTATTGATAGAATTCCAGAGTGGGAACCGATGGACATGAGGACATCTTTGAAATGTCTGAATATGTTCTTCCACATCTTTGCAAGTGACGAGGAGACCTTGACCTTAGGAGGCCTCGGCCCTCTTTGTAGCCAAAAAGATTTCACCTACAGATTTGGGTTCTCCCTTTTAAAGTCAAGGAGACAGTCCTTCCAAAGGACACCTCCTATCATTTTACCCTCTCATCATACCTCACGTGCTGGGATCTCCAAGACCCTCTGTTCCAGGTTGTGAGTATCCACTTGGGCCAGGCTGGTCTTGCCAAGAACACCACCACAGGAAATGTAGAGCCTGTAGTGCTATTAATCACATCATCTAAGACTGTATTTGCTGCCCTCATGGCCTCTTCCCACGATGACTCACTGAAGCTTTTTACACATTGTATCCATTAAGCTATAGTTCCCAAAGCTCATCTTCTCTAGTGCCATTAATTTTTAGGGGACCAGGCAAACCTTAAACTTGCCCCCCTTAATGGGATCCCTGTGCCCCCACAATCTCTTTGGATGCCTTTCACCATGATCCTTGAGTGAGATCTGAGACCACTGCTGGAAGCTAACACTTCTTGGCACCTTGTCTGTTAGGTTCTTGGAAGAGGAGGTGGCTATGGTGGTGAGTGGGGATGGGAGTGGGAGGATTTCTCCCTTCACTTCCCTTTTTGTTTTTTCAAATAATGGGTTTTGAGGGGGAGGGAAAGGTTAACCAGACCATTTATTTTCCATCTCCCATCGATAAAATGTTTACCACTCCCCACTGGAAGAATTTAGATCTTTCGTTTGAATCTCCAGGGAAATCTCCCAAACCCAGACCACCACCATGTGGATTCAGCCATCTTCTGATTCACCTCCAGATTGTCTCCTCCTAACTGCTCAAGCCACAGGTGAAGGGCGAAATGTTCAATGCCCAAGCAATTAAGTGGGGAACACGTTTATCTAAGCAATTGCATGCAGCTCTGTATCTGCATACAGGGGGTCTCTCCCAAGCCTTTCCAACCTCAGCAAAAGAAGACAAAGCCCCAGCGATCTGGGCTATATATCATTCATTCATTCATTCCTGTTTTCAACACTCATGGCGCATCCCCACCAAGACAGTGGGAGAGCAAGGACTGGAGAAATCCTGGAAGCTCAAGTCTGAGGAGGATTTCAAATTCAAGTCAGAGATGAAAGAAACATCTGGACTTGGTCCTCAGGTACATGCAGTATTCTGAACTGAGGCTAGAACCAGAGACCATTCTAATGAAAGGCCTCCACAGGTGGGCTCTCATAGGTGGGCTCCGACACAGTTTCCTGTATATTCATTCATGAAATAGCTCTTCGAGTCAACATGCAGAAGAAAACCATTTAATAAAACTGACAATGAGGAGAGGAAAGGGAAGCCAGAAGACATGTGATTGGGGAGAGAGGAAGAGCCAGGGCAGAAAACCAAGAATCCCTCCCTGCCCTCCTTGCTGCCAGGGATATCTGAGGGACTAGTTTCGACCTGGGATCCCAAGTCCAGAACAAAAGCAGTGTGGCCACGGCGGGGGATGGAAGGGGGTCCTTAGCACGCGCGGGTGGGGGTGCCGAACAATGGGGGCTAGCGCGCCGGTCGTGGAGGAGCACGTCGCAAGGCGCTGTCCCCAGCAAGACCCCATGCGGACCCAGGTTCGGCACAGCGTCCGGGGTGGTCCCGGTGCCCTGGGGTTCGCGGGAGGCTGGGCCTCCACAACCCCCCTCCCCGCCCCCAGGTCATGTCCAGCGCTTTCTGCTCCAGGTGAGGACGAGGCGTGGTGTCACTTTACCTGTGTACAGACGGTGGTCCGGTGGTCCGGAGAAGCCTTGGGGTGGTGAGGGAGAGCAGGCAGCAGGAGCAGGACAGCGCGGCCTCTCGCGGGAGGGCTTGGGTGGCAAGTCCTGTGGGTCCTGCAGTCCCGACTAGACTCAGCACAGCACCGGGGCGCTGCGCGCCCCTCCTCCGCCATGCCCTCCACCTCCTCCCAGATTCTCTGCCACATCCTCCATGAGCTCACTTCCAGCTTTGGCAATTAGCAAAGCCCCTTCTCCCGGCCGCCCTCAACACGCCCCTGTCCCCTTCCCTCCCGAGTCCTCCAGGAGCTCACTTCCCGCTTTGGCAATTAGCAAAGCCCCTTCTCTGCGCCGCCCCCGCCCCCCTCCCTCCTGAGGCCCTGCCCCAGCTGGGGGGCCGGGCGAAGACCGGGCGGGCTGTGAGCATTGACAGCAGGGCGCTGGGCAACCTCCTAGCCTGGCTCCCTGAGCGGGTGTCCGCTCTTGGCCTGGCTGCGAAAAGATCATCAGTCCTGTTAACCCTGGCTGCACTCTCGGGTCAGTTTGCTGGCTTCCTGATTGCGCCCAAAGCCAGGAACCAGCTTCCCCAGCCATTGAAGAAATACCAGGCCCAAGAAGAAGGTCCTGCTGGGTGTCTGAAGAAAGTACAACCTTTTAGATGATGCTTTCTGGAAAATTTGTTAGTGGTTTGGTCTGCTTCTGATAGGAAGGGAAATTTTTTTTAAAGATTTTATTTATTTATTTATTTGACAGACAGATCACAAGTAGGCAGAGAGCAGGCAGAGAGAGAGAGAGAGAGAGAGAGAGAGGTGGAAGCAGGCTCCCCACTGAGCAGAGAGCCAGACATGGGGCTCAATCCCAGGACCCTAGGACCATGACCTGAGCCAAACGCAGAGGCTTTAACTCACTGAGCCACTCCAGTGCCCCAGGAAGGGAAATTTTTTAAAGAGTATTTTCACTTTGAATCTATTTTGAGGTTTGGTTTGTGGTTCTTTCTGACTTCTCATGAAGATGGAATTATTTCTGAGGTTGGTTGTCAGGAACCGCATATCACATCGAGCTATCTTGTTAGCAATAAATAAATAAATCAATAAAAGCTCAAGTGTTGGTATAAAGCTATTATACTTTTCAAAACCCCGAACTATAATTCATGTATCGTGGTCGTTCTTTATCATATCACACAGGAGAGAGGTGGCAGAAACGCACTTTCAGGTTAATTTTTTTACAAGGAAGATTGACTTATGAACCTACTTTGTTATTCCCTTTCATTCAATTTCCCTGTACCTCCTTTTCTATGAATTGTAACGGTAACCCATCATTATTTTTATTGTTGGCACGTGCTTTGTGAACCATAAAGTGTATGCTATAAATGGAACGCTTTTCTTTTTTTTTTTGTAGTTTACGGAAAACTAATATTTTTTAAATTTTTTTAATTTATTTTCAGCATAACAGTATTCATTCTTTTTGCAACACACCCAGTGCTCCCTGCAAGCAGTGCCCTCTATAATACCCACCACCTGGTACCCGAACCATCCAACCTCCCACCCCTTCAAAACCCTCAGATTGTTTTTCAGAGTCCATAGTCTCTCATGGTTCAGCTCCCCTTCCAATTTCGCCCACCTCCCTTCTCGTCTCTAACTCCCCATGTCCATGAAAAACTAATTTAAACACATTCATCCACCAGAGTACCCAAAGGGCTACCATATAAACTATCTGTCGTTACATTATGTCCCGATGTGGAGCTCGATCCCAGGATCCTGAGATCATGACCTGAACTGAAGGCAGAGGCTTTAACCCACTGAGCCACCAGCCCCAATGTATTCTCTTCAGTACCAGAATTTGTAACCAATTGACAGATGAAAAAGGAGGCAGTCAAGTGAAAAGCAATAGGTCTTAGACCTGCAAGAAATTCGAATTAGATGAATTCAGCTACTCAGGCACTGTTTCAAATTTTCAGATCTCTGCAGAAAAGGGGTTAACCTTTTTACAGCATGTAAAAGAGAAGACTATAACGCATAATATGTGTAAGCATGTAAATATCAAAATATATCCCATTAGTTGCTAAGACACACAGGGCCTATTTTTTCTCCCAATTCATGAATATGTAGGAGCAATAAGTGAGAAGTGAATGTATACTCTTCACTTCGAAGTCTTTTAGAAATCTAAAATATGACTTTCTATGGTTTGTGTCTCCATATTCCTTTATTGCCAGTTTGAACAAATCCACATGCTTTGATTCAAAGGTAATAAATTCCTCTTATTTGGAAAAAAATGATGTTTATTTTAGTTCTCTTACCCTTAGCAGGTGGTTTCATTTTAGCACAGTTCATAGTTATAATATCATACTTATTAAAAACATTTAATATGATCTATATAGATGAATGAAACTTTTATTTTATTAAATTATTTGACAAAAATCTGTTATTTTTTAAAATGTATTTCCTTTGAAGGGTTATTTTAGAGCGTTCATAGAGGATCTAGGAGTGTGGTATTATGCCGTTTTTAAGTAGGTCTGAAATGGTTATTTATATGATTATTTCTTTAAGGCTTATGTATATTGTCCATTATATGCTATAAAATATTTTGAAAGTAAATTTAAGGTATGTATTACATAGTTTATTTTTTGGAAAAAATTATTGAAATGACTTATGAAATTCAGTATACTCTCAACATTAATTTATTCTGAAATTTACCAATTGTCTATTGAACGTATTATATGGCAGATATTACTTCAGACTACACTGGTAAATGAAATACTTGGCTTTGTAGAACTTTTATTTTAATGGGTGAGACAATTAAAAGCTATAAACCTTAATAAAAATTGCATAGTGCATTCAAAAATGATGAGTACAATGGGGAAAAAGAAAAATTCGATCAGGGTGAGAAAAATCAAGGTTGCTAGGCAGGGGTTGGGGAGTTAAAATTTTTAATAGGTAGATCAGGGTAGTTTCAATGAAGCTGACAATTGAAAGGTGATGAATTTGCCCAGAACTATCAGCAATAAGGTCACTCCAGACAAAGGAATTGGCTATCTTGAAGGCCATAATGTTGGATCATGCCTGGCATATTCTGAGGAATAGCAAGGAGGCCACTGTGAGTGACTGAAGAGTACCAGGGAAAGAGGTCACAGAGGATCAATGAGTGGCTAGATCATGTGAAAGCTTCGAAGTCATTGTAAAACTCTGGCTTTTATATTTGGAAACTTACTGTGTGATAGAATTTCTGCTAATAACTGAGAGTTCAAATGTCCATAAAATTTCAAGGACTCTTATTCTAGTAAGACAGAATAAAGAAAAAGAGTTCATATTTTCACATGGTGTAACAAATGCTCGGAGATCCAAGTGTAGGAAGCTATGGGAGCACAGAAGAAGGCACTAAAATCTCACCAATATATTTGATGACTGTGACTATATATAAATTTGTATTTTCTAGATTTTTTATAGTCATGGAATCACACAGTATATACTATTCATTGCCTTGCTTTTCTTTTCTCAGCATCATTACTTTGAGAATCTCCAATTGTAAATAGTTCATTTTGATGTTGAATAGTAATCTCTTTAATGAATAGATCATAACTTGTCTTTGCTCTATTGATGGACATTGATGAACATTTCCACTGTTTTCAATTCTAAAAAATAAAGCTGCTATGAAATTCATATACAAGTCCTTGTACGAACAGAGGGTTTGTTTCTCTTGGTGAAATGCCTAGAAGTAAAATGGCTATTTGTGTAACTGCAACATATTTTGCATTTAAAAAAACTTTCAAACTATTATCCAAAGTGGTGATATCATGATATATGCCAACAACAGTTTAGATTTTTTGTTGTTCCCAATCTAGCTCAGACCAAGTACAATTAGCCTTTATAATTTTAGCCATTCTAATAGATATGTAAGTATGTCTCATTATGATTTTAATTTGTATTTCTTTAATGTCTAAATGTTGAGAAATTTGTCATGTGCTTATAAGCCATCCATATACTTTTGGTGACATGTCTCTTCCATTATTTCCTTCACATGTAAAATTGGATACTCTGTTTGGTTATTAGTAAGGTTTTTTATTTTTATTCATATTTTAATAATCAGAGTAGATGTCCATTATCAGATATATAATTTGCAAATCCCTTCTCCATCTTTACGGTTTCTCCATGAAGCTTTGATAGCTGTGCCTTTCAAGAAATATGCTACTTCTTTCCTGGTACACGGAGGTATGACTAGAACATTATCAATGTTGACCTTTGCAAAGAAATTCATGGCTTAAGATATATGTAGTCTGCAGTTGTTGGGAGTGTTTAACATCCTTGCCTCTAACTCATCTCTCACAGCCCACACATTCAGATATAGGGGAATATTGATTGACAAAATATTAATTGCCAAATAACACTAGTTGGAGAATAAGAAAAATGCAGGCACCTGATTATATAATATTACTTAAATAAAATGTGTTTTTATAAGTGCTATTGGAAGTAAATTCCTCAATACTTTAATCACACAGAATGATGGAATCCTAGATTTTTTTTTCTTGTATTTATTAAGAAAATGATCATGCCTCAAGTATATTAAAATGGAAGAGGGAAAATTAAAAATTGTTTTAAGTTGATTTGCATGTGTTGTGCGTATGTGAGAGAGAAAGTGAGAGAGAAAGAGAAAGAGAGAAAAAGAGAAAGGGAAAGACAGAGAGGTGGCTGCAGTGAATTGATGAGTTGCAGGATAGATTTTAAAGTTTTGTCTTTTGCTTTCTACATTTCCTTTTCCTTAGGTTCAAGAGAACAATCAGTAATATCTCAGATGCCTGCTGGTAACATCAGCAGAAAGAGTTAGAGGTTCCCAGAAAATTAAAGATGAGATATAGTTTTCCTGACATAAGAAAAGTCATTTTTTGTCCCCAGCTATTTTCAATGATCTATACCCCACCTGTGTACTTGCCCAAGCACACTTCTTCCAAAACTTCCTGGGAGGTTCTTACAAAGAAATGCAAAAACCTCACTAGTTAAGGATTTTGAGGGAACAAGGCAATGGGAAAACTAACAGTCACCACCAGACCAGGAAATAGCCTAAGCTATTGAGACAATAAATCAGTGGTAAAACTCCTAGTGCTATTTCAAAAGATATCAAGGCCTTGCATTCCTTGTCCCAGAAAATGAGCCCAAGACCCCATCTAGTTTATATCTGCTCTTGAATCCTGCAGAGTCCCTTTCCCTTGTCTAACAGTTACCTCTGCTTTATTCTAACATTGAAGTTTCTGCCCTCGGTGGAATACAAGCTTCATTCAGGTGAACATGCAATACATATTGCCCAAATACATATGTGGATGTGCATGCATCCACAACCTTATGACCAACCATACACGGGATAATAGAACTCTCCCTTCTGAGTATTCATCTTAAATACTAAATAAAAATCTCTCTCCTGTTCAAACAGTCAAGGCTTTGGAACTTATTCCCTGTGATCTCCTTGTATGTTGTAAACAAAGATTCCTTTGTTTGACAACTCCACCTGTTTCTGTGATTCACCAAGGACTGACCTCAGTTAGTTCAGTTACTGTAATGGCTTTCACTACTCTGATTCTACTTCTGCAAGTCTCCAAATTTAACTATCTTTTTCTCCCAATTCCACATGTTCTTGGCTTTAAACTGCAACTCTGAAGAGATGATTTGCTTGTTTAAAAAGGAAATCAAGAAAAGGGAGTGGTAGTCAACATGGTTACTTTGAACTTCCTGCCCTAAGGGGCTCTCCTGTTGTTTCTCTTTGACTTCCTGGACTGAAAGGACAGAAATTTGGCAATACATCACTCCCCAATCCGGATTACTGACAGAACAGTTTATACTCTTAGAAAAATAGTAGTTTAAAAGATCACATAATTAAATCCTTAAGCATGTAGTGTAATATAGTGGTTTACAAGAAATATAATTTGGTCATCTGAATATTTGGTTTTCAACCATGGCTACTGACTCACAGCTCCTATAACTCTTGGAATTTCCTGTGATAAGGGTGAGAGAGGTGTGTTTTGTTATGTTAATGAAGTGACCTTCAGACCTCACTCAAGGCAAGGGCTGTTTGCCTGAAGGACAAACCACTCGGTGAAAGCCTTCATAACTTTTTGCCCAACATGCCTCCCCTTCCTCCCAATTCAGGATTATCTGGGGAGGGAAGAGGAGCTGGAGATTAGATCAGCAAATGACAATGATTTAGTCAGTCATGACTCTGTCATGAAGCCTCCACAGAAAACCTGAAAGGACTGGGTTCAGAAAGCTTTTAGTTTGTTAAATGTATGAAAAGGCAGGAAGACTGGCAGTCTTAAGAAGGTAATAGAAGCTCTGTGCCCATTCTCCATACCTTTCCCTGTGCAGTTCTTTATCTATCTATTGATTTAAATCTTCTATTATATCTTTTAATAAGCTGGCAAACATAAAGTAAGTACTTTTCTGAGTTTTGTGAGTCCCTGTAGCAAATTAAAAGAACGTAAGAAGTAGGCCACTGGGACCTCCAACCTGTAGTTGCTCAGTCAGAAGCACAGGTAATAACCTGGGGCCTACAGTGAGGCTGGCATCTGAGGTGGGGTTGGACATAGTCTTGGAGGACTGATCCCTTAACTGATGAAATCTTACGCTATGTTCAGGTAGATAGTGTCAGAATTTAGTTGAATTCGTGGAGATCCTGCTGTTGTCTGAAAATTATTTGGCATTGTTGGTAGATGTCCTAAAACCCAAAAAGATATAGCTACCTCAAAATAAGAATAAGGTTGACAGCTTATATATAATAAGTGAGTATATCAGCGATTTAAATTATACCCAATAAATAATGTAAGGAAATAAGGAAAGATTTTGAAATAAAAACAAGAATAAGAACCTAGTGGTACTAATAGATTAAATATATGTAATCTAGTTGAATTAAGAATACAATGCATAGAATACGTAATGGATTCAATAAAGATAAGAAGTCACTTAAGGATATAGTCATCTGGATACCAGCAAAGCATTAAAATTATCAATATAGAAGAGGTGTACGATGTAGGTGACGTGTGTGGAACAAAAGCTAGAGAAAAAATTAGATTTCCTTACTACTCATAGCCTGTTGACAAGTCCTTGAAGTTCCTCTGGGGACTCAGCTGCTTCCATGTGGACACATCCACTCAGGGCAAAAAGCATTCTTAGTCCACCCCCCCCAGATACTGAAAATCTACTTTCACATGTAAAAATTACTTTGGAAACTTCTTTATCTCTACTCCCCACCCCTGCCCTCAAGATATACATTGGCAATCATCTCCCAAGCATATACCCACTGATACACATCAGAAGAGTCTCTTCCCTGAGTTTTTACTAAATAGTAATAAATGACCTTTCCCTAACAATAGCTAGCCCCCTCAAGGCCCTGGAAACCTTGTTTATAAAATACCTTGGAGGCTTGTGCAATCCTTAAGCTCCTCCCAAATTGAAAGTATATAATCAGCCACTCTTCATGAGCCTCTCTCTCTACTCCAAATAAATAAATAAATAAATATTTTTTAAATAAAATAAAATAAATGACTTTTATTGAATGAAAGAAGAAAAAGGAAAGATATATTTGAATATTAATGTACATCTATTTCTCAATCATAAAATAGTCAGGACACTGGATTAAAACTTACATACAAGAAAATGAAGAAAATATTCATATCTATAGTTGACTCTAAAAATCCCAAACTAGGGCATATATACCAAAGACAAAAAAAAAATCATAAGTGTTAGAGAGAAAAAAAATAATTCAGTAATAAGGAAACATGAATCAGATTGACAGAAATTTTTTAAATAACATCAGATATAAAAAAGAATGAAGTAATAGCTTTATTATCTTGAAAAAAATAATCACAAATGTAAACATTTAGATCCTTATAAAATGTCATTGGAATAGGAAGGCGTAATAAAAAAAATATTTTCCGGTATACAGACCACAGATAATTTGCCTTAATTTGTGTAGGCAGCACTTAAATACTAATATTATTTTAACAGTTAAAATGTACTCTATGACCTATGGGGTGGGGGAAAAGAGGATGACCAAGTCATCTTGAAATAATTCAGTTTTATGAAAAAAGTAAAAAGATCGAAAAAAAAGACTTGAAGAAAAGAGTGATAAACCATATGCATAATAAAAATAAATAAATAAATAAACAACTGGAGTGCCTGGGTGACTTAGTCAGTTAAAGTGTCTTTCTTCAGCTCAGGTCATGATCCAAGGGTCCTGGTATTGAGCCCTGCATCAGGCTCCCTGCTCAGTGGAGAGTCTGCTTCTCCCTCCCATTGAGAAAAAAAATTTGACTTATTTATTTGAGAGAGATAATCTTTAAATTTTACTTATTTATTTGACAGAGAGTGAGAAAAGAAAAACATGCACACAGCAGGGGAATAACAGAGGGAGAGAGAGCACCCCACTGAGCAGGGTTCCCCCTGCGGGGCTCTATCCCAGGACCCGGGTATTATGACCTGAGCTATAGGTAGACACTTAACTGACTGAGCCACTCAGGTACCCCAATGAATACAATCTTTAAAAATAATAATAATAATAATAATAATAATAAATAATATTTTAGATAGTATTATTTTTTAATGTAAGACTTGATATAAAAACAGGATGACATACTTGTCTAAGTATAGCAAAAGACTTTGATAAGTTTAGATGCAGTAGTACATAAAAAATTTAACTTCTTTCATTAACTGATAATTTAATTAGATTAAATTAAGAGACATCAAAATTTAGAGAATCTAATAGTCCTGATCTATTAATAAATGTAGCCATCCTGACCCCAAAACAATAGTCTTCAGCAAGTATATAAGCAGAAGTTGAACATTTACACAAACAGGCCATTATTTAGGCCAGAAGTATATGCCAATAAATTCCTAGAGTTAAATATCAGGCTATATTTTCCAAGAATAAGGCAATAAAATTAGAAAACAATGACCAAAATATTAAATTCATATAATTGGAAGTTAACTTCATACCTAAAAAGAAATAATACAGCTAATTCAGAAATTTTTAAATTACAGTACTTTGGTAATATCAACTCTCAAAATGAGTAACGGACAGGTGGGGCTAGGGAGGAAGACATCCATAGGGAACTTTGTAAATAGGCTCTCAGAAATCCCCAAAATGTGGTGTGGGAAAACCAGAGTAAAGAGATAAATTGGACCACCCTACCCCAGGGAAGAGCACCCTGATCTAGGCATGTGGGATGGAGGACCACCCTGCCCTAGGTGTATGGGTTGGTTCATGTGGGGTGGGTGTCTCTATGATAAACACCTGTAACCAAAAAAGAATAATCAGACCCTAAAAAGGAGGTAAGCCATTGCAGCAGTTATTGATAGAGATGTTAAAAGGATTAAAGTTGCCTGGTTACCTTTTTATAAAAAATAAACCCTGAAGGCACTCATTGTTAACTGTGTGGGGACCCCTCTTAGTTGTGAGAGCTTTTCCTATATATTCACTTGATAAAATTCTGTCACTTACTCACTCTCCATTGCCCACGAGATTCCTTCTTTGACTCCAAGAGACAAGAACCTAGCTCTCCCACATCATTCCCTAGAGTTAAGTATCAGGCTATATTTTCCAATGATAAGGCAATAAAACTAGAATATAATGACCAAAATATTAAGTCCATGTACCTGGAAGTTAACTTGATACCTAAAAAGAAATAATACAGCTAATTCAGAAATATTTAGAATTACTGTACTATGGTAATATCATTTGTGAAAATAAGTGACAATAATTAAAGGTATGAAGGAAATCTAAAGGTTTAATTGTATTAATTCAAAAGAAAAACAAAACAATACAACAAAAACACCAAAGCATAAAACAACAAAACAAAACAAAAAGAATATAAAGGCAAAACCTAAGAACGACAGCAGTAATAACAAAATATTATAGAAACAAACAAATTTTTGGAATAGATTAATAAGAAAGATTTGACCAATGAGTACTGGTCAGAAATACTCAGAGACGATGAAGATAAAATAAAATACTAAATGAAATGTATAAAAACTAAATTATAGACCTAAGAGACTGATTAAAAATGCTTCTAGAAAAAGCGTCTAATTTTAAGACAATAAAATTAATAGCACCGTAGAGAAAACTGTATTTGTGACATAGGGGGATCAATTACAGATATTAAAGTATTTCCTTATATCAAAGATAACAATTAGACTCAGTGGCTCAGTCAGCTAAGCCTCTGCCTTCACCTCAGATCATGATCCCAAGGCCCTGAGACTGAGCTTGACTCCCTGCTTGGTGGGGAACCTGCTTCTTCTTTTCCCTCTCCCTCTGCAGCTTCCCCTGCTTGCGCTTGTTCTCTCTCTCTGTCTCTCTATCTCAATAAATAAAATTTTAAAAGTTATAAAAATTAAGAAATAAGCATCAAAGATTAATCCATAAGGTAAAAATATTTATTAAAGTGATTAATTAATTTATATTAAAATTAAACATTTCCTTGCAATTAAGTACAGTGTGGAGAAAATGTTAATAGACAACTGACATAGGAATGAACAATACTTAAAATATTTAAAACTGACAAGGAATTATTAGATTTAGACTCCATGATGATCTCTATGTATATGCATATAAAACACCTGAAAATACATTGTAGGAATGTGCTACAGGAAATTGAAGAGACAGGGAGATAAAGGGGGAAAAGAAATAGCTCAACTTGAAATGACTAGTTGGTTGCCACTGTGTTTTATTTACATTTTCCTCCACTTTTTTGGTCAATGAAATTATTTTACATGTATCTATTATTATCTTGTAGGACATGTTACACTAATATCATTATTAATGAAGTTGAGAATATGAATATGATGCCTCATTTCATCATAAATGTTAAAAATGATCCCTACGCTGGTAAATGCAGGAAGCCAGAGACAAATAATAATTAGCACCAGTTCAAAAGCTTGTCCACCTGGAACCTGTAAGAAAATTCAACTTGATCCTGAATATAATGAGTGATTCGAGGAAACTGGACAGGGATATAGATTTCCAGATGCTTTTTACTTATAATGGCAATAGCAACTTAGACAATGTAATGAAACAAATCTATTAATTGGCAGTAGGAAAATTATTAAAAAAATAGAAACCATAAGCCAATGAACTTGGGAAAATTATGAAGAATCTACATAAACATAAAAAGAAACAATATATATTTGCCAAGGCACATTCACATTTTAAAAAATAAGTTGAAAGGGGAACAATATGCCATAATACATATATCAATGTTTTTCATAGAAGTTTAGTATACAAAATAAACATTTTAAATAATTTATTTGGAAATTGATATCACATATCTGAAAAACTTGGAAGAAGAAATGGATAACCATGACTAAACACATGTAGCAGAAAAATGATTTACAATAATAGATAAAAGCTATTCAAAAATGCAGTGAATATTGGCCAAAGCTTAGAAAAATCGATAAAATATAAAATGTAAAATGAATTCATGAATGAAAAATAGAATCCCATTAAATCTAATTTGGAAAGAACTAATAATTTTTTTTTTCCCTGAATCTGCTCTGCCTTTCATTAGGTGGGACACTGACCAAGCCCACTCAGCTCCTCTCTCATGCCCAGTAATAGTAAAGTCAGGGACATTAATTACTTCTGGGATGAATTTTAACTACTGTGGAAAGGATGCAGAAGCCAGTGGGTTAAACAGATTCTTTCTTGTTTCAGGAAAATAATTCTGAGATGTATTCTGTGCATTAGGATTGATGCTCAGTTGTCCTCAATCATAATCCACTCAGTCTGAACTCATATATGTTTCTCCTGGACCACTTAGCTCTTCTCATTCTCTCCTCTTCCACGTGATCAAATCCCAAAATAATTATTTAGGTTGTGTATGCAAGCAAGTCCTGATTTTGAAGGGAAACTCAGTTACAGAAAGAGATGAAAATAAAGATACAGGGAAAAAAATGGTGCACTTGGGTGACTCAATTAGATAAGCATCTGACTCTTGATTTCAGCTCAGGTTGTTATCTCAGGGCGATGAGATGAAGCCCCTATAGGCTCTGTGCTGGGCAAGGAGGTTGCTTAAGATTCTCTCTTATCTCTTTCCTTCCACCCCTCACCTCCCATGCTGTCTTTCTCTTAAATAATAATCACTGCTGAACCATCTTAGATTCTGTACCTTCTCTCCAACCATGAACCTATCACTGTCTTTAACTCTTGAAAACTTCATTAGACAAATAAATCTGGTGAAGGAAGCAATATGAGAAAGCCTATTAACCTGATGAGCATGGAACTGAACAAACCCTATAGATACTTTCCGTTTGATTTCTAGCCTATCAATACCTACAGTGAGTCACATACACTCAAGATTATTGTTTTTATTGTATACTTCATATATTCATTAATTTTTGACTTGTTATCATTTTGTTGAAGTGTTAAACTATGGTAATAAACAAACTTTTAATTAACTTTTCCTCCTATGATACAAATATAACTTGAACTTGAGCTTTAGCTAATTTTATGTTCTAAATTGCCAAAACAAAATGATCAAGGTTTCTAGATTATTTACTGTATTTTCTACTATATAATGTTGTTCTATCTCTTCTGTATAAAGAAAATGAATGCTTGGGGCTCCTGGGTGGCTCAGTGCATTAAAGCCTCTGCCTTCTGCTCAGGTCATGATCCCAGAGTCCTGGGATAGAGCCCCACATCAGGCTCTCTGCTCAGCAGGCACCCTGCTTCCCTTCCTTTCTCTCTGCCTGCCTCTCTGTCTACTTGTGATCTCTGTCTGTCAAATAAATAAATAAAATCTTTAAAAAAAGAAAATGAATGCTTGATAACTAAATGAATGCTTTACTGAACAAATTAAATATGGCAATAGCATTTTATTTTATCATGCTTTACATATTAAACTATAATATTATATCACTGGTCTACAAATAACCTACTCACATAGTCATTTGGAAGCTTTTAGCAAAAGAATTCTTCCTCCTGATTGTAGTAAAAAAGCCACAGAAATATACAGAAGACTCCTAGGATAGAAATTTAAATCCAGTTCTCCGTGATGCCTTGAGTAGGACCTGACCTATGTATGCCCTGGGATGCACTAGTAACTGTTCCATGTGATAGGATTATATTTAATATATACACTTTCATTTACTTCACAAAGGAGATATAAATTTGAGAATAAAATATTTGATGAATCTATAAAGTCTATATCTATTTGTAACCAATATGGTAGAATTAAGATGTTAATTTGAAAAAAAAATTCATTGAACACATACACATATTCAATTGTTTTAATATATATAAACAGCATTATTTATTTATGTAAATAAATGCATTGTCAGTAAAATCCATTTACTTATCAATCATAAGGGTAATTTTAAGTACTAAGAATAAGAAATATGTGAAAAGATAAGTGTTCAAGAGTGCAGTTTGTGGTAATTAATACAATATGATAGGCTCATAAAAAATATATATTACTTGAACTTAAAAGCTTCTCTAATTAAGTGATGACCACTTGAAATTTGTAATTAGTCTTGCTGCAGTTTTTCCTTGCACTTATTGCCCTTCCCCAGAAGTTCATTAAGAATTTCTGTGAATGTCCTTATGTTTAATCTCATTCATAGATTCCACTGCTGCTCAAAAAACAAAGCCAAAAAGAGAGGTAACTCTATGTGGCACTCCATCCACAAGCAATACATTCATAAATAATAAAAAAGCTCTCTACTTCATTTGTTGCCCATTCAGCTGATAATTTAAATGAGTAACTGAGGCCATTTTATCAGCACTTTTAATAGAATGCCACTCAGAAACGTCACAGTGTTATTTAGGAAGAAATGCTCATGTGTTAAGGTTTTTATTTTTTTTAATTGAACAAAATAATTTTCAAATATTAAAAGCAAATGTCTCCTTTTCCTCCAAGTTTCCTTGCTATGTCAAAGTTATAAATAAATACTTTACAATCGTATTTTGAATAGTAGATAAAAGCAAATGTTTTGAAACTGTCTGTGGGTTGAGTGTCTGGGTTAACTTGTATAAATATCTGAACTCAATGTATTTAGACTTTATTAGATGGTTTTTTTTTAGACTATTTAAAAATACATGCTCAGATAATGACAACAGTATTTTATTCATTTTAATAAATAATTTTATTTAATTATGTTTAGATATTTATTTATTAAATTAATGGTTTAATATTTAATAATCTAAATTTGAAATATTTTAAATTCTAAAAAATATTTATTTAATTAAATTGATATATTTAATATCAATATTTAATAAATTATTTAATCATTATTATAATTATGCAATACATTATGTATTGTGTAATAATTGCATTTTAATGAATAAATAAATGTATTATTGACATTATTTTATTTTATTTAGTTGACAAAGAGAGGGAGAATGCAAGCAAAGGGAGCTGCAGGCAGACTGAGAGGGAGAAGTAGGCTCCCAGCTGAGCAGAAAGTTCAACCTGGGGTTCCATCCCAGGACCCTGGGATGACCACCTGAGTCGAAGGCAGATGCTTAACTGACTGAGCCATCCAGATGCCCAAGGCTTTGTATTCTTTGCTTCTAAATATTGATGCTGCTTCATCTCTGGAGTTAGTAAATTGATGTTGAGAATTCATATCAAAGAATTGATAGTAGATGTTAAACAGAAACATGTAATTTAGGGTAAAAAAAAGAACAGAAGGAAGAGAAAGGCCAAAAGTCAAAAGCACATTAATATAAAATTTAATTAGATAAATAAAGCTGATATTCCTGAAGGGGGCTAATAAAAGAGCTGCAAAGAGCTGATAGGATTAGGAAAATTGTCCACTCCTGGTCATTTCATAATTTTAAACTATTCCTTATTAATAAATATACTTAGTTCCAGAAACACAACCACATAAGGACATTTCCACCAAGTTTCCTCTAACAGCATTTACAAATTAGACGTTCAAACAATGTAGTTCGTTACATGTTGCATCTGTATCTTAAAGTTTAAACACTTTCTGTGACACATTTTCTAACAATTAAAATTTATATATATATATATATATATATATATATATATATATATATATACCTTATCCCTAAATGGAAAATATATATATATATATATATATATATATATATATATATAGAAACCTTATGGCTAAATGAAACCTTTCTTTGTTTATTAGCTTAAATAGGTAAATTAGCAACAACAACAACAACAAACAGCTAATATTATAGAGGTAGGAACAATTTACCTTTTCATTCATTGCTATTTTCTAAAAATTCCTATTTTATTTTTTTCTCAAGTCTGTCATAATAATTTTCTAAATCTCCTGCCTTATTCAATTTTTTTCTTTTAGTGGAAATCTGTATTTCATATTTATTTTCTCTTCCTCCACTCTTTGCTCTAATAATTCAATGTATTATTAGATTTTCTGTTTTTCTCTTTATCCAGATATATCTTTTCTTTCTTTCTTTCTTTTTTAAATAATTTGATTTGCTGGCATTTTACATCAGTACATGCTTTCTTATGGATGTTAGAAATGTCTGTGGAACTACTAGAAGAATAAACTTTTTTACCTTTAAGAAGTTTACAGTCTAGAGTGCCTGGGTGGCTCAGTTGGTTATGTGTCTTCCTTCAGCTTAGGTCATGATGCCAGGGTAGTAGGATCCAGTCGTGCATCAGCTGCCTACTCAGCAAGGAGTCTGGTTCTTCCTCTCCCTCTGCCCCTCCCTCTCTCTCTCTAATAAATAAATAAAATCTTAAAAAAAAAGACTTACTGAAATCTGAGACTGAATTACTAAATTCAGTCTTAATATAAGACAGCTAAACAAAGCAATGATCACAATTAGAAAATTTAGTCAGATCATGGTTTCACATTTTTGGTTGACACAGGACCTCTTTCAGTAACAACTTTCCCTAAATATCAATTTCTTTTTAAGGTAAAAAATTTTGACAGGAAATCCAGATCCTTCTCATCATTTTCATATCAATTTAATGTGACATCCTCGGAGTATATAATCAAATATGTAATTATTCTATCTGTTGCCTTGTATATTGCCTGTATCTTTTTCAGACTCAAAGTTCCATTGAGGTAGAGTTTTTTTGTTTTTTGTTTTTAAAGCAGAGATTTTTAAAGTGTTTGATATATACAAGATGCTTAATAAGTGTTTACAAAACCTATGTATTTCAGAAGCCTTAAACAGGCTTTAAAATAATGTAGGTAATATTAGTAGTCATATCAAACAATGTGTAGGTTTCAGTCATGTAAATAACTACATTTCTCAGAGACAGAGAAACATACAAATGATCTGGGTCCAGGAGGATAATGCTAGCATGTGTTGTAAATTCTCTTATATGACCTTATTCTTGCAAGAATTGGTTATGTGGCAGAAAAAAAGGTATCACTATCTTATACTTTATTATTTAAAGAGATTTATGGAAGTTGTTAATTTCTTACACTACCCCTTTGTTTCAGTGGACCCAATTTCCGTGGTAATGGTGAGAGGAAAGTAGGCAATTTAGGCAGTAGCAAAAATCTCCTACAAGGCACTATGAAATAAGGCTTGTTCTAGATCATGTGTCTGTCCAAAGGGGAATGTTAAGGGGTAGAATGGATGATGGATGCATTGTGGACTTATAACTATAAGATTAATACTGTTATGCCCCAATAATGGGTCTATGATTAAAGGAGCGAGACTGATGTAAAGTGAAGGTCAAGCAAAGCTTTATTTCATGCCAAGCATCAGGAATCTAACCGAACGTTCAGGGCCACACCTCTTATGAGAGAAGGCAACCCTTCGGTGCTTCACAGTCTAGCATTTAAGGGCAGAGGCCATGCAGTCAGGCCTGGCCACACACAGGTGACCAATGAGATTTTAACACACACAGGAAACTCCACAGTGAGGCTAGGTGACCAATTGAGGTTCAATTTACCCTAGTATAGACATTTGACCCAGCCTATTACACCTTGATTAGGATTGGTGCCAAAATGGTTCCCAAAGGGCGGAGGAGTGGGGCATACTCCTTAGTATCTAGGGAGACAATATGCAAACACCGCCCCCCCTCCCGCTGATTTATGTCTCCACCTGGCCTGACCCACCCTTGTATATGGGCTTTGTTACCTGGAGCTGATTTCCAGGACTTGTTTTTAAGTGAATCCCCTGGGGGAAGGGGAGCAAGGACAGTTTAAGGGTTAATCTCAATGAAAGCCTCTTGCTAAAATATAAAAATATAAAATAGGTCCTTACAACAACTCAGTAGGGTAAGTCCCAGTGTGGTGATAAAAGAAGTGATGTAAATTGCATTGCACATTTTATTTTTAAAACGTGTAAGTTGTATTTTTCCCTGCCATGACATCATACTTTATCTTCATCTCTGTCTACTAGTTTAAAACTAGTTAAACAAACTCAACAATTTTTTTTAAAAATATTTTATTTATTTATTTAAGAGCAAAAGCCAGAGAGAGAGAGAGAGAGAGAGAGAGAGCATGAGCAATATGGGGCTCGATCCCAGGACTCTTGAGATCATGATCTGAGCCAAAGGCAGACACTTAACTGACTGAGCAAATGAGACTCCCACAAACTCAACAATTTTATAAAATTTTTATTTGTTGGGGTGCCTGGCTGGATCAGTCAGTAAATATGTAACTCTTGATCTTGGGGTTGTACGTTTGAAATCCACCTTGGGTGTAGAGGTTTTTAAAAATAAAATCTTTAAAAAAATTTTTTTTCATTTTTTTATTTAAGCCATTGTATGGCAGTGTTGATCACTATATTATACACCTGAAACTAATATTAACCTTATTTTAATGAACTCGAATTTAAATAAAAACTTTAAAAATAAAATAAAAATAATAATCATAAAAATAAAAAAGAGGAAAAAATATTTGGCAGGCAATTTTCTTAATTGCATTATTATTTATTATTATCATAGTCTGTGTGAGTCGGTGGGAAGTGGCTGGTATTACAGTGAGTTCCATATCTGTGTTACACTGAGGTCCATGTCTGTAGTCGGTCTTTTTTTTTCTTTTAATTTATTTTCAGTGATCCAAAATTCATTGTTTATGCACCACACCCAGTGCTTCATGTAATAAATTCCCTCCTTAATACCCACCACTGGGCTCACCCAACCACCTGCCACCCTCCTCTTCAAAACCCTCAGTTTGTTTCTCAGAGTCCACAGTCTCTCATGGTTTGTCTCTCCCTCCGATTTCCCCCAGCACACTTCTCTCCATCTCCCAGTGTCCCCCACGTTATTCCTTATGTATTGAGTCTTATAAAATCTTTTATTTCTTTCCCTATTCTGCTTTGCATATGCTTACCTTAGATGTTAAAATGTTATAAACCTCTCCTGCCTGGTCCATTTTCTCTCTCTTCTCTCATGATTTCTCATGCTCTCCCTGCCAACACCACATGCCTTACAATATCTGGATATGACTAATTTCTTCCTGAGCTACTTTATTCTACTCTGCCATATGGTTGCCCTTCCCTCTTCTGTACCATAACTTCTATCCCCTGCATTTGTGATTTAACAATACCTAATTCTTTTCACTACATCTGTATCTTTGAGGTCAATACTCAGTAGTGCAATTGCTGGGTCATAGGCTAGCTCCATTTTACTGGAAAGAAGGGCCATATGCACCCCAGTGTTCATAGCAGCAATGTCCACAATAGCCATTCAGCTGAAAGAGCCAAGATCCCCTTCAACAGATAAATGGATAAAGAAGATGTGATCTATGGATACAATGGAATATCACTCAGCCATCAGAAAGGATGAATACCCAACTTTTCCATCAACATGGATGGGACTGGAGGAGATTATGCTAAGTGAAATAAGTCAAGCAGAGAAAGTCAATCATCATATGGTTTCACTTATTTGTGGAACCTAAGGAATAGCATGCAGGACATTAGGAGAAGGAAAGGAAAAATGAAGTGGGGGGATTGGAGGGGGAAATGAAACATGAAAAACTATGGACTCCAAGAAACAAACTGAGGGTTTTAAAGATGAGAAGGATGTGGGGATGGGTGAGCCTGGTGATGGGTATTAAGGAGGGCATATATTGCATGGGGCACTGGGTGTTTTACACAAACAATGAATCATGGAACACTACTTCAAAAACTAATGATGTATTGTATAGTAACTAACATAACATAATTTAAAAAAAAAGGAGGGGGACAATACCTAACACTCAATCTTTGCTAGTTTCTTGTTTACCTCCTTTTAAGAGTAAGCTCATTAGTGGTTTTTGTTTGTGTGTTTGTTTGTTTTTTGTCTCAACTAAAAGAAGAAAATAATACACATTAGTTTTTTAAAAGATTTTATTTATTTATTTATTTGACAGAGAGAGATTACAAGTAGGCAGAGAGGCAGGCAGAGAGAGAGAGGAGGAAGCAGGCTCCCCGCTGAGCAGAGAGCCTGATGCAGGACTTAATCCCAGGACCCTGAGATCATGACCTGAGCTGAATGAAGCGTCTAAACCCACTGAGCCAACCAGGCGCCCAATACACATTTCTTTGAAAAGTTTTTGAACAGTGTACAAACGTTAGTCAAGTCCACAATGTCTCATCTCTTCTTCCTCCTAACATGGCTAAGTTGAAAAACCCTTTATCTGGGAAAAGATCATTCTCCTGCCACCTTGTGTAAGATTTTGGCTTTAGCTTTCTTTCCTTTTCTGAAAATAAGTTGAAAATATTAATAGCCTCAGTTTCTTCTTCCAAAATATGACTGCTTCTTTACCAAGTGCAAAAGCAACCCATTTTGACCATAGTAAACAGCTTGGACCTACTTTTTTTGGCTCACTGTTTTCGTGAGACAAGTGGAGTGAAGATGACACACCATTTCCAAATGTATTAATAATTGGTAGACCATACTTCTAAATTGAAGTTTTGTTGCCATTAAACTACGACCAGACTCGCTATAATTACAGAGGTAAATTCTTTATATTTACTATATTTGAAATGACCATATAATACCAAAATAAAATTATGATTATGTGAAGAGTCTGTAATATTAAGAAGATGACTTTGAAATTATTGCTTATCTAAATGAAATTTCCCATTTTATAATCTTGTATAAGCTTCCGTTGTCATTTCCTATTTAAAATCTATTAGAAGGCACTCTTATTTTCCCTTAAGTGGGAAGTCAAATGTGGAACAAATTCATCCCAAAGGAACTGATTCTATATTCCACTGAAGACCAGGTGGCTTCCATGTGGCATTTTGCCTCTTGCATATTGTTCATCTCCTACAACAAGTGGGGGTATGCTCTTTAGTAAACTAATTCAACTCAATTAGAGACATTGTCTTCAAGGGATAACATCATAGAGACTAGAATCAGAATCATACTTTTGGGAAAATTGGGCCCAGGTTTTTTGTTTTGTTTTGTTTTAAGATTTTACTTATTTATTTGACAGACAGTGACCACAAGTAGGCAGAGAGGCAGAGAGAGAGGGGGAAGCAGGCACCCTGCTGAACAGAGAGCCTGATGCAGAGCTCGATCCCAGGACCCTGAGATCATGGCCTGAGCCGAAGGCAGAGGCTTAACCCACTGAGCTACCCAGGCGCCCCTGGGCCCAGGTTTTGATGGCTTCTTTCCTCAATATTATAAAACCTATTTGAACTCTACTGGATGCCAGAACTGCTTAAAAATATATGGTCCCTTGTAATTTTAACCTTCCAGTATTCAATGCACCTGATCCATTTAATATCCTATAGTATTTTTGTCAAATGAAGACTCTCAAAGTGTGTTTCTTGGGAGACACTTTTCAATTGGTTGCTTACATTTCTGCATTTATTATTTGTTCTAGACCATCCTTTGAAGATGGTTGTATTGAATAGACTTGGAAGACAGAAATAGTATCTTTTTTTTTAACTTAACCTGTTGTGTTTGCAAATATTATCTGCCTCTGTTTTGATTCTTCTTGTGGGAACTGAGGCTCAAAACTGATATATAACTCCCACCCTTACACACTCAAACACACACACACAAACAAACACACACACACACAAACACACACACACAAGTACTGTTAATATTCTGGCTACCTCTATTGCTGTGAATAATAAACTATATTATTACTGAACCATGAGTCTGCGTCTTCTATCAACACCCAAGAAACCACGGCAGACTCATACACCAGCTTTCAAATAAGGGAAAATAATCTCAGATGCTTTATATTTTTTGATAGTGTTACTTACTTCTGAACATATGACTGAACACATATAAAGCTGGAGCCATGACCACTTAGAGCTTCTTCTGTGGAAGAACTATGCATTCACTAGTAAACAAAAGTAGTTTCATCTTTTTTTTTTTTTTCCTCCTGGACACCATTTCCTCTCTCACACTGTTGCTCAAATTGGATGGACTCTAAGGTCCTTTGAGGAAATTTTTGTTTAATGACTCAAAATAAAATAGGAAGAGTCTAAAGTGATAAAAATAATTCTAGATAAAAGGTATAAGATCATGCCAGAAAGGATAGTAATTTTATCTAACAACTGCCTGTTCACCCCTTATTTGTTCATTAACTAATCTCCAAATTCCTGACTAAATCCCTTTTGTAAGCCAGAATGTGAGCTAAAAACTGGGATTTTAAAAAAGTTTTCATTTGAAATCCAGTTAGTTAACATAAGTGGTTGTATTAGTTTCTTGTGTACAATATAACATATAGCACTCAGTGCTCATCATGACAAGTGCTCTAGTTAACCCCCATCACTTATTTAATGCATCACTCCTTTCAGATCCCCTCAAGTAACCATCAGTTTGTTCTCCGTAATGAAATGTCTGTTTCTTGCTTTGTTTCTCTTTCTATGTCTTATTATTTTCCCCTTTGCTTGTTTGTTTTGTTTCTTTTATTCCATATGTGAGTAAAGGTATTTGTCTTTGTCTAACTGACTTATTTCACTTTTAGCATTATACTGTCTAGTTCCATCCATGTTATTGCAAATGGCAAGATTTCAGTCTTTTATATGGCAGAATAATATTCCATTGTATATACATACCACTTATTCTTTATTTATTCATCAATTGATGGATGCTTGGGCTCTTTCCATATCTTCGCTTTATAAATAATGCTGCTATAAACATAGGGGTGCTAGCAACCCTTTGAATAAGTTTTCTTATATTCATTGGGTAAATACACCCCAACAGGATTGTTGGATCACAAAGGACTTCTATTTTTAAATTTTATGAAAATTCCATCCTGTTTTCAAATATGGCTGTATCAGTTTGCATCACCACCAACAGTTCACAATTGTTACTTTTTCTTTTTTTTTTTTTAAGATTTTATTCATTTGACAGAGAGAGATCACAAGTAGAGAGAGAGAGGAGGGAGCAGGCTCCATGCCTGGCAGAGAGCCCGGTGTGGGACTTGATCCCAGGACCCTGAGATCATGACCTGAGCTGAAGGCAGAGGCTTAACCCACTGAGCCATCCAGGCAGGCCCCACAAGTGTTACTTTTTCACATCCTCTCCAACACCTTTTGTTTCTTGTAGTGTTGATTTTAGCCATTCTGACAGGTGTGAGGTGGTATCTCTTTCTAGTTTTGCTTTCCAATTTCCGGATGATACATGATGATGGACATCTTTTCATGTATCTACTGAACATTTGAATGTGTTCTTTGGGGAAACACTTGTTCATGTCTTCTATCCATGTTTTTATTGGATTATTTGTTTTTGGATGTTGACTAAAAACTGGATATTAAGTAACACACAAGACAGGTTTCCTTGAGCTCAAATTTTATTTGCATGAGTATCATTAACAGGAAAAAATATGCATATGTGTATGTACAAGTGTGTTTATGTATACATCTATCTATCTATCGTCTATCCCCTGTTTTCTAATTGCGGTAAATCCTGTAAGGTGGGGAATGGGATAGTCTGAAGAAATATGCTGCTGGATATGTTGGGTAAGCAAATTTAATTGCACTCAGATGCATTGGATATAAGTGAATCACTCAAATGAGTTATTTAATATTATATAGAAACAAATTAAAATTTTATGTAGTTGAAAATAGTAGGTAGTTAAAATAATTTTTGTTGTTGGTTGTTTTTGTGTCTTTTTTTGTTTCTATATACTATGGTGTGAATGTTTATGTCTCCCAAAATCATATTATGAAATCTAAGTCTGGAAGTGATAGTATTAAAACATAGGGGCCTTTGGGAGGTGATTAGGTCATAAGTGGGATTACAGTCCTTTTAAAGGAGACCCCAGAGAGTTCTCTTGATTCATTCATCATGTATGTTTACAGTGAGAAGATCGCCATCTATGAGGAAGTGGGCTCTCCCTGGATCTGCCCATTCCTTAATCTTGAACTTCTCAGTTCTAGAATTGTGAGAAATAAATTCCTGTTCTTTATAAGCTATTCAGTCTATATCATGTCCGTTATAGCAGCCTGCATGCAGAAGGACACTATGACCTAAAATGAGAGCAATAAATATAAAGTTTCCGTAAAGTCAGTTGGTACAATGTTTCTTTACTTAGAGAAGACATGCTGCTTCATGTTAAACCTTGATATTGTATATGTTTCTTGAAGGGCCACTTCTTACTCCTTTGTGTGTTTTTCAGTTTCAGTGCCTACAATATACTTTCAGGGAGAGAGTAATGTAGGCTCCGAGTCACTTTCTGCCTAGAGATGACCTAATAGTGGTTCTGGCATTGTTTGTTTGATTTTGAAAATACGTTCCTGGGCATCATTCAGAAAATGCAGAGTTTGGCAATCTATATAAATTAAGGATGATCTTTTTGAATGTTTGTCTTTCACTACATCAAATTAACATAATTGGACAGAAATTCCACTAAATTAAGCATTGTTAGGAAACGTGTAAATTGGAGCTATTCAAATTAGTTGCTCTTTGAACTATGTGCTGTTGGTTCAGGATTAGATAAGGAGTTTGAAGGGAAACCTAAATCATTGCTTCCTTTTTTGAGAGAGTCTTAGCATATTTTTTAAAAGTTAGCTGAAATAAGCAATGTGTTTAGTCGCAAAGTGATTTGCATTTTTTAAAAATACATTTATTTATTTTCAGCATAACAGTATTCATTATTTTTGCACCACACCCCGTGCTCCATGCAATCTGTGCCCTCTATAATACCCACCACCTGGTACCCCAACATCCCAACCCCCCCCCCCACTTCAGTCCACTCAGATTGTTTTTCAGAGTCCATAGTCTCTGGGTTCACCTGTGATTTGCATTTTTGCACAAACTCCCTATCTCCTTGAGAATTATAACAAATATTTCATGAAACATCATTGATCTTTACTTTGTTTCACTGCTGGAAAGTACATTCAGAGTTGCCAGTTAAAAGTGTTAGTGTTGAGATGAAATGTCATGCATTTTTCTTCACTTCCATGCAAATGAACACAGTAATTTATTAAGACACAATGAAGAAAAAAAAATTGACAATGAGTTCCAGATTGTAAAAATCACTTGCCATTCAATCCAAATTGTGAGTTTGATCGGTTACCGAACACTTTATAATGCACCCCCGGTAATTTTACAGAGATTATTTTTTTCTTACCAATTCTTGATTATTCTGTCTTGCAATGCAGAGAAAGCTAACTAATTTAAAATAAACTTCCGTTAATTTTGATTGTTATAAACTTAAAATTGATTAATTTCCATATACAGAGTTTAAAATGTTCACATTTTACATTAAATGTATATTCTGTGTATACCTTGGAAAAATTATACTGAAAATTGAAATTAAAATGATGCAAGAAGCCGCCTGTCCCTTTTCATCTTACTATGTAAGTTGTGTCAGGTAATTTATAAAATCCCTACTGCATAACAAATCTATTTTTTGTTGGAATGGGTAGTAATGTTTCTTCTTATTTCTAAATAAGAGTTGGTCTATGAGTGCATCTGCAACTGTATTTTTCCTAAGTGGCTTCATGGTCTTGAACTGAGAAAGCTCAGAACATTAAACATAAAATAATATATTTTGACATAATTAGACATCAAGGAAATGCTATTAAAATGACACTGAGATATCACTACACACTTACCAGAATGGCTAAAATAAAATATAATGACAAGACCAAAAGAAAAAAATATACCATTTGATGATACACAATGGCAAGTTGTACCATAACTTAACTATCTCAGACTAGTGTAGTGTTAAATTTGTTTTTCTAAGCAATGTTTTGGGTCACTTACCACTTTTCAAGGATATAAAGTGCTATCATTTTACTTAAAACTGTGAAATTTGGTCAGATTTAAGTTTCAATTTATGTTAAAACATTCTGTAAACTGTGTTAAACGTTGACATTTGTTCCCTCTGTTCAGTGAATAACACTATATCATATTCTGAAAAATACGCTAATTTTCCTTTTGAAAAATATCCCTTTTTCCTCTTATGGTAATTATTAATATGAATTAATAGTAGAATTTGATATGGTTCCATAGGACCATAAATACTTTATTGTATATTATCAAATTTAATAATGAATATGATGTACTTCTTTGGACAATTTTTAAAGACCAGTCTACTCTTAAAACAAAAAAATGGAGACGCACTTCTGTAGTTCACACAAATTTCATTTTATTATATATAACCTCAGATAAATTTCAACAAATCACAATTTATTAAAATTATGTCTACTTAAAAATCTCATAGAAGTGTAAAACCATCAAAAATAAAAATAAACACACACAACACACACACATCACCCATGTAATGGCAAATCACAATTGCTGTAACAATACATTAGGCATTCCACAGTTAAGGCCTATCAAAATTTCCATCAGTGACAAAAAGATTTGTATCCAAATGGACTGATTTTCCAGAACCCAAGAAAAAGTCTCCTAGGGTTTATTTAAAGATAAATATTTGAACAAATACTTCTTAAATTTAGGAAATTCAGAACATACGATTAAAGAATATTTGCAGTGCAGACTATATTCAATCCTTCCTTCAAAAGGTGCCTTTGAGTACATAATTCTGTTTTCTCTATCTAAATTGAGCTGTCCTCCAAGGAAGTTTTCTAAAATGTGTATCTCTGTGTGATAAATGTTCTAAGACCTAACATGCTTCATTGTATTTTTACTGTGCTCTCAAATTTAATCAATAATTTGGCTGATGTATAATATCTAGTTTCAAATATCTTTTTCATATATACAAACACCAAGCTGTCTCCTTTATATGTTATTACTATTGAGAATCCTGCTGTCAGTATTATTCTTGTACATTTTAGGTGATCTGTTCTTCTCTTGGGCATCATTTATGCTCTTCTCTGTTTTTGATATTCTTAAAACTCACCATAATGTATATGAGTGGTTTTTGGTGTGTGTGGTTTTTGTTTTGTTTTGTTTCTGATTTCTCATGTTTGGCATCATTTTAAGTCTGGTATCTTTTATCTTTCTTTAATTCTCCAAAATTTATCTCAGTACTTATTTAAATATTTTCTTTATTTTTTTTCTCTTCTGCTGCATTTGGGCAGAAGTGATTAATTTGTTTATTTGTTTGTTTTTCCCAACCCATTTATTCATTTTACAGCTATATTCATCTTAGTCTCCATTTATTGTATTCTTTATTTCAACAATTTTCACTTAATTTATATTCACAGTATAGTCTCTTTCTTTTCTTTGTATATGTATATCATTATTTTATCATATACTTTTAAGCTATTTTTAAAAATATTTTATTTATTTATTTGACAGTGAGAGATCACAAGGAGGCAGAGAGGCGGGCAGAGAGAGAGGAAGGAAGCAGACTACCTGCTGAGCAGAAAGCCCGATGTGGGGTTTGATCCCAGGACCCTGAGATCATGACCTGAACCGAAGGCAGTGGCTTAACCCACTGAGCCACCCAGGCGCCCCTTTTAAGCTATTTTTAAAAAGTACAGTCATTCTTTTTTTTTTTTTAAGATTTTCTTTCTTTCTTTATTTGACAGTGAGAGATCACAAGTAGACGGAGGGCAGGCAGAGATAGAGAGAGAGAGAGAGAGAGAGAGAGAGTGAGGGTAGCAGACTCCCTGCTGAGCAGAGAGCCTGATGCAGGACTTGATCCCAAGACCCTGATATCATGACCTGAGCTGAAGGCAGTGGCTTAATCCACTGCACCACCTAGGCGCCCCTAAGCTATTTTTTAAATTCCTGTTCCAATAACACTTGGATTGCCATATAAAGTTAACCACATCATCTTTTTTAGGTAAGTAATTGTACTTTTTATGTGCATAGTTATTTTGGTCCATGAGTTCAGCTCCTCTTAGGATCATCAAATCTCTGTAAAGTCTGGGTATGCTAGGATTTTCTAAGCAACAATAAAATACATTGAAACCTGGTAGCTTAAATATAATAATGTTTTCTTTCTCAATCATTCAGAATAGTATTACCTTCTGAGTAGCTTCCTTCTATTTTGCAGCTATAGTGTTTGGAAAAACTTGAATTGTGATATCACTGTGATAATGTGAATTAGTCAGGGTTTTTCAGAGAATCAGGAAGAGAAAAAAAGGAAGATATTCTTCAGGGACAACTCTAGAAGTGACTATTAAAACATCTGTCCAAATTCAATTGAACAAATCTCAGAAATGCCATCTCCAGTGAAATACAAAGAAGATTATATATAGTTCTGGGCACACACATCTCGTTTGACCCAATGATGTACATCAATGAAAGACTGAAGGCCAATCACCACTCCATGGGAGAATTTAAAAATAAATTTACTAATGAGGCCAAGAATTCAGAATCACAAATACTTCGGAACTAATAAACTGCCTTCACTTGATGTTATTCTATAAGATAAATCCTACGATCAAGTTTCAATTTTAAATTCTTACAATTTTAAATTCTTAAATCCTTATGAAGAAGCATCATTTGGAGGGAGCAGTTTTCATAATTTATCATCCATCAGCCTTTTTTTTAAAGATTTTATTTATTTATTGGACACAGAGAGAGAGAAAGAGAGAGAGAGAGAGAGATCACAATTAAGCAGAGAGGCAGGCAAGCAGGGAGGGAAGCAGGCTTCCTTTTGAGCAGAGCCGGGTGTGGGGCTGGATCCCAGGACCCAGAGACTATGACTTGAGATGAAGGCAGAGGCTTAACCCACCCCCCACATGATGAGAGAGCCACTCAGGTGCCCCTCATCCATCAGTCTCAATTGATTGGAGGAAAATGTGTGGAGGAATAATGCCTTAGGGAGCTAATCTCTCTAAAGAATTTTCAAGTCTTTACCCCTTCAAGGTCTTTGTACAGTTCTGATAGCCTCTAAACATCCAGCTGATTTCTACAGTGACAGGCCTGTAAAAACCTGTCTTCAAACCAGGAATAGAGCTCAAAACATACCAGTCAAGAGCAACTTTGAGTCTTTAAGGAATTTATCATCATTTCTTTGTTTTTGGTTAATATCTGAAATAGTTCCATATTACACTTGCATAATTTCTCCAGAGCTGACTTTGAAGGAGGCATTCAGGTCCAGCTAGTTCCATATTTTGGCAAGAACTATAGTTCTATATATAAAAAAATCATATTTTAGGGCGCCTGGGTGGCTCAGTGGGTTAAAATCTCTGCCTTCGGCTCAGGTCATGATTCCAGGTTCCTGGGATTGAGTCCCACAGTGGGCTCTTTTCTCAGCATGGAGCCTGCTTCCATTCTTCTCTCTCTGGCTGCCTCTCTGCCTTCCTGTGATCTCTGTCAAGTAAATAAATAAAATTTTTTTAAAAAATATTTTATACCAGTTATTCATGTTTATTAACTAAGATATCACAATACAAATAATACAAACAGTTGCTCTTTATTAATACCTTCAACCAAGATCAAAAAATATGTCATATTTTCTCCAAAAATTTTATATCATCTGATAGGTCAGATATATATAAAATTACATTTAAAGTTTTAAAAATATCAGCAAATATTTTCATTTAAATGCAAATTTGAAAAAAAATCTACTTTTCCAAACACGACTTTTTATCCTATTTTTTTTGAATTTTGTCGACCACTGATAAAATGTTTAGCGAGACGATAAATGTTAGATCGAAAAAATTGAAAAATAGATGTAGGTTCACATTATTATGTTCCACTAAAAATGATTTAGTTTTTGATGAACATCTGTTTGGTAATATATTGTATCCAGATATAGTAAATTAATGACATATATAAAATTATAGGGAAATGACACCTTCCGTTCCATTATGAGTAGAGCTTTTAAAATGCTATTTGTCACAACCTGTCATCTTGTCATTACGTAGCATTATGTAGCATTTAAAAAATGTATACTCTTCACTTCGAAGTCTTTTAGAAATCTAAAATATGACTTTCTATGGTTTGTGTTTCCATATTCCTTTATTGCCAGTTTGAGCAAATCCACATGCATTGATTCAAAGGTAATAAATTCCTCTTATTTGGAAAAATGATGTTTATTTTTTTTCTGTCACCCCTAGCAGGTGGTTTCATTTTAGCACACTTCAGAGTTATAATATCATGCTTATTAAAAACATTTATTATGATCTACATAGATGAATGAAACTTTTATTTTATTAAATTATTTGACAAAAAAATCTGTTATTTTTAAAAATGTATTTACTTTGAGGGTTATTTTAGAGAATTCAGAGAGGATATAGGGATGTGGTATTATGCAATTTTTAAGTAGGTATGAAATGGTTATTTATATGATTGTTTCTTTAAGGCTTATGTATATTGTCCATTATATGCTATAAAATATTTTGAAACTAAATTTAAGGTATGTTTTACATAGGATTTTTGATAGGAATTGGATTTACAGACGGTTTTCGGTAGTATGGACATTTTAACAATGTTAATTCTTACCATTCATAAATATGAGCTATCTTTCCATTTGTGTCTCCTTCAATTTCTTTATCAATGTCATAGTTTATGGAGTACAGATCTTTCATCTTCTTAGTTAAATCTATTCCTAAGTATTTTATTATTTTTGATGCTATTGTGAATTAGATTATTTTCTTTATTTTTTCAGATAGTTCATCATTAGAGTGTTAAAATGCTCCTGTCTTGTGCTTACTTTGGCAGCACATATACTAAAATTGGAATGATGCAGAGAAGATTAGCGTGATCACTGAACAAGGATGACATGAAAAACTGGGAAGCATTCCATATTAAAAAAAATGAAACAAAACAAAATTCTTGTCTTTTATATATTGATCTTGTATTTGGCAGCTTTACTAAATTTGTTTATTCAAATTTTTTGGTGAAGATTTTAGGATTTTTTAACATGTAAGTTCATGTTATCCAAAAAAAGAAAATTTTACTTCTTCTTTTTTTTTTTTTTTTGGAGTCTCTTATTTCTTTGTGTTCCTTGTTTCTCTGGCTGGGACATCCAGTACTATGTCAAATGAGAGTAGTGAAAGTGGACACACTTGTCTTTTTTCTGATCTTTAAGGGGAAAACTTTCAAACGTTTTTGATTGAATATGAGATTAGCTCTGGGCTTGCAATATGTGTTTTTTCTTTAATGGATTTTTTAACTTATTTTTTAAAAATTTTTATAAACATATAATATGTTTTTATCCCTAGGGGTACAGGTCTGTGAATCACCAGGTTTACACATTTCACAGCACTCACCATCACTCACATAGCACCTGCCCTCCCCAATGTCCATACCCCCACCATCCTCTCCCAACACACCTCCCCCCAGCAACCCTCAGTCTGTTTTGTGAGATTCAGTCTTTTATGGTTTGTCTCCCTCCCAATCCCATCTTCTTTTATTTTTCTTTTCGTACGCCCGAAACCGCCTATGTTGCATCTCCACTTCATCATATCAGGGAGATCATATGATAGTTGTCTTTCTCAGATTGATTTATTTCGCCAAGCATAATACCCTCTAGTTCCATCCACGTCATCACAAATAGCAGGATTTCATTTCTTTGGATGGCTGCATAGTATTCCATTGTACATATATACCACATCTTATTTATTGATTCATCTGTTGAAGGACATGTAGGTTCTTTCCATAGTTTAACTATTGTGGATATTGCTGCTATAAACATTTGGGTGCATGTGCCCCTTCAGAATGCCACGTTTGTATCTGTAGGGTATATACCCAGTACTACAAGCACTGGGTCATAGGGTAGTTGTATTTTCAGCTTTTTGAGGCAGCTCCACGCTGTTTTCCAGAGTGGTTGCACCAGCTTGCATTGCCACGTACAGTGTAGGAGGGTTGCCCTTTCTCCACATCCTCGCCAGCATCTGTCATTGACTGACTTGTTCATTTTAGCCATTCTGAAAGGTGTGAGGTGGTATCTCATTCTGGTTTTGATTTGTATTTCCCTGATGCCGACTGATGTGGAGCATTTTTTCATGTGTCTGTTGGCCATTTGGATGTATTCTTTGCAGAAATGTCTGTTCATGTCCTCTGCCCATTTCTTCATTGGATTATTTGTTCTTAGGGTGTTGAGTTTGATAAGCTCTTTATAGATTTTGGATACTGGCCCTTTATCTGGTATGTCATTTGCAAATATCTTCCCCCAGGTAACTTCTGACAGTCATCTTTTGGCTTTGTTAACTGTTTCCTTTGCTGTGCAAAAGCTTTTTGATCTGATGAAATCCCAATAGTTCAGTCTTGCCCTTGCTTCCCTTGCCTTTGGCGATGTTCCTAGGAAGAAGTTGCTGCTGCTGAGGTCAAAGAGGTTGCTACCTGTTCTCTCCTCAAGGATTTTTTGGATTCCTTTCTCACATTATGCTTCTTCATCCATTTCCAGTCTATTTTCATGTATGGTGTAAGGAAATGGTCCAATTTCATTTTTCTGCATGTGGCTGTTCAAAGCCAGGGGCTCTTTCTCTTCTCAAGGGGCAGCATGCTGTGCCATCCCCACACTTGCTCCTGGGGAGCGCAGTGACAGACATGTGCAACCATGCTTCTCTCTCAGGCAAAGGGGATGCTAGGGCAAAGAGTATTTCGCTCCATACGTGTATCTACACCGTGCTACGGAGACTAGCTCAGGCAAGCAGCAGCATCCCCAAACCCAACTCTGATTTCGCAACGAAAGCTGTGCTTTCCCAGGGGAGATGCCCAGGCAAAGAGGCTTTTGCTGTATGCAGGGTTTCTCCCACTGCGAGACTTGGCTCAGGCAAGCAGCAGCAGCCCGCAGAACATTTCTCAGCGAATGCTGTGATTTTGCAGAGGCTTTGGCTTGGAGTGAACAGCACTTCACCGCTGCTTCCTCAGCAAGGCTTCAGTCGCGTCAGGGAAGAAGAGCTGCAGGAGAGTTGGTGCCTCTTGGGCCTTGCTTTCCTGGGCTCCATCTTCGTTTCATGGGTTCACCCTGCCAGGCCGAACTAAGCAGACACAGCCACAACCGTGCAGTAACGTGCCTAGCCTAGGATGGCACTCTATGCACACTACCATCTCCAGGTATAGGCATCGCTTGGCCATTTACTCTGGCGCTCAGGCGGACTCGCAGACTAGGCCAGTGCTTTCCCCACAGGAAAGGAGAGGTGACAGGATCCCTGCACACCGCCCATGCACTGAATAGGGAGCTTTGGGGGACTGTCCCCACTCCTTCCCCTTAAACCTTGTGCCTCCTCCAAGCTTCCACATCCTGGAGTAAGATGGCATCTGATGGCCAGTTCTTTCTGGGAGTTGTTTCTCGAGTTCAGGGTGGTGCCTGGTGGCAAGCCCATGTCTCCACCACGGACAGGTGGCCAAGTAGATGCTGTCTCCTTGGGCCCAAAGGCTCAGGACAGGCATGCTTTCTGCCCAGACTCCTTCGTCAGAGTGGAGCCCTTTCCCCTGCCCTAATCTTGCTCTCGTGTCTCCTTAGCAGACAGGCTTTTGTCGCTCTGCAGTGATAGACATGTCCCTTTCCTTAAGGCTCTTTCCACAGGCGCCACCGCGCTTCTCTCTCAGGCAGAGGGGATGCCCAGGCAAAGAGGATTTTGCTCCATGTGGGTTTATTACACCGTGCTGTGGAGACTAGCTCCGGCAAGCAGCAGGCAGCATCCCACAGACCCAACTCTGATTTCCCAAAGAATGCTGTGCTTTCCCAGTGGGAATGCCCGGGAAAAGAGGTTTTCGCTCTATGCGGGTTTCTCCCATCGTGCTGCGAATACTAGGCTAAGGCAAGCAACAAAAGCAGCCCGCAGAACCGACTGTGATTTCCCAGCGACAGCTATGCTTTCCCAGAGGATTTCAGCTTGGCGCGAACCGCACTTCGCTGCTGCTTCCTCAGCAAGGCTTTGGTCATTCGTTCTGTCGCGGCAGGGAAGAAGAGCAGCGGGAGAGCTGGTGCCTCTTGGGCCTTGCTTTCCCGGGCTCCAAGTTCGCGCCCGGGGTTCACCTTGCTAAGCCGGACTATCAGACACAGTCAAGCCCTGCAGCAGCGTGCGTGGCCTAGCATGGCACTCTATGCCTATTACCATCTCCTGGCGTAGGTAAGGCTTTGTCTCTTCCTCTGGTGCTCAGGCAGATTCGGTGTCTAGGCCAGTGCCTACACCACAGGAGAGCGGAGGCGACAGGATCCCTGCACACGGCCCGTGCACTGGGATGGGGAACTGTGGGGGACTGTCTCCACTCCTTCCCCAGCACATCCCTGCCACCCACAATGCTGCCACATCTTGGTGGAAGAGGGCATCTAACTGCCCGTTTCTCCATGGGGTTGTTTCTGCGAGTTCTGGGTATGGCACCTGGTGGCAAGCCCAAGTCTGTCCTTGGGACAGGTGGCCAAGGAGATGCTGTCCCCTTGGGACCAGAGGCACAGGACAGGCCTGCCTTCTGCCCAGACTCCTTCCTCAGAGTGGAGCACGCATCCATGCCCTAGTCGTCCTTTCATATCTCCTTAGCAGCCAGGCTTCGTCTCTCTGCACAGGGAGCGGGTGACATTTGTCTTGCCACCGGCCTGCTGTTTCTGCCAGGGCAGGCTCTCCTGCCTCCGGACCGTTTCCCGACCCCAAGGCCAAGGGCTCCTTCTCTTCTCTGGTGGCGACGTGCTGAGCCTTCCCCAGACTTGTTCCTGGGGAGCGCGGTGACAGACGTGTCCCTTTCCTTAAGGCCCTTTCAGATGTGCAACCATGCCTCTCTCTTAGGCAAAGGGGTGCTAGGGCAAAGAGGATTTCACTCCATGCGGTTATCTTCCACCATGCTGCGGAGACTAGCTCAGGCATTCAGCTGCAGCATCCCACACATCCGATTCTGATTTCCCAATGAATGCTGTGCTTTCCCAGAGGAGATGCCACGGCAAAGAGGCTTTCGCTGTATGCGGGTTTCTCCCACCGTGAGACGGCTCAGGCAAGCAGCAGCAGAGCCCGCAGAACCAACTCTGATTTCTCAGCGAATGCTGTGCTTTTGCAGAGGCTTTGGCTTGGAGCGAACAGCACGTCACCGCTGCTTCCTCAGCAAGGCTTCAGTCGTGTCAGGGAAGAAGAGCTGCGTGAGAGCTGGTGCCTCTTGTGCCTTGCTATCCCGGGCTCCAAGTTCACATCCTGGGTTCATCCTGCCAAGCCGAAATAAGCAGACACAGCCTCGACCCTGCAGCAGCGTGCATGGCCTAGGATGGCACTCTGCTCACAATGCCATCTCTCGGCGTAGGCAAGGTCTGCCCTTTCGCTCTGGCGTTCAGGTGGACAGGAGACTAGGCCAGTGCCTTCCCCATCCTTGAGGAGACATGAGAGGATCACTGCACACTGCCCGTGCCCTGGGTTGGGGAGTAATGGGTAACTGTCCCTGTTTCTCCGGGACACCCCCTGCCTCCGCCAATGCTGCCACATCCTGGAGGAAGATGGCATCTGAATGCCCGTTCCTCCAGGAGCTGTTTCTGTGAGTTCAGGGCCGGGAGCTTGGTGGCAAGCCCACGTCTGCCCTCTGGACAGATGGCCAAGGCGATGCTGTCCCCTTGGGACCAGAGGCACAGGAAAGGCCTTCCTTCTGCGCAGACTCCTTTCTCAGATTGGAGCACGCTCCCCTGCCCAATCGTCCCCTCGTGTCTCCTTAGCAGCCAGGCTTCGACTCTCTGCACAGGGAGCGGGTGACACTTGTCTTGCCACCGGCCCGCTGTTCCTGCCAGGGCCGGCTCTCCAGCTTCCCGACCCTTTCCCGACCACAAGGCCAAGGGCTCCTTCTCTTCTCCTGGGGCAGCGTGCTGCACTTTCCCCAGACAGGCTCCTGGGGAGCCCAGTGACAGACATGTCCCTTTCCTTAAGGCTCTTTCCACAGGCGCAACCAGGGTTCTCTCTCAGGCAGAGGGGATGCCCAGGCAGAGAGGATTTTGCTCCATGCCGGTTTATTACACCATGCTGTAGAGTCTTGCTCAGGCAAGCAGCAGCATCATCCCACAGACCCGGCTCTGATTTCCCTAAGAATGCTGTGCTTTCCCAGAGGGGATGCCCGGGCAAAGAGGCTTTCACTCTATGAGGGTTTCTCCCGCCATGCTGCGAATACTAGGCTAAGGCAAGCAGCAACAGCAGCCCACAGAACCGACTCTGATTTCCCAGCGACTGCTATGCTTTCGCAGAGGTTTTCAGCTTGGCCGGAACGGCACTTTGCTGCACTTCCTCAGCAAGGCTTTCGGTGTTCACTCTGTCATGTCAGGGAAGAAGAGCCGCGGGAGAGCTGGTCCCTCTTGGGCCTTGCTTTTCCGGGCTCCATGTTGGCGCCCTGGGTTCACCCTGCCAGGCCGAACTAAGCAGACACAGCCACAACCCTGCAGCAGCGTGCGTGGCCTAGGATTGGCACTCAATGCACACTACCATCTCCCGGTGTAGGCAACGCTTGGCCTTTGGCACTGGCCCTCAGGCGGACTCGCGGATTAGGTCAGTGCCTTCCCCACAGGTGAGGAGAGGCGACAGGATCCCTGAACACCGCCCATTCACTGGAATGCCGAAGCTCCTTCTTCGGCAAACCCCCTGCCACCGAAAACGCTGTCACATCTTGGAGGAAGATGGCATCTGACTGCCCGTTTCTCGAGGGAGCTGTTTCTGCGAGTTCCGGGTATGGCGCCTGGTAGCAAGCCCAAGTCTGCCCTACGGACCGGTGGTCAAGGAGATGCTGTCCCCTTGGGACCAGAGGCACAGGACAGGCCTGCCTTCTGCCCAGACTCCTTCCTCAGAGTGGAGCACGCGTCCGTGCCCTAGTCGTCCTTTCATGTCTCCTTAGCAGCCAGGCTTCGTCTCTCTGCACAGGGAGCGGGTGACACTTGTCTTGCCACCAGCCTGCTGTGTCTGCCACGGCAGGCTATCCTGCTTCCTGACCTTTTCCCAACCACAAGGCCAACGGCTCCTTCTCTTCTCTGGGGGCGGCGTGCTGCACCTTCCCCAGACTTGCTCCTGGGGAGCGCAAGGACAGACATGTGCAACCACGCTTCTCTCTCAGATCTCAAATACACAACATAACCCTGCACATAAAGGAGTTGCAGAAAGAACAACAAGGAAAGCCTAAACCCAGCAGAAGAAGAGGAATAATAAAGATCAGAGCAGAAATCAATGAAATAGAAACAAATAAACAAAGAAACAAAAACCACAAAACAACAACAACAACAACAGAAAAAAAACAATAGAACAAATCAACGAAACTAGAAGCTGGTTCTTTGAAAGAATTAATAAGATTGATAAACCCCTTTCCAGACTTATCAAAAGAAACGGGAAAGAACCCAAATAAATAAATTCATGAATGAAAGAGGAGAGATCACAACCAACACTAAAGAAATACAAACAGTTATAAGAACATACTATGAGCAACTCTACGCCAACAAATTCAACAATCTGGAAGAAATGGATACATTCCTAGAGACATATAAACTACCACAACTGAACCAGGAAGAAATAGAAAACCTGAACAGACCCATAACCAGTACGGAGATTGAAACAGTCATCAAAAATCGCCAAACAAACAAAAGCCCCGGGCCAGATGGCTTCCCAGGGGAATTCTACCAAACATTTAAAGAAGAATTAATTCCTATTCTCATGATACTGTTCCAAAAAAAATAGAAATGGAAGGAAAACTTCCAAACTCTTTTTTACTGAGGCTAGCATCACCTTGATCCCAAAACCAGACAAGGATCCCATCAAAAAAGAGAACTACAGACCAATATCCTTGATGAACACAGATGCGAAAATTCTCACCAAAATATTAGCCAATAGTATTCAACAGTACATTAAAAGGATTATTCACCACGACCAAGTGGGATTTATTCCAGGGCTACAAGGTTGGTTCAACATCTACAAATCAACCAATATGATACAACACATCAATAAAAGAAAGAACAAGAACCATATGATACTCTCCATAGATGCTGAAAAAGCATTTGACAAAGTGCAGTATCCCTTCCTGATTAAAACTCTTCAAAGTGTAGGGATAGAGGGCACATATTATCAATATTATCAAAGCCATCTATGAAAAACCCACTGCAAATATCATTCTCAATGGAGAAAAACAATACTTTCCGCTGAGGTCAGGAACACGGCAGGGATGTCTGTTATCACCACTGCTATTCAACATCGTACTAGAAGTCCTAGCCTCAGCAATCAGACAACAAAAAGGAATTAAAGGCATCCAAATTTTGCCAAATTGGCAAAAGAGAAGTCAAACTATCCCTGTTTTCAGATGATATGATAATGTATGTGGAAAACTTAAAGGACTCCACTCCAAATCTGCTATAACTTGTATAGGAATTCTGTAAAGTGTCAGGATATAAAATCAATGCACAGAAATTGGTTGCATTTTTTTAAACCAACAAGACTGAAGAAATAGAAATTAAGGAGTGAATCCCATTTACAATTGCACCCCAAACCCTAAGATACCTAGGAATAACCCTAACCAAAAAGACAAAGAATCTATACTCAGAAAACTCTAAAGTACTCATGAAAGAAATTGAAGAAGACACAAAGAAATGGAAAAATATTCCATGCTCCTGTATTGGAAGAACAAATATTGTGAAAATGTTTATGCTACCTAAAGCAATCTACACATTTAATGCAATCCCTATCAAAATCCCATCCATTTTTTCCAAAGAAATGGGACAAATAATCCGAAAATATATATGGAACCAGAAAATACCTCGAATAGCCAGAGGAATATTGAAAAAGAAAGCCAAAGTTGTTGGCATCACAATTCCAGACCTCAAGCTCTATTACAAAGTTGTCATCATCAAGATAGTAGGGAACTGTCCCCAAAATAGACATAGATCAATGGAACAGAATAGAGAGCCCAGAAATACACCCTCACTCTAAGGTCAACTAATCGTCAACAAAGCAGGAAGGAATGTCCAATGGAAAAAAGACAGCCTTTTCAACAAATGGTGTTGGGAAAATTGAACAGCCACATGCAGAAAAATGAAATTGGACCATTTCCTTACACCATACATGAAAATAGACTGGAAATGGATGAAGAAGCATAATGTGAGAAAGGAATCCAAAAAATCCTTGAGGAGAGAACAGGTAGCAACCTCTTTGACCTCAGCAGCAGCAACTTCTTCCTAGGAACATCGCCAAAGGCAAGGGAAGCAAGGGCAAGACTGAACTATTGGGATTTCATCAGATCAAAAAGCTTTTGCACAGCAAAGGAAACAGTTAACAAAGCCAAAAGATGACTGTCAGAAGTTACCTGGGGGAAGATATTTGCAAATGACATACCAGATAAAGGGCCAGTATCCAAAATCTATAAAGAGCTTATCAAACTCAACACCCTAAGAACAAATAATCCAATGAAGAAATGGGCAGAGGACATGAACAGACATTTCTGCAAAGAATACATCCAAATGGCCAACAGACACATGAAAAAATGCTCCACATCAGTCGGCATCAGGGAAATACAAATCAAAACCAGAATGAGATACCACCTCACACCTTTCAGAATGGCTAAAATGAACAAGTCAGTCAATGACAGATGCTGGCGAGGATGTGGAGAAAGGGCAACCCTCCTACACTGTACGTGGCAATGCAAGCTGGTGCAACCACTCTGGAAAACAGCGTGGAGCTGCCTCAAAAAGCTGAAAATACAACTACCCTATGACCCAGTGCTTGTAGTACTGGGTATATACCCTACAGATACAAACGTGGCATTCTGAAGGGGCACATGCACCCAAATGTTTATAGCAGCAATATCCACAATAGTTAAACTATGGAAAGAACCTACATGTCCTTCAACAGATGAATCAATAAATAAGATGTGGTATATATGTACAATGGAATACTATGCAGCCATCCAAAGAAATGAAATCCTGCTATTTGTGATGACGTGGATGGAACTAGAGGGTATTATGCTTGGCGAAATAAATCAATCTGAGAAAGACAACTATCATATGATCTCCCTGATATGATGAAGTGGAGATGCAACATAGGCGGTTTCGGGCGTACGAAAAGAAAAATAAAAGAAGATGGGATTGGGAGGGAGACAAACCATAAAAGACTGAATCTCACAAAACAGACTGAGGGTTGCTGGGGGGAGGTGTGTTGGGAGAGGATGGTGGGGGTATGGACATTGGGGAGGGCAGGTGCTATGTGAGTGATGGTGAGTGCTGTGAAATGTGTAAACCTGGTGATTCACAGACCTGTACCCCTAGGGATAAAAACACATTATATGTTTATAAAAATTTTTAAAAAATAAGTTAAAAAATCCATTAAAGAAAAAACACATATTGCAAGCCCAGAGCTAATCTCATATTCAATCAAAAACGTTTGAAAGTTTTCCCCTTAAAGATCAGAAAAAAGACAAGTGTGTCCACTTTCACTACTCTCATTTGACATAGTACTGGATGTCCTAGCCAGAGAAACAAGGAACACAAAGAAATAAGAGACTCCAAAAAAAAAAAAAAAAAGAAGAAGTAAAATTTTCTTTTTTTGGATAACATGAACTTACATGTTAAAAAATCCTAAAATCTTCACCAAAAAATTTGAATAAACAAATTTAGTAAAGCTGCCAAATACAAGATCAATATATAAAAGACAAGAATTTTGTTTTGTTTCATTTTTTTTAATATGGAATGCTTCCCAGTTTTTCATGTCATCCTTGTTCAGTGATCATGCTAATCTTCTCTGCATCATTCCAATTTTAGTATATGTGCTGCCAAAGTAAGCACAAGACAGGAGCATTTTAACACTCTAATGATGAACTATCTGAAAAAATAAAGAAAACAATCTAATTCACAATAGCATCAAAAATAATAAAATACTTAGGAATAGATTTAACTAAGAAGATGAAAGATCTGTACTCCATAAACTATGACATTGATAAAGAAATTGAAGGAGACACAAATGGAAAGATAGCTCATATTTATGAATGGTAAGAATTAACATTGTTAAAATGTCCATACTACCAAAAACCGTCTGTAAATCCAATTCCTATCAAAAATCCAATGTTAGGGGCGCCTGGGTGGCTCAGTGGGTTAAGCCGCTGCCTTCGGCTCAGGTCATGATCCCAGGGTCCTGGGATCGAGCCCCGCATCAGGCTCTCTGCTCAGCAGGAAGCCTGCTTCCTCTTCTCTCTCTGCCTGCCTCTCTGCCTGCTTGTCATCTCTCTCTGTCAAATAAATAAATTAAAAATCTTTTTAAAAATCCGATATTATTTTTTTACAGAAGTAAGTAAAGAATCCTAAAATGTATATGAGACCATAAAAGACAACAAATAATCAAAGCAGTTCTGAGAAAGAATGAAGAAGAGAAATTACACTTCTTGATTTGAAACTATACTACAAAGCCCTCATGCCCCAAACAATAAAGTATACTGGCATAAAAACAGACCAATAAGCAAGTAGAACAGAATTGAGAGTCCAGAAATAAATCCTTTCATACAGTCACCTAATATTTGACAGGGGCCAACATATGTAATGGGTAAAGATAGTCTGTTCAATAAATGATATTTAAAACTGAATAGTCACATAAACAGTATGAAACTGGAACCTTATATCACTCATAAGTCTTAACTTGAAATAGATTAAAGACTTAAAGGTGATGCATGAAACTAAATTTCCCAAAGGAAAACATAGGAAAAATTCTCCTTGACATTGGTCTTGCCAATAGTTTTTAGGATACCAGACCAAAAACACAAGCAAAAAAAAGCAAAAATAAATAAATGGTATTACATCAAACTAAAGTTTCTGCATTGCCAAAAAAAAGAGAGAGAGAGAGAATGAAAACACAATCCACAGAATGTAAGAAAATACAAATCTTATATCTGAAAAGAGGTTAATAACCAACAGATATAAAGAAAAAATATATATAATTAAAAAAATAGCAAAAGGATCTCAATAGACTTTTTTTTTTCAAAAAAGTTATATAAATGACCAACTGGAGCATTAAAAAGTGCTCAACGTAAAAAACTCAGGGCAAAGTCATTATGTTGTTGTTGTTGTTGTTTACCTCTGAAAAACACAGCAAGATATTACTACCTATTAGAATATATACTACCAAAAAATTGAAACTAGCAAATTTTGGTAAATATTGGAGAAAATGGGGAACTTATGCACTGTGATAGGGATATAAATTTGTATGGAAAAGAGTATGGAGATTATTCATATTATTAAAAGTAAAATTACCATATGATTCAGTAATCCCACTTCTAGGTATGTATCTAAAGGAAACGAAGTCACTGATCAAAAACATATCTGCACTCTTATGTTTATTATAAAATTATTAACTCTAAGCAAGAGATGGAAATAACTTCAGTATCCATTAATGGATGAATGAATAAAATAAGTATGGTAAATATATACTATGGAATATTACTTAACCATGAAAAATTAAGAAATACTGCGATTTACAACAGCATGGATGGATCTTGAAGGTATTATACTAAGTGAAATATTTCAAAGATTTTATATATTTTTTTAATTTATGTATTATGATATCCCTTACATACAGAATCTGAGGAAAAGGCAAACTAATCGAAACTTAGAGTTGAGTTGACAAGGGATGAACCTGGGGTGGGGTAAGGTGGTCAAAGGGTGCAAACTTGCAACTATAATATGAAAAAGTTCTGGGGATCTAATGTACAGCATGATGATCATAGTTAATAAAATATACATACTTTTTTTATTGTTCTTCCCTTTATTAAACTTTGCATATATCACATTCTTACAAGTTGAAAGTTTATAGCAATCTTGTATAAAAGAGGTCTGCTGCCACCATCTTTCTAACAACATTTGTTCATTTTGTGTCTCTCTGTCACATGTTGGTAATTCTTGCAATATTTCAAGTTTTTTCATTATTATTGTATTTGTTATGGTGATCTGTGATCAGTAATTATGACCCACTGAAAACACAGAACTAGTTTACTTAAGGTATATACATTCTTTTTCTTTAAAAACATAATGCTTTTTGAACAGTACAGTATAGTGTTTATTTTTTATATGCCCTGGGAAACATAATTTTTTATATGCACTGGGAAACCAAAGAAAAAAGAATAATAATTTGACTTAGTTTATTGAGATAATCACTTTATTGAGGCAGTCTGGAACAAAACCCACAAGACCTCTGAAGTTTATCTCTACTATACTATATACATAAAAGTTGCTAAGAGAGTAGATCTTAAAATTCCTTACGATACATGCATAAGAAACAGTGGCAACTCTACGAGATAGTAGATGTATTAACATTTTTATGTAGATTATATTGCAATAAAGATGTATACCAATTTATCAAATTGTACAAAATTTACACAATGTTAAAAGTTTGCAATGTTATAAGAAATCATTTCTTAAATTGACAACTTATAATATGTCGATTTTTTTTCAATAAAGCTGGGAAAAACTTTTTGTAGAATTAATCTATTTTTCAAAAAAGGAAGTAAGGAAGTAGAAACTGCAACTAACTCTGAAAGAGTAGAATATAAAATCCATTTTCGTTATATACACTGTGACAAAAACTATTACTTAGTTTACAATGAAGGAGTACTTGTGAAGCATGAAGGATGGTCTATAAATAAGGCTGAAAGAGCTCAGTTTTAAGGTTTAAATTTAAAATCTTCTTTTGAAATACTAAACTGACCACCCAGTTTTCCAAACATAAATGTCTTAACTGCATGAATTTATTTCATACAACTCTATAATCTAGTTTCATAAGAAAGCAGCATGCAAATGTTGAATAAGACAGACTTGCTTAAGTTTCTTTATGTTCAACAGTAAAGGATACCTCCCTAAAAATAAATAGATGAAAAATCAGCATATTTATTATGATAATTATTATTCATAATGAGATTCATATTGAATTAGGGAATATATATCCTCAGAGGGGGTAAAGTAAAATGAAATTTATTTTGGTAAATGTGTCTATGAATAGTCAATACAATGCCTCAATAGAAATGAATATTACCATTTTGAACAATTTAATTACTATTATTAGAATTATTATAAGTATAAAAATAGCTATCATTTTAGCATGGAATATGAAACTCTCATGCTCCATGCTTCATCACATCCACACAACAACCCTGCATAATAAGTATTATCATCACCATTTCATGGGTGAAAAAACTGAGGCTAACACATTTAGATAACTGGTTTATGATTACATGGCTAGTAAAGATGCATCACACTAATTTAGGCTTTATGATTTCAGAATTGTACTCTTTCCACTGCACATTCTATTACTCTGTAAATACTTGGCCTGTTTTCATTTAGTTCTTTAATTTTATTTATGTGGTGATGGCTTAAAGCTTCATTTAAAGGAAGCTTAAAAAATTCATTTAACCAAAAGCTCCCAAGAATTAAAAATGTCATGGATCTAATGTAGACATGGATATCATTAGTTAATGGGTAACTGTATATTTTCCACTCTAGTGAGATAACAATCAGAGTATTTTTCTAAGTTTTAGTCTCTCAGTGTTCAGAAGGACTTTGTTAAAATAGAAATATTTAGACAAAGGTGATCAAAAGTCTGGATCAGGTCACCTTAAGATAAATATTAGGAAACTGAGGAAACAAATGGAGATTTGAACACTGAGCTATGATATAATGAATGGTTTCAAGTATTTAGTAGAGTATAGAAAAGCCCTTTAAAGCCTGGTCTTAGCCTCGCATTGCAGCTTCTGGGATATCTGTCTATCTATCATCTATCTATCTAGATATAAATTTGAAAACTTTTTTAACTTAAAGATTTTGAGAAATAGAATATAATCAGCACCATAGAAGATCTGTTTATGATAACAACCTAGCCCCTCCTCCCAGTTTGTTAATATTCTCTCTTATTTAATGTAACATTGTGCAAATAGACCACTACTGACCTGCCGTTATGAATGAAATAGCTATAATCATCTGTTTGCATATCCTGGTGAAAATATTCATTTAGTTCCATGTTGTATTTCTAGGAATGGACCAAATTTTTATTTTTATTTTTCAGTTTTCTAAATATTGTCCAACTTACCTCAAATGTTTTTATAATGGGCACTTTCATTCTTTCACATTTTTGCAAGACAATTTTACTGTTCCCAATATGGTAAGTGTGTAATAGTATGTCATTTTAGGTTTTAATTTATTTTTAATCTAATTTAATTTAATTCCAGATTCATAATAAAGATAAACAGTTTTTATATATGAGTGGCCATTTGGATTACCCTTTCTGTAAAGTACATGCTCAAATCTTTTGATATCTTAACATTGTGTCATACTGACTTCTTAAATAGTAGATTTTCTGAATGAACTTTTAGCTGTGTAGGTCTTCTCTATTTTATTTTCAACTTGTTTTCATTTCAATATCTTTATATTTATTTTCATAATCTGCTTTTATTTTGCTTTGTCTATTATCTATCTATTTATCTATCTATCTATTTATTTGCAAGCAAGAGAGAGCGAGCAAGTGAGAGTGCAGGGAGGGATAGAAAAAGAAGGGAAAAGAATCTTAAGCAGGCTCCAGGGTCAGCACAGAGCCCAACTCTGGGCTCTATTTCACAACCCTGACATCATGACCTGAGCCAAAATGAAAGAAATAAAATAAAATTAAGGTGTTAATAAAAAAGGAAAAAGAATTGGAGGTTTAATTAAGTGAGCCACCCAGGCACCCCTGTGGTATCTTAAATTAGCTGTCATATCTTTAAAGTTCTAGAGTATCCATTTGGTTCATTTATAAAACCTTTCTCAATATCATTTTTAGTTTCAGGTTTTGTTCAATTTGCTTCCCCTCTCATTTCTTTGAGCAGAGTAATCAAGCCATTTTATAATCTTTATTGATCATTTTAACATCATACTTAATCCCATTTTGTCTATCAAATCTTGTTAATGGTTTTTCTTTGTGTGCTCTGTTACATTTGGCTATGTTCAAGACATTATATTTGAGACTCTTATTGAGTAGGGATAATTAAGAGCTATAATAATGGTATGGTCCTCCTTGCAGGATTTTTTCTTATATCTGAGACTCTACAAGACAATCATACTCCAAATTCAGTAATTGACTTTCTCAGTTTACACAGAAGGCAAGGTAGGCTATAGTCTTATTTCTGCTTCTCCTTGTGCTTTGGGGATCTCAACTTAAATTTGGGTTGTACCAAAGTCCTCAAATTTGATTGCTGCTGGATTTTGAATTTTGTTTCTCTAGTATCAAGAGTCTATTAAAAACACAGCTCAGTGTGTTTTAGCAGTTTCAAATTCTCTCATAGCTAAAATGGCTTCAGGGCATATATCACTAGGCTCTCATTGTATTTCGTATTTTGGCCCAGTAATCCCACACTTAATTGTTTTTTTAAGATTTTATTTATTTATTTGACAGAGAGAAATCACAAGTAGTCGGAGAGGCAGGCAGAGAGAGAGAGAGGAGGAAGCAAGCTCCCTGCTGAGCAGAGAGCCCCATGCGGGACTTGATCCCAGGACCCTGAGATCATGACCTGAGCCAAAGGCAGCGGCCTAACCCACTGAGCCACCCAGGCGCCACTCCCACACTTAATTTTTTAATCATTTTATTTTTAATTTTAAAAGCTATTTTCTCTGGATTTTTAGTTGTCTTAAGTAGGAGTTTTTAGATCACCATTACTAGAAGCAACAACAAATATACATGAAAATATCTGCAGTAGTTTATCATATCTTTATGGCTTTGAACTTCCATAAGCTGAGGCATCCTTCTCTAATCACTTTGGCAAACTCCAATTTACCCTTTAAAACAACACAAGAATTGCTTCATTTAAGAACATGTTCAGGGATGACTCTTCCCCACTGTTCTTACCAACATTCCCACACACTCTTTGCTACCCACACCTTGTTTATGAACTTTCATTAGGTATATCAGCGTGACCAGAATTTTGCTCTATTGTATTTTTGTCCTTTAGAGCTTTAATTAAATATGAATTCCATAGAAAATCTGTCCCTTTTCTTTCAAACCTGGGTTAGTTATTTCTTCTCATTCTTTGTCAGAAGTTACTTGATTAGAGAAACTTATAGCTCTATTGTGACTTTGGAGCCTTTACAGTTTTTTGACTGGAAAAATCACCTATCCCTTAGATTTTTACGCAGCTTCTTAGCTGATATTATTCAGAAATCTGTTCAAAACAGACTTTTTCAAGGAGGCCCTTTCGGACCACTCAGTTAAAAAACCTCTTCTCAATCACTGCTCTTTTTAAAATGTGCTTATTTAGTTCAAATATGAATCACTATTAAGGAAAAACCAGTACGATTTTTTTAAAAGATTTTATTTATTTATTTGACAGAGAGAAATCACGAGTAGATGGAGAGGCAGGCAGAGAGAGAGAGAGAGGGAAGCAGGCTCTCTGCTGAGCAGAGAGCCCGATGCGGGACTCGATCCCAGGACCTGAGATCATGACCTGAGCCGAAGGCAGCGGCTTAACCCACTGAGCCACCCAGGCGCCCACGATTTTTTTTTTTTAAGTTGGCTTACCTATTATCTATCTCTCCCATTAAAATGATTCCTCTGGGCTGGGGTTTTGTTGTGCTCATCTTAGGCCAGGCACTCAATAAATTGTCTCTGAATGATTAAATTGTTTGACTCCCGTGCTAGATTCTCAACATCATGAGGCCAAGGATTGTTTTATTCAGTCCTTCTTTATCCTCAATGTCTGTTATATTACAGTCACTTATGTGACTAATGGGAAAAATCACAGAAAGAAAGAGTTAAAACTACAGAAAAACCCTGTAGGTTCAATCACACAAAGCTTTCTAAAATTATTTCGCCCAGAAATTGAATACTGGCTGCACTTTTGATTTTTTTAAATGGTATTGAATTTAATTTAAATGGAAACACTTGAATGGTAGAATAATAAAAAAAATTATAAAAGCAACTTGCTCCTTAAAGTAAGAATTATATAGGGCATCTCTTCTAGAAGCAAAATTTTCAAATGTCAAACATCTGAAAGCATAGAAGGAGAAGTAAGAGTGTGAATTGTACTTCAATGCTCTTTTCTTTATATTCAGCAAACAGCTTCATTCACACCTTTCCAATTTTTTCAACTCTTTTGACAAAGCCTTCAGAGGAGTTACTGCTGATGACAACCATCACAGCCTAACAGGAGAAATTTTATAAAGAAAAATAATAGCATGTTTTTCCCAAATTGTTAAGGATATGGTGAAGCTCTGTCGGATTCAAAGGAGGAATGTGCAATTCTATGCTATATATAATAATAACTTATTTCAATCGTGGCTTGCAATTTTTCAGATATATCCATTTATTGAAACCACTATCAAATAAACAAAAACAAACAAATTAACAGGGGTTCGAGACAGAAATTATCTAATCTAAAAATAGCACATGTTCACAGAATACACAACACATATCCCAAGTACTACTATAGGTTTCAAGTAATAGTCAAAACAATAGTAAACATGATTCAGACCCTACCAGTCAAATCATAAATGGGACCTTAACTGTAAATCCTTATCTTTAGATCAAAGCGGGTAATTGGGTGCTGAAGATACATTATAGAACTAATATGTTATAGAACTCCTCTGAAATGAGTCATTTATTCCATCACTTTTCCTGCACAGCTGCTGACCCATGTTTTGGTTCCTGGAAATAGCTGCTACCCTGTCATACTTCTTAAAAGCACATATATTGATAACTCCTCTCATTCCTCCATTCCTTTGAGACTGTCACTGTGTTAAAATATGGAGTCAGCTGACTCACTTGTGGTGGTAATAAAGTAGATGAGTTTGCAAAGTATTTTGTTATTTCTAAAAATGCAAAAACCAAATTACATTGAAATCATAAGGGGTGTTTCAGGGAGAGCTGTAGGATGTGTTTTCTTGTGTAATCCACAGAGATTAGCTCCAACACATATTTAAACTGTCCTCTAGGAGCAACCTTAGTGATAAAGCAAGAAGATAAACGGATGTATACACACCCTGGCACAAAATTATCACTTATGTTTGGCTTCCTAGTCTCCTCGTGTTACTTATTTATCTTAACTTCTCTCTGAAATCAGGGAACACAGAATCTCAATCAGTTGACATTTTTCTACTGAATTACCCAATAGTCTGATCATACCCCTAAGTCTTTTTTAAATTAGTTCACTCATAATCCCAAATCTGCTTTGCTTCCTCATCTTAGTACACTGTAATTTGATTTCAAAATGAGGACAGTTGTCAGTAATGCCACATTCATTAATCTATTTTACAATTCCATGTATTTATAACTATGAAGATATGTTAATAACATCCATTCCAATAGCCACCCTAAATTTATTATCATGAAACAAGACCTCAAGAAAGAGAATTCAAAATCCTCCATGTATTTGCAACTTATTGCAATAAAGCCTTTATCAATAGACTTCCCTGTGCACATGGTGGTCAAATTGCTGGTGAAAACCAGCCAGGTCTATTACAAGCTTTCTCATGGCTTCTAGGTAACCCAAGTGAGCCTTTATTGATACTGGGAAGGGATAAAGCAGGGAAGGGATAAACAGTGCTGTAAGAATTGGCTAGACAAAAGTAATGACTCTCATTACAAAGTGAGTATTTTAAAGCAAAAGAGCCTGTTGGGAATATGGTTTTATAAAATAGTGGTTTTTTTAATTAAGTTTTTAAACTTCAATTAGTTAACATATAGTGTATCATTAGTTTCAAATGTAGATTTCAGTTATTCATCCATAGCATATAATAGCTAATGCTCAGTACTTACTGTTATAGCTTCTTGAAAGCAGAATTTTAACCCACTGAGCCACCCAGGCGCCCTTGAAAGCAGAATTTTAGATCACAGTTTCTGATTACTTCCATGTAGTAAAACACTTTCCTGCTAGCAACCTTCCAAACATACTGTTTGTCTGAGGAATTTCTTTAATAATAAATAAATAGGAATTTATTTAAATTTATAATTATATAAAATAAATAGGAATTTATTTAAATTTATAAATATATAAAATAAACAGGAATTTATTTAAATTTATTTAAATATTGCACACTGTTTCATTGTTCATAAATAAGGTGATGATATTATAGCCATTAGTTGGTAGCACTGATATATCACTTTCTTTTTACTTCTCAGTGCATTCTCTTTACACAAAATAGATATATATTTTAAAAGAATCTGAATCTGTGGCAAAATTTTAAAAAACCCTATACAGTGAAGTTTATCATTTTAAGTAATCTCAATTATCTTCCTCAACTGTGATAGTATATCCTTCTATCTAGGCCAGATATTGTATGAGGGATTTGAAGAGACATACTTTTCTAAATTTCACTTTTCTCATCTGCAAAATGCTGATCATGATCCTACAATAAAATACACTTACAATTTTTTGACGAAAATTTATTTATCTATTTTAAGATTTTATTTCTTTATCAGAAAGAGTGGGCGAGAGAGCAAGCACAGGCAGACAGAATGGCAGGCAGATGCAGAGGGAGAAGCAGGCTCCTGGCCGAGCAAGGAGCTCAATGCGGGACTCCATCCCAGGACCCTGGGATCATGACCTGAGCCAAAGGCAGCTGCTTAACCAACTGAGCCACCCAGGCATCCCTTTTGATGAAAATTTAATCTGTATAAACAATATATTTGCTGTAATGCATGGTTCATGGAAAACATCTTATTTAATTATAAGCAACAACACTATTAGAAATTAAGTAAATGTGTCTATAATATTTAAAGTTTTAACACATAATTCCACTGCTTTGCCTTATTTGCTCAAATCCCTTTACCACATTCACTGACAGAGTCAAATGTACTTTTTCTACTAGTAGCCAGCTCTTTGTCTCTTGTCAGAAAGATGCCCTTGTGAATTATTTATAATAGCGATAATAGCAATAATAATAGTAATAATAAATAGCAATGAAAATGTTAAAAAAAAGTTTTCTTAACTAATTAGGGTTCTTAGACATCAATTAGAGGAACCACCTCTGGCAAGCAAATTAATCTGCAAGACATTCCCAGAATTAACAAGTCAGTCAGATACAGGGTTGTCCGTAGACTGAAAGGTGAAGCAATAGGACTAGGTTTGGAAAATAGGTAAGGACAGTGAAAAAAATGATCAAATTTTTGGGCAAAATAAATTCTTAGGTGTCCTTTCAATGGAGTCCTGGGCATTATGTAGCAGAAACTCTGGAGATTATCTCAATCCATTGGAGTCACCCGTGTATTAGCTTGCTATTGACAAAGTTATTTACAAACTGTAGAGCAAGAGGTTATAATGTAGAAAACTGATGGTAATGCACAAGATTCTTGTTAACAATAATGCAAGTTAGTGATTTTTCATTAGAAAACATAAATTCTATAACCCAAATTATGGGCCCAGAGCACCTCTGCTGCACAACTCTGCTTATATCCCAAATAACCATGTGAACTAGTTTTAATATCTGCTTCTCTTATTAATTTTTGAATAAAAATTCTTGACACAAGTATTTTATAATTGTGTGATAATCATGCATTTAATTTCTTGGAGAACAAAACACACTTTAGCATAACTAGGTTCGTTCACAAAACCAGCCTTGATTACACACTTCTATATGTTAGAAATGATGTGATAAATGTAGAATATTGGGCACTTGTTTGGTATTCTTTGCCATGTTTTGCACTATCTAAAAAGAGATCAGTGAACTTGGACTGGAGTTAGTAGACATGGAAGAAAATAAAATATTACAGAGAAGAATACTGTGTGGTCCACAACCTAAACGGGCTGGGATTCCCATCATTTGGATCCCTGTAGCTTTACAAAAGTCAATTAAATTTTTGTATCTCCGATTAAAGTTGTTTCCCCAGTACTTTTTCAAACATCTCTTGAAAGTATTGTTTCCCAGAAAAAAAAGGGATTTTGCACATGTATGTGCCTTTGTCTCTGGTCATGATCTCAGTCAGGATCCTGGGATCGAGCCCCATATCGGGCTTCCTGCTCATTAGGGAGTATACTTCTCAGTCTCTCTCTGCAGCTACATCCCCCTGCCCCGCTCATGCTCTCTCTCTCTCTCTCTCTCAAATAAATAAATACAATCTTTAATTTTTTAATTAAAAATAAGATAAATAAAATTTAAAAAAAAGTCTGGTCTTACTGCCCTATTTAGCTACTTTCTTTCTTTTTTTTTTTTGAGTTGTATTTAAAGCAGCATGAGAGAACATGAGGCTCTCAAACTTAAAAAAAAAAGGAAAAAATTGAGTTTTGTTAGGATTTAAGATCTTGTCTGCTAGACAAAAACGTTGGCTTTGTTGACTTGTGAAAATTAACAAAAGAGATTAAGATAGATTCTAATAATTTTTGTAGAAATTAAAAATTTCCTCCAACCCAATTACATACAGACCCATTAAGTAAATTCATTCCATTGTCCCAAACCAACCTTTTCTAATAGTAATGCATCTGTGTAAACAGGGTCAACCCAAGGAATAAATAAATATTATTATTTTTTTCCTGTCTCTTCCACAGTCACATCTGGGTATATTGGTAGCAAACCAATTATCTATCTTATAAGACATGATATCATAAGGAAGGGTAATATGTCCATTTGGAACAAATGAAAATCATTGTAATTTTATCTTGGTGCAGTAACTTGAGATGGCACACTGTGGGTTATGAATATATTTTATTTTTTTTTACTGGGAAGAAGAGATTATAGAGATATTGTTTATCCAAGAGAGACTGACAGGTGTTGATAGTTGCCAGGTCAATATCCATCTACTTTTTCCTTTAATATCAGAAAGCACTGAGGGATTGACAACAAGGAAACTTAAAACAACATCAAATATTTTATTGTCTCTTTTCTAGTTACATTGTAACCATATGACAATGTATCAGTTATACAAGATATCATTCTCTTTTACCTCTATCTTTCTGCCAGAAATGTGTGCATAAGAGTGAGAACTCCAACAACAATTTTTGCAACTGTGAATAAAAAGCCATGAAAACCTCTAAGATACTTCACTTGACTTTCTTAAGACTCTGAACCAACACCAGAAAACACTCTCTGTAGTCTTCTTGTTAGATGAAAAAATATGGTTATACCACTTTTGACAGTCTACTACCTACAGCAAAATGTAAATCTTAATTGAAATATGTCCTCTCAGCTGTGCTTAAGCAACCGAGTCCTGAGCTTTTCAGGTTTTCAGTCTGAAAGAGTACACCTCTGGTGCTCTGAAAGGGAAGAGAAGGGACACCCTGTTCTCCATATAAATTAAAGAAATCTGTGCATATAAAATTTATCAAGCAATTATCTCCTAACTCCTTCTATCCAAATTACCTGATATGCTCTCCCTACTCCTTTATTCCACGTTACTGCCTTTTTCCAGGATTCTGTATCACATCACAACATGTCTTCTGTTATTTCCTTCTTGCAAGCTAGTTTTGTTTTCTCCATCTAAAAAAATCAACAATCATTGTGTATTTGAATTCCCATTTTCCTCAAATGCATTGATTCTTCTTATCTATTACTCTTTTCTCATACTCAGTGTCTTTGTCTTTATGGGGTTCGTACTTTGCTTTTCCCCATCCTTTACTGCCATTATATAATCAAACCTAATAACTTCTTAGAGAAAGTTAAAATTCCTGCATAGCCACTCGTGAACACAAAGTCACTGATTTTTAGCAAACCTATAAGATAGTCAGACATCCATTCAATTTCTTTTTTTTAAGATTTTATTTATTTATTTGACAGAGAGAGATGACAAGCAGGCAGAGAGGCAGGCAGAGAGAGAGGAGGAAGCAGGCTCCCTGCTGAGCAGAGAGCCTGATTTGGGGCTCTGTCCCAGGACCCTGGGATCATGACCTGAGCTGAAGACAGTGGCTTAACCCACTGAGCCACCCAGGCGTCCCTCCATTCAATTTCGTAACTGAGTCTCAAATCCATCCTGAGTTCTAACCTAAACCTAAGTTCTACTTCTTACACGTTGTTATATGACCAAATTCTTTCAGTTCAGTATTTTGTAACATTTAAATATTAATCAATTGATGCTTTGTTTGTGTATTTCTATGAAAATAATTTGAATACTGTAGATTTATTGTTATATTTATACACTTATAATCAAAGTTTCATCAGTTGAAGTTTTTGGAAATTTCAGATATAATGATTAACCTAAAATGATACTGCCTCAAATCCCTCTGATATCAAGGCCCAACACCTGATTATAGCCAAACCTGTGGTGGATAGTTCCATGGGAAATTGCAGTTACTTAACACTGATAGCATCTCATGTTCTCTCTCTCATTTTAGAATGTCTCCAACACAACCCAAAAGTGTAGGAGAGTTAATGTCCTCTGAGGACAGCTCTCATTGAAGTGGAAATAAGAACCATAGGTAAAATTGTCAGTTTCCAGGTCTTCATGAGGACAACGTAAAGAAGTTTCTCAGGACCTTTCAGTAAAAGCAAGCCTTCATTTTCTATCCACAACAATTATATCAACAATGTACCTCTTTGACAAAGTTGCTTCTTCACTGTATCACTTTCCCATTCTTTTCTACGTTGGATAATCTCCCAGATAAGCTAACAGCACTACAATCCTTTGTCCTACTCTTTGCTCTCAGGATAAATGGAGCCAAAAGACTTAGATTAATATCAAGTTCTGAATGGGATCTTAGAGCTATTTCTCTCCAGATTTTCATAAACAGAGGGACCTTTGAATTATCAGGCTATAAATAAGTTCTAAATGGAGGGGGCAAAAGCAAAAAGTAGAAATTTTTATGTTTGATTTTTAATCATGATTAATTGACTTTATTGATTATTAAAAATAATAACATTATAAAAGTGTGGATCTTTGTAAAACAATGTCATAATGTAAGAAATAAGTTGCATAGTCCTTTTGAGAATATTAAACCAAGTGTTCAGGTGCCATCTAATTTCTTGTTTAATCCAGAACTTTGGTGTGCATTATCTTGAGGAATAGGATTTTGAAGTCCAGACAGACTAACAGAAAACTGATCCAAATGTGTGTGTTTATATTTCTGCTTTTGTTGTAAAAATCAAAGTGTGATTGCTGGTTTAAAATGGTAAAACTAATAATGTTCATGGACTCTATTATAAATTTTCTAATTGTATGGGAAGAATCCAATAAACATAGAATTAATTGATTTGCAAATCCTCAAAGAGCTACAGGATCAGGTAGTGGTATGTTCTGATTCAAAAGCATCATAATGCAGCATTTTATATGTGTGGCTAATGGATATTTTCATGAATGTTTGCTAGCTAGTCAGCCAATACAGAGAAATATTAGGTAGGGTAATTACTCACAGTTGTGTTTAATAAAATGAGAGAAAATTATCAAATGACACTAATAATAATAATCCTATAGCAGGCTAAATAATTCAATGATAATTACAAGTATTAATCTAGCCTTATTCCCTGATTATGACTCTTCTGTCCTTTATCAGAATGGGAGTAGCAGATTGTCTGCAATGAATTGTGAAAACCCAGCAGTGACTTTGGCAGTGAAGGCCTCCCAACAATTTTGATAGGTTAAAATGATTCTGGTTGGTCTTGAGCAAATGTGTCAATTTTTTTTTTCTGTGTGTGTCATAAAAGAAAGAAGCAATAGTAAATTCTTGCTGTTATTCCATGGAGCCAATAAAGTCACACTGCCAACAAGAGGCTGTTGACACCATAAGTGTAGTTAACAGTCTTGAAATACTAGGCCTGGAAATAAAATTCCAATATTTCACATAACCTCTTTTTTTTAAAGAAAAAAACAAAACAAAACAAAACATCTATACTGCTTACATTTAGGGCCCTGCTTTTGTGTAACTTTTTTTGAACATGTCTACTGTAAGTGTATATATATATATATTTTTCTGTGCAATAAATTCATTTAGAGATAAATTTGTATTGCAAATTATTTTGGGGGAGGCATGGTATTTGTGGCCAGTCTTACAAGTAAAAAGGACTAAAAGAAAGAAGAAAAGCATTTTTTATTACAGCATATTTACATCTGTCCAAAGTACTTATTTACTATAATACTGACTAATGTATAATACTGTACACAAAGAAAGAAGTTAAATGAGTTATAATTCAGTCAAAGTATAGCTGGCCATTTTAAAACTTACCACTGAATCCTTCTGGTATGAAATGTGATATCTGGCAATCTGGTCCAGTTCATTACATCAGGTCATTTGTATGTTTTTATTACCATTTTGATAGCACAGCACATTTTATAACCCAGACATTTTACAATGGAACTATGATGCATGTATTTTCAAAAGTATAGACATACCTGAAGCTATGAGGTCAAAAAAGATGAATGTCCGTAGTACCATATAGACTCAACAAATAAAAGTGTTCAAGGCTCTGAGTGAGATTGATGAATATTGTATAAGATTAGGCCAACATGTGGTTTTGATATAAATAATCTGTTCTTAAATTAGAATTACAATCGTTGAGTACAGTGTTGAAAATGGCAGATAGATTTTAGCTATCTTTGCTCACTAGGGAAAATGGAAAAATGTTTAGTTTGGTCAGATTTTCACTTATCTTCTGAAAAATCTTACATTTGAGAGAACCCTTCTGAAATAAGAATCCTTAAAGACATAAACCCTTTGGCACAAGTTTTCAAGAAACTTGTTTGATGTTGTAGACAATTATATGGCACACGTACTGTTCTAGATGTTTCATGCCAATAATATGTAAGCCATACCAAGGCTACATATACATATAGGGATGTTCCTCAGATTACAAGGGGGCTATGTAGAGAGAAACACATAAAAAATTGAAAATGCATTTAATACCCCTAAACTGTCAAATATGATAGTTTACCTTAAGCTCATTTAAACATACTCAGAGCACTTACATTTGCCTGCATTTGGGCAAAATCATCTTAAGCAAAGCCTATTTTATAACAAAATATCAAATATCACGTGCAATTTATTAAATATTACACTAAAAAAAGAAGAATGGTTATATCTAGAATGCTTGTAAGAATATCAGGTGTTCACCCCTGTAATCTTCTAGCTGACTGGGAGCTGTGGCTCACTGCTGCTTCCCAGCATCACAAGATGGCACCATACCACATGTCACTGGCCCTTTTTATAAAGACCCAAATTCAAAATTCAAAGTACAGTTTCTACTGAATCACTTTCACTTTCACATCATTGCCAAATATATCCTAAGTGGAATCATTGTAAATCAGGAGCCATCTTATTTGAAAGTTAAATCACAGTCACCCATATACACACACAAAAAAGGCCTTCATGTAGGGCCATCTATGGATCTCTAAACAACATAGCATGACATATCAACAGCAAAAAATGGATGTGAAGGGGACAATTGCTTTGCGTCAGTACTCTGAGCAGTAACATACATGGCCTTACTCACCTAGCAGAACTCCAGAGCTAGCTGATGGTAAGGAATTTTACAAATGTTTGCTGAACAGCTTAAGCACTATTATTTTTAAATTAGTGTACATATCTGTTTTCTAAAGATATGTTAATTTATTTTATTGACTTATTACAAAACCAAATATTTTCCTCTTATTTAAGTGGCAGGTAAATAGAATTCTTTGTAATTCAAATCAAATGGCTTTTTAGGGAAAATATACTAAAAATTTTGAAACTTGTATTGCTTATGAATCTTTTATTGGAATCCTTATCAAGTTGTGTTTTTCAAGTTTTTCCTAAATAATCTTCAATGAATTGAAAATATTTTTTGGATTTTATTCAAGGCTATTAACACACAATTTCACTTTGTTAAATATAGTGCTAAACTTTCAACCAAAACGTTGTGTCTTTTTTTTTCCACTACCACATCCTCCATCTACTGACTGGATTCTCTCCCCAACTAGCACATATATACCATTGTCTATCTTTAGGATAAGTAAGGGTCATCTTTTGTCTTTATTCTATTCCTTGTATGCTTCTGAACTTGTTGAATTTTAATGTAGTCACACCATAAGCATCACATATTGGATTCCCCTTTAAATAGTAAACAGTGCACAACCAGAGCATACCTTCAAAGCTATCAATAGACTTACTCTGATATATTATTTTTGTATTTTTGTAAATTAAAATAATTAAATTATAGAACAAGAGTTTCAGGTGGTAGGTGGTAGGTGTTGTAAGTTTACCCAAACTGACTTTTGTCAAACTCGTTTTTGTCATCATATATCTAGTATAAAAATCTTGCAATTTATTTTAGAAACATTAAGATATTGAAAATCAATCTATTTCTTGAATTCATTGAAGACATTTTTGGCTTGTTTCCAGTACTTTCTTACTGGTTAAAAAATGAATTTGAAGTAGTCTGCATTTCATTATTATATGGCACTTTCCTTTGATGAATACAAAGACGATATTCTATATTAGCTATCTGAGAAGAATTTATTTTTTTAATTTTATTTATTTGTAAGAGAGAGAGTGAGAGAGAGCAGAAGCAGGGGAAGCAGCAGGGTGAAGGAGAAGCAAACTCCCGGCGAAGCAGGGAATCTGTTGCAGAACTGAGTCCCAGGACCCTAAGATCATGACCTGAGATAAAGGCTCAGGCGTTTAACTGACTGAGCCACCCAGGTGTCCCAATCTGAGAAGAGTTCTGTATGTTACTCCTAATATGCAGTTTAAAGTCTAGGTAATTAACTTAATATTTTAGTGGCTGTTACATAGATAGCACTATGTTGCAGGCAGAGAGTAAGAAAGAAATATTAAATCAACCATATTCTATGCATTCTAAATGAAAATAATTAATGAATCATAATAAATCCTTCTATTTATGGAATATCAACTTATAAGCGTTCCTCCATAGGAACAATGCCAAATACCAGAATAAAGGGCCATCTAATACAAATAAAGGATAGAATTAAAGAATTCTGGTAAGCCATTTAATTTTGAAAAATGGTGTTATATTGTTGCTGAGTTGTGGTTTTCAGTTACATAATATCTGATAAGTGTAGAAGTAACATGAGTGTTACGTGAGATGAGAAATGGTATATAATTAAGATATTTTAAAAAGTACAGATAAATACAAATTTGTAAACATAGCATTATGGAGGAATAAAAATAAATGATAGCTACACACTCTAAAGTGAATAAATCTTGGAAAGCTAATAGAGAAGTAAAACAAGGACTGTGCAAAAAGTATGGTACATTTTTATGAAGTTCAAACAAATTCTGTGAAACCATAGATGGACTTAAAGATACTATTATGTATCAAATATTGTAAAAATTAAGCAAGGAAATAGCAAGCATAAAATAACCAAAGCATACAAACTTGGGTAGATACAATAGGTATGATCATGTTCTACTTCATAAAGAGATGAGTTAATAGATAAATAGAAGTAAATAGACTTTTTAGAAGTTAATAAAACTTTGCCTGTTATTTCTTAGTAATATAAAATATATGGTTTACTAACAAAAACGTTTATCTTAAAAATATTTTAAAATAAATTTCAGGCTACTCATAAGGTTATATTTACTTTTCCACTGAAGGAAAAGCTGGTTGTTGTAGTTGTAGTTGTTTGTTTGTTTTAGTCTCCTCCTAGTTTTTATTACTATAATGTGGAATAAGGAATGTTAGATTGAAAAGTGAATTATTTTATAGACAAAAATCATTACTTGATTCACCTCCTGGTACAGCAGATGGAACTCCTGAAAATATGCCCTTTGCCTTATGGAAGAGTGACAGTTATGCTTACTTCTGAAACATACTTGGTGGTGGCCCTAAATAGTGACACCATAGTAAACACTTTGAATATTTGCAATTAATTTTTATAGTCATAGGGCTCCAAAAGGCACTGCTGGTATCTTAGTAAGTATTTCAATAAAGCTAAAAGTTGCCTGACTGTTTAAAAATATTAACAAGGCACAAAACATGGAAGAAGTATTGTCCTCAGATATTATTTTTTTCCATATGATCCTGATTCCAGACATGACAAGTTATTTTTTAAAATCTTTTTTTTACAAGATTTTATTTATTTATTTGACAGATGTCACAAGTAGGCAGAGTCAGGCAGAGAGAGAGAGGAGGAAGTAGGCTCCCTGCTGAGCTGAGAGCCGGATGTGGGACTCGATCCAAGGATCCTGGGATCATGACCTGAGCCAAAGGCAGAGGCTTTAACCCACTGAGCCACCCAGGCGCCCGCATGACAAGTTATTTTTGATAGATATATATACAATGTATTTTCCAGTTATAAGAAAAATTGTTCTGCTATTTTTAACCTTTTTTTTTAATTATATAATTTTTAATTAAAATTTTATTTTTTAATGTTTTACTTTTCTTTTCTTTTTTAAAGATTTTATTTATTTATTTGACAGACAGAGATCACAAGTAGGCAGAGAGGCAGGCAGAGAGAGAAAGAGAGGGAAGCAGGCTCCCTGCGGAGCAGAGAGCCCGATGCGGGGCTCAATCCCAGGACCCTAAGATCATGAGCCGAGCTGAAGGCAGCAGCCCAAACCACTGAGCCACCCAGGCACCCCAATGTTTTACTTTTCAATATACTACTTAGAATATGAAACCTATTCCATTTTGTAAGAAGTTTAACCATTTAAAAAATGGTAACTTTCTCATTGTGTCTTCCCCTCACATTGCTTTATTTTGAATAAAAAATTTCACAATAAACATAACTGATGCTTTCCTTCTGATGGTCCCTCTGTTGGTCATTTTGTATATGAGCCATGACAATTAGTTTTACAAAATTTATTGATGTTTGTTGATATGTTTTATCATAACTAATTTTCCCTCCCTTATCTAAATTCCCCAGCTTTCAGACAGGTGGACCCTTCAATAAACCATACCCAAGGGATGTATCAAGTACTTCTTAGACATTCTCTCAGATCCTTGAGGTCTCATTTTGCCTAGGGTTTTGCAAAAGGTTCTGCCAGAGGCACCACTGTGACAACTGATGTCCATGGTCTATCTCCTGCTCAGGTCAAGAGGTCACTGGTTTCCAAGTTTATCTATACAATTAATGCAGTCCAGCAAATTCCTTTTTTTTAATATTAACAAACTTATTTTAAAGTTTATATGGAGAGGCAAAGACTCACAATAGTCAACATAGTGTTGAAGGAGAACAAAGACTGAGGACTGACTTCAAAGTTTACCATAACAATGGGGTGCCTGGGTGGTTCAGTGGGTTAAGCCTCTGCCTTCCACTCAGGTCATGATCCCAGGGGCCTGGGATCCAGTCCCGCATGGGTCTCTATGCTCAGCAGGGAGCCTGCTTCTCCTCATCTCTCTCTCTCTGTCTGTCTCTCTGCCCCTTTGTGATCTCTCTCTTTGTCAAATAAATAAATAAAATCTTTAAAAAAAGTTTACCATAACGATAATTGTAAGCAAGATATTGTAATACCACAGAAAGACTAGATTAATGCAACAGAATATATATTATCAATTATATTTTATATTTAATATAAAAGCAAAAGCAATACAAGAGAGCAAAATACAATCTTTTAAACAAATGGTTCTGGAGGAAAGGTGAAGCTAAATGTAAAAATATAAAATAAAATAAAATAAAATAAAATAATAAAATAAAATAAATTGAGCCAGATATCATACACTCTTCACAAAAATTAACTCAGATTGGATTATAAACCTAAACATGACACATGTAGAAGGTAATATAGAAGAAAATTTAAATGACCTTGGTTTTGGAAATAACTTTAGCTACAAAAGCAAAAGCACTGAATTTTAAAATGTCTACTCTGTGAAACACAATTCCAGGAGAATGAAAAGGCAAAGCACAGACTATGAGAAAAAATTTGCAAAATACACATCTGGCAAAGGACTGTTAATCAAAAATACACAAAGACCCCTTAAAACTCAACAATGGGGGAAAATCCTGATTAAAAATGAGCCAAAGACCTTAGCAGATACCTCACAAAAGAAAATATTACAGATGGCAAATAAGCATATAAAAAGATGCTTCACATCATATGTCATCAGGAAAATGCAAATTAAAACAAAAAAGAGACACCAGTACATACCCAGAATCCAGAGCACTGACAACAGAACACGAAATGTTGGTGAGGATGTGGAGCAACAGGAATGTTCTTCCATGTCTTTTGAGAATAAAGAATGGAAAACAACTTGGCAGTTTCTTACAAAACTAAACGTATTCTTGCCAGATGATTCAGCAGTAGCAGTTCTTGGTATTTATCCAAAGAAGATGAAATCTATACCCACAAAGATGTCTATAGTAGTTTTATTCATAACTGACAAAAGCTTGGAAGCAACCAAGATATCCTTCCATAGGTGAAAGGTCAAATAAAGTGTAGTACATGCAAACAATGGAATATTATTTAATGCTAGAGAAATGAATTACCAAGCCATGAAAAGATATGGATATAAATATTTAATAAATATTTGATTTTAGGCTTCTACCAGTCTATCAATAGTATTAGTATATTTTAACAGGGAATGCTCAGCATTCATGAATTTACCTAATAAAATATTTTGGGTTCAATATTTTAAATACTTCAACCTCTATGATTCTTTACCTAATAATTTTGAATTGGGGTAAAAAAACCTTAATTTTTTGTAACTTGTTTCTTATTGCAAAAGAGCTCAATGAAATTTTAGAAAATAAAAATTTACAAAAAAAAAGTTTAGTTTACTATTGCCAAATAACTTAAAACTTTATCTTATATTCAAATACATATGTTTTTCTAAATTGATTTATATGCTACTAAAACCAAAAACTTTTAGTGATACTACATTTCATATCATGCAATCAATGCCAGAAATCCATCTGGCAATGATTTGTCTTAAATAGAGTTAAGATGGGTGTTATTACAATGCAAGATGGAAACAAAGATAGTATAACAATTGGTGTTACATAACTTTTCCGTTTGGATCAAGTTACTAATCTACAAAAGGCTTTTATCAGTGACAGACTTGGGAATTTAACAAAACTTTTAAACTAGCATGTGTGACTCATTCCTAGGAAACAACACAATCAATAACACTTTATTTAGATTAAATCATGACTATTTCTCCATTTGAATAAAAAAGGTAGCAACCCCAATAAGTTTATTGAACATGAAAAGTTGAAATGCTATAATGCTCCTAAGGAATTAAATGATCCAGTCATGAATTACAAAAAAAGGATATAAATTACCAAAGTGTTTGTATAATTGTAATGTACAACTGCCAATTATCGTTCAAAAGTGTAGGCTTGTACAAGAACTCTATAAAAGAACTCCACTTCTAAACTGTGGAAAATATGTTCCCTTTCCCCCTATATACAACTATTAAGCCATTCATTTAGCTTTTAAAATATCCACTTAATACAGGCTTTTTACACATTTGAACAGGCAGCAGGGCTCTAATCTTATTGCTTACATCTGAAGGATAGACTTCTAGCGTAAGAGGTAAAGCCCATAAAGGAGCCCAATAATAACAACAAAATACAGTTTAGTGAGCCCTTACAATCTGCCAGCTACCTTTCTGAGAATACTTCAATTAATAAAACATATAAAATACCTGACCACAAAGAGCTTACATTCTTTTGAAAAATAATAGTGAAATAAACCAATAATAGAGGGGCACCTCGGTGGCTCAGTCCATTGAGTGACTGCCTTTGGCTTGGGTCATGATCTCAGGGTCCTGGGATGTAACTCCCCGGCAGGCTTTCTAGGCAGTGGGGTGTTTTCTTCTTCCTCTGAGCACCCTCCCAATTCTCTCTCTCTCTGTCTCAAATAAGAAAATAAACCAGTAATAGAATAATGATTGATGGTTGATGGTGATAAGTGTTACAAAGAAATACAAGAAAGGTAAAAGCCATTGGAGAATGCTGGGATGAAAGTTAATTTTATTTTGTGTTGGGTGGTTATATCTCATTTATAAGATGTTATTTGCACAAAGACCCAGGAAGTGAAGGAGAGTGTTATACAAATATTAAAGGAAAAGTTTGCTCTAGGCAGAGCAAGTAAGTATATAGACTTTGTGTGAACAGCTTGTCTATTACTTTTGAGGAAAAGCAAGGAGGCCAATGAGGAGTTCATAGTGGTGGGGAGAGGAAGAACGTATTGATGTATGACCTTCTAGTACATTGAAACGCCTTCAGTTTTTATTTAATATGAAAGGGGAAGATACCAAAAGACTTTCAACAGCAGAATAAAATCAGCTGACTTGATTTTTAGGTTAAATTACTGTACCAAAATAAATTTGTAGGGAGAAAGGAGTGCAATATGTGTGGAAGTGGGGTTATCAATCAAGTCAATAATTCAGGAACAGGGCGCCTGGGTGGCTCAGTGGGTTAAGCCGCTGCCTTCGGCTCAGGTCATGATCTCAGGGTCCTGGGATCGAGTCCCGCATCGGGCTCTCTGCTCAGCAGGGAGCCTGCTTCCCTCTCTCTCTCTCTGCCTGCCTCTCCATCTGCTTGTGATTTCTCTCTGTCAAATAAATAAATAAAATCTTTAAAAAAATAATTCAGGAACATATGATGGTGTTTTTAGCATGCTGGGTGGTAATAGAAGTGGTGAGGTATGGTTTTCATTTTGTATATATTTTGATGGTGAATATTCTGGTGAACAGGATGGGGTATGTGCAGGACAGACAATATCAACATTTTTTTACCTGCACAAACAGAAGAGTGGAGTCTTCATTCCCTGATATGGAGAGAACTCTGATTCAAATTTTCTTTCTCATTAAATGGCATAGTGATGATGAGGATTTAGTCAGACAGTGAAAGAGAGCCGTAAGCATAGTGTTAAGCGGTAAGACATTATAATACATTTGAACATCAAAAACCGTTGTGTTAGATCATCTGTTTATGTGAGTAAATAAATAAATAAAGCTTCCTGGGGTTCTGATAGAGGTAAAGAAGACTACTATATGATCCAAAGGGGCACGTGCACCAAATGTTTATAGCAGTAATATCCACAATAGCCAAACTATGGAAAGAACCTAGATGTCCATCAACAAATGAATGGTATATATATATACTATGGAATACTATGCAGCCATCAAAAGAAATAAAATCTTGTATATATATATATATATATATATATATATATATATATTTCATTTCAAAAGAAATGAAATCTTGCCATTTGCGATGACATGGATGGAACTAGAGGGTATTATGCTTAGCAAAATAAGTCAACCAGAGAAAGACACTAACATATGATCTCCCTGATATGAGGAAATGGAGGTGCAATGTGGGGGGTTTGGGGGACAGGAAAAGAGTAAATGAAAAAAGATGGGATCGGGAGGGAGACAAACCATAAGAGACTATAAGTCTCACAATACAAACTGAGAGTTGCTGGGGGGGTGGGGAGGGTAGGGAGAGGGTGGGGGGGTTATGAACATTGGGGAAGGTATGTGCTGTGGTGAGTGCTGTGAAGTGTGTAAACCTGGCGATTCACAGACCTGTACCCCTGGGGCAAATAATACATTATATGTTAATTTAAAAAGAAGAAGAAGAAGAAGAAGACTACTATAAATCAAATGCTATGGTTTTCAGCAAAGAGTGTGTAATCAGGCATATTTTATTAAAGTAACCAAGTAAAACGTTGGTCGAAAATTGGAATAACAGAAAACATAAAAATCAGAGATTTTAAAAAGAGATATGGGACAGTGTAGAGAATATAGTCAATGATATTATAATAGTGTTATATGGTGACAGATGGTGGCTATATTTGTAGTGATCATAGAATAATGTATGGAGATATTGAAAACCTGAAACCAATGTAACACTGAATATCAACTATACTCAAATAAAAAAATAGTAAAAATAAAACATTTTAATTTAAAAAGATAAAAAGAGGGACAAGAATTTGAAATGTGAATTTCAAAAAGAGTAAAGATGAGGCTAAGACATACTCTGAACCTTGAGGAAAACACCATTTTGAAAATTCTTCCCATTTTGAGAAAACTCAAATAAATCAATACCATAAAAGAACCCATTTTAACTGAGAGATGTAATGAATGCTCAAGAAATAATTTTATGACAGGATAATTCTTCCCTATGAAACAGCATACAGAAACCAGGGGAAACACCTGGAAGCAAAATAAACTATACTGAATATAAGAATTAGAAAAAGATAAATGATGAAAGATAAGAAAATTAGACCTGCGACAGAGACCTAGTGAAGAGAATTTTTAGCTTGTGGTTTAATGTTTTTGAGGATAATCTAGAGTTCATAACTGCCTTGAGGCAGGCTGGTTGTAGGCAGTTTAGGCAGACCCCTAAGACAGGCCTACTTTGGGCAGGTGGTGTTGGAGGAGGCATTTGGGCTGGACAAAGACAAATCCAACCATTTGACTAAAGTGTCTGTGAAGATGTTGAAGTCAGATGCAACAGAGAAAGACCTGTCAAACCTAATCTCAGAAATGGAGATGATGAAGATGATTGGACAGCACAAGGACACCATCAACCTGCTGGGTCCTGCACACAGGACGGTCCTTCGTACACTCTCATGGAATATGCCTCCAAAGACAACATACAGGAGTACCTGCAGGCCCAGAGTCCTCCTGACCTGGAGTACTGTTACAATATCAGCCACAATGCAGCAGAGCAACTCTCCTCCAAGGACCTGGTATCCTGTGCCTACCAGATAGCCTGAGGCATGGAGTACCTTGCCTCCAAGAAGTGCATACACCAAGACCTGGCCACCAGGGAAGTGCTGGTGACAGAGGACAACATGATGAAGATCTCAGACTTCAGCCTTGCCAGAGATATCACCACATCAGTTACTATAAAAAGACAACCAACAGTGGACTGCCTGTGAAGTGGATGGTCCCTAAGGCCATGTTTGACCAGATCTACATCTACCAGAGTGACTTCTGGTCTTTTGGGGTGATCCTGTGCAAAATTTTCACTCTGGAAGCCTCCCATATCCTGGAGTGCCTGTGGAGGTGGTTTTCAAGCTGCTGAAGGAGTCATTTGATGGATAAGCCAATAAGTGCACCAGAGAGTTATACACAATAATGAGGGGTGGCTTGCATGTGGTACCTTCAAGCTGCTGGTAGAAGACCTGGATCATACTGTGGGCTTGACTTCCAACCAGGAGTACCCGGACCTGTCCTTGGCCCTGGAACAATACTGTCTATGCTTTCCCAACACCCAAAGCTCCACCTGCTCCTCAGAGAAGAATTCCACCTTCTCTCATGTGCCGTTGCCCAGGGAGGCCTATCTGCCCTGACACCCAGCCCAGCTTGCCAATGGTGGACTCAAATGACTAGTATCCCTATTACTCCTGTCCAGATTCTGTCATAAGCTGTAACCCTTACCCGCCACCCTCCCTGCAAGACTCACTGACTTCTCCTTTGTCCCTTTCCTACTGGCAGGAGCCATGTGCCTACCTGAGGCCTTCACCCCTTGAAGTTCACCTCTCTTCCCCTCCCTCTTCCTCCTCCTTACAACCTGCTCATGAAAGAAAGGCACAGAGAGGCAGGTACTTGCTCGTGGCTACTTCCTTCCCTCCCATATGTTGGACCAAGACCCCTCCCTGTCATCTGTTACTGCCTGGACATCGAGGGAGTTGGAGATGAGGCATGCCAGTGAAAGATGTCGGAGCTTTCCTGTTTTGGTTTTGTCTGCTTAGCATAACATGTAAGACTGAGTTCTGGTGGCAGGGACCTAGTCCTTGGGGCTATAGCACTAGCGAGGGGAGGTCAACTGCTCTGGGCCTTGGCTAAGAGCAACCCCTGCTCCAGAGATATGGTGCCAAGGCCTTATTAATTTTGATACTAATTTGCTTTGCTGACCAAATACCTGGTATCAAAAGATGGGAAGGCAAAGACTGGAAGCAGTGTTGTGACCATGGGGTCCAGCCCCAAACTATGAAGAAAACACAAAGTGTATAAATCTGAGTAAGTATATATTTACACACCTTTTTAAATAGGTTGTTAGCAAAGATTTAATCAATGGGTAATATGTTCCTAGTGGCTGGGAAGCATCAGTTGCCATATATTAAAAACAAAGAAAAGAGGTGTCTGGGTGGCTTCCTCCATAAGTGTCCCTTCTTTTCAGATCATGATCCCAGGGTCCTGGGATGGAGCCCCACATTAGGCTCTCTGCTCAGTGGGAAACCTGCTTCTCCTTTTCCCTCTGCCCTGCTTATAGTTCCTCTTCCTGTCTCTCTGTCTGTCAAATAAATAAAATATTAAAAAAAAAAACAAGAAAGAAACAAAATGTTTTTAAAAGGTCTTTTTTTTTTTAATTTTCTAAAGGTGTCTGGATGACTCAGTTGTTTAAGCAGATGTTTGCCTTTGGCTGAGGTCATGATTCCAGAGTACAGGGATCCAGCCCTGCATGGGAGTACTTGCACCCCAAGGAGCTTGCTTCTTCCTCTCCCTTTGCACGTGATTCCCCCTGCTTGTGTGCTTCTTCACTCTCTCTCTCTCCTTCTCTCTTATTGTCAATAAACAAAATAAAATCTTTTACTAAATAAATAAATAAATAAATAAATAAATCTAAGCCTACTTTCAGTTTAGGTCCCTTAACAAAAGTTGCTACTGCTTCATCTAAAAAAAAAAAAAAAAAAAAAAAAAAAAAAAAAAAAAAAAAAGATAATTTAGAAAGATGCTTCCAGAGTTAAAAAGCTGTTTTCTTTCTTTGTCAGGATTAAATATAGAAGTGCTTTAAAAAGAAAAAGAAAAAAATATGCTATATTAACACTAATCACACTATAACTTTGGTGGTTATATCAAGATAATGAAAAGCGATTTTAAAGAAAATTTCATTATCAGACATAAAGATCAAGTCAAAATTACAGAAGAGTAAAAGGATGAATTCATCAGGGAGTATAATAATTCTTGACTTTTAATACTTAATAACAGATTTGGGGATATATAGGGAAAAGCTAAGTACAAAAATCATAACTTCTACTTTAGAAGACAAATGGAAAAAAATTTCAACACCCTTATTTTAAGATTATATAGACAAATGGTCATCAAATTGTTAAGATATGTAAGACTTGAACAAAATTATCAACTAACTAGATATGCTTGATATTACAGAACACTCCCAACAACCACAGACTACATATACCTTAAATGCAAAATATGTTGCAGTTACACAAATAGCCATTTTACTTCTAGGCATTTAACCAAGAGAAACAAACCCTATGTTCATACAAGGACTTGTATATGAATTTCATAGCAGCTTTAATTTTAAGAATTGAAAACAGTGGAAATGTTCATCAATGTCCATCAAAAGAGCAAAGACAAATTATGATCTATTCATTAAAGAGATTACTATTCAACATCAAAAAGAACTATTTACAATTGGAGATTCTCAAAGTAATGATGCTGAGAAAAGAAAAGTCAGGCAATGAATAGTATATACTGTGTCATTCCATGACTTTAAAAAATCTAGAAAATACAAATTTATATATAGTCACAGTCATCAAATATATTGGTGAGATTTTAGTGCCTTCTTCTGTGCTCCCATAGCTTCCTACACTTGGATCTCCGAGCATTTGTTACACCATGTGAAAATATGAACTCTTTTTCTTTATTCTTTATTCTTTTTCTTTATTCTGTCCTACTAGAATAAGAATCCTTGAAATTTTATGGACATTTGAACTCTCAGTTATTAGCAGAAATTCTATCACACAGTAAGTTTCCAAATATAAAAGCCAGAGTTTTACAATGACTTCGAAGCTTTTACATGATCTAGCCACTCATTTAACCTCTGTGACCTCTTTTCCTGCTACTCTTCAGTCACTCACAGTGGCCTCCTTGCTATTCCTCAGATATGCCAGGCATATGGCCTTCAAGGTAGCCAATTCCTTTGTCTGGAGTGACCTTATTGCTGATAGTTCTGGGCAAATTCATCACCTTTCCATACCTTTGTTCAATTGTCAGCTTCATTGTAACTACCCTGATCTTCCTATTAAAAATTTTAACTCCCCATCCCCTGCCTACAACCTTGATTTTTCTCACCCTGATCGAATTTTTCTTTTTCCCCATTGTACTCATCATTTTTGAATGCACTATGCAATTTTTATTAAGGTTTATAGCTTTTAATTGTCTCACCCATTAAAATAAAAGTTCTACAAAGCCAAGTATTTCATTTACCAGTGTAGTCTGAAGTAATATCTGCCATATAATACGTTCAGTAGACAATTGATAATTTTCAGAATAAATTAATGTTGAGAGTATACTGAATTTCATAGGTCATTTCAATAATTTTTTCCAAAAAATAAACTATGTAAAACATACCTTAAATTTAGTTTCAAAATATTTTATAGCATATAATGGACAATATACATAAGCCTTAAAGAAACAATCATATAAATAATCATTTCATACCTACTTAAAAATTGCATAATACCACATCCCTATATCCTCTCTGAATTCTCTAAAATAACCCTCAAAGGAAATACATTTTTAAAAATAACAGATTTTTTGTCAAATAATTTAATAAAATAAAAGTTTCATTCATCTATGTAGATCATAATAAATGTTTTTAATAAGCATGATATTATAACTCTGAAGTGTGCTAAAATGAAACCACCTGCTAGGGGTGACAGAAAAAAAATAAACATCATTTTTCCAAATAAGAGGAATTTATTACCTTTGAATCAAAGCATGTGGATTTGCTCAAACTGGCAATAAAGGAATATGGAAACACAAACCATAGAAAGTCATATTTTAGATTTCTAAAAGACTTCGAAGTGAAGAGTATACATTTTTTAAATGCTACATAATGCTACGTAATGACAAGATGACAGGTTGTGACAAATAGCATTTTAAAAGCTCTACTCATAATGGAACGGAAGGTGTCATTTCCCTATAATTTTATATATGTCATTAATTTACTATATCTGGATACAATATATTACCAAACAGATGTTCATCAAAAACTAAATCATTTTTAGTGGAACATAATAATGTGAACCTACATCTATTTTTCATTTTTTTCGATCTAACATTTATCGTCTCGCTAAACATTTTATCAGTGGTCGACAAAATTCAAAAAAAATAGGATAAAAAGTCGTGTTTGGAAAAGTAGATTTTTTTTCAAATTTGCATTTAAATGAAAATATTTGCTGATATTTTTAAAACTTTAAATGTAATTTTATATATATCTGACCTATCAGATGATATAAAATTTTTGGAGAAAATATGACATATTTTTTGATCTTGGTTGAAGGTATTAATAAAGAGCAACTGTTTGTATTATTTGTATTGTGATATCTTAGTTAATAAACATGAATAACTGGTATAAAATATTTTTTAAAAAAATTTTATTTATTTACTTGACAGAGATCACAGGAAGGCAGAGAGGCAGCCAGAGAGAGAAGAATGGAAGCAGGCTCCATGCTGAGAAAAGAGCCCACTGTGGGACTCAATCCCAGGAACCTGGAATCATGACCTGAGCCGAAGGCAGAGATTTTAACCCACTGAGCCACCCAGGCGCCCTAAAATATGATTTTTTTATATATAGAACTATAGTTCTTGCCAAAATATGGAACTAGCTGGACCTGAATGCCTCCTTCAAAGTCAGCTCTGGAGAAATTATGCAAGTGTAATATGGAACTATTTCAGATATTAACCAAAAACAAAGAAATGATGATAAATTCCTTAAAGACTCAAAGTTGCTCTTGACTGGTATGTTTTGAGCTCTATTCCTGGTTTGAAGACAGGTTTTTACAGGCCTGTCACTGTAGAAATCAGCTGGATGTTTAGAGGCTATCAGAACTGTACAAAGACCTTGAAGGGGTAAAGACTTGAAAATTCTTTAGAGAGATTAGCTCCCTAAGGCATTATTCCTCCACACATTTTCCTCCAATCAATTGAGACTGATGGATGAGGGGCACCTGAGTGGCTCTCTCATCATGTGGGGGGTGGGTTAAGCCTCTGCCTTCATCTCAAGTCATAGTCTCTGGGTCCTGGGATCCAGCCCCACACCCGGCTCTGCTCAAAAGGAAGCCTGCTTCCCTCCCTGCTTGCCTGCCTCTCTGCTTAATTGTGATCTCTCTCTCTCTCTCTCTTTCTCTCTCTCTGTGTCCAATAAATAAATAAAATCTTTAAAAAAAAGGCTGATGGATGATAAATTATGAAAACTGCTCCCTCCAAATGATGCTTCTTCATAAGGATTTAAGAATTTAAAATTGTAAGAATTTAAAATTGAAACTTGATCGTAGGATTTATCTTATAGAATAACATCAAGTGAAGGCAGTTTATTAGTTCCGAAGTATTTGTGATTCTGAATTCTTGGCCTCATTAGTAAATTTATTTTTAAATTCTCCCATGGAGTGGTGATTGGCCTTCAGTCTTTCATTGATGTACATCATTGGGTCAAACGAGATGTGTGTGCCCAGAACTATATATAATCTTCTTTGTATTTCACTGGAGATGGCATTTCTGAGATTTGTTCAATTGAATTTGGACAGATGTTTTAATAGTCACTTCTAGAGTTGTCCCTGAAGAATATCTTCCTTTTTTTCTCTTCCTGATTCTCTGAAAAACCCTGACTAATTCACATTATCACAGTGATATCACAATTCAAGTTTTTCCAAACACTATAGCTGCAAAATAGAAGGAAGCTACTCAGAAGGTAATACTATTCTGAATGATTGAGAAAGAAAACATTATTATATTTAAGCTACCAGGTTTCAATGTATTTTATTGTTGCTTAGAAAATCCTAGCATACCCAGACTTTACAGAGATTTGATGATCCTAAGAGGAGCTGAACTCATGGACCAAAATAACTATGCACATAAAAAGTACAATTACTTACCTAAAAAAGATGATGTGGTTAACTTTATATGGCAATCCAAGTGTTATTGGAACAGGAATTTAAAAAATAGCTTAGGGGCGCCTAGGTGGTGCAGTGGATTAAGCCACTGCCTTCAGCTCAGGTCATGATATCAGGGTCTTGGGATCAAGTCCTGCATCAGGCTCTCTGCTCAGCAGGGAGTCTGCTACCCTCACTCTCTCTCTCTCTCTCTCTCTCTCTCTATCTCTGCCTGCCCTCCGTCTACTTGTGATCTCTCACTGTCAAATAAAGAAAGAAAGAAAATCTTAAAAAAAAAAAAAAGAATGACTGTACTTTTTAAAAATAGCTTAAAAGGGGCGCCTGGGTGGCTCAGTGGGTTAAGCCACTGCCTTCGGTTCAGGTCATGATCTCAGGGTCCTGGGATCAAGCCCCACATCGGGCTTTCTGCTCAGCAGGTAGTCTGCTTCCTTCCTCTCTCTCTGCCCGCCTCTCTGCCTCCTTGTGATCTCTCACTGTCAAATAAATAAATAAAATATTTTTAAAAATAGCTTAAAAGTATATGATAAAATAATGATATACATATACAAAGAAAAGAAAGAGACTATACTGTGAATATAAATTAAGTGAAAATTGTTGAAATAAAGAATACAATAAATGGAGACTAAGATGAATATAGCTGTAAAATGAATAAATGGGTTGGGAAAAACAAACAAATAAACAAATTAATCACTTCTGCCCAAATGCAGCAGAAGAGAAAAAAAATAAAGAAAATATTTAAATAAGTACTGAGATAAATTTTGGAGAATTAAAGAAAGATAAAAGATACCAGACTTAAAATGATGCCAAACATGAGAAATCAGAAACAAAACAAAACAAAAACCACACACACCAAAAACCACTCATATACATTATGGTGAGTTTTAAGAATATCAAAAACAGAGAAGAGCATAAATGATGCCCAAGAGAAGAACAGATCACCTAAAATGTACAAGAATAATACTGACAGCAGGATTCTCAATAGTAATAACATATAAAGGAGACAGCTTGGTGTTTGTATATATGAAAAAGATATTTGAAACTAGATATTATACATCAGCCAAATTATTGATTAAATTTGAGAGCACAGTAAAAATACAATGAAGCATGTTAGGTCTTAGAACATTTATCACACAGAGATACACATTTTAGAAAACTTCCTTGGAGGACAGCTCAATTTAGATAGAGAAAACAGAATTATGTACTCAAAGGCACCTTTTGAAGGAAGGATTGAATATAGTCTGCACTGCAAATATTCTTTAATCGTATGTTCTGAATTTCCTAAATTTAAGAAGTATTTGTTCAAATATTTATCTTTAAATAAACCCTAGGAGACTTTTTCTTGGGTTCTGGAAAATCAGTCCATTTGGATACAAATCTTTTTGTCACTGATGGAAATTTTGATAGGCCTTAACTGTGGAATGCCTAATGTATTGTTACAGCAATTGTGATTTGCCATTACATGGGTGATGTGTGTGTGTTGTGTGTGTTTATTTTTATTTTTGATGGTTTTACACTTCTATGAGATTTTTAAGTAGACATAATTTTAATAAATTGTGATTTGTTGAAATTTATCTGAGGTTATATATAATAAAATGAAATTTGTGTGAACTACAGAAGTGCGTCTCCATTTTTTTGTTTTAAGAGTAGACTGGTCTTTAAAAATTGTCCAAAGAAGTACATCATATTCATTATTAAATTTGATAATATACAATAAAGTATTTATGGTCCTATGGAACCATATCAAATTCTACTATTAATTCATATTAATAATTACCATAAGAGGAAAAAGGGATATTTTTCAAAAGGAAAATTAGCGTATTTTTCAGAATATGATATAGTGTTATTCACTGAACAGAGGGAACAAATGTCAACGTTTAACACAGTTTACAGAATGTTTTAACATAAATTGAAACTTAAATCTGACCAAATTTCACAGTTTTAAGTAAAATGATAGCACTTTATATCCTTGAAAAGTGGTAAGTGACCCAAAACATTGCTTAGAAAAACAAATTTAACACTACACTAGTCTGAGATAGTTAAGTTATGGTACAACTTGCCATTGTGTATCATCAAATGGTATATTTTTTTCTTTTGGTCTTGTCATTATATTTTATTTTAGCCATTCTGGTAAGTGTGTAGTGATATCTCAGTGTCATTTTAATAGCATTTCCTTGATGTCTAATTATGTCAAAATATATTATTTTATGTTTAATGTTCTGAGCTTTCTCAGTTCAAGACCATGAAGCCACTTAGGAAAAATACAGTTGCAGATGCACTCATAGACCAACTCTTATTTAGAAATAAGAAGAAACATTACTACCCATTCCAACAAAAAATAGATTTGTTATGCAGTAGGGATTTTATAAATTACCTGACACAACTTACATAGTAAGATGAAAAGGGACAGGCGGCTTCTTGCATCATTTTAATTTCAATTTTCAGTATAATTTTTCCAAGGTATACACAGAATATACATTTAATGTAAAATGTGAACATTTTAAACTCTGTATATGGAAATTAATCAATTTTAAGTTTATAACAATCAAAATTAACGGAAGTTTATTTTAAATTAGTTAGCTTTCTCTGCATTGCAAGACAGAATAATCAAGAATTGGTAAGAAAAAAATAATCTCTGTAAAATTACCGGGGGTGCATTATAAAGTGTTCGGTAACCGATCAAACTCACAATTTGGATTGAATGGCAAGTGATTTTTACAATCTGGAACTCATTGTCAATTTTTTTTTCTTCATTGTGTCTTAATAAATTACTGTGTTCATTTGCATGGAAGTGAAGAAAAATGCATGACATTTCATCTCAACACTAACACTTTTAACTGGCAACTCTGAATGTACTTTCCAGCAGTGAAACAAAGTAAAGATCAATGATGTTTCATGAAATATTTGTTATAATTCTCAAGGAGATAGGGAGTTTGTGCAAAAATGCAAATCACAGGTGAACCCAGAGACTATGGACTCTGAAAAACAATCTGAGTGGACTGAAGTGGGGGGGGGGGTTGGGATGTTGGGGTACCAGGTGGTGGGTATTATAGAGGGCACAGATTGCATGGAGCACGGGGTGTGGTGCAAAAATAATGAATACTGTTATGCTGAAAATAAATAAATGTATTTTTAAAAAATGCAAATCACTTTGCGACTAAACACATTGCTTATTTCAGCTAACTTTTAAAAAATATGCTAAGACTCTCTCAAAAAAGGAAGCAATGATTTAGGTTTCCCTTCAAACTCCTTATCTAATCCTGAACCAACAGCACATAGTTCAAAGAGCAACTAATTTGAATAGCTCCAATTTACACGTTTCCTAACAATGCTTAATTTAGTGGAATTTCTGTCCAATTATGTTAATTTGATGTAGTGAAAGACAAACATTCAAAAAGATCATCCTTAATTTATATAGATTGCCAAACTCTGCATTTTCTGAATGATGCCCAGGAACGTATTTTCAAAATCAAACAAACAATGCCAGAACCACTATTAGGTCATCTCTAGGCAGAAAGTGACTCGGAGCCTACATTACTCTCTCCCTGAAAGTATATTGTAGGCACTGAAACTGAAAAACACACAAAGGAGTAAGAAGTGGCCCTTCAAGAAACATATACAATATCAAGGTTTAACATGAAGCAGCATGTCTTCTCTAAGTAAAGAAACATTGTACCAACTGACTTTACGGAAACTTTATATTTATTGCTCTCATTTTAGGTCATAGTGTCCTTCTGCATGCAGGCTGCTATAACGGACATGATATAGACTGAATAGCTTATAAGAACAGGAATTTATTTCTCACAGTTCTAGAACTGAGAAGTTCAAGATTAAGGAATGGGCAGATCCAGGGAGAGCCCACTTCCTCATAGATGGCGATCTTCTCACTGTAAACATACATGATGAATGAATCAAGAGAACTCTCTGGGGTCTCCTTTAAAAGGACTGTAATCCCACTTATGACCTAATCACCTCCCAAAGGCCCCTATGTTTTAATACTATCACTTCCAGACTTAGATTTCATAATATGATTTTGGGAGACATAAACATTCACACCATAGTATATAGAAACAAAAAAAGACACAAAAGGCAGCAAAAAGAGACTTTGGGGACACAGTTCACCCCTTCATGAAGCAGCCATTCAGCACTTTCTCCAAAGGGCTAATGCCTAATCTTCCAAAGACCAGCAAGAACAAGCTTATGGTCTGTTAAAATCAGATTTTTTAAAGATTTTTATTTATTTATTTGAGAGAGAGAGAGTGAGAGAGAGAGAGAGAGCATGAGAGGGGAGAAGGTCAGAGGGAGAAGCAGACTCCCCATGAAGCTGGGAGCCTGATGCAGTCCTTGATCCTGCGACTCCAGAATCAAAATCAGATTGATTGACTCAATACAGTCAGGGAGGACATTCCTCAGGAGTCACAGAATGCTGGTTGCCATGAGGGAGGAGTCTTTTACAAAGTCTGGGCTCTCACAGAAGGAGTCTGAAGCACGTGTATGGAAAGCAGAGGTCAGTTCTGGATTAGAAGCTCTTTCTGAGGGGAAATGTGTAGAAGCAGGGATTAACCAGGACTTGGGCTCTGCCTTATTCAGTTCAAGTTGCTGCAACAAATGATGACAGACTGGGTGGCTGAAACAGCAAAGCATGTACTATTCCTGGCAGTTCTAGAGACTGAGAAGTCCAAAAGCAAGATCCAGGGAGATCTGATATCTAGCAAGAGACTGCTTCATTATCTATAGATGCCCATATTTCTGTTGTAGCCTTGCATGGATGACAGCTGGCAGAACAATCTCTTGGGTCTTTTCTCAGAAGTGCTTTTATCTCATTCACAAGTGTTCCAATCTCATGACCTCATCACCTCTCAAAGCCCATGCCTCCTGATGGCACTCCTTGAGGGTCAGGGCTTCAACATCTGAATTGGGACAAGACACAAACATTCAGTCCATTAGTAAGTGTTGTCATGAGGACAGCGTAGCTTATCAACTGGGTATCCCCAGGAATCCATGGGACTAGCAAAGCAGAATCTGGGGGTGACACTGGTAGGAAAGCAGGAGTTCCCCAAGAGACAGTCCTCATAGCATTTTACAGAGACAGCATGACCCTTGAGAAACAATAGTTTCCGTGACCCATACACCAGCCTTTATCTATGCCTGTCCTCCCTGCTGGATTCACAGCAAGCCTACTTCTTTCTTTTCCAGTACAAATGGATTTCCACTCTCTGAATCCTGATGAACTTTTGCTCTTTTGCAGTTAGTATGTTGTCCCTCAGGATTCTGCATGTCTGGATTTGTAATCGTGGAAACTGCCAAAGGTCTAGGGACCTGCGTGGCAGAACCCGGCCTCTACCACTATTGCCCAAGGTAGGGACTCTGGTCCCTTGAGCGTCCTGTGCTGCTGTCAAAGGTCTGTGTGCATTGGCTTATTGTTTTTTTTTTTTAATGTAATTGCTTATACGTGTGTTTGATCATGCTCAAGTGGCCTTTCTGTGGAAATAGTGGCCAAGCTACACCTAGAAGTCACTGAAGAAAGTTCTAAGAACTCCTGGTTGGTATGAGGCTAGAGAGAGAAAGAGAGAAAAGAAATCTGCCTCTCTGCATTTTGCAAGTCCCTGGGCAAAATCTGTTGGCTGTGCCCTCCTCACACGGAGATTCCAGGCAGGGAGGTCCTCCTGAGCCTCATCTCCCTGAGTTCCTCCTCCAGGAGCAATCCCTAGTTTGAGACCAGGGATAGGGAAGGAAGAGCGACAAAGCAGGGTCCAGAAGGAAGGACTGCCACAGACCATGGAGCACCAGAGGGCCAGGCTGGTACCTTCTCACTGTTGGGGTACAAATGGGCTCAGCTCAGCAGGTACAGGGGTGCCCTTGGCCCCTCTTGTGGGCTTTGCAGTGCCCCAAACTCAGGAAGAAAAAAGGCTGGCTCAGGTGACTTATTTTTGACTGGGAAGGAGCTGACAGCAATGGAAATAAACAAGTAGGGAATGATGTTGGTAAGTTGGAGAGTTTGTCCTTTATATCTCAGCTTTCTCTCCTATCTTCCCTTGCTCTGTAGTGTGTTCTCAAAGAAGTTTTTGGCATGATATTCCTGTTCACTGATTTACTCCTGAGCTGTGTCTTTTCTGCTATTCAGCTCATCTTGGGAATTCTTTTACTGTAAAAAGTATCTTGCCCTTGCAAGGGCAAGGGCAAGACCTGAGAAATCCCAGAGATTTCAGCTTGCCACTCAGGAGGAAAACAAGCTATTTGTAATGCTGGAAAGGATTCAGAGTAGGGGAAATCATCTTGGACATCTGAGACCACCCCCACATTCAGCGGTCCCCTGGACACAAACCCAGACCTTGATACTGATCCTGAACCATGCTCTCAACTCAGACCCCTGTGATCCTCGCCACAGTGCTTTCAGATCAGTGCAGCCATTCCCATAGGCACAAAATCTTAAGCCTAGATTCTGTCCTGAGAGGTCTGTCCCCGACGGCCTGGCTCCAAAGCCTCAGAGATTGGGGACAGTGAGGAACACCATAGGACTCACCCTGCCACCCTGAAAGGAACCATGCCATTTGGAACTCCAGAAAGGATTCAGAGGAACTGAAATCTGCATTCCTACCTCTGGACACCCCCATATTCAGCAGGCCCCTGGATGCAAACCTGGAGCTTGACACTCACCCTGAACAAATCCCTCGACTGCCCCCTCCCCCAGAAAGATGGACAGCGTGCTGGCAGATCGGGCCTGCCATGTGGTGGGCCCTAACCATAACCTTTGGTTTGGTTCTCAGGATTCTGACCCCAAAGGCCTTGCAGTAGGTGCCCTACAATTTGGGGACACCTGGGCAATCCCAGAGGACTCAGCCTGCCACCCAGAAGGAGACTGTGCCATTTGGAACTCCGGAAAGGATTCAGAGGAGCAGAAATCTGCATGCCCAGCTGAGGACACACCCACACAGAGCTGACTTTTGGACAAAAGCCTAGCCAGACACTCACCCTCACCTACACTGTCAACTCAGCCACCCAGACAGCTCTCCATGGGGTCTTCAGGTCAGTCCTGCCATGTCCCTGGTCCCTAACACTAACCCTTGGATGGGTTCTGTAATGATCTCCTCATTTCAGGTTATGTGGGGGTTCTGCAGGTCATTGTCCTGGTGTGGGATCAAACACACTGAAGCATGCCTTGTGAAGTGGCAAACGTGGTAAAGAAATGACGGCTGGGGAATCTGAGTGTGGAGACAGCACGTATTTGTGCTGCTATAACAAGTTGACTTCACTTTGAAATCACCGCAGAGGAAATGACTCTTCCAAACATCCATGTTAGCATGACGACACGGAAGCAGAGAGAACATCAGACTTTGGGATGGAGGCCAAGCCCTCCCAGATCCAGGTCACCCAACATGGAGAGGACACATGTTAGCAAGAGACTCGTGGGAGGATTAAATCATGGGCCCATGTATCTCAGGTGCAGTAGAAGCAGTGGATTTGGAATTTCAGTTTTCCACAACGTTCCACCACAAGTTGGTTAGAACTGTGCAAAAGCAGGAAGGGAAGCCCCAGTATAGTGATCTGGGGATGCCAGAAGGGGAGGCTGGAAGGGGGCACCTGGTGCTCAGTGCCCATTACAGACCCCACATTGCAATCCCCACAGGAGAGACTCACCAATTCCAGGCCCCACAGGGGAAGCTGGAGGTTCATCTCCTGACTTTTTGTAGGAGCTTTGCAGGTCAGCTGGTGAGAGTTCTCCATTACCCTGCCTTTCTCCAGGGGACTTTCCTTCAAGAACCCTTACCAACTTCTTCCTCCTCCATGAAATAATGTTCCTCTCCTTTCCACAGGCGCCACTGTGCTTCTCTCTCAGGCAGAGGGGATGCCCAGGCCAAGTGGATTTCGCTCCATGCGGGTTTATTACACCGTTTGGTGGAGACGAGCTCCGGCAAGCAGCACGCAGCATCCCACAGACCCGACTCTGATTTCCCAAAGAATGCTGTGCTTTCCCTGAGGGGATGCCCCGGCAAAGAGGCTTTCGCTCTATGCGGGTTTCTCCCATCGTGCTGCGAATACTAGGCTAAGGCAAGCAACGAAAGCAGCCCACAGAACCGACTGTGATTTCCCAGCGACAGCTATGCTGTCGCAGAGGTTTTCAGCTTGGCGCGAACCGCACTTCGCTACTCCTTTCTCAGCAAGGCCTTTTCTTTCGATCTGTCGCAGCAGGGTGGTACAGCCGCGGGAGAGCTGGTGCCTCTTGGGCCTTGCGTTCCCGGGCTCCAAGTTCACGCACTAAGTTCACCTTGCTAAGCCTAACTAAGCAGACACAGTCACCAACCTGCAGCAGCCTGCGTGGCCTAGCATGGCACTCTATGCCTATTACCATCTCCTGGAGTAGGTAAGGCTTTTCCTTTTGCTCCGGCGCTCCAGCAGACTCTGGGCCTAGGCCAGTGTCTTCACCACAGGAGAGAGGCCGCCACAGGATCCCTGTACACGGCCCGTGCACTGGGATGGGGTACTGTGGGGAACTGTCTCCACTCCTTCCCTGGCACAACCCCTGCCACCCACATCGCTGCCATATCTTGGTGGAAGACGGCATCTGACTGTCCGTTTCTCCATTGGGTTGTTACTGCGAGTTCCGTGTATGGCACATGGTGGCAAGCCCAAGTCTGCCCTTCGGACAGGTGGTCAAGGAGATGCTGTTTCCTTCTGCCTGCCTTCTGCCCAGACTCCTTCCTTAGAGTGCAGCACGCGCCCCTGCCCTTCTTATCCCCTCATGTCTCCTTTGCACCAAGCTTCCATCTCTCCGTACAGGGAGCCGGTGACCCTAGTCTTGCAACCGGCCTGCTGTTCGCGCCATGGCAGGCTATCCTGCTTACCGAGCGATTCCCGACCCCAAAGCCAACGGCTCCTTCTCTTCCCTGGGGGCGGCATGTTGCGCCTACCCCACACTTGCTCCTGGGGAGCGTGGTGACAGACATGTGCAACCATGCTTCTCTCTCAGGCAGAGGGGATTCTAGGGCAAAGAGAATTTCGCTCCATGCTGGTATATTCCACCGTGCTGCGGAGACTATCTTAGGCAAGCAGCAGCAGCGTTCCCAAACGAACTCTGATTTCCCAACGAATGCTGTGCTTTCCTAGGGGAGAAGCCCAGGCAAAGAGGCTTTTCGCGTTTCCCGACCCTAAGGCCAACGGCTCCTTCTCTTCCCCGACTCTGATTTCCCAAAAATGCTGTGCTTTCCCAGCGGCGATGCCCCAGCAAAGAGGCTTTCGCTCTATGCTGGTTTCTCCCATCGTGCTGCGAATACTAGGCTAAGGCAAGCAACGAAAGCAGCCCACAGAACCGACTGTGATTTCCCAGCGACAGCTATGCTGTCGCAGAGGTTTTCAGTTTGGCGCGAACCGCACTTCCCTGCTGCTTCCTGAGTAAGGCTTTGGTCGTTCGCTCTTCGCGGAAGGGAAGAAGAGCCGCGGGAGAGCTGTTTCATCTTGGGCTTTGAGTTCCCGAGCTCCAAGTTCGCGCCCGGGGTTCACCTTGCTAAGCCCAACTAAGCAGACACAGACACCACCCTGCAGCAGCGTGTGGGGCCTAGCATGGCACTCTATGCCTATTACCATCTCCTGGCGTAGGTAAGGCTTTTCCTTTTGCTCCGGCGCTCCGGCAGACTCTGGGCCTAGGCCAGTGCCCTCACCACAGGAGAGAGGAGGCGACAGGATCCCTGCACACTGCCCTTGCACTGGGATGGGGTACTGTGGGGGACGGTCTCCACTCCTTCCATGGCACACCCCCTTCCACCGACAACGCTGCCACATCTTGGTGGAAGACAGCATCTGACTGCCCGTTTCTCCATGGGGTTGTTTCTGCGAGTTCCGAGTACGGCACCTGGTGGCAATGCCAAGGCTTCCCTTGCGACATGTGGTCAAAGAGATTCTGTCCCCTTCTGCCTGCTTTCTGCCCAGATTCCATCCTCAGAGTGGAGCACACGCCCCTGCCCTAGTCGTCCCCTCATGTCTCCTTCCCATCCAGGCTTCCATCTCTTGGCACAGGCAGCGGGTAACACTTGTATTGCCTCCGACCTGCTGTTCCTGCCACGGCAGGCTCTCCTAATTCCCGAGCATTTCCCGACCCCAGGGCCAAGGACTCCTTCTCTTCCCCGGGGGCGGCGTGTTGCGCCTTCCCCACACTTGCTCCTGGGGTGCGCGGTGACAGACGTGTGCAACCATGCTTCTCTCTCAGGCAGAGGGGATGCAAGGGCAAAGAGTATTTCGTTCCATGAGGGAATCTTCCACCGTGCTGGGGAGACTAGCTCAGGCAAACAGAAGCAGCATCCCAACACCTAACTCTGATTTCCCAACGAATACTGTGCTTTCCCAGGGGAGACGCCCAGGCAAAGAGGCTTTCGCTGTATGCCGGGTTTCTCCCACCGCCTGACTTGGCTCAGGCAAGCAGCAGCAGCCCGCAGAACATTTCTCAGCGCATGCTGTGCTTCCGCAGAGTCTTTGGCTTGGAGCGAACAGCACTTCGCCGCTGCTTCCTCAGCAAGGCTTCAGTCGCGTCAGGGAAGAAGAGCTGCGGGAGAGCTGGTGCCAATTGGGCCCTGATTTCCCGGGCTCCATGTTCGCGTCCTGGGTTCACCCTGCCAGGCCGAACTAAGCAGACACAGCCACAACCGTGCAGTGGCGTGTGTAGCTAAGGATGGCACTCTAGGCACCCTACCATCTCCCGGTGTAGGCATCGCTTGGCCTTTTACTCTGGCGCTCAGGCGGACTCGCGGACTAGGCCAGTGCTTTCCCCACAGGAAAGGAGAGGTGACAGGATCCCTGTACACCGCCCGTGCACTGAATAGGGAGCTTTGGGGGACTGTCCCCACTCCTTCCCTTTAAACCCCCTGCTTCCTCCAAGCTTCCACATCCTGGAGGAAGACGGCATCTGATGGCCAGTTCTTTCTGGGAGTTTTTTCTCGAGTTCAGGGTAGGCGCCTGGTGGCAAGCCCATGTCTCCACCAAGGACAGGTGACCAAGGAGCTGCTGAGATCTCCTTGGGCCCAAAGGCTCGGGGCAGGCATGCTTTCTGCCCAGACTCCTTCCTCAGAGTGGAGCCCTTTCCCCTGCCCTAATCGTGCCCTCTGGTCTCTTTAGCAGCCAGGGTTCCGTCGCTCTGCAGTGACAGACATGTCCCTTTCCTTAAAAATCTTTCCGCAGGCGCCACTGCGCTTCTCTCTCAGGCAGAGGGGATGCCCAGGCCAAGTGGATTTCGCTCCATGCGGGTTTATTACACCGTGTGGTGGAGACGAGCTCCGGCAAGCAGCACGCAGCATCCCACAGACCCGACTCTGATTTCCCAAAGAATGCTGTGCTTTCCCAGAGGGGATGCCCCGGCAAAGAGGGTTTCGCTCTATGCGGGCTTCTCCCATCATGCTGCGAATACTAGGCTAAGGCAAGCAACGAAAGCAGCCCACAGAACCGACTGTGATTTCCCAGCGACAGCTATGCTGTCGCAGAGGTTTTCAGCTTGGCGCGAACCGCACTTCGCTACTGCTTTCTCAGCAAGGCCTTTTCTTTCGATCTGTCGCAGCAGGGTGGTACAGCCGCGGGAGAGCTGGTGCCTCTTGGGCCTTGCGTTCCCGGGCTCCAAGTTCACGCACTAAGTTCACCTTGCTAAGCCTAACTAAGCAGACACAGTCACCAACCTGCAGCAGCCTGCGTGGCCTAGCATGGCACTCTATGCCTATTACCATCTCCTGGAGTAGGTAAGGCTTTTCCTTTTGCTCCGGCGCTCCGGCAGACTCTGGGCCTAGGCCAGTGTCTTCACCACAGGAGAGAGGCCGCCACAGGATCCCTGTACACGGCCCGTGCACTGGGATGGGGTACTGTGGGGAACTGTCTCCACTCCTTCCCTGGCACAACCCCTGCCACCCACATCGCTGCCATATCTTGGTGGAAGACGGCATCTGACTGTCCGTTTCTCCATTGGGTTGTTTCTGCGAGTTCCGTGTATGGCACATGGTGGCAAGCCCAAGTCTGCCCTTCGGACAGGTGGTCAAGGAGATGCTGTTTCCTTCTGCCTGCCGTCTGCCCAGACTCCTTCCTTAGAGTGCAGCACGCGCCCCTGCCCTTCTTATCCCCTCATGTCTCCTTTGCACCAAGCTTCCATCTCTCCGTACAGGGAGCCGGTGACCCTTGTCTTGCCACCGGCCTGCTGTTCGCGCCATGGCAGGCTATCCTGCTTACCGAGCGAATCCCGACCCCAAAGCCAACGGCTCCTTCTCTTCCCTGGGGGCGGCGTGTTGTGCCTACCCCACACTTGCTCCTGGGGAGAGTGGTGACAGACATGTGCAACCATGCTTCTCTCTCAGGCAGAGGGGATTCTAGGGCAAAGAGAATTTCGCTCCATGCTGGTATATTCCACCGTGCTGCGGAGACTATCTTAGGCAAGCAGCAGCAGCGTTCCCAAACGAACTCTGATTTCCCAACGAATGCTGTGCTTTCCTAGGGGAGAAGCCCAGGCAAAGAGGCTTTTCGCGTTTCCCGACCCTAAGGCCAACGGCTCCTTCTCTTCCCCGACTCTGATTTCCCAAAAATGCTGTGCTTTCCCAGCGGCGATGCCCCAGCAAAGAGGCTTTCGCTCTATGCTGGTTTCTCCCATCGTGATGCGAATACTAGGCTAAGGCAAGCAACGAAAGCAGCCCACAGAACCGACTGTGATTTCCCAGCGACAGCTATGCTGTCGCAGTGGTTTTCAGTTTGGCGCGAACCGCACTTCGCTGCTGCTTCCTCAGTAAGGCTTTGGTCGTTCGCTCTTCGCGGAAGGGAAGAAGAGCCGCGGGAGAGCTGTTTCATCTTGGGCTTTGAGTTCCCGAGCTCCAAGTTCGCGCCCGGGGTTCACCTTGCTAAGCCGAACTAAGCAGACACAGACACCACCATGCAGCAGCGTGTGGGGCCTAGCATGGCACTCTATGCCTATTACCATCTCCTGGCGTAGGTAAGGCTTTTCCTTTTGCTCCGGCGCTCCGGCAGACTCTGGGCCTAGGCCAGTGCCCTCACCACAGGAGAGAGGAGGCGACAGGATCCCTGCACACTGCCCTTGCACTGGGATGGGGTACTGTGGGGGACGGTCTCCACTCCTTCCATGGCACACCCCCTTCCACCGACAACGCTGCCACATCTTGGTGGAAGACAGCATCTGACTGCCCGTTTCTCCATGGGGTTGTTTCTGCGAGTTCCGAGTACGGCACCTGGTGGCAATGCCAAGGCTTCCCTTGCGACATGTGGTCAAAGAGATTCTGTCCCCTTCTGCCTGCTTTCTGCCCAGATTCCATCCTCAGAGTGGAGCACACGCCCCTGCCCTAGTCGTCCCCTCATGTCTCCTTCCCTGCCAGGCTTCCATCTCTTGGCACAGGCAGCGGGTAACACTTGTATTGCCTCCGACCTGCTGTTCCTGCCACGGCAGGCTCTCCTAATTCCCGAGCATTTCCCGACCCCAGGGCCAAGGACTCCTTCTCTTCCCCGGGGGCGGCGTGTTGCGCCTTCCCCACACTTGCTCCTGGGGTGCGCGGTGACAGACGTGTGCAACCATGCTTCTCTCTCAGGCAGAGGGGATGCAAGGGCAAAGAGTATTTCGTTCCATGAGGGAATCTTCCACCGTGCTGGGGAGACTAGCTCAGGCAAACAGAAGCAGCATCCCAACACCTAACTCTGATTTCCCAACGAATACTGTGCTTTCCCAGGGGAGACGCCCAGGCAAAGAGGCTTTCGCTGTATGCCGGGTTTCTCCCACCGCCTGACTTGGCTCAGGCAAGCAGCAGCAGCCCGCAGAACATTTCTCAGCGCATGCTGTGCTTCCGCAGAGTCTTTGGCTTGGAGCGAACAGCACTTCGCCGCTGCTTCCTCAGCAAGGCTTCAGTCGCGTCAGGGAAGAAGAGCTGCGGGAGAGCTGGTGCCAATTGGGCCCTGATTTCCCGGGCTCCATGTTCGCGTCCTGGGTTCACCCTGCCAGGCCGAACTAAGCAGACACAGCCACAACCGTGCAGTGGCGTGTGTAGCTAAGGATGGCACTCTAGGCACCCTACCATCTCCCGGTGTAGGCATCGCTTGGCCTTTTACTCTGGCGCTCAGGCGGACTCGCGGACTAGGCCAGTGCTTTCCCCACAGGAAAGGAGAGGTGACAGGATCCCTGTACACCGCCCGTGCACTGAATAGGGAGCTTTGGGGGACTGTCCCCACTCCTTCCCTTTAAACCCCCTGCTTCCTCCAAGCTTCCACATCCTGGAGGAAGACGGCATCTGATGGCCAGTTCTTTCTGGGAGTTTTTTCTCGAGTTCAGGGTAGGCGCCTGGTGGCAAGCCCATGTCTCCACCAAGGACAGGTGACCAAGGAGCTGCTGAGATCTCCTGGGCCCAAAGGCTCGGGGCAGGCATGCTTTCTGCCCAGACTCCTTCCTCAGAGTGGAGCCCTTTCCCCTGCCCTAATCGTGCCCTCTGGTCTCTTTAGCAGCCAGGGTTCCGTCGCTCTGCAGTGACAGACATGTCCCTTTCCTTAAAAATCTTTCCGCAGGCGCCACTGCGCTTCTCTCTCAGGCAGAGGGGATGCCCAGGCCAAGTGGATTTCGCTCCATGCGGGTTTATTACACCGTGTGGTGGAGACGAGCTCCGGCAAGCAGCACGCAGCATCCCACTCTGATTTCCCAAAGAATGCTGTGCTTTCCCAGAGGGGATGCCCCGGCAAAGAGGCTTTCGCTCTATGCGGGCTTCTCCCATCGTGCTGCGAATACTAGGCTAAGGCAAGCAACGAAAGCAGCCCACAGAACCGACTGTGATTTCCCAGCGACAGCTATGCTGTCGCAGAGGTTTTCAGCTTGGCGCGAACCGCACTTCGCTACTGCTTTCTCAGCAAGGCCTTTTCTTTCGATCTGTCGCAGCAGGGTGGTACAGCCGCGGGAGAGCTGGTGCCTCTTGGGCCTTGCGTTCCCGGGCTCCAAGTTCACGCACTAAGTTCACCTTGCTAAGCCTAACTAAGCAGACACAGTCACCAACCTGCAGCAGCCTGCGTGGCCTAGCATGGCACTCTATGCCTATTACCATCTCCTGGAGTAGGTAAGGCTTTTCCTTTTGCTCCGGCGCTCCGGCAGACTCTGGGCCTAGGCCAGTGTCTTCACCACAGGAGAGAGGCCGCCACAGGATCCCTGTACACGGCCCGTGCACTGGGATGGGGTACTGTGGGGAACTGTCTCCACTCCTTCCCTGGCACAACCCCTGCCACCCACATCGCTGCCATATCTTGGTGGAAGACGGCATCTGACTGTCCGTTTCTCCATTGGGTTGTTTCTGCGAGTTCCGTTTATGGCACATGGTGGCAAGCCCAAGTCTGCCCTTCGGACAGGTGGTCAAGGAGATGCTGTTTCCTTCTGCCTGCCGTCTGCCCAGACTCCTTCCTTAGAGTGCAGCACGCGCCCCTGCCCTTCTTATCCCCTCATGTCTCCTTTGCACCAAGCTTCCATCTCTCCGTACAGGGAGCCGGTGACCCTTGTCTTGCCACCGGCCTGCTGTTCGCGCCATGGCAGGCTATCCTGCTTACCGAGCGATTCCCGACCCCAAAGCCAACGGCTCCTTCTCTTCCCTGGGGGCGGCGTGTTGCGCCTACCCCACACTTGCTCCTGGGGAGAGTGGTGACAGACATGTGCAACCATGCTTCTCTCTCAGGCAGAGGGGATTCTAGGGCAAAGAGAATTTCGCTCCATGCTGGTATATTCCACCGTGCTGCGGAGACTATCTTAGGCAAGCAGCAGCAGCGTTCCCAAACGAACTCTGATTTCCCAACGAATGCTGTGCTTTCCTAGGGGAGAAGCCCAGGCAAAGAGGCTTTTCGCGTTTCCCGACCCTAAGGCCAACGGCTCCTTCTCTTCCCCGACGCTGATTTCCCAAAAATGCTGTGCTTTCCCAGCGGCGATGCCCCAGCAAAGAGGCTTTCGCTCTATGCTGGTTTCTCCCATCGTGCTGTGAATACTAGGCTAAGGCAAGCAACGAAAGCAGCCCACAGAACCGACTGTGATTTCCCAGCGACAGCAATGCTGTCGCAGAGGTTTTCAGTTTGGCGCGAACCGCACTTCCCTGCTGCTTCCTGAGTAAGGCTTTGGTCGTTCGCTCTTCGCGGAAGGGAAGAAGAGCCGCGGGAGAGCTGTTTCATCTTGGGCTTTGAGTTCCCGAGCTCCAAGTTCGCGCCCGGGGTTCACCTTGCTAAGCCCAACTAAGCAGACACAGACACCACCCTGCAGCAGCGTGTGGGGCCTAGCATGGCACTCTATGCCTACTACCATCTCCTGGTGTAGGTAAGGCTTTTCCTTTGGCTCCGGCGCTCCGGCAGACTCTGGGCCTAGGCCAGTGCCCTCACCACAGGAGAGAGGAGGCGACAGGATCCCTGCACACTGCCCTTGCACTGGGATGGGGTACTGTGGGGGACGGTCTCCACTCCTTCCCTGGCACACCCCCTTCCACCGACAACGCTGCCACATCTTGGTGGAAGACAGCATCTGACTGCCCTTTTCTCCATGGGGTTGTTTCTGCGAGTTCCGAGTACGGCACCTGGTGGCAATGCCAAGGCTTCCCTTGCGACATGTGGTCAAAGAGATTCTGTCCCCTTCTGCCTGCTTTCTGCCCAGATTCCATCCTCAGAGTGGAGCACACGCCCCTGCCCTAGTCGTCCCTTCATGTCTCCTTCCCATCCAGGCTTCCATCTCTAGGCACAGGGAGCGGGTAACACTTGTATTGCCTCCGACCTGCTGTTCCTGCCACGGCAGGCTATCCTAATTCCCGAGCATTTCCCGACCCCAGGGCCAAGGACTCCTTCTCTTCCCCGGGGGCGGCGTGTTGCGCCTTCCCCACACTTGCTCCTGGGGTGCGCGGTGACAGACGTGTGCAACCATGCTTCTCTCTCAGGCAGAGGGGATGCAAGGGCAAAGAGTATTTCGTTCCATGAGGGAATCTTCCACCGTGCTGCGGAGACTAGCTCAGGCAAACAGAAGCAGCATCCCAACACCTAACTCTGATTTCCCAACGAATACTGTGCTTTCCCAGGGGAGACGCCCAGGCAAAGAGGCTTTCGCTGTATGCCGGGTTTCTCCCACCGCCTGACTTGGCTCAGGCAAGCAGCAGCAGCCCGCAGAACATTTCTCAGCGCATGCTGTGCTTCCGCAGAGTCTTTGGCTTGGAGCGAACAGCACTTCGCCGCTGCTTCCTCAGCAAGGCTTCAGTCGCGTCAGGGAAGAAGAGCTGCGGGAGAGCTGGTGCCAATTGGGCCCTGATTTCCCGGGCTCCATGTTCGCGTCCTGGGTTCACCCTGCCAGGCCGAACTAAGCAGACACAGCCACAACCGTGCAGTGGCGTGTGTAGCTAAGGATGGCACTCTAGGCACCCTACCATCTCCCGGTGTAGGCATCGCTTGGCCTTTTACTCTGGCGCTCAGGCGGACTCGCGGACTAGGCCAGTGCTTTCCCCACAGGAAAGGAGAGGTGACAGGATCCCTGTACACCGCCCGTGCACTGAATAGGGAGCTTTGGGGGACTGTCCCCACTCCTTCCCTTTAAACCCCCTGCTTCCTCCAAGCTTCCACATCCTGGAGGAAGACGGCATCTGATGGCCAGTTCTTTCTGGGAGTTTTTTCTCGAGTTCAGGGTAGGCGCCTGGTGGCAAGCCCATGTCTCCACCAAGGACAGGTGACCAAGGAGCTGCTGAGATCTCCTTGGGCCCAAAGGCTCGGGGCAGGCATGCTTTCTGCCCAGACTCCTTCCTCAGAGTGGAGCCCTTTCCCCTGCCCTAATCGTGCCCTCTGGTCTCTTTAGCAGCCAGGGTTCCGTCGCTCTGCAGTGACAGACATGTCCCTTTCCTTAAAAATCTTTCCGCAGGCGCCACTGCGCTTCTCTCTCAGGCAGAGGGGATGCCCAGGCCAAGTGGATTTCGCTCCATGCGGGTTTATTACACCGTGTGGTGGAGACGAGCTCCGGCAAGCAGCACGCAGCATCCCACTCTGATTTCCCAAAGAATGCTGTGCTTTCCCAGAGGGGATGCCCCGGCAAAGAGGCTTTCGCTCTATGCGGGCTTCTCCCATCGTGCTGCGAATACTAGGCTAAGGCAAGCAACGAAAGCAGCCCACAGAACCGACTGTGATTTCCCAGCGACAGCTATGCTGTCGCAGAGGTTTTCAGCTTGGCGCGAACCGCACTTCGCTACTGCTTTCTCAGCAAGGCCTTTTCTTTCGATCTGTCGCAGCAGGGTGGTACAGCCGCGGGAGAGCTGGTGCCTCCTGGGCCTTGCGTTCCCGGGCTCCAAGTTCACGCACTAAGTTCACCTTGCTAAGCCTAACTACGCAGACACAGTCACCAACCTGCAGCAGCCTGCGTGGCCTAGCATGGCACTCTATGCCTATTACCATCTCCTGGAGTAGGTAAGGCTTTTCCTTTTGCTCCGGCGCTCCGGCAGACTCTGGGCCTAGGCCAGTGTCTTCACCACAGGAGAGAGGCCGCCACAGGATCCCTGTACACGGCCCGTGCACTGGGATGGGGTACTGTGGGGAACTGTCTCCACTCCTTCCCTGGCACAACCCCTGCCACCCACATCGCTGCCATATCTTGGTGGAAGACGGCATCTGACTGTCCGTTTCTCCATTGGGTTGTTTCTGCGAGTTCCGTGTATGGCACATGGTGGCAAGCCCAAGTCTGCCCTTCGGACAGGTGGTCAAGGAGATGCTGTTTCCTTCTGCCTGCCGTCTGCCCAGACTCCTTCCTTAGAGTGCAGCACGCGCCCCTGCCCTTCTTATCCCCTCATGTCTCCTTTGCACCAAGCTTCCATCTCTCCGTACAGGGAGCCGGTGACCCTTGTCTTGCCACCGGCCTGCTGTTCGCGCCATGGCAGGCTATCCTGCTTACCGAGCGAATCCCGACCCCAAAGCCAACGGCTCCTTCTCTTCCCTGGGGGCGGCGTGTTGTGCCTACCCCACACTTGCTCCTGGGGAGAGTGGTGACAGACATGTGCAACCATGCTTCTCTCTCAGGCAGAGGGGATTCTAGGGCAAAGAGAATTTCGCTCCATGCTGGTATATTCCACCGTGCTGCGGAGACTATCTTAGGCAAGCAGCAGCAGCGTTCCCAAACGAACTCTGATTTCCCAACGAATGCTGTGCTTTCCTAGGGGAGAAGCCCAGGCAAAGAGGCTTTTCGCGTTTCCCGACCCTAAGGCCAACGGCTCCTTCTCTTCCCCGACTCTGATTTCCCAAAAATGCTGTGCTTTCCCAGCGGCGATGCCCCAGCAAAGAGGCTTTCGCTCTATGCTGGTTTCTCCCATCGTGATGCGAATACTAGGCTAAGGCAAGCAACGAAAGCAGCCCACAGAACCGACTGTGATTTCCCAGCGACAGCTATGCTGTCGCAGTGGTTTTCAGTTTGGCGCGAACCGCACTTCGCTGCTGCTTCCTCAGTAAGGCTTTGGTCGTTCGCTCTTCGCGTAAGGGAAGAAGAGCCGCGGGAGAGCTGTTTCATCTTGGGCTTTGAGTTCCCGAGCTCCAAGTTCGCGCCCGGGGTTCACCTTGCTAAGCCGAACTAAGCAGACACAGACACCACCATGCAGCAGCGTGTGGGGCCTAGCATGGCACTCTATGCCTATTACCATCTCCTGGCGTAGGTAAGGCTTTTCCTTTTGCTCCGGCGCTCCGGCAGACTCTGGGCCTAGGCCAGTGCCCTCACCACAGGAGAGAGGAGGCGACAGGATCCCTGCACACTGCCCTTGCACTGGGATGGGGTACTGTGGGGGACGGTCTCCACTCCTTCCATGGCACACCCCCTTCCACCGACAACACTGCCACATCTTGGTGGAAGACAGCATCTGACTGCCCGTTTCTCCATGGGGTTGTTTCTGCGAGTTCCGAGTACGGCACCTGGTGGCAATGCCAAGGCTTCCCTTGCGACATGTGGTCAAAGAGATTCTGTCCCCTTCTGCCTGCTTTCTGCCCAGATTCCATCCTCAGAGTGGAGCACACGCCCCTGCCCTAGTCGTCCCCTCATGTCTCCTTCCCATCCAGGCTTCCATCTCTTGGCACAGGCAGCGGGTAACACTTGTATTGCCTCCGACCTGCTGTTCCTGCCACGGCAGGCTCTCCTAATTCCCGAGCATTTCCCGACCCCAGGGCCAAGGACTCCTTCTCTTCCCCGGGGGCGGCGTGTTGCGCCTTCCCCACACTTGCTCCTGGGGTGCGCGGTGACAGACGTGTGCAACCATGCTTCTCTCTCAGGCAGAGGGGATGCAAGGGCAAAGAGTATTTCGTTCCATGAGGGAATCTTCCACCGTGCTGCGGAGACTAGCTCAGGCAAACAGAAGCAGCATCCCAACACCTAACTCTGATTTCCCAACGAATACTGTGCTTTCCCAGGGGAGACGCCCAGGCAAAGAGGCTTTCGCTGTATGCCGGGTTTCTCCCACCGCCTGACTTGGCTCAGGCAAGCAGCAGCAGCCCGCAGAACATTTCTCAGCGCATGCTGTGCTTCCGCAGAGTCTTTGGCTTGGAGCGAACAGCACTTCGCCGCTGCTTCCTCAGCAAGGCTTCAGTCGCGTCAGGGAAGAAGAGCTGCGGGAGAGCTGGTGCCAATTGGGCCCTGATTTCCCGGGCTCCATGTTCGCGTCCTGGGTTCACCCTGCCAGGCCGAACTAAGCAGACACAGCCACAACCGTGCAGTGGCGTGTGTAGCTAAGGATGGCACTCTAGGCACCCTACCATCTCCCGGTGTAGGCATCGCTTGGCCTTTTACTCTGGCGCTCAGGCGGACTCGCGGACTAGGCCAGTGCTTTCCCCACAGGAAAGGAGAGGTGACAGGATCCCTGTACACCGCCCGTGCACTGAATAGGGAGCTTTGGGGGACTGTCCCCACTCCTTCCCTTTAAACCCCCTGCTTCCTCCAAGCTTCCACATCCTGGAGGAAGACGGCATCTGATGGCCAGTTCTTTCTGGGAGTTTTTTCTCGAGTTCAGGGTAGGCGCCTGGTGGCAAGCCCATGTCTCCACCAAGGACAGGTGACCAAGGAGCTGCTGAGATCTCCTTGGGCCCAAAGGCTCGGGGCAGGCATGCTTTCTGCCCAGACTCCTTCCTCAGAGTGGAGCCCTTTCCCCTGCCCTAATCGTGCCCTCTGGTCTCTTTAGCAGCCAGGGTTCCGTCGCTCTGCAGTGACAGACATGTCCCTTTCCTTAAAAATCTTTCCGCAGGCGCCACTGCGCTTCTCTCTCAGGCAGAGGGGATGCCCAGGCCAAGTGGATTTCGCTCCATGCGGGTTTATTACACCGTGTGGTGGAGACGAGCTCCGGCAAGCAGCACGCAGCATCCCACTCTGATTTCCCAAAGAATGCTGTGCTTTCCCAGAGGGGATGCCCCGGCAAAGAGGCTTTCGCTCTATGCGGGCTTCTCCCATCGTGCTGCGAATACTAGGCTAAGGCAAGCAACGAAAGCAGCCCACAGAACCGACTGTGATTTCCCAGCGACAGCTATGCTGTCGCAGAGGTTTTCAGCTTGGCGCGAACCGCACTTCGCTACTGCTTTCTCAGCAAGGCCTTTTCTTTCGATCTGTCGCAGCAGGGTGGTACAGCCGCGGGAGAGCTGGTGCCTCCTGGGCCTTGCGTTCCCGGGCTCCAAGTTCACGCACTAAGTTCACCTTGCTAAGCCTAACTAAGCAGACACAGTCACCAACCTGCAGCAGCCTGCGTGGCCTAGCATGGCACTCTATGCCTATTACCATCTCCTGGAGTAGGTAAGGCTTTTCCTTTTGCTCCGGCGCTCCGGCAGACTCTGGGCCTAGGCCAGTGTCTTCACCACAGGAGAGAGGCCGCCACAGGATCCCTGTACACGGCCCGTGCACTGGGATGGGGTACTGTGGGGAACTGTCTCCACTCCTTCCCTGGCACAACCCCTGCCACCCACATCGCTGCCATATCTTGGTGGAAGACGGCATCTGACTGTCCGTTTCTCCATTGGGTTGTTTCTGCGAGTTCCGTGTATGGCACATGGTGGCAAGACCAAGTCTGCCCTTCGGACAGGTGGTCAAGGAGATGCTGTTTCCTTCTGCCTGCCGTCTGCCCAGACTCCTTCCTTAGAGTGCAGCACGCGCCCCTGCCCTTCTTATCCCCTCATGTCTCCTTTGCACCAAGCTTCCATCTCTCCGTACAGGGAGCCGGTGACCCTTGTCTTGCCACCGGCCTGCTGTTCGCGCCATGGCAGGCTATCCTGCTTACCGAGCGATTCCCGACCCCAAAGCCAACGGCTCCTTCTCTTCCCTGGGGGCGGCGTGTTGCGCCTACCCCACACTTGCTCCTGGGGAGCGTGGTGACAGACATGTGCAACCATGCTTCTCTCTCAGGCAGAGGGGATTCTAGGGCAAAGAGAATTTCGCTCCATGCTGGTATATTCCACCGTGCTGCGGAGACTATCTTAGGCAAGCAGCAGCAGCGTTCCCAAACGAACTCTGATTTCCCAACGAATGCTGTGCTTTCCTAGGGGAGAAGCCCAGGCAAAGAGGCTTTTCGCGTTTCCCGACCCTAAGGCCAACGGCTCCTTCTCTTCCCCGACTCTGATTTCCCAAAAATGCTGTGCTTTCCCAGCGGCGATGCCCCAGCAAAGAGGCTTTCGCTCTATGCTGGTTTCTCCCATCGTGCTGCGAATACTAGGCTAAGGCAAGCAACGAAAGCAGCCCACAGAACCGACTGTGATTTCCCAGCGACAGCTATGCTGTCGCAGAGGTTTTCAGTTTGGCGCGAACCGCACTTCGCTGCTGCTTCCTCAGTAAGGCTTTGGTCGTTCGCTCTTCGCGGAAGGGAAGAAGAGCCGCGGGAGAGCTGTTTCATCTTGGGCTTTGAGTTCCCGAGCTCCAAGTTCGCGCCCGGGGTTCACCTTGCTAAGCCGAACTAAGCAGACACAGACAACACCCTGCAGCAGCGTGTGGGGCCTAGCATGGCACTCTATACCTATTACCATCTCCTGGCGTAGGTAAGGCTTTTCCTTTTGCTCCGGCGCTCCAGCAGACTCTGGGCCTAGGCCAGTGCCCTCACCACAGGAGAGAGGAGGCGACAGGATCCCTGCACACTGCCCTTGCACTGGGATGGGGTACTGTGGGGGACGGTCTCCACTCCTTCCCTGGCACACCCCCTTCCACCGACAACGCTGCCACATCTTGGTGGAAGACAGCATCTGACTGCCCTTTTCTCCATGGGGTTGTTTCTGCGAGTTCCGAGTACGGCACCTGGTGGCAATGCCAAGGCTTCCCTTGCGACATGTGGTCAAAGAGATTCTGTCCCCTTCTGCCTGCTTTCTGCCCAGATTCCATCCTCAGAGTGGAGCACACGCCCCTGCCCTAGTCGTCCCTTCATGTCTCCTTCCCATCCAGGCTTCCATCTCTAGGCACAGGGAGCGGGTAACACTTGTATTGCCTCCGACCTGCTGTTCCTGCCACGGCAGGCTATCCTAATTCCCGAGCATTTCCCGACCCCAGGGCCAAGGACTCCTTCTCTTCCCCGGGGGCGGCGTGTTGCGCCTTCCCCACACTTGCTCCTGGGGTGCGCGGTGACAGACGTGTGCAACCATGCTTCTCTCTCAGGCAGAGGGGATGCAAGGGCAAAGAGTATTTCGTTCCATGAGGGAATCTTCCACCGTGCTGCGGAGACTAGCTCAGGCAAACAGAAGCAGCATCCCAACACCTAACTCTGATTTCCCAACGAATACTGTGCTTTCCCAGGGGAGACGCCCAGGCAAAGAGGCTTTGCTGTATGCCGGGTTTCTCCCACCGCCTGACTTGGCTCAGGCAAGCAGCAGCAGCCCGCAGAACATTTCTCAGCGCATGCTGTGCTTCCGCAGAGTCTTTGGCTTGGAGCGAACAGCACTTCGCCGCTGCTTCCTCAGCAAGGCTTCAGTCGCGTCAGGGAAGAAGAGCTGCGGGAGAGCTGGTGCCAATTGGGCCCTGATTTCCCGGGCTCCATGTTCGCGTCCTGGGTTCACCCTGCCAGGCCGAACTAAGCAGACACAGCCACAACCGTGCAGTGGCGTGTGTAGCTAAGGATGGCACTCTAGGCACCCTACCATCTCCCGGTGTAGGCATCGCTTGGCCTTTTACTCTGGCGCTCAGGCGGACTCGCGGACTAGGCCAGTGCTTTCCCCACAGGAAAGGAGAGGTGACAGGATCCCTGTACACCGCCCGTGCACTGAATAGGGAGCTTTGGGGGACTGTCTCCACTCCTTCCATTTAAACCCCCTGCTTCCTCCAAGCTTCCACATCCTGGAGGAAGACGGCATCTGATGGCCAGTTCTTTCTGGGAGTTTTTTCTCGAGTTCAGGGTAGGCGCCTGGTGGCAAGCCCATGTCTCCACCAAGGACAGGTGACCAAGGAGCTGCTGAGATCTCCTTGGGCCCAAAGGCTCGGGGCAGGCATGCTTTCTGCCCAGACTCCTTCCTCAGAGTGGAGCCCTTTCCCCTGCCCTAATCGTGCCCTCTGGTCTCTTTAGCAGCCAGGGTTCCGTCGCTCTGCAGTGACAGACATGTCCCTTTCCTTAAAAATCTTTCCACAGGCGCCACTGCGCTTCTCTCTCAGGCAGAGGGGATGCCCAGGCCAAGTGGATTTCGCTCCATGCGGGTTTATTACACCGTGCGGTGGAGACTAGCTCCGGCAAGCAGCAGGCAGCATCCCACAGACCCGACTCTGATTTCCCAAAGAATGCTGTGGTTTCCCAGAGGGGATGCCCCGGCAAAGAGGCTTTCGCTCTATTCGGGCTTCTCCCATCGTGCTGCGAATACTAGGCTAAGGCAAGCAACGAAAGCAGCCCACAGAACCGACTGTGATTTCCCAGCGACAGCTATGCTGTCGCAGAGGTTTTCAGCTTGGCGCGAAGCGCACTTCGCTACTGCTTTCTCACCAAGGCCTTTTCTTTCGATCTGTCGCAGCAGGGTGGTACAGCCGCGGGAGAGCTGGTGCCTCCTGGGCCTTGCGTTCCCGGGCTCCAAGTTCACGCACTAAGTTCACCTTGCTAAGCCTAACTAAGCAGACACAGTCACCAACCTGCAGCAGCCTGCGTGGCCTAGCATGGCACTCTATGCCTATTACCATCTCCTGGAGTAGGTAAGGCTTTTCCTTTTGCTCCGGCGCTCCGGCAGACTCTGGGCCTAGGCCAGTGTCTTCACCACAGGAGAGAGGCCGCCACAGGATCCCTGTACACGGCCCGTGCACTGGGATGGGGTACTGTGGGGAACTGTCTCCACTCCTTCCCTGGCACAACCCCTGCCACCCACATCGCTGCCATATCTTGGTGGAAGACGGCATCTGACTGTCCGTTTCTCCATTGGGTTGTTTCTGCGAGTTCCGTGTATGGCACATGGTGGCAAGACCAAGTCTGCCCTTCGGACAGGTGGTCAAGGAGATGCTGTTTCCTTCTGCCTGCCGTCTGCCCAGACTCCTTCCTTAGAGTGCAGCACGCGCCCCTGCCCTTCTTATCCCCTCATGTCTCCTTTGCACCAAGCTTCCATCTCTCCGTACAGGGAGCCGGTGACCCTTGTCTTGCCACCGGCCTGCTGTTCGCGCCATGGCAGGCTATCCTGCTTACCGAGCGATTCCCGACCCCAAAGCCAACGGCTCCTTCTCTTCCCTGGGGGCGGCGTGTTGCGCCTACCCCACACTTGCTCCTGGGGAGCGTGGTGACAGACATGTGCAACCATGCTTCTCTCTCAGGCAGAGGGGATTCTAGGGCAAAGAGAATTTCGCTCCATGCTGGTATATTCCACCGTGCTGCGGAGACTATCTTAGGCAAGCAGCAGCAGCGTTCCCAAACGAACTCTGATTTCCCAACGAATGCTGTGCTTTCCTAGGGGAGAAGCCCAGGCAAAGAGGCTTTTCGCGTTTCCCGACCCTAAGGCCAACGGCTCCTTCTCTTCCCCGACTCTGATTTCCCAAAAATGCTGTGCTTTCCCAGCGGCGATGCCCCAGCAAAGAGGCTTTCGCTCTATGCTGGTTTCTCCCATCGTGCTGCGAATACTAGGCTAAGGCAAGCAACGAAAGCAGCCCACAGAACCGACTGTGATTTCCCAGCGACAGCTATGCTGTCGCAGTGGTTTTCAGTTTGGCGCGAACCGCACTTCGCTGCTGCTTCCTCAGTAAGGCTTTGGTCGTTCGCTCTTCGCGGAAGGGAAGAAGAGCCGCGGGAGAGCTGTTTCATCTTGGGCTTTGAGTTCCCGAGCTCCAAGTTCGCGCCCGGGGTTCACCTTGCTAAGCCCAACTAAGCAGACACAGACACCACCCTGCAGCAGCGTGTGGGGCCTAGCATGGCACTCTATGCCTATTACCATCTCCTGGCGTAGGTAAGGCTTTTCCTTTTGCTCCGGCGCTCCGGCAGACTCTGGGCCTAGGCCAGTGCCCTCACCACAGGAGAGAGGAGGCGACAGGATCCCTGCACACTGCCCTTGCACTGGGATGGGGTACTGTGGGGGACGGTCTCCACTCCTTCCCTGGCACACCCCCTTCCACCGACAACGCTGCCACATCTTGGTGGAAGACAGCATCTGACTGCCCTTTTCTCCATGGGGTTGTTTCTGCGAGTTCCGAGTACGGCACCTGGTGGCAATGCCAAGGCTTCCCTTGCGACATGTGGTCAAAGAGATTCTGTCCCCTTCTGCCTGCTTTCTGCCCAGATTCCATCCTCAGAGTGGAGCACACGCCCCTGCCCTAGTCGTCCCTTCATGTCTCCTTCCCATCCAGGCTTCCATCTCTAGGCACAGGGAGCGGGTAACACTTGTATTGCCTCCGACCTGCTGTTCCTGCCACGGCAGGCTCTCCTAATTCCCGAGCATTTCCCGACCCCAGGGCCAAGGACTCCTTCTCTTCCCCGGGGGCGTTGTGTTGCGCCTTCCCCACACTTGCTCCTGGGGTGCGCGGTGACAGACGTGTGCAACCATGCTTCTCTCTCAGGCAGAGGGGATGCAAGGGCAAAGAGTATTTCGTTCCATGAGGGAATCTTCCACCGTGCTGCGGAGACTAGCTCAGGCAAACAGAAGCAGCATCCCAACACCTAACTCTGATTTCCCAACGAATACTGTGCTTTCCCAGGGGAGACGCCCAGGCAAAGTGGCTTTCGCTGTATGCCGGGTTTCTCCCACCGCCTGACTTGGCTCAGGCAAGCAGCAGCAGCCCGCAGAACATTTCTCAGCGCATGCTGTGCTTCCGCAGAGTCTTTGGCTTGGAGCGAACAGCACTTCGCCGCTGCTTCCTCAGCAAGGCTTCAGTCGCGTCAGGGAAGAAGAGCTGCGGGAGAGCTGGTGCCAATTGGGCCCTGATTTCCCGGGCTCCATGTTCGCGTCCTGGGTTCACCCTGCCAGGCCGAACTAAGCAGACACAGCCACAACCGTGCAGTGGCGTGTGTAGCTAAGGATGGCACTCTAGGCACCCTACCATCTCCCGGTGTAGGCATCGCTTGGCCTTTTACTCTGGTGCTCAGGCGGACTCACGGACTAGGCCAGTGCTTTCCCCACAGGAAAGGAGAGGTGACAGGATCCCTGTACACCGCCCGTGCACTGAATAGGGAGCTTTGGGGGACTGTCCCCACTCCTTCCCTTTAAACCCCCTGCTTCCTCCAAGCTTCCACATCCTGGAGGAAGACGGCATCTGATGGCCAGTTCTTTCTGGGAGTTTTTTCTCGAGTTCAGGGTAGGCGCCTGGTGGCAAGCCCATGTCTCCACCAAGGACAGGTGACCAAGGAGCTGCTGAGATCTCCTTGGGCCCAAAGGCTCGGGGCAGGCATGCTTTCTACCCAGACTCCTTCCTCAGAGTGGAGCCCTTTCCCCTGCCCTAATCGTGCCCTCTGGTCTCTTTAGCAGCCAGGGTTCCGTCACTCTGCAGTGACAGACATGTCCCTTTCCTTTAAAATCTTTCCACAGGCGCCACTGCGCTTCTCTCTCAGGCAGAGGGGATGCCCAGGCCAAGTGGATTTCGCTCCATGCGGGTTTATTACACCGTGTGGTGGAGACGAGCTCCGGCAAGCAGCACGCAGCATCCCACTCTGATTTCCCAAAGAATGCTGTGCTTTCCCAGAGGGGATGCCCCGGCAAAGAGGCTTTCGCTCTATGCGGGCTTCTCCCATCGTGCTGCGAATACTAGGCTAAGGCAAGCAACGAAAGCAGCCCACAGAACCGACTGTGATTTCCCAGCGACAGCTATGCTGTCGCAGAGGTTTTCAGTTTGGCGCGAACCGCACTTCGCTACTGCTTCCTCAGTAAGGCTTTGGTCGTTCGCTCTTCGCGGCAGGGAAGAATGGCCGCGGGAGAGCTGTTTCATCTTGGGCTTTGAGTTCCCGAGCTCCAAGTTAGCGCCCGGGGTTCACCTTGCTAAGCCGAACTAAGCAGACCCAGACACCACCCTGCAGCAGCGTGTGGGGCCTAGCATGGCACTCTATGCCTATTACCATCTCCTGGAGTAGGTAAGGCTTTTCCTTTTGCTCCGGCGCTCCGTCAGACTCTGGGCCTAGGCCAGTGTCTTCACCACAGGAGAGAGGAGGCCACAGGATCCCTGCACACTGCCCGTGCACTGGGATGGGGTACTGTGGGGGACGGTCTACACTCCTTCCCTGGCACAACCCCTGCCACCCTCATCGCTGCCATATCTTGGTGGAAGACGGCATCTGACTGTCCGTTTCTCCATTGGGTTGTTTCTGCGAGTTCCGTGTATGGCACATGGTGGCAAGCCCAAGTCTGCCCTTCGGACAGGTGGTCAAGGAGATGCTGTTCCTTCTGCCTGCCTTCTGCCCAGACTCCTTCCTTAGAGTGCAGCACGCGCCCCTGCCCTTCTTATCCCCTCATGTCTCCTTTGCACCAAGCTTCCATCTCTCCGTACAGGGAGCCGGTGACCCTTGTCTTGCCACCGGCCTGCTGTTCGCGCCATGGCAGGCTATCCTGCTTACCGAGCGATTCCCGACCCCAAAGCCAACGGCTCCTTCTCTTCCCTGGGGGCGCCGTGTTGCGCCTACCCCACACTTGTTCCTGGGGAGCGTGGTGACAGACATGTGCAACCATGATTCTCTCTCAGGCAGAGGGGATTCTAGGGCAAAGAGAATTTCGCTCCATGCTGGTATATTCCACCGTGCTGCGGAGACTATCTTAGGCAAGCAGCAGCAGCGTTCCCAAACGAACTCTGATTTCCCAACGAATGCTGTGCTTTCCTAGGGGAGAAGCCCAGGCAAAGAGGCTTTTCGCGTTTCCCGACCCTAAGGCCAACGGCTCCTTCTCTTCCCCGACTCTGATTTCCCAAAAATGCTGTGCTTTCCCAGCGGCGATGCCCCAGCAAAGAGGCTTTCGCTCTATGCTGGTTTCTCCCATCGTGCTGCGAATACTAGGCTAAGGCAAGCAACGAAAGCAGCCCACAGAACCGACTGTGATTTCCCAGCGACAGCTATGCTGTCGCAGAGGTTTTCAGTTTGGCGCAAACCGCACTTCGCTACTGCTTTTTCAGCAAGGCCTTTTCTTTCGATCTGTCGCAGCAGGGTGGTACAGCGGCGGGAGAGCTGGTGCCTCTTGGGCCTTGCGTTCCCGGGCTCCAAGTTCACGCACTAAGTTCACCTTGCTAAGCCTAACTAAGCAGACACAGTCACCAACCTGCAGCTGCCTGCGTGGCCTAGCATGGCACTCTATGCCTATTACCATCTCCTGGCGTAGGTAAGGCTTTTCCTTTTGCTCCGGCAGACTCTGGGCCTAGGCCAGTGTCTTCACCACAGGAGAGAGGCCGCCACAAGATCCCTGTACACGGCCCGTGCACTGGGATGGGGTAGTGTGGGGGACGGTCTCCACTCCTGCCCTGGCACACCCCCTTCCACCCCCAACGCTGCCACATCTTGTTGGAAGACAGCATCTGACTGCCCGTTTCTCTATGGGGTTGTTTCTGCGAGTTCCGAGTACGGCACCTGGTGGTAATGCCAAGGCTTCCCTTGCGACATGTGGTCAAAGAGATTCTGTCCCCTTCTGCCTGCTTTCTGCCCAGATTCCATCCTCAGAGTGGAGCACACGCCCCTGCCCTAGTCGTCCCCTCATGTCTCCTTCCCATCCAGGCTTCCATCTCTAGGCACAGGGAGCGGGTAACACTTGTATTGCCTCCGACCTGCTGTTCCTGCCACGGCAGGCTATCCTAATTCCCGAGCATTTCCCGACCCCAGGGCCAAGGATTCCTTCTCTTCCCCGGGGACGGCGTGTTGCGCCTTCCCCACAATTGCTCCTGGGGTGCGCGGTGACAGACGTGTGCAACCATGCTTCTCTCTCAGGCAGAGGGGATGCAAGGGCAAAGAGTATTTCGTTCCATGAGGGAATCTTCCACCGTGCTGCGGAGACTAGCTCAGGCAAACAGAAGCAGCATCCCAACACCAAACTCTGATTTCCCAACGAATACTGTGCTTTCCCTGGTGAGACGCCCAGGCAAAGAGGCTTTCGCTGTATGCCGGGTTTCTCCCACCGCCTGACTTGGCTCAGGCAAGCAGCAGCAGCCCGCAGAACATTTCTCAGCGCATGCTGTGCTTCCGCAGAGTCTTTGGCTTGGAGCGAACAGCACTTCGCCGCTGCTTCCTCAGCAAGGCTTCAGTCGCGGCAGGGAAGAAGAGCTGCGTGAGAGCTGGTGCCAATTGGGCCCTGATTTCCCGGGCTCCATGTTCGCGTCCTGGGTTCACCCTGCCATGCCGAACTAAGCAGACACAGCCACAACCGTGCAGTGGCGTGTGTAGCTAAGGATGGCACTCTAGGCACCCTACCATCTCCCGGTGTAGGCATCGCTTGGCCTTTTACTCTGGCGCTCAGGCGGACTCGCGGACTAGGCCAGTGCTTTCCCCACAGGAAAGGAGAGGTGACAGGATCCCTGTACACCGCCCGTGCACTGAATAGGGAGCTTTGGGGGACTGTCCCCACTCCTTCCCTTTAAACCCCCTGCTTCCTCCAAGCTTCCACATCCTGGAGGAAGACGGCATCTGATGGCCAGTTCTTTCTGGGTGTTTTTTCTCGAGTTCAGGTTAGGCGCCTGGTGGCAAGCCCATGTCTCCACCAAGGACAGGTGACCAAGGAGCTGCTGAGATCTCCTTGGGCCCAAAGGCTCGGGGCAGGCATGCTTTCTGCCCAGACTCCTTCCTCAGATTGGAGCCCTTTCCCCTGCCCTAATCGTGCCCTCTGGTCTCTTTAGCAGCCAGGGTTCCGTCGCTCTGCAGTGACAGACATGTCCCTTTCCTTAAAAATCTTTCCACAGGCGCCACTGCGCTTCTCTCTCAGGCAGAGGGGATGCCCAGGCCAAGTGGATGTCGCTCCATGCGGGTTTATTACACCGTGTGGTGGAGACGAGCTCCGGCAAGCAGCACGCAGCATCCCACTCTGATTTCCCAAAGAATGCTGTGCTTTCCCAGAGGAGATGCCCCGCAAAGAGGCTTTCGCTCTATGCGGGCTTCTCCCATCGTGCTGCGAATACTAGGCTAAAGCAAGCAACGAAAGCAGCCCACAGAACCGACTGTGATTTCCCAGCGACAGCTATGCTGTCGCAGAGGTTTTCAGCTTGGAGCGAACCGCACTTCGCTAATGCTTTCTCAGCAAGGCCTTTTCTTTCCATCTGTCGCAGCAGGGTTGTACAGCCGCGGGAGAGCTGGTGCCTCTTGGGCCTTGCGTTCCCGGGCTCCAAGTTCACGCACTAAGTTCACCTTGCTAAACCTGACTAAGCAGACACAGTCAACAACCTGCAGCAGCCCGCGTGGCCTAGCATGGCACTCTATGCCTATTACCATCTCCTGGCGTAGGTAAGGCTTTTCCTTTTGCTCCGGCGCTCCGGCAGACTCTGGGCCTAGGCCAGTGTCTTCTCCACAGGTGAGAGGCCGCCACAGAATCCCTGTACACGGCCCGTGCACTGGGATGGTGTACTGTGGGGAACTGTCTCCACTCCTTCCCTGGCACAACCCCTGCCACCCACATCGCTGCCGTATCTTGGTGGAAGACGGCATCTGACTGTCCGTTTCTCCATTGGGTTGTTTCTGCGAGTTCCGTGTATGGCACATGGTGGCAAGCCCAAGTCTGCCCTTCGGACAGGTGGTCAAGGAGATGCTGTTTCCTTCTGCCTGCCTTCTGCCCAGACTCCTTCCTTAGAGTGCAGCACGCGCCCCTGCCCTTCTTATCCCCTCATGTCTCCTTTGCACCAAGCTTCCACCTCTCCGTACAGGGAGCCGGTGACCCTTGTCTTGCCACCGGCCTGCTGTTCGCGCCATGGCAGGCTATCCTGTTTACCGAGCGATTCCCGACCCCAAAGCCAACGGCTCCTTCTCTTCCCTGGGGGCGCCGTGTTGCGCCTACCCCACACTTGCTCCTGGGGAGCGTGGTGACAGACATGTGCAACCATGCTTCTCTCTCAGGCAGAGGGGATTCTAGGGCAAAGAGAATTTCGCTCCATGCTGGTATATTCCACCGTGCTGCGGAGACTATCTTAGGCAAGCAGCAGCAGCGTTCCCAAACGAACTCTGATTTCCCAACGAATGCTGTGCTTTCCTAGGGGAGAAGCCCAGGCAAAGAGGCTTTTCGCGTTTCCCGACCCTAAGGCCAACGGCTCCTTCTCTTCCCCCAATCTGATTTCCCAAAAATGCTGTGCTTTCTCAGCGGCGATGCCCCAGCAAAGAGGCTTTCGCTCTATGCTGGTTTCTCCCATCGTGCTGCGAATACTAGGCTAAGGCAAGCAACGAAAGCAGCCCACAGAACCGACTGTGATTTCCCAGCGACAGCTATGCTGTCGCAGAGGTTTTCAGTTTGGCGCGAACCGCACTTCGCTACTGCTTCCTCAGTAAGACTTTGGTCGTTCGCTCTTCGCGGCAGGGAAGAATGGCCGCGGGAGAGCTGTTTCATCTTGGTCTTTGAGTTCCCGAGCTCCAAGTTAGCGCCCGGGGTTCACCTTGCTAAGCCGAACTAAGCAGACCCAGACACCACCCTGCAGCAGCGTGTGGGGCCTAGCATGGCACTCTATGCCTATTACCATCTCATGGAGTAGGTAAGGCTTTTCCTTTTGCTCCGGCGCTCCGTCAGACTCTGGGCCTAGGCCAGTGTCTTCACCACAGGAGAGAGGAGGCCACAGGATCCCTGCACACTGCCCGTGCACTGGGATGGGGTACTGTGGGGGACGGTCTCCACTCCTTCCCTGGCACAACCCCTGCCACCCTCATCGCTGCCATATCTTGGTGGAAGACGGCATCTGACTGTCCGTTTCTCCATTGGGTTGTTTCTGCGAGTTCCGTGTATGGCACATGGTGGCAAGCCCAAGTCTGCCCTTCGGACAGGTGGTCAAGGAGATGCTGTTTCCTTCTGCCTGCCTTCTGCCCAGACTCCTTCCTTAGAGTGCAGCACGCGCCCCTGCCCTTCTTATCCCCTCATGTCTCCTTTGCACCAAGCTTCCATCTCTCCGTACAGGGAGCCGGTGACCCTTGTCTTGCCACCGGCCTGCTGTTCGCGCCATGGCAGGCTATCCTGCTTACCGAGCGATTCCCGACCCCAAAGCCAACGGCTCCTTCTCTTCCCTGGGGGCGGCGTGTTGCGCCTACCCCACACTTGTTCCTGGGGAGCGTGTTGACAGACATGTGCAACCATGATTCTCTCTCAGGCAGAGGGGATTCTAGGGCAAAGAGAATTTCGCTCCATGCTGGTATATTCCACCGTGCTGCGGAGACTATCTTAGGCAAGCAGCAGCAGCGTTCCCAAACGAACTCTGATTTCCCAACGAATTCTGTGCTTTCCTAGGGGAGAAGCCCAGGCAAAGAGGCTTTTCGCGTTTCCCGACCCTAAGGCCAACGGCTCCTTCTCTTCCCCGACTCTGATTTCCCAAAAATGCTGTGCTTTCCCAGCGGCGATGCCCCAGCAAAGAGGCTTTCGCTCTATGCTGGTTTCTCCCATCGTGCTGCGAATACTAGGCTAAGGCAAGCAACGAAAGCAGCCCACAGAACCGACTGTGATTTCCCAGCGACAGCTATGCTGTCGCAGAGGTTTTCAGTTTGGCGCGAACCGCACTTCGCTACTGCTTTTTCAGCAAGGCCTTTTCTTTCGATCTGTCGCAGCAGGGTGGTACAGCCGCGGGAGAGCTGGTGCCTCTTGGGCCTTGCGTTCCCGGGCTCCAAGTTCACGCACTAAGTTCACCTTGCTAAGCCTAACTAAGCAGACACAGTCACCAACCTGCAGCTGCCTGCGTGGCCTAGCATGGCACTCTATGCCTATTACCATCTCCTGGCGTAGGTAAGGCTTTTCCTTTTGCTCCGGCAGACTCTGGGCCTAGGCCAGTGTCTTCACCACAGGAGAGAGGCCGCCACAAGATCCCTGTACACGGCCCGTGCAGTGGGATGGGGTAGTGTGGGGGACGGTCTCCACTCCTGCCCTGGCACACCCCCTTCCACCCCCAACGCTGCCACATCTTGTTGGAAGACAGCATCTGACTGCCCGTTTCTCCATGGGGTTGTTTCTGCGAGTTCCGAGTACGGCACCTGGTGGTAATGCCAAGGCTTCCCTTGCGACATGTGGTCAAAGAGATTCTGTCCCCTTCTGCCTGCTTTCTGCCCAGATTCCATCCTCAGAGTGGAGCACACGCCCCTGCCCTAGTCGTCCCCTCATGTCTCCTTCCCATCCAGGCTTCCATCTCTAGGCACAGGGAGCGGGTAACACTTGTATTGCCTCCGACCTGCTGTTCCTGCCACGGCAGGCTATCCTAATTCCCGAGCATTTCCCGACCCCAGGGCCAAGGATTCCTTCTCTTCCCCGGGGACGGCGTGTTGCGCCTTCCCCACAATTGCTCCTGGGGTGCGCGGTGACAGACGTGTGCAACCATGCTTCTCTCTCAGGCAGAGGGGATGCAAGGGCAAAGAGTATTTCGTTCCATGAGGGAATCTTCCACCGTGCTGCGGAGACTAGCTCAGGCAAACAGAAGCAGCATCCCAACACCTAACTCTGATTTCCCAACGAATACTGTGCTTTCCCAGGGGAGACGCCCAGGCAAAGAGGCTTTCGCTGTATGCCGGGTTTCTCCCACCGCCTGACTTGGCTCAGGCAAGCAGCAGCAGCCCGCAGAACATTTCTCAGCGCATGCTGTGCTTCCGCAGAGTCTTTGGCTTGGAGCGAACAGCACTTCGCCGCTGCTTCCTCAGCAAGGCTTCAGTCGCGGCAGGGAAGAAGAGCTGCGTGAGAGCTGGTGCCAATTGGGCCCTGATTTCCCGGGCTCCATGTTCGCGTCCTGGGTTCACCCTGCCATGCCGAACTAAGCAGACACAGCCACAACCGTGCAGTGGCGTGTGTAGCTAAGGATGGCACTCTAGGCACCCTACCATCTCCCGGTGTAGGCATCGCTTGGCCTTTTACTCTGGCGCTCAGGCGGACTCGCGGACTAGGCCAGTGCTTTCCCCACAGGAAAGGAGAGGTGACAGGATCCCTGTACACCGCCCGTGCACTGAATAGGGAGCTTTGGGGGACTGTCCCCACTCCTTCCCTTTAAACCCCCTGCTTCCTCCAAGCTTCCACATCCTGGAGGAAGACGGCATCTGATGGCCAGTTCTTTCTGGGTGTTTTTTCTCGAGTTCAGGGTAGGCGCCTGGTGGCAAGCCCATGTCTCCACCAAGGACAGGTGATCAAGGAGCTGCTGAGATCTCCTTGGGCCCAAAGGCTCGGGGCAGGCATGCTTTCTGCCCAGACTCCTTCCTCAGAGTGGAGCCCTTTCCCCTGCCCTAATCGTGCCCTCTGGTCTCTTTAGCAGCCAGGGTTCCGTCGCTCTGCAGTGACAGACATGTCCCTTTCCTTAAAAATCTTTCCACAGGCGCCACTGCGCTTCTCTCTCAGGCGGAGGGGATGCCCAGGCCAAGTGATTTCGCTCCATGCGGGTTTATTACACCGTGTGGTGGAGACGAGCTCCGGCAAGCAGCACGCAGCATCCCACTCTGATTTCCCAAAGAATGCTGTGCTTTCCCAGAGGAGATGCCCCGGCAAAGAGGCTTTCGCTCTATGCGGGCTTCTCCCATCGTGCTGCGAATACTAGGCTAAGGCAAGCAACGAAAGCAGCCCACAGAACCGACTGTGATTTCCCAGCGACAGCTATGCTGTCGCAGAGGTTTTCAGTTTGGCGCGAACCGCACTTCGCTACTGCTTCCTCAGTAAGGCTTTGGTCGTTCGCTCTTCGCGGCAGGGAAGAATGGCCGCGGGAGAGCTGTTTCATCTTGGGCTTTGAGTTCCCGAGCTCCAAGTTAGCGCCCGGGGTTCACCTTGCTAACCCGAACTAAGCAGACCCAGACACCACCCTGCAGCAGCGTGTGGGGCCTAGCATGGCACTCTATGCCTATTACCATCTCCTGGCGTAGGTAAGGCTTTTCCTTTTGCTCCGGCGCTCCGTCAGACTCTGGGCCTAGGCCAGTGTCTACACCACAGGTGAGAGGCCGCCACAGGATCCCTGTACACGACCCGTGCACTGGGATGGGGTACTGTGGGGAACTGTCTCCACTCCTTCCCTGGCACAACCCCTGCCACCCACATCGCTGCCATATCTTGGTGGAAGACGGCATCTGACTGTCCGTTTCTTCATTGGGTTGTTTCTGCGAGTTCCGTGTATGGCACATGGTGGCAAGCCCAAGTCTGCCCTTCGGACAGGTGGTCAAGGAGATGCTGTTTCCTTCTGCCTGCCTTCTGCCCAGACTCCTTCCTTAGAGTGCAGCACGCGCCCCTGCCCTTCTTATCCCCTCATGTCTCCTTTGCACCAAGCTTCCATCTCTCCGTACAGGGAGCCGGTGACCCTTGTCTTGCCACCGGCCTGCTGTTCGCGCCATGGCAGGCTATCCTGCTTACCGAGCGATTCCCGACCCCAAAGCCAACGGCTCCTTCTCTTCCCTGGGGGCGGCGTGTTGCGCCTACCCCACACTTGTTCCTGGGGAGCGTGGTGACAGACATGTGCAACCATGATTCTCTCTCAGGCAGAGGGGATTCTAGGGCAAAGAGAATTTCGCTCCATGCTGGTATATTCCACCGTGCTGCGGAGACTATCTTAGGCAAGCAGCAGCAGCGTTCCCAAACGAACTCTGATTTCCCAACGAATGCTGTGCTTTCCTAGGGGAGAAGCCCAGGCAAAGAGGCTTTTCGCGTTTCCCGACCCTAAGGCCAACGGCTCCTTCTCTTCCCCGACTCTGATTTCCCAAAAATGCTGTGCTTTCCCAGCGGCGATGCCCCAGCAAAGAGGCTTTCGCTCTATGCTGGTTTCTCCCATCGTGCTGCGAATACTAGGCTAAGGCAAGCAACGAAAGCAGCCCACAGAACCGACTGTGATTTCCCAGCGACAGCTATGCTGTCGCAGAGGTTTTCAGTTTGGCGCGAACCGCACTTCGCTACTGCTTTTTCAGCAAGGCCTTTTCTTTCGATCTGTCGCAGCAGGGTGGTACAGCCGCGGGAGAGCTGGTGCCTCTTGGGCCTTGCGTTCCCGGGCTCCAAGTTCACGCACTAAGTTCACCTTGCTAAGCCTAACTAAGCAGACACAGTCACCAACCTGCAGCTGCCTGCGTGGCCTAGCATGGCACTCTATGCCTATTACCATCTCCTGGCGTAGGTAAGGCTTTTCCTTTTGCTCCGGCAGACTCTGGGCCTAGGCCAGTGTCTTCACCACAGGAGAGAGGCCGCCACAAGATCCCTGTACACGGCCCGTGCACTGGGATGGGGTAGTGTGGGGGACGGTCTCCACTCCTGCCCTGGCACACCCCGTTCCACCCCCAACGCTGCCACATCTTGTTGGAAGACAGCATCTGACTGCCCGTTTCTCCATGGGGTTGTTCCTGCGAGTTCCTAGTACGGCACCTGGTGGCAATGCCAAGGCTTCCCTTCCGACGTGTGGCCAAAGAGATGCTGTCCCCTTCTGCCTGCTTTCTGCCCAGATTCCATCCTCAGAGTGGAGCACACGCCCCTGCCCTAGTCGTCCCCTCATGTCTCCTTCCCATCCAGGCTTCCATCTCTAGGTACAGGGAGCGGGTAACACTTGTATTGCCTCCGACCTGCTGTTCCTGCCACGGCAGGCTATCCTAATTCCCGCGCATTTCCCGACCCCAGGGCCAAGGACTCCTTCTCTTCCCCGGGGGCGGCGAGTTGCGCCTTCCCCACACTTGCTCCTGGGGTGCGCGGTGACAGACGTGTGCAACCATGCTTCTCCCTCAGGCAGAGGGGATGCAAGGGCAAAGAGTATTTCGTTCCATGAGGGAATCTTCCACCGTGCTGCGGAGACTAGCTCAGGCAAACAGAAGCAGCATCCCAACACCTAACTCTGATTTCCCAACGAATACTGTGCTTTCCCAGGGGAGACGCCCAGGCAAAGAGGCTTTCGCTGTATGCCGGGTTTCTCCCACCGCCTGACTTGGCTCAGGCAAGCAGCAGCAGCCCGCAGAACATTTCTCAGCGCATGCTGTGCTTCCGCAGAGTCTTTGGCTTGGAGCGAACAGCACTTCGCCGCTGCTTCCTCAGCAAGGCTTCAGTCGCGGCAGGGAAGAAGAGCTGCGTGAGAGCTGGTGCCAATTGGGCCCTGATTTCCCGGGCTCCATGTTCGCGTCCTGGGTTCACCCTGCCAGGCCGAACTAAGCAGACACAGCCACAACCGTGCAGTGGCGTGTGTAGCTAAGGATGGCACTCTAGGCACCCTGCCATCTCCCGGTGTAGGCATCGCTTGGCCTTTTACTCTGGCGCTCAGGCGGACTCGCGGACTAGGCCAGTGCTTTCCCCACAGGAAAGGAGAGGTGACAGGATCCCTGTACACCGCCCGTGCACTGAATAGGGAGCTTTGGGGGACTGTCCCCACTCCTTCCCTTTAAACCCCCTGCTTCCTCCAAGCTTCCACATCCTGGAGGAAGACGGCATCTGATGGCCAGTTCTTTCTGGGTGTTTTTTCTCGAGTTCAGGGTAGGCGCCTGGTGGCAAGCCCATGTCTCCACCAAGGACAGGTGACCAAGGAGCTGCTGAGATCTCCTTGGGCCCAAAGGCTCGGGGCAGGCATGCTTTCTGCCCAGACTCCTTCCTCAGAGTGGAGCCCTTTCCCCTGCCCTAATCGTGCCCTCTGGTCTCTTTAGCAGCCAGGGTTCCATCGCTCTGCAGTGACAGACATGTCCCTTTCCTTAAAAATCTTTCCACAGGCGCCACTGCGCTTCTCTCTCAGGCAGAGGGGATGCCCAGGCCAAGTGGATTTCGCTCCATGCGGGTTTATTACACCGTGTGGTGGAGACGAGCTCCGGCAAGCAGCACGCAGCATCCCACTCTGATTTCCCAAAGAATGCTGTGCTTTCCCAGAGGAGATGCCCCGGCAAAGAGGCTTTCGCTCTATGCGGGCTTCTCCCATCGTGCTGCGAATACTAGGCTAAGGCAAGCAACGAAAGCAGCCCACAGAACCGACTGTGATTTCCCAGCGACAGCTATGCTGTCGCAGAGGTTTTCAGCTTGGAGCGACCGCACTTCGCTAATGCTTTCTCAGCAAGGCCTTTTCTTTCCATCTGTCGCAGCAGGGTGGTACAGCGGCGGGAGAGCTGGTGCCTCTTGGGCCTTGCGTTCCCGGGCTCCAAGTTCACGCACTAAGTTCACCTTGCTAAGCCTGACTAAGCAGACATAGTCAACAACCTGCAGCAGCCCGCGTGGCCTAGCATGGCACTCTATGCCTATTACCATCTCCTGGCGTAGGTAAGGCTTTTCCTTTTGCTCCGGCGCTCCGGCAGACTCTGGGCCTAGGCCAGTGTCTTCACCACAGGTGAGAGGCCGCCACAGAATCCCTGTACACGGCCCGTGCACTGGGATGGGGTACTGTGGGGAACTGTCTCCACTCCTTCCCTGGCACAACCCCTGCCACCCACATCGCTGCCATATCTTGGTGGAAGACGGCATCTGACTGTCCGTTTCTCCATTGGGTTGTTTCTGCGAGTTCCGTGTATGGCACATGGTGGCAAGCCCAAGTCTGCCCTTCGGACAGGTGGTCAAGGAGATGCTGTTTCCTTCTGCCTGCCTTCTGCCCAGACTCCTTCCTTAGAGTGCAGCACGCGCCCCTGCCCTTCTTATCCCCTCATGTCTCCTTTGCACCAAGCTTCCATCTCTCCGTACAGGGAGCCGGTGACCCTTGTCTTGCCACCGGCCTGCTGTTCGCGCCATGGCAGGCTATCCTGCTTACCGAGCGATTCCCGACCCCAAAGCCAACGGCTCCTTCTCTTCCCTGGGGGCGCCGTGTTGCGCCTACCCCACACTTGCTCCTGGGGAGCGTCGTGACAGACATGTGCAACCATGCTTCTCTCTCAGGCAGAGGGGATTCTAGGGCAAAGAGAATTTCGCTCCATGCTGGTATATTCCACCGTGCTGCGGAGACTATCTTAGGCAAGCAGCAGCAGCGTTCCCAAACGAACTCTGATTTCCCAACGAATGCTGTGCTTTCCTAGGGGAGAAGCCCAGGCAAAGAGGCTTTTCGCGTTTCCCGACCCTAAGGCCAACGGCTCCTTCTCTTCCCCCACTCTGATTTCCCAAAAATGCTGTGCTTTCTCAGCGGCGATGCCCCAGCAAAGAGGCTTTCGCTCTATGCTGGTTTCTCCCATCGTGCTGCGAATACTAGGCTAAGGCAAGCAACGAAAGCAGCCCACAGAACCGACTGTGATTTCCCAGCGACAGCTATGCTGTCGCAGAGGTTTTCAGTTTGGCGCGAACCGCACTTCGCTACTGCTTCCTCAGTAAGGCTTTGGTCGTTCGCTCTTCGCGGCAGGGAAGAATGGCCGCGGGAGAGCTGTTTCATCTTGGGCTTTGAGTTCCCGAGCTCCAAGTTAGCGCCCGGGTTCACCTTGCTAACCCGAACTAAGCAGACCCAGACACCACACTGCAGCAGCGTGTGTGGCCTAGCATGGCACTCTATGCCTATTACCATCTCCTGGCGTAGGTAAGGCTTTTCCTTTTGCTCCGGCGCTCCGGCAGACTCTGGGCCTAGGCCAGTGTCTTCACCACAGGTGAGAGGCCGCCACAGGATCCCTGTACACGACCCGTACACTGGGATGGGGTACTGTGGGGAACTGTCTCCACTCCTTCCCTGGCACAACCCCTGCCACCCACATCGCTGCCATATCTTGGTGGAAGACGGCATCTGACTGTCCGTTTCTCCATTGGGTTGTTTCTGCGAGTTCCGTGTATGGCACATGGTGGCAAGCCCAAGTCTGCCCTTCGGACAGGTGGTCAAGGAGATGCTGTTTCCTTCTGCCTGCCTTCTGCCCAGACTCCTTCCTTAGAGTGCAGCACGCGCCCCTGCCCTTCTTATCCCCTCATGTCTCCTTTGCACCAAGCTTCCATCTCTCCGTACAGGGAGCCGGTGACCCTTGTCTTGCCACCGGCCTGCTGTTCGCGCCATGGCAGGCTATCCTGCTTACCGAGCGATTCCCGACCCCAAAGCCAACGGCTCCTTCTCTTCCCTGGGGGTGGCGTGTTGCGCCTACCCCACACTTGTTCCTGGGGAGCGTGGTGACAGACATGTGAAACCATGATTCTCTCTCAGGCAGAGGGGATTCTAGGGCAAAGAGAATTTCGCTCCTTGCTGGTATATTCCACCGTGCTGCGGAGACTATCTTAGGCAAGCAGCAGCAGCGTTCCCAAACGAACTCTGATTTCCCAACGAATGCTGTGCTTTCCTAGGGGAGAAGCCCAGGCAAAGAGGCTTTTCGCGTTTCCCGACCCTAAGGCCAACGGCTCCTTCTCTTCCCCGACTCTGATTTCCCAAAAATGCTGTGCTTTCCCAGCGGCGATGCCCCAGCAAAGAGGCTTTCGCTCTATGCTGGTTTCTCCCATCGTGCTGCGAATACTAGGCTAAGGCAAGCAACGAAAGCAGCCCACAGAACCGACTGTGATTTCCCAGCGACAGCTATGCTGTCGCAGAGGTTTTCAGTTTGGCGCGAACCGCACTTCGCTACTGCTTTTTCAGCAAGGCCTTTTCTTTCGATCTGTCGCATTAGGGTGGTACAGCCGCGGGAGAGCTGGTGCCTCTTGGGCCTTGCGTTCCCGGGCTCCAAGTTCACGCACTAAGTTCACCTTGCTAAGCCTAACTAAGCAGACACAGTCACCAACCTGCAGCTGCCTGCGTGGCCTAGCATGGCACTCTATGCCTATTACCATCTCCTGGCGTAGGTAAGGCTTTTCCTTTTGCTCCGGCAGACTCTGGGCCTAGGCCAGTGTCTTCACCACAGGAGAGAGGCTGCCACAAGATCCCTGTACACGGCCCGTGCAGTGGGATGGGGTAGTGTGGGGGACGGTCTCCACTCCTGCCCTGGCACACCCCCTTCCACCCCCAACGCTGCCACATCTTGTTGGAAGACAGCATCTGTCTGCCCGTTTCTCCATGGGGTTGTTCATGCGAGTTCCTAGTACGGCACCTGGTGGCAATGCCAAGGCTTCCCTTCCGACGTGTGACCAAAGAGATGCTGTCCCCTTCTGCCTGCTTTCTGCCCAGATTCCATCCTCAGAGTGGAGCACACGCCCTGCCCTAGTCGTCCCCTCATGTCTCCTTCCCATCCAGGCTTCCTTCTCTAGGCACAGGGAGCGGGTAACACTTGTATTGCCTCCGACCTGCTGTTCCTGCCACGGCAGGCTCTCCTAATTCCCGAGCATTTCCCGACCCCAGGGCCAAGGACTCCTTCTCTTCCCCGGGGGCGGCGTGTTGCGCCTTCCCCACACTTGCTCCTGGGGTGCGCGGTGACAGACGTGTGCAACCATGCTTCTCCCTCAGGCAGAGGGGATGCAAGGGCAAAGAGTATTTCGTTCCATGTGGGAATCTTCCACCGTGCTGCGGAGACTAGCTCAGGCAAACAGAAGCAGCATCCCAACACCTAACTCTGATTTCCCAACGAATACTGTGCTTTCCCAGGGGAGACGCCCAGGCAAAGAGGCTTTCGCTGTATGCCGGGTTTCTCCCACCGCCTGACTTGGCTCAGGCAAGCAGCAGCAGCCCGCAGAACATTTCTCAGCGCATGCTGTGCTTCCGCAGAGTCTTTGGCTTGGAGCGAACAGCACTTCGCCGCTGCTTCCTCAGCAAGGCTTCAGTCGCGTCAGGGAAGAAGAGCTGCGGGAGAGCTGGTGCCAATTGGGCCCTGATTTCCCGGGCTCCATGTTCGCGTCCTGAGTTCACCCTGCCAGGCCGAACTAAGCAGACACAGCCACAACCGTGCAGTGGCGTGTGTAGCTAAGGATGGCACTCTAGGCACCCTACCATCTCCCGGTGTAGGCATCGCTTGGCCTTTTACTCTGGCGCTCAGGCGGACTCGCGGACTAGGCCAGTGCTTTCCCCACAGGAAAGGAGAGGTGACAGGATCCCTGTACACCGCCCGTGCACTGAATAGGGAGCTTTGGGGGACTGTCCCCACTCCTTCCCTTTAAACCCCCTGCTTCCTCCAAGCTTCCACATCCTGGAGGAAGACGGCATCTGATGGCCAGTTCTTTCTGGGTGTTTTTTCTCGAGTTCAGGGTAGGCGCCTAGTGGCAAGCCCATGTCTCCACCAAGGACAGGTGACCAAGTAGCTGCTGAGATCTCCTTGGGCCCAAAGGCTCGGGGCAGGCATGCTTTCTGCCCAGACTCCTTCCTCAGAGTGGAGCCCTTTCCCCTGCCCTAATCGTGCCCTCTGGTCTCTTTAGCAGCCAGGGTTCCGTCGCTCTGCAGTGACAGACATGTCCCTTTCCTTAAAAATCTTTCCACAGGCGCCACTGCGCTTCTCTCTCAGGCGGAGGGGATGCCCAGGCCAAGTGGATTTCGCTCCATGCGGGTTTATTACACCGTGTGGTGGAGACGAGCTCCGGCAAGCAGCACGCAGCATCCCACTCTGATTTCCCAAAGAATGCTGTGCTTTCCCAGAGGAGATGCCCCGGCAAAGAGGCTTTCGCTCTATGCGGGCTTCTCCCATCGTGCTGCGAATACTAGGCTAAGGCAAGCAACGAAAGCAGCCCACAGAACCGACTGTGATTTCCCAGCGACAGCTATGCTGTCGCAGAGGTTTTCAGTTTGGCGCGAACCGCACTTCGCTACTGCTTCCTCAGTAAGGCTTTGGTCGTTCGCTCTTCGCGGCAGGGAAGAATGGCCGCGGGAGAGCTGTTTCATCTTGGGCTTTGAGTTCCCGAGCTCCAAGTTAGCGCCCGGGGTTCACCTTGCTAACCCGAACTAAGCAGACCCAGACACCACCCTGCAGCAGCGTGTGGGGCCTAGCATGGCACTCTATGCCTATTACCATCTCCTGGCGTAGGTAAGGCTTTTCCTTTTGCTCCGGCGCTCCGTCAGACTCTGGGCCTAGGCCAGTGTCTACACCACAGGTGAGAGGCCGCCACAGGATCCCTGTACACGACCCGTGCACTGGGATGGGGTACTGTGGGGAACTGTCTCCACTCCTTCCCTGGCACAACCCCTGCCACCCACATCGCTGCCATATCTTGGTGGAAGACGGCATCTGACTGTCCGTTTCTTCATTGGGTTGTTTCTGCGAGTTCCGTGTATGGCACATGGTGGCAAGCCCAAGTCTGCCCTTCGGACAGGTGGTCAAGGAGATGCTGTTTCCTTCTGCCTGCCTTCTGCCCAGACTCCTTCCTTAGAGTGCAGCACGCGCCCCTGCCCTTCTTATCCCCTCATGTCTCCTTTGCACCAAGCTTCCATCTCTCCGTACAGGGAGCCGGTGACCCTTGTCTTGCCACCGGCCTGCTGTTCGCGCCATGGCAGGCTATCCTGCTTACCGAGCGATTCCCGACCCCAAAGCCAACGGCTCCTTCTCTTCCCTGGGGGCGGCGTGTTGCGCCTACCCCACACTTGTTCCTGGGGAGCGTGGTGACAGACATGTGCAACCATGATTCTCTCTCAGGCAGAGGGGATTCTAGGGCAAAGAGAATTTCGCTCCATGCTGGTATATTCCACCGTGCTGCGGAGACTATCTTAGGCAAGCAGCAGCAGCGTTCCCAAACGAACTCTGATTTCCCAACGAATGCTGTGCTTTCCTAGGGGAGAAGCCCAGGCAAAGAGGCTTTTCGCGTTTCCCGACCCTAAGGCCAACGGCTCCTTCTCTTCCCCGACTCTGATTTCCCAAAAATGCTGTGCTTTCCCAGCGGCGATGCCCCAGCAAAGAGGCTTTCGCTCTATGCTGGTTTCTCCCATCGTGCTGCGAATACTAGGCTAAGGCAAGCAACGAAAGCAGCCCACAGAACCGACTGTGATTTCCCAGCGACAGCTATGCTGTCGCAGAGGTTTTCAGTTTGGCGCGAACCGCACTTCGCTACTGCTTTTTCAGCAAGGCCTTTTCTTTCGATCTGTCGCAGCAGGGTGGTACAGCCGCGAGAGAGCTGGTGCCTCTTGGGCCTTGCGTTCCCGGGCTCCAAGTTCACGCACTAAGTTCACCTTGCTAAGCCTAACTAAGCAGACACAGTCACCAACCTGCAGCTGCCTGCGTGGCCTAGCATGGCACTCTATGCCTATTACCATCTCCTGGCGTAGGTAAGGCTTTTCCTTTTGCTCCGGCAGACTCTGGGCCTAGGCCAGTGTCTTCACCACAGGAGAGAGGCCGCCACAAGATCCCTGTACACGGCCCGTGCACTGGGATGGGGTAGTGTGGGGGACGGTCTCCACTCCTGCCCTGGCACACCCCGTTCCACCCCCAACGCTGCCACATCTTGTTGGAAGACAGCATCTGACTGCCCGTTTCTCCATGGGGTTGTTCCTGCGAGTTCCTAGTACGGCACCTGGTGGCAATGCCAAGGCTTCCCTTCCGACGTGTGGCCAAAGAGATGCTGTCCCCTTCTGCCTGCTTTCTGCCCAGATTCCATCCTCAGAGTGGAGCACACGCCCCTGCCCTAGTCGTCCCCTCATGTCTCCTTCCCATCCAGGCTTCCATCTCTAGGTACAGGGAGCGGGTAACACTTGTATTGCCTCCGACCTGCTGTTCCTGCCACGGCAGGCTATCCTAATTCCCGAGCATTTCCCGACCCCAGGGCCAAGGACTCCTTCTCTTCCCCGGGGGCGGCGAGTTGCGCCTTCCCCACACTTGCTCCTGGGGTGCGCGGTGACAGACGTGTGCAACCATGCTTCTCCCTCAGGCAGAGGGGATGCAAGGGCAAAGAGTATTTCGTTCCATGAGGGAATCTTCCACCGTGCTGCGGAGACTAGCTCAGGCAAACAGAAGCAGCATCCCAACACCTAACTCTGATTTCCCAACGAATACTGTGCTTTCCCAGGGGAGACGCCCAGGCAAAGAGGCTTTCGCTGTATGCCGGGTTTCTCCCACCGCCTGACTTGGCTCAGGCAAGCAGCAGCAGCCCGCAGAACATTTCTCAGCGCATGCTGTGCTTCCGCAGAGTCTTTGGCTTGGAGCGAACAGCACTTCGCCGCTGCTTCCTCAGCAAGGCTTCAGTCGCGGCAGGGAAGAAGAGCTGCGTGAGAGCTGGTGCCAATTGGGCCCTGATTTCCCGGGCTCCATGTTCGCGTCCTGGGTTCACCCTGCCAGGCCGAACTAAGCAGACACAGCCACAACCGTGCAGTGGCGTGTGTAGCTAAGGATGGCACTCTAGGCACCCTGCCATCTCCCGGTGTAGGCATCGCTTGGCCTTTTACTCTGGCGCTCAGGCGGACTCGCGGACTAGGCCAGTGCTTTCCCCACAGGAAAGGAGAGGTGACAGGATCCCTGTACACCGCCCGTGCACTGAATAGGGAGCTTTGGGGGACTGTCCCCACTCCTTCCCTTTAAACCCCCTGCTTCCTCCAAGCTTCCACATCCTGGAGGAAGACGGCATCTGATGGCCAGTTCTTTATGGGTGTTTTTTCTCGAGTTCAGGGTAGGCGCCTAGTGGCAAGCCCATGTCTCCACCAAGGACAGGTGACCAAGGAGCTGCTGAGATCTCCTTGGGCCCAAAGGCTCGGGGCAGGCATGCTTTCTGCCCAGACTCCTTCCTCAGAGTGGAGCCCTTTCCCCTGCCCTAATCGTGCCCTCTGGTCTCTTTAGCAGCCAGGGTTCCATCGCTCTGCAGTGACAGACATGTCCCTTTCCTTAAAAATCTTTCCACAGGCGCCACTGCGCTTCTCTCTCAGGCAGAGGGGATGCCCAGGCCAAGTGGATTTCGCTCCATGCGGGTTTATTACACCGTGTGGTGGAGACGAGCTCCGGCAAGCAGCACGCAGCATCCCACTCTGATTTCCCAAAGAATGCTGTGCTTTCCCAGAGGAGATGCCCCGGCAAAGAGGCTTTCGCTCTATGCGGGCTTCTCCCATCGTGCTGCGAATACTAGGCTAAGGCAAGCAACGAAAGCAGCCCACAGAACCGACTGTGATTTCCCAGCGACAGCTATGCTGTCGCAGAGGTTTTCAGCTTGGAGCGACCGCACTTCGCTAATGCTTTCTCAGCAAGGCCTTTTCTTTCCATCTGTCGCAGCAGGGTGGTACAGCGGCGGGAGAGCTGGTGCCTCTTGGGCCTTGCGTTCCCGGGCTCCAAGTTCACGCACTAAGTTCACCTTGCTAAGCCTGACTAAGCAGACATAGTCAACAACCTGCAGCAGCCCGCGTGGCCTAGCATGGCACTCTATGCCTATTACCATCTCCTGGCGTAGGTAAGGCTTTTCCTTTTGCTCCGGCGCTCCGGCAGACTCTGGGCCTAGGCCAGTGTCTTCACCACAGGTGAGAGGCCGCCACAGGATCCCTGTACACGACCCGTACACTGGGATGGGGTACTGTGGGGAACTGTCTCCACTCCTTCCCTGGCACAACCCCTGCCACCCACATCGCTGCCATATCTTGGTGGAAGACGGCATCTGACTGTCCGTTTCTCCATTGGGTTGTTTCTGCGAGTTCCGTGTATGGCACATGGTGGCAAGCCCAAGTCTGCCCTTCGGACAGGTGGTCAAGGAGATGCTGTTTCCTTCTGCCTGCCTTCTGCCCAGACTCCTTCCTTAGAGTGCAGCACGCGCCCCTGCCCTTCTTATCCCCTCATGTCTCCTTTGCACCAAGCTTCCATCTCTCCGTACAGGGAGCCGGTGACCCTTGTCTTGCCACCGGCCTGCTGTTCGCGCCATGGCAGGCTATCCTGCTTACCGAGCGATTCCCGACCCCAAAGCCAACGGCTCCTTCTCTTCCCTGGGGGTGGCGTGTTGCGCCTACCCCACACTTGTTCCTGGGGAGCGTGGTGACAGACATGTGAAACCATGATTCTCTCTCAGGCAGAGGGGATTCTAGGGCAAAGAGAATTTCGCTCCTTGCTGGTATATTCCACCGTGCTGCGGAGACTATCTTAGGCAAGCAGCAGCAGCGTTCCCAAACGAACTCTGATTTCCCAACGAATGCTGTGCTTTCCTAGGGGAGAAGCCCAGGCAAAGAGGCTTTTCGCGTTTCCCGACCCTAAGGCCAACGGCTCCTTCTCTTCCCCGACTCTGATTTCCCAAAAATGCTGTGCTTTCCCAGCGGCGATGCCCCAGCAAAGAGGCTTTCGCTCTATGCTGGTTTCTCCCATCGTGCTGCGAATACTAGGCTAAGGCAAGCAACGAAAGCAGCCCACAGAACCGACTGTGATTTCCCAGCGACAGCTATGCTGTCGCAGAGGTTTTCAGTTTGGCGCGAACCGCACTTCGCTACTGCTTTTTCAGCAAGGCCTTTTCTTTCGATCTGTCGCAGCAGGGTGGTACAGCCGCGGGAGAGCTGGTGCCTCTTGGGCCTTGCGTTCCCGGGCTCCAAGTTCACGCACTAAGTTCACCTTGCTAAGCCTAACTAAGCAGACACAGTCACCAACCTGCAGCTGCCTGCGTGGCCTAGCATGGCACTCTATGCCTATTACCATCTCCTGGCGTAGGTAAGGCTTTTCCTTTTGCTCCGGCAGACTCTGGGCCTAGGCCAGTGTCTTCACCACAGGAGAGAGGCTGCCACAAGATCCCTGTACACGGCCCGTGCAGTGGGATGGGGTAGTGTGGGGGACGGTCTCCACTCCTGCCCTGGCACACCCCCTTCCACCCCCAACGCTGCCACATCTTGTTGGAAGACAGCATCTGTCTGCCCGTTTCTCCATGGGGTTGTTCATGCGAGTTCCTAGTACGGCACCTGGTGGCAATGCCAAGGCTTCCCTTCCGACGTGTGACCAAAGAGATGCTGTCCCCTTCTGCCTGCTTTCTGCCCAGATTCCATCCTCAGAGTGGAGCACACGCCCTGCCCTAGTCGTCACCTCATGTCTCCTTCCCATCCAGGCTTCCTTCTCTAGGCACAGGGAGCGGGTAACACTTGTATTGCCTCCGACCTGCTGTTCCTGCCACGGCAGGCTATCCTAATTCCCGAGCATTTCCCGACCCCAGGGCCAAGGACTCCTTCTCTTCCCCGGGGGCGGCGTGTTGCGCCTTCCCCACACTTGCTCCTGGGGTGCGCGGTGACAGACGTGTGCAACCATGCTTCTCCCTCAGGCAGAGGGGATGCAAGGGCAAAGAGTATTTCGTTCCATGTGGGAATCTTCCACCGTGCTGCGGAGACTAGCTCAGGCAAACAGAAGCAGCATCCCAACACCTAACTCTGATTTCCCAACGAATACTGTGCTTTCCCAGGGGAGACGCCCAGGCAAAGAGGCTTTCGCTGTATGCCGGGTTTCTCCCACCGCCTGACTTGGCTCAGGCAAGCAGCAGCAGCCCGCAGAACATTTCTCAGCGCATGCTGTGCTTCCGCAGAGTCTTTGGCTTGGAGCGAACAGCACTTCGCCGCTGCTTCCTCAGCAAGGCTTCAGTCGCGTCAGGGAAGAAGAGCTGCGGGAGAGCTGGTGCCAATTGGGCCCTGATTTCCCGGGCTCCATGTTCGCGTCCTGAGTTCACCCTGCCAGGCCGAACTAAGCAGACACAGCCACAACCGTGCAGTGGCGTGTGTAGCTAAGGATGGCACTCTAGGCACCCTACCATCTCCCGGTGTAGGCATCGCTTGGCCTTTTACTCTGGCGCTCAGGCGGACTCGCGGACTAGGCCAGTGCTTTCCCCACAGGAAAGGAGAGGTGACAGGATCCCTGTACACCGCCCGTGCACTGAATAGGGAGCTTTGGGGGACTGTCCCCACTCCTTCCCTTTAAACCCCCTGCTTCCTCCAAGCTTCCACATCCTGGAGGAAGACGGCATCTGATGGCCAGTTCTTTCTGGGTGTTTTTTCTCGAGTTCAGGGTAGGCGCCTAGTGGCAAGCCCATGTCTCCACCAAGGACAGGTGACCAAGGAGCTGCTGAGATCTCCTTGGGCCCAAAGGCTCGGGGCAGGCATGCTTTCTGCCCAGACTCCTTCCTCAGAGTGGAGCCCTTTCCCCTGCCCTAATCGTGCCCTCTGGTCTCTTTAGCAGCCAGGGTTCCGTCGCTCTGCAGTGACAGACATGTCCCTTTCCTTAAAAATCTTTCCACAGGCGCCACTGCGCTTCTCTCTCAGGCGGAGGGGATGCCCAGGCCAAGTGGATTTCGCTCCATGCGGGTTTATTACACCGTGTGGTGGAGACGAGCTCCGGCAAGCAGCACGCAGCATCCCACTCTGATTTCCCAAAGAATGCTGTGCTTTCCCAGAGGAGATGCCCCGGCAAAGAGGCTTTCGCTCTATGCGGGCTTCTCCCATCGTGCTGCGAATACTAGGCTAAGGCAAGCAACGAAAGCAGCCCACAGAACCGACTGTGATTTCCCAGCGACAGCTATGCTGTCGCAGAGGTTTTCAGTTTGGCGCGAACCGCACTTCGCTACTGCTTCCTCAGTAAGGCTTTGGTCGTTCGCTCTTCGCGGCAGGGAAGAATGGCCGCGGGAGAGCTGTTTCATCTTGGGCTTTGAGTTCCCGAGCTCCAAGTTAGCGCCCGGGGTTCACCTTGCTAACCCGAACTAAGCAGACCCAGACACCACCCTGCAGCAGCGTGTGGGGCCTAGCATGGCACTCTATGCCTATTACCATCTCCTGGCGTAGGTAAGGCTTTTCCTTTTGCTCCGGCGCTCCGTCAGACTCTGGGCCTAGGCCAGTGTCTACACCACAGGTGAGAGGCCGCCACAGGATCCCTGTACACGACCCGTGCACTGGGATGGGGTACTGTGGGGAACTGTCTCCACTCCTTCCCTGGCACAACCCCTGCCACCCACATCGCTGCCATATCTTGGTGGAAGACGGCATCTGACTGTCCGTTTCTTCATTGGGTTGTTTCTGCGAGTTCCGTGTATGGCACATGGTGGCAAGCCCAAGTCTGCCCTTCGGACAGGTGGTCAAGGAGATGCTGTTTCCTTCTGCCTGCCTTCTGCCCAGACTCCTTCCTTAGAGTGCAGCACGCGCCCCTGCCCTTCTTATCCCCTCATGTCTCCTTTGCACCAAGCTTCCATCTCTCCGTACAGGGAGCCGGTGACCCTTGTCTTGCCACCGGCCTGCTGTTCGCGCCATGGCAGGCTATCCTGCTTACCGAGCGATTCCCGACCCCAAAGCCAACGGCTCCTTCTCTTCCCTGGGGGCGGCGTGTTGCGCCTACCCCACACTTGTTCCTGGGGAGCGTGGTGACAGACATGTGCAACCATGATTCTCTCTCAGGCAGAGGGGATTCTAGGGCAAAGAGAATTTCGCTCCATGCTGGTATATTCCACCGTGCTGCGGAGACTATCTTAGGCAAGCAGCAGCAGCGTTCCCAAACGAACTCTGATTTCCCAACGAATGCTGTGCTTTCCTAGGGGAGAAGCCCAGGCAAAGAGGCTTTTCGCGTTTCCCGACCCTAAGGCCAACGGCTCCTTCTCTTCCCCGACTCTGATTTCGCAAAAATGCTGTGCTTTCCCAGCGGCGATGCCCCAGCAAAGAGGCTTTCGCTCTATGCTGGTTTCTCCCATCGTGCTGCGAATACTAGGCTAAGGCAAGCAACGAAAGCAGCCCACAGAACCGACTGTGATTTCCCAGCGACAGCTATGCTGTCGCAGAGGTTTTCAGTTTGGCGCGAACCGCACTTCGCTACTGCTTTTTCAGCAAGGCCTTTTCTTTCGATCTGTCGCAGCAGGGTGGTACAGCCGCGAGAGAGCTGGTGCCTCTTGGGCCTTGCGTTCCCGGGCTCCAAGTTCACGCACTAAGTTCACCTTGCTAAGCCTAACTAAGCAGACACAGTCACCAACCTGCAGCTGCCTGCGTGGCCTAGCATGGCACTCTATGCCTATTACCATCTCCTGGCGTAGGTAAGGCTTTTCCTTTTGCTCCGGCAGACTCTGGGCCTAGGCCAGTGTCTTCACCACAGGAGAGAGGCCGCCACAAGATCCCTGTACACGGCCCGTGCACTGGGATGGGGTAGTGTGGGGGACGGTCTCCACTCCTGCCCTGGCACACCCCGTTCCACCCCCAACGCTGCCACATCTTGTTGGAAGACAGCATCTGACTGCCCGTTTCTCCATGGGGTTGTTCCTGCGAGTTCCTAGTACGGCACATGGTGGCAATGCCAAGGCTTCCCTTCCGACGTGTGGCCAAAGAGATGCTGTCCCCTTCTGCCTGCTTTCTGCCCAGATTCCATCCTCAGAGTGGAGCACACGCCCCTGCCCTAGTCGTCCCCTCATGTCTCCTTCCCATCCAGGCTTCCATCTCTAGGTACAGGGAGCGGGTAACACTTGTATTGCCTCCGACCTGCTGTTCCTGCCACGGCAGGCTATCCTAATTCCCGAGCATTTCCCGACCCCAGGGCCAAGGACTCCTTCTCTTCCCCGGGGGCGGCGAGTTGCGCCTTCCCCACACTTGCTCCTGGGGTGCGCGGTGACAGACGTGTGCAACCATGCTTCTCCCTCAGGCAGAGGGGATGCAAGGGCAAAGAGTATTTCGTTCCATGAGGGAATCTTCCACCGTGCTGCGGAGACTAGCTCAGGCAAACAGAAGCAGCATCCCAACACCTAACTCTGATTTCCCAACGAATACTGTGCTTTCCCAGGGGAGACGCCCAGGCAAAGAGGCTTTCGCTGTATGCCGGGTTTCTCCCACCGCCTGACTTGGCTCAGGCAAGCAGCAGCAGCCCGCAGAACATTTCTCAGCGCATGCTGTGCTTCCGCAGAGTCTTTGGCTTGGAGCGAACAGCACTTCGCCGCTGCTTCCTCAGCAAGGCTTCAGTCGCGGCAGGGAAGAAGAGCTGCGTGAGAGCTGGTGCCAATTGGGCCCTGATTTCCCGGGCTCCATGTTCGCGTCCTGGGTTCACCCTGCCAGGCCGAACTAAGCAGACACAGCCACAACCGTGCAGTGGCGTGTGTAGCTAAGGATGGCACTCTAGGCACCCTGCCATCTCCCGGTGTAGGCATCGCTTGGCCTTTTACTCTGGCGCTCAGGCGGACTCGCGGACTAGGCCAGTGCTTTCCCCACAGGAAAGGAGAGGTGACAGGATCCCTGTACACCGCCCGTGCACTGAATAGGGAGCTTTGGGGGACTGTCCCCACTCCTTCCCTTTAAACCCCCTGCTTCCTCCAAGCTTCCACATCCTGGAGGAAGACGGCATCTGATGGCCAGTTATTTCTGGGTGTTTTTTCTCGAGTTCAGGGTAGGCGCCTGGTGGCAAGCCCATGTCTCCACCAAGGACAGGTGACCAAGGAGCTGCTGAGATCTCCTTGGGCCCAAAGGCTCGGGGCAGGCATGCTTTCTGCCCAGACTCCTTCCTCAGAGTGGAGCACGTTCCCCTGCCCTAATCGTGCCCTCTGGTCTCTTTAGCAGCCAGGGTTCCGTCGCTCTGCAGTGACAGACATGTCCCTTTCCTTAAAAATCTTTCCACAGGCGCCACTGCGCTTCTCTCTCAGGCAGAGGGGATGCCCAGGCCAAGTGGATTTCGCTCCATGCGGGTTTATTACACCGTGTGGTGGAGACGAGCTCCGGCAAGCAGCACGCAGCATCCCACTCTGATTTCCCAAAGAATGCTGTGCTTTCCCAGAGGAGATGCCCCGCAAAGAGGCTTTCGCTCTATGCGGGCTTCTCCCATCGTGCTGCGAATACTAGTCTAAGGCAAGCAACGAAAGCAGCCCACAGAACCGACTGTGATTTCCCAGCGACAGCTATGCTGTCGCAGATGTTTTCAGCTTGGAGCGAACCGCACTTCGCTAATGCTTTCTCAGCAAGGCCTTTTCTTTCCATCTGTCGCAGCAGGGTGGTACAGCCGCGGGAGAGCTGGTGCCTCTTGGGCCTTGCGTTCCCGGGCTCCAAGTTCACGCACTAAGTTCACCTTGCTAAGCCTGACTAAGCAGACACAGTCAACAACCTGCAGCAGCCCGCGTGGCCTAGCATGGCACTCTATGCCTATTACCATCTCCTGGCGTAGGTAAGGCTTTTCCTTTTGCTCCGGCGCTCCGGCAGACTCTGGGCCTAGGCCAGTGTCTTCACCACAGGTGAGAGGCCGCCACAGAATCCCTGTACACGGCCCGTGCACTGGGATGGGGTACTGTGGGGAACTGTCTCCACTCCTTCCCTGGCACAACCCCTGCCACCCACATCGCTGCCATATCTTGGTGGAAGACGGCATCTGACTGTCCGTTTCTCCATTGGGTTGTTTCTGCGAGTTCCGTGTATGGCACATGGTGGCAAGCCCAAGTCTGCCCTTCGGACAGGTGGTCAAGGAGATGCTGTTTCCTTCTGCCTGCCTTCTGCCCAGACTCCTTCCTTAGAGTGCAGCACGCGCCCCTGCCCTTCTTATCCCCTCATGTCTCCTTTGCACCAAGCTTCCACTTCTCCGTACAGGGAGCCGGTGACCCTTGTCTTGCCACCGGCCTGCTGTTCGCGCCATGGCAGGCTATCCTGTTTACCGAGCGATTCCCGACCCCAAAGCCAACGGCTCCTTCTCTTCCCTGGGGGCGCCGTGTTGCGCCTACCCCACACTTGCTCCTGGGGAGCGTGGTGACAGACATGTGCAACCATGCTTCTCTCTCAGGCAGAGGGGATTCTAGGGCAAAGAGAATTTCGCTCCATGCTGGTATATTCCACCGTGCTGCGGAGACTATTTTAGGCAAGCAGCAGCAGCGTTCCCAAACGAACTCTGATTTCCCAACGAATGCTGTGCTTTCCTAGGGGAGAAGCCCAGGCAAAGAGGCTTTTCGCGTTTCCCGACCCTAAGGCCAACGGCTCCTTCTCTTCCCCCAATCTGATTTCCCAAAAATGCTGTGCTTTCTCAGCGGCGATGCCCCAGCAAAGAGGCTTTCGCTCTATGCTGGTTTCTCCCATCGTGCTGCGAATACTAGGCTAAGGCAAGCAACGAAAGCAGCCCACAGAACCGACTGTGATTTCCCAGCGACAGCTATGCTGTCGCAGAGGTTTTCAGTTTGGCGCGAACCGCACTTCGCTACTGCTTCCTCAGTAAGGCTTTGGTCGTTCGCTCTTCGCGGCAGGGAAGAATGGCCAAGGGAGAGCTGTTTCATCTTGGGCTTTGAGTTCCCGAGCTCCAAGTTAGCGCCCGGGGTTCACCTTGCTAAGCCGAACTAAGCAGACCCAGACACCACCCTGCAGCAGCGTGTGGGGCCTAGCATGGCACTCTATGCCTATTACCATCTCCTGGAGTAGGTAAGGCTTTTCCTTTTGCTCCGGCGCTCCGTCAGACTCTGGGCCTAGGCCAGTGTCTTCACCACAGGAGAGAGGAGGCCACAGGATCCCTGCACACTGCCCGTGCACTGGGATGGGGTATGTGGGGGACGGTCTCCACTCCTTCCCTGGCACAACCCCTGCCACCCTCATCGCTGCCATATCTTGGTGGAAGACGGCATCTGACTGTCCGTTTCTCCATTGGGTTGTTTCTGCGAGTTCCGTGTATGGCACATGGTGGCAAGCCCAAGTCTGCCCTTCGGACAGGTGGTCAAGGAGATGCTGTTTCCTTCTGCCTGCCTTCTGCCCAGACTCCTTCCTTAGAGTGCAGCACGCGCCCCTGCCCTTCTTATCCCCTCATGTCTCCTTTGCACCAAGCTTCCATCTCTCCGTACAGGGAGCCGGTGACCCTTGTCTTGCCACCGGCCTGCTGTTCGCGCCATGGCAGGCTATCCTGCTTACCGAGCGATTCCCGACCCCAAAGCCAACGGCTCCTTCTCTTCCCTGGGGGCGGCGTGTTGTGCCTACCCCACACTTGTTCCTGGGGAGCGTGGTGACAGACATGTGCAACCATGATTCTCTCTCAGGCAGAGGGGATTCTAGGGCAAAGAGAATTTCGCTCCATGCTGGTATATTCCACCGTGCTGCGGAGACTATCTTAGGCAAGCAGCAGCAGCGTTCCCAAACGAACTCTGATTTCCCAACGAATGCTGTGCTTTCCTAGGGGAGAAGCCCAGGCAAAGAGGCTTTTCGCGTTTCCCGACCCTAAGGCCAACGGCTCCTTCTCTTCCCCGACTCTGATTTCCCAAAAATGCTGTGCTTTCCCAGCGGCGATGCCCCAGCAAAGAGGCTTTCGCTCTATGCTGGTTTCTCCCATCGTGCTGCGAATACTAGGCTAAGGCAAGCAACGAAAGCAGCCCACAGAACCGACTGTGATTTCCCAGCGACAGCTATGCTGTCGCAGAGGTTTTCAGTTTGGCGCGAACCGCACTTCGCTACTGCTTTTTCAGCAAGGCCTTTTCTTTCGATCTGTCGCAGCAGGGTGGTACAGCCGCGGGAGAGCTGGTGCCTCTTGGGCCTTGCGTTCCCGGGCTCCAAGTTCACGCACTAAGTTCACCTTGCTAAGCCTAACTAAGCAGACACAGTCACCAACCTGCAGCTGCCTGCGTGGCCTAGCATGGCACTCTATGCCTATTACCATCTCCTGGCGTAGGTAAGGCTTTTCCTTTTGCTCCGGCAGACTCTGGGCCTAGGCCAGTGTCTTCACCACAGGAGAGAGGCCGCCACAAGGTCCCTGTACACGGCCCGTGCACTGGGATGGGGTAGTGTGGGGGACGGTCTCCACTCCTGCCCTGGCACACCCCGTTCCACCCCCAACGCTGCCACATCTTGTTGGAAGACAGCATCTGACTGCCCGTTTCTCCATGGGGTTGTTCCTGCGAGTTCCTAGTACGGCACCTGGTGGCAATGCCAAGGCTTCCCTTCCGACGTGTGGCCAAAGAGATGCTGTCCCCTTCTGCCTGCTTTCTGCCCAGATTCCATCCTCAGAGTGGAGCACACGCCCCTGCCCTAGTCGTCCCCTCATGTCTCCTTCCCATCCAGGCTTCCATCTCTAGGTACAGGGAGCGGGTAACACTTGTATTGCCTCCTACCTGCTGTTCCTGCCACGGCAGGCTATCCTAATTCCCGAGCATTTCCCGACCCCAGGGCCAAGGACTCCTTCTCTTCCCCGGGGGCGGCGAGTTGCGCCTTCCCCACACTTGCTCCTGGGGTGCGCGGTGACAGACGTGTGCAACCATGCTTCTCTCTCAGGCAGAGGGGATGCAAGGGCAAAGAGTATTTCGTTCCATGAGGGAATCTTCCACCGTGCTGCGGAGACTAGCTCAGGCAAACAGAAGCAGCATCCCAACACCTAACTCTGATTTCCCAACGAATACTGTGCTTTCCCAGGGGAGACGCCCAGGCAAAGAGGCTTTTGCTGTATGCTGGGTTTCTCCCACCGCCTGACTTGGCTCAGGCAAGCAGCAGCAGCCCGCAGAACATTTCTCAGCGCATGCTGTGCTTCCGCAGAGTCTTTGGCTTGGAGCGAACAGCACTTCGCCGCTGCTTCCTCAGCAAGGCTTCAGTCGCGGCAGGGAAGAAGAGCTGCGGGAGAGCTGGTGCCAATTGGGCCCTGATTTCCCGGGCTCCATGTTCGCGTCCTGGGTTCACCCTGCCAGGCCGAACTAAGCAGACACAGCCACAACCGTGCAGTGGCGTGTGTAGCTAAGGATGGCACTCTAGGCACCCTACCATCTCCCGGTGTAGGCATCGCTTGGCCTTTTACTCTGGCGCTCAGGCGGACTCGCGGACTAGGCCAGTGCTTTCCCCACAGGAAAGGAGAGGTGACAGGATCCCTGTACACCGCCCGTGCACTGAATAGGGAGCTTTGGGGGACTGTCCCCACTCCTTCCCTTTAAACCCCCTGCTTCCTCCAAGCTTCCACATCCTGGAGGAAGACGGCATCTGATGGCCAGTTCTTTCTGGGTGTTTTTTCTCGAGTTCAGGGTAGGCGCCTAGTGGCAAGCCCATGTCTCCACCAAGGACAGGTGACCAAGGAGCTGCTGAGATCTCCTTGGGCCCAAAGGCTCGGGGCAGGCATGCTTTCTGCCCAGACTCCTTCCTCAGAGTGGAGCCCTTTCCCCTGCCCTAATCGTGCCCTCTGGTCTCTTTAGCAGCCAGGGTTCCGTCGCTCTGCAGTGACAGACATGTCCCTTTCCTTAAAAATCTTTCCACAGGCGCCACTGCGCTTCTCTCTCAGGCGGAGGGGATGCCCAGGCCAAGTGGATTTCGCTCCATGCGGGTTTATTACACCGTGTGGTGGAGACGAGCTCCGGCAAGCAGCACGCAGCATCCCACTCTGATTTCCCAAAGAATGCTGTGCTTTCCCAGAGGAGATGCCCCGGCAAAGAGGCTTTCGCTCTATGCGGGCTTCTCCCATCGTGCTGCGAATACTAGGCTAAGGCAAGCAACGAAAGCAGCCCACAGAACCGACTGTGATTTCCCAGCGACAGCTATGCTGTCGCAGAGGTTTTCAGTTTGGCGCGAACCGCACTTCGCTACTGCTTCCTCAGTAAGGCTTTGGTCGTTCGCTCTTCGCGGCAGGGAAGAATGGCCGCGGGAGAGCTGTTTCATCTTGGGCTTTGAGTTCCCGAGCTCCAAGTTAGCGCCCGGGGTTCACCTTGCTAACCCGAACTAAGCAGACCCAGACACCACCCTGCAGCAGCGTGTGGGGCCTAGCATGGCACTCTATGCCTATTACCATCTCCTGGCGTAGGTAAGGCTTTTCCTTTTGCTCCGGCGCTCCGTCAGACTCTGGGCCTAGGCCAGTGTCTACACCACAGGTGAGAGGCCGCCACAGGATCCCTGTACACGACCCGTGCACTGGGATGGGGTACTGTGGGGAACTGTCTCCACTCCTTCCCTGGCACAACCCCTGCCACCCACATCGCTGCCATATCTTGGTGGAAGACGGCATCTGACTGTCCGTTTCTTCATTGGGTTGTTTCTGCGAGTTCCGTGTATGGCACATGGTGGCAAGCCCAAGTCTGCCCTTCGGACAGGTGGTCAAGGAGATGCTGTTTCCTTCTGCCTGCCTTCTGCCCAGACTCCTTCCTTAGAGTGCAGCACGCGCCCCTGCCCTTCTTATCCCCTCATGTCTCCTTTGCACCAAGCTTCCATCTCTCCGTACAGGGAGCCGGTGACCCTTGTCTTGCCACCGGCCTGCTGTTCGCGCCATGGCAGGCTATCCTGCTTACCGAGCGATTCCCGACCCCAAAGCCAACGGCTCCTTCTCTTCCCTGGGGGCGGCGTGTTGCGCCTACCCCACACTTGTTCCTGGGGAGCGTGGTGACAGACATGTGCAACCATGATTCTCTCTCAGGCAGAGGGGATTCTAGGGCAAAGAGAATTTCGCTCCATGCTGGTATATTCCACCGTGCTGCGGAGACTATCTTAGGCAAGCAGCAGCAGCGTTCCCAAACGAACTCTGATTTCCCAACGAATGCTGTGCTTTCCTAGGGGAGAAGCCCAGGCAAAGAGGCTTTTCGCGTTTCCCGACCCTAAGGCCAACGGCTCCTTCTCTTCCCCGACTCTGATTTCCCAAAAATGCTGTGCTTTCCCAGCGGCGATGCCCCAGCAAAGAGGCTTTCGCTCTATGCTGGTTTCTCCCATCGTGCTGCGAATACTAGGCTAAGGCAAGCAACGAAAGCAGCCCACAGAACCGACTGTGATTTCCCAGCGACAGCTATGCTGTCGCAGAGGTTTTCAGTTTGGCGCGAACCGCACTTCGCTACTGCTTTTTCAGCAAGGCCTTTTCTTTCGATCTGTCGCAGCAGGGTGGTACAGCCGCGAGAGAGCTGGTGCCTCTTGGGCCTTGCGTTCCCGGGCTCCAAGTTCACGCACTAAGTTCACCTTGCTAAGCCTAACTAAGCAGACACAGTCACCAACCTGCAGCTGCCTGCGTGGCCTAGCATGGCACTCTATGCCTATTACCATCTCCTGGCGTAGGTAAGGCTTTTCCTTTTGCTCCGGCAGACTCTGGGCCTAGGCCAGTGTCTTCACCACAGGAGAGAGGCCGCCACAAGATCCCTGTACACGGCCCGTGCACTGGGATGGGGTAGTGTGGGGGACGGTCTCCACTCCTGCCCTGGCACACCCCGTTCCACCCCCAACGCTGCCACATCTTGTTGGAAGACAGCATCTGACTGCCCGTTTCTCCATGGGGTTGTTCCTGCGAGTTCCTAGTACGGCACCTGGTGGCAATGCCAAGGCTTCCCTTCCGACGTGTGGCCAAAGAGATGCTGTCCCCTTCTGCCTGCTTTCTGCCCAGATTCCATCCTCAGAGTGGAGCACACGCCCCTGCCCTAGTCGTCCCCTCATGTCTCCTTCCCATCCAGGCTTCCATCTCTAGGTACAGGGAGCGGGTAACACTTGTATTGCCTCCGACCTGCTGTTCCTGCCACGGCAGGCTATCCTAATTCCCGAGCATTTCCCGACCCCAGGGCCAAGGACTCCTTCTCTTCCCCGGGGGCGGCGAGTTGCGCCTTCCCCACACTTGCTCCTGGGGTGCGCGGTGACAGACGTGTGCAACCATGCTTCTCCCTCAGGCAGAGGGGATGCAAGGGCAAAGAGTATTTCGTTCCATGAGGGAATCTTCCACCGTGCTGCGGAGACTAGCTCAGGCAAACAGAAGCAGCATCCCAACACCTAACTCTGATTTCCCAACGAATACTGTGCTTTCCCAGGGGAGACGCCCAGGCAAAGAGGCTTTCGCTGTATGCCGGGTTTCTCCCACCGCCTGACTTGGCTCAGGCAAGCAGCAGCAGCCCGCAGAACATTTCTCAGCGCATGCTGTGCTTCCGCAGAGTCTTTGGCTTGGAGCGAACAGCACTTCGCCGCTGCTTCCTCAGCAAGGCTTCAGTCGCGGCAGGGAAGAAGAGCTGCGTGAGAGCTGGTGCCAATTGGGCCCTGATTTCCCGGGCTCCATGTTCGCGTCCTGGGTTCACCCTGCCAGGCCGAACTAAGCAGACACAGCCACAACCGTGCAGTGGCGTGTGTAGCTAAGGATGGCACTCTAGGCACCCTGCCATCTCCCGGTGTAGGCATCGCTTGGCCTTTTACTCTGGCGCTCAGGCGGACTCGCGGACTAGGCCAGTGCTTTCCCCACAGGAAAGGAGAGGTGACAGGATCCCTGTACACCGCCCGTGCACTGAATAGGGAGCTTTGGGGGACTGTCCCCACTCCTTCCCTTTAAACCCCCTGCTTCCTCCAAGCTTCCACATCCTGGAGGAAGACGGCATCTGATGGCCAGTTCTTTCTGGGTGTTTTTTCTCGAGTTCAGGGTAGGCGCCTGGTGGCAAGCCCATGTCTCCACCAAGGACAGGTGACCAAGGAGCTGCTGAGATCTCCTTGGGCCCAAAGGCTCGGGGCAGGCATGCTTTCTGCCCAGACTCCTTCCTCAGAGTGGAGCACGTTCCCCTGCCCTAATCGTGCCCTCTGGTCTCTTTAGCAGCCAGGGTTCCGTCGCTCTGCAGTGACAGACATGTCCCTTTCCTTAAAAATCTTTCCACAGGCGCCACTGCGCTTCTCTCTCAGGCAGAGGGGATGCCCAGGCCAAGTGGATTTCGCTCCATGCGGGTTTATTACACCGTGTGGTGGAGACGAGCTCCGGCAAGCAGCACGCAGCATCCCACTCTGATTTCCCAAAGAATGCTGTGCTTTCCCAGAGGAGATGCCCCGGCAAAGAGGCTTTCGCTCTATGCGGGCTTCTCCCATCGTGCTGCGAATACTAGGCTAAGGCAAGCAACGAAAGCAGCCCACAGAACCGACTGTGATTTCCCAGCGACAGCTATGCTGTCGCAGAGGTTTTCAGCTTGGAGCGACCGCACTTCGCTAATGCTTTCTCAGCAAGGCCTTTTCTTTCCATCTGTCGCAGCAGGGTGGTACAGCGGCGGGAGAGCTGGTGCCTCTTGGGCCTTGCGTTCCCGGGCTCCAAGTTCACGCACTAAGTTCACCTTGCTAAGCCTGACTAAGCAGACATAGTCAACAACCTGCAGCAGCCCGCGTGGCCTAGCATGGCACTCTATGCCTATTACCATCTCCTGGCGTAGGTAAGGCTTTTCCTTTTGCTCCGGCGCTCCGGCAGACTCTGGGCCTAGGCCAGTGTCTTCACCACAGGTGAGAGGCCGCCACAGAATCCCTGTACACGGCCCGTGCACTGGGATGGGGTACTGTGGGGAACTGTCTCCACTCCTTCCCTGGCACAACCCCTGCCACCCACATCGCTGCCATATCTTGGTGGAAGACGGCATCTGACTGTCCGTTTCTCCATTGGGTTGTTTCTGCGAGTTCCGTGTATGGCACATGGTGGCAAGCCCAAGTCTGCCCTTCGGACAGGTGGTCAAGGAGATGCTGTTTCCTTCTGCCTGCCTTCTGCCCAGACTCCTTCCTTAGAGTGCAGCACGCGCCCCTGCCCTTCTTATCCCCTCATGTCTCCTTTGCACCAAGCTTCCATCTCTCCGTACAGGGAGCCGGTGTCCCTTGTCTTGCCACCGGCCTGCTGTTCGCGCCATGGCAGGCTATCCTGCTTACCGAGCGATTCCCGACCCCAAAGCCAACGGCTCCTTCTCTTCCCTGGGGGCGCCGTGTTGCGCCTACCCCACACTTGCTCCTGGGGAGCGTCGTGACAGACATGTGCAACCATGCTTCTCTCTCAGGCAGAGGGGATTCTAGGGCAAAGAGAATTTCGCTCCATGCTGGTATATTCCACCGTGCTGCGGAGACTATCTTAGGCAAGCAGCAGCAGCGTTCCCAAACGAACTCTGATTTCCCAACGAATGCTGTGCTTTCCTAGGGGAGAAGCCCAGGCAAAGAGGCTTTTCGCGTTTCCCGACCCTAAGGCCAACGGCTCCTTCTCTTCCCCCACTCTGATTTCCCAAAAATGCTGTGCTTTCTCAGCGGCGATGCCCCAGCAAAGAGGCTTTCGCTCTATGCTGGTTTCTCCCATCGTGCTGCGAATACTAGGCTAAGGCAAGCAACGAAAGCAGCCCACAGAACCGACTGTGATTTCCCAGCGACAGCTATGCTGTCGCAGAGGTTTTCAGTTTGGCGCGAACCGCACTTCGCTACTGCTTCCTCAGTAAGGCTTTGGTCGTTCGCTCTTCGCGGCAGGGAAGAATGGCCGCGGGAGAGCTGTTTCATCTTGGGCTTTGAGTTCCCGAGCTCCAAGTTAGCGCCCGGGTTCACCTTGCTAACCCGAACTAAGCAGACCCAGACACCACACTGCAGCAGCGTGTGGGGCCTAGCATGGCACTCTATGCCTATTACCATCTCCTGGCGTAGGTAAGGCTTTTCCTTTTGCTCCGGCGCTCCGGCAGACTCTGGGCCTAGGCCAGTGTCTTCACCACAGGTGAGAGGCCGCCACAGGATCCCTGTACACGACCCGTACACTGGGATGGGGTACTGTGGGGAACTGTCTCCACTCCTTCCCTGGCACAACCCCTGCCACCCACATCGCTGCCATATCTTGGTGGAAGACGGCATCTGACTGTCCGTTTCTCCATTGGGTTGTTTCTGCGAGTTCCGTGTATGGCACATGGTGGCAAGCCCAAGTCTGCCCTTCGGACAGGTGGTCAAGGAGATGCTGTTTCCTTCTGCCTGCCTTCTGCCCAGACTCCTTCCTTAGAGTGCAGCACGCGCCCCTGCCCTTCTTATCCCCTCATGTCTCCTTTGCACCAAGCTTCCATCTCTCCGTACAGGGAGCCGGTGACCCTTGTCTTGCCACCGGCCTGCTGTTCGCGCCATGGCAGGCTATCCTGCTTACCGAGCGATTCCCGACCCCAAAGCCAACGGCTCCTTCTCTTCCCTGGGGGTGGCGTGTTGCGCCTACCCCACACTTGTTCCTGGGGAGCGTGGTGACAGACATGTGAAACCATGATTCTCTCTCAGGCAGAGGGGATTCTAGGGCAAAGAGAATTTCGCTCCTTGCTGGTATATTCCACCGTGCTGCGGAGACTATCTTAGGCAAGCAGCAGCAGCGTTCCCAAACGAACTCTGATTTCCCAACGAATGCTGTGCTTTCCTAGGGGAGAAGCCCAGGCAAAGAGGCTTTTCGCGTTTCCCGACCCTAAGGCCAACGGCTCCTTCTCTTCCCCGACTCTGATTTCCCAAAAATGCTGTGCTTTCCCAGCGGCGATGCCCCAGCAAAGAGGCTTTCGCTCTATGCTGGTTTCTCCCATCGTGCTGCGAATACTAGGCTAAGGCAAGCAACGAAAGCAGCCCACAGAACCGACTGTGATTTCCCAGCGACAGCTATGCTGTCGCAGAGGTTTTCAGTTTGGCGCGAACCGCACTTCGCTACTGCTTTTTCAGCAAGGCCTTTTCTTTCGATCTGTCGCAGCAGGGTGGTACAGCCGCGGGAGAGCTGGTGCCTCTTGGGCCTTGCGTTCCCGGGCTCCAAGTTCACGCACTAAGTTCACCTTGCTAAGCCTAACTAAGCAGACACAGTCACCAACCTGCAGCTGCCTGCGTGGCCTAGCATGGCACTCTATGCCTATTACCATCTCCTGGCGTAGGTAAGGCTTTTCCTTTTGCTCCGGCAGACTCTGGGCCTAGGCCAGTGTCTTCACCACAGGAGAGAGGCTGCCACAAGATCCCTGTACACGGCCCGTGCAGTGGGATGGGGTAGTGTGGGGGACGGTCTCCACTCCTGCCCTGGCACACCCCCTTCCACCCCCAACGCTGCCACATCTTGTTGGAAGACAGCATCTGTCTGCCCGTTTCTCCATGGGGTTGTTCATGCGAGTTCCTAGTACGGCACCTGGTGGCAATGCCAAGGCTTCCCTTCCGACGTGTGACCAAAGAGATGCTGTCCCCTTCTGCCTGCTTTCTGCCCAGATTCCATCCTCAGAGTGGAGCACACGCCCTGCCCTAGTCGTCCCCTCATGTCTCCTTCCCATCCAGGCTTCCTTCTCTAGGCACAGGGAGCGGGTAACACTTGTATTGCCTCCGACCTGCTGTTCCTGCCACGGCAGGCTATCCTAATTCCCGAGCATTTCCCGACCCCAGGGCCAAGGACTCCTTCTCTTCCCCGGGGGCGGCGTGTTGCGCCTTCCCCACACTTGCTCCTGGGGTGCGCGGTGACAGACGTGTGCAACCATGCTTCTCCCTCAGGCAGAGGGGATGCAAGGGCAAAGAGTATTTCGTTCCATGTGGGAATCTTCCACCGTGCTGCGGAGACTAGCTCAGGCAAACAGAAGCAGCATCCCAACACCTAACTCTGATTTCCCAACGAATACTGTGCTTTCCCAGGGGAGACGCCCAGGCAAAGAGGCTTTCGCTGTATGCCGGGTTTCTCCCACCGCCTGACTTGGCTCAGGCAAGCAGCAGCAGCCCGCAGAACATTTCTCAGCGCATGCTGTGCTTCCGCAGAGTCTTTGGCTTGGAGCGAACAGCACTTCGCCGCTGCTTCCTCAGCAAGGCTTCAGTCGCGTCAGGGAAGAAGAGCTGCGGGAGAGCTGGTGCCAATTGGGCCCTGATTTCCCGGGCTTCATGTTCGCGTCCTGAGTTCACCCTGCCAGGCCGAACTAAGCAGACACAGCCACAACCGTGCAGTGGCGTGTGTAGCTAAGGATGGCACTCTAGGCACCCTACCATCTCCCGGTGTAGGCATCGCTTGGCCTTTTACTCTGGCGCTCAGGCGGACTCGCGGACTAGGCCAGTGCTTTCCCCACAGGAAAGGAGAGGTGACAGGATCCCTGTACACCGCCCGTGCACTGAATAGGGAGCTTTGGGGGACTGTCCCCACTCCTTCCCTTTAAACCCCCTGCTTCCTCCAAGCTTCCACATCCTGGAGGAAGACGGCATCTGATGGCCAGTTCTTTCTGGGTGTTTTTTCTCGAGTTCAGGGTAGGCGCCTAGTGGCAAGCCCATGTCTCCACCAAGGACAGGTGACCAAGGAGCTGCTGAGATCTCCTTGGGCCCAAAGGCTCGGGGCAGGCATGCTTTCTGCCCAGACTCCTTCCTCAGAGTGGAGCCCTTTCCCCTGCCCTAATCGTGCCCTCTGGTCTCTTTAGCAGCCAGGGTTCCGTCGCTCTGCAGTGACAGACATGTCCCTTTCCTTAAAAATCTTTCCACAGGCGCCACTGCGCTTCTCTCTCAGGCGGAGGGGATGCCCAGGCCAAGTGGATTTCGCTCCATGCGGGTTTATTACACCGTGTGGTGGAGACGAGCTCCGGCAAGCAGCACGCAGCATCCCACTCTGATTTCCCAAAGAATGCTGTGCTTTCCCAGAGGAGATGCCCCGGCAAAGAGGCTTTCGCTCTATGCGGGCTTCTCCCATCGTGCTGCGAATACTAGGCTAAGGCAAGCAACGAAAGCAGCCCACAGAACCGACTGTGATTTCCCAGCGACAGCTATGCTGTCGCAGAGGTTTTCAGTTTGGCGCGAACCGCACTTCGCTACTGCTTCCTCAGTAAGGCTTTGGTCGTTCGCTCTTCGCGGCAGGGAAGAATGGCCGCGGGAGAGCTGTTTCATCTTGGGCTTTGAGTTCCCGAGCTCCAAGTTAGCGCCCGGGGTTCACCTTGCTAACCCGAACTAAGCAGACCCAGACACCACCCTGCAGCAGCGTGTGGGGCCTAGCATGGCACTCTATGCCTATTACCATCTCCTGGCGTAGGTAAGGCTTTTCCTTTTGCTCCGGCGCTCCGTCAGACTCTGGGCCTAGGCCAGTGTCTACACCACAGGTGAGAGGCCGCCACAGGATCCCTGTACACGACCCGTGCACTGGGATGGGGTACTGTGGGGAACTGTCTCCACTCCTTCCCTGGCACAACCCCTGCCACCCACATCGCTGCCATATCTTGGTGGAAGACGGCATCTGACTGTCCGTTTCTTCATTGGGTTGTTTCTGCGAGTTCCGTGTATGGCACATGGTGGCAAGCCCAAGTCTGCCCTTCGGACAGGTGGTCAAGGAGATGCTGTTTCCTTCTGCCTGCCTTCTGCCCAGACTCCTTCCTTAGAGTGCAGCACGCGCCCCTGCCCTTCTTATCCCCTCATGTCTCCTTTGCACCAAGCTTCCATCTCTCCGTACAGGGAGCCGGTGACCCTTGTCTTGCCACCGGCCTGCTGTTCGCGCCATGGCAGGCTATCCTGCTTACCGAGCGATTCCCGACCCCAAAGCCAACGGCTCCTTCTCTTCCCTGGGGGCGGCGTGTTGCGCCTACCCCACACTTGTTCCTGGGGAGCGTGGTGACAGACATGTGCAACCATGATTCTCTCTCAGGCAGAGGGGATTCTAGGGCAAAGAGAATTTCGCTCCATGCTGGTATATTCCACCGTGCTGCGGAGACTATCTTAGGCAAGCAGCAGCAGCGTTCCCAAACGAACTCTGATTTCCCAACGAATGCTGTGCTTTCCTAGGGGAGAAGCCCAGGCAAAGAGGCTTTTCGCGTTTCCCGACCCTAAGGCCAACGGCTCCTTCTCTTCCCCGACTCTGATTTCCCAAAAATGCTGTGCTTTCCCAGCGGCGATGCCCCAGCAAAGAGGCTTTCGCTCTATGCTGGTTTCTCCCATCGTGCTGCGAATACTAGGCTAAGGCAAGCAACGAAAGCAGCCCACAGAACCGACTGTGATTTCCCAGCGACAGCTATGCTGTCGCAGAGGTTTTCAGTTTGGCGCGAACCGCACTTCGCTACTGCTTTTTCAGCAAGGCCTTTTCTTTCGATCTGTCGCAGCAGGGTGGTACAGCCGCGAGAGAGCTGGTGCCTCTTGGGCCTTGCGTTCCCGGGCTCCAAGTTCACGCACTAAGTTCACCTTGCTAAGCCTAACTAAGCAGACACAGTCACCAACCTGCAGCTGCCTGCGTGGCCTAGCATGGCACTCTATGCCTATTACCATCTCCTGGCGTAGGTAAGGCTTTTCCTTTTGCTCCGGCAGACTCTGGGCCTAGGCCAGTGTCTTCACCACAGGAGAGAGGCCGCCACAAGATCCCTGTACACGGCCCGTGCACTGGGATGGGGTAGTGTGGGGGACGGTCTCCACTCCTGCCCTGGCACACCCCGTTCCACCCCCAACGCTGCCACATCTTGTTGGAAGACAGCATCTGACTGCCCGTTTCTCCATGGGGTTGTTCCTGCGAGTTCCTAGTACGGCACATGGTGGCAATGCCAAGGCTTCCCTTCCGACGTGTGGCCAAAGAGATGCTGTCCCCTTCTGCCTGCTTTCTGCCCAGATTCCATCCTCAGAGTGGAGCACACGCCCCTGCCCTAGTCGTCCCCTCATGTCTCCTTCCCATCCAGGCTTCCATCTCTAGGTACAGGGAGCGGGTAACACTTGTATTGCCTCCGACCTGCTGTTCCTGCCACGGCAGGCTATCCTAATTCCCGAGCATTTCCCGACCCCAGGGCCAAGGACTCCTTCTCTTCCCCGGGGGCGGCGAGTTGCGCCTTCCCCACACTTGCTCCTGGGGTGCGCGGTGACAGACGTGTGCAACCATGCTTCTCCCTCAGGCAGAGGGGATGCAAGGGCAAAGAGTATTTCGTTCCATGAGGGAATCTTCCACCGTGCTGCGGAGACTAGCTCAGGCAAACAGAAGCAGCATCCCAACACCTAACTCTGATTTCCCAACGAATACTGTGCTTTCCCAGGGGAGACGCCCAGGCAAAGAGGCTTTCGCTGTATGCCGGGTTTCTCCCACCGCCTGACTTGGCTCAGGCAAGCAGCAGCAGCCCGCAGAACATTTCTCAGCGCATGCTGTGCTTCCGCAGAGTCTTTGGCTTGGAGCGAACAGCACTTCGCCGCTGCTTCCTCAGCAAGGCTTCAGTCGCGGCAGGGAAGAAGAGCTGCGTGAGAGCTGGTGCCAATTGGGCCCTGATTTCCCGGGCTCCATGTTCGCGTCCTGGGTTCACCCTGCCAGGCCGAACTAAGCAGACACAGCCACAACCGTGCAGTGGCGTGTGTAGCTAAGGATGGCACTCTAGGCACCCTGCCATCTCCCGGTGTAGGCATCGCTTGGCCTTTTACTCTGGCGCTCAGGCGGACTCGCGGACTAGGCCAGTGCTTTCCCCACAGGAAAGGAGAGGTGACAGGATCCCTGTACACCGCCCGTGCACTGAATAGGGAGCTTTGGGGGACTGTCCCCACTCCTTCCCTTTAAACCCCCTGCTTCCTCCAAGCTTCCACATCCTGGAGGAAGACGGCATCTGATGGCCAGTTCTTTCTGGGTGTTTTTTCTCGAGTTCAGGGTAGGCGCCTGGTGGCAAGCCCATGTCTCCACCAAGGACAGGTGACCAAGGAGCTGCTGAGATCTCCTTGGGCCCAAAGGCTCGGGGCAGGCATGCTTTCTGCCCAGACTCCTTCCTCAGAGTGGAGCACGTTCCCCTGCCCTAATCGTGCCCTCTGGTCTCTTTAGCAGCCAGGGTTCCGTCGCTCTGCAGTGACAGACATGTCCCTTTCCTTAAAAATCTTTCCACAGGCGCCACTGCGCTTCTCTCTCAGGCAGAGGGGATGCCCAGGCCAAGTGGATTTCGCTCCATGCGGGTTTATTACACCGTGTGGTGGAGACGAGCTCCGGCAAGCAGCACGCAGCATCCCACTCTGATTTCCCAAAGAATGCTGTGCTTTCCCAGAGGAGATGCCCCGCAAAGAGGCTTTCGCTCTATGCGGGCTTCTCCCATCGTGCTGCGAATACTAGTCTAAGGCAAGCAACGAAAGCAGCCCACAGAACCGACTGTGATTTCCCAGCGACAGCTATGCTGTCGCAGATGTTTTCAGCTTGGAGCGAACCGCACTTCGCTAATGCTTTCTCAGCAAGGCCTTTTCTTTCCATCTGTCGCAGCAGGGTGGTACAGCCGCGGGAGAGCTGGTGCCTCTTGGGCCTTGCGTTCCCGGGCTCCAAGTTCACGCACTAAGTTCACCTTGCTAAGCCTGACTAAGCAGACACAGTCAACAACCTGCAGCAGCCCGCGTGGCCTAGCATGGCACTCTATGCCTATTACCATCTCCTGGCGTAGGTAAGGCTTTTCCTTTTGCTCCGGCGCTCCGGCAGACTCTGGGCCTAGGCCAGTGTCTTCACCACAGGTGAGAGGCCGCCACAGAATCCCTGTACACGGCCCGTGCACTGGGATGGGGTACTGTGGGGAACTGTCTCCACTCCTTCCCTGGCACAACCCCTGCCACCCACATCGCTGCCATATCTTGGTGGAAGACGGCATCTGACTGTCCGTTTCTCCATTGGGTTGTTTCTGCGAGTTCCGTGTATGGCACATGGTGGCAAGCCCAAGTCTGCCCTTCGGACAGGTGGTCAAGGAGATGCTGTTTCCTTCTGCCTGCCTTCTGCCCAGACTCCTTCCTTAGAGTGCAGCACGCGCCCCTGCCCTTCTTATCCCCTCATGTCTCCTTTGCACCAAGCTTCCACTTCTCCGTACAGGGAGCCGGTGACCCTTGTCTTGCCACCGGCCTGCTGTTCGCGCCATGGCAGGCTATCCTGTTTACCGAGCGATTCCCGACCCCAAAGCCAACGGCTCCTTCTCTTCCCTGGGGGCGCCGTGTTGCGCCTACCCCACACTTGCTCCTGGGGAGCGTGGTGACAGACATGTGCAACCATGCTTCTCTCTCAGGCAGAGGGGATTCTAGGGCAAAGAGAATTTCGCTCCATGCTGGTATATTCCACCGTGCTGCGGAGACTATTTTAGGCAAGCAGCAGCAGCGTTCCCAAACGAACTCTGATTTCCCAACGAATGCTGTGCTTTCCTAGGGGAGAAGCCCAGGCAAAGAGGCTTTTCGCGTTTCCCGACCCTAAGGCCAACGGCTCCTTCTCTTCCCCCAATCTGATTTCCCAAAAATGCTGTGCTTTCTCAGCGGCGATGCCCCAGCAAAGAGGCTTTCGCTCTATGCTGGTTTCTCCCATCGTGCTGCGAATACTAGGCTAAGGCAAGCAACGAAAGCAGCCCACAGAACCGACTGTGATTTCCCAGCGACAGCTATGCTGTCGCAGAGGTTTTCAGTTTGGCGCGAACCGCACTTCGCTACTGCTTCCTCAGTAAGGCTTTGGTCGTTCGCTCTTCGCGGCAGGGAAGAATGGCCGCGGGAGAGCTGTTTCATCTTGGGCTTTGAGTTCCCGAGCTCCAAGTTAGCGCCCGGGGTTCACCTTGCTAAGCCGAACTAAGCAGACCCAGACACCACCCTGCAGCAGCGTGTGGGGCCTAGCATGGCACTCTATGCCTATTACCATCTCCTGGAGTAGGTAAGGCTTTTCCTTTTGCTCCGGCGCTCCGTCAGACTCTGGGCCTAGGCCAGTGTCTTCACCACAGGAGAGAGGAGGCCACAGGATCCCTGCACACTGCCCGTGCACTGGGATGGGGTATGTGGGGGACGGTCTCCACTCCTTCCCTGGCACAACCCCTGCCACCCTCATCGCTGCCATATCTTGGTGGAAGACGGCATCTGACTGTCCGTTTCTCCATTGGGTTGTTTCTGCGAGTTCCGTGTATGGCACATGGTGGCAAGCCCAAGTCTGCCCTTCGGACAGGTGGTCAAGGAGATGCTGTTTCCTTCTGCCTGCCTTCTGCCCAGACTCCTTCCTTAGAGTGCAGCACGCGCCCCTGCCCTTCTTATCCCCTCATGTCTCCTTTGCACCAAGCTTCCATCTCTCCGTACAGGGAGCCGGTGACCCTTGTCTTGCCACCGGCCTGCTGTTCGCGCCATGGCAGGCTATCCTGCTTACCGAGCGATTCCCGACCCCAAAGCCAACGGCTCCTTCTCTTCCCTGGGGGCGGCGTGTTGTGCCTACCCCACACTTGTTCCTGGGGAGCGTGGTGACAGACATGTGCAACCATGATTCTCTCTCAGGCAGAGGGGATTCTAGGGCAAAGAGAATTTCGCTCCATGCTGGTATATTCCACCGTGCTGCGGAGACTATCTTAGGCAAGCAGCAGCAGCGTTCCCAAACGAACTCTGATTTCCCAACGAATGCTGTGCTTTCCTAGGGGAGAAGCCCAGGCAAAGAGGCTTTTCGCGTTTCCCGACCCTAAGGCCAACGGCTCCTTCTCTTCCCCGACTCTGATTTCCCAAAAATGCTGTGCTTTCCCAGCGGCGATGCCCCAGCAAAGAGGCTTTCGCTCTATGCTGGTTTCTCCCATCGTGCTGCGAATACTAGGCTAAGGCAAGCAACGAAAGCAGCCCACAGAACCGACTGTGATTTCCCAGCGACAGCTATGCTGTCGCAGAGGTTTTCAGTTTGGCGCGAACCGCACTTCGCTACTGCTTTTTCAGCAAGGCCTTTTCTTTCGATCTGTCGCAGCAGGGTGGTACAGCCGCGGGAGAGCTGGTGCCTCTTGGGCCTTGCGTTCCCGGGCTCCAAGTTCACGCACTAAGTTCACCTTGCTAAGCCTAACTAAGCAGACACAGTCACCAACCTGCAGCTGCCTGCGTGGCCTAGCATGGCACTCTATGCCTATTACCATCTCCTGGCGTAGGTAAGGCTTTTCCTTTTGCTCCGGCAGACTCTGGGCCTAGGCCAGTGTCTTCACCACAGGAGAGAGGCCGCCACAAGGTCCCTGTACACGGCCCGTGCACTGGGATGGGGTAGTGTGGGGGACGGTCTCCACTCCTGCCCTGGCACACCCCGTTCCACCCCCAACGCTGCCACATCTTGTTGGAAGACAGCATCTGACTGCCCGTTTCTCCATGGGGTTGTTCCTGCGAGTTCCTAGTACGGCACCTGGTGGCAATGCCAAGGCTTCCCTTCCGACGTGTGGCCAAAGAGATGCTGTCCCCTTCTGCCTGCTTTCTGCCCAGATTCCATCCTCAGAGTGGAGCACACGCCCCTGCCCTAGTCGTCCCCTCATGTCTCCTTCCCATCCAGGCTTCCATCTCTAGGTACAGGGAGCGGGTAACACTTGTATTGCCTCCTACCTGCTGTTCCTGCCACGGCAGGCTATCCTAATTCCCGAGCATTTCCCGACCCCAGGGCCAAGGACTCCTTCTCTTCCCCGGGGGCGGCGAGTTGCGCCTTCCCCACACTTGCTCCTGGGGTGCGCGGTGACAGACGTGTGCAACCATGCTTCTCTCTCAGGCAGAGGGGATGCAAGGGCAAAGAGTATTTCGTTCCATGAGGGAATCTTCCACCGTGCTGCGGAGACTAGCTCAGGCAAACAGAAGCAGCATCCCAACACCTAACTCTGATTTCCCAACGAATACTGTGCTTTCCCAGGGGAGACGCCCAGGCAAAGAGGCTTTTGCTGTATGCTGGGTTTCTCCCACCGCCTGACTTGGCTCAGGCAAGCAGCAGCAGCCCGCAGAACATTTCTCAGCGCATGCTGTGCTTCCGCAGAGTCTTTGGCTTGGAGCGAACAGCACTTCGCCGCTGCTTCCTCAGCAAGGCTTCAGTCGCGGCAGGGAAGAAGAGCTGCGGGAGAGCTGGTGCCAATTGGGCCCTGATTTCCCGGGCTCCATGTTCGCGTCCTGGGTTCACCCTGCCAGGCCGAACTAAGCAGACACAGCCACAACCGTGCAGTGGCGTGTGTAGCTAAGGATGGCACTCTAGGCACCCTACCATCTCCCGGTGTAGGCATCGCTTGGCCTTTTACTCTGGCGCTCAGGCGGACTCGCGGACTAGGCCAGTGCTTTCCCCACAGGAAAGGAGAGGTGACAGGATCCCTGTACACCGCCCGTGCACTGAATAGGGAGCTTTGGGGGACTGTCCCCACTCCTTCCCTTTAAACCCCCTGCTTCCTCCAAGCTTCCACATCCTGGAGGAAGACGGCATCTGATGGCCAGTTCTTTCTGGGTGTTTTTTCTCGAGTTCAGGGTAGGCGCCTGGTGGCAAGCCCATGTCTCCACCAAGGACAGGTGACCAAGGAGCTGCTGAGATCTCCTTGGGCCCAAAGGCTCGGGGCAGGCATGCTTTCTGCCCAGACTCCTTCCTCAGAGTGGAGCCCTTTCCCCTGCCCTAATCGTGCCCTCTGGTCTCTTTAGCAGCCAGGGTTCCGTCGCTCTGCAGTGACAGACATGTCCCTTTCCTTAAAAATCTTTCCACAGGCGCCACTGCGCTTCTCTCTCAGGCAGAGGGGATGCCCAGGCCAAGTGGATTTCGCTCCATGCGGGATTATTACACCGTGTGGTGGAGACGAGCTCCGGCAAGCAGCACGCAGCATCCCACTCTGATTTCCCAAAGAATGCTGTGCTTTCCCAGAGGAGATGCCCCGGCAAAGAGGCTTTCGCTCTATGCGGGCTTCTCCCATCGTGCTGCGAATACTAGGCTAAGGCAAGCAACGAAAGCAGCCCACAGAACCGACTGTGATTTCCCAGCGACAGCTATGCTGTCGCAGAGGTTTTCAGCTTGGAGCGAACCGCACTTCGCTAATGCTTTCTCAGCAAGGCCTTTTCTTTCCATCTGTCGCAGCAGGGTGGTACAGCCGCGGGAGAGCTGGTGCCTCTTGGGCCTTGCGTTCCCGGGCTCCAAGTTCACGCACTAAGTTCACCTTGCTAAGCCTGACTAAGCAGACAAAGTCAACAACCTGCAGCAGCCCGCGTGGCCTAGCATGGCACTCTATGCCTATTACCATCTCCTGGCGTAGGTAAGGCTTTTCCTTTTGCTCCGGCGCTCCGGCAGACTCTGGGCCTAGGCCAGTGTCTTCACCACAGGTGAGAGGCCGCCACAGAATCCCTGTACACGGCCCGTGCACTGGGATGGGGTACTGTGGGGAACTGTCTCCACTCCTTCCCTGGCACAACCCCTGCCACCCACATCGCTGCCATATCTTGGTGGAAGACGGCATCTGACTGTCCGTTTCTCCATTGGGTTGTTTCTGCGAGTTCCGTGTATGGCACATGGTGACAAGCCCAAGTCTGCCCTTCGGACAGGTGGTCAAGGAGATGCTGTTTCCTTCTGCCTGCCTTCTGCCCAGACTCCTTCCTTAGAGTGCAGCACGAGCCCCTGCCCTTCTTATCCCCTCATGTCTCCTTTGCACCAAGCTTCCATCTCTCCGTACAGGGAGCCGGTGACCCTTGTCTTGCCACCGGCCTGCTGTTCGCGCCATGGCAGGCTATCCTGTTTACCGAGCTATTCCCGACCCCAAAGCCAACGGCTCCTTCTCTTCCCTGGGGGCGCCGTGTTGCGCCTACCCCACACTTGCTCCTGGGGAGCGTCGTGACAGACATGTGCAACCATGCTTCTCTCTCAGGCAGAGGGGTTTCTAGGGCAAAGAGAATTTCGCTCCATGCTGGTATATTCCACCGTGCTGCGGAGACTATCTTAGGCAAGCAGCAGCAGCGTTCCCAAACGAACTCTGATTTCCCAACAAATGCGGTGCTTTCCTAGGGGAGAAGCCCAGGTAAAGAGGCTTTTCGCGTTTCCCGACCCTAAGGCCAACGGCTCCTTCTCTTCCCCGACTCTGATTTCCCAAAAATGCTGTGCTTTCCCAGCGGCGATGCCCCAGCAAAGAGGCTTTCGCTCTATGCTGGTTTCTCCCATCGTGCTGCGAATACTAGGCTAAGGCAAGCAACGAAAGCAGCCCACAGAACCGACTGTGATTTCCCAGCGACAGCTATGCTGTCGCAGAGGTTTTCAGTTTGGCGCAAACCGCACTTCGCTACTGCTTTTTCAGCAAGGCCTTTTCTTTCGATCTGTCGCAGCAGGGTGGTTCAGCCGCGGGAGAGCTGGTGCCTCTTCGGCCTTGAGTTCCCGGGCTCCAAGTTCACGCACTAAGTTCACCTTGCTAAGCCTAACTAAGCAGACACAGTCACCAACCTGCAGCTGCCTGCGTGGCCTAGCATGGCACTCTATGCCTATTACCATCTCCTGGCGTAGGTAAGGCTTTTCCTTTTGCTCCGGCAGACTCTGGGCCTAGGCCAGTGTCTTCACCACAGGAGAGAGGCCGCCACAAGATCCCTGTACACGGCCCGTGCACTGGGATGGGGTAGTGTGGGGGACGGTCTCCACTCCTGCCCTGGCACACCCCCTTCCACCCCCAACGCTGCCACATCTTGTTGGAAGACAGCATCTGACTGCCCGTTTCTCCATGGGGTTGTTTCTGCGAGTTCCGAGTACGGCACCTGGTGGTAATGCCAAGGCTTCCCTTGCGACATGTGGTCAAAGAGATTCTGTCCCCTTCTGCCTGCTTTCTGCCCAGATTCCATCCTCAGAGTGGAGCACACGCCCCTGCCCTAGTCGTCCCCTCATGTCTCCTTCCCATCCAGGCTTCCATCTCTAGGCACAGGGAGCGGGTAACACTTGTATTGCCTCCGACCTGCTGTTCCTGCCACGGCAGGCTATCCTAATTCCCGAGCATTTCCCGACCCCAGGGCCAAGGATTCCTTCTCTTCCCCGGGGACGGCGTGTTGCGCCTTCCCCACAATTGCTCCTGGGGTGCGCGGTGACAGACGTGTGCAACCATGCTTCTCTCTCAGGCAGAGGGGATGCAAGGGCAAAGAGTATTTCGTTCCATGAGGGAATCTTCCACCGTGCTGCGGAGACTAGCTCAGGCAAACAGAAGCAGCATCCCAACACCTAACTCTGATTTCCCAACGAATACTGTGCTTTCCCAGGGGAGACGCCCAGGCAAAGAGGCTTTCGCTGTATGCCGGGTTTCTCCCACCGCCTGACTTGGCTCAGGCAAGCAGCAGCAGCCCGCAGAATATTTCTCAGCGCATGCTGTGCTTCCGCAGAGTCTTTGGCTTGGAGCGAACAGCACTTCGCCGCTGCTTCCTCAACAAGGCTTCAGTCGCGTCAGGGAAGAAGAGCTGCGTGAGAGCTGGTGCCAATTGGGCCCTGATTTCCCGGGCTCCATGTTCGCGTCCTGGGTTCACCCTGCCAGGCCGAACTAAGCAGACACAGCCACAACCGTGCAGTGGCGTGTGTAGCTAAGGATGGCACTCTAGGCACCCTACCATCTCCCGGTGTAGGCATCGCTTGGCCTTTTACTCTGGCGCTCAGGCGGACTCGCGGACTAGGCCAGTGCTTTCCCCACAGGAAAGGAGAGGTGACAGGATACCTGTACACCGCCCGTGCACTGAATAGGGAGCTTTGGGGGACTGTCCAAACTCCTTCCCTTTAAACCCCCTGCTTCCTCCAAGCTTCCTCATCCTGGAGGAAGACGGCATCTGATGGCCAGTTCTTTCTGGGTGTTTTTTCTCGAGTTCAGGGTAGGCGCCTGGTGGCAAGCCCATGTCTCCACCAAGGACAGGTGACCAAGGAGCTGCTGAGATCTCCTTGGGCCCAAAGGCTCGGGGCAGGCATGCTTTCTGCCCAGACTCCTTCCTCAGAGTGGAGCCCTTTCCCCTGCCCTAATCGTGCCCTCTGGTCTCTTTAGCAGCCAGGGTTCCGTCGCTCTGCAGTGACAGACATGTCCCTTTCCTTAAAAATCTTTCCACAGGCGCCACTGCGCTTCTCTCTCAGGCAGAGGGGATGCCCAGGCCAAGTGGATTTCGCTCCATGCGGGTTTATTACACCGTGTGGTGGAGACGAGCTCCGGCAAGCAGCACGCAGCATCCCACTCTGATTTCCCAAAGAATGCTGTGCTTTCCCAGAGGAGAAGCCCCGGCAAAGAGGCTTTCGCTCTATGCGGGCTTCTCCCATCGTGCTGCGAATACTAGGCTAAGGCAAGCAACGAAAGCAGCCCACAGAACCGACTGTGATTTCCCAGCGACAGCTATGCTGTCGCAGAGGTTTTCAGCTTGGAGCGAACCGCACTTCGCTAATGCTTTCTCAGCAAGGCCTTTTCTTTCCATCTGTCGCAGCAGGGTGGTACAGCCGCGGGAGAGCTGGTGCCTCTTGGGCCTTGCGTTCCCGGGCTCCAAGTTCACGCACTAAGTTCACCTTGCTAAGCCTGACTAAGCAGACACAGTCAACAACCTGCAGCAGCCCGCGTGGCCTAGCATGGCACTCTATGCCTATTACCATCTCCTGGCGTAGGTAAGGCTTTTCCTTTTGCTCCGGCGCTCCGGCAGACTCTGGGCCTAGGCCAGTGTCTTCACCACAGGTGAGAGGCCGCCACAGAATCCATGTACACGGCCCGTGCACTGGGATGGGGTACTGTGGGGAACTGTCTCCACTCCTTCCCTGGCACAACCCCTGCCACCCACATCGCTGCCATATCTTGGTGGAAGACGGCATCTGACTGTCCGTTTCTCCATTGGGTTGTTTCTGCGAGTTCCGTGTATGGCACATGGTGGCAAGCCCAAGTCTGCCCTTCGGACAGGTGGTCAAGGAGATGCTGTTTCCTTCTGCCTGCCTTCTGCCCAGACTCCTTCCTTAGAGTGCAGCACGCGCCCCTGCCCTTCTTATCCCCTCATGTCTCCTTTGCACCAAGCTTCCATCTCTCCGTACAGGGAGCCGGTGACCCTTGTCTTGCCACCGGCCTGCTGTTCGCGCCATGGCAGGCTATCCTGTTTACCGAGCGATTCCCGACCCCAAAGCCAACGGCTCCTTCTCTTCCCTGGGGGCGCCGTGTTGCGCCTACCCCACACTTGCTCCTGGGGAGCGTCGTGACAGACATGTGCAACCATGCTTCTCTCTCAGGCAGAGGGGATTCTAGGGCAAAGAGAATTTCGCTCCATGCTGGTATATTCCACCGTGCTGCGGAGACTATCTTAGGCAAGCAGCAGCAGCGTTCCCAAACGAACTCTGATTTCCCAACGAATGCTGTGCTTTCCTAGGGGAGAAGCCCAGGCAAAGAGGCTTTTCGCGTTTCCCGACCCTAAGGCCAACGGCTCCTTCTCTTCCCCCACTCTGATTTCCCAAAAATGCTGTGCTTTCTCAGCGGCGATGCTCCAGCAAAGAGGCTTTCGCTCTATGCTGGTTTCTCCCATCGTGCTGCGAATACTAGGCTAAGGCAAGCAACGAAAGCAGCCCACAGAACCGACCGTGATTTCCCAGCGACAGCTATGCTGTCGCAGAGGTTTTCAGTTTGGCGCGAACCGCACTTCGCTACTGCTTCCTCAGTAAGGCTTTGGTCGTTCGCTCTTCGCGGCAGGGAAGAATGGCCGCGGGAGAGCTGTTTCATCTCGGGCTTTGAGTTCACGAGCTCCAAGTTAGCGCGCGGGGTTCACCTTGCTAACCCGAACTAAGCAGACCCAGACACCACCCTGCAGCAGCGTGTGGGGCCTAGCATGGCACTCTATGCCTATTACCATCTCCTGGCGTAGGTAAGGCTTTTCCTTTTGCTCCGGCGCTCCGGCAGACTCTGGGCCTAGGCCAGTGTCTTCACCACAGGTGAGAGGCCGCCACAGGATCCCTGTACACGACCCGTGCACTGGGATGGGGTACTGTGGGGAACTGTCTCCACTCCTTCCCTGGCACAACCCCTGCCACCCACATCGCTGCCATATCTTGGTGGAAGACGGCATCTGACTGTCCGTTTCTCCATTGGGTTGTTTCTGCGAGTTCCGTGTATGGCACATGGTGGCAAGCCCAAGTCTGCCCTTCGGACAGGTGGTCAAGGAGATGCTGTTTCCTTCTGCCTGCCTTCTGCCCAGACTCCTTCCTTAGAGTGCAGCACGCGCCCCTGCCCTTCTTATCCCCTCATGTCTCCTTTGCACCAAGCTTCCATCTCTCCGTACAGGGAGCCGGTGACCCTTGTCTTGCCACCGGCCTGCTGTTCGCGCCATGGCAGGCTATCCTGCTTACCGAGCGATTCCCGACCCCAAAGCCAACGGCTCCTTCTCTTCCCTGGGGGCGGCGTGTTGCGCCTACCCCACACTTGTTCCTGGGGAGCGTGGTGACAGACATGTGCAACCATGATTCTCTCTCAGGCAGAGGGGATTCTAGGGCAAAGAGAATTTCGCTCCATGCTGGTATATTCCACCGTGCTGCGGAGACTATCTTAGGCAAGCAGCAGCAGCGTTCCCAAACGAACTCTGATTTCCCAACGAATGCTGTGCTTTCCTAGGGGAGAAGCCCAGGCAAAGAGGCTTTTCGCGTTTCCCGACCCTAAGGCCAACGGCTCCTTCTCTTCCCCGACTCTGATTTCCCAAAAATGCTGTGCTTTCCCAGCGGCGATGCCCCAGCAAAGAGGCTTTCGCTCTATGCTGGTTTCTCCCATCGTGCTGCGAATACTAGGCTAAGGCAAGCAACGAAAGCAGCCCACAGAACCGACTGTGATTTCCCAGCGACAGCTATGCTGTCGCAGAGGTTTTCAGTTTGGCGCGAACCGCACTTCGCTACTGCTTTTTCAGCAAGGCCTTTTCTTTCGATCTGTCGCAGCAGGGTGGTACAGCCGCGGGAGAGCTGGTGCCTCTTGGGCCTTGCGTTCCCGGGTTCCAAGTTCACGCACTAAGTTCACCTTGCTAAGCCTAACTAAGCAGACACAGTCACCAACCTGCAGCTGCCTGCGTGGCCTAGCATGGCACTCTATGCCTATTACCATCTCCTGGCGTAGGTAAGGCTTTTCCTTTTGCTCCGGCAGACTCTGGGCCTAGGCCAGTGTCTTCACCACAGGAGAGAGGCTGTCACAAGATCCCTGTACACGGCCCGTGCAGTGGGATGGGGTAGTGTGAGGGACGGTCTCCACTCCTGCCCTGGCACACCGCCTTCCACCCCCAACGCTGCCACATCTTGTTGGAAGACAGCATCTGTCTGCCCGTTTCTCCATGGGGTTGTTCATGCGAGTTCCTAGTACGGCACCTGGTGGCAATGCCAAGGCTTCCCTTCCGACGTGTGACCAAAGAGATGCGGTCCCCTTCTGCCTGCTTTCTGCCCAGATTCCATCCTCAGAGTGGAGCACACGCCCTGCCCTAGTCGTCCCCTCATGTCTCCTTCCCATCCAGGCTTCCATCTCTAGGTACAGGGAGCGGGTAACACTTGTATTGCCTCCGACCTGCTGTTCCTGCCACGGCAGGCTATCCTAATTCCCGAGCATTTCCCGACCCCAGGGCCAAGGACTCCTTCACTTCCCCGGGGGCGGCGAGTTGCGCCTTCCCCACACTTGCTCCTGGGGTGCGCGGTGACAGACGTGTGCAACCATGCTTCTCCCTCAGGCAGAGGGGATGCAAGGGCAAAGAGTATTTCGTTCCATGAGGGAATCTTCCACCGTGCTGCGGAGACTAGCTCAGGCAAACAGAAGCAGCATCCCAACACCTAACTCTGATTTCCCAACGAATACTGTGCTTTCCCAGGGGAGACGCCCAGGCAAAGAGGCTTTCGCTGTATGCCGGGTTTCTCCCACCGCCTGACTTGGCTCAGGCAAGCAGCAGCAGCCCGCAGAACATTTCTCAGCGCATGCTGTGCTTCCGCAGAGTCTTTGGCTTGGAGCGAACAGCACTTCGCCGCTGCTTCCTCAGCAAGGCTTCAGTCGCGTCAGGGAAGAAGAGCTGCGGGAGAGCTGGTGCCAATTGGGCCCTGATTTCCCGGGCTCCATGTTCGCGTCCTGGGTTCACCCTGCCAGGCCGAACTAAGCAGACACAGCCACAACCGTGCAGTGGCGTGTGTAGCTAAGGATGGCACTCTAGGCACCCTGCCATCTCCCGGTGTAGGCATCGCTTGTCCTTTTACTCTGGCGCTCAGGCGGACTCGCGGACTAGGCCAGTGCTTTCCCCACAGGAAAGGAGAGGTGACAGGATCCCTGTACACCGCCCGTGCACTGAATAGGGAGCTTTGGGGGACTGTCCCCACTCCTTCCCTTTAAACCCCCTGCTTCCTCCAAGCTTCCACATCCTGGAGGAAGACGGCATCTGATGGCCAGTTCTTTCTGGGTGTTTTTTCTCGAGTTCAGGGTAGGCGCCTGGTGGCAAGCCCATGTCTCCACCAAGGACAGGTGACCAAGGAGCTGCTGAGATCTCCTTGGGCCCAAAGGCTCGGGGCAGGCATGCTTTCTGCCCAGACTCCTTCCTCAGAGTGGAGCCCTTTCCCCTGCCCTAATCGTGCCCTCTGGTCTCTTTAGCAGCCAGGGTTCCGTCGCTCTGCAGTGACAGACATGTCCCTTTCCTTAAAAATCTTTCCACAGGCGCCACTGCGATTCTCTCTCAGGCAGAGGGGATGCCCAGGCCAAGTGGATTTCGCTCCATGCGGGATTATTACACCGTGTGGTGGAGACGAATACGGGAAGCAGCACGCAGCATCCCACTCTGATTTCCCAAAGAATGCTGTGCTTTCCCAGAGGAGATGCCCCGGCAAAGAGGCTTTCGCTCTATGCGGGCTTCTCCCATCGTGCTGCGAATACTAGGCTAAGGGAAGCAACGAAAGCAGCCCACAGAACCGACTGTGATTTCCCAGCGACAGCTATGCTGTCGCAGAGGTTTTCAGCTTGGAGCGAACCGCACTTCGCTAATGCTTTCTCAGCAAGGCCTTTTCTTTCCATCTGTCGCAGCAGGGTGGTACAGCCGCGGGAGAGCTGGTGCCTCTTGGGCCTTGCGTTCCCGGGCTCCAAGTTCACGCACTAAGTTCACCTTGCTAAGCCTGACTAAGCAGACACAGTCAACAACCTGCAGCAGCCCGCGTGGCCTAGCATGGCACTCTATGCCTATTACCATCTCCTGGCGTAGGTAAGGCTTTTCCTTTTGCTCCGGCGCTCCGGCAGACTCTGGGCCTAGGCCAGTGTCTTCACCACAGGTGAGAGGCCGCCACAGAATCCCTGTACACGGCCCGTGCACTGGGATGGGGTACTGTGGGGAACTGTCTCCACTCCTTCCCTGGCACAACCCCTGCCACCCACATCGCTGCCATATCTTGGTGGAAGACGGCATCTGACTGTCCGTTTCTCCATTGGGTTGTTTCTGCGAGTTCCGTGTATGGCACATGATGGCAAGCCCAAGTCTGCCCTTCGGACAGGTGGTCAAGGAGATGCTGTTTCCTTCTGCCTGCCTTCTGCCCAGACTCCTTCCTTAGAGTGCAGCACGAGCCCCTGCCCTTCTTATCCCCTCATGTCTCCTTTGCACCAAGCTTCCATCTCTCCGTACAGGGAGCCGGTGACCCTTGTCTTGCCACCGGCCTGCTGTTCGCGCCATGGCAGGCTATCCTGTTTACCGAGCGATTCCCGACCCCAAAGCCAACGGCTCCTTCTCTTCCCTGGGGGCGCCGTGTTGCGCCTACCCCACACTTGCTCCTGGGGAGCGTCGTGACAGACATATGCAACCATGCTTCTCTCTCAGGCAGAGGGGTTTCTAGGGCAAAGAGAATTTCGCTCCATGCTGGTATATTCCACCGTGCTGCGGAGACTATCTTAGGCAAGCAGCAGCAGCGTTCCCAAACGAACTCTGATTTCCCAACGAATGCGGTGCTTTCCTAGGGGAGAAGCCCAGGCAAAGAGGCTTTTCGCGTTTCCCGACCCTAAGGCCAACGGCTCCTTCTCTTCCCCCACTCTGATTTCCCAAAAATGCTGTGCTTTCTCAGCGGCGATGCCCCAGCAAAGAGGCTTTCGCTCTATGCTGGTTTCTCCCATCGTGCTGCGAATACTAGGCTAAGGCAAGCAACGAAAGCAGCCCACAGAACCGAATGTGATTTCCTAGCGACAGCTATGCTGTCGCAGACGTTTTCAGTTTGGCGCGAACCGCACTTCGCTACTGCTTCCTCAGTAAGGCTTTGGTCGTTCGCTCTTCGCGGCAGGGAAGAATGGCCGCGGGAGAGCTGTTTCATCTTGGGCTTTGAGTTCCCGAGCTCCAAGTTAGCGCCCGGGGTTCACCTTGCTATGCCGAACTAAGCAGACCCAGACACCACCCTGCAGCAGCGTGTTGGGCCTAGCATGGCACTCTATGCCTATTACCATCTCTGGCGTAGGTAAGGCTTTTCCTTTTGCTCCGGCGCTCCGGCAGACTCTGGGCCTAGGCCAGTGTCTTCACCACAGGTGAGAGGCCGCCACAGGATCCCTGTACACGACCCGTGCACTGGGATGGGGTACTGTGGGGAACTGTCTCCACTCCTTCCCTGGCACAACCCCTGCCACCCACATCGCTGCCATATCTTGGTGGAAGACGGCATCTGACTGTCCGTTTCTCCATTGGGTTGTTTCTGCGAGTTCCGTGTATGGCACATGGTGGCAAGCCCAAGTCTGCCCTTCGGACAGGTGGTCAAGGAGATGCTGTTTCCTTCTGCCTGCCTTCTGCCCAGACTCCTTCCTTAGAGTGCAGCACGCGCCCCTGCCCTTCTTATCCCCTCATGTCTCCTTTGCACCAAGCTTCCATCTCTCCGTACAGGGAGCCGGTGACCCTTGTCTTGCCAACGGCCTGCTGTTCGCGCCATGGCAGGCTATCCTGCTTACCGAGCGATTCCCGACCCCAAAGCCAACGGCTCCTTCTCTTCCTTGGGGGCGGCGTGTTGCGCCTACCCCACACTTGTTCCTGGGGAGCGTGGTGACAGACATGTGCAACCATGATTCTCTCTCAGGCAGAGGGGATTCTAGGGCAAAGAGAATTTCGCTCCATGCTGGTATATTCCACCGTGCTGCGGAGACTATCTTAGGCAAGCAGCAGCAGCGTTCCCAAACGAACTCTGATTTCCCAACGAATGCTGTGCTTTCCTAGGGGAGAAGCCCAGGCAAAGAGGCTTTTCGCGTTTCCCGACCCTAAGGCCAACGGCTCCTTCTCTTCCCCGACTCTGATTTCCCAAAAATGCTGTGCTTTCCCAGGGGCGATGCCCCAGCAAAGAGGCTTTCGCTCTATGCTGGTTTCTCCCATCGTGCTGCGAATACTAGGCTAAGGCAAGCAACGAAAGCAGCCCACAGAACCGACTGTGATTTCCCAGCGACAGCTATGCTGTCGCAGAGGTTTTCAGTTTGGCGCGAACCGCACTTCGCTACTGCTTTTTCAGCAAGGCCTTTTCTTTCGATCTGTCGCAGCAGGGTGGTACAGCCGCGGGAGAGCTGGTGCCTCTTGGGCCTTGCGTTCCCGGGCTCCAAGTTCACGCACTAAGTTCACCTTGCTAAGCCTAACTAAGCAGACACAGTCACCAACCTGCAGCTGCCTGCGTGGCCTAGCATGGCACTCTATGCCTATTACCATCTCCTGGCGTAGGTAAGGCTTTTCCTTTTGCTCCGGCAGACTCTGGGTCTAGGCCAGTGTCTTCACCACAGGAGAGAGGCCGCCACAAGATCCCTGTACACGGCCCGTGCAGTGGGATGGGGTAGTGTGGGGGACGGTCTCCACTCCTGCCCTGGCACACCCCGTTCCACCCCCAACGCTGCCACATCTTGTTGGAATACAGCATCTGACTGCCCGTATCTCCATGGGGTTGTTTCTGCGAGTTCCGAGTACGGCACCTGGTGGTAATGCCAAGGCTTCCCTTGCGACATGTGGTCAAAGAGATTCTGTCCCCTTCTGCCTGCTTTCTGCCCAGATTCCATCCTCAGAGTGGAGCACACGCCCCTGCCCTAGTCGTCCCCTCATGTCTCCTTCCCATCCAGGCTTCCATCTCTAGGCACAGGGAGCGGGTAACACTTGTATTGCCTCCGACCTGCTGTTCCTGCCACGGCAGGCTATCCTAATTCCCGAGCATTTCCCGACCCCAGGGCCAAGGACTCCTTCTCTTCCCCGGGGGCGGCGTGTTGCGCCTTCCCCACACTTGCTCCTGGGGTGCGCGGTGACAGACGTGTGCAACCATGCTTCTCTCTCAGGCAGAGGGGATGCAAGGGCAAAGAGTATTTCGTTCCATGAGGGAATCTTCCACCGTGCTGCGGAGACTAGCTCAGGCAAACAGAAGCAGCATCCCAACACCTAACTCTGATTTCCCAACGAATACTGTGCTTTCCCAGGGGAGACGCCCAGGCAAAGAGGCTTTCGCTGTATGCCGGGTTTCTCTCACCGCCTGACTTGGCTCAGGCAAGCAGCAGCAGCCCGCAGAACATTTCTCAGCGCATGCTGTGCTTCCGCAGAGTCTTTGGCTTGGAGCGAACAGCACTTCGCCGCTGCTTCCTCAGCAAGGCTTCAGTCGCGTCAGGGAAGAAGAGCTGCGGGAGAGCTGGTGCCAATTGGGCCCTGATTTCCCGGGCTCCATGTTCGCATCCTGGGTTCACCCTGCCAGGCCGAACTAAGCAGACACAGCCACAACCGTGCAGTGGCGTGTGTAGCTAAGGATGGCACTCTAGGCACCCTACCATCTCCCGGTGTAGGCATCGCTTGGCCTTTTACTCTGGCGCTCAGGCGGACTCGCGGACTAGGCCAGTGCTTTCCCCACAGGAAAGGAGAGGTGACAGGATCCCTGTACACCGCCCGTGCACTGAATAGGGAGCTTTGGGGGACTGTCCCCACTCCTTCCCTTTAAACCCCCTGCTTCCTCCAAGCTTCCACATCCTGGAGGAAGACGGCATCTGATGGCCAGTTCTTTCTGGGTGTTTTTTCTCGAGTTCAGGGTAGGCGCCTGGTGGCAAGCCCATGTCTCCACCAAGGACAGGTGACCAAGGAGCTGCTGAGATCTCCTTGGGCCCAAAGGCTCGGGGCAGGCATGCTTTCTGCCCAGACTCCTTCCTCAGAGTGGAGCCCTTTCCCCTGCCCTAATCGTGCCCTCTGGTCTCTTTCGCAGCCAGGGTTCCGTCGCTCTGCAGTGACAGACATGTCCCTTTCCTTAAAAATCTTTCCACAGGCGCCACTGCGCTTCTCTCTCAGGCAGAGGGGATGCCCAGGCCAAGTGGATTTCGCTCCATGCGGGTTTATTACACCGTGTGGTGGAGACGAGCTCCGGCAAGCAGCACGCAGCATCCCACTCTGATTTCCCAAAGAATGCTGTGCTTTCCCAGAGGGGATGCACCGGCAAAGAGGCTTTCGCTCTATGCGGGCTTCTCCCATCGTGCTGCGAATACTAGGCTAAGGCAAGCAACGAAAGCAGCCCTCAGAACCGACTGTGATTTCCCAGCGACAGCTATGCTGTCGCAGAGGTTTTCAGCTTGGCGCGAACCGCACTTCGCTACTGCTTTCTCAGCAAGGCCTTTTCTTTCGATCTGTCGCAGCAGGTTGGTACAGCCGCGGGAGAGCTGGTGCCTCTTGGGCCTTGCGTTCCCGGGCTCCAAGTTCACGCACTAAGTTCACCTTGCTAAGCCTAACTAAGCAGACACAGTCACCAACCTGCAGCAGCCTGCGTGGCCTAGCATGGCACTCTATGCCTATTACCATCTCCTGGAGTAGGTAAGGCTTTTCCTTTTGCTCTGGCGCTCCGGCAGACTCTGGGCCTAGGCCAGTGTCTTCACCACAGGAGAGAGGCCGCCACAGGATCCCTGTACACGGCCCGTGCACTGGGATGGGGTACTGTGGGGAACCGTCTCCACTCCTTCCCTGGCACAACCCCTGCCACCCTCATCGCTGCCATATCTTGGTGGAAGACGGCATCTGACTGTCCGTTTCTCCATTGGGTTGTTTCTGCGAGTTCCGTGTATGGCACATGGTGGCAAGCCCAAGTCTGCCCTTCGGACAGGTGGTCAAGGAGATGCTGTTTCCTTCTGCCTGCCTTCTGCCCAGACTCCTTCCTTGGAGTGCAGCACGCGCCCCTGCCCTTCTTATCCCCTCATGTCTCCTTTGCACCAAGCTTCCATCTCTCCGTACAGGGAGCCGGTGACCCTTGTCTTGCCACCGGCCTGCTGTTCGCGCCATGGCAGGCTATCCTGCTTACCGAGCGATTCCCGACCCCAAAGCCAACGGTTCCTTCTCTTCCCTGGGGGCGGCGTGTTGCGCCTACCCCACACTTGCTCCTGGGGAGCGTGGTTACAGACATGTGCAACCATGCTTCTCTCTCAGGCAGAGGGGATTCTTGGGCAAAGAGAATTTCGCTCCATGCTGGTATATTCCACCGTGCTGCGGAGACTATCTTAGGCAAGCAGCAACAGCGTTCCCAAACGAACTCTGATTTCCCAACGAATGCTGTGCTTTCCTAGGGGAGAAGCCCAGGCAAAGAGGCTTTTCGCGTTTCCCGACCCCAAGGCCAACGGCTCCTTCTCTTCCCCGACTCTGATTTCCCAAAGAATGCTGTGCTTTCCCAGCGGCGATGCCCCAGCAAAGAGGCTTTCGCTCTATGCTGGTTTCTCCCAACGTGCGGCGAATACTAGGCTAAGGCAAGCAACGAAAGCAGCCCACAGAACCGACTGTGATTTCCCAGCGACAGCTATGCTGTCGCAGAGGTTTTCAGTTTGGCGCGAACCGCACTTCGCTACTGCTTTCTCAGCAAGGCCTTTACTTTCGATCTGTCGCAGCAGGGTCGTACAGCCGCGGGAGAGCTGGTGCCTCTTGGGCCTTGAGTTCCCGGGCTCCAAGTTCACGCACTAAGTTCACCTTGCTAAGCCTAACTAAGCAGACACAGTCACCAACCTGCAGCAGTCTGCGTGGCCTAGCATGGCACTCTATGGCTATTACCATCTCCTGGTGTAGGTAAGGCTTTTCCTTTGGCTCCGGCGCTCCGGCAGACTCTGGGCCTAGGCCAGTGCCCTCACCACAGGAGAGAGGAGGCGACAGGATCCCTGCACACTGCCCTTGCACTGGGATGGGGTACTGTGGGGGACGGTCTCCACTCCTTCCCTGGCACACCCCCTTCCACCGACAACGCTGCCACATCTTGGTGGAAGACAGCATCTGACTGCCCGTTTCTCCATGGGGTTGTTTCTGCGAGTTCCGAGTACGGCACCTGGTGGTAATGCCAAGGCTTCCCTTGCGACATGTGGTCAAAGAGATTCTGTCCCCTTCTGCCTGCTTTCTGCCCAGATTCCATCCTCAGAGTGGAGCACACGCCCCTGCCCTGTCGTCCCCTCATGTCTCCTTCCCATCCAGGCTTCCATCTCTAGGCTCAGGGAGCGGGTAACACTTGTATTGTCTCCGACCTGCTGTTCCTGCCACGGCAGGCTATCCTAATTCCCGAGCATTTCCCGACCCCAGGGCCAAGGACTCTCTTCCCCGGGGGCGGCGTGTTGCGCCTTCCCCACACTTGCTCCTGGGGTGCGCGGTGACAGACGTGTGCAACCATGCTTCTCTCTCAGGCAGAGGGGATGCAAGGGCAAAGAGTATTTCGTTCCATGAGGGAATCTTCCACCGTGCTGCGGAGACTAGCTCAGGCAAACAGAAGCAGCATCCCAACACCTAACTCTGATTTCCCAACGAATACTGTGCTTTCCCAGGGGAGACGCCCAGGCAAAGAGGCTTTCGCTGTATGCCGGGTTTCTCCCACCACCTGACTTGGCTCAGGCAAGCAGCAGCAGCCCGCAGAACATTTCTCAGCGCATGCTGTGCTTCCGCAGAGTCTTTGGCTTGGAGCGAACAGCACTTCGCCGCTGCTTCCTCAGCAAGTCTTCAGTCGCGTCAGTGAAGAAGAGCTGCGGGAGAGCTGGTGCCAATTGGGCCCTGATTTCCCGGGCTCCATGTTCGCGTCCTGGGTTCACCCTGCCAGGCCGAACTAAGCAGACACAGCCACAACCGTGCAGTAGCTTGTGTAGCTAAGGATTGCACTCTAGGCACCCTACCATCTCCCGGTGTAGGCATCGCTTGGCCTTTTACTCTGGCGCTCAGGCGGACTCGCGGACTAGGCCAGTGCTTTCCCCACAGGAAAGGAGAGGTGACAGGATCCCTGTACACCGCCCGTGCACTGAATAGGGAGCTTTGGGGGACTGTCCCCACTCCTTCCCTTTAAACCCCCTGCTTCCTCCAAGCTTCCACATCCTGGAGGAAGACGGCATCTGATGGCCAGTTCTTTCTGGGAGTTTTTTCTCGAGTTCAGGGTAGGCGCCTGGTGGCAAGCCCATGTCTCCACCAAGGACAGGTGACCAAGGAGCTGCTGAGATCTCCTTGGGCCCAAAGGCTTGGGACAGGCATGCTTTCTGCCCAGACTCCTTCCTCAGAGTGGAGCCCTTTCCCCTGCCCTAATCGTGCCCTCTGGTCTCTTTAGCAGCCAGGGTTCCCTCGCTCTGCAGTGACAGACATGTCCCTTTCCTTAAAAATCTTTCCACAGGCGCCACTGCGCTTCTCTCTCAGGCAGAGGGGATGCCCAGGCCAAGTGGATTTCGCTCCATGCGGGTTTATTACACCGTGTGGTGGAGACGAGCTCCGGCAAGCAGCACGCAGCATCCCACAGACCCGACTCTGATTTCCCAAAGAATGCTGTGCTTTCCCAGAGGGTATGCCCCGGCAAAGAGGCTGTCGCTCTATGCGGGCTTCTCCCATCGTGCTGCGAATACTAGGCTAAGGCAGGCAACGAAAGCAGCCCACAGAACCGACTGTGATTTCCCAGCGACAGCTATGCTGTCGCAGAGGTTTTCAGCTTTGCGCGAACCGCACTTCGCTACTGCTTTCTCAGCAAGGCCTTTTCTTTCGATCTGTCGCAGCAGGGTGGTACAGCCGCGGGAGAGCTGGTGCCTCTTGGGCATTGCGTTCCCTGGCTCCAAGTCACGCACTAAGTTCACCTTGCTAAGCCTAACTAAGCAGACACAGTCACCAACCTGCAGCAGCCTGCGTGGCCTAGCATGGCACTCTATGCCTATTACCATCTCCTGGCGTAGGTAAGGCTTTTCCTTTTGCTCCGGCGCTCCGGCAGAGCCGGGCCTAGGCCAGTGTCTTCACCACAGGAGAGAGGCCGCCACAGGATCCCTGTACACGGCCCGTGCACTGGGATGGGGTACTGTGGGGAACTGTCTCCACTCCTTCCCTGGCACAACCCCTGCCACCCACATCGCTGCCATATCTTGGTGGAAGACGGCATCTGACTGTCCGTTTCTCCATTGGGTTGTTTCTGCTAGTTCCGTGTATGGCACATGGTGGCAAGCCCAAGTCTGCCCTTCGGACAGGTGGTCAAGGAGATGCTGTTTCCTTCTGCCTGCCTCTGCCCAGACTCCTTCCTTAGAGTGCAGCACGCGTCCCTGCCTTTCTTATCCCCTCATGTCTCCTTTGCACCAAGCTTCCATCTCTCCGTACAGGGAGCCGGTGACCCTTGTCTTGCCACCGGCCTGCTGTTCGCGCCATGGCAGGCTATCCTGTTTACCGAGCGATTCCCGACCCCAAAGCCAACGGCTCCTTCTCTTCCCTGGGGGCGGCGTGTTGCGCCTACCCCACACTTGCTCCTGGGGAGCGTGGTGACAGACATGTGCAACCATGCTTCTCTCTCAGGTAGAGGGGATTCTTGGGCAAAGAGAATTTCGCTCCATGCTGGTATATTCCACCGTGCTGCGGAGACTATCTTAGGCAAGCAGCAGCAGCGTTCCCAAACGAACTCTGATTTCCCAACGAATGCTGTGCTTTCCTAGGGGAGAAGCCCAGGCAAAGAGGCTTTTCGCGTTTCCCGACCCCAAGGCCAACGGCTCCTTCTCTTCCCCGACTCTGATTTCCCAAAGAATGCTGTGCTTTCCCAGCGGCGATGCCCCAGCAAAGAGGCTTTCGCTCTATGCTGGTTTCTCCCATCGTGCTGCGAATACTAGGCTAAGGCAAGCAACAAAAGCAGCCCACAGAAACGACTCTGATTTTCCAGCGACTGCTATGCTTTCGCAGAGGTTTTCAGCTTGGTGCGAACCGCACTTCGCTGCTGCTTCCTCAGCAAGGCTTTGGTCGTTCGCTCTGTCGCCGTAGTGGGAGAGCTGGTTCCTCTTGGGCCTTGCTTTCCCGTGCTCCAAGTTCGCGCCTGGGGTTCATCTTGTTAAGCCGAACTAAGCAGACACAGTCACAACCCTGAAGCAGCGTGGGTGTCCTAGCATGGCACTCTATGCCTATTACCATCTCCTGGCATAGGTAAGGCTTTGCCTTTTCTCAGGCAGACTCTGGGCCTAGGCCAGTGCCTTCACCTCAGGGGAGAGGAGGCGACAGGATCCCTGCACACGGCCCGTGAACTGGGATGGGGAAGTGTTTCCCCGGCACACCCCTGCCACATCTTGGTGGAAGACGGCATCTGACTGCCCATTTCTCCATGGGGTTCTTTCTGTGAATTCCGGGTTTGGCACCTGGTGGCAAGCCCAAGCCTGCCCTTGGGACAGGTGGCAAGGAGATGCTGTCCCCTTGTGAGCAGAGGCACAGGACAGGCCTGCTTTCTGCCCAGACTCCTTCCTCAGAGTGGAGCATGCGCCCCTGCCCTAGTCATCCCCTCATGTCTCCTTAGCAGCCAGGCTACCATCTCTCTGTACAGGGAGCGGGTGACACTTGTCTTGCCACCGGCCTGCTGTTCATGCCACGTCAGGCTATCCTGCTCCCCGAGCGTTTCCCGACCCCAAGGCCAAAGGCTCCTTCTCTTCCCCGGGGGCGGCGTGCTGCGTCTTCCCACACTTGCTCCTGGGGAGCGCGGTGACATACGTGTGCAACCATGCTTCTCTCTCAGGCAGAAGGGATGCTAGGGCAAAGAGTATTTCGATCCATGCGGGTTTTTTACACCGTGTTGTGGAGACTAGCTCTGTGATGGAAAATGCAGCATCCCAGAGACCGGACTCTGATTTCCCAAAAAATGCAGTGCTTTTTAAGGGATGCCCTGACAAAGAGGCTTTCGCTCTATGCGGGTTTCTCCCGCCATGCTGCGAATACTAGTCTAAGGCAAGCTGCAACAGCAGCCCACCGAACCGACTCTGATTTCCCAGCGACTGCTATGCTTTCGTAGAGCTTTTCGGCTTTGCGCAAACGGCACTTCGCTGCTGTTTCCTCAGCAAGGCTTTGGGTGTTCGCTCTGTCGCATCAGGGAAGAAGAGCTGCGGGAGACTGGTGCCCCTTGGGCCTTGCTTTCCCGGGCTCCATGTTGGCGCCTTGGGTTCACCCTGCCAGGCCGAACTTAGCAGACAGAGCCACAAGCCTGCAGCAGCGTGCGTGGCCTAGCATGGCACTCTATGCACACTACCATCTCCCGGTGTAGGCAACGCTTGGCCTTGGCACTTGCCCTCAGGCGTTCTCGCGGACTAGGCCAGTGCCTTCCTCACAGGAGAGGAGAGGCGACAGGATCCCTGAATACTGCCCGTTCCTGGAATGGGGAGCTTGCGGGGTTTGTCCCTACTCTTTTCCCGGCACACGCCTGCCACCAAAGCTGTCACATTTTGGAGGAAGATGGCATCTAACTGCGCGTTTCTCGAGGGAGCTGTTTCTGCGTGTTCTGTGTATGGCGCCAGGTAACTAACCCAAGTCTGCCCTACAGACAGTTGTACAAGGGGATGCTGTCCCCTTTGGACCAGAGGCACAGGACAGACCTGCCTTCTGCCCAGACTCCTTCCTCAGAGTGGAGCACGCGTCCCTGCCCTAGTCGTCCATTCATGTCTCCTTAGCAGCCAGGCTTCATCTCTCCGCACAGGGAGTGGGTGACATTTGTCTTGCCACTGGCCTGCTGTTTCTGCCAGGGCAGGCTCTCCTGCTTCCCGACCTTTTCCCGACCACAAGGCCAACGGCTCCTTCTCTTCTCTGGGGGCGGCGTGCTGCGCCTTCCCCAGACTTGCTCCTGAGGAGCACAGCGACAGTCGTATGCAACCACGCTTCTCTCTCAGATCTCAAATACACAACATAACCCTACACCTAAAGGAGTTGCAGAAAGAACAACAAGGAAAGCCTAAACCAAGCAGGAGAAGAGGAATAATAAAGATCAGAGCAGAAATCAATGAAATAGAAACAAATAAACAAAGGAACAAAAACCACAAAAAACCACCACCAACAACAACAACAAAAAAAAACAATAGAACAAATCAACGAAACTAGGAGCTGGTTCTTTGAAAGAATTAATAACTTTGATAAACCCCTTTCCAGACTTATCAAAAAGAAAAGAGAAAGAACCCAAATAAATAAAATCATGAATGAAAGCGGAGAGAGCACAACCAACACCAAAGAAATACAAACAATTATAAGAACATACTATGAGCAACTCTACGCCAACAAATTCAACAATCTGGAAGAAATGGATACATTCCTAGAGACATATAAACTACCACAACTGAACCAGGGAGAAATAGAAAACCTGAACAGACCCATAACCAGTACGGAGATTGAAACAGTCATCAAAAATCTCCAAACAAAAGCCCCGGGCCAGATGGCTTCCCAGGGGAATTCTACCAAACATTTAAAGAAGAATTAATTCCTATTCTCATGATACTTTTCCAAAAAAATTGAAATGGAAGGAAAACTTCCAAACTCTTTTTTACTGGGGCCAGCATCACATTGATCCCAAAACCAGACAAGGATCCCATCAAAAAGAACTACAGACCAATATCCTTGATGAACACAGATGCGAAAATTCTCACCAAAATACTAGCCAAGAGTATTCAACAGTACATTAAAAGGATTATTCACCTCGACCAAGTGGGATTTATTCCAGGGCTACAAGGTTGGTTCAACATCTGCAAATCAATCAATGTGATACAACACATCAATAAAAGAAAGAACAAGAACCATATGATACTCTCCATAGATGCTGAAAAAGCATTTGACAAAGTGCAGTATCCCTTCCTGATTAAAACTCTTCAAAGTGTAGGGATAGAGGGCACATATTATCAATATTATCAAAGCCATCTATGAAAAACCCACTGCAAATATCATTCTCAATGGAGAAAAACAATACTTTCCGCTGAGGCCAGGAACACGGCAGGGATGTCTGTTATCACCACTGCTAATCAACATCGTACTAGAAGTCCTAGCCTCAGCAATCAGACAACAAAAAGGAATTAAAGACATCCAAATTTTGCCAAATTGGCAAAAGAGAAATCAAACTATCCCTGTTTTCAGATGATATGATAATGTATGTGGAAAATTTAAGGACTCCACTCCAAATCTGCTATAACTTGTATAGGAATTCTGTAAAGTGTCAGGATATAAAATCAATGCAGAGAAATTGGTTGCATTTTTTTAAACCAACAAGACTGAAGAAATAGAAATTAAGGAGTGAATCCCATTTACAATTGCACCCCAAACCCTAAGATACCTAGGAATAACCCTAACCAAAGACACAAAGAATCTATACTCAGAAAACTCTAAAGTGCTCATGAAAGAAATTGAAGACTCAAAGAAATAAAAATGTTCCATGCTCCTGTATTGGAAGAACAAATATTGTAAAAATGTCTATGCTACCTAAAGCAATCTACATATTTAATGCAATCCCTATCAAAATCCCATCAATTTTTTCCAAAGAAATGGGACAAATAATCCTAAAATATATATGGAACCAGAAAATACCTCGAATAGCCAGAGGAATATTGAAAAAGAAAGCCAAAGTTGTTGGCATCACAACTCCAGACCTCAGGCTCTATTACAAAGTTGTCATCATCAAGATAGTAGGGAACTGTCCCCAAAACAGACATAGATCAATGGAACAGAATAGAGAGCCCAGAAATACACCCTCAACTCTATGGACAACTAATCGTCAACAAAGCAGGAAGGAATGTCCAAGGAAAAAAGCCTCTTCAACAAAGAGAAAATTTGGAAAATTGAACAGCCACATGCAGAAAAAAGAAATTGGATCATTTCCTTACACCATACATGAAAATAGACTGGAAATGGATGAAGAAGCATAATGTGAGAAAGGAATCCATCAAAATCCTTAAGGAGAGAACAGGTAGCAACCTCTTTGACCTCAGCAGCAGCAACTTCTTCCTAGGAACATCGCCAAAGGCAAGGGAAGCAAGGGCAAGAATGAACTCTTGGGATTTCATCAGATCAAAAAGCTTTTGCACAGCAAAGGAAACAGTTAACAAAGCCAAAAGATGACTGTCAGAAGTTATCTGGGAGAAGATATCTGCAAATGACATACCAGATAAAGGGCCAGTATCCAAAATCTATAAAGAGCTAATCAAACACAACACCCTAAGAACAAATAATCCAATGAAGAAATGGGCAGAGGACATGAACAGACATTTCTGCAAAGAATACATCCAAATGGCCAACAGACACATGAAAAAATGCTCCACATCACTCAGCATCAGGGAAATACAAATCAAAACCAGAATGAGATACCACCTCACACCTTTCAGAATGGCTAAAATGAACAAGTCAGTCAATGACAGATGCTGGCGAGGATGTGGAGAAAGGGCAACCCTCCTACACTGTACGTGGCAATGCAAGCTGGTGCAACCACTCTGGTAAACAGCGTGGAGCTGCCTCAAATAGCTGAAAATACAACTACCCTAGCCCCAAATCAGGCTCTCTGCTCAGCAGGAAGCCTCCTTCCTCTTCTCTCTCTGCCTGCCTCTCTGCCTGCTTGTCATCTCTCTCTGTCAAATAAATAAATTAAAAATCTTTAAAAACATCCGATATTATTTTTTTACAGAAGTAAGTAAAGAATTCTAAAATTTATATGAGACCATAAAAGACAACAAATAATCAAAGCAGTTCTGAGAAAGAATGAAGAAGAGAAATTACACTTCTTGATTTGAAACTATACTACAAAGCCCTCATGCTCCAAACAATAAAGTATATTGGCATAAAAACAGACCAATAAACAAGTAGAACAGAATTGAGAGTCCAGAAATAAATCCTTTCATACAGTCACCTAATATTTGACTGGGGCCAACATATGTAATGGGTAAAGATAGTCTGTTCAATATATGATATTTAAAACTGAATAGTCACATAAACAGTATGAAACTGGAACCTTATATCACTCATAAGTCTTAACTTGAAATAGATTAAAGACTTAAAGGTGATGCATGAAACTAAATTTCCCAAAGGAAAACATAGGAAAAATTCTCCTTGACATTGGTCTTGCCAATAGTTTTTTGGATACCAGACCAAAAACACAAGCAAAAAAAGCAAAAATAAATAAATGGTATTACATCAAACTAAAGTTTCTGCATTACCAAAAAAAGAGAGAGAACGAAAACACAATCCACAGAATGTAAGAAAATACTTACAAATCTTATATCTGAAAAGAGGTTAAAAACCAACAGATACAAATTGAAAAAAATATATAATTAAAAAAATAGCAAAAGGATCTCAATAGACTTTTTTTTTTCAAAAAAGTTATATAAATGACCAACTGGAGCATTAAAAAGTGCTCAAGGTAAAAAACTCAGGGCAAAGTCATTATGTTGTTGTTGTTGTTGTTTACCTCTGAAAAACACAGCAAGATATTACTACCTATTAGAATATATACTACAAAAAATTGAAACTAACAAATTTTGGTAAATACTGGGGAAAATGGGGAACTTATGCACTGTGATAGGGATATAAATTTGTATGGAAAACAGTATGGAGATTATTCATATTATTAAAAGTAAAATTAACATATGATTCAGTAATCCCACTTCTAGATATATGTCTAAAGGAAACGAAGTCACTGTTCAAAGACATATCTGCACTCTTATGTTTATTATAAAATTATTAACTCTAAGCAAGAGATGGAAATAACTTCAGTATCCATTAATTGATGAATGAATAAAATAAGTATGGTAAATATATACTATGGAATAATACTTAACCATGAAAAATTAAGAAATACTGCCATTTACAACAGCATGGATGTATCTTGAAGGTATTATACTAAGTGAAATATTTCAAAGATTTTATATATTTTTTTAATTTATGTATTATAATATCCCTTACATACAGAATCTGAGGAAAAGGCAAACTAATGGAAACTTAGAGTTGAGTTGACAAGGGGTGAACCTGGGGTGGAGTAAGGTGGTCAAAGGGTGCAAACTTGCAACTATAATATGAAAAAGTTCTGGGGATCTCATGTACAGCATGATGATCATAGTTAATAAAATATACATACTTTTTTATTGTGCTTCCCTTTATTAAACTTTGCATATATCACATTCTTATAAGTTGAAAGTTTATAGCAATCTTGTTTAAAAGAAGTCTGCTGCCACCATATTTCTAACAACATTTGTTCATTTTGTGTATCTCTGTCACATGTTGATAATTCTTGCAATATTTCAAGTTTTTTCATTATTATTGTATTTGTTATGGTGATCTGTGATCAGTAATTATGACCCACTGAAAACTCAGAACTAGTTTAATTAAGGTATATACATTGTTTTTCTTTAAAAACATAATGCTTTTGAACAGTACAGTATAGTGTTTATTTTTTATATGCACTGGGAAACATAATTTTTTATATGCACTGGGAAACCAAAGAAAAAAGAATAATAATTTGACTTAGTTTATTGAGATAATCACTTTATTGAGGCAGTCTGGAACAAAACCCAAAAGACCTCTGAAGTTTATCTCTACTATACTATATACATAAAAGTTGCTAAGAGAGTAGATCTTAAAATTCCTTACGATACATGCATAAGAAACAGTGGCAACTCTACGAGATAGTAGATGTATTAACATTTTTATGTAGATTATATTGCAATAAAGATGTATACCAATTTATCAAATTGTACAAAATTTACACAATGTTAAAAGTTTGCAATGTTATAAGAAATCATTTCTTAAATTGACAACTTATAATATGTCGATTTTTTTTTCAATAAAGCTGGAAAAAACTTTTTGTAGAATTAATCTATTTTTCAAAAAAGGAAGTAAGGAAGTAGAAACTGCAACTAACTCTGAAAGAATGGAATATAAAATCCATTTTCGTTATATACACTGTGACAAAAACTATTACTTAGTTTACAGTGAAGGAGTACTAATGAAGCATGAAGGATGGTCTATAAATAAGGCTGAAAGAGCTCAGTTTTAAGGTTTAAATTTAAAATCTTCTTTTGAAATACTAAACTGACCACCCAGTTTTCCAAACATAAATGTCTTAACTGCATGAATTTACTTCATACAACTCTATAATCTAGTTTCATAAGAAAGCAGCATGCAAATGTTGAATAAGACAGACTTGCTTAAGTTTCTTTATGTTCAACAGTAAAGGATACCTCCCTAAAAATAAATAGAAGAAAAATCAGCATATTTATTATGATAATTATTATTCATAATGAGATTCATATTGAAATAGGGAATATATATCCTCAGAGGGGGTAAAGTAAAATGAAATTTATTTTGGTAAATGTGTCTATGAATAGTCAATACAATGCCTCAATAGAAATGAATATTACCATTTTGAACAATTTAATTACTATTATTAGAATTATTATAAGTATAAAAATAGCTATCATTTTAGCGTGGAATATGAGACTCTCATGCTCCATGCTTCACCACATCCACACAACAACCCTGCATAATAAGTATTATCATCACCATTTCATGGGTGAAAAAACTGAGGCTAACACATTTAGATAACTGGTTTAGGATTACATGGCTAGTAAAGATGCATCACACTAATTTAGGCTTTATGATTTCAGAATTGTACTCTTTCCACTGCACATTCTATTACTCTGTAAATACTTGGCCTGTGTTCATTTAGTTCTTTAATTTTATTCATGTGGTGATGGCTTAAAGCTTCATTTAAAGGAAGCTTAAAAAATTCATATAACCAAAAGCTCCCAAGAATTAAAAATGGCATGGATCTAATGTAGACATGGATATCATTAGTTAACGGGTAACTGTATATTTTCCACTCTAGTGAGATAACAGAGTATTTTTCTAAGTTTTAGTCTCTCAGTGTTCAGAAGGACTTTGTTAAAATAGAAATATTTAGGCAAAGGTGATCAAAAGTCTGGATCAGGTCACCTTAAGATAAATATTAGGAAACTGAGGAAACAAATGGAGATTTGAACACTGAGCTATGATATAATGAATGGTTTCAAGTATTTAGTAGAATATAGAAAAGCCCTTTAAAGCCTGGTCTTAGCCTCGCATTGCAGCTTCTGGGATATCTGTCTATCTATCATCTATCTATCTAGATATAAATTTGAAAACTTTTTTAACTTAAAGATTTTGAGAAATAGAACATAATCAGCACCATAGAAGATCTGTTGATGATAACAACCTAGCCCCTCCTCCCAGTTTGTTAATATTCTCTCTTATTTAATGTAACATTGTGCAAATAGACCACTACTGACCTGCCGTTATGAATGAAATAGCTATAATCAACTGTTTGCATATCTTGGTGAAAATATTCATTTAGTTCCATGTTGTATTTCTAGTAATGGACCAAATTTTTATTTTTATTTTAAGTTTTCTAAATATTGGCCAACTTACCTCAAATATTTTTATTATGGGCACTTTCATTCTCTCACATTCTTGCAAGACAATTTTACTGTTGCCCAATATGGTAAGTGTGTAATAGTATGTCATTTTAGGTTTTAATTTATTTTTAATTTAATTTAACTTAATTCCAGATTCATAATAAAGATAAACAGTTTTTATATATGAGTGGCCATTTGGATTACCCTTTTGTAAAGTACATGCTCAAATCTTTTGATATCTTAACATTGTGTCATACTGACTTCTTTAATAGTAGATTTTCTGAATGAACTTTTAGCTGTGTAGGTCTTCTCTATTTTATTTTGAACTTGTTTTCATTTCAAAGTCTTTATATTTATTTTTATAATCTGCTTTTATTTTGCTTTGTCTATTATGTATCTAACTATCTATCTATTTATTTGCAAGCAAGAGAGAGCGAGCAAGTGAGAGCGGAGGGAGGGATAGAAAAAGAAGGGAAACGAAGGCTCAGCACAGAGCCCAACTCTGGGCTCTATTTCACAACCCTGACATCATGGCCTGAGCCAAAATGAAAGAAATAAAATAAAATTAAGGTGTTAAAAAAAAAAAGGAAAAAGAATTGGAGGTTTAATTAAGTGAGCCACCCAGGCACCCCTGTGGTATCTTAAATTAGCTGTCATATCTTTAAAGTTCTAGAGTATCCATTTGGTTCATTTAAAAAACCTTTCTCAATATCATTTTTAGTTTCAGTTTTTTGTTCAATTTGCTTCCCCTCTCATTTCCTTGAGCAGAGTAATCAAGCCATTTTACAATCTTTATTGATCATTATTTATTTATTTATTTATTTATTTAATTTTTTTTATAAACATATTTTTATCCCCAGGGGTACAGGTCTGTGAATCACCAGGTTTACACACTTCACAGCACTCACCCAAGCACATACCCTCCCCAATGTCCATAATCCCATCCCCTTCTCCCAAGCCCCCTCCCCCCAGCAACCCTCAGTTTGTTTTGTGAGATTAAGAGTCACTAATGGTTTGTCTCCCTCCCTATCCCATCTTGTTTCATTGATTCTTATCCTACCCACTTAAGCCCCCATGTTGCATCACCACTTCCTCATATCAGGGAGATCATATGATAGTTGTTTTTCTCTGCTTGACTTATTTCGCTAAGCATGATATGCTCTAGTTCCATCCATGTTGTTGCAAATGGCAAGATTTCATTTCTTTTGATGGCTGCATAGTATTCCATTGTGTATATATACCACATCTTCTTGATCCATTCATCTGTTGATGGACATCTAGGTTCTTTCCATAGTTTGGCTATTGTTGGACATTGCTGCTATAAACATTCGGGTGCATGTGCCCCTTTGGATCACTACGATTGTATCTTTAGGGTAAATACCCAATAGTGCAATTGCTGGGTCATAGGGCAGTTCTATTTTCAACATTTTGAGGAACCTCCATGCTGTTTTCCAGAGTGGCTGCACGACCTTGCATTCCCACCAACAGTGTAGGAGGGTTCCCATTTCTCCGCATCCTCGCCAGCATCTGTCATTTCCTGACTTGTTGATTTTAGCCATTCTGACTGGTGTGAGGTGATATCTCATTGTGGTTTTGATTTGTATTTCCCTGATGCCGAGTGATATGGAGCACTTTTTCATGTGTCTGTTGGCCATCTGGGTGTCTTCTTTGCAGAAATGTCTGTTCATGTCCTCTGCACATTTCTTGATTGGATTATTTGTTCTCTGGGTGCTGAGTTTGCTAAGTTCTTTATAGATTCTGGACACTAGTCCTTTATCTGATATGTCGTTTGCAAATATCTTCTCCCATTCTGTCAGTTGTCTTTTGATTTTGTTAACTGTTTCCTTTGCTGTGCAAAAGCTTTTGATCTTAATGAAGTCCCAATAATTCATATTTTCCCTTGCTTCCCTTGCCTTTTATTGATCATTTTAACATCATACTTAATCCCATTTTGTCTATCAAATCTTGTTAATGGTTTTTCTTTGTGTGCTCTGTTACATTTTGCTATGTTCAAGATATTATATTTGAAAATCTTATTGAGTAGGGATAATTAAGAGCTATAATAATGGTATGGTCGTCCTTGGCTGGATTTTCCCTTATATCTGAGATTCTACAAGACAATCATACTCCAAATTCAGTGATTGACTTTCTCAGTTTACACAGAAGGCAAGGTAGGCTATAGTCTTATTTCTGCTCCTCCTTGTGCTTTGGGGATCGCAACTTAAATTTGGGCTGTACCAAAGTCCTCAAATTTGATTGCTGCTGGATTTTGAATTTTGTTTCTCTAGTATCAAGAGTCTATTAACAACACAGCTCAATGTGTTTTAGCAGTTTCAAATGCTCTCATAGCTAAAATGGCTTCAGGGCATATATCTCTAGGCTCTCATTGTATTTCGTATTTTGGCCCAGTAATCCCACACTTAATTTTTATAATCATTCTGATATTTTTCATTTTAAAAGCTATTTTGTCAGGATTTTTAGTTGTCTTAAGTAGGAGTTTTTAGATCACCGTTACTAGAAGCAACAACAAATATACATGAAAATATCTGCAGTAGTTTATCACATCTTTATGGCTTTGAACTTCCATAAGCTGAGGCATCCATCTCTAATCACTTAGGCAAACTCCAATTTACCCTTTAAAACAACACAAGAATTGCTTCATTTAAAAACATGTTCAGGGATGACTCTTCCCCACTGTTCTTACCAACATTCCCACACACTCTTTGCTACCCACACCTTGTTTATGAACTTTCATTAGGTATATCAGTGTGACCAGAATTTTGCTCTATTGTATTTTTGTCCTTTAGAGCTTTAATTAAATATGAATTCCATAGAAAGTCTGTCCCTTTTCTTTCAAACCTGGGTTAGTTATTTCTTCTCATTCTTTGTCAGAAGTTACTTTATTAGAGAAACTTATAGCTCTATTGTGACTTTGGAGCCTTTACATTTTTTGACTGGAAAAATCACCCATCCCTGAGATTTTCACACAGCTTCCTAGCTGATATTATTCAGAAATCTGTTCATAACAGACTTTTTCAGGGAGGCCCTTTCGGACCACTCAGATAAAAAACCTCTTCTCAATCACTGCTCTTTTTAAAATGTGCTTATTTAGTTCAAATATGCATCACTATTAAAGAAAAACCAGTACGATTTTTTTTTTTAAGTTGGCTTACCTATTATCTTTCTCTCCCATTAAAATGATTCCTCTGGGCTGGGGTTTTGTTGTGCTCATCTTTGGCCAGGCACTCAATAAATTGTCTCTGAATGATTGAATTGTTTGACTCCCTTGCTAGATTCTCAACTTCATGAGGCCAAGGATTGTTCTATTCAGTCCTTCTTTATCCTCAATGTCTGTTATACTGCAGTCACTTACATGACTAATGGGAAAAATCACAGAAAGAAAGAGTTAAAACAACAGAAAAACCCTGTAGGTTCAATAACACAAAGCTTTCTAAAATTATTTAGCCCAGGAATTGAATACTGGCTGCACTTTTGAGGTTTTTTTTAATGGTAGTGAATTTAATTTAAATGGAAATACTTGAACGGCAGAATAATAAAAAAATTATAAAAGCAACTTGCTCCTTAAAGTAAGAATTATATAGGGCATCTCTTCTAGAAGCAAAATTTTCAAATGTCAAACATCTGAAAGCATAGGAGAAGTAAGAGTGTGAATTGTACTTCAATGTTCTTTATATTCAGCAAACAGCTTCATTCACACCTTTCCAATTTTTTCAACTCTTTTGACAAAGCCTTCAGAGGAGTTACTGCTGATGACAACCATCACAGCCTAACAGGAGAAATTTTATAAAGAAAAATAATAGCATGTTTTTCCCAAATTGTTAAGGATATGGTGAAGCTCTGTGGGATTCAAAGGAGAAATGTGCAATTCCACGCTATATATAATAATAACTTATTTTAATAGTGGCTTGCAATTTTCCAGATATATCCCTTTACTGAGACCACTATCAAATAAACAAAAACAAACAAATTAACAGGGGTTCGAGACAGAAATTATCTAATCTAAAAATAGCACATGTTCACAGAATACACAACACATATCCCAAGTACTACTATAGGTTTCAAGTAATAGTCAAAACAATAGTAAACATGATTCAGACCCTACCAGTCAAATCATAAATGGGACCTTAACTGTAAATCCTTATCTTTAGATCAAAGCGGGTAATTGGGTGCTGAAGATACATTATAGAACTAATATGTTATAGAACTCCTCTGAAATGAGTCATTTATTCCATCACTTTTCCTGCACAGCTGCTGACCCATGTTTTGGTTCCTGGAAATAGCTGCTACCCTGTCATACTTCTTAAAAGCACATATATTGATAACTCCTCTCATTCCTCCATTCCTCTGTGACTGTCACTGTGTTAAAATGTGGAGTCAGCTGACTCACTTGTGGTGGTAATAAAGTAGATGAGTTTGCAAAGTATTTTGTAATTTCTAAAAATTCAAAAACCAAATTACATTGAAATCATAAGGGGTGTTTCAGGGAGAGCTGTAGGATGTGGTTTCTTGTGTAATCCACAGAGATTAGCTCCAACACATATTTGAACTCTCTTCTAGGGGCAACCTTAGTGGTAAAGCAAGAAGATAAACAGATGTATACACACCCTGGCACAAAATTATCACTTATGTTTGGCTTCCTAGTCTCCTCGTGTTACTTATTTATCTTAACTTCTCTCTGAAATCAGAGAACACAGAATCTCAATCAGTTGACATTTTTCTACTGAATTACCCAATAGTCTGATCATTCCCCTAAGACTTTTTTAAATTAGTTCACTCATAATCCCAAATCTGCTTTGCTTCCTCATCTTAGTACACTGTAATTTGATTTCAAAATGAGGACAGTTGTCAGTACTGCCACATTCATTAATCTATTTTCAATTCCATGTACTTATAACTATGAAGATATGTTAATAACATCCATTCCAATAAGCCACCCTAAATTTATTATCATGAAACAAGACCTCAAGAAAGAGAATTCAAAATCATCCATGTATTTGCAACTTATTGCAATAAAGCCTTTATCAATAGACTTCCCTGTGCACATGGTGGTCAAATTGCTGGTGAAAACCAGCCAGATCTATTACAAGCTTTCTCATGGCTTCTAGGTAGGCTCACCCAAGTGAGCCTTTATTGATACTGGGAAGGGATAAAGCAGGGAAGGGATAAACAGTGATGTAAGAATTGGCTAGACAAAAGTAATGACTCTCATTACAAAGTGAGTATTTTAAAGCAAAAGAGCCTGTTGGGAATATTGTTTTATGAAATAGTGGTTTTTTAAATTAACTTTTTAAAATTCAATTAGTTAACATATAGTGTACCATTAGTTTCAAATGTAGATTTCAGTTATTCATCCATAGCATATAATAGCTAATGCTCAGTACTTACTGTTATAGCTTCTTGAAAGCAGAATTTTAACCCACTGAGCCACCCAGGCGTCATTGAAAGCAGAATTTTAGATCACATTTTCTGAATACTTCCATGTAGTACAACACTTTCCTGCTAGCAACCTTCAAAACATACTGTTTGTTAGAGGAATTTCTTTAATAATAAATAAATAGGAATTTGTTTAAATTTATAAATATATAAAATAAATAGGATTTTATTTAAATTTATTTAAATATTACACACTGTTTCATTGTTCATAAATAAGGTGATTATATTATAGCCATTGGTTGGTAGCACTGATATATCACTTTCTTTTTACTTCTCATTGCATTCTCTTTACACAAAAAAGATATATATTTTAAAAGAATCTGAATCTGTGGCAAACTTTTAAAAAACCCTATACAGTAAAGTTTATCATTTTAAGTAATCTCAATTATCTTCCTCAACTGTGATAGTATATCCTTCTATCTATGCCCGATTTTGTATGAGGGATTTGAAGAGACATACTTTTCTAAATTTCACTTTTCTCATCTGCAAAATGCTGATCATGATCCTACAATAAAATACACTTACAGTTTTTTGATGAAAATTTATTTATTTATTTATTTTAAGATTTTATTTCTTTATTAGAGAGAGTGGGCGAGAGAGCAAGCACAGGCGGACACAATGGCCAGCAGAGGCAGACGGAGAAGCAGGCTCCTGGCCAAGCAAGGAGCCCGATGCGGGACTCGATCCCAGGACCCTGGCATCATGACCTGAGCCAAAGGCAGCTGCTTAACCAACTGAGCCACCCAGGCGTCCCTTTTGATGAAAATTTAATCTGTATAAACAATATATTTGCTGTAATGCATGGTTCATGGAAAACATCTTATTTAATTATAAGCAACAACACTATTAGAAATTAAGTAAATGTGTCTATAATATTTAAAGTTTTAACACATAATTCCAGTGCTTTGCCGTATTTTCCCAAATCCCTTTACCACTTTCACTGACAGAGTCAAATGTACTTTTTCTACTAGTAGCCAGCTCTTGGTCTTTTGTCGAAAGATGCCCTTGTGAATTATTTATAATAGAGATATTAGCAATAATAATAATAATAATAATAAATAGCAATGAAAATGTTAAAAAAAAAGTTTTCTTAACTAATTAGGGTTCTTAGACATCAATTAGAGGAACCACCTCTGGCAAGCAAATTAATCTGCAAGACATTCCCAGAATTAACAAGTCAGTCAGATACAGGGTTGTCCGTAGACTGAAAGGTGAAGCAAAAGGACTAGGTTTGGAAAATAGGTAAGGACAGTGAAAAAAATGATCAAATTTTTGGGCATAATAAATTCTTAGGTGTCCTTTCAATGGAGTCCTGGGCATTATGTAGCAGAAACTCTGGAGATTATCTCAATCCGTTGGAGTCACCCCGTTTATTAGCTTGCTATTGACAAAGTTATTTACAAACTGTAGAGCAAGAGGTTATAATGTAGAAAACTGATGGTAATGCACAAGATTCTTGTTAACAATAATGCAAGTTAGTGATTTTTCATTAGAAAACATAAATTCTATAACCCAAATTATGGGCCCAGAGCACTTCTGCTGCACAACTCTGCTTATATCCCAAATAACCATGTGAACTAGTTTTAATATCTGCTTCTCTTATTAATTTTTGAATAAAAATTCTTGACACAAGTATTTTATAATTGTGTGATAATCATGCATTTAATTTATTGGAGCACAAAACACACTTTAGCATAACGAGGTTCATTCACAGAACCAGCCTTGATAACACACTTCTATATGTTAGAAATGATGTAATCAATGTAGAATATTGGGCACTTGTTTGGTATTCTTTGCCATGTTTTGCACTATCTAAAAAGAGATCAGTGAACTTGGACTGGAGTTAGTAGACTTGGAAGAAAATAAGATATTACAGAGAAGAATACTCTGTGGTCCACAACCTAAACGGGCTGGGATTCCCATCATTTGGATCCCTGTAGCTTTACAAAAGTCAATTAAATTTTTGTATCTCCGATTAAAGTTGATTCCCCAGTACTTTTTCAAACATCTCTTGTAAAGTATTGTTTCCCAGAAAAAAAAGGGATTTTGCACATGTATGTGCCTTTGTCTCTGGTCATGATCTCAGTCAGGATCCTGGGATCGAGCCCCCATATCGGGCTTCCTGCTCATTAGGGAGTATACTTCTCAGTCTCTCTCTGCAGCTACATCCCCCTGCCCCACTCATGCTCTCTCTCTCTCTCTCTCTCAAATAAATAAATACAATCTTTAATTTTTTAATTAAAAATAAGATAAATAAAATAAAATAAAAAGTCTGGTCTTACTGCACCGTTCAGCTCCTTTTTTTTTTTTTGAGTTGTATTTGAAGCAGCATGAGAGAACATGAGGCTCTCAAACTTAAAAAAAAAGGAAAAATTGAGTTTTGTTAGGATTTAAGATCTTGTCAGCTAGACAAAAACGTTGGCTTTGTTAACATGTGAAAATTAACAAAAGAGAATAAGATAGAATTCTAATAATTTTTGTAGAAATTAAAAATTTCCTCCAACCCAATCTATAGACCCATTAAGTAAATTCATTCCAATGTCCCAAACCAACCTTTTCTAATAGTAATGCATCTGTGTAAACAGGGTCAACCCAAGGAATAAATAAATATTATTATTTTTTTCCTGTCTCTTCCACAGTCACATCTGCGTATATTGGTAGCAAGCCAATTATCTATCTTATAAGACATGATATCATAAGGAAGGGTATTCTGTCCATTTGGAACAACTGAAAATCATTGTAATTTTATCTTGGTGCAGTAACTTGAGATGGCACACTGTGGGTTATGAATATATATATATTTTTTTTTACTGGGAAGAAGTGATTATAGAGATATTGGTTCTCCAAGAGAGACTGACAGGTGTTGATAGTTGCCAGGTCAATATCCATCTACTTTTTCCTTTAATATCAGAAAGCACTGAGGGATTGACAACAAGGAAACTTAAAACAACATCAAATATTTTATTGTCTCTTTTCTAGTTACATTGTAACCATATGACAAAGTATCAGTCGTACAAGATATCATTCTCTTTCACCTCTATCTTTCTGCCAGAAATGTGGGCTTAATAGTGAGAACTCCAACAGCAATTTTTGCAACTGTGAATAAAAAGCCATGAAAACCTCTAAGATACTTCACTTGACTTTCTTAAGACTCTGAACCAACACCAGAAAACACTCTCTGTAGTCTTCTTGTTAAGTGAAAAAATATGGTTAAACCACTTTTGACAGTCTACTACCTACAGCAAAATGTAAATCTTAATTGAAATATGTCCTCTCAGCTGTGCTTAAGCAACTGAGTCCTGAGCTTTTCAGGTTTTCATTCTGAAAGAGTACACCTCTGGTGCTCTGAAAGGGAAGAGAAGGGACACCCTGTTCTCCATATAAATTAAAGAAGAGAAATCTGTGCATTTAAGTGGGCCATATAAAATTTATCATGCAATTATCTCCTAACTCCTTCCTATCCAAATTCCCTGATATGCTCTCCATACTCCTTTATTCCACGTTACTGCCTTTTCCAGGATTCTGTATCACATCACAACATGTCTTCTGTTATTTCCTTCTTGCAAGCTAGTTTTGTTTTCTCCATCTAAAAAAATCAACAATCATTGTGTATTTGAATTCCCATTTTCCTCAAATGCATTGATTCTTCTTATCTATTACTCTTTTCTCATACTCAGTGTCTTTGTCTTTATGGGGTTTGTACTTTGCTTTTCCCCATCCTTTATTGCCATTATATAATCAAATCTAATAACTTCTTAGAGAAAGTTAAAAATTCCTGCATAGCCACACGTGAACACAAAGTCACCGATTTTTAGCAAACCTATAAGATAGTCAGACATCCATTCAATTTCTTTTTTTTAAGATTTTATCTATTTATTTGACAGAGAGAGATGACAAGCAGGCAGAGAGGCAGGCAGAGAGAGTGGAGGAAGCAGGCTCCCTGCTGAGCAGAGAGCCTGATTTGGGGCTCGGTCCCAGGACCCTGGGATCATGACCTGAGCCGAAGACAGTGGCTTAACCCACTGAGCCACCCAGGCGTCCCTCCATTCAATTTCGTAACTGAGTCTCAAATGCATCCTGAGTTCTAACCTAAACCTAAGTTCTACTTCTTACACGTTGTTATATGACCAAATCCTTTCAGTTCAGTATTTTGTAACATTTAAATATTAATCAATTGATGCTTTGTTTGTGTATTTCTATGAAAATAATTCGAATACTATAGATTTATTTTTATATTTATAGACTTATAATCAAAATTTCATCAGTTGAAGTTTTTGGAAATTTCAGATATAATGATTAACCTAAAATGATACTGCCTCAAATCCCTCTGATATCAAGGCCCAACACCTGATTATAGCCAAACCTGTGGTGGATAGTTCCATGAGAAATTGCAATTACTTAACACTGATAGCATCTCATGTTCTCTCTCTCATTTTAGAATGTCTCCAACACAACCCAAAAGTGTAGGAGAGTTAATGTCCTCTGAGGACAGCTCTCAGTGAAGTGGAAATAAGAACCATAGGTAAACTTGTCAGTTTTCACGTCTTCATGAGGACAACGTAAAGAAGTTTCTCAGGATCTTTCAGTAAAAGCAAGCCTTCATTTTCTATCCACAAAAATTATATCAACAATGTACCTCTTTGACAAAGTTGCTTCTTCACTGTATCACTTTCTCATTCTTTTCTACCTTGGATAATCTCCCAGATAAACTAACAGCACTCAAATCCTTTGTCCTACTCTTTGCTCTCAGGATAAATGGAGCCAAAAGACTTAGATTAATATCAAGTTCTGAATGGGATCTTAGAGCTATTTCTCTCCAGATTTTCATAAACAGAGGGACCTTTGAATTATCAGGCTATAAATAAGTTCTAAATGGAGGGGGCAAAAGCAAAAAGTAGAAATTTTTATGTTTGATTTTTAATCATGATTAATTGACTTTATTGATTATTAAAAATAATAACATTATAAAAGTGTGGATCTTTGTAAAACAATGTCATAATGTAAGAAATAAGTTGCATAGTCCTTTTGAGAATATTAAACCAAGTGTTCAGGTGCCATCTAATTTCTTGTTTAATCCAGAACTTTGGTGTGCATTATCTTGAGGAATAGGATTTTGAAGTCCAGACAGACTAACAGAAAACTGATCCAAATGTGTGTGTTTATATTTCTGCTTTTGTTGTAAAAATCAAAGTGTGATTGCTGGTTTAAAATGGTAAAACTAATAATGTTCATGGATTCTATTATAAATTTTCTAATTGAATGGGAAGAATCCAATAAACATAGAATTAATTGATTTGCCAATCCTCAAAGAGCTACAAGATCAGGTAGTGGTATGTTCTGATTCAACAGCATCATAATGCAGCCTTTTATATGTGTGGCTAATGGATATTTTCATGAATATTTGCTAGCTAGTCAGCCAATACAGAGAAATATTAGGTAGGGTAATTACTCACAGTTGTGTTTAATAAAATGAGAGAAAATTATCAAATGACACTAATAATAATAATCCTATAGCAGGCTAAATAATTCAATGATAATTGCAAGTATTAATCTAGCTTTCTTCCCTGATTATGACTCTTCTTTCCTTTATCATAATGGGAGTAGCAGATTGTCTGCAATGTATTGTGAAAAGCCAGCAGTGACTTTGGCAGTGAAGGCCTCCCATCAATTTTGATAGGTTAAAATGATTCTGGTTGGTCTTGAGCAAATGTGTCAATTTTTTTTTTCTGTGTGTGTCATAAAAGAAAGAAGAAATAGTAAATTCTTGCTGTTATTCCATGGAGCCAATAAAATCATACTGCCAACAAGAGGCTGTTTACGCCATAAGTGTAGTTAACTGTCTTCAAATACTAGGCCTGGAAATAAAATTCCAATATTTCACATAACCTCTTTTTTTTTAAAGAAAAAAACAAAACAAAACAACTATACTGCTTACATTTAGGGCCCTGCTGTTGTGTAACTATTTTTGAACATGTCTACTGTAAGTGTATATATATATATTTTTTTCTGTGCAATAAATTCATTTAGAGATAAATTTGGATTGCAAATTATTTGGGGGCAGGCATGGTATTTGTGGCTAGTCTTAGAAGTAAAAAGACTAAAAGAAAGAAGAAAAACATTTTTTATTACAGCATATTTACATCTGTCCAAAGTAATTATTTACTAAAATACTGACTAATGTATAATACTGTACACAAAGAAAGAAGTTAAATGAGTTATAATTCATTCGAAGTATAGCTGGCCATTTTAAAACTTACCACTGAATCTTTCTGGTATGAAATGTGATATCTGGCAATCTGGTCCAGTTCATTACATCAGGTCATTTGTATGTTCTTATTACCATTTTGATAGAATAGCACATTTTATAACCCAGACATTTTACAATGGAACTATGATGCATGTATTTTCAAAAGTATAGACATACATGAAGCTATGAGGTCAAAAAAGATGAATGTCCGTAGTACCATATAGACTCAACAAATAAAAGTGTCCAAGGCTCTGAGTGAGATTGATGAATATTGTGTAAGATTAGGCCAACATGTGGTTTTGATATAAATAATCTGTTCTTAAATTAGAATTACAATCGTTGAGTACAGTGTTGAAAATTGCAGATAGATTTTAGCTATCTTTGCTCACTAGGGAAAATGGAAAATGTTTAGTTTGGTCAGATTTTCACTTATCTTCTGAAAAATCTTACGTTTGAGAGAATCCTTCTGAAATAAGAATCCTTAAAGACATAACCCCTTTGGCACAAGTTTTCAAGAAACTTGTTTGATGTTGTAGACAATTATATGGCACACGTACTGTTCTAGATGTTTCATGCCAATAATATGTAAGCCATACCAAGGCTACATATACATATAGAGATGTTCCTCAGATTACAAGGGGGCTATGTACCGAGAAACACTTAAAAAATTGAAAATGCATTTAATACCCCTAAACTATCAAATATCAGAGCTTACCTTAAGCTTATTTAAACATACTCAGAACACTTACATTTGCCTGCATTTGGGCAAAATCATCTTAAGCAAAGCCTATTTTATAACAAAGTATCAAATATCACATGCAATTTATTAAATATTACACTAAAAAAAAGAAGAATGGTTATATATAGAATGCTTGTAAGAATATCAGGTGTTCACCCCTGTAATCTTCTAGCTGACTGGGAGCTGTGGCTCACTGCCGCTGCCCAGCATCACAAGATGGCACCATACCACATGTCACTGGCCCTTTTTATTAAGACCCAAATTCAAAATTCAAAGTACAGTTTCTACTGAATCACTTTCACTTTCACATCATTGCCAAATATATCATAAGTTGAATCATTGTAAATCAGGAGCCATCTTATTTGAAAGTTAAATCACAGTCACCCATAGACACACAAAAAAAGGCCTTCATGTAGGGCCATCTATGGATCTCTAAACAACATAGCATGACATATCAACGGCAAAAAATGGATGTGAAGGGGACAATTGCTTTGCGTCAGTACTCTGAGCAGTAACATACATGGCCTTACTCACCTAGCAGAACTCCAGAGCTAGCTGATGGCAAGGAATTTTACAAATGTTTGCTGAACAGCTTAAGCACTATTATTTTTAAATTAGTGTGCATATCTGTTTTCTAAAGGTATGTTAATTTATTTTATTGACTTATTACAAAACCAAATAATTTCCTCTTATTTAAGTGGCAGGTAAATAGAATTCTTTTTAATTCAAATCAAATGGCTTTTTAGGGAAAATATACTAAAAATTCTGAAGCTTGTATTGCTTATGAATCTTTTATTGGAATCCTTATCAAGTTGTATTTTTCAAGTTTTTCCTAAATAATCTTCAATGAATTGAAAATATTTTTTGGATTTTATTCAAGGCTATTAACACACAATTTCACTTTGTTAAATATAGTGCTAAACTTTCAACCAAAACATTGTGTCTTTTTTTTCCACTACCACATCCTCCATCTACTGACTGGATTCTCTCCCCAACTAGCACATATATACCATTGTCTATCTTTAGGATAAGTAAGGGTCATCTTTTGTCTTTATTCTATTCCTCGTATGCTTCTGAACTTGTTGAATTTTAATATAGTCACACCATAAGCATCACATATTGGATTCCCCTTTAAATAGTAAACAGTGCACAACCAGAGCATACCTTCAAAGCTATTAATCAACTTACTCTGATATATTATTTTTGTATTTTTGTAAATTAAATAATTAAATTATAGAACAAGAGTTTCAGGTGGTAGGTGTTGTAAGTTTTACCCAAACTGACTTTTGTCAAACTCGTTTTTGTCATCATATATGTCAAGTAGTTTTCTCTGTTTCATTTTTAGAATATCCTTGTATAATGAATATTTACACTGATATCTAGTATAAAAATCTTACAATTTATTTTAGAAACATTAAGATATTGAAAATCAATCTATTTCTTTAATTCATTGAAGACATTTTTGGCTTGTTTCCAGTACTTTCTTACTGGTTCAAAAATGAATTTGAAGTAGTCTGAATTTCATTATTATATGGCACTTTCCTTTGATGAATACAAAGACGATATTCTATATTAGCTATCTGAGAAGAATTTACTTTTTAAATTTTATTTATTTGTAAGAGAGAGAGTGAGAGAGAGCACAAGCAGGGGGAGCAGCAGGGTGAGGGAGAAGCAAACTCCCGGCTAAGCAGGGAATCTGTTGCAGAACTGAGTCCCAGGACCTTAAGGTCATGACCTGAGCTAAAGGCTCAGGTGTTTAACTGACTGAGCCACCCAGGTGTCCCAATCTGAGAAGAGTTCTGTATGTTATGCCTATTAATATGCAGTTTAAAGTCTAGGTAATTAATTTAATATTTTAGTGGCTGTTACATAGATAGCACTATGTTGCAGGCAGAGAGTAAGAAAGAAATATTAAATCAACCATATTCTATGCATTCTAAATGAAAATAATTAATCAACCATAATAAATCCTTCTATTTATGGAATATCAACTTATAAGCTTTCCTCCATATGAATGATGCCAAATACCAGAATAAAGGGTCATCTAATACAAAAAAAGGATAGAATTAAATAATTCTGGTAAGCCATTTAATTTTGAAAAATGGTGTTATATTCTTGCTGAGTTGTGGTTTTCAGTTACATAATATCTGATAAGTGTAGAAGGAACATGAGTGTTACGTGAGATGAGAAATGGTATATAATTAAGATATTTTTAAAAGTACAGATAAGTACAAATTTGTAAACATAGCATTATGGAGGAATAAAAATAAATGATAGCTACACACTCTAAAGTGAATAAATCTTGGAAAGCTAATAGAGAAGTAAAACAAGGACAGTGCAAAAAGTATGGTACATTTCTATGAAGTTCAAACAAATTCTGTGAAACCATAGATGGACTTAAAGATACTATTATGTATCAAATATTGTAAAAATTAAGCAAGGAATTAGCAAACATAAAATGACCAAAGCATACAAACGTGGGTAGATACAATAGGTGTGATCATGTTCTATTTCATAAAGAGACGAATTAATAGATAAATAGAAGTAACAAGACTTTTTAGAAGTTAATAAAACTTTGCCTGTTATTTCTTAGTAATATAAAATATATGATTTTCTAACAAAAACGTTTATCTTAAAAATATTTAAAAATAAATTTCAGGCTACTCATAAGGTTATATTTACTTTTCCACTGAAGGAAAAGCTGGTTGTTTTAGTTGTTTGTTTGTTTTAGTCTCCTCCTAGTTTTTATTATTATAATGTGGAATGGGGAATGTTAGATTGAAAAGTGAATTATTTTATAGACAATCATCATTACTTGATTCACCTCCTGGTACAGCAGATGGAACTCCTGAAAATATGCCCTTTTGCCTTATGGAAGAGTAACAGTTATGCTTACTTCTGAAACATACTTGGTGGTGGCCCTAAATAGTGACACCATAGTAAACATGTTGAATATTTGCAATTAATTTTTATAGTCATGGGGCTCCAAAAGGCACTGCTGGTATCTTAGCAGGTATTTCAATAAAGCTAAAAGTTGCCTGAGTGTTTAAGAATATTAACAAGGCACAAAACATGGCAGAAGTATTGTCCTCAGATATTATTTTTTTCCATATGCACCTGATTCCAGACATAAGTTATTTTTTAAAATATTTTTTATAAAAGATTTATTTATTTATTTGACAGAGATCACAAGTAGGCAGAGTCAGGCAGAGAGAGAGAGGAGGAAGCAGGCTCCCTGCTGAGCTGAGAGCCCAATGTGGGACTCGATCCAAGGATCCTGGGATCATGACCTGAGCCGAAGGCAGAGGCTTTAACCCACTGAGCCACCCAGGCGCCCCCATGACAAGTTATTTTTGATAGATATATATACAATGTATTTTCCAGTTATAAGAAAAATGGTTCTGCTATTTTTAACCGTTTTTTAAATTACATAATTTTTTAATTAAAATTTTATTTTTTAATGTTTGACTTTTCTTTTCTTTTTTAGAGATTTTATTTATTTATTTTACAGACAGAGATCACAAGTAGGCAGAGAGGCAGGCAGAGAGAGAGAGAGGGAAGCAGGCTCCCTGCGGAGCAGAGAGCCCGATGCGGGGCTCAATCCCAGGACCCTGAGATCATGACCCGAGCCGAAGGCAGCAGCCCAACCCACTGAGCCACCCAGGCGCCCCAATGTTTTACTTTTCAATATACTACTTAGAATATAAAACCTATTCCATTTTGTAAGAAGTTTAACCATTTAAAAAATGGTAATTTTCTCATTGTGTCTTTCCCTCACATTGCTTTATTTTGAATAAAAAATTTCACAATAAACATAACTGATGCTTTCCTTCTGATGGTCCCTCTGTTGGTCATATTGTATATGAGCCATGACAATTAATTTTACAAAATTTATTCATGTCTGTTGATATGTTTTATCATAACTAATTTTCCCTCCCTTATCTAGATTCCCCAGCTTTCAGACAGGTGGACACTTCAATAAACCATACCCAAGGGATGTATCAAGTACTTCTTAGACATTCTCTCAGATCCTTGAGGTCTCATTTTGCCTAGGGATTTGCAATAGGTTCTGCCAGAGGCACCACGGTGACAACTGATGTCCATGGTCTATCTCATGCTCAGCTCAAGAGGTCACTGGTTTCCAAGTTTATCTATACAATTAATGCATTCCAGCAAGTTCTTTTTTTTTAATATTAACAAACTTATTTTAAAGTTTATATGGAGAGGCAAAGACTCACAATAGTCAACATAGTGTGGAAGGAGAACAAAGACTAAGGACTGACTTCAAAGTTTACCATAACGTTGGGGCGCCTGGGTGGCTCAGTCGGTTAAGCCTCTGCCTTTGGCTCAGGTCATGGTCCCAGGGGCCTGGGATCGAGTCCTGCATTGGGCTCTCTGCTCAGCAGGGAGCCTGCTTCTCCTCATCTCTCTCTCTGCCTGTCTCTGCCTATTTGTGATCTCTCTCTTTGTGAAATAAATAAATAAAATCTTAAAAAAAGTTTACCATAATGATAATTGTAAGCAAGATATTGTAATACCACAGAAAGACTAGATTAAAGCAACAGAATATATATTATCAATTATATTTTATATTTAATATAAAAGCAAAAGCAATACAAGAGAGCAAAATACAATCTTTTAAACAAATGGTTCTGGAGTAATGGTGAAGCTAAATGTAAAAATATAAAATAAAATAAAATAATGAAATAAAATAAATCCAGGCAGATATCATACACACTTCACAAAAATTAACTCAGATTGGATTATAAACCTAAACATGAAAGATGCAGAAGGTAATATAGAAGAAAATTTAAATGACCTTGGTTTTGGCAATAACTTTAGCTACAAAAACACAAACACTGAATTTAAAAATGTCTACTCTGTGAAACACAATTCCAGGAGAATGAAAAGGCAAAGCACAGACTATGAGAAAAAATTTGCAAAATACACATCTGGCAAAGGACTGTTAATCAAAAAACACAAAGATCCCTTAAAACTCAACAATGGGGGAAAATCCTGATTAAAAATGAGCCAAAGGCCTTAGCAGATACTTCACAAAAGAAAATATTACACATGGCAAATAAGCATATAAAAAGATGCTACACATCATATGTCATCAGGAAAATGCAAATTAAAACAAAAAAGAGACACCAGTACATACCCAGAATCCAGAGCACTGACAACAGAACACGAAATGTTGGTGAGGATGTGGAGCAACAGGAATGTTCTTCCATGTCTATTGAGAATACAGAGTGGAAAACAACTTGGCAGTTTCTTACAAAACTAAACATATTCTTGCCAGATGATTCAGCAGTAGCAGTTCTTGGTATTTATCCAAAGAAGATGAAATCTATACCCACAAAGATGTCTATAGTAGTTTTATTCATAACTGACAAAAGCTTGGAAGCAACCAAGATATCCTTCCATAGGTGAAAGGTCAAATAAAGTGTAGTACATGCAAACAATGGTATATTATTTAATGCTAGAGAAATGAATTACCAAGCCCTGAAAAGATATGGATATAAATATTTAATAAATATTTGATTTTAGGCTTCTACCAGTCTATCAATAGTATTAGTATATTTTAACAGTGAATGCTCAGCATTAATGAATTTACCTAATAAAATATTTTGGGTTCAATATTTTAAATACTTCAACCTCTATGATTCTATTCTTAATAATTTTGAATTGGGGTAAATAAACCTTAATTTTTTGTAACTTGTTTCTTATTGCAAAAGAGCTCAATGAAATTTTAGAAAATAAAAATTTACAAAAAAAAGTTTAGTTTACTATTGCCAAATAATTTAAAACTTTATCTTATATGCAAATACATATGTTTTTCTAAATTGATTTATAGGCTACTAAAACCAAAAACTTTTAGTGATACTAGATTTCATATCATGCAATCAATGCCAGAAATCCATCTGGCAATGATTTATCTTAGAGTTAAGATGGGTGTTATTACAATGCAAGATGGAAACAAAGATAGTATAACAATTGGTGTTACATAACTTTTCCGTTTGGATCAACTTACTAATCTACAAAAGGCTTTTATCAGTGACAGACTTGGGAATTTAACAAAACTTTTAAACTAGCATGTGCGACTCATTCCTAGAAAACAACACAATCAATAACACTTTATTTAGATTAAATCATGACTATTTCTCCATTTGAATAAAAACGGTAGCAACCCCAATAAGTTTATTGAACATGAAAAGTTGAAATGCTATAATGCTCCTAAGGAATTAAATGATCCAGTCATGAATTACAAAAAAAGGATATAAATTACCAAAGTGTTTGTATAATTGTAATGTACAACTGCCCATTATCGTTCAATAGTGTAGGCTTGTACAAGAACTCTATAAAAGAACTCCACTTCTAAACTGTGGAATATATGTTCCCTTTTCCCCTATATACAACTATTAAGCCATTCATTTAGCTTTTAAAATATCCACTTAATACAGGCTTTTTACACATTTGAACAGGCAGCAGGGCTCTAATCTTATTGCTTACATCTGAAGGATAGACTTCTAGCGTAAGAGGTAAAGCCCATAAAGGAGCCCAATAATAACAACAAAATACAGTTTAGTGAGCCCTTACAATCTGCCAGCTACCTTTCTGAGAATACTTCAATTAATAAAACATATAAAATACCTGACCACAAAGAGTTTACATTCTTTTGAAATATAATAGTGAAATAAACCAATAATAGAGGGGCACCTCGGTGGCTCAGTCCATTGAGTGACTGGCTTTGGCTTGGGTCATGATCTCAGGGTCCTGAGATGTAACTCCCCAGCAGACTTTCTAGGCAGTGGGGTGTTTTCTTCTTCCTCTGCGCACCCTCCCAATTCTCTCTCTCTCTGTCTCAAATAAGAAAATAAACCAGTAATAGAATAATGATTGATGGTTGATGGTGATAAGTGTTACAAAGAAATGCAAGAAAGGTAAAAAGCCATTGGAGAATGCTGGGATGAAAGTTAATTTTATTTTGTGTTGGGTGATTATATCTCATTTATGAGATGTTATTTGCACAATGACCCAGGAAGTGAAGGAGAGTGTTATACAAATATTAAAGGAAAAGATTGCTCTAGGCAGAGCAAGTAAGTATATAGACTTTGTGTGAATAGCTTGTCTGTTACTTTCGAGGAAAAGCAAGGAGGCCAATGAGGAGTTCATATTGGTGGGGTGAGGAAGAACGTATTGATGTATGACCTTCTAGTACCTTGAAACGCCTTCAGTTTTTATTTAATATGAAAGGGGAAGATACCAAAAGACTTTCAACAGCAGAATAAAATCATCTGACTTGATTTTTAGGTTAAATTGCTGTACCAAAATAAATTTGCAGGGAGAAAGGAGTGCAGTATGTGTGGAAGTGGGGTTATCAATCAAGTCAATAATTCAGGAACATATGATGGTGTTTTTAGCATGCTGGGTGGTAATAGAAGTGGTGAGGTATGGTTTTCATTTTGTATATATTTTGATGGTGAATATTCTGGTGAACAGGATGGGTATGTGCAGGACAGACCATATCAACATTTATTTTACCTGCACAAACAGAAGGGTGGAGTCTTCATTCCCTGATATGGAGAGAACTCTAATTCAAATGTTCTTTCCCATTAAATGGCATAGTGATGATGAGGATTTAGTCAGACAGTGAAAGATAGCAGTAAGCATAGTGTTAAGCGGTAAGACATTATAATACATTTGAACATCAAAAAACGTTGTGTTGGATCATCTGTTTACGTGAGTAAATAAATAAATAAAGCTTCCTGGGGTTCTGATAGAGGTAAAAAAGACTGCTATAAGATCCAAAGGGGCACGTGCACCAAATGTTTATAGCAGTAATATCCACAATAGCTAAACTATGGAAAGAACCTAGATGTCCATCAACAAATGAATGGTATATATATATATACGATGGAATACTATGCAGCCATCAAAAGAAATGAAATCTTGCCATTTGCGTTGACATGGATGGAACTGGAGGGTATTATGCTTAGCAAAATAAGTCAACCAGAGAAAGACACTATCATATGATCACCCTGATACGAGGAAATGGAGGTGCAATGTGGGGGGTTTGGGGGACAGGAAAAGAGTAAATGAAACAAGATGGGATTGGGAGGGAGACAAACCATAAGAGACTCTTATTCTCACAAAACAAACTGAGAGTTGCTGGGGGGAGAAGGTGGTGGGGTTTTGAACATTGGGGAGGGTATGTGCAGTGGTGAGTGCTGTGAAGTGTGTAAACCTGGCGATTCCCAGACCTGTACCCCTGGGGCTAATAATACATTATATGTTAATTTAAAAAAAAAGAAGAAGAGACTACTATAAATCAAATGCTATGGTTTTCAGCAAAGAGTGTGTAATCATGCATATTTTATTAAAGTAACCGGGTAAAATGATGGTCGAAAATTGGTATAACAGAAAACATAAAAATCAGAGATTTTAGAAAGAGATATGGGACAGTGTAGAGAATATAGTCAATGAAATTATAATAGTGTTATATGGTGACAGATGGTGGCTATATTTGTAGTGATCATAGAATAATGTATGGAGATACTGACAACCTGAAACCAATGTAACACTGAATATCAACTATACTCAAATTAAAAAATAGTAAAAATAGAACATTTTAATTTAAAAAGATAAAAAGAGGGACAAGAATTTGAAAAGTGAATTTCAAAAAGAGTAAAGATGAGGCTAAGACATACTCTGAACCTTGAGGAAAACACCATTTTGAAAATTCTTCCCATTTTGAGAAAACTCAAATGAATCAATACCATAAAAGAACCCATTTTAACTGAGAGATGTAATGAATGCTCAAGAAATAGTTTTATGACAGGATAATTCTTCCCTATGAAACAGCATACAGAAACCAGGGGAAACACCTGGAAGCAAAATAAACTATACTGAAAATAAGAATTAGGAAAAGATAAATGATGAAAGATAAGAAAATTAGACCTGCGACAGAGACCTAGTGAAGAGAATTTTTAGCTTGTGGTTTAATGTTTTTGAGGATAATCTAGAGTTCATAACTGCCTTGAGGCAGGCTGGTTGTAGCCAGTTTAGGCAGACCCCTAAGACAGGCCTACTTTGGGCAGGTGGTGTTATAGGAGGCCATTGGGCTGGACAAAGACAAATCCAACCATTTGACTAAAGTGTCTGTGAAGATGTTGAAGTCAGATGCAACAGAGAAAGACCTGTCAATCCTAATCTCAGAAATGGAGATGATGAAGATGATTGGACAGCACAAGGACACCATCAAACTGCTGGGTCCTGCACACAGGACGGTCCTTTGTACACTCTCATGGAATATGCCTCCAAAGACAACATACAGGATTTCCTGCAGGCCCAGGGGCCTCCTGACCTGGAGCACTGTTACAATATCAGCCACAATGCAGCAGAGCAACTCTCCTCCAAGGACCTGGTATCCTGTGCCTACCAGGTAGCCTGAGGCATGGAGTACCTTGCCTCCAAGAACTGCATACACCAAGACCTGGCCACCAGGGAAGTGCTGGTGACAAAGGACAACATGATGAAGATCTCAGACTTCAGCCTTGCCAGAGATATCACCACATCAGGTACTATAAAAAGACAACCAACAGTGGACTGCCTGTGAAGTGGATGGTCCCTAAGGCCATGTTTGACCAGATCTACATCCACCAGAGTGACATCTGGTATTTTGGGGTGATCCTGTGCAAAATTTTCACTCTGGAAGCCTCCCATATCCTGGAGTGCCTGTGGAGGTGGTTTTCAAGCTGCTGAAGGAGTCATTTGATGGATAAGCCAATAAGTGCACCAGAGAGTTATACACAATAATGAGGGGTGGCTTGCATGTGGTACCTTCAAGCTGCTGGTAGAAGACCTGGATCATACTGTGGGCTTGACCTCCAACCAGGAGTACCCGGACATGTCCTTGGCCCTGGAACAATACTGTCTATGCTTTCCCAACACCCAAAGCTCCACCTGCTCCTCAGAGAAGAATTCCACCTTCTCTCATGTGCCGTTGCTCAGGGAGGCCTATCTGCCCTGACACCCAGCCCAGCTTGCCAATGGTGGACTCAAATGACTAGTATCCCTATTACTCCTGTCCAGATTCCATCATAAGCTGTAACCCTTACCCGCCACCTTCCCTGCAAGACTCACTGCCTTCTTCTTTGTCCCTTTCCTACTGGCAGGAGCCAGCTGCCTACCTGAGGCCTTCACCCCTTGAAGTTCACCGTTCTTCCCCTTCCTCTTCCTCCTCCTTACAACCTGCTCATGAAAGAAAGGAACAGAGAGGCAGGTACTTGCTCGTGGCTACTTCCTTCCCTCCCATATGTTGGACCAAGGCCCCTCCCTGTCATCTGGTACTGCCTGGACATCGAGGGATTTGGAGATGAGGCATGCCAGTGAAAGCTGTCGGAGCTTTCCTGTTTTGGTTTTGTCTGCTTAGCATAACATGTAAGACTGAGTTCTGGTGGCAGGGACCTAGTCCTTGGGGCTATAGCACTAGCGAGGGGAGGTCAACTGCTCTGGGCCTTGGCTAAGAGCAACCCCTGCTCCAGAGATATGGTGCCAAGGGCTTATTAATTTTGATACTAATTTGCTTTGCTGACCAAATACCTGGTATCAAAAGATGGGAAGGCCAAGACTGGAAGCAGTGTTGTGACCATGGGGTCCAGCCCCAAACTATGAAGAAAACACAAAGTGTATAAATCTGAGTAAGTATATATTTACACACCTTTTTAAATAGGTTGTTATTAAGGATTTAATCAATGGGTAATATGTTCCTCGTGGCTGGGACGCATCAGTTTCCATATATTAAAATCAAAGAAAAGAGGTATCTGGGTGGCTTCCTCCATAAGTGTCCCTTCTTTTCAGATCATGAAAATATAGCTTTTAATTGTCTCACACATTAAAATAAAAGTTCTACAAAGCCAAGTATTTAATTTACCAGTGTAGTCTGAAGTAATACCTGCCATATAATACGTTCAATAGACAATTGGTAAATTTCAGAATAAATTAATGTTGAGAGTATACTGAATTTCATAAGTCATTTCAATATTTTTTTCCAAAAAATAAACTATGTAAAACATACTTTAAATTTACTTTCAAAATATTTTATAGCATATAATGGACAATATACATAAGCTTTAAAGAAACAATCATATAAATAACCATTTCAGACCTACTTAAAAACTGCATAATACCACACTCCTAGATCCTCTCTGAACGCTCTAAAATAACCCTTCAAAGGAAATACATTTTTAAAAATAACAGATTTTTTGTCAAATAATTTAATAAAATAAAAGTTTCATTCATCTATGTAGATCATAATAAATGTTTTTAATAAGCATGAAATTATAACTCTGAAGTGTGCTAAAATGAAACCATCTGCTAAGCGTGAGAGAACAAAAATAAACATCATTTTTCCAAATAAGAGGAATTTATTACCTTTGAATCAAAGCATGTGGATTTGTTCAAACTGGCAATAAAGGAATATGGAGACACAAACCATAGAAAGTCATATTTTAGATTTCTAAAAGACTTCGAAGTGAAGAGTACATTTTTAAAATGCTACATAATGACAAGATGACAGGTTGTGACAAATAGCATTTTAAAAGCTCTACTCATAATGGAACGGAAGGTGTCATTTCCCTATAATTTTATATATGTCATTAGTTTACTATATCTGGATACAACATATGACCAAACAGATGTTCATCAAAGACTAAATCATTTTTAATGGAACATAATAATTTGAACCTACATCTATTAATCATTTTTGTCGATTTAACATTTATAGTCTCGCTAAACATTTTATCAGTTGTCGACAAAATTAAAAAAAAAATAGGATAAAAAGTCGTGTTTGGAAAAGTAGATTTTTTTCAAATTTGCATTTAAATGAAAATATTTGCTGATATTTTTAAAACGTTAAATGTAATTTTATATATATCTGACCTATCAGATGATATACAATTTTTGGAGAAAATATGACATATTTTTTTATCTTGGTTGAAGGTATTAATAAAGAGCAACTGTTTGTATTATTTGTATTGTGATATCTTAGTTAATAAACATGAATAACTGGTATAAAATATGTTTTTTTTTAAAATTTTATTTATTTATTTGACAGAGATCACAGGAAGGCAGAGAGGCAGGCAGAGAGAGAAGAATGGAAGCAGGCTCCCTGCTGAGAAGAGAGCACACTGTGGGACTCAACCCCAGGAACCTGGAATCATGACCTGAGCCAAAGGCAGAGATTTTAACCCACTTAGCCACCCAGGTGCCCTAAAATATGTTTTTTTTTTATATATAGAATTATAGTTCTTGCCAAAATATGGAACTAGCTGGAACTGAATGCCTCCTTCAAAGTCAGCTCTGGAGAAATTATGCAAGTGTAATATGGAACTATTTCAGATATTAACCAAAAACAAAGAAATGATGATAAATTCCTTAAAGACTCAAAGTTGCTCTTGACTGGTATGTTTCAAGCTCTATTCCTGGTTTGAAGACAGGTTTTTACAGGCCTGTCACTGTAGAAATCAGCTGGATGTTTAGAGGCTCTCAGAACTGTACAAAAACCTTGAAGGGGTAAAGAGAGATTAGCTCCCTAAGGCATTATTTCTCCACACATTTTCCTCCTATCAATTAAGTCTGATGGATGAGGGGCACCTGAGTGGCTCTCTCATCACGTGGGTGGTGGGTTAAGCCTCTGCCTTCATCTCAAGTCATGGTCTCTGGGTCCTGGGATCCAGCCCCACATCCGGCTCTGCTCAAAAGGAAACCTGCTTCCCTCCCTGCTTGCCTGCCTCTCTGCTTACATGTGATCTCTCTCTCTCTCTCTTTCTCTCTCTCTGTGTCCAATAAATAAATAAAATCTTTAAAAAAAGGCAGATGGTGATAAATTATGAAAACTGCTCCCTCCAAATGATGCTTCTTCATAAGGATTTAAGAATTTAAAATTGTAAGAATTTAAAATTGAAACTTGATCGTAGGATTTATCTTATAGAATAACATCAAGTGAAGGCAGTTATTATTAGTTCTGAAGTATTTGTGATTCTGAATTCTTGGCCTCATTAGTAAATTTATTTTTAAATTCTCCCATGGAGTGGTGATTGGCCTTCAGTCTTTCATTGATGTACATCATTGGGTCAAACGAGATGTGTGTGCCCAGAACTATATATAGTCTTCTTTGTATTTCACTGGAGATGGCATTTCTGAGTTTTGTTCAATTGAATTTGGACAGATGTTTTAATAGTCACTTCTAGAGTTGGCCCTGGAAAATATCTTCCTTTTTTTCTCTTCCCGATTCTCTGAAAAACCTGACTAATTCACATTATCACAGTGATATCACAATTCAAGTTTTTCCAAACACTATAGCTGCAAAATAGAAGGAAGCTACTCAGAAGGTAAGACTATTCTGAATGATTGAGAAAGAAAACATTATTATAATTAAGCTAGCAGGTTTCAATGTATTTTATTGTTGCTTAGAAAATCCTAGCGTACCCAGACTTTACAGAGATTTGATGATCCTAAGAGGAGCTGAACTCATGGACCAAAATAACTATGCACATAAAAAGTACAATTACTTACCTAAAAAAGATGATGGGGTTAACTTTATATGGCAATCCAAGTGTTATTGGAACAGGAATTTAAAAAATAGCTTAGGGGCACCTAGGTGGCACAGTGGATTAAGCCACTGCCTTCAGCTCAGGTCATGATCTCAGGGTCCTGGGAACAAGTCCTGCATCAGGCTCTCTGCTCAGCAGGGAGTCTGCTTCCCTCTCTCTCTCTCTCTCTCTGCCTGTCCTCCATCTACTTGTGATCTCTCTCTGTCAAATAAATAAAGAAAGAACATCTTAAAAAAAAAAAGAATGACTGTACTTTTAAAAAATAGCTTAAAAGGGGCGCCTGGGTGGCTCAGTGGGTTAAGACACTGCCTTCAGTTCAGGTCATGATCTCAGGGTCCTGGGATCAAGCCCCACATCGGGCTTTCTGCTCACCAGGTAGCCTGCTTCCCTTCCTCTCTCTCTGCCCGCCTCTCTGCCTACTTGTGATCTCTCACTGTCAAATAAATAAATAAAATATTTTAAAAAATAGCTTAAAAGTATATGATAAAATAATGATATACATATACAAAGAAAAGAAAGATACTATACTGTGAATATAAATTAAGTGAAAATTGTTGAAATAAAGAATACAATAAATGGAGACTAAGATGAATATAGCTGTAAATGAATAAATGAGTTGGGAAAAACAAACAAACAAATTAATGACTTCTGCCCAAATGCAGCAGAAGAGAAAAGAAAATAAAGAAAATATTTAAATAAGTACTGAGATAAATTTTGGAGAATTAAAGAAAGATAAAAGATACCAGACTTAAAATGATGCCAAACATGAGAAATCAGAAACAAAACAAAACAAAAACCACACACACCAAAAACCACTCATATACATTATGGTGAGTTTTAAGAATATCAAAAACAGAGAAGAGCATAAATGACGCCCAAGAGAAGAACAGATCACCTAAAATGTACAAGAATAATACTGACAGCAGAATTCTCAATAGTAATAGCATAGAAAGGAGACAGCTGGGTGTTTGTATAGATGGAAAAGATATTTGAAACTAGATATTATACATCAAGCCAAATTATTGATTAAATTTGAGAGCACAGTAAAAATACAATGAAGCATGTTAGGTCTTAGAACATTTATCACACAGAGACACACATTTTAGAAAACTTCCTTGGAGGACAGCTCAATTTAGATAGAGAAAACAGAATTATGTACTCAAAGGCACCTTTTGAAGGAAGGATTGAATATAGTCTGCACTGCAAATATTCTTTAATCGTATGTTCTGAATTTCCTAAATTTAAGAAGTATTTGTTCAAATATTTATCTTTAAATAAACCCTAGGAGACTTTTTCTTGGATTCTGGAAAATCAGTCCATTTGGATACAAATCTTTTTGTCACTGATGGAAATTTTGATAGCCCTTAACTGTGGAATGCCTAATGTATTGTTACAGCAATTGTGATTTGCCAATACATGGGTGATGTGTGTGTGCTGTGTGTGTTTATTTTTATTTTTGATAGTTTTACTCTTCTATGAGATTTTTAAGTAGACATAATTTTAATAAATTATGATTTGTTGAAATTTATCTGAGGTTATATATAAAAAAATGAAATTTGTGTGAACTAAAGAAGTGCGTCTCCATTTTTTTGTTTCAAGAGTAGACTGGTCTTTAAAAATTGTCCAAAGAAGTACATTATATTCATTATTAAATTTGATAATATACAATAAAGTATTTATGGTCCTATGGAACCATATAAATTTCTACTATTAATTCATATTAATAATTGCCATAAGAGGAAAAAGGGATATTTTTCAAAAGGAAAATTAGCGTATTTTTCAGAATATGATATAGTGTTATTCACTGAACAGAGGGAACAAATGTCAAAGTTTAACACAGTTTACAGAATGTTTTAACATAAATTGAAACTTAAATCTGACCAAATTTCACAGTTTTAAGTAAAATGATAGCACTTTATATCCTTGAAAAGTGGTAAGTGACCCAAAACATTGCTTACAAAAACAAATTTAACACTACACTAGTCTGAGATGGTTAAGTTATGGTACAACTTGCCATTGAGTATCATCAAATGGTATATTTTTTTTCTTTTGGTCTTGTCATTATATTTTATTTTAGCCATTCTGGTAAGTGTGTAGTGATATCTCAGAGTCATTTTAATTGCATTTCCTTGATGTCTAATTATGTCAAAATATATTATTTTGGTGTTTAATGTTCTGAGCTTTCTCAGTTCAAGACCATGAAGCCACTTAGGAAAAATACAGTTGCAGATGCACTCATAGGCCAACTCTTATTTAGAAATAAGAAGAAACATTACTACCCATTCCAACAAAAAATAGATTTGTTATGCAGTAGGGATTTTATAAATTACCTGACACAACTTACATAGTAAGATGAAATGGGACAGGTGGCTTCTTGCAGCTATATACAACATCATTTTAATTTCAATTATCAGTATAATTTTTCCAAAGTATACACAGAATATATATTTAATGTAAATTGTGAACATTTTAAACTCTGTATATGGAAATTAATCAATTTTAAGTTTATAACAATCAAAATTAACGGAAGTTTATTTTAAATTAGCTTTCTCTGCATTGCAAGACAGAATAATCAAGAATTGGTAAGAAAAAAACAATCTCTGTAAAATTACCGGGGGTGCATTATAAAGTGTTTGGTAACTGATCAAACTCACAATTTGGATTGAATGGCAAGTGATTTTTAAAATCTGGAACTCATTGTCAATTTTTTTTTCTTCATTTTGTCTTAATAAATTACTGTGTTCATTTGCATGGAAGTGAAGAAAAATGCATGACATTTCATCTCAACACTAACACTTTTAACTGGCAACTCTGAATGTCCTTTACAGCAGTGTAACAAAGTAAAGGTCAATGATGTTTCATGAAATATTTGTTATAATTCTCAAGGAGATAGGGAGTTTGTGCAAAAATGCAAATCACTTTGTGACTAAACACATTGCTTATTTCACCTAATTTTAAGAAAATATGCTAAGACTCTCTCAAAAATGAAGCAATGATTTAGGTTTCCCTTCAAACTCCTTATCTAATCCTGAACCGACAGCACATAGTTCAAAGAGCAACTAATTTGAGCAGCTCCAATTTACACGTTTCCTAACAATGCTTAATTTCGTGGAATTTCTGTCCAATTATGTTAATTTGATGTAGTGAAAGACAAACATTCAGAAAGATCATCCTTAATTTATATAGATTGCCAAACTCTGCATTTTCTGAATGACGCCCAGGAACGTATTTTCAAAAACAAACAAACAATGCCAGAACCACTATTAGGTCATCTCTAGGCAGAAAGTGACTCAGAGCCTACATTACTCTCTCCCTGAAAGTATACTGTAGGCACTGAAACTACTACCCTGAGTCTGTGCTATCAAATTCCGTAAGTTAGAAAGTTTGAAAACCTGTCTGTGTGGGAGTATATCATTTACAGATAGTGATTTGGTTGTTTAAACATTTTCATACTTGATTTTTAGGGTGTAATAACTATGTTTTAAAATTCATGGTGGTTTTGAATACTGTTGGATAGTTGTGCTAAAATGGTATATCCATTCCTCCTAGGAAACAGAAATTATAGAAAGGTAGTGATTTTCAGATCTGACATCTTTGAGTCATTGCAGTTTCAGTATAAATGAAATAGCAAAAGTGACATTCATGTTTATGATATTTTCTATAAATAAATTAGAATGTACTGGAGGCCTGATAAAAAGTGGGATGCCTAAACTTCAGTAAGACCTTGTTTTCAACTCAAAATAAATTTTATTTTTTTTTATAATGTCCCTCAATTTCAGATAAGCACCCCCCTAAGGTCCACTCCATTTTGTTTAAGATTTTATTTATTTTATTTGACAGATAGAGATCACAAGTAGGCAGAGAGGCAGGCAGAGAGAGAGGGAAGAGGAAGCAGGCTCCATGCTAGGCAGAGAGGCCGATGCGGGGCTCGATCCCAGGACCCTGGGATCATGACCTGAGCCAAAGGCAGAGGCTTTAACCCACTGAGCCACCCAGGCACCCCCAAAATAAATTTTAAATTGAATTATGCACCTCTAAGTTCAGAGACAAAAAACATCAACCAACACAATTAATAAGTTCTATTTCTTGAAATTTCAGGAACATTGATAGTCTCATCTCCTGGAAGAACAACAGCTAAAATTTTTGGTCATGGATTCTTGCTAAAATATCACTTTCCCAAAGAAAATTAATGTTATGAATTTTCATTGTTTGTTATTGATCAAGAAGAATATAACAACCACGATAAAAAGAGTAGGAAAAACATGATATCTCATCGGTAAGGGCATGTGGAAAGTAGGAAATGCTAATAAAAATAACTACCATTATTTCCTAAGTTGACATAATATAACAGAACAAAAATATTTCATAACAATATTTTCTAGGCTCATTCTGATAACTCTTTTCTACATTCAAATTTAAAGGTTGAAGCATGTGATATATATTACACAAAAAACATCCCAAGGAATTCTTTAAAAAAAAAAACTCTTAATAAAGGACAAATCCAAAGGAATTTCTTTTCTAATTTAATTAACAAATTATGAATCGACTTACCTATTTCATCACAGTGTATCAGGCACCAATAATATTTTTTAATCGTCATACCTGATGCAATAGTTACCATTTTTCAGACATACTGATCACGAACAAGCAAAGAAACAAGAGCACCGTAGCTTAAGATCTACCTGCATAAATATAGGACTACATCAGACAATCTCTTCCCACAACATAGCAATGAATATAAATCATACATGCTCTGTAATGGACATACAGATGAGATAGAAGGGGATGGGTGTTAATATATGCAGAATCTTTATTAATTGCATTGTAAAACATAATATGGAAAAACAGAATACAATTTTAGAAATACCCAGTTCACCATCATTGTTTTATTTTTATATGTGTAGATAAGGAGTTTAATAAACAATCCATGACTATTCAACTTCTTATATTTTGAAAATTTTAGCAAAAGTAACAAACTTAGCAAGTAGAAAATTGTATCTATCTGCAAAATACAGCTTTGCCAGCATGGTAGAGGAAAAGCAAAACAAAATAAGTAAGAAAAGTTTAACATTTCACAAGAGTTTTACTTTTATATTTTATTTATTATTTTTTATTTTTCATTAATTATTTACTTCTATTTTCTACTTTATTTTAATGAAAATGTCATGACCATAACATAGGAGCAGAATTAAACCAATATGAGAAATTATTTTTTCATAAGTTATAATAAACTAGCTTGGTGATTAATTCAAAAATTATATTACAAACTACAGTGTTCTTGCAGTAAGTATCACTGCATAAACAAACGAGTCAGGAGTCATAAACTAATGATGATTCTAAATGTTATTTAGAGAGGCATTCTGTTCTTGATATATTTCAAATATTCTACACAAGGCAAAGTGGATCCAAGTAATCTGTAGGCAAAATAAGATTTTAGAGAAGTATATATTTCCAACAGTATTTATAAAATATTACCTTTATGTAAGGCGTCATCCTGGACTTTGTGGAAAACACACAGAGTAAGAAGTGGCCCTTCAAGAAACATATACAACATCAAGTTTTAACATGAAGCAGCATGTCTTCTCTAAGTAAAAAAACATTGTACCAACTGACATTACTGAAACTTTATATTTATTGCTCTCGTTTTAGGTCATAGTGTCCTTCTGCATGCAGGCTTCTATAACGGACATGATATAGACTGAATAGTTTATAAAGAACAGGAATTTATTTCTCACAGTTCTAGAACTGAGAAGTTCAAGATAAAGGAATGGGCAGATCCACGGAGAGCCCACTTCCTCATAGATGGCGATCTTCTCACTGTAAACGTACATGATGAATGAATCAAGAGAACTCTCTGGGGTCTCCTTTAAAAGGACTGTAATCCCACTTATGACCTAATCACCTCCCAAAGGCCCCTATGTTTTAATACTATCACTTCCAGAGTTAGATTTCATAATATGATTTTGGGAGACATAAACATTCACACCATAGTATATAGAAACAAAAAAAGACACAAAACCAACAAACAACAAAAATTATTTTAACTACCTATTATTTTCAACTACATAAAATTTTAATTTGTTTCTATATAATATTAAATAACTCATTTGAGTGATTCACTTATATCCAATGCATCTGAGTGCAATTAAATTTGCTTACCCAACATATCCAGCAGCATATTTCTTCAGACTATCCCATTCCCAACCTTACAGGATTTACCACAATTAGAAGACAGGGATAGAGGATAGATAGATAGATGTATACATAAACACACTTGTACATACACATATGCATATTTTTTCCTGTTAATGATACTCATGCATATAAAATTTAAGCTCAAGGAAACCTGTCTTGTGTGTTACTTAGTATCCAGTTTTTAGTCAACATCCAAAAACAAATAATCCAATAAAAACATGGATAGAAGACATGATCAAGTGTTTCCCCAAAGAACACATTCAAATGTTCAGTAGATACATGAATAATGTCCATCATCATGTATCATCAGGAAATTGCAAAGCAAAACTAGAAAGAGATAACACCTCACACCTGTCAGAATGGCTAAAATCAACACTACAAGAAACAAAAGGTGTTGGAGAGGATGTGAAAACGTAACACTTGTGGGGGCTGCCTGGGTGGCTCAGTGGGTTAAGCCTCTGCCTTCAGCTCAGGTCATGATCTCAGGGTCCTGGGATCAAGTCCCACATCGGGCTCTCTGCCAGGCATGGAGCCTGCTCCCTCCTCTCTCTCTCTACTTGTGATCTCTCTCTGTCAAATGAATAAAATCTTGAAAAAAAAAGAAAAAGTAACAATTGTGAACTGTTGGTGGTGATGCAAACTGATACAGCCATATTTGAAAACAGGATGGAATATCCATAAAATTTAAAAATAGAAGTCCTTTGTGATCCAACAATCCTGTTGGTGTGTATTTACCCAATGAATATAAGAAAACTTATTCAAAGGGATGCTAGCACCCCTATGTTTATAGCAGCATTATTTATAAAGCTAAGATATGGAAAGAGCCCAAGCATCCATCAATTGATGAATAAATAAAGAATAAGTGGTATGTATATATAATGGAATATTATTCTGCCTAAAAAAATACTGAAATCTTGCCATTTGCAATAACATGGATGGAACTAGACAGTATAATGCTAAAAGTGAAATAAGTCAGTCAGAGAAAGACAAATACCTTTACTCATATATGGAATAAAAGAAACAAAACAAACATGCAAAGGGGAAAATAATAAGACATAGAAAGAGAAACAAAGCAAGAAACAGACATTTCATTATGGAGAACAAACTGATGCTTACTTGAGGGGATCTGAAAGGAGTGATGCATTAAATAAGTGATGGGGGTTAATTAGAGCACTTGTCATGATGAGCACTGAGTGCTATATGTTATTATACACATGAAACTAATACAACCATATATGTTAACTAACTGGATTTCAAATGAAAAATTTTTTTAAAATCCCAGTTTTTAGCTCACATTATGGCTTACAAAAGGGATTTAGTCAGGAATTTGGAGATTAGTTAATGAACAAATAAGGGGTGAACAGGCAGTTGTTAGATAAAATTACTATCCTTTCTGGCATGACCTTATACCTTTTATCTAGAATTATTTTTAGCACTTTAGACTCTTCCTATTTTATTTTGAGTCATTACACAAAAATTTCCTCAAAGGACCTTAGACTCCATCCAATTTGAGCAACAGTGTGAGAGAGGAAATGGTGTCCAGGAGGAAAAAAAAAAAAAGATGAAACTACTTTTGTTTACTAGTGAATGCATAGTTCTTCCACAGAAGAAGCTCTAAATGGTCATGGCTCCAGCTTTATATGTGTTCAGTCATATGTTCAGAAGTAGGTAACACTATCAAAAAATATAAAGCATCTGAGATTATTTTCCCTTATTTGAAAGCTGGTGTATGAGTCTGCCGTGGTTTCTTGGGTGTTGATAGAAGACGCAGACTCATGGTTCAAAAATAATATAGTTTGTTATTTACAGCAATAGAGGTAGCCAGAATATTAACAGTATTTGTGTGTGTGTGTGTGTGTGTGTGTAGGGGTGGGAGTTACATATCAGTTCTGAGCCTCAGTTCCCACAAGAAGAATCAAAACAGAGGCAGATAATATTTGCAAACACAACAGGTTAAGTTAAAAAAATATACTATGTCTGTCTTCCAAGTCTATTCAATACAACCATCTTCAAAGGATGGTCTAGAACAAATAATAAATGCAGAAATGTAAGCAACCAATTGAAAAGTGTCTCCCAAGAAACACACTTTGAGAGTCTTCATTTGATAAAAATACTATAGGATATTACATGGATCAGGTGCATTGAATACTGGAAGGTTAAAATTACAAGGGACCAAATATCTTTAAGCAGTTGTGGCATCCAGTAGAGTTCAAATAGGTTTTATAAGATTGAGGAAAGAAGCCATCAAAACCTGGGCCCAGGGGCGCCTGTGTAGCTCAGTGGGTTAAGCCTCTGCCTTCGGCTCAGGCCATGATCTCAGGGTACAGAGATGGAGCTCTGCATCAGGCTCACTGTTCAGCAGGGAGCCTGCTTCCCCCTCTCTCTCTGCCTCTCTGCCTACTTGTGGTCTCTGTTTGTCAAATAAATAAAAAAAATCTTAAAACAAAACAAAACAAAAAACCTGGGCCCAATTTTCCCAAAAGTATGATTCTGATTCTAGTCTCTATGATGTTATCCCTTGAAGACAATGTCTCTAATTGAGTTGAATTAGTTTACGAAAGAGCATACCCCCACTTGTTGTAGGAGATGAACAATATGCAAGAGACAAAATGCCACATGGAAGCCACCTGGACTTCAGTGGAATATAGAATCAGTTCCTTTGGGATGAATTTGTTCCACATTTGACTTCCCACTTAAGGGAAAATAAGAGTGCCTTCTAATAGATTTTAAATAGGCAATGACAACGGAAGCTTATACAAGATTATAAAATGGGAAATTTCATTTAGATAAGCAATAATTTCAAAGTCATCTTCTTAATATTACAGACTCTTCACATAATCATAATTTTATTTTGGTATTATATGGTCATTTCAAATATAGTAAATATAAAGAATTTACCTCTGTAATTATAGCGAGTCTGGTCATAGTTTAATGGCAACAAAACTTCAATTTAGAAGTATGGTCTACCAATTATTAATACATTTGGAAATGGTGTGTCATCTTCACTCCACTTGTCTCACTAAAACAGTGAGCCAAAAAAAGTAGGTCCAAGCTATTTACTATGGTCAAAATGGGTTGCTTTTGCACTTGGTAAAGAAGCAGTCATATTTTGGAAGAAGAACTGAGGCTATTAATATTTTCAACTTATTTTCAGAAAAGGAAAGAAAGGATAATCTAAGCTAAAGACAAAATCTTACACAAGGTGGCAGGAGAATGATCTTTTCCCAGATAAAGGGTTTTCCAACTTAGCCATGTTAGGAGGAAGAAGAGATGAGACATTGTGGACTTGACTAACGTTTGTACACTGTTCAAAAAGTTTTCAAAATAATGTATATTATTTTTCTTCTTTTAGTTGAGACAAAAGCAAACAAACAAACAAAAAACCACTAATGAGCTTACTCTTAAAAGGAGGTAAACAAGAAACTAGCAAAGATTGAGTGTTAGGTATTGTCCCCCTCCTTTTTTTAAAAATTATGTTATGTTAGTTACCATACAATACATCATTAGTTTTTGAAGTAGTGTTCCATGATTCATTGTTTCTGTAAAACACCCAGTGCCCCATGCGATATGTGCCCTCCTTAATACCCATCACCAGGCTCACCCATACCCACATCCTTCTCATCTTTAAAACCCTCAGTTTGTTTCTTGGAGTCCATAGTCTTTCATGTTTAATTTCCCCCTCCAATCCCCCCACTTCATTTTTCCTTTCCATCTCCTAATGTCCTCCATGCTATTCCTTAGGTTCCACAAATAAGTGAAACCATATGATGATTGACTTTCTCTGCTTGACTTATTTCACTTCACATAATCTCCTCCAGTCCCATCCATGTTGATGCAAAAGTTGGGTATTCATCCTTTCAGATGGCTGAGTGATATTCCATTGTATCCATAGATCACATCTTCTTTATCCGTTTGTCTGTTGAAGGGGATCTTGGCTCTTTCAGCAGAATGGCTATTGTGGACATTGCTGCTATGAACACTGGGGTGCATATGGCCCTTCTTTCCAGTAAAATAGAGCTAGCCTATGACCCAGCGATTGCACTACTGAGTATTGACCTCAAAGATACAGATGTAGTGAAAAGAATTAGGTATTGTTAAAGCACAAATGCAAGGGATAGAAGTTATGGTACAGAAGAGGGAAGGGCAACCATATGGCAGAGTAGAATAAAGTAGCTCAGGAAGAAATTAGTCATATCCAGATATTGTAAGGCATGTGGGGTTGGCAGGGAGAGCATGAGAAATCATGAGAGAAGAGAGAGAAAATGGACCAGGCAGGAGAGGTTTATAACATTTTAACATCTAAAGTAAGCATATGCAAAGCAGAATAGGGAAAGAAGTAAAAGTTTTTATAAGACTCAATACATAAGGAATAACGTGGAGGACACTGGGAGATGGAGAGAAGTGTGCTGGGGGAAATCGGAGGGAGAGACAAACCATGAGAGACTGTGGACTCTGAGAAACAAACGGAGGGTTTTGAAGAGGAGGGTGGCAGGTGGTTGGGTGAGCCCAGTGGTGGGTATTAAGGAGGGAATTTATTACATGAAGCACTGGGTGTGGTGCATAAACAATGAATTTTGGATCACTGAAAAGAAATTAAAAGACAAAAAAAAGACTGACTACAGACATGGACCTCAGTGTAACACAGATATGGAACTCACTGTAATACCAGACACTTCCCACCGACATACACAGACGATGATAATAATAAATAATAATGCAATTAAGAAAATTGCCTGCCAAATAATTTTTCCTCTTTTTTATTTTTATGATTATTATTTTTAATTTATTTTTAAAGTTTTTATTTAAATTCCAGTTCGTTAAAATAAGGTTAATATTAGTTTCAGGTGTACAATATAGTGATCAACACTGCCATACAATGGCTTAAATAAAAAAATGAAAAAAAAATTTTTTTAAAGATTTTATTTTTAAAAACCTCTACACCCAATGTGGATTTCAAACGTAAAACCCCAAGATCAAGAGTTACATATTTTACTAGCTGATCCAGCCAGGCACCCCAACAAATAAAAATTTTGTAAAATTGTTGAGTTTGTGGGAGTCTCATTTGCTCAGTCAGTTAAGTGTCTACCTTTGGCTCAGATCATGATCTCAAGAGTCCTGGGATCGAGCCCCATATTGCTCATGCTCTCTCTCTCTCTCTCTCTCTCTCTCTGGCTTTTGCTGTTAAATAAATAAATAAAATATTTTTTTAAAAAATTGTTGAGTTTGTTTAACTAGTTTTAAACTAGTAGACAGAGATGAAGATAAAGTATTATGTCATGGCAGGGAAAAATAAAACTTACACGTTTTAAAAATAAAATGTGCAATGCAAGTTACATCAATTCTTTTATCACCACACTGGGACTTTCCCTACTGAGTTGTTTAATGTAAGGACCTATTTTATATTTTTATATTTTGGCAAGAGGCTTTCATTGAGGTTAACCCTTAAACTGCCCTTGCTCCCCTTCCCCCAGGGGATTCACTTAAAAACAAGTCCTGGAAATCAGCTCCAGGTAACAAAGCCCATATACAAGGGTGAATGAGATTAAACATAAGGACATTCACAGAAATTCTTAATGAAATTCTGGAGAAGGGCAATAAGTGCAAGGAAAAACTGCAGCAAGACTAATTACAAATTTCAAGTGGTCATCGCTTAATTATAGAAGCTTTTAAGTTCAAGTAATATATCTTTTTTATGAGCCTATCATATTGTATTAATTACCACAAACTGCACTCTTGAACACTTATCTTTTCACATATTTCTTATTCTTGGTACTTAAAATTACCCTTATGATTGATAAGTAAATGGATTTTACTGACAATGCATTTATTTACATAAATAAATAATGCTGTTTATATATATAAAAACAACTGAATATGTGTATGTGTTCAATGAAATTTTTTTTTCAAATTAACATCTTAATTCAACCACATTGGTTACAAATGGATATAGACTTTATAGATTCATCAAATATTTTATTCTCAAATTTATATCTTCTTTGTGATGTAAATGAAACTGTATATATTAAATATAATCCTATCACATGTAACAGTTACTAGTGCATCCCAGGACATACATAGGTCAGGTCCTACGCAAGGCATCGTGGATAACTGGATTTAACTTTCTATCCTAGGAGTCTTCTGTATATTTCTGTGGCTTTTATACTACAATCAGGAGGAAGAATTCTTTTGCTAAAAGCTTCCAAATGACTATGTGAGTAGATTATTTGTAGACCAGTGATATAATATTATAGTTTAATATATAAAGCATGATAAAATAAAATGCTATTGCCATATTTAATTTGTTCAGTAAAGCATTCATTTAGTTATCAAGCATTCATTTTCTTTTCTTAAAGATTTTATTTATTTATTTGACAGACAGAGATCACAAGTAGACAGAGAGGCAGGCAGAGAGAAAGGAAGGGAAGCAGGGTCCCTGCTGAGCAGAGAGCCTGATGTGGGGCTCTATCCCAGGACTCTGGGATCATGACCTAAGCAGAGGACAGAGGCTTTAATGCACTGAGCCACCCAGGAGCCCCAAGCATTCATTTTCTTTATACAGAAGAGATAGAACAATATTATATAGTAGAAAATACAGTAAATAATCTAGAAACCTTGATCATTTTGTTTTGGCAATTTTAGAACATAAAATTAGCTAAAGCTCAAGTGCAAGTTATATTTGTGTCATAGGAGGAACAGTTAATTAAAAGTTTGTTTATTACCATAGTTTAACACTTCAACAAAATGATAACGAGTCAAAAATTAATGAATATATGAAGTATACAATACAAACAATAATCTTGAGTGTAAAGGGAAAGTATCTATAGGGTTTGTTCAGTTCCATGTTCATCAGATTAATAGGCTTTCTCATATTGCTTCCTTCACCACATTTATTTGTCTAATGAAGTTTTCCAGAGTTAAAGACAGTGATAGATTCATGGTTGGAGAGAAGGTACAGAATCTAAGATAGTTCAGCAGTGCTTATTATTTAAGAGAAAGACAGCATGGAGGGTGAGGGGTGGAAGGAAAGGGATAAGAAGAGAGAATCATAAGCAACCTCCTTGCCCAGCACAGAGCCTATAGGGGCATCATCTCATCGCCCTGAGATAACAACCTGAGCTGAAATCAAGAGTCAGATGCTTATCTAATTGTGTCACCCAAGTGCACCATTTTTTTCCCTGTATCTTTATTTTCATCTCTTTCTGTAACTGAGTTTCCCTTCAAAATCAGGACTTGCATACACAACCTAAATAATTATTTTGGGATTTGATCACGTGGAAGAGGAGAGAATGAGAAGAGCTAAGTGGTCCAGGAGAAACATATATGAGTTCAGACTGAGTGGATTATGATTGTAGACAACTGAGCATCAATCCTAATGCACAGAATACATCTCAGAATTATTTTCCTGAAACAAGAAAGAATCTGTTTAACCCACTGGCTTCTGCATCCTATCCACAGTGGTTAAAATTCATCCCAGAAGTAATTAATGTCCCTGACTTTATTATTACTGGGCATGAGAGAGGAGCTGAGTGGGCTTGGTCAGTGTCCCACCTAATGAAAGGCAGAGCAGATTCAGGCAAAAAAAATTATTAGTTCTTTCCAAATTAGATTTAATGGGATTCTATTTTTCATTCATGAATTCATTTTACATTTCATTTTATATTTTATCGATTTTTCTAAGCCTTGGCCAATATTCACTGCATTTTTGAATAGCTTTTATCTATTATTGTAAATCATTTTTCTGCTACATGTGTTTAGTCATGGTTATCCATTTCTTCTTCCAAGTTTTTCAGATATGTGATATCAATTTCCAAATAAATTATTTAAAATGTTTATTTTTTATACTAAACTTCTATGAAAAACATTGATATATGTATTATGGCATATTGTTCCCCTTTCAACTTATTTTTTAAAATGTGAATGTGCCTTGGCAAATATATATTGTTTCTTTTTATGTTTATGTAGATTCTTCATAATTTTCCCAAGTTCATTGGCTTATGGTTTCTATTTTTTAAATAATTTTCCTACTGCCAATTAATAGATTTTTTCCATTATATTGTCTAAGTTGCTATTTCCATTATAAGTAAAAAGCATCTGGAAATCTATATCCCTGTCCAGTTTCCTCAAATCACTCATTATTTTCAGGATCTAGTTGGATTTTCTTACAGGTTCCATGTGGACAAGCTTTTGAACTGGTGCTAATTATGATTTCTGTTTCTGGCTTCCTGCATTTACCAGCTTAGGGATCATTTTTAACAATTATGATGAAATGAGGCATCATATTCTTATTCTCAACTTCATTAATAATGATATTAGTGTAACATGTCCTACAACACAATAATAGATACATGTAAAATAATTTCATTGACCAAAAACGTGGTGGAAAATGTAAATAAAACACAGTGGCAACCAACTAGTCATTTCAAGTTGAGCTATTTCTTTTCCCCCTTTATCTCCCTGTCTCTTTAATTTCCTGTAGCACATTCCTACAAAGTATTTTAAGGTGTTTTATATGCACATACATAGAGATCATCATGGAGTCTAAATCTAATAATTCCTTGTCAGTTTTAAATATTTTAAGTATTGTTCATTCCTATGTCAGTTGTCTATTAACATTTAATCCACACTGTACTTAATTGCAAGGAAATATTTAATTTTAATATAAATTAATTAATCACTTTAATAAATATTTTTACCTTATGGATTAATCTTTGATGCTTATTTCTTAATTTTTTTAACTTTTAAATTTTATTTATTGAGAGAGAGAGAGAGAGAGAGAGAGAACAAGCGCAAGCAGGGGAAGCTGCAGAGGGAGAGGGAAAAGAAGCAGGTTCCCCACCAAGCAGGGAGTCAAGCTCAGTCTCAGGGCCTAGGGATCATGATCTGAGTTGAAGGCAGAGGCTTAGCTGACTGAGCCAATGAGTCTAAATGTTATCTTTGATATTTAAGGAAATACTTTATCATCTCCAATTGATCCCCTATGTCACAAATACAGTTTTCTCCACGGTGCTATTAATTTTATTGTCTTAAAATTAGACGCTTTTTCTAGAAGCATTTTTAATCAGTCTCTTAGGTCTATAATTTAATTTTTATACATTTCATTTAGTATTTTATATTATCTTCATCATCTCTGAGTATTTCTGACCAGTACTCATTGGTCAAATCTTTCTTATTAATCTATTCCAAAAATTTGTTTGTTTCTATAATATTTTGTTATTACTGCTGTCGTTCTTAGGTTTTGCCTTTATATTCTTTTTGTTTTGTTTTGTTGTTTTATGCTTTGGTGTTTTTGTTGTATTGTTTTGTTTTTCTTTTGAATTAATACAATTAAACCTTTAGATTTCCTTCATACCTTTAATTATTGTCACTTATTTTCACAAATGATATTACCATAGTACAGTAATTCTAAATATTTCTGAATTAGCTGTATTATTTCTTTTTAGGTATCAAGTTAACTTCCAGGTACATGGACTTAATATTTTGGTCATTATATTCTAGTTTTATTGCCTTATCATTGGAAAATATAGCCTGATACTTAACTCTAGGGAATGATGTGGGAGAGCTAGGTTCTTGTCTCTTGGAGTCAAAGAAGGAATCTCGTGGGCAATGGAGAGTGAGTAAGTGACAGAAGTTTACCAAGTGAATATATAGAAAAAGCTCTCACAACTAAGAGGGATCCCCACACAGTTAACAATGAGTGCCTTCAGGGTTTATTTTTTATAAAAAGGTAACCAGGCAACTTTAACCCTTTTAACATCTCTATCAATAACTGCTGCAATGGCTTACCTCCTTTTTAGGGTCTGATTATTCTTTTTTGGTTACAGGTGTTTATCATAGAGACACCCACCCCACATGACCCACCCAATACACCAAGGTCAGGGTGGTCCTCCATCCCACATGCCTAGATCAGGGTGCTCTTCCCTGGGGTAGGGTGGTCCAATTTATCTCTTTACTCTGGTTTTCCCACACCACATTTTGGGGATTTTCTGAGAGCCTGTTCACAAAGTTCCCTATGGATCTCTTCCTCCCTAGCCCCACCTGTCCGTTACTCATTTTGAGAGTTGATATTACCAAAGTACTGTAATTCTAAAAATTTCTGAATTAGCTGTATTATTTCTTTTTAGGTATGAAGTTAACTTCCAATTATATGAATTTAATATTTTGGTCATTGTTTTCTAATTTTATTGCCTTATTCTTGGAAAATATAGCCTGATATTTAACTCTAGGAATTTATTGGCTTATACTTATGGCCTAAATAATGGCCTGCTTGTGTAAATGTTCAACTTATGCTTATATACTTGCTGAAGACTATTGTTTTGGGGTCAGGATGGCTACATTTATTAATAGATCAGGACTATTAGATTCTCTAAATTTTGATGTCTCTTAATTTAATCTAATTAAATTATCAGTTAATGAAAGAAGTTAAATTTTTTATGTACTACTGCATCTAAACTTATCAAAGTCTTTTGCTATACTTAGACAAGTATGTCATCCTGTTTTTATACCAAGTCTTACATTTAAAAAAATCATACTATCTGAAATATTATTTATTATTATTATTATTATTATTATTATTTTAAAGATTGTATTCATTGGGGTACCTGAGTGGCTCAGTCAGTTAAGTGTCTACCTATAGCTCAGGTCATAATACCCGGGTCCTGGGATAGATCCCCGCAGGGGGTTCCCTGCTCAGTGGGGTGCTTCTCCCTCTCCCTCTGTTATTCCCCCTGCTGTGTGCATGTTTTTCTTTTCTCACTCTCTCCTAAATAAATAAGTAAAATTTAAAGATTATCTCTCTCAAATAAGTCAATTTTTTTTTCTCAATGGGAGGGAGAAGCAGACTCTCCACTGAGCAGGGAGCCTGATGCAGGGCTCAATACCCGGAACCTGGGATCATGACCTGAGCTGAAGGCAGACACTGGAACCGACTAAGTCACCCAGGCACTCCAGCTGTTTATTTATTTATTTATTTTTATTATGCATATGTTTTATCTCTCTTTTCTTCAAGTCTTTTTTTTCGATCTTTTTACTTTTTTCATAAAACTGAATTATTTCAAGATGACTTGGTCATCCTCTTTTCCCCCACTCCATAGGTCATAGAGTACATTTTAACTGTTAAAATAATATTAGTATTTAAGTGCTGCCTACACAAATTAAGGCAAATTATCTGGTCTATTTCAGGTCTGTATTCCTGAAAATATTTTTTTTTTATTATGCCTTCCTATTCCAATGACATTTTATAAGGATCTAAATGTTTACATTTGTGATTATTTTTTCAAGATAATAAAGCTATTACTTCATTCTTTTTTATATCTGATGTTATTTTAAAAATTTCTGTCAGTCTGTTTCTTGTTTCTTTATTAATGAATTATTTTTTTCTCTCTAACACTTTTGATTTTTTTTTTCCTTTGGTATGTATGCCCTAGTTTGGGATTCATAGAGTCAAATATAGTTATGAATATTTTCTTTCTTTCCTTGTTTGTAAGTTTTAATCCAGTGTCTTGACTATTTTATGCTTGAGAAATAGATGTACATTAATATTCAAATATTTCTTTCCTTTTTCTTCTTTCATTTAAAAAAGTCATTTATTTTATTTTATTTAAAAAATATTTATTTATTTATTTGGAGTAGAGAGAGAGGGTCATGAAGAGTGGCTGATTATATATTTTCAATTTGGGAGGAGGGTAGGGATAGCACAAGCCTCCAAGGTATTTTATAAACAAGGTTTCCAGGACCTTGAGGGGGCTAGCTATTGTTAGGGAAAGGTCATTTATTACTATTTAGTAAAAACTCAGGGAAGAGACTCTTCTCATGTGTATCAGTGGGTATATGCTTGGGAGATGATTGCCAATGTATATCTTGAGGGCAGGGGTGGGGAGTAGAGATAAAGAAGTTTCCAAAGTAATTTTTACATGTGAAAGTAGATTTTCAGTATCTGGGGTGGTGGACTAAGAATGCTTTTTGCCCCGAGTGGATGTGTCCACATGGAAGCAGCTGAGTCCCTAGAGGAACTTCAAGGACTTGTCAACAGGCTATGAGTAGTAAGGAAATCTAATTTTTTCTCTAGCTTTTGTTCCACACACATCACCTACATCTTACACCTCTTTTATATTGATAATTTTAATGCTTTGCTGGTATCCAGATGACTATATCCTTAAGTGACTTCTTATCTCTATTGAATCCATTATGTATTCTATCCATTGTATTCTTAATTCAACTAGATTACATATATTTAATCTATTAGTACCACTAGGTTCTTATTCTTGTTTTTATTTCAAAATCTTTCCTTATTTCCTTACATTATTTATTGGGTATATTTTAAATTGCTGATATACTCACTTATTATATATAAGCTCTCAACCTTATTCTTATTTTGAGGTAGCTATATCTTTTTGGTTTTAGGACATCATACCAACAATGCCAAATAATTTTCAGACAACAGCAGGATCTCCACGAATTCAACTAAATTCTGACACTATCTACCTGAACATAGTGTAAGATTTCATCAGTTAAGGGATCAGTCCTCCAAGACTATGTCCAACCCCACCTCAGATGCCAGTCTCACTGTAGGCCCCAGGTTATTACCTGTGCTTGTGACTGAGCAACTACAGGTTGGAGGTCCCAGTGGCCTACTTCTTACATTCTTTTAATATGCTACAGGGACTCACAAAACTCAGAAAAATACTTACTTTATGTTTGCCAGCTTATTAAAGATATAAGAGAAGATTTAAATCAATAGATAGATAAAGAAGTGCACAGGGCAAGGTATGGAGAATGGGCACAGAGCTTCTATTACCTTCTGTAAGACTGCCAGTCTTCCTGCCTTTTCATACATTTAACAAACTAAAAGCTTTCTGAACCCAGTCCTTTCAGGTTTTCTGTGGAGGCTTCATGACAGAGTCATGACTGAATAAATCATTGTCATTTGCTGATCTAATCTCCAGCTCCTCTTCCCTCCCCAGATAATCCTGAATTGGGAGTAAGGGGAGGCATGTTGGACAAAAAGTTATGAAGGCTTTCACCAAGTGGTTGGTCCTTCAGGCAAACAGCCCTTGCCTTGAGTGAGATCTGAAGGTCACTTCATTAACATAACAAAACACACCTCTCTCACCCTGGTTTATCACAGGTAATTCCAAGAGCTTTAGGAGCTGTGAGTCAGTAGCCATGGTTGAAAACCAAATATTCAGATGACCAAAATATATTTCTTGTAAACCACTATATTACACTACATGCTTAAGTATTTAATTATGTGATCTTTTAAACTACTATTTTTCTAAGAGTATAAACTGTTCTATCAGTAATCTGGATTGGGGAGTGATGTATTGCCAAATTTCTGTCGTTTTATTCCAGGAAGTCAAAGAGAAACAACAGGAGAGCCCCTTAGGGCAGGAAGTTCAAAGTAACAATGTTGACTACCACTCCCTTTTTTTGATTTTTTTTTTTAAACAAGCAAATCATCTCTTAAGAGTTGCAGTTTAAAGCCAAGAACATGTGGAATTGGGAGAAAAAAATAGTTAATTTTGGAGACTTGCAGAGGTAGAATCAGAGTAGTGAAAGCCATTACAGTAACTGAACTAACTGAGGTCAGTCTTTGGTGAATCACAGAAACAGGTGGAGTTGTCAAACAAAGGAATGTTTGTTTACAACATACAAGGAGATCACAGGGAATAAGTTCCAAAGCCTTGACTGTTTGAACAGGAGAGAGATTTTTATTTAGTATTTAAGATGAATACTCAGAAGGGAGAGTTTTATTATCCCGTGTATGGTTGGTCATAAGGTTGTGGATGCATGCACATCCACATATGTATTTGTGCAATATGTAATGCATGTTCACCTGAATGAAGCTTGTATTCCACCGAGGGCAGAAACTTCAACGTTAGAATAAAGCAGAGGTAACTGTTGGACAAGGGAAAGGGACTCTGCAGGCTTCAAGAGCAGATATAAACTAGATGGGGTCTTGGGCTCATTTTCTGGGACAAGGAATGCAAGGCCTTGATTACTTTTGAAATAGCACTAGGAGTTTTACCACTGATTTATTGTCTAAATAGCTTAGGCTATTTCCTGGTCTGGTGGTGACTGTTAGTTTTCCCATTGCCTTGTTCCCTCAAAATCCTTAACTAGTGAGGTTTTTGCATTTCTTTGTAAGAACCTCCCAGGAAGTTTTGGAAGAAGTATGCTTCTTCCAAGTACACAGGTGGGGTATAGATCATTGAAAATAGCTGGGGACAAAAAATGGCTTTTCTTATGTTAGGAAAACTATATCTCATCTTTAATTTTCTGGGAACCTCTAACTCTTTCTGCTGATGTTACAAGCAGGCATCTGAGATATTACTGATTGTTCTCTTGAACCTGAGGAAAAGGAAATGTAGAAAGCAAAAGACAAAACTTTAAAATCTATCCTGCAACTCATCAATTCACTGCAGCCACCACTCTGTCTTTCCCTTTCTCTTTTTCTCTCTTTCTCTTTCTCTCTCACTTTCTCTCTCACATACACACAACGCACGCAAATCAACTTAAAACAATTTTTAATTTTCCCTATTCCATTTTAATATACTTGAGGCATGATCATTTTCTTAGTAAATACAAGAAAAAAAATCTATGATTCCATCATTCTGTGTGATTAAAGTATTGAGGAATTTACTTTCAATAGCACTTATAAAAACACATTTTATGTAAGTAATATTATATAATCAGGTGCCTGCATATTTCTTATTCTCCAACTAGTGTTATTTGGCAATTAATATTTTGTCAATCAATATTCCCCTGTATCTGAATGTGTGGGCAGTGAGAGATGAGTTAGAGGCAAGGATGGTGAACACTCCCAACAACTGCAGACTACATATATCTTAAGCCATGATTTTCTATGCAAAGGTCAACATTGATAATGTTCTAGTCATACCTCCATGTACCAGGAAAGAAGTAGCATATTTCTTGAAAGACACAGCTATCAAAACTCCATTGTGAAACTGTAAAGATGGAGAAGGGATTTGCAAATTATATATCTGATAATGGACATCTACTATGATTATTAAAAAATGAATAAAAATAAAAACCTTACTAATGACCTTACTAATAACCTTTGGTTATTAGTAAAACCAAAGAGAGTATCCAATTTTACATGTGAAGGAAATAATAAAAGAGACATGTCACCAAAAGTATATGAATGGCTTTAAGCACATGACAAATTTCTCAACATTTAGACATTAAAGAAATACAAATTAAAATCATAATGAGACATGTTTACATATCTATTAGAATGGCTAAAATTATAAAGGCTAATTGTACTTGGTCTGAGCTACATTGAGAAGCAACAAAAAATCTAAACTGTTGTTGGCATATATCATGATACCACCATTTTGGAAAATAGTTTGAAAATTTTTTTAAATGCAAAATATGTTGCAGTTACACAAATAGTCATTTTACTTCTAGGCATTTCACCAAGAGAAACAAACCCTATGTTCCTACAAGGACTTGTATATGAATTTCATAGCAGCTTTATTTTTAAGAATTGAAAACAGTGGAAATGTTCATCAATGTCCATCAATAGAACAAAGACAAATTATGATCTATTCATTAAAGAGATTACTATTCAACATCAAAATGAACTATTTACAATTGGAGATTCTCAAAGTAATGATGCTGAGAAAAGAAAAGCCAGGCAATGAATAGTATATACTGTGTGATTCCATGACTATAAAAAATCTAGAAAATACAAATTTATATATAGTCCCAGTCATCAAATATATTGGTGAGATTTTAGTGCCTTCTTCTGTGCTCCCATAGCTTCCTACACTTGGATCTCCGAGCATTTGTTACACCATGTGAAAATATGAACTCTTTTTCTTTATTCTGTCTTACTAGAATAAGAATCCTTGAAATTTTATGGACATTTGAACTCTCAGTTATTAGCAGAAATTCTATCACACAGTAAGTTTCCAAATATAAAAGCCAGAGTTTTACAATGACGTCGAAGCTTTTACATGATCTAGCCACTCATTTAACCTCTGTGACCTCTTTCCCTGCCACTCTTCAGTCACTCACAGTGGCCTCCTTGCTATTCCTCAGATATGCCAGGCATGATCCAACCTTATGGCCTTCAAGATAGCCAATTCCTTTGTCTGGAGTGACCTTATTGCTGATAGTTCTGGGCAAATTCATCACCTTTCCATACCTTTGTTCAATTGTCAGCTTCATTGTAACTACCCTGATCTTCCTATTATAAATTTTAACTCCCCATCCCCTGCCTAGCAACCTTGATTTTTCTCACCCTGATCGAATTTTTCTTTTTCCCCATTGTACTCATCATTTTTGAATGCACTGTGCAATTTTTATTAAGCTTTATAGCTTTTAATTGTCTCACCCATTAAAATAAAAGTTCTACAAAGCCAAGTATTTCATTTACCAGTGTATCTGAAGTAATATCTGCCTTATAATACGTTCAATAGACAATTGGTAAATTTCAGAATAAATTAATGTTGAGAGTATACTGAATTTCATAAGTCATTTTAATATTTTTTTCCAAAAAATAAACTATGTAAAACATACTTTAAATTTCCTTTCAAAATATTTTATAGCATATAATGTACAATATACATAAACCTTAAAGAAACAATCATATAAATAACCATTTCATACCTACTCTAAAAATTGCATAATACCACACTACTAGATCCTCTCTGAACGCTCTAAAATAACCCTTCAAAGGAAATACATTTTTAAAAATAACAGAATTTTTGGAAAATATTTTAATAAAATAAAAGTTTCATTCATCTATGTAGATCATAATAAATGTTTTTAATAAGCATGAAATTATAACTCTGAAGTGTGCTAAAATGAAACCACCTGCTAAGGGTGAGAGAACAAAAATAAACATCATTTTTCCAAATAAGAGGAATTTATTACCTTTGAATCAAAGCATGTGGATTTGTTCAAACTGGCAATAAAGGAATATGGAAACACAAACCATAGAAAGTCATATTTTAGATTTCTAAAAGACTTCGAAGTGAAGAGTATACATTTTTTAAATGCTACATAATGCTACATAATGACAAGATGACAGGTTGGGACAAATAGCATTTTAAAAGCTCTACTCATAATGGAACGGAAGGTGTCATTTCCCTATAATTTTATATATGTCATTAATTTACTATATCTGGAAACAACATATTACCAAACAGATGTTCATCAAAGACTAAATCATTTTTAATGGAACATAATAATTTGAACCTACATCTATTAATCATTTTTGTCGATCTAACATTTATAGTCTCGCTAAACATTTTATCAGTTGTCGACAAAATTCAAAAAAACAGGATAAAAAGTCGTGTTTGGAAAAGTAGAATTTTTTCAAATTTGCATTTAAATGAAAATATTTGCTGATATTTTTAAAACTTTAAATGTAATTTTATATATATCTGACCTATCAGATGATATAAAATTTTTGGAGAAAATATGACATATTTTTTGATCTTGGTTGAAGGTATTAATAAAGAGCAACTGTTTGTATTATTTGTATTGTGATATCTTAGTTAATAAACATGAATAACTGGTATAAAATATGTTTTTTTAAAAAATTTTATTTATTTACTTGACAGAGATCACAGGAAGGCAGAGAGGCAGCCAGAGAGAGAGGAATGGAAGCAGGCTCCATGCTGAGAAAAGAGCTCACTGTGGGACTCAATCCCAGGAACCTGGAATCATGACCTGAGCCGAAGGCAGAGATTTTAACCCACTGAGCCACCCAGGCGCCCTAAAATATGTTTTTTTTTAAATATATATATATAGAATTATAGTTCTTGCCAAAATATGGAACTAGCTGGAACTGAATGCCTCCTTCAAAGTCAGCTCTGGAGAAATTATGCAAATGTAATATGGAACTATTTCAGATATTAACCAAAAACAAAGAAATGATGATAAATTCCTTAAAGACTCAAAGTTGCTCTTGACTGGTATGTTTCAAGCTCTATTCCTGGTTGAAGACAGGTTTTTACAGGCCTGTCACTGTAGAAATCAGCTGGATGTTTGGAGTCTAAAATCAGAACTGTACAAAAACCGTGAAGGGGCAAAGACTTGAAAATTCTTTAGAGAGATTAGCTCCCTAAGGCATTATTCCTCTACACATTTTCCTCCAATCAATTAAGACTGATGGATGAGGGGCACCTGAGTGGCTCTCTCATCACGTGGGTGGTGGTTTAAGCCTCTGCCTTCATCTCAAGTCATGGTCTCTGGGTCTTGGGACCCAGCCCCACACCCGGCTCTGCTCAAAAGGAAGCCTGCTTCCCTCCCTGCTTGCCTGCCTCTCTGCTTACTTGTGATCTCTCTCTCTCTCTCTTTCTCTCTCTCTATGTCCAATAAATAAATAAAATCTTTAAAAAAAGGCTGATGGATGATAAATTATCAAAACTGCTCCCTCCAAATGATGCTTCTTCATAAGGATTTAAGAATTTAAAATTGTAAGAATTTAAAATTGAAACTTGATCGTAGGATTTATCTTATAGAATAACATCAAGTGAAGGCAGTTGTTATTAGTTCTGAAGTATTTGTGATTCTGAATTCTTGGCCTCATTAGTAAATTTATTTTTAAATTCTCCCATGGAGTGGTGATTGGCCTTCAGTCTTTCATTGATGTACATCATTGGGTCAAACGAGATGTGTGTGCCCAGAACTATATATAATCTTCTTTGTATTTCACTGGAGATGGCATTTCTGAGTTTTGTTCAATTGAATTTGGACAGATGTTTTAATAGTCACTTCTAGAGTGGGCCCTGGAGAATATCTTCCTTTTTTTCTCTTCCCGATTCTCTGAAAAACCCTGACTAATTCACATTATCACAGTGATATCACAATTCAAGTTTTTCCAAACACTATAGCTGCAAAATAGAAGGAAGCTACTCAGAAGGTAACACTATTGTGAATGATTGAGAAAGAAAACATTATTATAAATAAGCTACCAGGTTTCAATGTATATTATTGTTGCTTAGAAAATCCTAGCATACCCAGACTTTACAGAGATTTGATGATCCTAAGAGGAGCTGAACTCATGGACCAAAATAACTATGCACATAAAAAGTACAATTACTTACCTAAAAAAGATGATGTGGTTAACTTTATATGGCAATCCAAGTGTTATTGGAACAGGAATTTAAAAAAAAGCTTAGGGGCGCCTAGGTGGCACAGTGGATTAAGCCACTGCCTTCAGCTCAGGTCATGATCTCAGGGTCCTGGGATCAAGTCCTGCATCAGGCTCTCTGCTCAGCAGGGAATCTGCTTCCCTCTCTCTCTCTCTCTCTCTGCCTGCCCTCCATCTACTTGTGATCTCTCTCTGTCAAATAAATAAATAAAGAAAATCTTAAAAAAAAAAAAAAAGAATGACTGTACTTTTAAAAAATAGCTTAAGAGGGGCGCTTGGGTGGCTCAGTGGGTTGAGCCGCTGCCTTCGGTTCAGGTCATGATCTCAGGGTCCTGGGATCAAGCCCCACATCGGGCTTTCTGCTCACCAGGTAGCCTGCTTCCCTTCCTCTCTCTCTGCCCGCCTCTCTGCCTACTTGTGATCTCTCACTGTCAAATAAATAAATAAAATATTTTTAAAAATAGCTTAAAAGTATATGATAAAATAATGGTATACATATACAAAGAAAAGAACGATACTATACTGTGATTATAAATTAAGTGAAAATTGTTGAAATAAAGAATACAATAAATGGAGACTACGATGAATATAGCTGTAAAATGAATAAATGAGTTGGGAAAAACAAACAAACAAACAAATTAATGACTTCTGCCCAAATGCAGCAGAAGAGAAAAGAAAATAAAGAAAATATTTAAATAAGTACTGAGATAAATTTTGGAGAATTAAAGAAAGATAAAAGATACCAGATTTAAAATGATGCCAAACATGAGAAATCAGAAACAAAACAAAACAAAAACCACACACACCAAAAACCACTCATATACATTATGGTGAGTTTTAAGAATATCAAAAACAGAGAAGAGCATAAATGATGCCCAAGAGAAGAACAGATGTACAAGAATAATACTGACAGCAGAATTCTCAATAGTAATAGCATAGAAAGGAGACAGCTGGGTGTTTGTATAGATGGAAAAGATATTTGAAACTAGATATTATACATCAAGCCAAATTATTGATTAAATTTGAGAGCACAGTAAAAATACAATGAAGCATGTTAGGTCTTAGAACATTTATCACACAGAGACACACATTTTAGAAAACTTCCTTGGAGGACAGCTCAATTTAGATAGAGAAAACAGAATTATGTACTCAAAGGCACCTTTTGAAGGAAGGATTGAATATAGTCTGCACTGCAAATATTCTTTAATCGTATGTTCTGAATTTCCTAAATTTAAGAAGTATTTGTTCAAATATTTATCTTTAAATAAACCCTAGGAGACTTTTTCTTGGATACAAATCTTTTTGTCACTGATGGAAATTTTGATAGCCCTTAACTGTGGAATGCCTAATGTATTGTTACAGCAATTGTGATTTGCCAATACATGGGTGATGTGTGTGTGCTGTGTGTGTTTATTTTTATTTTTGATAGTTTTACTCTTCTATGAGATTTTTAAGTAGACATAATTTTAATAAATTATGATTTGTTGAAATTTATCTGAGGTTATATATAAAAAAATGAAATTTGTGTGAACTAAAGAAGTGCGTCTCCATTTTTTTGTTTCAAGAGTAGACTGGTCTTTAAAAATTGTCCAAAGAAGTACATTATATTCATTATTAAATTTGATAATATACAATAAAGTATTTATGGTCCTATGGAACCATATAAAATTCTACTTAATTCATATTAATAATTGCCATAAGAGGAAAAAGGGATATTTTTCAAAAGGAAAATTAGCGTATTTTTCAGAATATGATATAGTGTTATTCACTGAACAGAGGGAACAAATGTCAACGTTTAACACAGTTTACAGAATGTTTTAACATAAATTGAAACTTAAATCTGACCAAATTTCACAGTTTTAAGTAAAATGATAGCCCTTTATATCCTTGAAAAGTGGTAAGTGACCCAAAACATTGCTTAGAAAATCAAATTTAACACTACACTAGTCTGAGATGGTTAAGTTATGGCACAACTTGCCATTGAGTATCATCAAATGGTATATTTTTTTCTTTTGGTCTTGTCATTATATTTTATTTTAGCCATTCTGGTAAGTGTGTAGTGATATCTCAGAGTCATTTTAATTGCATTTCCTTGATGTCTAATTATGTCAAAATATATTATTTTGATGTTTAATGTTCTGAGCTTTTTCAGTTCAAGACCATGAAGCCACTTAGGAAAAATACAGTTGCAGATGCACTCATAGACCAACTCTTATTTAGAAATAAGAAGAAACATTACTACCCATTCCAAGAAAAAATAGATTTGTTATGCAGTAGGGATTTTATAAATTACCTGACACAACTTACATGGTAAGATGAAATGGGACAGGCGGCTTCTGGCAGCTATATACAACATCATTTTAATTACAATTTTCAGTATAATTTTCCCAAGGTATACACAGAATATATATTTAATGTAAATTGTGAACATTTTAAACTCTGTATATGGAAATTAATCAATTTTAAGTTTATAACAATCAAAATTAACGGAAGTTTATTTTAAATTAGTTAGCTTTCTCTGCATTGCAAGACAGAATAATCAAGAATTGGTAAGAAAAAAATAATCTCTGTAAAATTACCGGGGGTGCATTATAAAGTGTTCGGTAACCGGTCAAACTCACAATTTGGATTGAATGGCAAATGATGTTTAAAATCTGACTCATTGTCAATTTTTTTTTCTTCATTGTGTCTTAATAAATTACTGTGTTCATTTGCATGAAGTGAAGAAAAATGCATGACACTAACACTTTTAACTGGCAACTCTGAATGTCCTTTACAGCAGTGTAACAAAGTAAAGATCAATGATGTTTCATGAAATATTTGTTATAATTCTCAAGGAGATAGGGAGTTTTTGCAAAAATGCAAATCACTTTGTGACTAAACACATTGATTATTTCAGCTAATTTTAAGAAAAGATGCTAAGACTCTCTCAAAAAAAGGAAGCAATGATTTAGATTTTCCTTCAAACTCCTTATCTAATCCTGAACCAACAGCACATAGTTCAAAGAGCTCCAATTTACACGTTTCCTAACAATGCCTAATTTAGTGGAATTTCTGTCCAATTATGTTAATTTGATGTAGTGAAAGACAAACATTCAAAAAGATCATCCTTAATTTATATAGATTGCCAAACTCTGCATTTTCTTAATGATGCCCAGGAACATATTTTCAAAAACAAACAAACAATGCTAGAACCACTATTAGGTCATCTATAGGAAGAAAGTGACTCAGAGCCTACATTACTCTCTCCCTGAAAGTATACTGTAGGCACTGAAACTACTACCCTGAGGCTGTGCTATCAAATTCCTTAAGTTAGAAAGTTTTAAAACCCGTCTGTGTGGAAGTATTTCATTAACAGATAGAGATTTGGTTGTTTATACATTTTCATACTTGATTTTTAGGGTGTAATAACTATGTTTTAAAATTCATGGTGGTTTTGAATACTGTTGGATAATTGTGCTAAAATGGTATATCCATTCCTCCTAGGAAACAGAAATTATAGAAAGGTAGTGCTTTTCAGATCTGACATCTTTGAGTCATTGCAGTTTCAGTATAAATGCAATAGGAAAAGTGACATTCATGTTTATGATATTTTCTATAAATAAATTAGAATGTACTGGAGGCCTGATAAAAAGTGGGATGCCTAAACTTCAGTAAGATCTTGTTTTCAATTCAAAATAAATTTTATTTTTTATTTTTTTTATAATGTCCCTCAATTTCAGATAAGCACCCCCCTAAGGTCCACTCCATTTTGTTTAAGATTTTATTTATTTTTTTGACAGATAGAGATCACAAGTAGGCAGAGAGGCAGGCAGAGAGAGAGGGAAGAGGAAGCAGGCTCCCTGCTAGGCAGAGAGCCCGATGCAGAGCTCGATCCCAGGACCCTGGGATCGTGACCTGAGCCAAAGGCAGAGGCTTTAACCCACTGAGCCACCCAGGCGCCCCCAAAATAAATTTTAAATTGAATTATGCACCTCTAAGTTCAGAGACAATAAACATCAACCAACACAATTAATAAGTTCTATTTCTTGAAATTTCAGGAACATTGATAGTCTCATCTCCTGGAAGAACAACAGCTAAAATTTTGGTCATGGATTCTTGCTAAAATATCACTTTCCCAAAGAAAATTAATGTTATGAATTTTCATTGTTATTGATCAAGAAGAATATAACAACCACGATAAAAAGAGTAGGAAAAACATGATATCTCATCGGTAAGGGCATGTGGAAAGTAGGAAATGCTAATAAAAATAACTACCATTATTTCCTAAGTTGACATAATATAACAGAACAAAAATATTTCATAACAATATTTTCTAGGCTCATTCTGATAACTCTTTTCTACATTCAAATTTAAAGGTTGAAGCATGTGATATATATTACACAAAAAACATCCCAAGGAATTCTTTAAAAAAAAAAAACTCTTAATAAAGGACAAATCCAAAGGAATTTCTTTTCTAATTTAATTAACAAATTATGAATCGACTTACCTATTTCATCACAGTGTATCAGGCACCAATAATATTTTTTAATTGTCATACCTGATGCAATAGTTACCATCTTGCAGACATACTGATCACGAACAAGCAAAGAAACAAGAGCACCGTAGCTTAAGATCTACCTGCATATATATAGGACTACTTCAGACAATCTCTTCACCACAACATAGCAATGAATAGAAATCATACATGCTCTGTAATGGACATACAGATGAGATAGAAGGGGATGGGTGTTAATATATGCAGAATCTTTATTAATTACATTGTAAAACATAATATGGAAAAGCAGAATACAATTTTAGAAATACCCAGGTCACCATCATTGTTTTATTTTTATATGTGTAGATAAGGAGTTTAGTAAACAATCCATGACTATTCAACTTCTTATATTTTGAAAATTTTAGCAAAAGTAACAAACGTAGCAACTAGAAAATTGTATCTATCTGCAAAATACAGCTTTGCCAGCATGGTAGAGGCAAAGCAAAACAAAATAAGTAAGAAAATTTTAATATTTCACAAGAGTTTTACTTTTATTTTTTTATTTATTATTTTTTATTTTTCATTTATTATTTACTTCTAATTTCTACTTTATTTTAATGAAAATGTCATGACCATAACATAAGAGAAGAATTAAACCAACATGAGAAATTATTTTTTCATAAGTTATAATAAACTAGCTTGGTGATTATTTCAAAAATTATATTACAAACTTCAGTGTTCTTGCAGTAAGTATCACTGCATAAACAAATGAGTCAAGAGTCATAAGCTAATGATGATTCTAAATGTTATTTAGAGAGACATTCTGTTCTTAATATATTTCAAATATTCTACACAAGGCAAAGTGGATCCAAGTAATCTGTAGGCAAAATAAGATTTTAGAGAAGTATATATTTCCAACAGAATTTATAAAATATTACCTTTATGTAAGGCATCATCCTGGAATTTGTGGAAAACACACAACGGAGTAAGAAGTGGCCCTTCAAGAAACATATACAACATCAAGTTTTAACATGAAGCAGCATGTCTTCTCTAAGTAAAAAAACATTGTACCAACTGACTTTACTGAAACTTTATATTTATTGCTCTCATTTTAGGTCATAGTGTCCTTCTGCATGCAGGCTGCTATAACGGACATGATATAGACTGAATAGCTTATAAAAAACAGGAATTTATTTCTCACAATTCTAGAACTGAGAAGTTCAAGATTAAGGAATGGCCAGATCCAGGGAGAGCCCACTTCCTCATAGATGGCTATCTTCTCACTGTAAACGTACATGATGAATGAATCAAGAGAACTCTCTTGGGTCTCCTTTAAAGGGACTGTAATCCCACTTATGACCTAATCACCTCCCAAAGGCCCCTATGTTTTAATACTATCACTTCCAGAGTTAGATTTCATAATATGATTTTGGGAGACATAAACATTCACACCATAGTATATAGAAACAAAAAAAGACACAAAAACAAAAAAACAACAAAAATTATTTTAACTACCTATTATTTTCAACTAAGTAAAATTTTAATTTGTTTCTATATAATATTAAATAACTCATTTGAGTGATTCACTTATATCCAATGCATCTGAGTGCAATTAAATTTGCTTACCCAACATATCCAGCAGCATATTTCTTCAGACTATCCCATTCCCCACCTTACAGGATTTACCGCAATTAGAAGACAGGGGATAGACGATAGATAGATAGATGTATACATAAAAACACTTGTACATACACATATGCATATTTTTTCCTGTTAATGATACTCATGCAAATAAAATTTAAGCTCAAGGAAACCTGTCTTGTGTGTTACTTAATATCCAGTTTTTAGTCAACATCCAAAAACAAATAATCCAATAAAAACATGGATAGAAGACATGAACAAGTGTTTCCCCAAAGAACACATTCAAATGTTCAGTAGATACATGAAAAGATGTCCATCATCATGTATCATCAGGAAATTGCAAAGCAAAACTAGAAAGAGATACCACCTCACACCTGTCAGAATGGCTAAAATCAACACCACAAGAAACAAAAGGTGTTGGAGAGGATGTGAAAAAGTAACACTTGTGGGGGTTGCCTGGGTGGCTCAGTGGGTTAAGACTCTGCCTTCAGCTCAGGTCATGATCTCAGGGTCCTGGGATCAAGTCCCACATCGGGCTCTCTGCCAGGCATGGAGCCTGCTCCCTCCTCTCTCTCTCTCTACTTGTGATCTCTCTCTGTCAAATGAATAAAATCTTGAAAAAAAAAGAAAAAGTAACAATTGTGAATTGTTGGTGGTGATGCAAACTGATACAGCCATATTTGAAAACAGGATGGAATTTCCATAAAATTTAAAAATAGAAGTCCTTTGTGATCCAACAGTCCTGTTGGTGTGTATTTACCCAATGAATATAAGAAAACTTATTCAAAGGGATGGTAGCACCCCTATGTTTATAGAAGCATTATTTATAAAGCTAAGATATGGAAAGAGCCCAAGTATCCATCAATTGATGAATAAATAAAGAATAAGTGGTATGTATATACAATGGAATATTATTCTGCCATAAAAAAGACTGAAATCTTGCCATTTTCAATAACATGGATGGAAATAGACAGTATAATGCTAAAAGTGAAATAAGTCAGTCAGAGAAAGACAAATACCTTTACTCATATATGGAATAAAAGAAACAAAACAAACAAGCAAAGGGGAAAATAATAAGACATAGGAAGAGAAACAAAGCAAGAAACAGACATTTCATTACGGAGAACAAACTGATGGTTACTTGAGGGGATCTGAAAGGAGTGATGCATTAAATAAGTGATGGGGGTTAATTAGAGCACTTGTCATGATGAGCACTGAGTGCTATATGTTATATTGTATACATGAAACTAATACAACCATATATGTTAACTAACTGGATTTCAAATGAAAACTTCTTTAAAATCCCAGTTTTTAGCTCACATTCTGGCTTACAAAAGGGATTTAGTCAGGAATTTGGAGATTATTTAATGAACAAATAAGGGGTGAACAGGCAGTTGTTAGATAAAAATACTCTCCTTTCTGGCACGATCTTATACCTATTATCTAGAATTATTTTTAGCACTTTAGACTCTTCCTATTTTATTTTGAGTCATTAAACAAAAATTTCCTCAAAGGACCTTAGACTCCCTCCAATTTGAGCAACAGTGTGAGAGAGGAAATGGTGTCCAGGAGGAAAAAAAAAAAAAAAGATGAAACTACTTTTGTTTACTAGTGAATGCATAGTTCTTCCATAGAAGAAGCTCTAAATGGTCATGGCTCCAGCTTTATATGTGTTCAGTCATATGTTCAGAAGTAGGTAACACTATCAAAAATTATAAAGCATCTGAGATTATTTTCCCTTATTTGAAAGCTGGTGTATGAGTCTGCCGTGGTTTCTTGGGTGTTGATAGAAGATGCAGACTCATTGTTCAGAAGTAATATAGTTTATTATTCACAGCAATAGAGGTTGCCAGAATATTAACAGTATTTGTGTGTGTGTGTGTGTGTTTGTGTGTTTGTGTGTGTGTAGGGGTGGGAGTTATATATCAGTTCTGAGCCTCAGTTCCCACAAGAAGAATCAAAACAGAGGCAGATAATATTTGCAAACACAACAGGTTAAGTTAAAAAAAAAGATACTATTTCTGTCTTCCAAGTCTATTCAATACAACCATCTTCAAAGGATGGTCTAGAACAAATAATAAATGCAGAAATGTAAGCAACCAATTGAAAAGTGTCTCCCAAGAAACACACTTTGAGAGTCTTCATTTGATAAAAATACTATAGGATATTACATGGATCAGGTGCATTGAATACTGGAAGGTTAAAATTACAAGGGACCAAATATATTTAAGCAGTTCTGTCATCCAGTAGAGTTCAAATAGGTTTTATAAGATTGAGGAAAGAAGCCATCAAAACCTGGGCCCAGGGGCGCCTGGGTAGCTCAGTGGGTTAAGCCTCTGCCTTTGGCTCAGGCCATGATCTCAGCGTCCTGGGATTGAGCTCTGCATCAGGCTCTCTGTTCAGCAGGGAGCCTGCTTCCCCCCTCTCTCTGCCTCTCTGCCTACTTGTGGTCTCTGTCTGTCAAATAAATAAATAAAATCTTAAAACAAAACAAACAAAACAAAACAAAAATCCTGGGCCCAATTTTCCCAAAAGTATGATTCTGATTCTAGTCTCTATGTTGTTATCCCTTGAAGACAATGTCTCTAATTGAGTTGAATTAGTTTACTAAAGAGCATACCCCCACTTGTTGTAGGAGATGAACAATATGCAAGAGGCAAAATGCCACATGGAAGCCACCTGGTCTTCAGTGGAATATAGAATCAGTTCCTTTGGGATGAATTTGTTCCACATTTGACTTCCCACTTAAGGGAAAATAAGAGTGCCTTCTAATAGATTTTAAATAGGAAATGACAACGGAAGCTTATACAAGATTATAAAATGGGAAATTTCATTTAGATAAGCAATAATTTCAAAGTCATCTTCTTAATATTACAGACTCTTCACATAATCATAATTTTATTTTGGTATTATATGGTCATTTCAAATATAGTAAATATAAAGAATTTACCTCTGTAATTATAGCGAGTCTGGTCGTAGTTTAATGGCAACAAAACTTCAATTTAGAAGTATGGTCTACCAATTATTAATACATTTGGAAATGGTGTGTCATCTTCACTCCACTTGTCTCACTAAAACAGTGAGCCAAAAAAAGTAGGTCCAAGCTTTTTACTATGGTCAAAATGGGTTGCTTTGCACTTGGTAAAGAAGCAGTCATATTTTGGAAAAAGAAACTGAGGCTATTAATATTTTCAACTTATTTTCAGAAAAGGAAAGAAAGGATAATCTAAGCTAAAGCCAAAATCTTACAGAAGGTGGCAGGAGAATGATCTTTTCCCAGATAAAGGGTTTTTCACCTTAGCCATGTTAGGAGGAAGAAGAGATGAGACATTGTGGACTTGACTAACGTTTGTACACTGTTCAAAAAGTTTTCAAAATAATGAGTATTATTTTTCTTCTTTTAGTTGAGACAAAAACCAAACAAACAAAAAACCACTAATGAGCTTACTCTTAAAAGGAGGTAAACAAGAAACTAGCAAAGATTGAGTGTTAGGTATTGTCACCCTCCTTTTTTTAAAAAATTATGTTATGTTAGTTACCATACAATACATCATTAGTTTTTGAAGTAGTGTTCCATGATTCATTGTTTGTGTAAAACACCCAGTGCCCCATGCAATATGTGCCCTCCTTAATACCCATCACCAGGCTCACCCATACCCACATCCTTCTCATCTTTAAAACCCTCAGTTTGTTTCTTGGAGTCCATAGTTTTTCATGTTTCATTTCCCCCTCCAATCCCCCACTTCATTTTTCCTTTCCTTCTCCTAATGTCCTCCATGCTATTCCTTAGGTTCCACAAATAAGTGAAACCATATGATGATTGACTTTCTCTGCTTGACTTATTTCACTTCACATAATCTCCTCCAGTCCCATCCATGTTGATGCAAAAGTTGGGTATTCATCCTTTCAGATGGCTGAGTGATATTCCATTGTATCCATAGATCACATCTTCTTTATCCGTTTGTCTGTTGAAGGGGATCTTGGCTCTTTCAGCAGAATGGCTATTGTGGACATTGCTGTTATGAACACTGGGGTGCATATGGCCCTTCTTTCCAGTAAAATAGAGCTAGCCTATGACCCAGCGATTGCACTACTGAGTATTGACCTCAAAGATACAGATGTAGTGAAAAGAATTAGGTATTGTTAAAGCACAAATGCAAGGGATAGAAGTTATGGTACAGAAGAGGGAAGGGCAACCATATGGCAGAGTAGAATAAAGTAGCTCAGGAAGAAATTAGTCATATCCAGATATTGTAAGGCATGTGGGGTTGGCAGGGAGAGCATGAGAAATCATGAGAGAAGAGAGAGAAAATGGACCAGGCAGGAGAGGTTTATAACATTTTAACATCTAAGGTAAGCATATGCAAAGCAGAATAGGGAAAGAAGTAAACGTTTTCATAAGACTCAATACATAAGGAATAACGTGGAGGACACTGGGAGATGGAGAGAAGTGTGCTGGGGGAAATCGGAGGGAGAGACAAACCATGAGAGACAGTGGACTCTGAGAAACAAACTGAGGGTTTTGAAGAGGAGGGTGGCAGGTGGTTGGGTGAGCCCAGTGGTGGGTATTAAGGAGGGAATTTATTACATGAAGCACTGGGTGTGGTTCATAAACAATGAATTTTGGATCACTGAAAATAAATTAAAAGACAAAAAAAAAGACTGACTACAGATATGGACCTCAGTGTAACACAGATATGGAACTCACTGTAATACCAGCCACTTCCCACCGACACACACAGACGATGATAATAATAAATAATAATGCAATTAAGAAAATTGCCTGCCAAATAATTTTTCCTCTTTTTGATTTTTATGATTATTATTTTTATTTTATTTTTAAAGTTTTTATTTAAATTCAAGTTCGTTAAAATAAGGTTAATAATAGTTTCAGGTGTACATTATAGTGATCAACACTGCCATACAATGGCTTAAATAAAAAATGAAAAAAAAATTTTTTTAAAGATTTTATTTTTAAAAATCTCTACACCCAAGGTGGATTTCAAACGTACAACCCCAAGATCAAGAGTTACATATTTTACTGACTGATCCAGCCAGGCACCCCAACAAATAAAAATTTTATAAAATTGTTAAGTTTGTGGGAGTCTCATTTGCTCAGTCAGTTAAGTGTCTGCCTTTGGCTCAGATCATGATCTGAAGAGTCCTGGGATCGAGCCCCATATTGCTCATGCTCTCTCTCTCTCTTTCCGGCTTTTGCTCTTAAATAAATAAATAAAATATTTTTTTTTAATTGTTGAATTTGTTTAACTAGTTTTAAACTAGTAGACAGAGATGAAGATAAAGTATGATGTCATGGCAGGGAAAAATACAACTTACACGTTTTATTTTTTTTTATTTATTTTATTTTTTTTTAAAGATTTTATTTATTTATTTGACAGAGAGAAATTACAAATACACTGAGAGTCAGGCAGAGAGAGAGAGAAGGAAGCAGGCTCCTTGCTGAGCAGAGAGCCCGATGCGGGACTCGATCCCAGGACCCTGAGATCATGACCTGAGCCGAAGGCAGCGGCTTAACCCACTGAGCCACCCAGGTGCCCCAACTTACACGTTTTAAAAATAAAATGTGCAATGCAAGTTACATCACTTCTTTTATCACCACACTGGGACTTTCCCTACTGAGTTGTTGTAATGTAAGGACCTATTTTATATTTTTATATTTTAGCAAGAGGCTTTCATTGAGGTTAACCCTTAAACTGCCCTTGCTCTGGGACGCCTGGGTGGCTCAGTTGGTTAAGCAGCTGCCTTCGGCTCAGGTCATGATCCCAGCGTCCTGGGATCGAGTCCCACATCAGGCTCCTTGCTCGGCGGGAAACCTGCTTCTCCCTCTGCCTCTGCCTGCCATTCTGTCTGCCTGTGCTCGCTCTCTCCCCTCTCTCTCTCTGATAAATAAATAAAATCTTTAAAAAAAAAAAAAAACCTGCCCTTGCTCCCCTTCCCCCAGGGGATTCACTTAAAAACTAGTCCTGGAAATCAGCTCCAGGTAACAAAGCCCATATACAAGGGTGGGTCAGGCCAGGTGGAGACATCAATCAGCAGGAGGGGGTGTGGTGTTTACATATTGTCTCCCTAGATACTAAGGAGTATGCCCCACTCCTCCTCCCTTTGGGAACCTTTTTGGCACCAATCCTAATCAAGTAATAGCCTGGGTCAAATGTCTATACTAGGGTAAATTGAACCTCAATTGGTCACCTAGCCTCACTGTGGAGTTTCCTGTGTGTGTTAAAATCTCATTGGTCACCTGTGCGTGGCCAGGCCTGACTGCATGGCCTTTGCCCTTAAAAGCTAGACTGTGAAACAGCGAAGGGTTGCCTTCTCTCATAAGAGGTGTGGCCCCAAACGTTCGGTTAGATTCCTGATGCTTGGCATGAAATAAAGCTTTGCTTGACCTTCGCTTTACATCAGTCTCGCTCCTTTAATCATAAACCCATTATTGGGGCATAACAGTATTAATCTTATAGTTATAAGTCCACAATGCATCCATCATCCATCCTACCCCTTAACATTCCCCTTTGGACAGACCCATGATCTAGAACAAGCCTTATTTTATAGTGCCTTGTAGGAGATTTTTGCTGCTGCCTAAATTGCCTACTTTCCTCTCACCATTACCACGGAAATTGGGTCCACTGAAACAAAGGGGTAGTGTAAGAAATTAACAACTTCCATAAATCTCTTTAAATAATAAAGTATAAGATAGTGATACCTTTTTTTCTGCCACATAACCAATTCTTGCAAGAATAAGGTCATATAAGAGAATTTACAACACATGCTAGCATTATCCTACTGGACCCAGATCATTTGCATGTTACTCTGTCTCTGAGAAATGTAGTTATTTACATGACTGAAACCTACACATTGTTTGATATGACTACTAATATCACCTACATTATTTTAAAGCCTGTTTAAGGCTTCTGAAATACATAGGTTTTGTAAACACTTATTAAGCATCTTGTGTATATCAAACACTTTAAAAATCTCTGCTTTAAAAACAAAAAACAAAAAAACTCTACCTCAATGGAACTTTGAGTCTGAAAAAGATACAGGCAATATACAAGGCAACAGATAGAATAATTACATATTTGATTATATACTCCAAGGATGTCACATTAAATTGATATGAAAATGATGAGAAGGATCTTGTCAAAATTTTTTGCCTTTAAAAGAAATTGATATTTAGGGAAAGTTGTTACTGAAAGAGGTCCTGTGTCAACCAAAAATGTTAAACCATGATCTGACTAAATTTTCCAGTTGTGATCTTTGCTTTGTTTAGCTGTCTTATATTAAGACTGAATTTAGTAATTCAGTCTCAGATTTCAGTAAGTCTTTTTTTTAAAGATTTTATTTATTTAGTAGAGAGAGAGAGGGAGGGGCAGAGGAAGAGGAAGAACCAGACTCCTTGCTGAGCAGACAGCTGATGCAGGACTGGATCCTAGTACCCTGGCATCATGACCTAAGCTGAAGGAAGACACTTAACCAACTGAGCCACCCAGGCTCTCTAGACTGTAAACTTCTTAAAGGTAAAAGAATTTATTCTTCTAGTAGTTCCGCAGACATTTCTAACATCCATAAGAAAGCATGTACTGATGTAAAATGCCAGCAAATCAAATTATTTAAAAAAGAAACAAAGAAAGAAAAGATATATCTGGATAAAGAGAAAAACAGAAAATCTAATAATACATTGAATTATTAGAGCAAAGAGTGGAGGAAGAGAAAATAAATATGAAATAGAGATTTCCACTAAAAGAAAAAAATTGAATAAGGCAGGAGATTTAGAAAATTATTATGACAGACTTGAGAAAAAAATAAAATAGGAATTTTTAGAAAATAGCAATGAATGAAAAGCTAAATTGTTCCTACCTCTATAATATTAGCTGTTTGTTGTTGTTGTTGCTAATTTACCTATTTAAGCTAATAAACAAAGAAAGGTTTCATTTAGGGATAAGGTTTCTATGTATATATATTTTTTTCCATTTAGGGATAAGGTATATATATATATATATATATATATATATACATATATTCTAATTTTAATTGTTAGAAAATGTGTCACAGAAAGTGTTTAAACTTTAAGATACAGATGCAACATGTAACGAACTACATTGTTTGAACGTCTAATTTGTAAATGCTGTTAGAGGAAACTTGGTGGAAATGTCCTTATATGGTTGTGTTTCTGGAACTAAGTATATTTATTAATAAGGAATAGTTTAAAATTATGAAATGACCAGGAGTGGACAATTTTCCTAATCCTATCAGCTCTTTGCAGCTCTTTTATTAGCCCCCTCAGGAATATCAGCTTTATTTATCTAATTAAGTTTTATATTAATGTGCTTTTGACTTTTGGCCTTTCTCTTCCTTCTGTTCTTTTTTTCCCCCCTAAATTACATGTTTCTGTTTAACAGCTACTATCAATTCTTTGATATGAATTCTCAACATCAATTTACTAACTCCAGAGATGAAGCAGCATCAATATTTAGAAGCGAAGAATACAAAGCGTTGGGCATCTGGATGGCTCAGTCAGTTAAGCATCTGCCTTTGACTCAGGTGGTGATCCCAGGGTCATGGGATGGAACCCCAGGTTGAACTTTCTGCTCAGCTGGGAGCCTACTTCTCCCTCTGCCTCTGCCTGCAGTTCCCTTTGCTTGCGTTCTCCCTCTCTTTGTCAACTAAATAGAATAAAATAAAATAATGTCAATAATACATTTATTTATTTATTAAAATGCAATTATTACACAATACATAATGTATTGCATAATTATAATAATGATTAAATAATTTATTAAATATTTATATTAAATATATCAATTTAATTAAATAAATATTTTTTAGAATTTAACATATTTCAAATTTAGATTATTAAATATTAAATCATTAATTTAATAAATATCTAAACATAATTAAATAAAATTATTTATTTATTTATTTATTTATTTTTAAAGATTTTATTTATTTATTTGAGAGAGAGTGGGTGACAGAGAGCATGAACAGTAGGGAGGGGAGCAGCAGAGGCAGAGAGAGAAGCAGGCTCCCTGCCGAGCAAGGAGCCCCATGTGGGACTCGATCCCAGAACCCTGCGATCATGACCTGAGCTGAAGACAGCTGCTTAACCAACTGAGCCACCCACGCGTCCCAAATTAATTTATTCATTAAAATGAATAAAATAATGTTGTCATTATCTGAGCATGTATTTTTAAATAGTATAAAAAAACAATCTAATAAAGTCTAAATACATTGAGTTCAGATATTTATACAAGTTAACCCAGATACTCAACCCACAGAAAGTTTCAAAACATTTGTTTTTATCTACTACTCAAAATACGATTGTAAAGTATTTATTTATAACTTTCACATAGCAAGGAAACTTGGAGGAAAAGGAGACATTTGCTTTTAATATTTGAAACTTATTTTGTTGATTAAAAAAAAAAACAACTTAACACATGAGCATTTCTTCTTAAATAACACTGTGAAGTTTCTGAGTCGCATTCTATGAAAAGTGCTGATAAAATGGCCTCAGTTACTCATTTAAATTATCAGCTGAATGGGTAACAAATGAAGTAGAGAGCTTTTTAATTATTTATGAGTGTATTGCTTGTGGATGGAGTGCCACATAGAGTTACCTCTCTTTTTGGCTTTGTTTTGTGAGCAGCAGTGGAATCTATGAATGAGATTAAACATAAGGACATTCACAGAAATTCTTAATGAACTTCTGGGGAAGGGCAATAAGTGCAAGGAAAAACTGCAGCAAGACTAATTACAAATTTCAAGTGGTCATCGCTTAATTATAGAAGCTTTTAAGTTCAAGTAATATATCTTTTTTATGAGCCTATCATATTGTATTAATTACCACAAACTGCACTCTTGAACACTTATCTTTTCACATATTTCTTATTCTTGGTACTTAAAATCACCCTTATGATTGATAAGTAAATGGATTTTACTGACAATGCATTTATTTACATAAATAAATAATGCTGTTTATATATATAAAAACAACTGAATATGTGTATGTGTTCAATGAAATTTTTTTTTCAAATTAACATCTTAATTCAACCACATTGGTTACAAATGGATATAGACTTTATAGATTCATCAAATATTTTATTCTCAAATTTATATCTCCTTTGTGAAGTAAATGAAACTGTATATATTAAATATAATCCTATCACATGTAACAGTTACTAGTGCATCCCAGGACATTCATAGGTCAGGTCCTACGCAAGGCATCATGGATAACTGGATTTAAATTTCTATCCTAGGAGTCTTCTGTATATTTCTGTGGCTTTTATACTACAATCAGGAGGAAGAATTCTTTTGCTAAAAGCTTCCAAATGACTATGTGAGTAGATTATTTGTAGACCAGTGATATAAAATTATAGTTTAATATGTAAAGCATGATAAAATAAAATGCTATTGCCATATCTAATTTGTTCAGTAAAGCATTCATTTAGTTATCAAGCATTCATTTTCTTTTCTTAAAGATTTTATTTATTTATTTGACAGACAGAGATCACAAGTAGACAGAGAGGCAGGCAGAGAGAAAGGAAGGGAAGCAGGGTCCCTGCTGAGCAGAGAGCCTGATGTGGGGCTCTATCCCAGGACTCTGGGATCATGACCTGAGCAGAAGGCAGAGGCTTTAATGCACTGAGCCACCCAGGAGCCCCAAGCATTCATTTTCTTTATACAGAAGAGATAGAACAACATTATATAGTAGAAAATACAGTAAATAATCTAGAAACCTTGATCATTTTGTTTTGGCAATTTTAGAACATAAAATTAGATAAAGCTCAAGTGCAAGTTATATTTGTATCATAGGAGGAACAGTTAATTAAAAGTTTGTTTATTACCATAGTTTAACACTTCAACAAAATGATAACGAGTCAAAAATTAATGAAAATATGAAGTATACAATAAAAACAATAATCTTGAGTGTAAAGGGAAAGTATCTATAGGGTTTGTTCAGTTCCATGCTCATCAGATTAATAGGCTTTCTCATATTGCTTCCTTCACCACATTTATTTGTCTAATGAAGTTTTCCAGAGTTAAAGACAGTGATAGGTTCATGGCTGGAGAGAAGGTACAGAATCTAAGATAGTTCAGCAGTGCTTATTATTTAAGAGAAAGACAGCGTGGGAGGTGAGGGGTGGAAGGAAAGGGATAAGAAGAGAGAATCATAAGCAACCTCCTTGCCCAGCACAGAGCCTATAGGGGCATCATCTCATCGCCCTGAGATAACAACCTGAGCTGAAATCAAGAGTCAGATGCTTATCTAATTGAGTCACCCAAGTGCACCATTTTTTTCCCTGTATCTTTATTTTCATCTCTTTCTGTAACTGAGTTTCCCTTCAAAATCAGGACTTGCATACACAACCTAAATAATTGTTTTGGGATTTGATCACGTGGAAGAGGAGAGAATGAGAAGAGCTAAGTGGTCCAGGAGAAACATATATGAGTTCAGACTGAGTGGATTATGATTGTGGACAACTGAGCATCAATCCTAATGCACAGAATACATCTCAGAATTATTTTCCTGAAACAAGAAAGAATCTGTTTAACCCACTGGCTTCTGCATCCTATCCACAGTGGTTAAAATTCATCCCAGAAGTAATTAATGTCCCTGACTTTACTATTACTGGGCATGAGAGAGGAGCTGAGTGGGCTTGGTCAGTGTCCCACCTAATGAAAAGCAGAGCAGATTCACGCAAAAAAAAAAATTATTAGTTCTTTCCAAATTAGATTTAATGGGATTCTATTTTTCATTCATGAATTCATTTTACATTTTATATTTGATCCTTTTTTTCTAAGCTTTGGCCAATATTCACTGCATTTTTGAATAGCTTTTATCTATTATTGTAAATCATTTTTCTGCTACATTTGTTGAGTCATGGTTATCCATTTCTTCTTCCAAGTTTTTCAGATATGTGATATCAATTTCCAAATAAATTATTTAAAATGTTTATTTTTTATACTAAACTTCTATGAAAAACATTGATATATGTATTATGGCATATTGTTCCCCTTTTAACTTATTTTTTAAAATGTGAATGTGCCTTGGCAAATATATATTGTTTCTTTTTATGTTTATGTAGATTCTTCATAATTTTCCCAAGTTCATTGGCTTATGGTTTCTATTTTTTTAATAATTTTCCTACTGCCAATTAATAGATTTTTTCCATTATATTGTCTAAGTTGCTATTGCCATTATAAGTAAAAAGCATCTGGAAATCTATATCCCTGTCCAGTTTCCTCAAATCACTCATTATTTTCAGGATCTAGTTGGATTTTCTTACAGGTTCCATATGGACAAGCTTTTGAACTGGTGCTAATTATGATTTCTGTTTCTGGCTTCCTGCATTTACCAGCTTAGGGATCATTTTTAACAATTATGATGAAATGAGGCATCATATTCTTATTCTCAACTTCATTAATAATGATATTAGTGTAACATGTCCTACAACACAATAATAGATACATGTAAAATAATTTCATTGACCAAAAAAGTGGTGGAAAATGTAAATAAAACACAGTGGCAACCAACTAGTCATTTCAAGTTGAGCTATTTCTTTTCCCCCTTTATCTCCCTGTCTCTTTAATTTCCTGTAGCACATTCCTACAATGTATTTTCAGGTGTTTTATATGCACATACATAGAGATCATCATGGAGTCTAAATCTAATAATTCCTTGTCAGTTTTAAATATTTTAAGTATTGTTCATTCCTATGTCAGTTGTCTATTAACTTTTTCTCCACACTGTACTTAATTGCAAGGAAATATTTAATTTTAATATAAATTAATTAATCACTTTAATAAATATTTTTACCTTATGGATTAATCTTTGATGCTTATTTCTTAATTTTTTAACTTTTAAAATTTTATTTATTGAGAGAGAGAGAGAACAAGCGCAAGCAGGGGAAGCTGCAGAGGGAGAGGGAAAAGAAGAAGCAGGTTCCCCACCAAGCAGGGAGTCAAGCTCAGTCTCAGGGACTTGGGATCATGATCTGAGGTGAAGGCAGAGGCTTAGCTGACTGAGACACTGAGTCTAAATGTTATCTTTGATATTTAAGGAAATACTTTATCATCTCTAATTGATCCCCTATATCACAAATACAGTTTTCTCTATGGTGCTATTAACTTTATTGTCTTAAAATTAGACGCTTTTTCTAGAAGCATTTTTAATCAATCTCTTAGGTCTATAATTTAGTTTTTATACATTTCATTTAGTATTTTATTTTATCTTCATCATCTCTGAGTATTTCTGACCAGTACTCATTGGTCAAATCTTTCTTATTAATCTATTCCAAAAATTTGTTTCTATAATATTTTGTTATTACTGCTGTCGTTCTTAGGTTTTGCCTTTATATTCTTTTTGTTTTGTTTTGTTGTTTTATGCTTTGGTGTTTTTGTTGTATTGTTTTGTTTTTCTTTTGAATTAATACAATTAAACCTTTAGATTTCCTTCATACCTTTAATTATTGTCACTTATTTTCACAAATGATATTACCATAGTACAGTAATTCTAAATATTTCTGAATTAGCTGTATTATTTCTTTTTAGGTATCAAGTTAACTTCCAGGTACATGGACTTAATATTTTGGTCATTATATTCTAGTTTTATTGCCTTATCATTGGAAAATATAGCCTGATACTTAACTCTAGGGAATGATGTGGGAGAGCTAGGTTCTTGTCTCTTGGAGTGAAAGAAGGAATCTCGTGGGCAATGGAGAGTGAGTAAGTGACAGAAGTTTACCAAGTGAATATATAGAAAAAGCTCTCACAACTAAGAGGGATCCCCACACAGTTAACAATGAGTGCCTTCAGGGTTTATTTTTTATAAAAAGGTAACCAGGCAACTTTAACCCTTTTAACATCTCTATCAATAACTGCTGCAATGGCTTACCTCCTTTTTAGGGTCTGATTATTCTTTTTTGGTTACAGGTGTTTATCATAGAGACACCCACCCCACATGACCCACCCAATACACCAAGGTCAGGGTGGTCCTCCATCCCACATGCCTAGATCAGGGTGCTCTTCCCTGGGGTAGGGTGGTCCAATTTATCTCTTTACTCTGGTTTTCCCACACCACATTTTGGGGATTTTCTGAGAGCCTGTTCACAAAGTTCCCTATGGATCTCTTCCTCCCTAGCCCCACCTGTCCGTTACTCATTTTGAGAGTTGATATTACCAAAGTACTGTAATTCTAAAAATTTCTGAATTAGCTGTATTATTTCTTTTTAGGTATGAAGTTAACTTCCAATTATATGAATTTAATATTTTGGTCATTGTTTTCTAATTTTATTGCCTTATTCTTGGAAAATATAGCCTGATATTTAACTCTAGGAATTTATTGGCTTATACTTATGGCCTAAATAACAGCCTGTTTGTGTAAATGTTCAACTTATGCTTATATACTTACTGAAGACTATTGTTTTGGGGTCAGGATGGCTACATTTATTAATAGATCAGGACTATTAGATTCTCTAAATTTTGATGTCTCTTAATTTAATCTAATTAAATTATCAGTTAATGAAAGAAGTTAAATTTTTTATGTACTACTGCATCTAAACTTATCAAAGTCTTTTGCTATAATTAGACAAGTATGTCATCCTGTTTTTATACCAAGTCTTACATTTAAAAAAATCATACTATCTGAAATATTATTTATTATTATTATTATTATTATTATTATTTTTTAAAGATTGTATTCATTGGGGTACCTGAGTGCCTCAGTCAGTTAAGTGTCTACCTATAGCTCAGGTCATAATACCCGGGTCCTGGGATAGATCCCCGCAGGGGGTTCCCTGCTCAGCGGGGTGCTTCTCCCTCTCCCTCTGTTATTCCCCCTGCTGTGTGCATGTTTTTCTTTTCTCATTCTCTCTCAAATAACTAAGTAAAATTTAAAGATTATCTCTCTCAAATAAATAAGTCAAATTTTTTTTCTCAATGGGAGGGAGAAGCAGACTCTCCACTGAGCAGGGAGCCTGATGCAGGGCTCAATACCCGGAACCTGGGATCATGACCTGACCTTAAGGCAGACACTGGAACCAACTAAGTCACCCAGGCACTCCAGCTGTTTATTTATTTATTTATTTTTATTATGCATATGTTTTATCTCTCTTTTCTTCAAGTCTTTTTTTTCGATCTTTTTACTTTTTTCATAAAACTGAATTATTTCAAGATGACTTGGTCATCCTCTTTTCCCCCACCCCATAGGTCATAGAGGACATTTTAACTGTTAAAATAATATTAGTATTTAAGTGCTGCCTACACAAATTAAGGCAAATTATCTGTGGTCTGTATTCCTGAAAATATTTTTTTTTATTATGCCTTCCTATTCCAATGACATTTTATAAGGATCTAAATGTTTACATTTGTGATTATTTTTTTCAAGATAATAAAGTTATTACTTCATTCTTTTTTATATCTGATGTTATTTAAAAAATTTCTGTCAGTCTGTTTCTTGTTTCTTTATTAATGAATTATTTTTTTCTCTCTAACAATTTTGATTTTTTTTTTTTGCTTTGGTATGTATGCCCTGGTTTGGGATTCATAGAGTCAAATATAGTTATGAATATTTTCTTTCTTTCCTTGTTTGTAAGTTTTAATCCAGTGTCTTGACTATTTTATGCTTGAGAAATAGATGTACATTAATATTCAAATATTTCTTTCCTTTTTCTTCTTTCATTAAAAAAAAGTCATTTATTTTATTTTATTTAAAAAATATTTATTTATTTAATTATTTGGAGTAGAGAGAGAGGGTCATGAAGAGTGGCTGATTATATATTTTCAATTTGGGAGGAGGTTAGGGATAGCACAAGCCTCCAAGATATTTTATAAACAAGATTTCCAGGACCTTGAGGGGGCTAGCGATTGTTAGGGAAAGGTCATTTATTACTATTTAGTAAAAACTCAGGGAAGAGATTTTTCTGATGTTTATCAGTGGGTTTATGCTTGGGAGATGATTGCCAATGTATATCTTGATTGCCAATGTATATCTTGAGGGCAGGGAGGGGAGTAGAGATAAAGAAGTTTTCAAATTAATTTTTACATGTGAAAGTAGATTTTCCGTATGGGGGGGGGTGGGTGGGGGTGGACTAAGAATGCTTTTTGCCCTGAGTGGATGTGTCCACATGGAAGCAGCTGAGTCCCCAGAGGAACTTCAAGGACTTGTCAACAGGCTATGAGTAGTAAGGAAATCTAATTTTTTCTCTAGCTTTTGTTCCACACACATCACCTACATCTTACACCTCTTTTATATTGATAATTTTAATGCTTTGCTGGTATCCAGATGACTATATCCTTAAGTGACTTCTTATCTCTATTGAATCCATTATGTATTCTATCCATTGTATTCTTAATTCAACTAGATTACATATATATAATCTATTAGTACCACTAGGTTCTTATTCTTGTTTTTATTTCAAAATCTTTCCTTATTTCCTTACATTATTTATGGGGTATATTTTAAATCGCTGATATACTCACTTATTATATATAAGCTGTCAACCTTATTCTTATTTTGAGGTAGCTATATCTTTTTGGGTTTTAGGACATCATACCAACAATGCCAAATAATTTTCAGACAACAGCAGGATCTCCACGAATTCAACTAAATTCTGACACTATCTACCTGAACATAGCGTAAGATTTCATCAGTTAAGGGATCAGTCCTCCAAGACTATGTCCAACCCCACCTCAGATGCCAGTCTCACTGTAGGCCCCAGGTTATTACCTGTGCTTGTGACTGAGCAACTACAGGTTGGAGGTCCCAGTGGCCTACTTCTTACATTCTTTTAATTTGCTACAGGGACTCACAAAACTCAGAAAAATACTTACTTTATGTTTGCCAGCTTATTAAAGATATAAGAGAAGATTTAAATCAATAGATAGATAAAGAAGTGCACAGGGCAAGGTATGGAGAATGGGCACAGAGCTTCTATTACCTTCTGTAAGACTGCCAGTCTTCCTGCCTTTTCATACATTTAACAAACTAAAAGCTTTCTGAACCCAGTCCTTTCAGGTTTTCTGTGGAGGCTTCATGACAGAGTCATGACTGAATAAATCATTGTCATTTGCTGATCTAATCTCCAGCTCCTCTTCCCTCCCCAGATAATCCTGAATTGGGAGTAAGGGGAGGCATGTTGGACAAAAAGTTATGAAGGCTTTCACCAAGTGGTTGGTCCTTCAGGCAAACAGCCCTTGCCTTGAGTGAGGTCTGAAGATCACTTCATTAACATAACAAAACACACCTCTCTCACCCTGGTTTATCACAGGTAATTCCAAGAGTTTTAGGAGCTGTGAGTCAGTAGCCATGGTTGAAAACCAAATATTCAGATGACCAAAATATATTTCTTGTAAACCACTATATTACACTACATGCTTAAGTATTTAATTACGTGATCTTTTAAACTACTATTTTTCTAAGAGTATAAACTGTTCTGTCAGTAATCTGGATTGGGGAGTGATGTATTGCCAAATTTCTGTCGTTTTATTCCAGGAAGTCAAAGAGAAACAACAGGAGAGCCCCTTAGGGCAGGAAGTTCAAAGTAACAATGTTGACTACCACTCCCTTTTTTTGATTTTTTTTTTTAAACAAGCAAATCATCTCTTCAGAGTTGCAGTTTAAAGCCAAGAACATGTGGAATTGGGAGAAAAAAAATAGTTAATTTTGGAGACTTGCAGAGGTAGAATCAGAGTAGTGAAAGCCATTACAGTAACTGAACTAACTGAGGTCAGTCCTTGGTGAATCACAGAAACAGGTGGAGTTGTCAAACAAAGGAATGTTTGTTTACAACATACAAGGAGATCACAGGGAATAAGTTCCAAAGCCTTGACTGTTTGAACAGGAGAGAGATTTTTATTTAGTATTTAAGATGAATACTCAGAAGGGAGAGTTTTATTATCCCGTGTATGGTTGGTCATAAGGTTGTGGATGCATGCACATCCACATATGTATTTGTGCAATATGTATTGCATGTTCACCTGAATGAAGCTTGTATTCCACCGAGGGCAGAAACTTCAACGTTAGAATAAAGCAGAGGTAACTGTTGGACAAGGGAAAGGGACTCTGCAGGCTTCAAGAGCAGATATAAACTAGATGGGGTCTTGGGCTCATTTTCTGGGACAAGGAATGCAAGGCCTTGATTACTTTTGAAATAGCACTAGGAGTTTTACCACTGATTTATTGTCTAAATAGCTTAGGCTATTTCCTGGTCTGGTGGTGACTGTTAGTTTTCCCATTGCCTTGTTCCCTCAAAATCCTTAACTACTGAGGTTTTTGCATTTCTTTGTAAGAACCTCCCAGGAAGTTTTGGAAGAAGTGTGCTTCTTCCAAGTACACAGGTGGGGTATAGATCATTGAAAATAGCTGGGGACAAAAAATGGCTTTTCTTATGTTAGGAAAACTATATCTCATCTTTAATTTTCTGGGAACCTCTAACTCTTTCTGCTGATGTTACAAGCAGGCATCTGAGATATTACTGATTGTTCTCTTGAACCTGAGGAAAAGGAAATGTAGAAAGCAAAAGACAAAACTTTAAAATCTATCCTGCAACTCATCAATTCACTGCAGCCACCACTCTGTCTTTCCCTTTCTCTTTTTCTCTCTTTCTCTTTCTCTCTCACTTTCTCTCTCACATACACACAACGCACGCAAATCAACTTAAAACAATTTTTAATTTTCCCTATTCCATTTTAATATACTTGAGGCATGATCATTTTCTTAGTAAATACAAGAAAAAAAATCTATGATTCCATCATTCTGTGTGATTAAAGTATTGAGGAATTTACTTTCAATAGCACTTATAAAAACACATTTTATGTAAGTAATATTATATAATCAGGTGCCTGCATATTTCTTATTCTCCAACTAGTGTTATTTGGCAATTAATATTTTGTCAATCAATATTCCCCTGTATCTGAATGTGTGGGCAGTGAGAGATGAGTTAGAGGCAAGGATGGTGAACACTCCCAACAACTGCAGACTACATATATCTTAAGCCATGATTTTCTATGCAAAGGTCAACATTGATAATGTTCTAGTCATACCTCCGTGTAACAGGAAAGAAGTAGCAAATTTCTTGAAAGACACAGCTATCAAAGCTCCATTGTGAAACCGTAAAGATGGAGAAGGGATTTGCAAATTATATATCTAATAATGGACATCTACTATGATTATTAAAAAATGAATAAAAATAAAAAACCTTACTAATAACCTTACTAATAACCTTTGGTTATTAGTAAAACCAAACAGAGTATCCAATTTTACATGTGAAGGAAATAATAAAAGAGACATGTCACCAAAAGTATATGAATGGCTTTAAGCACATGACAAATTTCTCAACATTTAGACATTAAAGAAATACAAATTAAAATCATAATGAGACATGCTTACATATCTATTAGAATGGCTAAAATTATAAAGGCTAATTGTACTTGGTCTGAGCTACATTGAGAAGCAACAAAAAATCTAAACTGCTGTTGGCATATATCATGATACCACCACTTTGGAAAATAGTTTGAAAAATTTTTTAAATGCAAAATATGTTGCAGTTACACAAATAGCCATTTTAATTCTAGGCATTTAACCAAGAGAAACAAACCCTATGTTCATACAAGGACTTGTATATGAATTTCATAGCAGCTTTATTTTTTAGAATTGAAAACAGTGGAAATGTTCATCAATGTCCATCAGTAGAGCAAAGACAAATTATGATCTATTCATTAAAGAGATTACTATTCAACATCAAAATGAACTATTTACAATTGGAGATTCTCAAAGTAATGATGCTGAGAAAAGAAAAGCCAGGCAATGAATAGTATATACTGTGTGATTCCATGACTATAAAAAATCTAGAAAATACAAATTTATATATAGTCCCAGTCATCAAATATATTGGTGAGATTTTAGTGCCTTCTTCTGTGCTCCCATAGCTTCCTACACTTGGATCTCCGAGCATTTGTTACACCATGTGAAAATATGAACTCTTTTTCTTTATTCTGTCTTACTAGAATAAGAATCCTTGAAATTTTATGGACATTTGAACTCTCAGTTATTAGCAGAAATTCTATCACACAGTAAGTTTCCAAATATAAAAGCCAGAGTTTTACAATGACGTCGAAGCTTTTACATGATCTAGCCACTCATTTAACCTCTGTGACCTCTTTCCCTGCTACTCTTCAGTCACTCACAGTGGCCTCCTTGCTATTCCTCAGATATGCCAGGCATGATCCAACCTATGGCCTTCAAGATAGCCAATTCCTTTGTCTGGAGTGACCTTATTGCTGATAGTTCTGGGCAAATTCATCACCTTTCCATACCTTTGTTCAATTGTCAGCTTCATTGTAACTACCCTGATCTTCCTATTAAAAATTTTAACTCCCCATCCCCTGCCTAGCAACCTTGATTTTTCTCACCCTGATCGAATTTTTCTTTTTCCCCATTGTACTCATCATTTTTGAATGCACTATGCAATTTTTATTAAGCTTTATAGCTTTTAATTGTCTCACACATTAAAATAAAAGTTCTACAAAGCCAAGTATTTCATTTACCAGTGTAGTCTTAAGTAATATCTGCCATATAATAGGTTCAATAGACAATTGGTAAATTTCAGAATAAATTAATGTTGAGAGTATACTGAATTTCAGAAGTCATTTCAATAATTTTTTCCAAAAAATAAACAATGTAAAACATACCTTAAATTTCCTTTCAAAATATTTTATAGCATATAATGGACAATATACATAAGCCTTAAAGAAACAATCATATAAATAACCATTTCAGACCTACTTAAAAACTGCATAATACCACACTCCTAGATACTCTCTGAACGCTCTAAAATAACCCTTCAAAGGAAATACATTTTTAAAAATAACAGATTTTTTTCAGATAATTTAATAAAAGTTTCATTCATCTATATAGATCATAATAAATGTTTTTAATAAGCATGAAATTATAACTCTGAAGTGTGCTAAAATGAAACCACCTGCTAAGGGTGAGAGAACAAAAATAAACATCATTTTTCCAAATAAGAGGAATTTATTACCTTTGAATCAAAGCATGTGGATTTGTTCAAACTGGCAATAAAGGAATATGGAGACACAAACCATAGAAAGTCATATTTTAGATTTCTAAAAGACTTCGAAGTGAAATGTATACATTCACTTCTCACTTAGTGCTCCTACATATTCATGGATTTGAGAGAAAAAATAGGCCCTTGTGTCTTAGCAACTAATGGGATATATTTTGATATTTACATGCTTACACATATTATGTGTTATAGTCTTCTCTTTTACATGCTGTAAAAAGGTTAATCCCTTTTCTGCAGAGATCTGAAAATGTGAAACAGTGCCTGAGTAGCTGAATTCATCTTATTTGAATTTCTTGCAGGTCTAAGACCTATTGTTTTTCACTTGACTGCCTCCTTTTTCATCTGTCAATTGGTTACAAATTCTGGTACTGCAGAGAATACATTGGGGCTGGTGGCTCAGTGGGTTAAAGCCTCTGCCTTCAGTTCAGGTCATGATCTCAGGATCCTGGGATCGAGCTCCATATCGGGACATAATGTTACGACAGATAGTTTATATGGGAGCCCTTTGGGTACTCTGTTGGATGAATGTTTTTTAATTAGTTTTTCATGGACATGGGGAGGTAGAGAGGAGAAGCGAGGTGGGGGAAATTGAAAGGGGAGCTGAACCATGAGAGACTATGGACTCTGAAAAACAATCTGAGGGTTTTGAAGGGGCGGGGGGTTGGGAGGTTGGGGTACCAGGTGGTGGGTATTATAGAGGGCACTGCTTGCATGGAGCACTGGGTGTGGTGCAAAAAGAATGAATACTGTTATGCTGAAAATAAATAAAAAATAAATTTAAAAAATATTAGTTTTTCGTAAACTACAAAAAAAGAAAAGCGCTCCCATTTATAGCGTACACTTTAGAGTTCACAAAGCACGTGCCAACAATAAAAATAATGATGGGTTACCGTTACAATTCATAGAAAAGGAGGTACAGGGAAATTGAATGAAAGGGAATAACAAAGTAGGTACATAAGTCAATCTTCCTTGTAAAAAAATTAACCTGAAAGTGCGTTTCTGCCACCTCTCTCCTGTGTGATATGATAAAAAACGACCACGATACATGAATTATAGTTCGGGGTTTTGAAAAGCATAATAGCTTTATGCCAACACTTGAGCTTTTATTGATTTATTTATTTATTGCTAACAAGATAGCTCGATTTGATATGCGGTTCCTGACAACCAACCTCAGAAAGAATTCCATCTTCATGAGAAGTCAGAAAGAACCACAAACCAAACCTCAAAATAGATTCAAAGAGAAAATACTCTTTAAAAAATTTCCCTTCCTGGGGCACTGGAGTGGCTCAGAGAGTTAAAGCCTCTGCGTTTGGCTCAGGTCATGATCCTAGGGTCCTGGGATTGAGCCCCATGTCTAGCTCTCTGCTCAGTGGGGAGCCTGCTTTCACCCCTCTCTCTCTCTCTCTCTGCCTGCTCTCTGCCTACTTGTGATCTGTCTGTCAAATAAATAAATAAATAAAATCTTCAAAAAAAAGCTATTATAGTAAAAGCTATTATGTGATCTTTTACAAACCATTTCCTATCTTTGCATTCTCATGTGCCAAGACAGACACGGATTATTTAAAACCCTGAAGACAGTGGTATTGCATTTAAACTGCCTGTAACCTTCGTGTAATAGATTTTTGATTGATGATAGATTTAATTAAAATATAACTATTAAAAATATTTAGTCTCAGTAAAGGATTTCAACCTATGCTCATTTAAGTAACTTGGTTCAGAATCCCTTTTCTATTAAACCATAGTGCAAGGACCAATGCCGCGTTTCCCAGAGAACCCCAAGCTATTTTTCTAGAATGGCCATATGCGTATATATCAGGAGTCCTGTTGTCACTCCCTTTGTGGAGCACCTACCCTGGAGGTCATGTAATAACCAATGACCAAAAAACAATCAAAAAACCCAAACATCCAGGTCGAAGTGCCATCCCTGCCTGGAGACTAGGAGACTGCTCAAACAGATCCTGGGCAGGCGTCTCAGCCCAGGCCTGTGCTGGGGAAGCTGGTTCCTGGCTTTTGGCGCAATCAGGAAGCCAGCAAACTGACCATAGAGTGCAGCCAGGGTTAACAGGACTGATGATCTTTCCGCTCAGGGAGCCAGGCTAGGAGGCGGCCCAGCGCTGGCGCTGGCAACCCTTGTAGCCCCCTGGGGCTTAGCCCTGAGCCTCAGCCCTGGCCAGGCCTCAGGAGGGAGGGGGGCGGGAGCGGCGCAGAGAAGGGGCTTTGCTAATTGCCAAAGCGGGAAGTGAGCTCACGGAGGATGTGGCTGAAAGTCTGGGAGGAGGTGGAAGGGCTGGCGGAGGAGGGGCGAGCAGCGCTGCAGTGCCGAGCTGCGGCCCAGTTGGGACTGCAGGACCCACCAGACTCGCCCCCCCCCGGGCCCTCCCCCGTGAGGCCGCACTGTCCCGCTCCTGCTGCCTGCTGCCCCTCCCCGCCCCAATGCTTCTCTGGACAACCCTCTGCGCACAGGTAAAGTGACACTGCGCTGCGCCCTACCTGGAGCAGAAAGCGCAGGACGCGACCTGGGGGCGGGGAGGGCGGTTGTTGAGGCCCAGTCTCCCGTGACCCCCAGGGCACCGGGACCACCCCGGACGCTGCGCCAAACCCTGGTCCGCATGGGGTAGGGCTGGGGACAGCGCCTTGCGAGGTGCCCCCCGCCAGCGGGCAAGCTAGCCCCCATCGTTCGGCATCCCCATGCGCATGTGCTGAGGACCACCTTCCCTCCCCCACCGTGGCCCCGCTGCTTTTGTTCTGGACTTGGGGTCCCAGGTGGAAACTAGTCCCTCAGACCTCCCTGGCAGCAAGGAGGGCAGGGAGGGATTCTTGGTTTTCTTCCCTGGTTCTTCCTCTATCCCCAATCACATGCCTTCTGGCTTCCCTTCCCTCTCCTCATTGTCAGTTTTATTAAATGGTTTTCTTCTGCATGTTGACCCGAAGAGCTATTTCATGAATGAATATACAGAAACTGAGTCGGAGCCCACCTGTGAGAGCCCACCTGTAGAGGCCTTTCATTAGAATAGTCTCTGGTTCTAGCCTCAGTTCAGAATACTACATATACCTGAGGACCGAGTCCAGATGTTTCTTTCATCTCTGACTTGAATTTGAAATCCTCCTCAGACTTCAGCTTCCAGGATTTCTCCAGTCCTTGCTCTCCCACTGTCTTGGTCGGGATGCGCCATGAGTGTTGAACACAGGAATGAATGAATGATATATACCCCAGGTCGCTGGGGCTTTGTCTTGTTTTGCTGAGGTTGGAAAGGCTTGGGAGAGACCCCCTGTATGCAGATACAGAGCTGCATGCAATTGCTTAGATAAACGTGTTCCCCACTTAATTGCTTGGGCATTGAACATTTCGCCCTTCACCTGTGGCTTGAGCAGTTAGGAGGAGACAATCTGGAGGTGAATCAGAAGATGGCTGAATCCACATGGTGGTGGTCTGGGTTTGGGAGATTTTCCTGGAGATTCAAACGAAAGATCTAAACTCTTCCAGTGGGGAGTGGTAAACATTTTATCCATGGGAGATGGAAAATAAATGGTCTGGTTAACCTTTCCCTCCCCCTCAAAACCCATTATTTGAAAAAACAAAAAGGGAAGTGAAGGGGGAAATCCTCCCACTCCCATCCCCACTCACCTCCATAGCCACCTCCTCTTCCAAGAACCTAACAGACAAGGTGCCAAGAAGTGTTAGGTACCAGCAGTGGTCTCAGATCTCATTCAAGGATCATGGTGAAAGGCATCCAAAGAGATTGTGGGGGCACAGGGATCCAATTAAGGGGGACAAGTTTAAGGTTTGCCTGGTCCCCTAAAAATTAATGGCACTAGAGAAGATGAGCTTTGGGAACTATAGCTTAATGGATACAATGTGTAAAAAGCTTCAGTGAGTCATCGTGGGAAGAGGCCATGAGGGCAGCAAATACAGTCTTAGATGATGTGATTAATAGCACTACAGGCTCTAGATTTCCTGTGGTGGTGTTCTTGGCAAGACCAGCCCGGCCCAAGTGGATACTCACAACCTGGAACAGAGGGTCTTGGAGATCCCAGCACGTGAGGTATGATGAGAGGGTAAAATGATAGGAGGTGTCCTTTGGAAGGACTGTCTCCTTGACTTTAAAAGGGAGAACCCAAATCTGTAGGTGAAATCTTTTTGGCTACAAAGAGGGCCGAGGCCTCCTAAGGTCAAGGTCTCCTCGTCACTCGCAAAGATGTGGAAGAACATATTCAGACATTTCAAAGATGTCCTCATGTCCATCGGTTCCCACTCTGGAATTCTACCAATAAGGTGAGAGTTCCTCTAGTTGAAAAAAAGATCTAAAAAGACTTCCCTTTCTCATGTAATTTCTGTAACCTCCAGGACACACCCACCACCCCCTTCCACCTCTGTAATGAAGCCACAGCTGGTGCCAATTTGTGGAACTCCTTAAAGGTTATTCTCCCTTATATACCCCAGGACCATGTTCCCATGCTCCCTCACCTGGTTTCCTGCACTCACCTCCCACCTGGTGTGTTCACACCTGCAAGTGCCTTTTACCAACCCCTTTGCCAAAAGGCAGCCAGAGTGACCTTTCAAAGACCTATCAGTTCCTGGCATTTGTCTCCATAGAAATCTGCACTGATCTTCTAACAAATTCTCAGTCCTCCAAAGGCACCCATAATCCTCCCATCAGTCTCTTCATACCCCTCCAACTGACTGATGCCTGTTCTGCCCCATCTCTCTGCCCTTCAACCACACTGCCTCCCTCTTCCTGTGGAGACCCCTCCTGGCGCCTGCCTCCAAGCACAGGTGATTCCCATTGATGGGAAGACCCTCTTCCTCTCCCCCATCTCCCCACTCCAGTTACTCCCACTTCTTCGTGAGCTCACAAGCCCCATGGTACACACTCTCCATGCAGCCTGCTCTCTCTTTTCTAGCACTGGCCTCCGTTTCTAGCTGTGGTTGTGTCATGGATGTCCCTCCCCAGCCAGCCTCCAAGCTCTCCTTCCCTTTAGCTCCAACACCTGACACAGTGCCTGGCACTTAGTAAGCCCTGGCTAGCTTCTAAGAGCCTCACTGAGGGACTGAAAGCATTTTAAAAATGTCACCATGTAGGCTCCAAACTGTAGGCAGAAAAAGCTTTGCCTGGATTGACATTTTAGAGACGTATTCGTCAAGTTGGATGTGTTCACTGACTTTACCTTGTAAAATTAAAAAAAAAAAAAAGTACCTCTGTATCGCTTCGCATCTAACGAAGGCACATGTATACTATTAGACCACGTTATGAGCTTAATGGAAGGAGACAAGATGTTTTCGCTAAGAAAATGTATAAGACTGTTGAGGTCAAGTGGGAGGAAACAGTCCGTTTGTTGGAGCATTGCTATCTTACTCTATCACAGCCACTAATAAAAATCTGACACGGGGTGAGTCAGAATTGTCTGTCGGAGATGAGTTAGATCTGGCTCATGTTCCTACAGACATGAAAGCCAGGAACGAAGAAGGAGGCTTTGAAAGCCTGGGTTGAGGAGGCGGTGTGGTTCACTGAGATGAGCTAAGTGCCCAGGGCCACTGGTAGTCATGAGGGCCTGTGTCCTTCCTTTGTTCTGGGGTCCCTCTTGCACCATGTGGTGACGCTGGTGGCTGGGAGCAGCTCAGGACAGGACCTAGTGGCATCTTACCTCTCCCACCCTCCTGTGGGCTCCAGTGGGCTCCAGTAGGTCCCAGGGGACAGCCTGCCTTCCTTGCAAAGCCCAGTAGCACTGGGAGCAGAAACTGGGACCAAAGAGTGAGCACCCTGTTTGACAAGCTGGACCAGCCACCTCTTCTTCAGATACAGGGGGAGCCCTGGCATGCTGACTCCTCCCTTCTCCCTTTCCCCTTTCCTGTCTTCCTCCCTCTTCCCTTCCCCTCTCTCCTTCCCTGGTGGTGCCCTTTCCCAATGCCCACTTCATCCTTTTTCCTTTCTACATGCCTGTCTTCTAGAGTTTCTTCTCTTTCCTCCCCATTACTTCCCTTCATCTGAATCTCCTCTTTGGTCCCTTTGTCCCAGCTCTCTGCTCCTCCTCCCCTTCCCTGGCCCCTGTTCAGCTCCATCCCGACTGCAGGCAGAGCTGGACTAAGATGCTCACTTGCTAGCTCAGCCACCCTCCAGAGAAGTCACTCTTCGGTGGCCACCTTCCTGACCCCCTGGTCCCTTCTCCACTTGTTCAGATATTGCTCTGAAGTCTGAGGAGGACAGAGCGGGGCTGCCACAGAATCAGGCCAGAGGAGAAACCAAACCATGTGTCCACACTGTCCCTCAGCACTGCTGCTCTGAGAGCTTTCAGAGTCCTCAACAGGGTTAGGATTTAGGGGCTTCTTCAGAACCCGGAATGAAAACAACCATAGATCAAAAGAAAAGCTATGGGCCCCACACAAAAATAACTATGTTTAACATAGTTAAAACTATGTTAACTCTGAAGTCCCAAAGTCGAAGAATTGCCTTGAATCTGTCACTAGAAAGCACCCAAGGCCTCACTCTCTGGGTTCTGGGTGCCCTGGGAATGGCAGGAGGCTCTGACATGTGCGTGGTGGTGCCTAATGATGGGGGCTAGCCGGCCCGCTGGCGGGGGGGGGGGTGTCGGGGGGGGGTGGTGTTACCTCGTGTGGCGCTGTCCCTGGCCCGACCCCATGCGGAGTGGGTGTGGCGCGGCATCCAGGGTGGTCCTGGTGCCCTGGGGTTTGCGGGAGGCTGTGCCCCGAACCCCCCCCCACTCGTGGCCCGCGTTTTCTGCTCCAGGAGTGCGGGAGCGCACGGGTGGCGAGTCCGGTGGGTCCTGCAGTCCCAACTGGGCCGCAGCTCAGCACCGTGGCGCTGCGCGCCCCTCCTCCGCCAGCCCCTCCACCTCCTCCCAGACTCTCCGCGGCCCCATACTCCGCAAGCTCACTTCCTGCCTGGGCTATTAGCAAAGCCCTTTCTCTGGCCGCCTCCGCCCCGCCCCGCCCGCCTCCCTCCTGAGTCCTCCGGGAGCTCACTTCCCGCTTTGGAAATTTTCAAAGCCCCTTCTCTGCGCCGCCCCCGACCCCCTCCCTCCTGAGGCCCCGGCCCGGGCTGGTGTGCTGGGTGAAGCCCCAGCGGGCTGCGAGCATTGCCAGCGCTGGCGCTGGGCAGCCTCCTAGCCTGGCTCCCTGAGCAGGTGTCCGAGCACGGCCTGGCTCCTTAAAGATCATCAGTCCTAAAGGCCAGCTGCACTCTTGGGTCAGTTTGCTGGCTTCCTGATTGTGCCCAAAGCCAGGAACCAGCTTCCCCACCACAGGCCTGGGCCCAGATGCCTGCCCGGGATCTGTCTGAGCAGTCTCCTTGTCTCCAGGCAGGGATGGCACTTCGACCTGGATGTTTGGGTTTTTTGTATGTTTTTTTGTTTTTGGTTATTACATGACCTCCAGAGTAGGTGCTCCACAAAGGGAGTGACAACAGGACTCCTGATATATACGCATATGGCCATTCTAGAAAAATAGTTTGGGGTTCTCTGGGAAACGCGGCATTGGTCCTTGCACTATGGTTTAATAGAAAAGGGATTATGCACCAAGTTACTTAAATGAGCATAGGTTGAAATCGTTTACTGAGAGTAAATATTTTTAATAGTTATATTTTAATAAATCTATCATCAATCATAAATCTATTACACGAAGGTTACAGGCAATTTAAATGCAAGAGCACTGTCTTCAGGGTTTTAAATAATCCGTGTCTGTCTTGGCACATGAGCATGCAAAGATTGGAAATGGTTTGTAAAAGATTAGCTTTTACTAATTCTATTTATTTGACCGACAGAGATCACAAGTAGGCAGAGAGGCAGGCAGAGAGAAAGATGGGGAAGCAGGCTCCCTGCCAAGCAGAGAGCCTGATGAAGGGCTAGATCTCAGGACCCTGAGATCATGACCTGAGCCCAATGCACAGGCTTAACACGCGGAGCCACCCAGGCGCCCCCAGATGAAATACATTTCTGACTTAGAAACTTCAGATAGAATTTTTTTGTCCATGATGACAACTGAAGAAAATGTGTCATCCCTAAACCTAACCTTAACCCCTAACAACGCTGAAACCTAAGCTGACCTTAAAGCCCAAACTAGAACCCTGAATCCCAAACCTGAAATGGAACCCAAAGCCTGTACCTGAGCCCTGGATCCAAGCCCTGAACCACGAACCCAAACCCTAAACCAGACCTCCAAGTCATGAACCCTGAACCCAAATCTCAGCATGAAGCCAAACCCCAAATTTGACCTTGAACTTTATCCCTGAGTCTTAAAGCCTAAATCATAAACTTAAAGCCCTAAACTATAACTCTGTTCCCTTGTCCTTCACTCTAAGTCCTCACCCTAACACTAAACCCAAAGCCTGATCTAGAACTCTGACTAAAACCTGAACCTGAACCCAAATTCAAATCCTTCACCACACTTTGCTTATGCACTTGCCATTGATGGATATTTGCAGTTTCTACCTTTTGATTCTTGTGAACATTGTTTGGGTTGGGGGCTAGGGTTAGGGTCTTGGATTAGGGTAGGGTCCAGGCTTGAGACCAAGTTGAGGTCAGAGTGTGGGTCTGCATCAGGGCCATGTTCAGTGCCACTGTTTGGGTCAAGGACTGTTGTAATTCCACATTGTTTCCAATTCATTGTTCCTTAGCTATTTGGGGGTAAGTTGGGGAGTATTGGGCTCCATGCAGCTTGAATTTCCGGAACGAAATGGCGTCAGCTGGACCCCGGGAGGGAGCTGGACCTTCCACTGAAGGGTGAATTCCCACAGTCCTGCACTGCCTTCCACCGTCTGCAGAGGGCGCCAGACCCCAGCTCCCGCCCTGAGCCCAGGATGCGCAGCCACAGCTGGGACCAGAGCCCCGCCTCTTCAGGACCCACTGTGGAGACTTCTGGAGAATGTGGGGCGCCTCCCACCCTGACAGGACAAGCTGAGGAGGGTGTGGCTCTGCATCCACACAGACCGGACCCGTTGTGGAAGACGCGCCCACACTGGCAGCAGTCCAACCTCCTAAGGACCAGACGCTGGAGGAGGTGAGGAGAAGCCGCCTGAGTGGACTGTCAAGGGGTTTGTGGTCTCAGGACCCCACAGAGGAAGGGCGCCCTGTGTAGACACTGGGGCTTCCGTCGTTTTGTGTGAGGAGACGTGGCCTCCTGCTGTGCTGTGCGCGGGGCTGTGGGGTCCCCCCTTTCTGGGCTCGGGTGCTCCTCGGTCCTCGTCTGTGTTTGTGTGCTCGCGGATTCCGTTCATGGGGCTCCTCAGATGGTCTGCAGTCAGGGAGCGTCCACCTGCTTCGGTGCTTGTGCTCCCCCCACCTCAGCCCTGCGGGGTCCTTCCCATGTCCACACCCACTCCAGGCTTGCGCCGAGTCCGGAAGTTCAGGAGCCAGAGTGAGGACTCTGTAGACAGTTTTGGGGAGAGTAGGTATTTTCCCAGTGTGGGTTCTTCCCTGAGCACAGTGCCTCCCCATCTCCATGTGTCCCCCTCCCTGTCTGTCGTCATTGTTGCAGGGCTGTCAGAGGACAGGTCTGTCACCTTCTTGGTTCAGGGGCCTCCCGGGTATCTTGCTGTCTTGGATGCAGGTGTAAATGAGATCGTTCTCCGTAGTCTCTTTCTGATGGTTCCTTCTGAGCACGTAGGAGTGCCACTAATTTGTGCATATTGATTTTGTTCCTTGCAAGTTCTTGAATTTATTAGTTCGATTTGCTTTAAACTCAATCTGCCAGTTATTTGACCAGCAGCATGGGTTTATTTGGGAAGAGCAGAGAATGGCAGTCTGGGCTGAGCAAGCTAAGGTCCCATCACAGGCAAGTGCGAGAAACAAAGGAGAGGAACATTATTTCATGGAGGAGGAAGAAGTTGGGAAGGGTGCTTGAAGGAAAGTCCCCTGGAGAAAGGCAGGGTGATGGAGAATTCTCACCAGCTGAGCTGCAAAACTCCTACAAAAAGTCAGGAGATGAACCTCCAGCTTCCCCTGTGGGGCCTGGAATTGGTGAGTCTCTCCTGTGGGGGATTGCAATGTGGGGTCTGTAATGGGCACTGAGCACCAGGCGCCCCCTTCCAGCCTCCCCTTCTGGCATCCCCAGTCCACTTTACTGGGGCTTCCCTTCCTGCTTTTGCACAGTTCTAATCAGCTTGTGGTGGAACGTTGTGGAAAACTGAAATTCCAAATCCACTGCTTCTACTGCACCTGAGATACAGGGGCCCATGATTTAATCCTCCCACGAGTCTCTTGCTAACATGTGTCCTCTCCATGTTGGGTGACCTGGATCTGGGAGGGCTTGGCCTCCATCCCAAAGTCTGATGTTCTCTCTGCTTCCGTGTCGTCGTGCTAACATGGATGTTTGGAAGAGTCATTTCCTCTGCGGTGATTTCAAAGTGCAGTTAGCTTGTTATAGCAGCACAAACACGTGCTGTCCCCACACTCAGATTCCCCAGCCGTCATTTCTTTACCACGTTTGCCACTTCACACGGGATGCTTCAGTGTGTTTGATCCCACACCAGGACAATGTCCTGCAGAACCACCACATAACCTGAAATGAGGAGATCATTACAGAACCCATCCAAGGGTTAGTGTTAGGGACCAGGGACATGGCAGGACTGACCTGAAGACCCCATGGAGAGCTGTCTGGGTGGCTGAGTTGACAGTGTAGGTGAGGGTGAGTGTCTGGCTCTGCCTTTGTGTCCAGGAGTCATCTCTGTGTGGGTGTGTCCTCAGCTGGGCATGCAGATTTCTGCTCTGAATCTCCTCTGAATCCTTTCCGGAGTTCCAAATGGCACAGTTTCCTTCTGGGCGGCAGGCTGAGTCCTCTGGGATTGCCCAGGTGTCCCAAAATTGTAGGGCACCTACTGCAAGGCCTTTGGGGTCAGAATCCTGAGAACCAAACCAAAGGTTATGGTTAGGGCCCACCACATGGCAGGCCCGATCTGCCAGCACTCTGTCCATCTTTCTGGGGGAGGGGGCAGTCGAGGGATTTGTTCAGGGTGAGTGTCAAGCTCCAGGTTTGCATCCAGGGGCCTGCTGAATATGGGGGTGTCCAGAGGTAGGAATGCAGATTTCAGTTCCTCTGAATCCTTTCTGGAGTTCCAAATGGCATGGTTCCTTTCAGGGTGGCAGGGTGAGTCCTATGGTGTTCCTCACTGTCCCCAATCTCTGAGGCTTTGGAGCCAGGCCGTCGGGGACAGACCTCTCAGGACAGAATCTAGGCTTAAGAGTTTGTGCCTATGGGCATGGCTGCACTGATCTGAAAGCACTGTGGCGAGGATCACAGGGGTCTGAGTTGAGAGCATGGTTCAGGATCAGTATCAAGGTCTGGGTTTGTGTCCAGGGGACCGCTGAATGTGGGCGTGGTTTCAGATATCCAAGACGACTTCCCCTACTCTGAATCCTTTCCAGCATTCCAAATAGCCTGGTTTCCTTCTGGGTGGCAAGCTGAAATCTCTGGGATTTCTCAGGTCTTGCCCTTGCCCTTGCCCTTGCAAGGGCAAGATACATTTTACAGTAAAAGAATTCACCAGATGAGCTGAACAGCAGAAAAGACACAGCTCAGGAGTAAATCATTGAACAGGAATATCATGCCAAAAACTTCTTTGAGAACACACTACAGAGCAAGGGAAGATAGGAGAGAAAGCTGAGATATAAAGGACAAACCCTCCAACTTTCCAAAATCATTCCCTACTTGTGTATTTCCATTGCTGTCAGCTCCTTCCCAGTCAAAAATAAGTCACCTGAGCCAGCCTTTTTTCTTCCTGAGTTTGGGGCACTGCAAAGCCCACCAGAGCCAAGGGCACCCCTGTACCTGCTGAGCTGAGCCCATTTGTACCCCAACAGTGAGAAGGTACCAGCCTGGCCCTCTGGTGCTCCATGGTCTGTGGCAGTCCTTCCTTCTGGACCCTGCTTTGCTGCTCTTCCTTCCCTAACCCTGCTCTCAAACTAGGGATTGCTTCTGGAGGAGGAAATCAGGGAGATGAGGCTCAGGAGGGCCTCCCTGCCTGGAATCTCCGTGTGAGGAGTGCACAGCCAACAGATTTTGCCCAGGGACTTGCAAAATGCAGAGAGGCAGATTTCTTTTCTCTCTTTCTCTCTCTCTCTAGCCTCATACCAACCAGGAGTTCTTAGAACTTTCTTCAGTGACTTCTAGGTGTAGCTTGGCCACTATTTCCACAGAAAGGCCACTTGAGCATGATCAAACACACGTATAAGCAATTACATTTTAAAAAAAAAAACAATAAGCCAATGCACACAGACCTTTGACAGCAGCACAGGATGCTCAAGGGACCAGAGTCCTTACCTTGGGCAATAGTGGTAGAGGCCGGGTTCTGCCACGCAGGTCCCTAGACCTTTGGCAGTTTCCATGATTGCAAATCCAGACATGCAGAATCCTGAGGGACAACATACTAACTGCAAAAGAGCAAAAGTTCATCAGGATTCAGAGAGTGGAAATCCATTTGTACTGGAAAAGAAAGAAGTAGGCTTGCTGTGAATCCAGCAGGGAGGAGAGGCATAGATAAAGGCTGGTGTATGGGTCACGGAAACTATTGTTTCTCAAGGGTCATGCTGTCTCTGTAAAATGCTATGAGGACTGTCTCTTGGGGAACTCCTGCTTTCCTACCAGTGTCACCCCCAGATTCTGCTTTGCTAGTCCCATGGATTCCTGGGGATACCCAGTTGATAAGCTACGCTGTCCTCATGACAACACTTGCTAGTGGAATGAATGTTTGTGTCTTGTCCCAATTCAGATGTTGAAGCCCTGACCCTCAAGGAGTGCCATCAGGAGGTATGGGCTTTGAGAGGTGATGAGGTCATGAGATTGGAACACTTGTGAATGGATAAAAGCACTTCTGAGAAAAGACCCGAGAGATTGTTCTGCCAGCTGTCATCCATGCAAGGCTACAACAGAAATATAGGCATCTATAGATAATGAAGCAGTCTCTTGCTAGATATCAGATCTCCCAGGATCTTGCTTTTGGACTTCTCAATCTCTAGAACTGCAAGGAATAGTACATGCTTTGCTGTTTCAGCCACCCAGTCTGTCATCATTTGTTGTAGCAACTTGAACTGAATAAGGCAGAGCCCAAGTCCTGGTTAATCCCTGCTTCTACTCATTTCCCCTCAGAAAGAGCTTCTAATCCAGAACTGACCTCTGCTTTCCATACACGTGCTTCAGACTCCTTCTGTGAGATTCCAGACTTTGTAAAAGACTCCTCCCTCATGGCAACCAGCATTCTGTGACTCCTGAGGAATGTCCTCCCTGACTGTATTGAGTCAATCAATCTGATTTTGATTCTGGAGTCCCAGGATCAAGGACTGAATCAGGCTCCCAGCTTCATGGGGAGTCCACTTCTCCCTCTGAACTTCTCCCCTTTCATGCTCTCTCTCTCACTCACTCTCTCTCTCTCTCTCTCAAATAAATAAATAAAAATCTTTTAAAAATCTGATTTTAACAGACCATAAGCTTGTTCTTGATGGTCTTTGGAAGATTAGGCATTAGCCCTTCGGAGAAAGTTCTGAATGGCTGCTTCATGAAGGGGTGAACTGTGTCCCCAAAGTCTCTTTTTGCTGCCTTCTAATCACAGATGCTGAGACAAATCCTCCCAGGTGCTGGTTTTTCAAAGCACTTAATGCTTTGGCTTTGAACTTCCTCACTTGACAGTTCTGCTTTAATCAGTTTGTGAAAAAACAGCCAATTGGTGGTGGATGCAAAGTGCACTGATAAAGTTAATATCAGGGAACAATTTTTTGAGTGTCATGCATGTGCATGTGTGTTCACACACATATCCATGTGCTAAGCATTATGGTAAATGTCTGACAAGAACTAAAACATCAAAAAATCAGGATACCCCATTAGCTGATATTTTTATTATTCCTACATCCTAAACTATGAAAAACAGGGTCAGAGAATAAGAAGTTTCAAAAAGAATCAAGATTTGAGGCAGTTCGATTTCACAGCCAGCCTTGATCAATAGGCATGTACACCTGTGTCTAATTTCAGCTCTGTGTAACCTTGCCATAACCTTGGATAAGCCATTCATCTCTCAAGTTCGGGTTCTTGGTCCAAAGAGGGAAGGGGCACAGGTTGAGTACCTCCAGTGGGACTTCCTGGCAGGCTTGTTCATCCAAGCATTCCTGTTTCGGTTTGAGTAATTGAATCCAGTCTTTGTTTTACCGAAGGCCAAGCTTGTCCAGTGTGTCCATGCCACCAGCCAACAGCATTTGTCCATGCCATGTTACAACTGAGCAAAATTCATAGGAATGGGGGGAGGAAAAGATGTCCACAGGTGTTGACAGATGTTCTGCATGGAGGGATAGGAGCTGGGGCCATCACCTGCTGTTTCTAGTGGCCTTCTCTGTCGAGTTAAAATAAATGGCAATTATTTGCAACGACAGGGATGAAAGTAGAGGGTATTATGCCAAGCGAAATAAGTCAGTCAGAGAAAGACAATTATCATATGATCTCACTCATATGTGGAGTTTAAGAAACAAAACAGAATCATAGGGAAGTAAAGGAAAAAAATAAAACAAGATGAAGTCAAAGAGGGAGACAAACCAGAAGAGACTTAAAAAAAAAAGATTTTTATTTACTTATTTGACAAACAGAGATCACAAGTAGGCAGAGAGGCAGGAAGAGAGAGAGAGGAGGATGCAGACTCTCCAGGGAGCAGAGAGCCTGATGTGGGGCTCGATCCCAGGACCCTGAGATCATAACCTGAGTTGAAGGCAGAGAGGCTTTAACCCACTGAGCCAGCCAGGTCCCCCTCAGAAGAGACTCTTAATCACAGTAAACAAACTGAGGGTTCTTGGAGGGGAGGGGGATGGGTGGACGGGGTAATTGGGTGATGGACATTAAGGAAGGCATGTGATACAGTGAGCACTGGGTGTTATAAAAGACTGATGAATCACTAACCTGTATATCTGAAACTAGTATTATATGTTAATTAATTGTATTTAGATTAAAATTTTCTTTAAAAATAATTTTAAAATAAAATAAGGAACAATCAAATAATGATCAGAGTTATCCAGCAGGGAGTATCAGATCTAGATGTCTGTTAAATTTAAGGGGCTTGCCGAAGTTTAGGAGAATCACGCTAGGTCATTTTCCTGTGTGGGGATGTCTTCAGGGGCAGTTCCAAAGACAAAGATTATTAATATTTCTCCTTCCCCCATTCCTCCTAGAGCCAAAGATGTTTCCTCCACTTATCCACTGGCCCGGTATGTTGCTTTCTCTCTACCAATCAAAAAATCAGTGAGTAACTATAACTTCACCTTTTCCAATATCCCCCTCCCCTTGACCTTTTGTCTTTAATGGCCATAGGCAACAGGGACAAAGACATTTTTTAAAAACTTACAGAGATCTATTATGCTCTACTATCTTGGCCTGCATGGGCCACTGCAAAGGGATTCTGTGAACCGTGTACTCAGATGAATGGTCATTATCTTCAAAAAGGCAGGGGCAGTGATAGACACAGGAACCAAAAAAGCAGGAGTTAATGCACCATCAGAATAATGGAGTACCAACACTTTTTTGTCCTTGGCTTGAATCCTCAAGGTCCAGTGTCTCAACAGAATTTTCATTTTGGTCTCATCTGACTCACTTGTCCACCCCTGGGCCAGTTGGCAGTTATACTGAGAACTGGAAATTTTCCTTAGAAGAGAGAAAGAGTATTTGTCAGGTAAACCAAGGAAATGTCCATTATAGGAAGTTAGGCCTTTTGTCATGGTACTCCATTAGCACCCTCCTGACTGTTAAAGAAAAAAAAAAATTTGTGACACCCATTAAAGACAGTAAGAAAGATTTTATTCAAGGGATGCTACTACAATGGGATTTTATTTTATAGTATGGGAAAGAAATCTGGCTCAGCTCAGACAAATGGAGATTTACAGCTAAAGAGCATGGTGGGGGTCACTGAATGTAAAATTAAGATGGAACATCAAGGGTAAGGATGAAGGGATTCTGGCTAAACCATCTGGACAGTAATATTGTTGAAGGAAGGCTAGGGTCATAAACTATTGAGATCAGGGGATAAGGAATTTTTTAGAAAAGACTTATTAATACATTTTAGAGAGAGGGAGCAGGGGTAGGGGTAGAGGGAGAGGGAAAGAGAATTTTAATCAGACTCTTCACTGAGCATAGAGCCTGAGGTGAGGCTTAATCTCAGGACCGTGAGATCATGACCAGAGCAGAAACCAAGAGTCAAACGTTCAACCAGCTGCACCAACCAGGTGCCCTGGGAATAAGGGATTTGATCAGATATTAAGCGTTATAGATACTGAAGCACCTGGGTGGCTTAGTTGGTTAAATCTCTGGCTTTGGCTTAGGTCATGATCTGATCCCAGGATCAAGCCTGGCATTGGGCTTGCTGCTCAGTGGGGAGTCTGGTTCTCTCTCTCCCTCTGCTATTCGCCCTTCTCAGGCTCTCTCTCTGTCAAACTAAATAAATCTTAAAAAAAAAGAGTGGTAAGATACCAGGGGTGAGAGATAAGGAATTTGATCAGATATCAAGAGTAGGATAGGAGATTGCTGAAAAATTGACTAAGCAGATTTCTTGCTAAAACTGGGCTAAGTGGGCGGAGCCTGAGGTCAAGGCTGGACAGAAAGAGGACTCAGAGGAACTTGACTCCAGTCTGGTCAAGGAGAAAATCTTCATCATCCATGGCCATTGTATTTTCTGCAGTCACACATTTTACTAATTCTTTTATCAGACATTCAGTGAACGAGAAACATGAACACAGCAGCAATAATATAACAAATGGAAGTGCTCTAGCAGAGACAAAGGCAGTATAGGAATCCACCTCATCAGATTTAGAATATGCATGACTCCATGACTGAATTACTACCACTGCTTGACTGTTGAGATTAAGATGTAGTACAGAGGATCAGAGGGAAGGGAGGGAAAACTGAATGGGAGTCATCAGAAAGGGAGACAAACCATGAGGCACCTTTAACTATAGGAAACAAACTGAGAGTTGCTGAGGGGGGGGAGGGGAGTGGGAGACATGGAGTAACTGGGTGATAGGCATTAAGGAGGACACGTGATGTGATGAGCACCAAGGGTTATCCACAACTGATGAGTTACTAAATTCTCTGAAACCAATGATGTACTATCAATGGCTGATTGAATTTAAATATCTAAAAAAGACACTTAAAAAAAAAGATGTAGCATAACTCACAATATCCTTTGAGTGGAAGAATGTGCGGACTTTCCACACCTCTGCTGTCTAAGTCCCATGGCTAGTAGCCACATGTGGCTAATGACCACTTAAAAGGTGGCCAGTTCAAATGGAGAAATGCTGTAAAAGCAGAATAAACACTGGCTTTCAAAGACATATTGTAACCAAAGGTCAGAGAGTATTGCCACCCTCACATCACAAACATCGCATGACTTCTACAGCTAATGAGAGTGGGACCCAAGATGGGAGAGGTCAACCTGAGAGTCCATGATGTCAGAAAGAACATGGGGAAGAAAGAGTCACAATCCTGGAGTGGATGGGCTGAGGACTGTCAGAATGCCTTTTTTTTTTTTTTTTTTTTGGTGATTCTGTATACGGACAAGGAGAATTCACTGGAGATGACATCTGTATGCCTCACATTTTCAAGGGAAAATTATGAAAACGCATATAGACCCACAGCCATAGTTTAATTATGTTTAAAATGTGTTCAGAACTACTCCAGTCAGTAAATTGCATATTTTCACATTTAGCTTCTCAGTTTTCTCTTCGGCACCTCCCATTCTTGAAATCCCAACACAAATCCCATCTCTTGCCTAAGGACCATAAACTACCTCACTATTAAAGGCTACAGTTCATTCATTCATTTGATTCATTCAAAGCAACCTAATCTTGAGTGATGTCTTAGGCGCTCTTCTAGGGACTGGTGACACAGTGAACAAAATAGGTAAAGATCTCACTTTCATGGAGCCTATCTGGTATTTAGGGGAAAATCTTTCCTTATCAACATGAAAAGACTTATTATGGATGTTGCTTAGAATTTCAGTTTTTTTTTTTTTTTCTTGACAGTATCTCAGGTGATCATCTTTGAGGTGGTTCTCCTGAAAATACCTTTGGGGGGTACTGACTCGACTTTCTGAGTCAGACACTTTCCTAAAGACAGGGGTCACAGGAAAAGTGACAACTGTCACTCTTGCAGTAAGAACAGGGATCACAATGCTTGAAACAGAGATATGTTGCTCAGCTGTCAGAAAGTCCACAAGGCTCCAAATGTGTGTGGCCAACTAATGGAACCTGTAACTCAGAGGTTATCATCCTGAGAGCAATGGGAAATCCCTCTAGTTAAGGACTCTCCTTGACGGAAGCTTGACAATGGCCTTGATTTACTTACTATGATGTTTAGGTAATTATACACATTAAGAAAAGTGCACAAGGCACTTACATTTCCATGATACCATCAAAGATATTGTTGTTTTATTAAAATGTTACATCTAGAGCTGTAACGTATAGAGTAGTTAAGTCAATCACTATGTGGTACAGGTGAGACTATTGTAACAGCCATACTTCCATAAAAAAGAAAATTTTTTTGTGGTTTCTGATCTAGGAATCAGCCAGTGAATAATTCTATATCAGTGTCCAGTTACCGGGCTAAACATGTAATCTATTTATATTTCTGAGGGTAAGCTGAATTGTGATCACTGAGCCAGCTGTGTTCTAGTAAATACTCATTTACCCAACATAACAGATATAAGAAGGTAAAAGGCTTCTAAGGAGACTGGTTACTTGTATTTTGAACCACATTTTGGCAGGTATAACTTGCAACTTGTGCTTAGTGGTAAGATTTCTGATATTTACTTTCTCCTTCCTTTGGCAAGTCAAGTTAGTTAAAAAGTAATTAGAGTTGAGTCCATTGTTTTTCTTAAATGTTTACAGAGATATAGAACTCTCAAGTTTCTTTACTAGACAGGATTAGATCACATTAGTGATAAAGATCAGAATGATTTACATTGCTAAAACGAGAACTTCCTGTCAGTTTGGAGAAAGCTCATTTTTATAACCAACATATTGGCTGGGCTAGAGATTAATGAATGATATGGGTGGGGTGATGAAAGTGATATATTCAATGACCTGTGGAATTTGTTCTGTAATTTCCCCACTCCTCTGGTCAGCAGAGCGTCTTCTTCAGTACCCAGCACTGCCCATAACTGCATTCAGAAAATCACTCTCCAAAAATGGTTATTTGTTTTGCCTTTTTTATAATTTTTTTAAAACATTTGATTTATTTACTTGTCAGAGAGAGAGAATGAGAGCACAATCAGGGGGAGAAGCAGAGGGACGGGGAGAAGCAAGCTTCCTGCTTGGTGGGATTGCACAAGGGCTGAAGAAGACAGAATGGGAAGGGGACAAGGAGAATAGTGGGTTTCAGATTCTTGGGAACAGAGCCCACATCTATTTCTATGTTTATCTCACTGCTCTAAACCCAGGTGTGCCTGCAGCAGAGTCATGGAAGTGCTCCAGAACTGATAACTATTGTTATATATACTACTAAAATTCCTCCACAAAGGGCCAAGTGTCATAGCTTCTCCCAGTTCCCCACACTGAACGCAATGAAGAATCAAACTATCGGGTTAAGGATGGCGAGGGGCATGTAACAGGACCCAGATCACAGGAGCCATATTGTATTGCAGGACCAGGGGTCTTACCAGTGACTAGGTATTCACTCCTCTTGAGAGGCTAGCTCCTTGGATCTCCCTCTTCAATCCTCTGAACCCATGTCTGGCATCAGTAACAAAAGTAAACATAACATATCACCCTCGTTTATTTTTTACTATTATTTGTTACAGAGGAAGAGAGAGATCACAAGCAAGGGGAGCAGCAGGCAGAGGGAAGGCAGGCCCCCCACTAGAGCCTGGTATGGGATCCAATCCCAGGACCCTGGGATCATGACCTGAACCAAAGGTAGATGCTTAACTGAGTAGGCTACCCAGGCGTCCCTTATTGTCCTTCTTTAAAATTTAATGTATTCTCTCTCCCTCTCTCTTTGTCCCCACTCTGTCACTCATACTCACACAATCACAGAGACACAGACAATAGCATGGTATTTCCCATTCTAATTCGCTAAGGCACTATGAGCTTAAGCTCAACAGAATCACTTTGCTAGCTGCTGCTCTACCGTGCCCTGATTCCTTCTCTATCCCCAAGCTCGATCTGTAACTCAAGTGTCATGGTGGTGGCTCTTTCTGCCCTCCCTCCACAAGGCTGTCATCAGCACACTCTTCCCCGTGGCTCCACTCCCCGGCACTGGCTGCCTTTGTTCTACTGGTATGCCCTCTCCTAGAGCTTTTCCACTCTCCCTGAGGGGAAGACAACCCTTACTTCTCCCCTGTGGCTGTCACGTGTCCGCTATATATTGTGACGATCGGCCCGATTAAGAGATTGGGAACTAAAAGACCCGGTTCTGCTTATGGATAAAACTAACTCTGGGGCTTGGGACACATGACAGCAGCACATGGTGGTAGAACTGAGATGGTTAGGGAGTTAATCTGCATTTTCACATCTGGTCAGCAGCAGAACAAAGAGGACACCCCAGATCTCCTATCTCCCAGAACAGTACTCTTCAAGTAACTTACAGCACCATCCTTCTCCAGCTTTGGAAGTGGCACTTTTCCAACCCCAAAGTCTTGATTCTAGGCAGCACTCCGAGAGATACTCCCTCGAGAATCACCCCTGGCTGGAAGTAGTGGTTGGCCAAGGCCTCCCAAATATCTTCCCTTCAGAGTTTCGCTTGCATCAAACTCAAAACTGTGGCACGTACGGGACTTTCCTGTCGGCCTCTAGCTCTAATGACCTATTGGACTTCAGAGGTGCTCTTTTATACCCACTTACCTTATAACATCAACGTGTGACTCCTCTAGAATTCTCTCCATGGTTTTTCTCCTGTACTAATTGTTATGGACTGAATTGTGTCCCCACAAAAGTCATATGAAGAATTCCTAATCTCCAGTGTGACTGGATCTGGAGATAGGGCCTACCTAGAAGGAGGTACTGAAAGCTTGGTGAGGTCACAGGAGTCCTAATCTGCTAGGACTGGTGTCCTCCTAAGGGGGAAACACATGAAAGCACTCCCCCTACCTCCCCTCTGGGAGCCCACAGAGAAGAGGTCATCTGAGGGCACAGTTGAAAAGATAGTGATCTATAGACCAACAAGAAAAGGCTCACTGGAGACAAACCTTGCTGGCACCTTGATCTGGAACTTCTGGCCTCCAGATCTGTGAGAAAATACATTTCTGCCATTTAAGCCCTCCAGCCTGTGTTTGGTATAGCAGCCTGAGTAGACAAAAATATACTGATAAAGCCTTCTTTCAAGCTTGGGAGAAACTTTCTATACACTGTGCTCCATGCTTTTGGGTCTAACCCTTCTCTCCATAGCCATTGCTAATATTTGAGCCAGAGAAGTCATAAATACTAGGAATGTTGGAATTGGATAGGGGATCAATAACCATCTAACTCAGTATCCCCAGCTGTGAAGAGTTAACACACACACACACACACACGCACACACACACACACATTACAAACATGGTTATCCCACTTAATTACATTGATGACTTCTTGATACCCAAGCCCACATGCCAGCTCCCCTTCGGAGTACTAACCTCACTATCTCCCTATGACCTACCCACCTCCATGCAGACCTCAACTCCTGCCAAGCTAACGACAAAAGTTTATGATTCAGTTCCTATATCTCCTGCTTTATTCATGACCTCTTAAAGTCTAGTGACCCATCTTCCTCTTCTTTCTAAAAAACAAAACAAAACAAAACAAAACAAAACCCACTGCTTCATGGGAACTTTCAGATTCTTTTTAAATTTTTAAAAATTTTTTTATTTCTTTTCAGTGTAACAGTATCCAGTGTTTTTGCACCACACCCAGTGCTCCATGCAATACGTGCCCTCCCCAGTACCCACCACCTCGTTCCCCCTATCGCCCCCCACCCCTTCTAAATCCTCAGATTGTTTTTCAGAGTCCATAGTCTCATGTTTCACCTCCCCTTCCAATTTCCCTCAACTCCCTTCTCCTCTCCATCTCCCCTTGTCCTCCATGCTATTTGTTATGCTCCCCAAATAAGGGAAACCCTATGATCATTGACTCTCTCTGCTTGACTTATTTCACTCAGCATAATCTCTTCAAGTCCCATCCATGTTGCTACAAAAGTTGGGTATTCATCCTTCTTTCAGATGTTTTTTACCTCTATAATCTACTGGAGGATAACAATTTACCAGAACCCTTGAATGACCATTAATGCCTATTGGTCACATCGTGTATGCTATGTAGGACCCTATTCTGTGTTCTTAAATATCATGGCTTCGACTCGTAGCTGAAGGCGGACTTTAACTGGAGTCTATTGTGCAAATACCTGAAGCAGGAAGTCCCCTGCCCAGTGAATGAGGCATGCAGACTTCCAGAGGTCTTGAGGTCCTCTCTTCAAATATACACATTCACTTTGAGAAATCAGGATTCCCACCCAAATGAGAGACAAAAGAAAAGAAAAAAAGTAAAAAAAGAGAAGAAAAGAGAGAGAGAGAGAGAGACAGGAAAGAAAGGGAAGATGAAAAATAAGGTTCAGCCCAGATGGGCCCCAAGGTAAGATTAATGAAGTAGACAAACAAAAAGAGATAAAAAGACTGATACATGTATATGACATGAGAAAAAAAAAATATATATATATGCAAATAAAGAAAGAACCTCGTCAAAAAGAACCACAAGTGTAAAATTTATATGCTATCAGGACAAACACAAAAAACACAGAAACACTGGTGGAAGAAGATGGGAGAGTTCTTATGAATTCTCAGTGTGTGCGAGGAAGGTTGTTTTGATTCTTCCTGGATGTATCTTGATATCTTTGTTAAAGGACTCAACTTTCCTAAGATAAAGGGGATTAAAAATTGGTTTACCTATAGGGGTAGTATTGATTGGGGAAAGGGGATTACTTTGAAGTTTAACTCTATATGAATATTTGAGGATAAAACTAAAAAGGAATAAACTAGACTAAACTAAAATTTAGAAAAAGGAATTCAAAAAATAAAATTGCAAAAGAAAAACATAGGTGTATGTATCAAAATGTTAGGTTAGAAAGGTATTTGGAATTTGATGTACTGTACAACTCGCTGTGATGGTAAATAGGTTAAAAAAATTACCTATGTGTAAAAAAAAAAAAAAACAACAATGAACCGGAATAGTGGGAACAAGTGAACAATACAAGTTTTCCTATGAAGTAGTGGTTGTTCTCTTGTAGTCCTTTTTTTTTCTTTCTTGGTTTGTTTTCTCGGGGAGGGGCCTGCCACGTGGGTTGTCAGTCAATTATGAGTGGCTGCCTTCGGCTCAGGTCATGATCCCAGGATCCTGGGATCGAGTCCATCTTCAGTCTCTCTGCTCAGCAGAGAGCCTGCTTGTAACTCTCCCTTTGCCTGAAGCTCTGCCTACTTGTGCTCTCTCTGTCAAATAAATAAATAAAATCTTTTTAAAAAACTGGAAGGGCTTCTCAGTAACTCTTTCCTACCATCCCCATTTGTACATAAGGAAAGGCAGCGCAAACCTGGAGGGAGGAGCCCAGAATAAAAATGAAAGACAGAAAGAAAAGAGAGAAAGAAAGAAAGAAAGGAAGGAAGAAAATGAAAAAGAAAGAAAATGAAAGGGGAACTGGCTGAGAGACTAGAACCAAAGCTTCACCAAAGTATAGCCTTCCAGGAAGTAGAAAATGGGATGTTTGCTTCCAGCTTGGAGAGTATGGGAGCTTGGGTAAAAGAAACAAGCAAAATCCCAATGATTACGAGGCTCTGGAGGAATGGGGTGGGGTACCCAGGTGACCAGTAGGTTACAAACCCTGATTCTACCCATTTTCATTAAAAAGAAAAAAAAATACCCTGCAGTTCATCCTCTTCATGCCCCTCCCTCCTGCAAAGAGAGTACAAAGCAGTGACTCTCGAGGTACATAAAAATGAGTGAGACATAAACCAACAATCACAAATGTTTCAGAAAAATCAAGCCACAGAAAAAAAGAACAGCTTTAATATGTTTTATCCTTTCTTTCAAGAGAGAATATGCACCTAAGGGGGGGGGGGGAGTGTTCGACATTAACATTAATGTAATTAAATTAATCATATGGATAAGCCAGAATATCTTATCATGAAATGAGAGCAGGCAGTTATAAAAATAATTAACCGATATCCTGGAAATACAAATAGCAATAGATGTAAAAAGAAACCTTTCAAAGAGATGGGTTGAATAGCAGAATGAGCACTGCTTAAAACCAAACCAGAGAGATGGAATATCAAGCTAAGAAATTCTCTAAGAAGGCAACCCAAGGAAGAAAAAGAAAAAACCTCTGAGTGACAGGTAAGGAATTACAGAAGACAGACCTAAAAGTTCCAGTAGAAGTCTACAGACATCCCATTGGTTTGTTATCCTTCCTGCTTATCTTCTCAGCCAAAAGTAAAGCACCTCAGCGCAGTTGGACTTTTTCCCAATTATTGTTGGCTTCTGGCTCAGAGGCTCAAAGTGCTGGTTTGGGCCCCAGTTTTCCCCCAGGATTCCCCTACCAGCACCTGTGACTTTTTCAGACAGCCTCCTCAGGAAGCCCAGGACAACCAGCAGCTTCAGCGCTACCCAGTCCCTAGCACTGTGCCTCCTAAGCTAACACTTCATTACATTCTACCCGTCAGAGAGCCGGTCCGAGGCGACGCCCCAGGACTCCAATGAGTCCAGCTGCCAGATGCCAATCAAGCGATGAGAAAGCTCCTGAGCTCCAGAAAGCCACAGGGGGATGCTGAGCCCCAAGGCCCCTGCATCATGGTCCCGCCCCTCCACGCAGACCCCGCCCCTTTATCAGCCAGGCTCTGTTGGAGTGCGGGGCCTTGTGGGAGTTGTGGTCCCCCCAGGGCCTCCAGCCTCCTGCAGCTGGCAGCTGGAAGAACCCGGGAACCACAGCTGCGAAGGACGCCACTGCCTCCCTGGGAACTCAGGCTCTATGGCGGCCAATTAGGCAGGACCACGTGAGTCTCCAAAACAAAGAGCAGGAGCAGGCTGGGCGCCTTCCCCTAGGCCCGCCGCCCTCCCGCCCTCCCACTCTCTCGCACTCCCTCACTCCCAGGAGCCACCTCTCAGGTTTGGAACTTGATGAGGGAGCAGGAGGCTGACTGAGGACAAAGCAAAAGCTGGCACCTTGCACCCCCTCTCCACCCGCTCCCCTCTGTAATATGTGTAACATTCCTCAGGCACCCCTGACCACCATAAAGGAGAAACAAAGAGTTAACTTGCATAGCTCACAATCCTGCAAGACAGGCATCTCCCAACTATCTTGATGTTAATGGCTTGGTAAAAGACAACTCCTCTTTAGCATATGAAAACTCCCTTGAAACCTCCCTTTCCCTTACCTTCCCCCAACCACAGATTACTTAACCTGCAGCTCTTCCTGCCCACAGGTGTTGTCCCCTTGCCTCAATAAACCACCCTTTTGCAGCAAATATGTCTCAAGAATTCTTTCTTGGTCATCAGCTCCGGACCTCAGCCCACTGAACCTCCACATTAAAGAAATACAAATTAAAATCATAATGAGACATGCTTACATATCTATTAGAATGGCTAAAATTATAAAGGCTAATTGTACTTGGTCTGAGCTACATTGAGAAGCAACAAAAAATCTAAACTGCTGTTGGCATATATCATGATACCACCACTTTGGAAAATAGTTTGAAAATTTTTTTAAATGCAAAATATGTTGCAGTTACACAAATAGCCATTTTACTTCTAGGCATTTAACCAAGAGAAACAAACCCTATGTTCATACAAGGACTTGTATATGAATTTCATAGCAGCTTTATTTTTTAGAATTGAAAACAGTGGAAATGTTCATCAATGTCCATCAGTAGAGCAAAGACAAATTATGATCTATTCATTAAAGAGATTACTATTCAACATCAAAATGAACTATTTACAATTGGAGATTCTCAAAGTAATGATGCTGAGAAAAGAAAAGCCAGGCAATGAATAGTATATACTGTGTGATTCCATGACTATAAAAAATCTAGAAAATACAAATTTATATATAGTCCCAGTCATCAAATATATTGGTGAGATTTTAGTGCCTTCTTCTGTGCTCCCATAGCTTCCTACACTTGGATCTCCGAGCATTTGTTACACCATGTGAAAGTATGAACTCTTTTTCTTTATTCTGTCTTACTAGAATAAGAATCCTTGAAATTTTATGGACATTTGAACTCTCAGTTATTAGCAGAAATTCTATCACACAGTAAGTTTCCAAATATAAAAGCCAGAGTTTTACAATGACGTCGAAGCTTTTACATGATCTAGCCACTCATTTAACCTCTGTGACCTCTTTCCCTGCTACTCTTCAGTCACTCACAGTGGCCTCCTTGCTATTCCTCAGATATGCCAGGCATGATCCAACCTATGGCCTTCAAGATAGCCAATTCCTTTGTCTGGAGTGACCTTATTGCTGATAGTTCTGGGCCAATTCATCACCTTTCCATACCTTTGTTCAATTGTCAGCTTCATTGTAACTACCCTGATCTTCCTATTAAAAATTTTAACTCCCCATCCCCTGCCTAGCAACCTTGATTTTTCTCACCCTGATCGAATTTTTCTTTTTCCCCATTGTACTCATCATTTTTGAATGCACTGTGCAATTTTTATTAAGCTTTATAGCTTTTAATTGTCTCACCCATTAAAATAAAAGTTCTACAAAGCCAAGTATTTCATTTACCAGTATAGTCTGAAGTAATATCTGCCATATAATAGGTTCAATAGACAATTGGTAAATTTCAGAATAAATTAATGTTGAGAGTATACTGAATTTCATAAGTCATTTCAATATTTTTTTCCAAAAAATAAACTATGTAAAACATACATTAAATTTAGTTTCAAAATATTTTATAGCATATAATGGACAATATACATAAGCCTTAAAGAAACAATCATATAAATAACCATTTCAGACCTACTTAAAAACTGCATAATACCATACTCCTAGATCCTCTCTGAACGCTCTAAAATAACTCTTCAAAGGAAATACATTTTTAAAAATAACAGATTTTTTCAAATAATTTAATAAAATAAAAGTTTCATTCATCTCTGTAGATCATAATAAATGTTTTTAATAAGCATGAAATTATAACTCTGAAGTGTGCTAAAATGAAACCACCTGCTAAGGGTGAGAGAACAAAAATAAACGTCATTTTTCCAAATAAGAGGAATTTATTACCTTTGAATCAAGGCATGTGGATTTGTTCAAACTGGCAATAAAGGAATATGGAGACACAAACCATAGAAAGTCATATTTTAGATTTCGAAAAGACTTCGAAGTGAAGAGTATACATTTTTTAAATGCTACATAATGCTACTGTTTTACAAAGAACCATTTATTATATGTCGTCTTTGATGATGATTGAGATTTAGATCTTTAGGATTTTCTTTTATACTTTTCTGTCAAGAGTAGCCTTTTAAAGTTTCATTTTGCGTCATGGTCGATACTTGGCACAACGTAAATGGAAACTTCTTTATGAAAGAATAAATAGTCAATGAAAAATACAGTGCACTATTAAATGAACTAAACAAATCATTTCCTAAAATATAGTTATATAGGCATACAGAATCTCCCAAAGAAAAATAGTAAAGTAGAACAAATGAATCTTATTTACTATATTTTGTTAGGCTATCCAGAATGTTGTTGTGTTTCCAAATGCATATGTTTTTATTTTTAAAATAATTAAGATTTAAAGGGGAACCTGGGTGGCTCCTTTAGTTAAGAGGCTGACTCTTGGTTTTGGCTCAGATCATAATCATGGGGTGCTGGGATCAAGTCCTGCACCAGGCGCTACACTCAGCAGGGAGTCCACTTGAGACTTTCTCCCTCTGCCCATCACCCTGCTTGCTTTCTCTCTCACTCTCAAATAAGTAAATCTTTAAAAAATAATTACAATGTAAAGAAATAAACAAAATTCAAGGCAAATCACTACATAGAGAAAATAACTATTGGTTTTTGGATGTTTACAAATAATTTCTTTGTAAATATATGTTTACAAACAAATTCAAATTGCAGGTTCAATTTAGTATCCAGAATTTTCACTGTGCATTATATTCACCATGCACTATATTATCATGGGGTTAACAATGGTCCATAAATTTAATTATAACTTATGGCTGGTTTCAGTCTATGATATACTATTATTTGGGAGTGTGCTGTTTCTCCCTGACTTCATGTTCTTTGCAGGGGGAAAACTCTACTATGATACTTCTCACTTATTGCTCCTACATATTCATGAATTTGAGAGAAAAAATAGTCCCTGTGTGTCTTAGCAACTAATGGGATATTTTTTGATATTTACATGCTTACACATATTATGTGTTATAGTCTTCTCTTTTACATGCTGTAAAAAGGTTAACCCCTTCTCTGCAGAGATCTGAAAATGTGAAACAGTGCCTGAGTAGCTGAATTCATCTTATTCGAATTTCTTGCAGGTCTAAGACCTATTGTTTTTCACTTGACTGCCTCCTTTTTCATCTGTCAATTGGTTACAAATTCTGGTACTGAAGAGAATACATTGGGGATGGTGGTGAAATACCCCCTTCCTCCTTGGTAAAGGCTTGTTTTAGCAACCTGATGTCCCCAAAGCACCCCCTATCCCCTTGCTGAAGGCTTGATTATTCCCATAGCCGGATGGCAACACATACCAGGATGTCTATTGTCTGTGATCACCCGGTCTGTCAAAAGAAAAGACAAATGAGGAATAGAGTGTACCTGGGACATTCCAGAGTGCTGAGCCAAGGCCCACCAGAACAAACCGTTGTGTCCTTGCCTTAAACCCAGTGCCTGACAATGCTTGATTTAAGTTAACCAATCAGATCCCTGTAACCAAGCATCTGCTTCTGTAAGCTCGCTTCCCGCCACCCCAACCCTTGCCCTATATAATCTGCTCCCCAATCTATCCCGGTGTGCTCAGCCCACAAAGGCTGATGCGTCCGCAGGCGCCTGTGTAACCAATAAACCTCTTGCAACTTGCATCCAGTGGAGGCTTGGTGTCTGCTTCTTAGGTGCGGATCGAGGGTCTTTCATTTGGAGGTTCCACCGAGATCTCTTGGAATCCCACCCAAGACCCCGGCCAATCCCCACCGGGACGTAAGCTGGCCAGCATCTGTGTCTCTGTCTCTCTGTTTGTCTGTTTTTATGTTCTTGCGCTGCAACCTTTCAGCAACTACGTAGTTGATCTGTGTTTGTGGGCAGCTGGAGAAGGAGTTGACGAACTCAGACTTCTCCCCTGCCACCCCGGGGGACGCCTCAGGGGTCTATGAGTTAGGAGGAGCCTCTGTGCTCCTCCTGACCGTCTGTGAGTCAAGAAGGAGCCTCCGTGCTCCTCCTGACCGTCTGTGAGTCAGGAAGGAGCCTCCGTGCTCCTCCTGACCGTCTGTGAGTCAGGAAGGAGCCTCCGTGCTCCTCCTGACCCTCTGTGAGTCAGGAAGGAGCCTCTGTGCTCCTCCTGACCCTCTGTGAGTCAGGAAGGATCCTCCTGACCTTCTGAATCAGTTAGCTGTTTTTGTCTCCTATGTCTAATGTCTAAATTGTCCTATTAATGTCTTTAAATGTGGTTATATGTTCCTTACACTGGTCATAAAGGTTACATTTTGTTTAAAGGGAGGGTGTCTAACCTGTTTGAATCTGAGGAATGCCTGACTGTATAAATGTTTGTGTGGCTCCACCGCCTTTGGCTACGGAGTCTGAGTGGGCTGCACCCTGAGTCTCGCGGAGCATCATATGGCATAACGGTCATCTACTCCATGGAGTAGCCTGGTCCAGGGTTTATACGGATAGACCTTAGCTAAGACGCTCCTAAGTTCCCGCGGGGGACGCGAGCAGGACAGCATCTGAAAGGTCCCCCTCCCCTTGTCTGCAACATCGTACATATTGGGAGGGAATATAAGAGATAGGTATTAAGAGCTAAAACCAGATTCAATGAGTCTGCTAGTAAATTTCCTCCTGACATATTGGATGATAATTATGTAAATAAGCCTTCTTTTAGTAATCCCAGGTTGCTGGGACATCCCTAGCAAAGGGGACTCTGACTTTATTTCTCTCTGCTTATCCTAATAGATGTGGGAGCTTCTCCCTTACTCACTTCCTGTGTTGATGGCTATAACTGGAGCCAACTGGGGTTGGTCTGACTCGAGACAGAGACTATAGGGAATATTCCCAAGCAGCTGCTGAAATTCTTTGTTTCGGGGAGGTTTCCCTTTGTTCTCTGGCCCGAGTTAGACTGCCTAACCCCTCCCCCATGGCTAATGAAAAAGCATGGCATCTGCTCCTCTGTTGGGGCTTAGGAGCTCCAAAACTGGGAATCCTTTCTCTGCCTCCTGGCAGCACTTTGTTTCTTCTGTTTCCCTCTTCTCCTATTTCTGTACCAACGTGTGTGCAGCCTGCATGACTGGCCTCTAGATCATGCACCACAGCTCCTTCTCTCTTCACTGTCAAGGAGCAAGAAGAGCACCCCCTGGACCTAACACCCCATCACTCCAGATCTTCCCAAACATGTCTCAGGTAAACATTCAAAGTGGAGTGGGTCCAGATGGAACGTAAATCAATGTTGGAACTAAGTTAAGTTTGTTGATTTAATTAAAATAAGACCTGTCTTTTAAGTTATCAGCAGTAAATGTGGAACTTCGAAGTTTACTGAAGGTCAAATAAACTCATGTTATTTATCAAAATTTGTTAGCAAAGAAATAACTAAACTGATGGTTAATTGTCTGTCTCAAAGTTCTAATGGGTAATTGCTGAAGTAGCTTTCAAAGTCTTTGATAATCTGAAAGCTTTAAAGTTTTGCTTGGATGACAAATGGAATTGAATTATGAACATCTAGGTCTTAACCAAACAGGATAAAATGCTAAGTCGTTAATTACTGGTTGTTGGTTTGTGCTTTTGACTTCTTACTGCAAAGAAATTAAGAATATTTAAATTTGTTGGTAAACTTGTTTGCCACTTAACTGATTCATAAATTTGCCACCTGAAGAATTCTGTTGTAACAGTTCACAATTGGTTAATACTTAGTCTTCACTAGAGATTAAGGTGTTTCTAAGAATACAAAGTTCTGCTTAGTATAACTGAGACTAATGGAAATAAGGAAAACTCTGTATGTAAGAAAATAGGAAATATGTAAGAAAAATTTAAGAAATGGGAATACATTTTGTTAAAGGTAATTTTATCCTAAATGAGATGATTGTTTAAAAGAAAATGACTTGGGACAAAACCTGAATGCAAAGAAAAGTTGTAGATGGTCAGGACGGACTAAGATAGACTAAATGAATGGGTTTTAAAGATACATTACATTAGTACAAGACTGAAATTCTCTGTTCAAAGGATAAAATTTTCTTAAATTAATTGATCTCCTGTTATGAGAGTGTAAATTATTTTCTCTTTGCCTGCCCAGAAAAACCAGTTTCTATGCTTTGTTTTATCAGGTATTTAACATCCCTATTATATTTAGGCATGTGCTTCAAAACTTTCTAAGATCTTAGCAAACGTTGACAAGATTTAAATTGTAAATCTCTTTGACTCAGGCTTTTCCCTGATATATGAAGTTGCTCATGAAATACTACTGAACCGATGATAAACCTTGGATTACATTTGGGAAAATACTATAACTATTCTAGAGATTCTACGCACTTCCTAAAGTTCTAATGTTTTGAGAGATCATCGCTTGATACTGTAATTATGGAAATGTTATGTATCACAAAAATAACCTGATTTCCTTGCAGCTAAATTGCAAACTCCCATGTCTCTTTAGCTTTAACCATATCCATTCTGAGTTTTTGTCATTTATCATTGTTTTAATTCTCTTGTAAAATGAGTTTTATTTTCAAGGAGATTCCTATAAAGGACTTTCAGGACAAATACAGATATTTGATATACTTAAAAATCCTAAAACTAAAATGGGTAAAAATTTCCAAAACTGACTAAAGCCGCATTCACCAGATTTGGTAACATGGGACTAAAAAAAAAAAAAATTATAATGTTATATCTCTTAATGTTTTGTCTTACTTTAAACATTGCTGGTTCTCTCTGATGTTTGCTCTTCCAGACTAGGGATACTTCCTCCTAGTTATCTGTAACTATATTATAGAGATGTAAAAGTGCTCATTTATAAAAGAGCTCAAAGCATTCAAGCTTTTCTCTCTATCTGAACCCTCTGAAACCAAAAGGTCTCAGTAAGTAAGCATTCTTCCATGACAATCGGTCATTTGCATAAGTCCAATAGGAATCTGTTCTCCTTGTAACAGGAAAGAATTGGAAACACGGGTTATTTTACCAAGGCTTTGACTGGAATGTCATATTTAAAAAGACTTGGATATGACCAGACAGTTTAAAAAAACTAAGGTTGACTTTATAAAACCTGGAGCCATAAAGCCCCTTGGGACTGTTGGCCTGATACCTTGCTTACAGAGTTCCCAGCAACCTCACCAGGTGAGTAAAGAATGTCACTCCTTGGTAGGTGCGATCTCAGAAGAGGAATTCGCCCACGGAGGAATTCGCCCAAATCGACAGGTATTGCAGGCATGCCTGATGGCAAGTATAGGGCTTGGTTTCTGGCCCGGAGAGGCTACTAAAAGTTCAACCTAGAGATTCCTTATTAAAAGGTCCAGCAAAGCAGATGCTAAAAGATCTATTGATCACACTCATTGTTCTTGCTGAGCTTATGTAAATAATAGGCCAAGTTTGTTAAAACTAAACTTGTTTCACAAGTGAATTAGTCCTGATTTGGCTATCTCTGTAAATGAGGGTTATTTTAGAGAGAAAAATTCTGTTTTAATAACACACCTTTATGGATGTTAAATTCTAGATTTGATTGTCTTTAAATGTTTGTTTACCTAAGCTAAACAATTTGAGGTAAACTTCAGAGAAGTTGTACAATAGCTTCTTTAGTCAATCTTATTATTTTATGGGGATATTAGCAGACCCCATGGCACATGATTAAACGACTGGAATAATAAAATTGCCTAAAAGCCAGCATACCGCACTCTTCTCCCACTTGACAATGATCCTCTGTAATCAGGATATTGTTAAGGTTGGACCACTCAAAGTTCTTCTTATTGGTTTCATCCCTTAGTCTTATTTATTTAGAGGCCACCTCCGTTGAGGTGCAATTGCAAACAGATGCTTTAGCAAAACCTAAAACAGCCCTCATAAAAGAGCCTCAAAGCTCACTATGGGACAGTCCCTAACTGTAATAATGTCACATCAGGTCCAGATTTGTCTTAGTAGCCAAAGGCCACCAATGGATGATGGAGGCCGACTTATTAAATACTGGGCTACACTAACAGAGATGCCAGAAATAAAACTTATAATTTGTCAAACTTTAAACCTAGTTACCTGTATGCCTGAACCTGACCACTGTACTTCTTTCTCTATAGAGCAAAAATGTTCAGAGATTATTAATCTAGCTTATTCTATATGGCCAGGTTTAAGATGCCCCTGTTAAAATTACAAATGACAGTTGGTTTTCTGATGAAAACAGTTTTCATAGAAAGAAGAAGAAAAGTTAGATGTGCCATAGTGCTCACTAGCACTTTGCAATTGCCAAAGCCTAAGAATTAACATTTATACTGACTCCAAATATGCCTTCCTGGTACCACATGCCCATAGAGCTATTTGGAAGGAAAGGGGATTTTCCTGGAATCATGGGCGCATTACTAAAACCATTACAACTCCTGCTAATCTCACTAACTTAAAACAAAGATGAACACGATCTGTTTTTAAATGGTATTTTTGTTCCATCTGCGGGACTAGGGGATGTCATGTGGCATGTAGAAGTCCTTAATAAATATACTACAAAGACACTCAATAATTGACTAAATAGCATCTCCCAGCTTAATACCGAAGTGTCACAGATACGCAAGGCAGTCCTAAAAAATAGGATGGCCTTAGATGTCCTGACAGCAGCCCAGGGTAGCACATGTGCAATTATCAAGACAGAATATTGTGTGTACATCCCAGACTATCACAAAAATGTCACAGGACTAATAAAAGATATGAATACCCAAATTAAGGCCTACAAGATCCTTCTCTCTCTCTCAGTAAATGGTTAAGTTCCTGGTTTAAAGGAGGACTATGGCCGAATCTCCTTTTCGGGCTTCTCATTCCTATCGCCTTATTAACCTTAATATGTTGCTTTGTTCCATGTTTCTCTACTTGGTGCCAAGACTCCATTGCTACAATGACTACACCACGACAGATGATCCTTGTCGCGCTCAAGGACACCTCTTCACTGTCAGCGCTGGATTCAACTGCCTCCACCTTTCGAAACTCCCTTATACATTCCTACCCTGATCAATATTAACCCCAGTAGGTAGGGACAGCTCTACACCCCTATTCAGCACGAAGAAGTTATAGAAGATGAGACCTTCCACCTTCAACCACCTTAAAAATTTAAGGGTCTTTAAAAGCTGGCGCCTTGCATCCCCCCTTCACCCGCTCCCCTCCATATGTGTAGCATTCCTCAGGCACCCCTAACTGCCATAAAATGATAAATAGTTGACTTGCTAAAATCACAATCCTGCAGGACAGGAGCCTCCCTTGGTTTACAAATGTCCTTGAGATTACAACAAAGAAGTTACCTTATCAATAGCCCAATTTTCAATCGGCCCTTGTATCTTAAATAAACTCGTATAGTTTGTAAAAGGTTGCTTGACAGTAATCCAGACAATGGTACTGACACAGCAATATCAACTAATTAAACAGACAGGATCTCAAACTGACTTACTTCATGAACAAAGCGAATGGATATAGGATTCTATCCATGATAAAGAAAAAGGGGGGAATGAAAGACCCCCTTCCTCCTTGGTAAAGGCTTGTTTTAGCAACCTGATGTCCCCAAAGCACCCCCTATCCCCTTGCTGAAGGCTTGATTATTCCCATAGCCGGATGGCAACACATACCAGGATGTCTATTGTCTGTGATCACCCGGTCTGTCAAAAGAAAAGACAAATGAGGAATAGAGTGTACCTGGGACATTCCAGAGTGCTGAGCCAAGGCCCACCAGAACAAACCGTTGTGTCCTTGCCTTAAACCCAGTGCCTGACAATGCTTGATTTAAGTTAACCAATCAGATCCCTGTAACCAAGCATCTGCTTCTGTAAGCTCGCTTCCCGCCACCCCAACCCTTGCCCTATATAATCTGCTCCCCAATCTATCCCGGTGTGCTCAGCCCACAAAGGCTGATGCGTCCGCAGGCGCCTGTGTAACCAATAAACCTCTTGCAACTTGCATCCAGTGGAGGCTTGGTGTCTGCTTCTTGGGTGCGGATCGAGGGTCTTTCAGTGGCTCAGTGGGTTAAAGCCTCTGCCTTCAGTTCAGGTCATGATCTCAGGATCCTGGGATCGAGCTCCACATCGGGACATAATGTAACGACAGATAGTTTATATGGTAGCCCTTTGGGTAATCTGGTGGATGAATGTTTTTAAATTAGTTTTTCATGGACATGGGGAGGTAGAGAGGAGAAGCGAGGTGGGGGATATTGAAAGGGGAGCTGAACCATGAGAGACTATGGACTCTGAAAAACAATCTGAGGGTTTTGAAGGGGCGGGGGGTTGGGAGGTTCGGGTAACAGGTGGTGGGTATTATAGCGGGCACTTGCTTGCATGGAGCACTGGGTGTGTTGCAAAAAGAATGAATATTGTTATGCTGAAAATAAATAAAAAATAAATTTAAAAAATATTAGTTTTTCGTAAACTACAAAAAAAAAGAAAAGCGCTCCCATTAATAGCGTACACTTTAGGGTTCACAAAGCACGTGCCAACAATAAAAATAATGATGGGTTACCGTTACAATTCATAGAAAAGGAGGTACAGGGAAATTGAATGAAAGGGAATAACAAAGTAGCTTCATAAGTCAATCTTCCTTGTAAAAAAATTAACCTGAAAGTGCATTTCTGCCACCTCTCTCCTGTGTGATATGATAAATAACAACCACGATACAAGAATTATAGTTCGGGGTTTGAAAAGCATATTAGCTTTACACCAACACTTGAGCTTTTATTGATTTATTTATTTATTGCTAACAAGATAGCTCGATTTGATATGCGGTTCCTGACAACCAACCTCAGAAAGAATTCCATCTTCATGAGAAGTCAGAAAGAACCACAAACCAAACCTCAAAATAGATTCAAAGAGAAAATACTCTTTAAAAAATTTCCCTTCCTGGGGCACTGGAGTGGCTCACTGAGTTAAAGCCTCTGCGTTTGGCTCAGGTCGTGATCCTAGGGTCCTGGGATTGAGCCCCATGTCTGGCTCTCTGCTCAGTGGGGAGCCTGCTTTCACCTCTCTCTCTCTCTGCCTGCTCTCTGCCTACTTGTGATCTGTCAAATAAATAAATAAATAAAATCTTCAAAAAAAATGTCCCTTCCTATCAGAAGCAGACCAAACCACTAACAAATTCCCCAGAAAGCTTCATCTAAAAGGTTGTACTTTCTTCAGACACCCAGCAGGACCTTCTTCTCTGGGCCTGGTATTTCTTCAATTGCCTATTCCAGAGAATAAGACACTAAACTACTGAGGGCCATGGGCCTCAGAACCACGAAAGAGATGATGAGGGGCAAAAGCATGCCTCTGGTCACCAAGAGGGTATGGAAACGTTTGCTGCTTTTTGGCATTTTTCAAAGCTGAGTTTTTAGCTGGAGGCCGCTCCTTTATGATAAATTGCTGATACCGTATAGTAAAAGCTATTATATGATCTTTTACAAACCATTTCCTATCTTTGCATTCTCATGTGCCAAGACAGACACGGATTATTTAAAACCCTGAAGAGAGTGCTCTTGCATTTAAATTGCCTGTAACCTTCGTGTAATAGATTAATGATTGATGATAGATTTAGTTAAAATATAACTATTTTACATATTTACTCTCAGTAAACGATTTCAACCTATGCTCACTTAAGTAACTTAGTGCATAATCCCTTTTCCATTAAACCATAGTGCAAGGACCAATGCCGCGTTTCCCAGAGAACCCCAAGCTATTTCTCTAGAATGGCTTAATGCGTATATATCAGGCATCCTGTTTTCATTCCCTTTGTGGAGCACCTACCCTGGAAGTCATATAATAACCAATGACCAAAAAAACAAACAAAAAACCCAAACATCCAGGTCGAAGTGCCATCCCTGCCTGGAGACAAGGAGACTGCTCAGACAGATCCTGGGCAGGCATCTCAGCCCAGGCCTGTGCTGGGGAAGCTGGTTCCTGGCTTTGGGCACAATCAGGAAGCCAGCAAACTGACCCAAGAGTGCAGCCGGCCTTTAGGACTGATGATCTTTAAGCAGCCAGGCCGCGCGCGGACACCCGCTCAGGGAGCCAGGCTAGGAGGCTGCCCAGCGCCAGCGCTGGCAATGCTTGCAGCCCGCTGGGGCTTCACCCCGCACACCAGCCCCGGCCGGGGCCTCAGGAGGGAGGGGGCGAGGGCGGCGCAGAGAAGGGGCTTTGAAAATTTCCAAAGCGGGAAGTGAGCTCCCAGAGGACTCAGGAGGGAGGGGGGCGGGCGGGGCGGGGGCGGCCCGGAGAAAGGGCTTTGCTAATAACCGAGGCAGGAAGTGAGCTTGCGGAGTATGGGGCCGCGGAGAGTCTGGGAGGAGGTGGAGGGGCTGGCGGAGGAGGGGCGCGCAGCGCCACGGTGATGAGCTGCGGCCCAGTCGGGACTGCAGGACCCACCGGACTCGCCACCCGTGCGCTCCCGCACTCCTGGAGCAGAAAACGCGGGCCAGGAGCGTGGGGCGGGGGGTGTCGGGGTACAGCCTCCCGTGAACCCCAGGGCACCAGGACCACCCTGGATGCCGCGCCACACCCACTCCGCATGGGGTCGGGCCAGGGACAGCGCCACACGAGGTAACACCACCCCCCCCCCCCCCCCCCCCCGACACCACCCCCCCCCGCCAGCGGGCCGGCTAGCCCCCATCATTAGGCACCACCACGCACATGTCAGAGCCTCCTGCCATTCCCAGGGCACCCAGAACCCAGAGAGTGAGGCCTTGGGTGCTTTCTAGTGACAGATTCAAGGCAATTCTTCGACTTTGGGACTTCAGAGTTAACATAGTTTTAACTATGTTAAACATAGTTATTTTTGTGTGGGGGCCATAGCTTTTCTTTTGATCTATGGTTGTTTTCATTCCCGGTTCTGAAGAAGCCCCTAAATCCTAACCCTGTTGAGGACTCTGAAAGCTCTCAGAGCAGCAGTGCTGAGGGACAGTGTGGACACATGGTTTGGTTTCTCCTCTGGCCTGATTCTGTGGCAGCCCCGCTCTGTCCTCCTCAGACTTCAGAGCAATATCTGAACAAGTGGAGAAGGGACCAGGGGGTCAGGAAGGTGGCCACCGAAGAGTGACTTCTCTGGAGGGTGGCTGAGCTAGCAAGTGAGCATCTTAGTCCAGCTCTGCCTGCAGTCGGGATGGAGCTGAACAGGGGCCAGGGAAGGGGAGGAGGAGCAGAGAGCTGGGACAAAGGGACCAAAGAGGAGATTCAGATGAAGGGAAGTAATGGGGAGGAAAGAGAAGAAACTCTAGAAGACAGGCATGTAGAAAGGAAAAAGGATGAAGTGGGCATTGGGAAAGGGCACCACCAGGGAAGGAGAGAGGGGAAGGGAAGAGGGAGGAAGACAGGAAAGGGGAAAGGGAGAAGGGAGGAGTCAGCATGCCAGGGCTCCCCCTGTATCTGAAGAAGAGGTGGCTGGTCCAGCTTGTCAAACAGGGTGCTCACTCTTTGGTCCCAGTTTCTGCTCCCAGTGCTACTGGGCTTTGCAAGGAAGGCAGGCTGTCCCCTGGGACCTACTGGAGCCCACTGGAGCCCACAGGAGGGTGGGAGAGGTAAGATGCCACTAGGTCCTGTCCTGAGCTGCTCCCAGCCACCAGCGTCACCACATGGTGCAAGAGGGACCCCAGAACAAAGGAAGGACACAGGCCCTCATGACTACCAGTGGCCCTGGGCACTTAGCTCATCGCAGTGAACCACACCGCCTCCTCAACCCAGGCTTTCAAAGCCTCCTTCTTCGTTCCTGGCTTTCATGTCTGTAGGAACATGAGCCAGATCTAACTCATCTCCGACAGACAATTCTGACTCACCCCGTGTCAGATTTTTATTAGTGGCTGTGATAGAGTAAGATAGCAATGCTCCAACAAACGGACTGTTTCCTCCCACTTGACCTCAACAGTCTTATACATTTTCTTAGCGAAAACATCTTGTCTCCTTCCATTAAGCTCATAACGTGGTCTAATAGTATACATGTGCCTTCGTTAGATGCGAAGCGATACAGAGGTACTTTTTTTTTTTTTTTAATTTTACAAGGTAAAGTCAGTGAACACATCCAACTTGACGAATACGTCTCTAAAATGTCAATCCAGGCAAAGCTTTTTCTGCCTACAGTTTGGAGCCTACATGGTGACATTTTTAAAATGCTTTCAGTCCCTCAGTGAGGCTCTTAGAAGCTAGCCAGGGCTTACTAAGTGCCAGGCACTGTGTCAGGTGTTGGAGCTAAAGGGAAGGAGAGCTTGGAGGCTGGCTGGGGAGGGACATCCATGACACAACCACAGCTAGAAACGGAGGCCAGTGCTAGAAAAGAGAGAGCAGGCTGCATGGGGAGTGTGTACCATGGGGCTTGTGAGCTCACGAAGAAGTGGGAGTAACTGGAGTGGGGAGATGGGGGAGAGGAAGAGGGTCTTCCCATCAATGGGAATCACCTGTGCTTGGAGGCAGGCGCCAGGAGGGGTCTCCACAGGAAGAGGGAGGCAGTGTGGTTGAAGGGCAGAGAGATGGGGCAGAACAGGCATCAGTCAGTTGGAGGGGTATGAAGAGACTGATGGGAGGATTATGGGTGCCTTTGCAGGACTGAGAATTTGTTAGAAGATCAGTGCAGATTTCTATGGAGACAAATGCCAGGAACTGATAGGTCTTTGAAAGGTCACTCTGGCTGCCTTTTGGCAAAGGGGTTGGTAAAAGGCACTTGCAGGTGTGAACACACCAGGTGGGAGGTGAGTGCAGGAAACCAGGTGAGGGAGCATGGGAACATGGTCCTGGGGTATATAAGGGAGAATAACCTTTAAGGAGTTCCACAAATTGGCACCAGCTGTGGCTTCATTACAGAGGTGGAAGGGGGTGGTGGGTGTGTCCTGGAGGTTACAGAAATTACATGAGAAAGGGAAGTCTTTTTAGATCTTTTTTTCAACTAGAGGAACTCTCACCTTATTGGTAGAATTCCAGAGTGGGAACCGATGGACATGAGGACATCTTTGAAATGTCTGAATATGTTCTTCCACATCTTTGCGAGTGACGAGGAGACCTTGACCTTAGGAGGCCTCGGCCCTCTTTGTAGCCAAAAAGATTTCACCTACAGATTTGGGTTCTCCCTTTTAAAGTCAAGGAGACAGTCCTTCCAAAGGACACCTCCTATCATTTTACCCTCTCATCATACCTCACGTGCTGGGATCTCCAAGACCCTCTGTTCCAGGTTGTGAGTATCCACTTGGGCCGGGCTGGTCTTGCCAAGAACACCACCACAGGAAATCTAGAGCCTGTAGTGCTATTAATCACATCATCTAAGACTGTATTTGCTGCCCTCATGGCCTCTTCCCACCATGACTCACTGAAGCTTTTTACACATTGTATCCATTAAGCTATAGTTCCCAAAGCTCATCTTCTCTAGTGCCATTAATTTTTAGGAGACCAGGCAAACCTTAAACTTGTCCCCCTTAATTGGATCCCTGTGCCCCCACAATCTCTTTGGATGCCTTTCACCATGATCCTTGAATGAGATCTGAGACCACTGCTGGTACCTAACACTTCTTGGCACCTTGTCTGTTAGGTTCTTGGAAGAGGAGGTGGCTATGGAGGTGAGTGGGGATGGGAGTGGGAGGATTTCCCCCTTCACTTCCCTTTTTGTTTTTTCAAATAATGGGTTTTGAGGGGGAGGGAAAGGTTAACCAGACCATTTATTTTCCATCTCCCATGGATAAAATGTTTACCACTCCCCACTGGAAGAGTTTAGATCTTTCGTTTGAATCTCCAGGAAAATCTCCCAAACCCAGACCACCACCATGTGGATTCAGCCATCTTCTGATTCACCTCCAGATTGTCTCCTCCTAACTGCTCAAGCCACAGGTGAAGGGCGAAATGTTCAATGCCCAAGCAATTAAGTGGGGAACACGTTTATCTAAGCAATTGCATGCAGCTCTGTATCTGCATACAGGGGGTCTCTCCCAAGCCTTTCCAACCTCAGCAAAACAAGACAAAGCCCCAGCGACCTGGGGTATATATCATTCATTCATTCCTGTGTTCAACACTCATGGCGCATCCCGACCAAGACAGTGGGAGAGCAAGGACTGGAGAAATCCTGGAAGCTGAAGTCTGAGGAGGATTTCAAATTCAAGTCAGAGATGAAAGAAACATCTGGACTCGGTCCTCAGGTATATGTAGTATTCTGAACTGAGGCTAGAACCAGAGACCATTCTAATGAAAGGCCTCTACAGGTGGGCTCTCACAGGTGGGCTCCGACTCAGTTTCTGTATATTCATTCATGAAATAGCTCTTCGGGTCAACATGCAGAAGAAAACCATTTAATAAAACTGACAATGAGGAGAGGGAAGGGAAGCCAGAAGGCATGTGATTGGGGATAGAGGAAGAACCAGGGAAGAAAACCAAGAATCCCTCCCTGCCCTCCTTGCTGCCAGGGAGGTCTGAGGGACTAGTTTCCACCTGGGACCCCAAGTCCAGAACAAAAGCAGCGGGGCCACGGTGGGGGAGGGAAGGTGGTCCTCAGCACATGCGCATGGGGATGCCGAACGATGGGGGCTAGCTTGCCCGCTGGCGGGGGGCACCTCGCAAGGCGCTGTCCCCAGCCCTACCCCATGCGGACCAGGGTTTGGCGCAGCGTCCGGGGTGGTCCCGGTGCCCTGGGGGTCACGGGAGACTGGGCCTCAACAACCGCCCTCCCCGCCCCCAGGTCGCGTCCTGCGCTTTCTGCTCCAGGTAGGGCGCAGCGCAGTGTCACTTTACCTGTGCGCAGAGGGTTGTCCAGAGAAGCATTGGGGCGGGGAGGGGCAGCAGGCAGCAGGAGCGGGACAGTGCGGCCTCACGGGGGAGGGCCCGGGGGGGGGCGAGTCTGGTGGGTCCTGCAGTCCCAACTGGGCCGCAGCTCGGCACTGCAGCGCTGCTCGCCCCTCCTCCGCCAGCCCTTCCACCTCCTCCCAGACTTTCAGCCACATCCTCCGTGAGCTCACTTCCCGCTTTGGCAATTAGCAAAGCCCCTTCTCTGCGCCGCTCCCGCCCCCCTCCCTCCTGAGGCCTGGCCAGGGCTGAGGCTCAGGGCTAAGCCCCAGGGGGCTACAAGGGTTGCCAGCGCCAGCGCTGGGCCGCCTCCTAGCCTGGCTCCCTGAGCGGAAAGATCATCAGTCCTGTTAACCCTGGCTGCACTCTATGGTCAGTTTGCTGGCTTCCTGATTGCGCCAAAAGCCAGGAACCAGCTTCCCCAGCACAGGCCTGGGCTGAGACGCCTGCCCAGGATCTGTTTGAGCAGTCTCCTAGTCTCCAGGCAGGGATGGCACTTCGACCTGGATGTTTGGGTTTTTTGATTGTTTTTTGGTCATTGGTTATTACATGACCTCCAGGGTAGGTGCTCCACAAAGGGAGTGACAACAGGACTCCTGATATATACGCATATGGCCATTCTAGAAAAATAGCTTGGGGTTCTCTGGGAAACGCGGCATTGGTCCTTGCACTATGGTTTAATAGAAAAGGGATTCTGAACCAAGTTACTTAAATGAGCATAGGTTGAAATCCTTTACTGAGACTAAATATTTTTAATAGTTATATTTTAATTAAATCTATCATCAATCAAAAATCTATTACACGAAGGTTACAGGCAGTTTAAATGCAATACCACTGTCTTCAGGGTTTTAAATAATCCGTGTCTGTCTTGGCACATGAGAATGCAAAGATAGGAAATGGTTTGTAAAAGATCACATAATAGCTTTTACTATAATAGCTTTTTTTTGAAGATTTTATTTATTTATTTATTTGACAGACAGATCACAAGTAGGCAGAGAGCAGGCAGAGAGAGAGAGAGAGAGGGGTGAAAGCAGGCTCCCCACTGAGCAGAGAGCTAGACATGGGGCTCAATCCCAGGACCCTAGGATCATGACCTGAGCCAAACGCAGAGGCTTTAACTCTCTGAGCCACTCCAGTGCCCCAGGAAGGGAAATTTTTTAAAGAGTATTTTCTCTTTGAATCTATTTTGAGGTTTGGTTTGTGGTTCTTTCTGACTTCTCATGAAGATGGAATTCTTTCTGAGGTTGGTTGTCAGGAACCGCATATCAAATCGAGCTATCTTGTTAGCAATAAATAAATAAATCAATAAAAGCTCAAGTGTTGGCATAAAGCTATTATGCTTTTCAAAACCCCGAACTATAATTCATGTATCGTGGTCGTTTTTTATCATATCACACAGGAGAGAGGTGGCAGAAACGCACTTTCAGGTTAATTTTTTTACAAGGAAGATTGACTTATGTACCTACTTTGTTATTCCCTTTCATTCAATTTCCCTGTACCTCCTTTTCTATGAATTGTAACGGTAACCCATCATTATTTTTATTGTTGGCACGTGCTTTGTGAACCATAAAGTGTACACTTTAAATTGGAGCGCTTTTCTTTTTTTTTGAGTTTACGAAAAACTAATATTTTTTAATTTATTTTTTATTTATTTTCAGCATAACAGTATTCATTCTTTTTGCACCACACCCAGTGCTCCATGCAAGCAGTGCCCTCTATAATACCCACCACCTGGTACCCCAACCTCCCAACCCCCCACCCCTTCAAAACCCTCAGATTGTTTTTCAGAGTCCATAGTCTCTCATGGTTCAGCTCCCCTTCCAATTTCGCCCACCTCCCTTCTCGTCTCTAACTCCCCATGTCCATGAAAAACTAATTTAAAAACATTCATCCATCAGAGTACCCAAAGGACTCCCATGTAAACTTTCTTGTTACATTATGTCCCAATGTGGAGCTCGATCCCAGGATCCTGAGATCATGACCTGAACTGAAGGCAGAGGCTTTAACCCACTGAGCCACCAGCCCCAATGTATTCTCTTCAGTACCAGAATTTGTAATCAATTGACAGATGAAAAAGGAGGCAGTCAAGTGAAAAATAATAGGTCTTAGACCTGCAAGAAATTCGAATAAGATGAATTCAGCTACTCAGGCACTGTTTCACATTTTCAGATCTCTGCAGAAAAGGGGTTAACCTTTTTACAGCATGTAAAAGAGAAGACTATAACACATAATATGTGTAAGCATGTAAATATCAAAATATATCCCATTAGTTGCTAAGACACAAGGGCCTATTTTTTCTCTCAAATCCATGAATATGTAGGAGCACTAAGTGAGAAGTGAATGTATACATTTCACTTCGAAGTCTTTTAGAAATCTAAAATATGACTTTCTATGGTTTGTGTCTCCATATTCCTTTATTGCCAGTTTGAACAAATCCACATGCTTTGATTCAAAGGTAATAAATTCCTCTTATTTGGAAAAATGATGTTTATTTTTGTTCTCTCACCCTTAGCAGGTGGTTTCATTTTAGCACACTTCAGAGTTATAATTTCATGCTTATTAAAAACATTTATTATGATCTACATGGATGAATGAAACTTTTATTTTATTAAATTATTTGACAAAAAATCTGTTATTTTTAAAAATGTATTTCCTTTGAAGGGTTATTTTAGAGCGTTCAGAGGATCTAGGAGTGTGGTATTATGCAGTTTTTAAGTAGGTCTGAAATGGTTATTTATATGATTGTTTCTTTAAAGCTTATGTATATTGTCCATTATATGCTATAAAATATTTTGAAAGTAAATTTAAGGTATGTTTTACATTGTTTATTTTTTGGAAAAAATTATTGAAATGACTTCTGAAATTCAGTATACTCTCAACATTAATTTATTCTGAAATTTACCAATTGTCTATTGAACCTATTATATGGCAGATATTACTTAAGACTACACTGGTAAATGAAATACTTGGCTTTGTAGAACTTTTATTTTAATGTGTGAGACAATTAAAAGCTATAAAGCTTAATAAAAATTGCATAGTGCATTCAAAAATGATGAGTACAATGGGGAAAAAGAAAAATTCGATCAGGGTGAGAAAAATCAAGGTTGCTAGGCAGGGGATGGGGAGTTAAAATTTTTAATAGGGAGATCAGGGTAGTTACAATGAAGCTGACAATTGAACAAAGGTATGGAAAGGTCATGAATTTGCCCAGAACTATCAGCAATAAGGTCACTCCAGACAAAGGAATTGGCTATCTTGAAGGCCATAAGGTTGGATCATGCCTGGCATATCTGAGGAATAGCAAGGAGGCCACTGTGAGTGACTGAAAAGTAGCAGGGAAAGAGGTCACAGAGGTTAAATGAGTGGCTAGATCATGTAAAAGCTTCAAAGTCCTTGTAAAACTCTGGCTTTTATATTTGGAAACTTACTGTGTGATAGAATTTCTGCTAATAACTGAGAGTTCAAATGTCCATAAAATTTCAAGGATTCTTATTCTAGTAAGACAGAATAAAGAAAAAGAGTTCATATTTTCACATGGTGTAACAAATGCTCGGAGATCCAAGTGTAGGAAGCTATGGGAGCACAGAAGAAGGCACTAAAATCTCACCAATATATTTGATGACTGGGACTATATATAAATTTGTATTTTCTAGATTTTTTATAGTCATGGAATCACACAGTATATACTATTCATTGCCTGGCTTTTCTTTTCTCAGCATCATTACTTTGAGAATCTCCAATTGTAAATAGTTAATTTTGATGTTGAATAGTAATCTCTTTAATGAATAGATCATAATTTGTCTTTGCTCTACTGATGGACATTGATGAACATTTCCACTGTTTTCAATTCTAAAAAATAAAGCTGCTATGAAATTCATATACAAGTCCTTGTAGGAACATAGGGTTTGTTTCTCTTGGTGAAATGCCTAGAAGTAAAATGACTATTTGTGTAACTGCAACATATTTTGCATTTAAAAAAATTTTCAAACTATTTTCCAAAATGGTGGTATCATGATATATGCCAACAACAGTTTAGATTTTTTGTTGCTTCTCAATGTAGCTCAGACCAAGTACAATTAGCCTTTATAATTTTAGCCATTCTAATAGATATGTAAACATGTCTCATTATGATTTTAATTTGTATTTCTTTAATGTCTAAATGTTGAGAAATTTGTCATGTGTTTATAAGCCATCCATATACTTTTGGTGAAATATCTCTTTTATTATTTCCTTCACATGTAAAATTGGATACTCTCTTTGGTTTTACTAATAACCAAAGGTTATTAGTAAGGTTATTAGTAAGGTTTTTATTTTTATTCATTTTTTAATAATCATAGTAGATGTCCATTATCAGATATATAATTTGCAAATCCCTTCTCCATCTTTACAGTTTCACAATGGAGTTTTGATAGCTGTGTCTTTCAAGAAATATGCTACTTCTTTCCTGGTACATGGAGGTATGACTAGAACATTATCAATGTTGACCTTTGCATAGAAAATCATGGCTTAAGATATATGTAGTCTGCAGTTGTTGGGAGTGTTCACCATCCTTGCCTCTAACTCATCTCTCACTGCCCACACATACAGATATAAGGGAATATTGATTGACAAAATATTAATTGCCAAATAACACTAGTTGGAGAATAAGAAATATGCAGGCACCTGATTATATAATATTACTTAAATAAAATATGTTTTTATAAGTGCTATTGGAAGTAAATTCCTCAATACTTTAATCACACAGAATGATGGAATCCCAGATTTTTTTCTTGTATTTACTAAAAAAATGATCATGCCTCAAGTATATTAAAATGGAATAGGGAAAATTAAAAATTGTTTTAAGTTGATTTGCGTGCGTTGTGCGTATGTGAGAGAGAAAGTGAGAGAGAAAGAGAAAGAGAGAAAAAGAGAAAGGGAAAGACAGAGTGGTGGCTGCAGTGAATTGATGAGTTGCAGGATAGATTTTAAAGTTTTGTCTTTTGCTTTCTACATTTCCTTTTCCTCAGGTTCAAGAGAACAATCAGTAATATCTCAGATGCCTGCTTGTAACATCAGCAGAAAGAGTTAGAGGTTCCCAGAAAATTAAAGATGAGATATAGTTTTCCTGACATAAGAAAAGTCATTTTTTGTCCCCAGCTATTTTCAATGATCTATACCCCACCTGTGTACTTGCCCAAGCATACTTCTTCCAAAACTTCCTGGGAGGTTCTTACAAAGAAATGCAAAAACCTCACTAGTTAAGGATTTTGAGGGAACAAGGCAATGGGAAAACTAACAGTCACCACCAGACCAGGAAATAGCCTAAGCTATTGAGACAATAAATCAGTGGTAAAACTCCTAGTGCTATTTCAAAAGTAATCAAGGCCTTGCATTCCTTGTTCCAGAAAATGAGCCCAAGACCCCATCTAGTTTATATCTGCTCTTGAAGCCTGCAGAGTCCCTTTCCCTTGTCCAACAGTTACCTCTGCTTTATTCTAACGTTGAAGTTTCTGCCCTCGGTGGAGTACAAGCTTCATTCAGGTGAACATGCATTACATATTGCACAAATACATATGTGGATGTGCATGCATCCACAACCTTATGACCAACCATACACGGGATAATAAAACTCTCCCTTCTGAGTATTCATCTTAAATACTAAATAAAAATCTCTCTCCTGTTCAAACAGTCAAGGCTTTGGAACTTATTCCCTGTGATCTCCTTGTATGTTGTAAACAAACATTCCTTTGTTTGACAACTCCACCTGTTTCTGTGATTCACCAAAGACTGACCTCAGTTAGTTCAGTTACTGTAATGGCTTTCACTACTCTGATTCTACCTCTGCAAGTCTCCAAAATTAACTATTTTTTTCTCCCAATTCCACATGTTCTTGGCTTTAAACTGCAACTCTTAAGAGATGATTTGCTTGTTTAAAAAAAAAATCAAAAAAAGGGAGTGGTAGTCAACATTGTTACTTTGAACTTCCTGCCCTAAGGGGCTCTCCTGTTGTTTCTCTTTGACTTCCTGGAATAAAACGACAGAAATTTGGCAATACATCACTCCCCAATCCAGATTACTGACAGAACAGTTTATACTCTTAGAAAAATAGTAGTTTAAAAGATCACATAATTAAATACGTACGCATGTAGTGTAATATAGTGGTTTACAAGAAATATACTTTGGTCATCTGAATATTTGGTTTTCAACCATGGCTACTGACTCACAGCTCCTAAAACTCTTGGAATTACCTGTGATAAACCAGGGTGAGAGAGGTGTGTTTTGTTATGTTAATGAAGTGACCTTCAGATCTCACTCAAGGCAAGGGCTGTTTGCCTGAAGGACCAACCACTTGGTGAAAGCCTTCATAACTTTTTGCCCAACATGCCTCCCCTTCCTCCCAATTCAGGATTATCTGGGGAGGGAAGAGGAGCTGGAGATTAGATCAGCAAATGACAATGATTTATTCAGTCATGACTCTGTCATGAAGCCTCCACAGAAAACCTGAAAGGACTGGGTTCAGAAAGCTTTTAGTTTGTTAAATGTATGAAAAGGCAGGAAGACTGGCAGTCTTACAGAAGGTAATAGAAGCTCTGTGCCCATTCTCCATACCTTGCCCTGTGCACTTCTTTATCTATCTATTGACTTAAATCTTCTATTATATCTTTAATAAGCTGGCAAACATAAAGTAAGTATTTTTCTGAGTTTTGTGAGTCCCTGTAGCAAATTAAAAGAATGTAAGAAGTAGGCCACTGGGACCTCCAACCTGTAGTTGCTCAGTCACAAGCACAGGTAATAACCTGGGGCCTACAGTGAGACTGGCATCTGAAGTGGGGTTGGACATAGTCTTGGAGGACTGATCCCTTAACTGATGAAATCTTACACTATGTTCAGGTAGATAGTGTCAGAATTTAGTTGAATTCGTGGAGATCCTGCTGTTGTCTGAAAATTATTTGGCATTGTTGGTATGATGTCCTAAAACCGAAAAGATATAGCTACCTCAAAATAAGAATAAGGTTGACAGCTTATATATAATAAGTGAGTATATCAGCAATTTAAAATATACCCAATTAATAATGTAAGGAAATAAGGAAAGATTTTGAAATAAAAACAAGAATAAGAACCTAGTGGTACTAATAGATTAAATATATGTAATCTAGTTGAATTAAGAATACAATGGATAGAATACATAATGGATTCAATAGAGATAAGAAGTCACTTAAGGATATAGTCATCTGGATACCAGCAAAGCATTAAAATTATCAATATAAAAGAGGTGTAAGATGTAGGTGATGTGTGTGGAACAAAAGCTAGAGAAAAAATTAGATTTCCTTACTACTCATAGCCTGTTGACAAGTCCTTGAAGTTCCTCTGGGGACTCAGCTGCTTCCATGTGGACACATCCACTCGGGGCAAAAAGCATTCTTAGTCCACCCCCCCAGATACTGAAAATCTACTTTCACATGTAAAAATTACTTTGGAAATTTCTTTATCTCTACTCCCCACCCCTGTCCTCAAGATATACATTGGCAATCAAGATATACATTGGCAATCATCTCCCAAGAATATACCCACTGATACACATGAGAAGAGTCTCTTCCCTGAGTTTTTACTAAATAGTAATAAATGACCTTTCCCTAACAATAGCTAGCCCCCTCAAGGTCCTGGAAACCTTGTTTATAAAATACCTTGGAGGCTTGTGCTATCCCTACCCTCCTCCCAAATTGAAAATATATAATCAGCCACTCTTCATGACCCTCTCTCTCTACTCCAAATAAATAAATAAATATTTTTTAAATAAAATAAAATAAATGACTTTTTTAAATGAAAGAAGAAAAAGGAAAGAAATATTTGAATATTAATGTACATCTATTTCTCAAGCATAAAATAGTCAAGACACTGGATTAAAACTTACAAACAAGGAAAGAAAGAAAATATTCATAACTATATTTGACTCTATGAATCCCAAACTAGAGCATACATACCAAAGGAAAAAAAAATCAAAAGTGTTAGAGAGAAAAAAATAATTCATTAATAAAGAAACAAGAAACAGACTGACAGAAATTTTTTAAATAACATCAGATATAAAAAAGAATGAAGTAATAGCTTTATTATCTTGAAAAAATAATCACAAATGTAAACATTTAGATCCTTATAAAATGTCATTGGAATAGGAAGGCATAATAAAAAAAAAATATTTTCAGGAATACAGACCACAGATAATTTGCCTTAATTTGTGTAGGCAGCACTTAAATACTAATATTATTTTAACAGTTAAAATGTACTCTATGACCTATGGAGTGGGGGAAAAGAGGATGACCAAGTCATCTTGAAATAATTCAGTTTTATGAAAAAAGTAAAAAGATCGAAAAAAAAGACTTGAAGAAAAGAGAGATAAAACATATGCATAATAAAAATAAATAAATAAATAAACAGCTGGAGTGCCTGGGTGACTTAGTCGGTTCCAGTGTCTGCCTTCAGCTCAGGTCATGATCCCAGGTTCCGGGTATTGAGCCCTGCATCAGGCTCCCTGCTCAGTGGAGAGTCTGCTTCTCCCTCCCATTGAGAAAAAAAAAATTGACTTATTTGAGAGAGATAATCTTTAAATTTTACTTATTTATTTAGGAGAGAGTGAGAAAAGAAAAACATGCACACAGCAGGGGGAATAACAGAGGGAGAGGGAGAAGCACCCCACTGAGCAGGGAACCCCCTGCGGGGATCTATCCCAGGACCCGGGTATTATGACCTGAGCTATAGGTAGACACTTAACTGACTGAGCCACTCAGGTACCCCAATGAATACAATCTTTAAAATAATAATAATAATAATAATAAATAATATTTCAGATAGTATGATTTTTTTAAATGTAAGACTTGGTATAAAAACAGGATGACATACTTGTCTAAGTATAGCAAAAGACTTTGATAAGTTTAGATGCAGTAGTACATAAAAAATTTAACTTCTTTCATTAACTGATAATTTAATTAGATTAAATTAAGAGACATCAAAATTTAGAGAATCTAATAGTCCTGATCTATTAATAAATGTAGCCATCCTGACCCCAAAACAATAGTCTTCAGCAAGTATATAAGCATAAGTTGAACATTTACACAAGCAGGCCATTATTTAGGCCATAAGTATAAGCCAATAAATTCCTAGAGTTAAATATCAGGCTATATTTTCCAAGAATAAGGCAATAAAATTAGAAAACAATGACCAAAATATTAAATTCATATAATTGGAAGTTAACTTCATACCTAAAAAGAAATAATACAGCTAATTCAGAAATTTTTAGAATTACAGTACTTTGGTAATATCAACTCTCAAAATGAGTAACGGACAGGTGGGGCTAGGGAGGAAGAGATCCATAGGGAACTTTGTGAACAGGCTCTCAGAAAATCCCCAAAATGTGGTGTGGGAAAACCAGAGTAAAGAGATAAATTGGACCACCCTACCCCAGGGAAGAGCACCCTGATATAGGCATGTGGGATGGAGGACCACCCTGCCCTAGGTGTACGGGGTGGGTCATGTGGGGTGGGTGTCTCTATGATAAACACCTGTAACCAAAAAAGAATAATCAGACCCTAAAAAGGAGGTAAGCCATTGCAGCAGTTATTGATAGAGATGTTAAAAGGATTAAAATTGCCTGGTTACCTTTTTATAAAAAATAAACCCTGAAGGCACTCATTGTTAACTGTGTGGGGACCCCTTTTAGTTGTGAGAGCTTTTTCTATATATTCACTTGGTAAACTTCTGTCACTTACTCACTCTCCATTGCCCACGAGATTCCTTCTTTGACTCCAGGAGACGAGAACCTAGCTCTCCCACATCATTCCCTAGAGGTAAGTATCAGGCTATATTTTCCAATGATAAGGCAATAAAACTAGAATATAATGACCAAAATATTAAGTCCATGTACCTGGAAGTTAACTTGATACCTAAAAAGAAATAATACAGCTAATTCAGAAATATTTAGAATTACTGTACTATGGTAATATCATTTGTGAAAATAAGTGACAATAATTAAAGGTATGAAGGAAATCTAAAGGTTTAATTATATTAATTCAAAAGAAAAACAAAACAATACAACAAAAACACCAAAGCATAAAACAACAAAACAAAACAAAAAGAATATAAAGGCAAAACCTAAGAACGACAGCAGTAATAACAAAATGTTATAGAAACAAACAAATTTTTGGAATAGATTAATAAGAAAGATTTGACCAATGAGTACTGGTCAGAAATACTCAGAGATGATGAAGATAATATAAAATACTAAATGAAATGTATAAAAATTAAATTATAGACCTAAGAGACTGATTAAAAATGCTTCTAGAAAAAGCGTCTAATTTTAAGACAATAAAGTTAATAGCACCGTAGAGAAAACTGTATTTGTGACATAGGGGATCAATTGGAGATGATAAAGTATTTCCTTAAATATCAAAGATAACATTTAGACTCATTGGCTCAGTCAGCTAAGCCTCTGCCTTCAACTCAGATCATGATCCCTAGGCCCTGAGACTGAGCTTGACTCCCTGCTTGGTGGGGAACCTGCTTCTTTTCCCTCTCCCTCTGCAGCTTCCCCTGCTTGCGCTTGTTCTCTCTCTCTCTCTCTCTCTCTCAATAAATAAAATTTTAGAAGTTAAAAAAATTAAGAAATAAGCATCAAAGATTAATCCATAAGGTAAAAATATTTATTAAAGTGATTAATTAATTTATATTAAAATTAAATATTTCCTTGCAATTAAGTACAGTGTGGATTAAATGTTAATAGACAACTGACATAGGAATGAACAATACTTAAAATATTTAAAACTGACAAGGAATTATTAGATTTAGACTCCATGATGATCTCTATGTATGTGCATATAAAACACCTTAAAATACTTTGTAGGAATGTGCTACAGGAAATTAAAGAGACAGGGAGATAAAGGGGGAAAAGAAATAGCTCAACTTGAAATGACTAGTTGGTTGCCACTGTGTTTTATTTACATTTTCCACCACGTTTTTGGTCAATGAAATTATTTTACATATATCTATTATTGTGTTGTAGGACATGTTACAATAATATCATTATTAATGAAGTTGAGAATAAGAATATGATGCCTCATTTCATCATAATTGTTAAAAATGATCCCTAAGCTGGTAAATGCAGGAAGCCAGAAACAGAAATCATAATTAGCACCAGTTCAAAAGCTTGTCCACATGGAACCTGTAAGAAAATCCAACTAGATCCTGAAAATAATGAGTGATTTGAGGAAACTGGACAGGGATATAGATTTCCAGATGCTTTTTACTTATAATGGAAATAGCAACTTAGACAATATAATGGAAAAAATCTATTAATTGGCAGTAGGAAAATTATTTAAAAAATAGAAACCATAAGCCAATGAACTTGGGAAAATTATGAAGAATCTACATAAACATAAAAAGAAACAATATATATTTGCCAAGGCACATTCACATTTTAAAAAATAAGTTGAAAGGGGAACAATATGCCATAATACATATATCAATGTTTTTCATAGAAGTTTAGTATAAAAAATAAACATTTTAAATAATTTATTTGGAAATTGATATCACATATCTGAAAAACTTGGAAGAAGAAATGGATAACCATGACTAAACACATGTAGCAGAAAAATGATTTACAATAATAGATAAAAGCTATTCAAAAATGCAGTGAATATTGGCCAAGGCTTAGAAAAATCGATAAAATATAAAATGAAATGTAAAATGAATTCATGAATGAAAAATAGAATCCCATTAAATCTAATTTGGAAAGAACTAATAATTTTTTTTTGCCTGAATCTGCTCTGCCTTCCATTAGGTGGGACACTGACCAAGCCCACTCAGCTCCTCTATCATGCCCAGTAATAATAAAGTCAGGGACATTAATTACTTCTGGGATGAATTTTAACCACTGTGGATAGGATGCAGAAGCCAGTGGGTTAAACAGATTCTTTCTTGTTTCAGGAAAATAATTCTGAGATGTATTCTGTGCATTAGGATTGATGCTCAGTTGTCTACAATCATAATCCACTCAGTCTGAACTCATATATGTTTCTCCTGGACCACTTAGCTCTTCTCATTCTCTCCTCTTCCACATGATCAAATCCCAAAATAATTATTTAGGTTGTGTATGCAAGTCCTGATTTTGAAGGGAAACTCAGTTACAGAAAGAGATGAAAATAACGATACAGGGGAACAAATGGTGCACTTGGGTGACTCAATTAGATAAGCATCTGACTCTTGATTTCAGCTCAGGTTGTTATCTCAGGGCGATGAGATGATGCCCCTATAGGCTCTGTGCTGGGCAAGGAGGTTGCTTATGATTCTCTCTTCTTATCCCTTTCCTTCCACCCCTCACCCTCCATGCTGTCTTTCTCTTAAATAATAAGCACTGCTGAACTATCTTAGATTCTGTACCTTCTCTCCAACCATGAATCTATCACTGTCTTTAACTCTGGAAAACTTCATTAGACAAATAAATGTGGTGAAGGAAGCAATATGAGAAAGCCTGTTAATCTGATGAACATGGAACTGAACAAACCCTATAGATACTTTCCCTTTACACTCAAGATTATTGTTTGTATTGTATACTTCATATATTCATTAATTTTTGACTCGTTATCATTTTGTTGAAGTGTTAAACTATGGTAATAAACAAACTTTTAATTAACTGTTCCTCCTATATACAAATATAACTTGCACTTGAGCTTTAGCTAATTTTATGTTCTAAAATTGCCAAAACAAAATGATCAAGGTTTCTAGATTATTTACTGTATTTTCTACTATATAATATTGTTCTATCTCTTCTGTATAAAGAAAATGAATGCTTGGGGCTCCTGGGTGGCTCAGTGCATTAAAGCCTCTGTCCTCTGCTTAGGTCATGATCCCAGAGTCCTGGGATAGAGCCCCACATCAGGCTCTCTGCTCAGCAGGGACCCTGCTTCCCTTCCTTTCTCTCTGCCTGCCTCTCTGTCTACTTGTGATCTCTGTCTGTCAAATAAATAAATAAAATCTTTAAGAAAAGAAAATGAATGCTTGATAACTAAATGAATGCTTTACTGAACAAATTAAATATGGCAATAGCATTTTATTTTATCATGCTTTATATATTAAACTATAATATTATATCACTGGTCTACAAATAATCTACTCACATAGTCATTTGGAAGCTTTTAGCAAAAGAATTCTTCCTCCTGATTGTAGTATAAAAGCCACAGAAATATACAGAAGACTCCTAGGATAGAAAGTTAAATCCAGTTATCCACGATGCCTTGCGTAGGACCTGACCTATGTATGTCCTGGGAAGCACTAGTAACTGTTACATGTGATAGGATTATATTTAATATATACAGTTTCATTTACTTCACAAAGGAGATATAAATTTGAGAATAAAATATTTGATGAATCCATAAAGTTTATATCTATTTGTAACCAATGTGGTTGAATTAAGATGTTAATTTGAAAAAAAAATTTCATTGAACACATACACATATTCAGTTGTTTTTATATATATAAACAGCATTATTTATTTATGTAAATAAATGCATTGTCAGTAAAATCCATTTACTTATCAATCATAAGGGTGATTTTAAGTACCAAGAATAAGAAATATGTGAAAAGATAAGTGTTCAAGAGTGCAGTTTGTGGTAATTAATACAATATGATAGGCTCATAAAAAAGATATATTACTTGAACTTAAAAGCTTCTATAATTAAGCGATGACCACTTGAAATTTGTAATTAGTCTTGCTGCAGTTTTTCCTTGCACTTATTGCCCTTCTCCAGAAGTTCATTAAGAATTTCTGTGAATGTCCTTATGTTTAATCTCATTCACCCTTGTATATGGGCTTTGTTACCTGGAGCTGATTTCCAGGACTTGTTTTTAAGTGAATCCCCTGGGGGAAGGGGAGCAAGGGCAGTTTAAGGGTTAACCTCAATGAAAGCCTCTTGCCAAAATATAAAAATATAAAATAGGTCCTTACATTAAACAACTCAGTAGGGAAAGTCCCAGTGTGGTGATAAAAGAATTGATGTAACTTGCATTGCACATTTTATTTTTAAAGGGAAGCAAGGGAAAAAATGAACTACTGGGATTTCATCAAGATCAAAAGCTTTTGCACAGCAAAGGAAACAGTTAACAAAATCAAAAGACAACTGACAGAATGGGAGAAGATATTTGCAAACGACATATCAGATAAAGGACTAGTGTCCAGAATCTATAAAGAACTTAGCAAACTCAACACCCAAAGAACAAATAATCCAATCAAGAAATGGGCAGAAGACATGAACAGACATTTCTGCAAAGAAGACATCCAGATGGCCAACAGACACATGAAAAAGTGCTCCATATCACTTGGCATCAGGGAAATACAAATCAAAACCACAATGAGATATCACCTCACACCAGTCAGAATGGCTAAAATCAACAAGTCAGGAAATGACAGATGCTGGCGAGGATGCGGAGAAAGGGGAACCCTCCTACACTGTTGGTGGGAATGCAAGCTGGTGCAGCCACTCTGGAAAACAGCATGGAGGTTCCTCAAAATGTTGAAAATAGAACTGCCCTATGACCCAGCAATTGCACTATTGGGTATTTACCCTAAAGATACAAATGTAGTGATCCAAAGGGACACATGCACCCGAATGTTTATAGCAGCAATGTCCACAATAGCCAAACTATGGAAAGAACCTAGATGTCCATCAACAGATGAATGGATCAAGAAGATGTGGTATATATACACAATGGAATACTATGCAGCCATCAAAAGAAATGAAATCTTGCCATTTGCAACAACATGGATGGAACTAGAGCGTATCATGCTTAGCGAAATAAGTCAAGCAGAGAAAGACAACTATCATATGATCTCCCTGATATGAGGAAGTGGTGATGCAACATGGAGGCTTAAGTGGGTAGAAGAATAAATGAAACAAGATGGGATTGGGAGGGAGACAAACCATAAGTGACTCTTAATCTCACAAAACAAACTGAGGGTTGCCGGGGGGAGGGGGTTGGGGAGAAGGGGGTGGGATTATGGACATTGGGGAGGGTATGTGATTTGGTGAGTGCTGTGAAGTGTGTAAACCTGGTGATTCACAGACCTGGGGATAAAAATATATGTATATAAAAAATATATGTTTATAAAAAATAAAAAATAAAAAAAAAAATAAAAAAAAATAAAAAAAAAAAATAGGTAATTATACAACTATTTGTAGGAATATAAAAAAAAAAAAAAAATTGGAAGGAAAAAAAATAAAGAATTCTTTTCTTTCAAAAAAAAAAAAAAAAAAAAATATTTTATTTATTTATTTAACAGCAAAAGCCAGAGAGAGAGAGAGAGAGAGAGAGAGAGAGAGAGAGCATGAGCAATATGGGGCTCGATCCCAGGACTCTTGAGATCATGATCTGAGCCAAAGGTAGACACTTAACTGACTGAGCAAATGAGACTCCCACAAACTCAACAATTTTACAAAATTTTTATTTGTTGGGGTGCCTGGCTGGATCAGCCAGTAAAATATGTAACTCTTGATCTTGGGGTTTTACGTTTGAAATCCACATTGGGTGTAGAGGTTTTTAAAAATAAAATCTTTAAAAAAATTTTTTTTTCATTTTTTTATTTAAGCCATTGTATGGCAGTGTTGATCACTATATTGTACACCTGAAACTAATATTAACCTTATTTTAACGAACTGGAATTTAAATAAAAACTTTAAAAATAAATTAAAAATAATAATCATAAAAATAAAAAAGAGGAAAAATTATTTGGCAGGCAATTTTCTTAATTGCATTATTATTTATTATTATCATCGTCTGTGTATGTCGGTGGGAAGTGTCTGGTATTACAGTGAGTTCCATATCTGTGTTACACTGAGGTCCATGTCTGTAGTCAGTCTTTTTTTTGTCTTTTAATTTCTTTTCAGTGATCCAAAATTCATTGTTTATGCACCACACCCAGTGCTTCATGTAATAAATTCCCTCCTTAATACCCACCACTGGGCTCACCCAACCACCTGCCACCCTCCTCTTCAAAACCCTCCGTTTGTTTCTCAGAGTCCACAGTCTCTCATGGTTTGTCTCTCCCTCCGATTTCCCCCAGCACACTTCTCTCCATCTCCCAGTGTCCTCCACGTTATTCCTTATGTATTGAGTCTTATAAAAACTTTTACTTCTTTCCCTATTCTGCTTTGCATATGCTTACTTTAGATGTTAAAATGTTATAAAACTCTCCTGCCTGGTCCATTTTCTCTCTCTTCTCTCATGATTTCTCATGCTCTCCCTGCCAACCCCACATGCCTTACAATATCTGGATATGACTAATTTCTTCCTGAGCTACTTTATTCTACTCTGCCATATGGTTGCCCTTCCCTCTTCTGTACCATAACTTCTATCCCTTGCATTTGTGCTTTAACAATACCTAATTCTTTTCACTACATCTGTATCTTTGAGGTCAATACTCAGTAGTGCAATCGCTGGGTCATAGGCTAGCTCTATTTTACTGGAAAGAAGGGCCATATGCACCCCAGTGTTCATAGCAGCAATGTCCACAATAGCCATTCTGCTGAAAGAGCCAAGATCCCCTTCAACAGACAAACGGATAAAGAAGATGTGATCTATGGATACAATGGAATATCTCTCAGCCATCAGAAAGGATGAATACCCAACTTTTGCATCAACATGGATGGGACTGGAGGAGATTATGTGAAGTGAAATAAGTCAAGCAGAGAAAGTCAATCATCATATGGTTTCACTTATTTGTGGAACCTAAGGAATAGCATGGAGGACATTAGGAGATGGAAAGGAAAAATGAAGTGGGGGGATTGGAGGGGGAAATTAAACATGAAAGACTATGGACTCCAAGAAACAAACTGAGGGTTTTAAAGATGAGAAGGATGTGGGTATGGGTGAGCCTGGTGATGGGTATTAAGGAGGGCACATATCTCATGGGGCACTGGGTGTTTTACAGAAACAATGAATCATGGAACACTACTTCAAAAACTTATGATGTATTGTATGGTAACTAACATAACATAATTTTTAAAAAAAGGAGGGGGACAATACCTAACACTCAATCTTTGCTAGTTTCTTGTTTACCTCCTTTTAAGAGTAAGCTCATTAGTGGTTTTTTGTTTGTTTGTTTGCTTTTGTCTCAACTAAAAGAAGAAAAATAATATACATTATTTTGAAAACTTTTTGAACAGTGTACAAACGTTAGTCAAGTCCACAATGTCTCATCTCTTCTTCCTCCTAACATGGCTAAGTTGGAAAATCCTTTATCTGGGAAAAGATCATTCTCCTGCCACCTTGTGTAAGATTTTGGCTTTAGCTTAGATTATCCTTTCTTTCCTTTTCTGAAAATAAGTTGAAAATATTAATAGCCTCAGTTCTTCTTCCAAAATATGACTGCTTCTTTACCAAGTGCAAAAGCAACCCATTTTGACCATAGTAAATAGCTTGGACCTACTTTTTTTGGCTCACTGTTTTAGTGAGACAAGTGGAGTGAAGATGACACACCATTTCCAAATGTATTAATAATTGGTAGACCATACTTCTAAATTGAAGTTTTGTTGCCATTAAACTACGACCAGACTCGCTATAATTACAGAGGTAAATTCTTTATATTTACTATATTTGAAATGACCATATAATACCAAAATAAAATTATGATTATGTGAAGAGTCTGTAATATTAAGAAGATGACTTTGAAATTATTGCTTATCTAAATGAAATTTCCCATTTTATAATCTTGTATAAGCTTCCGTTGTCATTTCCTATTTAAAATCTATTAGAAGGCACTCTTATTTTCCCTTAAGTGGGAAGTCAAATGTGGAACAAATTCATCCCAAAGGAACTGATTCTATATTCCACTGAAGTCCAGGTGGCTTCCATGTGGCATTTTGTCTCTTGCATATTGTTCATCTCCTACAACAAGTGGGGGTATGCTCTTTCGTAAACTAATTCAACTCAATTAGAGACATTGTCTTCAAGGGATAACATCATAGAGACTAGAATCAGAATCATACTTTTGGGAAAATTGGGCCCAGGTTTTTTGTTTTGTTTTGTTTTAAGATTTTTTTTATTTATTTGACAAACAGAGACCACAAGTAGGCAGAGAGAGAGGGGGAAGCAGGCTCCCTGCTGAACAGAGAGCCTGATGCAGAGCTCCATCCCAGTACCCTGAGATCATGGCCTGAGCCGAAGGCAGAGGCTTAACCCACTGAGCTACACAGGCGCCCCTGGGCCCAGGTTTTGATGGCTTCTTTGAAGATGGTTGTATTGAATAGACTTGGAAGACAGACATAGTATATTTTTTTAACTTAACCTGTTGTGTTTGCAAATATTATCTGCCTCTGTTTTGATTCTTCTTGTGGGAACTGAGGCTCAGAACTGATATGTAACTCCCACCCCTACACACGCACACACACACACACACACACACACACAAATACTGTTAATATTCTGGCTACCTCTATTGCTGTAAATAACAAACTATATTATTTCTGAACCATGAGTCTGCGTCTTCTATCAACACCCAAGAAACCACGGCAGACTCATACACCAGCTTTCAAATAAGGGAAAATAATCTCAGATGCTTTATATTTTTTGATAGTGTTACCTACTTCTGAACATATGACTGAACACATATAAAGCTGGATCCATGACCATTTAGAGCTTCTTCTGTGGAAGAACTATGCATTCACTAGTAAACAAAAGTAGTTTCATCTTTTTTTTTTTTCCTCCTGGACACCATTTCCTCTCTCACACTGTTGCTCAAATTGGATGGAGTCTAAGGTCCTTTGAGGAAATTTTTGTGTAATGACTCAAAATAAAATAGGAAGAGTCTAAAGTGCTAAAAATAATTCTAGATAAAAGGTATAAGGTCATGCCAGAAAGGATAGTAATTTTATCTAACAACTGCCTGTTCACCCCTTATTTGTTCATTAAATAATCTCCAAATTCCTGACTAAATCCCTTTTGTAAGCCATAATGTGAGCTAAAAACTGGGATTTTAAAAAAAGTTTTCATTTGAAATCCAGTTAGTTAACATATATGGTTGTATTAGTTTCATGTGTATAATAACATATAGCACTCAGTGCTCATCATGACAAGTGCTCTAATTAACCCCCATCACTTATTTAATGCATCACTCCTTTCAGATCCCCTCAAGTAAGCATCAGTTTGTTCTCCATAATGAAATGTCTGTTTCTTGCTTTGTTTCTCTTTCTATGTCTTATTATTTTCCCCTTTGCTTGTTTGTTTTGTTTCTTTTATTCCATATATGAGTAAAGGTATTTGTCTTTCTCTGACTGACTTATTTCACTTTTAGCATTATACTGTCTAGTTCCATCCATGTTATTGCAAATGGCAAGATTTCAGTATTTTTTTAGGCAGAATAATATTCCATTGTATATACATACCACTTATTCTTTATTTATTCATCAATTGATGGATGCTTGGGCTCTTTCCATATCTTAGCTTTATAAATAATGCTGCTATAAACATAGGGGTGCTAGCATCCCTTTGAATAAGTTTTCTTATATTCATTGGGTAAATACACACCAACAGGATTGTTGGATCACAAAGGACTTCTATTTTTAAATTTTATGGATATTCCATCCTGTTTTCAAATATGGCTGTATCAGTTTGCATCACCACCAACAGTTCACAATTGTTACTTTTTCTTTTTTTTTCAAGATTTTATTCATTTGACAGAGAGAGATCACAAGTAGAGAGAGAGAGGAGGGAGCAGGCTCCATGCCTGGCAGAGAGCCCGATGTGGGACTTGATCCCAGGACCCTGAGATCATGACCTGAGCTGAAGGCAGAGGCTTAACCCACTGAGCCACCCAGGCAGCCCCCACAAGTGTTACGTTTTCACATCCTCTCCAACACCTTTTGTTTCTTGTAGTGTTGATTTTAGCCATTCTGACAGGTGTGAGGTGTTATCTCTTTCTAGTTTTGCTTTGCAATTTCCTGATGATACATGATGATGGACATTATTCATGTATCTACTGAACATTTGAATGTGTTCTTTGGGGAAACACTTGATCATGTCTTCTATCCATGTTTTTATTGGATTATTTGTTTTTGGATGTTGACTAAAAACTGGATACTAAGTAACACACAAGACAGGTTTCCTTGAGCTTAAATTTTATATGCATGAGTATCATTAACAGGAAAAAATATGCATATGTGTATGTACAAGTGTGTTTATGTATACATCTATCTATCTATCCTCTATCCCTGTCTTCTAATTGTGGTAAATCCTGTAAGGTTGGGAATGGGATAGTCTGAAGAAATATGCTGCTGGATATGTTGGGTAAGCAAATTTAATTGCACTCAGATGCATTGGATATAAGTGAATCACTCAAATGAGTTATTTAATATTATATAGAAACAAATTAAAATTTTATGTAGTTGAAAATAATAGGTAGTTAAAATAATTTTTGTTGTTTGTTGGTTTTGTGTCTTTTTTTGTTTCTATATACTATGGTGTGAATGTTTATGTCTCCCAAAATCATATTATGAAATCTAACTCTGGAAGTGATAGTATTAAAACATAGGGGCCTTTGGGAGGTGATTAGGTCATAAGTGGGATTACAGTCCTTTTAAAGGAGACCCCAGAGAGTTCTCTTGATTCATTCATCATGTACGTTTACAGTGAGAAGATCGCCATCTATGAGGAAGTGGGCTCTCCGTGGATCTGCCCATTCCTTTATCTTGAACTTCTCAGTTCTAGAACTGTGAGAAATAAATTCCTGTTCTTTATAAACTATTCAGTCTATATCATGTCCGTTATAGAAGCCTGCATGCAGAAGGACACTATGACCTAAAACGAGAGCAATAAATATAAAGTTTCAGTAATGTCAGTTGGTACAATGTTTTTTTACTTAGAGAAGACATGCTGCTTCATGTTAAAACTTGATGTTGTATATGTTTCTTGAAGGGCCACTTCTTACTCTGTGTGTTTTCCACAAAGTCCAGGATGACGCCTTACATAAAGGTAATATTTTATAAATACTTTTGGAAATATATACTTCTCTAAAATCTTATTTTGCCTACAGATTACTTGGATCCACTTTGCCTTGTGTAGAATATTTGAAATATATCAAGAACAGAATGCCTCTCTAAATAACATTTAGAATCATCATTAGTTTATGACTCCTGACTCGTTTGTTTATGCAGTGATACTTACTGCAAGAACACTGTAGTTTGTAATATAATTTTTGAATTAATCACCAAGCTAGTTTATTATAACTTATGAAAAAATAATTTCTCATATTGGTTTAATTCTGCTCCTATGTTATGGTCATGACATTTTCATTAAAATAAAGTAGAAAATAGAAGTAAATAATTAATGAAAAATAAAAAATAATAAATAAAATATAAAAGTAAAACTCTTGTGAAATGTTAAACTTTTCTTACTTATTTTGTTTTGCTTTTCCTCTACCATGCTGGCAAAGCTGTATTTTGCAGATAGATACAATTTTCTACTTGCTAAGTTTGTTACTTTTGCTAAAATTTTCAAAATATAAGAAGTTGAATAGTCATGGATTGTTTATTAAACTCCTTATCTACACATATAAAAATAAAACAATGATGGTGACCTGGGTATTTCTAAAATTGTATTCTGTTTTTCCATATTATGTTTTACAATGCAATTAATAAAGATTCTGCATATATTAACACCCATCCCCTTCTATCTCATCTGTATGTCCATTACAGAGCATGTATGATTTATATTCATTGCTATGTTGTGGGAAGAGATTGTCTGATGTAGTCCTATATTTATGCAGGTAGATCTTAAGCTACGGTGCTCTTGTTTCTTTGCTTGTTCGTGATCAGTATGTCTGAAAAATGGTAACTATTGCATCAGGTATGACGATTAAAAAATATTATTGGTGCCTGATACACTGTGATGAAATAGGTAAGTCGATTCATAATTTGTTAATTAAATTAGAAAAGAAATTCCTTTGGATTTGTCCTTTATTAAGAGTTTTTTTTTTAACGAATTCCTTGGGATGTTTTTGTGTAATATATATCACATGCCTCAACCTTTAAATTTGAATGTAGAAAAGAGTTATCAGAATGAGCCTAGAAAATATTGTTATGAAATATTTTTGTTCTATTATATTATGTTAACTTAGGAAATAATGGCAGTGAATTTTATTAGCATTTCCTACTTTCCACATGCCCTTACAGATGAGATATCATGTTTTTCCTACTCTTTTTATCGTGGTTGTTATATTCTTCATGATCAATAACAATCAATGAAAATACATAACATTAATTTTCTTTGGGAAAGTGATATTTTAGCAAGAATCCATGACCAAAAATTTTAGCTGTTGTTCTTCCAGGAGATGAGACTATCAATGTTCCTGAAATTTCAAGAAATAGAACTTATTAATTGTGTTGGTTGATGTTTTTTGTCTCTGAACTTAGAGGTGCATAATTCAATTTAAAATTTATTTTGGGGGTGCCTGGGTGGCTCAGTGGGTTAAAGCCTCTGCCTTTGGCTCAGGTCATGATCCCAGGGTCCTGGGATCGAGCCCCGCATCGGCCTCTCTGCCTAGCATGGAGCCTGCTTCCTCTTCCCTCTCTCTCTGCCTGCCTCTCTGCCTACTTGTGATCTCTATCTGTCAAATAAAATAAATAAAATCTTAAACAAAATGGAGTGGACCTTAGGGGGGTGCTTATCTGAAATTGAGGGACATTATAAAAAAAATAAAATTTATTTTGAATTGAAAACAAGGTCTTACTGAAGTTTAGGCATCCAACTGTATATCAGGCCTCCAGTACATTCTAATTTATTTATAGAAAATATCATAAACATGAATGTCACTTTTGCTATTTCATTTATACTGAAACTGCAATGACTCAAAGATGTCAGATATGAAAATCACTACCTTTCTATAATTTCTGTTTCCTAGGAGGAATGGATATACCATTTTAGCACAACTATCCAACAGTATTCAAAACCACCATGAATTTTAAAACATAGTTATTACACCCTAAAAATCAAGTATGAAAATGTTTAAACAACCAAATCACTATCTGTAAATGATATACTCCCACACAGACAGGTTTTCAAACTTTCTAACTTACGGAATTTGATAGCACAGACTCAGGGTAGTAGTTTCAGTGCCTACAGTATACTTTCAGGGAGAGAGTAATGTAGGCTCTGAGTCACTTTCTGCCTAGAGATGACCTAATAGTGGTTCTGGCATTGTTTGTTTGTTTTTGAAAATACGTTCCTGGGCGTCATTCAGAAAATGCAGAGTTTGGCAATCTATATAAATTAAGGATGATCTTTCTGAATGTTTGTCTTTCACTACATCAAATTAACATAATTGGACAGAAATTCCACGAAATTAAGCATTGTTAGGAAACGTGTAAATTGGAGCTGCTCAAATTAGTTGCTCTTTGAACTATGTGCTGTCGGTTCAGGATTAGATAAGGAGTTTGAAGGGAAACCTAAATCATTGCTTCATTTTTGAGAGAGTCTTAGCATATTTTCTTAAAATTAGGTGAAATAAGCAATGTGTTTAGTCACAAAGTGATTTGCATTTTTGCACAAACTCCCTATCTCCTTGAGAATTATAACAAATATTTCATGAAACATCATTGACCTTTACTTTGTTACACTGCTGTAAAGGACATTCAGAGTTGCCAGTTAAAAGTGTTAGTGTTGAGATGAAATGTCATGCATTTTTCTTCACTTCCATGCAAATGAACACAGTAATTTATTAAGACAAAATGAAGAAAAAAAAATTGACAATGAGTTCCAGATTTTAAAAATCACTTGCCATTCAATCCAAATTGTGAGTTTGATCAGTTACCAAACACTTTATAATGCACCCCCGGTAATTTTACAGAGATTGTTTTTTTCTTACCAATTCTTGATTATTCTGTCTTGCAATGCAGAGAAAGCTAATTTAAAATAAACTTCCGTTAATTTTGATTGTTATAAACTTAAAATTGATTAATTTCCATATACAGAGTTTAAAATGTTCACAATTTACATTAAATATATATTCTGTGTATACTTTGGAAAAATTATACTGAAAATTGAAATTAAAATGATGTTGTATATAGCTGCAAGAAGCCACCTGTCCCATTTCATCTTACTATGTAAGTTGTGTCAGGTAATTTATAAAATCCCTACTGCATAACAAATCTATTTTTTGTTGGAATGGGTAGTAATGTTTCTTCTTATTTCTAAATAAGAGTTGGCCTATGAGTGCATCTGCAACTGTATTTTTCCTAAGTGGCTTCATGGTCTTGAACTGAGAAAGCTCAGAACATTAAACATCAAAATAATATATTTTGACATAATTAGACATCAAGGAAATGCAATTAAAATGACTCTGAGATATCACTACACACTTACCAGAATGGCTAAAATAAAATATAATGACAAGACCAAAAGAAAAAAAATATACCATTTGATGATACTCAATGGCAAGTTGTACCATAACTTAACCATCTCAGACTAGTGTAGTGTTAAATTTGTTTTTGTAAGCAATGTTTTGGGTCACTTACCACTTTTCAAGGATATAAAGTGCTATCATTTTACTTAAAACTGTGAAATTTGGTCAGATTTAAATTTCAATTTATGTTAAAACATTCTGTAAACTGTGTTAAACTTTGACATTTGTTCCCTCTGTTCAGTGAATAACACTATATCATATTCTGAAAAATACGCTAATTTTCCTTTTGAAAAATATCCCTTTTTCCTCTTATGGCAATTATTAATATGAATTAATAGTAGAATTTTATATGGTTCCATAGGACCATAAATACTTTATTGTATATTATCAAATTTAATAATGAATATAATGTACTTCTTTGGACAATTTTTAAAGACCAGTCTACTCTTGAAACAAAAAAATGGAGACGCACTTCTTTAGTTCACACAAATTTCATTTTTTTATATATAACCTCAGATAAATTTCAACAAATCATAATTTATTAAAATTATGTCTACTTAAAAATCTCATAGAAGAGTAAAACTATCAAAAATAAAAATAAACACACACAGCACACACACATCACCCATGTATTGGCAAATCACAATTGCTGTAACAATACATTAGGCATTCCACAGTTAAGGGCTATCAAAATTTCCATCAGTGACAAAAAGATTTGTATACAAATGTACTGATTTTCCAGAATCCAAGAAAAAGTCTCCTAGGGTTTATTTAAAGATAAATATTTGAACAAATACTTCTTAAATTTAGGAAATTCAGAACATACGATTAAAGAATATTTGTAGTGCAGACTATATTCAATACTTCCTTCAAAAGGTGCCTTTGAGTACATAATTCTGTTTTCTCTATCTAAATTGAGCTGTCCTCCAAGGAAGTTTTCTAAAATGTGTGTCTCTGTGTGATAAATGTTCTAAGACCTAACATGCTTCATTGTATTTTTACTGTGCTCTCAAATTTAATCAATAATTTGGCTTGATGTATAATATCTAGTTTCAAATATCTTTTCCATCTATACAAACACCCAGCTGTCTCCTTTCTATGCTATTACTATTGAGAATTCTGCTGTCAGTATTATTCTTGTACATTTTAGGTGATCTGTTCTTCTCTTGGGCGTCATTTATGCTCTTCTCTGTTTTTGATATTCTTAAAACTCACCATAATGTATATGAGTGGTTTTTGGTGTGTGTGGTTTTTGTTTTGTTTTGTTTCTGATTTCTCATGTTTGGCATCATTTTAAGTCTGGTATCTTTTATCTTTCTTTAATTCTCCAAAATTTATCTCAGTACTTATTTAAATATTTTCTTTATTTTCTTTTCTCTTCTGCTGCATTTGGGCAGAAGTCATTAATTTGTTTGTTTGTTTGTTTTTCCCAACTCATTTATTCATTTACAGCTATATTCATCTTAGTCTCCATTTATTGTATTCTTTATTTCAACAATTTTCACTTAATTTATATTCACAGTATAGTATCTTTCTTTTCTTTGTATATGTATATCATTATTTTATCATATACTTTTAAGCTATTTTTTAAAATATTTTATTTATTTATTTGACAGTGAGAGATCACAAGTAGGCAGAGAGGCGGGCAGAGAGAGAGGAAGGGAAGCAGGCTACCTGGTGAGCAGAAAGCCCGATGTGGGGCTTGATCCCAGGACCCTGAGATCATGACCTGAACTGAAGGCAGTGTCTTAACCCACTGAGCCACCCAGGCGCCCCTTTTAAGCTATTTTTTAAAAGTACAGTCATTCTTTTTTTTTTAAGATGTTCTTTCTTTATTTATTTGACAGAGAGAGATCACAAGTAGATGGAGGACAGGCAGAGAGAGAGAGAGAGAGAGGGAAGCAGACTCCCTGCTGAGCAGAGAGCCTGATGCAGGACTTGATCCCAGGACCCTGAGATCATGACCTGAGCTGAAGGCAGTGGCTTAATCCACTGTGCCACCTAGGTGCCCCTAAGCTATTTTTTAAATTCCTGTTCCAATAACACTTGGATTGCCATATAAAGTTAACCCCATCATCTTTTTCAGGTAAGTAATTGTACTTTTTATGTGCATAGTTATTTTGGTCCATGAGTTCAGCTCCTCTTAGGATCATCAAATCTCTGTAAAGTCTGGGTACGCTAAGCAACAATAAAATACATTGAAACCTGCTAGCTTAATTATAATAATGTTTTCTTTCTCAATCATTCAGAATAGTCTTACCTTCTGAGTAGCTTCCTTCTATTTTGCAGCTATAGTGTTTGGAAAAACTTGAATTGTGATATCACTGTGATAATGTGAATTAGTCAGGTTTTTCAGAGAATCGGGAAGAGAAAAAAAGGAAGATATTCTCCAGGGCCAACTCTAGAAGTGACTATTAAAACATCTGTCCAAATTCAATTGAACAAAACTCAGAAATGCCATCTCCAGTGAAATACAAAGAATACTATATATAGTTCTGGGCACACACATCTCGTTTGACCCAATGATGTACATCAATGAAAGACTGAAGGCCAAACACCACTCTATGGGAGAATTTAAAAATAAATTTACTAATGAGGCCAAGAATTCAGAATCACAAATACTTCAGAACTAATAATAACTGCCTTCACTTGATGTTATTCTATAAGATAAATCCTACGATCAAGTTTCAATTTTAAATTCTTACAATTTTAAATTCTTAAATCCTTATGAAGAAGCATCATTTGGAGAGAGCAGTTTTCATAATTTATCACCATCTGCCTTTTTTAAAAGATTTTATTTATTTATTGGACACAGAGAGAGAGAAAGAGAGAGAGAGAGAGATCACATGTAAGCAGAGAGGCAGGCAAGCAGGGAGGGAAGCAGGTTTCCTTTTGAGCAGAGCCGGATGTGGGGCTGGATCCCAGGACCCAGAGACCATGACTTGAGATGAAGGCAGAGGCTTAACCCACCACCCACGTGATGAGAGAGCCACTCAGGTGCCCCTCATCCATCAGACTTAATTGATAGGAGGAAAATGTGTGGAGAAATAATGCCTTAGGGAGCTAATCTCTCTTTACCCCTTCAAGGTTTTTGTACAGTTCTGATAGCCTCTAAACATCCAGCTGATTTCTACAGTGACAGGCCTGTAAAAACCTGTCTTCAAACCAGGAATAGAGCTTGAAACATACCAGTCAAGAGCAACTTTGAGTCTTTAAGGAATTTATCATCATTTCTTTGTTTTTGGTTAATATCTGAAATAGTTCCATATTACACTTGCATAATTTCTCCAGAGCTGACTTTGAAGGAGGCATTCAGTTCCAGCTAGTTCCATATTTTGGCAAGAACTATAATTCTATATATAAAAAAAAACATATTTTAGGGCGCCTGGGTGGCTCAGTGGGTTAAAATCTCTGCCTTCGGCTCAGGTCATGATTCCAGGTTCCTGGGGTTGAGTACCACAGTGGGCTCTCTTCTCAGCAGGGAGCCTGCTTCCATTCTTCTCTCTCTGCCTGCCTCTCTGCCTTCCTGTGATCTCTGTCAAGTAAATATATAAAATTTTTAAAAAAACATATTTTATACCAGTTATTCATGTTTATTAACTAAGATATCACAATACAAATAATACAAACAGTTGCTCTTTATTAATACCTTCAACCAAGATAAAAAAATATGTCATATTTTCTCCAAAAATTGTATATCATCTGATAGGTCAGATATATATAAAATTACATTTAACGTTTTAAAAATATCAGCAAATATTTTCATTTAAATGCAAATTTGAAAAAAATCTACTTTTCCAAACACGACTTTTTATCCTATTTTTTTTTAATTTTGTCGACAACTGATAAAATGTTTAGCGAGACTATAAATGTTAAATCGACAAAAATGATTAATAGATGTAGGTTCAAATTATTATGTTCCATTAAAAATGATTTAGTCTTTGATGAACATCTGTTTGGTCATATGTTGTATCCAGATATAGTAAACTAATGACATATATAAAATTATAGGGAAATGACACCTTCCGTTCCATTATGAGTAGAGCTTTTAAAATGCTATTTGTCACAACCTGTCATCTTGTCATTATGTAGCATTTAAAAAATGTACTCTTCACTTCGAAGTCTTTTAGAAATCTAAAATATGACTTTCTATGGTTTGTGTTTCCATATTCCTTTATTGCCAGTTTGAACAAATCCACATGCTTTGATTCAAAGGTAATAAATTCCTCTTATTTGGAAAAATGATGTTTATTTTTGTTCTCTCACGCTTAGCAGATGGTTTCATTTTAGCACACTTCAGAGTTATAATTTCATGCTTATTAAAAACATTTATTATGATCTACATAGATGAATGAAACTTTTATTTTATTAAAATATTTGCCAAAAATTCTGTTATTTATAAAAATGTATTTCCTTTGAAGGGTTATTTTAGAGCGTTCAGAGAGGATCTAGGAGTGTGGTATTATGCAGTTTTTAAGTAGGTCTGAAATGGTTATTTATATGATTGTTTCTTTAAAGCTTATGTATATTGTCCATTATATGCTATAAAATATTTTGAAAGTAAATTTAAAGTATGTTTTACATAGTTTATTTTTTGGAAAAAAATATTGAAATGACTTATGAAATTCAGTATACTCTCAACATTAATTTATTCTGAAATTTACCAATTGTCTATTGAACGTATTATATGGCAGATATTACTTCAGAGTACACTGATAAATTAAATACTTGGCTTTGTAGAACTTTTATTTTAATGTGTGAGACAATTAAAAGCTATATTTTCATGATCTGAAAAGAAGGGACACTTATGGAGGAAGCCACCCAGACACCTCTTTTCTTTGTTTTTAATATATGGCAACTGATGCTTCCCAGCCACTAGGAACATATTACCCATTGATTAAATCTTTGCTAACAACCCATTTTAAAAGGTGTGTAAATATATACTTACTCAGATTTATACACTTTGTGTTTTCTTCATAGTTTGGGGCTGGACCCCATGGTCACAACACTGCTTCCAGTCTTGGCCTTCCCATCTTTTGATACCATGTATTTGGTCAGCAAAGCAAATTAGTATCAAAATTAATAAGCCCTTGGCACCATATCTCTGGAGCAGGGGTTGCTCTTAGCCAAGGCCCAGAGCAGTTGACCTCCCCTCGCTAGTGCTATAGCCCCAAGGACTAGGTCCCTGCCACCAGAACTCAGTCTTACATGTTATGCTAAGCAGACAAAACCAAAACAGGAAAGCTCCGACAGCTTTCACTGGCATGCCTCATCTCCAAATCCCTCGATGTCCAGGCAGTACCAGATGACAGGGAGGGGCCTTGGTCCAACATATGGGAGGGAAGGAAGTAGCCACGAGCAAGTACCTGCCTCTCTGTTCCTTTCTTTCATGAGCAGGTTGTAAGGAGGAGGAAGAGGAAGGGGAAGAACGGTGAACTTCAAGGGGTGAAGGCCTCAGGTAGGCAGCTGGCTCCTGCCAGTAGGAAAGGGACAAAGAAGAAGGCAGTGAGTCTTGCAGGGAAGGTGGCGGGTAAGGGTTACAGCTTATGATGGAATCTGGACAGGAGTAATAGGGATACTAGTCATTTGAGTCCACCATTGGCAAGCTGGGCTGGGTGTCAGGGCAGATAGGCCTCCCTGAGCAACGGCACATGAGAGAAGGTGGAATTCTTCTCTGAGGAGCAGGTGGAGCTTTGGGTGTTGGGAAAGCATAGACAGTATTGTTCCAGGGCCAAGGACATGTCCGGGTACTCCTGGTTGGAAGTCAAGCCCACAGTATGATCCAGGTCTTCTACCAGCAGCTTGAAGGTACCACATGCAAGCCACCCCTCATTATTGTGTATAACTCTCTGGTGCACTTATTGGCTTATCCATCAAATGACTCCTTCAGCAGCTTGAAAACCACCTCCACAGGCACTCCAGGATATGGGAGGCTTCCAGAGTGAAAATTTTGCACAGGATCACCCCAAAATACCAGATGTCACTCTGGTGGATGTAGATCTGGTCAAACATGGCCTTAGGGACCATCCACTTCACAGGCAGTCCACTGTTGGTTGTCTTTTTATAGTACCTGATGTGGTGATATCTCTGGCAAGGCTGAAGTCTGAGATCTTCATCATGTTGTCCTTTGTCACCAGCACTTCCCTGGTGGCCAGGTCTTGGTGTATGCAGTTCTTGGAGGCAAGGTACTCCATGCCTCAGGCTACCTGGTAGGCACAGGATACCAGGTCCTTGGAGGAGAGTTGCTCTGCTGCATTGTGGCTGATATTGTAACAGTGCTCCAGGTCAGGAGGCCCCTGGGCCTGCAGGAAATCCTGTATGTTGTCTTTGGAGGCATATTCCATGAGAGTGTACAAAGGACCGTCCTGTGTGCAGGACCCAGCAGTTTGATGGTGTCCTTGTGCTGTCCAATCATCTTCATCATCTCCATTTCTGAGATTAGGATTGACAGGTCTTTCTCTGTTGCATCTGACTTCAACATCTTCACAGACACTTTAGTCAAATGGTTGGATTTGTCTTTGTCCAGCCCAATGGCCTCCTATAACACCACCTGCCCAAAGTAGGCCTGTCTTAGGGGTCTGCCTAAACTGGCTACAACCAGCCTGCCTCAAGGCAGTTATGAACTCTAGATTATCCTCAAAAACATTAAACCACAAGCTAAAAATTCTCTTCACTAGGTCTCTGTCGCAGGTCTAATTTTCTTATCTTTCATCATTTATCTTTTCCTAATTCTTATTTTCAGTATAGTTTATTTTGCTTCCAGGTGTTTCCCCTGGTTTCTGTATGCTGTTTCATAGGGAAGAATTATCCTGTCATAAAACTATTTCTTGAGCATTCATTACATCTCTCAGTTAAAATGGGTTCTTTTATGGTATTGATTCATTTGAGTTTTCTCAAAATGGGAAGAATTTTCAAAATGGTGTTTTCCTCAAGGTTCAGAGTATGTCTTAGCCTCATCTTTACTCTTTTTGAAATTCACTTTTCAAATTCTTGTCCCTCTTTTTATCTTTTTAAATTAAAATGTTCTATTTTTACTATTTTTTAATTTGAGTATAGTTGATATTCAGTGTTACATTGGTTTCAGGTTGTCAGTATCTCCATACATTATTCTATGATCACTACAAATATAGCCACCATCTGTCACCATATAACACTATTATAATTTCATTGACTATATTCTCTACACTGTCCCATATCTCTTTCTAAAATCTCTGATTTTTATGTTTTCTGTTATACCAATTTTCGACCATCATTTTACCCGGTTACTTTAATAAAATATGCATGATTACACACTCTTTGCTGAAAACCATAGCATTTGATTTATAGTAGTCTCTTCTTCTTTTTTTTTTAATTAACATATAATGTATTATTAGCCCCAGGGGTACAGGTCTGGGAATCGCCAGGTTTACACACTTCACAGCACTCACCACTGCACATACCCTCCCCAATGTTCAAAACCCCACCACCTTCTCCCCCCAGCAACTCTCAGTTTGTTTTGTGAGAATAAGAGTCTCTTATGGTTTGTCTCCCTCCCAATCCCATCTTGTTTCATTTACTCTTTTCCTGTCCCCCAAACCCCCCACATTGCACCTCCATTTCCTCGTATCAGGGTGATCATATGATAGTGTCTTTCTCTGGTTGACTTATTTTGCTAAGCATAATACCCTCCAGTTCCATCCATGTCAACGCAAATGGCAAGATTTCATTTCTTTTGATGGCTGCATAGTATTCCATCGTATATATATATACCATTCATTTGTTGATGGACATCTAGGTTCTTTCCATAGTTTAGCTATTGTGGATATTACTGCTATAAACATTTGGTGCACGTGCCCCTTTGGATCTTATAGCAGTCTTTTTTACCTCTATCAGAACCCCAGGAAGCTTTATTTATTTATTTACTCACGTAAACAGATGATCCAACACAACGTTTTTTGATGTTCAAATGTATTATAATGTCTTACCGCTTAACACTATGCTTACTGCTATCTTTCACTGTCTGACTAAATCCTCATCATCACTATGCCATTTAATGGGAAAGAACATTTGAATTAGAGTTCTCTCCATATCAGGGAATGAAGACTCCACCCTTCTGTTTGTGCAGGTAAAATAAATGTTGATATGGTCTGTCCTGCACATACCCATCCTGTTCACCAGAATATTCACCATCAAAATATATACAAAATGAAAACCATACCTCACCACTTCTATTACCACCCAGCATGCTAAAAACACCATCATATGTTCCTGAATTATTGACTTGATTGATAACCCCACTTCCACACATACTGCACTCCTTTCTCCCTGCAAATTTATTTTGGTACAGCAATTTAACCTAAAAATCAAGTCAGATGATTTTATTCTGCTGTTGAAAGTCTTTTGGTATCTTCCCCTTTCATATTAAATAAAAACTGAAGGCGTTTCAAGGTACTAGAAGGTCATACATCAATACGTTCTTCCTCACCCCACCAATATGAACTCCTCATTGGCCTCCTTGCTTTTCCTCGAAAGTAACAGACAAGCTATTCACACAAAGTCTATATACTTACTTGCTCTGCCTAGAGCAATCTTTTCCTTTAATATTTGTATAACACTCTCCTTCACTTCCTGGGTCATTGTGCAAATAACATCTCATAAATGAGATATAATCACCCAACACAAAATAAAATTAACTTTCATCCCAGCATTCTCCAATGGCTTTTTACCTTTCTTGCATTTCTTTGTAACACTTATCACCATCAACCATCAATCATTATTCTATTACTGGTTTATTTTCTTATTTGAGACAGAGAGAGAGAGAATTGGGAGGGTGCGCAGAGGAAGAAGAAAACACCCCACTGCCTAGAAAGTCTGCTGGGGAGTTACATCTCAGGACCCTGAGATCATGACCCAAGCCAAAGCCAGTCACTCAATGGACTGAGCCACCGAGGTGCCCCTCTATTATTGGTTTATTTCACTATTATATTTCAAAAGAATGTAAACTCTTTGTGGTCAGGTATTTTATATGTTTTATTAATTGAAGTATTCTCAGAAAGGTAGCTGGCAGATTGTAAGGGCTCACTAAACTGTATTTTGTTGTTATTATTGGGCTCCTTTATGGGCTTTACCTCTTACGCTAGAAGTCTATCCTTCAGATGTAAGCAATAAGATTAGAGCCCTGCTGCCTGTTCAAATGTGTAAAAAGCCTGTATTAAGTGGATATTTTAAAAGCTAAATGAATGGCTTAATAGTTGTATATAGGGGAAAAGGGAACATATATTCCACAGTTTAGAAGTGGAGTTCTTTTATAGAGTTCTTGTACAAGCCTACACTATTGAACGATAATGGGCAGTTGTACATTACAATTATACAAACACTTTGGTAATTTATATCCTTTTTTTGTAATTCATGACTGGATCATTTAATTCCTTAGGAGCATTATAGCATTTCAACTTTTCATGTTCAATAAACTTATTGGGGTTGCTACCGTTTTTATTCAAATGGAGAAATAGTCATGATTTAATCTAAATAAAGTGTTATTGATTGTGTTGTTTTCTAGGAATGAGTCGCACATGCTAGTTTAAAAGTTTTGTTAAATTCCCAAGTCTGTCACTGATAAAAGCCTTTTGTAGATTAGTAAGTTGATCCAAACGGAAAAGTTATGTAAAACCAATTGTTATACTATCTTTGTTTCCATCTTGCATTGTAATAACACCCATCTTAACTCTAAGACAAATCATTGCCAGATGGATTTCTGGCATTGATTGCATGATATGAAATCTAGTATCACTAAAAGTTTTTGGTTTTAGTAGCCTATAAATCAATTTAGAAAAACATATGTATTTGCATATAAGATAAAGTTTTAAATTATTTGGCAATAGTAAACTAAACTTTTTTTTGTAAATTTTTATTTTCTAAAATTTCATTGAGCTCTTTTGCAATAAGAAACAAGTTACAAAAAATTAAGGTTTATTTACCCCAATTCAAAATTATTAAGAATAGAATCATAGAGGTTGAAGTATTTAAAATATTGAACCCAAAATATTTTATTAGGTAAATTCATGAATGCTGAGCATTCACTGTTAAAATATACTAATACTATTGATAGACTGGTAGAAGCCTAAAATCAAATATTTATTAAATATTTATATCCATATCTTTTCAGGGCTTGGTAATTCATTTCTCTAGCATTAAATAATATACCATTGTTTGCATGTACTACACTTTATTTGACCTTTCACCTATGGAAGGATATCTTGGTTGCTTCCAAGCTTTTGTCAGTTATGAATAAAACTACTATAGACATCTTTGTGGGTATAGATTTCATCTTCTTTGGATAAATACCAAGAACTGCTACTGCTGAATCATCTGGCAAGAATATGTTTAGTTTTGTAAGAAACTGCCAAGTTGTTTTCCACTCTGTATTCTCAATAGACATGGAAGAACATTCCTGTTGCTCCACATCCTCACCAACATTTCGTGTTCTGTTGTCAGTGCTCTGGATTCTGGGTATGTACTGGTCTCTCTTTTTTGTTTTAATTTGCATTTTCCTGATGACATATGATGTGTAGCATCTTTTTATATGCTTATTTGCCATGTGTAATATTTTCTTTTGTGAAGTATCTGCTAAGGCCTTTGGCTCATTTTTAATCAGGATTTTCCCCCATTGTTGAGTTTTAAGGGGTCTTTGTGTTTTTTGATTAACAGTCCTTTGCCAGATGTGTATTTTGCAAATTTTTTCTCATAGTCTGTGCTTTGCCTTTTCATTCTCCTAGAATTGTGTTTCACAGAGTAGACATTTTTAAATTCAGTGTTTGTGTTTTTGTAGCTAAAGTTATTGCCAAAACCAAGGTCATTTAAATTTTCTTCTATATTACCTTCTGCATCTTTCATGTTTAGGTTTATAATCCAATCTGAGTTAATTTTTGTGAAGTGTGTATGATATCTGCCTGGATTTATTTTATTTCATTATTTTATTTTATTTTATATTTTTACATTTAGCTTCACCATTACTCCAGAACCATTTGTTTAAAAGATTGTATTTTGCTCTCTTGTATTGCTTTTGCTTTTATATTAAATATAAAATATAATTGATAATATATATTCTGTTGCTTTAATCTAGTCTTTCTGTGGTATTACAATATCTTGCTTACAATTATCATTATGGTAAACTTTTTTTAAGATTTTATTTATTTATTTCACAAAGAGAGAGATCACAAATAGGCAGAGACAGGCAGAGAGAGAGATGAGGAGAAGCAGGCTCCCTGCTGAGCAGAGAGCCCAATGCAGGACTCGATCCCAGGCCCCTGGGACCATGACCTGAGCCAAAGGCAGAGGCTTAACCCACTGAGCCACCCAGGTGCCCCAACGTTATGGTAAACTTTGAAGTCAGTCCTTAGTCTTTGTTCTCCTTCCACACTATGTTGACTATTGTGAGTCTTTGCCTCTCCATATAAACTTTAAAATAAGTTTGTTAATATTAAAAAAAAAGAACTTGCTGGAATGCATTAATTGTATAGATAAACTTGGAAACCAGTGACCTCTTGAGCTGAGCATGAGATAGACCATGGACATCAGTTGTCACAGTGGTGCCTCTGGCAGAACCTATTGCAAATCCCTAGGCAAAATGAGACCTCAAGGATCTGAGAGAATGTCTAAGAAGTACTTGATACATCCCTTGGGTATGGTTTATTGAAGTGTCCACCTGTCTGAAAGCTGGGGAATCTAGATAAGGGAGGGAAAATTAGTTATGATAAAACATATCAACAGACATGAATAAATTTTGTAAAATTAATTGTCATGGCTCATATACAATATGACCAACAGAGGGACTATCAGAAGGAAAGCATCAGTTATGTTTATTGTGAAATTTTTTATTCAAAATAAAGCAATGTGAGGGAAAGACACAATGAGAAAATTACCATTTTTAAATGGTTAAACTTCTTACAAAATGGAATAGGTTTTATATTCTAAGTAGTATATTGAAAAGTAAAACATTGGGGCGCCTGGGTGGCTCAGTGGGTTGGGCTGCTGCCTTCGGCTCGGGTCATGATCTCAGGGTCCTGGGATTGAGCCCCGCATCGGGCTCTCTGCTCCGCAGGGAGCCTGCTTCCCTCTCTCTCTCTCTGCCTGCCTCTCTGCCTACTTGTGATCTCTGTCTGTAAAATAAATAAATAAAATCTCTAAAAAAGAAAAGAAAAGTCAAACATTAAAAAATAAAATTTTAATTAAAAAATTATGTAATTTAAAAAACGGTTAAAAATAGCAGAACCATTTTTCTTATAACTGGAAAATACATTGTATATATATCTATCAAAAATAACTTGTCATGCGGGCGCCTGGGTGGCTCAGTGGGTTAAAGCCTCTGCCTTCGGCTCAGGTCATGATCCCAGGATCCTTGGATCGAGTCCCACATTGGGCTCTCAGCTCAGCAGGGAGCCTGCTTCCTCCTCTCTCTCTCTGCCTGACTCTGCCTACTTGTGATCTCTGTCAAATAAATAAATAAATCTTTTATAAAAAATATTTTAAAAAATAACTTATGTCTGGAATCAGGTGCATATGGAAAAAAATAATATCTGAGGACAATACTTCTGCCATGTTTTGTGCCTTGTTAATATTCTTAAACACTCAGGCAACTTTTAGCTTTATTGAAATACCTGCTAAGATACCAGCAGTGCCTTTTGGAGCCCCATGACTATAAAAATTAATTGCAAATATTCAACATGTTTACTATGGTGTCACTATTTAGGGCCACCACCAAGTATGTTTCAGAAGTAAGCATAACTGTTACTCTTCCATAAGGCAAAAGGGCATATTTTCAGGAGTTCCATCTGCTGTACCAGGAGGTGAATCAAGTAATGATGATTGTCTATAAAATAATTCACTTTTCAATCTAACATTCCCCATTCCACATTATAATAATAAAAACTAGGAGGAGACTAAAACAAACAAACAACTAAAACAACCAGCTTTTCCTTCAGTGGAAAAGTAAATATAACCTTATGAGTAGCCTGAAATTTATTTTTAAATATTTTTAAGATAAACGTTTTTGTTAGAAAATCATATATTTTATATTACTAAGAAATAACAGGCAAAGTTTTATTAACTTCTAAAAAGTCTTGTTACTTCTATTTATCTATTAATTCGTCTCTTTATGAAATAGAACATGATCACACCTATTGTATCTACCCACGTTTGTATGCTTTGGTCATTTTATGTTTGCTAATTCCTTGCTTAATTTTTACAATATTTGATACATAATAGTATCTTTAAGTCCATCTATGGTTTCACAGAATTTGTTTGAACTTCATAGAAATGTACCATACTTTTTGCACTGTCCTTGTTTTACTTCTCTATTAGCTTTCCAAGATTTATTCACTTTAGAGTGTGTAGCTATCATTTATTTTTATTCCTCCATAATGCTATGTTTACAAATTTGTACTTATCTGTACTTTTAAAAATATCTTAATTATATACCATTTCTCATCTCACGTAACACTCATGTTCCTTCTACACTTATCAGATATTATGTAACTGAAAACCACAACTCAGCAAGAATATAACACCATTTTTCAAAATTAAATGGCTTACCAGAATTATTTAATTCTATCCTTTTTTTGTATTAGATGACCCTTTATTCTGGTATTTGGCATCATTCATATGGAGGAAAGCTTATAAGTTGATATTCCATAAATAGAAGGATTTATTATGGTTGATTAATTATTTTCATTTAGAATGCATAGAATATGGTTGATTTAATATTTCTTTCTTACTCTCTGCCTGCAACATAGTGCTATCTATGTAACAGCCACTAAAATATTAAATTAATTACCTAGACTTTAAACTGCATATTAATAGGCATAACATACAGAACTCTTCTCAGATTGGGACACCTGGGTGGCTCAGTCAGTTAAACACCTGAGCCTTTAGCTCAGGTCATGACCTTAAGGTCCTGGGACTCAGTTCTGCAACAGATTCCCTGCTTAGCCGGGAGTTTGCTTCTCCCTCACCCTGCTGCTCCCCCTGCTTGTGCTCTCTCTCACTCTCTCTCTTACAAATAAATAAAATTTAAAAAGTAAATTCTTCTCAGATAGCTAATATAGAATATCGTCTTTGTATTCATCAAAGGAAAGTGCCATATAATAATGAAATTCAGACTACTTCAAATTCATTTTTGAACCAGTAAGAAAGTACTGGAAACAAGCCAAAAATGTCTTCAATGAATTAAAGAAATAGATTGATTTTCAATATCTTAATGTTTCTAAAATAAATTGTAAGATTTTTATACTAGATATCAGTGTAAATATTCATTATACAAGGATATTCTAAAAATGAAACAGAGAAAACTACTTGACATATATGATGACAAAAACGAGTTTGACAAAAGTCAGTTTGGGTAAAACTTACAACACCTACCACCTGAAACTCTTGTTCTATAATTTAATTATTTAATTTACAAAAATACAAAAATAATATATCAGAGTAAGTTGATTAATAGCTTTGAAGGTATGCTCTGGTTGTGCACTGTTTACTATTTAAAGGGGAATCCAATATGTGATGCTTATGGTGTGACTATATTAAAATTCAACAAGTTCAGAAGCATACGAGGAATAGAATAAAGACAAAAGATGACCCTTACTTATCCTAAAGATAGACAATGGTATATATGTGCTAGTTGGGGAGAGAATCCAGTCAGTAGATGGAGGATGTGGTAGTGGAAAAAAAAGACACAATGTTTTGGTTGAAAGTTTAGCACTATATTTAACAAAGTGAAATTGTGTGTTAATAGCCTTGAATAAAATCCAAAAAATATTTTCAATTCATTGAAGATTATTTAGGAAAAACTTGAAAAATACAACTTGATAAGGATTCCAATAAAAGATTCATGCAATACAAGCTTCAGAATTTTTAGTATATTTTCCCTAAAAAGCCATTTGATTTGAATTAAAAAGAATTCTATTTACCTGCCACTTAAATAAGAGGAAATTATTTGGTTTTGTAATAAGTCAATAAAATAAATTAACATACCTTTAGAAAACAGATATGCACACTAATTTAAAAATAATAGTGCTTAAGCTGTTCAGCAAACATTTGTAAAATTCCTTGCCATCAGCTAGCTCTGGAGTTCTGCTAGGTGAGTAAGGCCATGTATGTTACTGCTCAGAGTACTGACGCAAAGCAATTGTCCCCTTCACATCCATTTTTTGCTGTTGATATGTCATGCTATGTTGTTTAGAGATCCATAGATGGCCCTACATGAAGGCCTTTTTTTGTGTGTCTATGGGTGACTGTGATTTAACTTTCAAATAAGATGGCTCCTGATTTACAATGATTCAACTTATGATATATTTGGCAATGATGTGAAAGTGAAAGTGATTCAGTAGAAACTGTACTTTGAATTTTGAATTTGGGTCTTAATAAAAAGGGCCAGTGACATGTGGTATGGTGCCATCTTGTGATGCTGGGCAGCGGCAGTGAGCCACAGCTCCCAGTCAGCTAGAAGATTACAGGGGTGAACACCTGATATTCTTACAAGCATTCTATATATAACCATTCTTCTTTTTTTTAGTGTAATATTTAATAAATTGCATGTGATATTTGATACTTTGTTATAAAATAGGCTTTGCTTAAGATGATTTTGCCCAAATGCAGGCAAATGTAAGTGTTCTGAGTATGTTTAAATAAGCTTAAGGTAAGCTCTGATATTTGATAGTTTAGGGGTATTAAATGCATTTTCAATTTTTTAAGTGTTTCTCTGTACATAGCCCCCTTGTAATCTGAGGAACATCTCTATATGTATATGTAGCCTTGGTATGGCTTACATATTATTGGCATGAAACATCTAGAACAGTACGTGTGCCATATAATTGTCTACAACATCAAACAAGTTTCTTGAAAACTTGTGCCAAAGGGGTTATGTCTTTAAGGATTCTTATTTCAGAAGGGTTCTCTCAAACGTAAGATTTTTCAGAAGATAAGTGAAAATCTGACCAAACTAAACATTTTCCATTTTCCCTAGTGAGCAAAGATAGCTAAAATCTATCTGCAATTTTCAACACTGTACTCAACGACTGTAATTCTAATTTAAGAACAGATTATTTATATCAAAACCACATGTTGGCCTAATCTTACACAATATTCATCAATCTCACTCAGAGCCTTGGACACTTTTATTTGTTGAGTCTATATGGTACTACGGACATTCATCTTTTTTGACCTCATAGCTTCATGTATGTCTATACTTTTGAAAATACATGCATCATAGTTCCATTGTAAAATGTCTGGGTTATAAAATGTGCTATGCTATCAAAATGGTAATAAGAACATACAAATGACCTGATGTAATGAACTGGACCAGATTGCCAGATATCACATTTCATACCAGAAAGATTCAGTGGTAAGTTTTAAAATGGCCAGCTATACTTCGAATGAATTATAACTCATTTAACTTCTTTCTTTGTGTACAGTATTATACATTAGTCAGTATTTTAGTAAATAATTACTTTGGACAGATGTAAATATGCTGTAATAAAAAATGTTTTTCTTCTTTCTTTTAGTCTTTTTACTTCTAAGACTAGCCACAAATACCATGCCTGCCCCCAAATAATTTGCAATCCAAATTTATCTCTAAATGAATTTATTGCACAGAAAAAAAATATATATATACACTTACAGTAGACATGTTCAAAAATAGTTACACAACAGCAGGGCCCTAAATGTAAGCAGTGTAGTTGTTTTGTTTTGTTTTGTTTTTTTCTTTAAAAAAAAAGAGGTTATGTGAAATATTGGAATTTTATTTCCAGGCCTAGTATTTGAAGACAGTTAACTACACTTATGGCGTAAACAGCCTCTTGTTGGCAGTATGATTTTATTGGCTCCATGGAATAACAGCAAGAATTTACTATTGCTTCTTTCTTTTATGACACACACAGAAAAAAAAATTGACACATTTGCTCAAGACCAACCAGAATCATTTTAACCTATCAAAATTGATGGGAGGCCTTCACTGCCAAAGTCACTGCTGGCTTTTCACAATACATTGCAGACAATCTGCTACTCCCATTATGATAAAGGAAAGAAGAGTCATTATCAGGGAAGAAAGCTAGATTAATACTTGCAATTATCATTGAATTATTTAGCCTGCTATAGGATTATTATTATTAGTGTCATTTGATAATTTTCTCTCATTTTATTAAACACAACTGTGAGTAATTACCCTACCTAATATTTCTCTGTATTGGCTGACTAGCTAGCAAATATTCATGAAAATATCCATTAGCCACACATATAAAATGCTGCATTATGATGCTGTTGAATCAGAACATACCACTACCTGATCTTGTAGCTCTTTGAGGATTGGCAAATCAATTAATTCTATGTTTATTGGATTCTTCCCATTCAATTAGAAAATTTATAATAGAATCCATGAACATTATTAGTTTTACCATTTTAAACCAGCAATCACACTTTGATTTTTACAACAAAAGCAGAAATATAAACACACACATTTGGATCAGTTTTCTGTTAGTCTGTCTGGACTTCAAAATCCTATTCCTCAAGATAATGCACACCAAAGTTCTGGATTAAACAAGAAATTAGATGGCACCTGAACACTTGGTTTAATATTCTCAAAAGGACTATGCAACTTATTTCTTACATTATGACATTGTTTTACAAAGATCCACACTTTTATAATGTTAGTATTTTTAATAATCAATAAAGTCAATTAATCATGATTAAAAATCAAACATAAAAATTTCTACTTTTTGCTTTTGCCCCCTCCATTTAGAACTTATTTATAGCCTGATAATTCAAAGGTCCCTCTGTTTATGAAAATCTGGAGAGAAATAGCTCTAAGATTCCATTCAGAACTTGATATTAATCTAAGTCTTTTGGCTCCATTTATCCTGAGAGCAAAGAGTAGGACAAAGGATTTGAGTGCTGTTTATCTGGGAGATTATCCAAGGTAGAAAATAATGAGAAAGTGATACAGTGAAGAAGCAACTTTGTCAAAGAGGTACATTGTTGATATAATTGTTGTGGATAGAAAATGAAGGCTTGCTTTTACTGAAAGATCCTGAGAAACTTCTTTACGTTGTCCTCATGAAGACGTGAAAACTGACAAGTTTACCTATGGTTCTTATTTCCACTTCACTGAGAGCTGTCCTCAGAGGACATTAACTCTCCTACACTTTTGGGTTGTGTTGGAGACATTCTAAAATGAGAGAGAGAGAACATGAGATGCTATCAGTGTTAAGTAATTGCAATTTCTCATGGAACTATCCACCACAGGTTTGGCTATAATCAGGTGTTGGGCCTTGATATCAGAGGGATTTGAGGCAGTATCATTTTAGGTTAATCATTATATCTGAAATTTCCAAAAACTTCAACTGATGAAATTTTGATTATAAGTCTATAAATATAAAAATAAATCTATAGTATTCGAATTATTTTCATAGAAATACACAAACAAAGCATCAATTGATTAATATTTAAATGTTACAAAATACTGAACTGAAAGGATTTGGTCATATAACAACATGTAAGAAGTAGAACTGAAGTTTAGGTTAGAACTCAGGATGCATTTGAGACTCAGTTACGAAATTGAATGGAGGGACGCCTGGGTGGCTCAGTGGGTTAAGCAATTGTCTTCAGCTCAGGTCATGATCCCAGGGTCCTGGGACCGAGCCCCAAATCAGGCTCTCTGCTCAGCAGGGAGCCTGCTTCCTCCACTCTCTCTGCCTGCCTCTCTGCCTGCTTGTCATCTCTCTCTGTCAAATAAATAGATAAAATCTTAAAAAAAAGAAATTGAATGGATGTCTGACTATCTTATAGGTTTGCTAAAAATCGGTGACTTTGTGTTCACGTGTGGCTATGCAGGAATTTTTAACTTTCTCTAAGAAGTTATTAGATTTGATTATATAATGGCAATAAAGGATGGGGAAAAGCAAAGTACAAACCCCATAAAGACAAAGACACTGAGTATGAGAAAAGAGTAATAGATAAGAAGAATCGATGCATTTGAGGAAAATGGGAATTGAAATACACAATGATTGTTGATTTTTTTAGATGGAGAAAACAAAACTAGCTTGCAAGAAGGAAATAACAGAAGACATGTTGTGATGTGATACAGAATCCTGGAAAAGGCAGTAACGTGGAATAAAGGAGTATGGAGAGCATATCAGGGAATTTGGATAGGAAGGAGTTAGGAGATAATTGCATGATAAATTTTATATGGCCCACTTAAATGCACAGATTTCTCTTCTTTAATTTATATGGAGAACAGGGTGTCCCTTCTCTTCCCTTTCAGAGCACCAGAGGTGTACTCTTTCAGAATGAAAACCTGAAAAGCTCAGGACTCGGTTGCTTAAGCACAGCTGAGAGGACATATTTCAATTAAGATTTACATTTTGCTGTAGGTAGTAGACTGTCAAAAGTGGTTTAACCATATTTTTTCACTTAACAAGAAGACTACAGAGAGTGTTTTCTGGTGTTGGTTCAGAGTCTTAAGAAAGTCAAGTGAAGTATCTTAGAGGTTTTCATGGCTTTTTATTCACAGTTGCAAAAATTGCTGTTGGAGTTCTCACTATTAAGCCCACATTTCTGGCAGAAAGATAGAGGTGAAAGAGAATGATATCTTGTACGACTGATACTTTGTCATATGGTTACAATGTAACTAGAAAAGAGACAATAAAATATTTGATGTTGTTTTAAGTTTCCTTGTTGTCAATCCCTCAGTGCTTTCTGATATTAAAGGAAAAAGTAGATGGATATTGACCTGGCAACTATCAACACCTGTCAGTCTCTCTTGGAGAACCAATATCTCTATAATCACTTCTTCCCAGTAAAAAAATATATATATATATATTCATAACCCACAGTGTGCCATCTCAAGTTACTGCACCAAGATAAAATTACAATGATTTTCAGTTGTTCCAAATGGACAGAATACCCTTCCTTATGATATCATGTCTTATAAGATAGATAATTGGCTTGCTACCAATATACGCAGATGTGACTGTGGAAGAGACAGGGAAAAAATAATAATATTTATTTATTCCTTGGGTTGACCCTGTTTTCACAGATGCATTACTATTAGAAAAGGTTGGTTTGGGACATTGGAATGAATTCACTTAATGGGTCTATAGATTGGGTTGGAGGAAATTTTTAATTTCTACAAAAATTATTAGAATTCTATCTTATTCTCTTTTGTTAATTTTCACATGTTAACAAAGCCAACGTTTTTGTCTAGCAGACAAGATCTTAAATCCTAACAAAACTCAATTTTTCCTTTTTTTTTTAAGTTTGAGAGCCTCATGTTCTCTCATGCTTCAAATACAACTCAAAAAAAAAAAAAAGGAGCTGAACGGTGCAGTAGGACCAGACTTTTTATTTTATTTTATTTATCTTATTTTTAATTAAAAAATTAAAGATTGTATTTATTTATTTGAGAGAGAGAGAGAGAGAGAGCATGAGTGGGGCAGGGGGATGTAGCTGCAGAGAGAGACTGAGAAGTATACTCCCTAATGAGCAGGAAGCCCGATATGGGGCTCGATCCCAGGATCCTGACTGAGATCATGACCAGAGACAAAGGCACATACATGTGCAAAATCCCTTTTTTTTCTGGGAAACAATACTTTACAAGAGATGTTTGAAAAAGTACTGGGGAATCAACTTTAATCGGAGATACAAAAATTTAATTGACTTTTGTAAAGCTACAGGGATCCAAATGATGGGAATCCCAGCCCGTTTAGGTTGTAGACCACAGAGTATTCTTCTCTGTAATATCTTATTTTCTTCCAAGTCTACTAACTCCAGTCCAAGTTCACTGATCTCTTTTTAGATAGTGCAAAACATGGCAAAGAATACCAAACAAGTGCCCAATATTCTACATTGATTACATCATTTCTAACATATAGAAGTGTGTTATCAAGGCTGGTTCTGTGAATGAACCTCGTTATGCTAAAGTGTGTTTTGTGCTCCAATAAATTAAATGCATGATTATCACACAATTATAAAATACTTGTGTCAAGAATTTTTATTCAAAAATTAATAAGAGAAGCAGATATTAAAACTAGTTCACATGGTTATTTGGGATATAAGCAGAGTTGTGCAGCAGAAGTGCTCTGGGCCCATAATTTGGGTTATAGAATTTATGTTTTCTAATGAAAAATCACTAACTTGCATTATTGTTAACAAGAATCTTGTGCATTACCATCAGTTTTCTACATTATAACCTCTTGCTCTACAGTTTGTAAATAACTTTGTCAATAGCAAGCTAATAAACGGGGTGACTCCAACGGATTGAGATAATCTCCAGAGTTTCTGCTACATAATGCCCAGGACTCCATTGAAAGGACACCTAAGAATTTATTATGCCCAAAAATTTGATCATTTTTTTCACTGTCCTTACCTATTTTCCAAACCTAGTCCTTTTGCTTCACCTTTCAGTCTACGGACAACCCTGTATCTGACTGACTTGTTAATTCTGGGAATGTCTTGCAGATTAATTTGCTTGCCAGAGGTGGTTCCTCTAATTGATGTCTAAGAACCCTAATTAGTTAAGAAAACTTTTTTTAACATTTTCATTGCTATTTATTATTATTATTATTGCTAATATCTCTATTATAAATAATTCACAAGGGAATCTTTTTACAAAAGACAAAGAGCTGGCTACTAGTAGAAAAAGTACATTTGACTCTGTCAGTGAAAGTGGTAAAGGGATTTGAGCAAATAAGGCAAAGCACTGGAATTATGTGTTAAAACTTTAAATATTATAGACACATTTACTTAATTTCTAATAGTGTTGTTGCTTATAATTAAATAAGATGTTTTCCATGAACCATGCATTACAGCAAATATATTGTTTATACAGATTAAATTTTCATCAAAAGGGACGCCTGGGTGGCTCAGTTGGTTAAGCAGCTGCCTTTGGCTCAGTTCATGATCCCAGGGTCCTGGGATCGAGTCCCGCATCGGGCTCCTCGGGAGGAGCCTACTTCTCCGTCTGCCTCTGCTGGCCATTGTGTCCGCCTGTGCTTGCTCTCTCGCCCACTCTCTCTAATAAAGAAATAAAATCTTAAAATAAATAAATAAATAAATTTTCATCCAAAAACTGTAAGTGTATTTTATTGTAGGATCATGATCAGCATTTTGCAGATGAGAAAAGTGAAATTTAGAAAAGTATGTCTCTTCAAATCCCTCATACAAAATCTGGCATAGATAGAAGGATATACTATCAGAGTTGAGGAAGATAATTGAGATTACTTAAAATGATAAACTTTACTGTATAGGGTTTTTTAAAAGTTTGCCACAGATTCAGATTCTTTTAAAATATATATCTTTTTTGTGTAAAGAGAATGCAATGAGAAGTAAAAAGAAAGTGATATATCAGTGCTACCAACTAATGGCTATAATATAATCACCTTATTTATGAACAATGAAACAGTGTGTAATATTTAAATAAATTTAAATAAAATCCTATTTATTTTATATATTTATAAATTTAAACAAATTCCTATTTATTTATTATTAAAGAAATTCCTCTAACAAACAGTATGTTTTGAAGGTTGCTAGCAGGAAAGTGTTGTACTACATGGAAGTAATCAGAAAATGTGATCTAAAATTCTGCTTTCAAGGGCACCTGGGTGGCTCCGTGGGTTAAAATTCTGCTTTCAAGAAGCTATAACAGTAAGTACTGAGCATTAGCTATTATATGCTATGGATGAATAACTGAAATCTACATTTGAAACTAATGGTACACTATATGTTAACTAATTGAATTTTAAAAAGTTAATTTAAAAAACCACTATTTCATAAAACAATATTCCCAACAGGCTCTTTTGCTTTAAAATACTCACTTTGTAATGAGAGTCATTACTTTTGTCTAGCCAATTCTTACATCACTGTTTATCCCTTCCCTGCTTTATCCCTTCCCAGTATCAATAAAGGCTCACTTGGGTGAGCCTACCTAGAAGCCATGAGAAAGCTTGTAATAGATCTGGCTGGTTTTCACCAGCAATTTGACCACCATGTGCACAGGGAAGTCTATTGATAAAGGCTTTATTGCAATAAGTTGCAAATACATGGATGATTTTGAATTCTCTTTCTTGAGGTCTTGTTTCATGATAATAAATTTAGGGTGGCTTATTGGAATGGATGTTATTAACATATCTTCATAGTTATAAGTACATGGAATTGAAAATAGATTAATGAATGTGGCAGTACTGACAACTGTCCTCATTTTGAAATCAAATTACAGTGTACTAAGATGAGGAAGCAAAGCAGATTTGGGATTATGAGTGAACTAATTTAAAAAAGTCTTAGGGGAATGATCAGACTATTGGGTAATTCAGTAGAAAAATGTCAACTGATTGAGATTCTGTGTTCTCTGATTTCAGAGAGAAGTTAAGATAAATAAGTAACACGAGGAGACTAGGAAGCCAAACATAAGTGATAATTTTGTGCCAGGGTGTGTATACATCTGTTTATCTTCTTGCTTTACCACTAAGGTTGCCCCTAGAAGAGAGTTCAAATATGTGTTGGAGCTAATCTCTGTGGATTACACAAGAAACCGCATCCTACAGCTCTCCCTGAAACACCCCTTATGATTTCAATGTAATTTGGTTTTTGAATTTTTAGAAATTACAAAATACTTTGCAAACTCATCTACTTTATTACCACCACAAGTGAGTCAGCTGACTCCACATTTTAACACAGTGACCATCACAGAGGAATGGAGGAATGAGAGGAGTTATCAATATATGTGCTTTTAAGAAGTATGACAGGGTAGCAGCTATTTCCAGGAACCAAAACATGGGTCAGCAGCTGTGCAGGAAAAGTGATGGAATAAATGACTCATTTCAGAGGAGTTCTATAACATATTAGTTCTATAATGTATCTTCAGCACCCAATTACCCGCTTTGATCTAAAGATCAGGATTTACAGTTAAGGTTCCATTTATGATTTGACTGGTAGGGTCTGAATCATGTTTACTATTGTTTTGACTATTACTTGAAACCTATAGTAGTACTTGGGATATGTGTTGTGTATTCTGTGAACATGTGCTATTTTTAGATTAGATAATTTCTGTCTCGAACCCCTGTTAATTTGTTTGTTTTTGTTTATTTGATAGTGGTCTCAGTAAAGGGATATATCTGGAAAATTGCAAGCCACTATTAAAATAAGTTATTATTATATATAGCGTGGAATTGCACATTCCTCCTTTGAATCCCACAGAGCTTCACCATATCCTTAACAATTTGGGAAAAACAGGCTATTATTTTTCTTTATAAAATTTCTCCTGTTAGGCTGTGATGGTTGTCATCAGCAGTAACTCCTCTGAAGGCTTTGTCAAAAGAGTTGAAAAAATTGGAAAGGTATGAATGAAGCTGTTTGCTGAATATAAAGAACATTGAAGTACAATTCACACTCTTACTTCTCCTATGCTTTCAGATGTTTGACATTTGAAAATTTTGCTTCTAGAAGAGATGCCCTATATAATTCTTACTTTAAGGAGCAAGTTGCTTTTATAATTTTTTTATTATTCTGCCGTTCAAGTATTTCCATTTAAATTAAATTCACTACCATTTAAAAAAACCTCAAAAGTGCAGCCAGTATTCAATTCCTGGGCTAAATAATTTTAGAAAGCTTTGTGTTATTGAACCTACAGGGTTTTTCTGTAGTTTTAACTCTTTCTTTCTGTGATTTTTCCCATTAGTCATGTAAGTGACTGCAGTATAACAGACATTGAGGATAAAGAAGGACTGAATAGAACAATCCTTGGCCTCATGAAGTTGAGAATCTAGCAAGGGAGTCAAACAATTCATTCAGAGACAATTTATTGAGTGCCTGGCCAAAGATGAGCACAACAAAACCCCAGCCCAGAGGAATCATTTTAATGGGAGAGAAAGATAATAGGTAAGCCAACTTAAAAAAAAAAATCGTACTGGTTTTTCTTTAATAGTGATGCATATTTGAACTAAATAAGCACATTTTAAAAAGAGCAGTGATTGAGAAGAGGTTTTTTATCTGAGTGGTCCGAAAGGGCCTCCCTGAAAAAGTCTGTTATGAACAGATTTCTGAATAATATCAGCTAGGAAGCTGCGTGAAAATCTCAGGGATGGGTGATTTTTCCAGTCAAAAAATGTAAAGGCTCCAAAGTCACAATAGAGCTATAAGTTTCTCTAATAAAGTAACTTCTGACAAAGAATGAGAAGAAATAACTAACCCAGGTTTGAAAGAAAAGGGACAGACTTTCTATGGAATTCATATTTAATTAAAGCTCTAAAGGACAAAAATACAATAGAGCAAAATTCTGGTCACACTGATATACCTAATGAAAGTTCATAAACAAGGTGTGGGTAGCAAAGAGTGTGTGGGAATGTTGGTAAGAACAGTGGGGAAGAGTCATCCCTGAACATGTTTTTAAATGAAGCAATTCTTGTGTTGTTTTAAAGGGTAAATTGGAGTTTGCCTAAGTGATTAGAGATGGATGCCTCAGCTTATGGAAGTTCAAAGCCATAAAGATGTGATAAACTACTGCAGATATTTTCATGTATATTTGTTGTTGCTTCTAGTAACGGTGATCTAAAAACTCCTACTTAAGACAACTAAAAATCCTGACAAAATAGCTTTTAAAATGAAAAATATCAGAATGATTATAAAAATTAAGTGTGGGATTACTGGGCCAAAATATGAAATACAATGAGAGCCTAGAGATATATGCCCTGAAGCCATTTTAGCTATGAGAGCATTTGAAACTGCTAAAACACATTGAGCTGTGTTGTTAATAGACTCTTGATACTAGAGAAACAAAATTCAAAATCCAGCAGCAATCAAATTTGAGGACTTTGGTACAGCCCAAATTTAAGTTGCGATCCCCAAAGCACAAGGAGAAGCAGAAATAAGACTATAGCCTACCTTGCCTTCTGTGTAAACTGAGAAAGTCAATCACTAAATTTGGAGTATGATTGTCTTGTAGAATCTCAGATATAAGGGAAAATCCAGCCAAGGACGACCATAGCATTATTATAGCTCTTAATTATCCCTACTCAATAAGATTTTCAAATATAATATCTTGAACATAGCAAAATGTAACAGAGCACACAAAGAAAAACCATTAACAAGATTTGATAGACAAAATGGGATTAAGTATGATGTTAAAATGATCAATAAAAGGCAAGGGAAGCAAGGGAAAATATGAATTATTGGGACTTCATTAAGATCAAAAGCTTTTGCACAGCAAAGGAAACAGTTAACAAAATCAAAAGACAACTGACAGAATGGGAGAAGATATTTGCAAACGACATATCAGATAAAGGACTAGTGTCCAGAATCTATAAAGAACTTAGCAAACTCAGCACCCAGAGAACAAATAATCCAATCAAGAAATGTGCAGAGGACATGAACAGACATTTCTGCAAAGAAGACACCCAGATGGCCAACAGACACATGAAAAAGTGCTCCATATCACTCGGCATCAGGGAAATACAAATCAAAACCACAATGAGATATCACCTCACACCAGTCAGAATGGCTAAAATCAACAAGTCAGGAAATGACAGATGCTGGCGAGGATGCGGAGAAAGGGGAACCCTCCTACACTGTTGGTGGGAATGCAAGGTCGTGCAGCCACTCTGGAAAACAGCATGGAGGTTCCTCAAAATGTTGAAAATAGAACTGCCCTATGACCCAGCAATTGCACTATTGGGTATTTACCCTAAAGATACAATCGTAATGGGATGCCTGAGTGGCTCAGTTGGTTAAGCAGCTGCCTTTGGCTCAGGTCATGATCCCAGCGTCCTGGGATCGAGTCCCACATCGGGCTCCTTGCTCCGCAGGGAGCCTGCTTCTCCCTCTGACTCTGCCTTCCACTGTGTCTGCCTGTGCTCGCTCTCGCTCGCTCTCTCTCTGACAAATAAATAAATCTTTAAAAAAAAAAAAAAAAAAAAAAAAAAAAAAAAAAAGATACAATCGTAGTGATCCAAAGGGGCACATGCACCCGAATGTTTATAGCAGCAATGTCCAACAATAGCCAAACTATGGAAAGAACCTAGATGTCCATCAACAGATGAATGGATCAAGAAGATGTGGTATATATACACAATGGAATACTATGCAGCCATCAAAAGAAATGAAATCTTGCCATTTGCAACAACATGGATGGAACTAGAGCATATCATGCTTAGCGAAATAAGTCAAGCAGAGAAAAACAACTATCATATGATCTCTCTGATATGAGGAAGTGGTGATGCAACATGGGGGCTTAAGTGGGTAGGATAAGAATCAATGAAACAAGATGGGATAGGGAGGGAGACAAACCATTAGTGACTCTTAATCTCACAAAACAAACTGAGGGTTGCTGGGGGGAGGGGGCTTGGGAGAAGGGGATGGGATTATGGACATTGGGGAGGGTATGTGCTTGGGTGAGTGCTGTGAAGTGTGTAAACCTGGTGATTCACAGACCTGTACCCCTGGGGATAAAAATATGTTTATAAAAAAAAATTAAATAAATAAATAAATAAATAATGATCAATAAAGATTGTAAAATGGCTTGATTACTCTGCTCAAGGAAATAAGAGGGGAAGCAAATTGAACAAAAAACTGAAACTAAAAATGATATTGAGAAAGGTTTTTTAAATGAACCAAATGGATACTCTAGAACTTTAAAGATATGACAGCTAATTTAAGATACCACAGGGGTGCCTGGGTGGCTCACTTAATTAAACCTCCAATTCTTTTTCCTTTTTTTTTTTTAACACCTTAATTTTATTTTATTTCTTTCATTTTGGCTCAGGCCATGATGTCAGGGTTGTGAAATAGAGCCCAGAGTTGGGCTCTGTGCTGAGCCTGGAGCCTGCTTAAGATTCGTTTCCCTTCTTTTTCTATCCCTCCCTCCGCTCTCACTTGCTCGCTCTCTCTTGCTTGCAAATAAATAGATAGATAGTTAGATACATAATAGACAAAGCAAAATAAAAGCAGATTATAAAAATAAATATAAAGACTTTGAAATGAAAACAAGTTCAAAATAAAATAGAGAAGACCTACACAGCTAAAAGTTCATTCAGAAAATCTACTATTAAAGAAGTCAGTATGACACAATGTTAAGATATCAAAAGATTTGAGCATGTACTTTACAAAAGGGTAATCCAAATGGCCACTCATATATAAAAACTGTTTATCTTTATTATGAATCTGGAATTAAGTTAAATTAAATTAAAAATAAATTAAAACCTAAAATGACATACTATTACACACTTACCATATTGGGCAACAGTAAAATTGTCTTGCAAGAATGTGAGAGAATGAAAGTGACCATAATAAAAACATTTGAGGTAAGTTGGCCAATATTTAGAAAACTTAAAATAAAAATAAAAATTTGGTCCATTACTAGAAATACAACATGGAACTAAATGAATATTTTCACCAAGATATGCAAACAGATGATTATAGCTATTTCATTCATAACGGCAGGTCAGTAGTGGTCTATTTGCACAATGTTACATTAAATAAGAGAGAATATTAACAAACTGGGAGGAGGGGCTAGGTTGTTATCATCAACAGATCTTCTATGGTGCTGATTATGTTCTATTTCTCAAAATCTTTAAGTTAAAAAAGTTTTCAAATTTATATCTAGATAGATAGATGATAGATAGACAGATATCCCAGAAGCTGCAATGCGAGGCTAAGACCAGGCTTTAAAGGGCTTTTCTATATTCTACTAAATACTTGAAACCATTCATTATATCATAGCTCAGTGTTCAAATCTCCATTTGTTTCCTCAGTTTCCTAATATTTATCTTAAGGTGACCTGATCCAGACTTTTGATCACCTTTGCCTAAATATTTCTATTTTAACAAAGTCCTTCTGAACACTGAGAGACTAAAACTTAGAAAAATACTCTGTTATCTCTCTAGAGTGGAAAATATACAGTTACCCGTTAACTAATGATATCCATGTCTACATTAGATCCATGCCATTTTTAATTCTTGGGAGCTTTTGGTTATATGAATTTTTTAAGCTTCCTTTAAATGAAGCTTTAAGCCATCACCACATGAATAAAATTAAAAAACTAAATGAAAACAGGCCAAGTATTTACAGAGTAATAGAATGTGCAGTGGAAAGAGTACAATTCTGAAATCATAAAGCCTAAATTAGTGTGATGCATCTTTACTAGCCATGTAATCCTAAACCAGTTATCTAAATGTGTTAGCCTCAGTTTTTTCACCCATGAAATGGTGATGATAATACTTATTATGCAGGGTTGTTGTGTGGATGTGGTGAAGCATGGAGCATGAGAGTCTCATATTCCACGCTAAAATGATAGCTATTTTTATACTTATAATAATTCTTTTTTTTTTTTAAGATTTTATTTATTTATTTGACAGAGAGAAATTACAAGTACACTGAGAGGCAGGCAGAGAGAGAGAGAAGGAAGCAGGCTCCCTGCTGAGCAGAGAGCCCGATGCGGGACTCGATCCCAGGACCCTGAGATCATGACCTGAGCCGAAGGCAGCGGCTTAACCCACTGAGCCACCCAGGCGCCCTATACTTATAATAATTCTAATAATAGTAATTAAATTGTTCAAAATGGTAATATTCATTTCTATTGAGGCATTGTATTGACTATTCATAGACACATTTACCAAAATAAATTTCATTTTACTTTACCCCCTCTGAGGATATATATTCCCTATTTCAATATGAATCTCATTATGAATAATAATTATCATAATAAATATGCTGATTTTTCTTCTATTTATTTTTAGGGAGGTATCCTTTACTGTTGAACATAAAGAAACTTAAGCAAGTCTGTCTTATTCAACATTTGCATGCTGCTTTCTTATGAAACTAGATTATAGAGTTGTATGAAGTAAATTCATGCAGTTAAGACATTTATGTTTGGAAAACTGGGTGGTCAGTTTAGTATTTCAAAAGAAGATTTTAAATTTAAACCTTAAAACTGAGCTCTTTCAGCCTTATTTATAGACCATCCTTCATGCTTCATTAGTACTCCTTCACTGTAAACTAAGTAATAGTTTTTGTCACAGTGTATATAACGAAAATGGATTTTATATTCCATTCTTTCAGAGTTAGTTGCAGTTTCTACTTCCTTACTTCCTTTTTTGAAAAATAGATTAATTCTACAAAAAGTTTTTTCCAGCTTTATTGAAAAAAAAATCGACATATTATAATTTGTCAATTTAAGAAATGATTTCTTATAACATTGCAAACTTTTAACATTGTGTAAATTTTGTACAATTTGATAAATTGGTATACATCTTTATTGCAATATAATCTACATAAAAATGTTAATACATCTACTATCTCGTAGAGTTGCCACTGTTTTTTATGCATGTATCGTAAGGAATTTTAAGATCTACTCTCTTAGCAACTTTTATGTATATAGTATAGTAGAGATAAACTTCAGAGGTCTTGTGGGTTTTGTTCCAGACTGCCTCAATAAAGTGATTATCTCAATAAACTAAGTCAAATTATTATTCTTTTTTCTTTGGTTTCCCAGTGCATATAAAAAATTATGTTTCCCAGTGCATATAAAAAATAAACACTATACTGTACTGTTCAAAAGCATTATGTTTTTAAAGAAAAACAATGTATATACCTTAATTAAACTAGTTCTGAGTTTTCAGTGGGTCATAATTACTGATCACAGATCACCATAACAAATACAATAATAATGAAAAAACTTGAAATATTGCAAGAATTATCAACATGTGACAGAGATACACAAAATGAACAAATGTTGTTAGAAATATGGTGGCAGCAGACTTCTTTTAAACAAGATTGCTATAAACTTTCAACTTATAAGAATGTGATATATGCAAAGTTTAATAAAGGGAAGCACAATAAAAAAGTATGTATATTTTATTAACTATGATCATCATGCTGTACATGAGATCCCCAGAACTTTTTCATATTATAGTTGCAAGTTTGCACCCTTTGACCACCTTACTCCACCCCAGGTTCACCCCTTGTCAACTCAACTCTAAGTTTCCATTAGTTTGCCTTTTCCTCAGATTCTGTATGTAAGGGATATTATAATACATAAATTAAAAAAATATATAAAATCTTTGAAATATTTCACTTAGTATAATACCTTCAAGATACATCCATGCTGTTGTAAATGGCAGTATTTCTTAATTTTTCATGGTTAAGTAGTATTCCATAGTATATATTTACCATACTTATTTTATTCATTCATCAATTAATGGATACTGAAGTTATTTCCATCTCTTGCTTAGAGTTAATAATTTTATAATAAACATAAGAGTGCAGATATGTCTTTGAACAGTGACTTCGTTTCCTTTAGACATATATCTAGAAGTGGGATTACTGAATCATATGTTAATTTTACTTTTAATAATATGAATAATCTCCATACTGTTTTCCATACAAATTTATATCCCTATCACAGTGCATAAGTTCCCCATTTTCCCCAGTATTTACCAAAATTTGTTAGTTTCAATTTTTTGTAGTATATATTCTAATAGGTAGTAATATCTTGCTGTGTTTTTCAGAGGTAAACAACAACAACAACAACATAATGACTTTGCCCTGAGTTTTTTACCTTGAGCACTTTTTAATGCTCCAGTTGGTCATTTATATAACTTTTTTGAAAAAAAAAAGTCTATTGAGATCCTTTTGCTATTTTTTTAATTATATATTTTTTTCAATTTGTATCTGTTGGTTTTTAACCTCTTTTCAGATATAAGATTTGTAAGTATTTTCTTACATTCTGTGGATTGTGTTTTCGTTCTCTCTCTCTTTTTTTTTGGCAATGCAGAAACTTTAGTTTGATGTAATACCATTTATTTATTTTTGCTTTTTTTGCTTGTGTTTTTGGTCTGGTATCCAAAAAACTATTGGCAAAACCAATGTCAAGGAGAATTTTTCCTATGTTTTCCTTTGGGAAATTTAGTTTCATGCATCACCTTTAAGTCTTTAATCTATTTCAAGTTAAGACTTATGAGTGATATAAGGTTCCAGTTTCATACTGTTTATGTGACTATTCAGTTTTAAATATCATATATTGAACAGACTATCTTTACCCATTACATATGTTGGCCCCAGTCAAATATTAGGTGACTGTATGAAAGGATTTATTTCTGGACTCTCAATTCTGTTCTACTTGTTTATTGGTCTGTTTTTATGCCAGTATACTTTATAGTTTGGAGCATGAGGGCTTTGTAGTATAGTTTCAAATCAAGAAGTGTAATTTCTCTTCTTCATTCTTTCTCAGAACTGCTTTGATTATTTGTTGTCTTTTATGGTCTCATATAAATTTTAGAATTCTTTACTTACTTCTGTAAAAAAATAATATCGGATGTTTTTTAAGATTTTTAATTTATTTATTTGACAGAGAGAGATGACAAGCAGGCAGAGAGGCAGGCAGAGAGAGAAGAGGAAGGAGGCTTCCTGCTGAGCAGAGAGCCTGATTTGGGGCTAGGGTAGTTGTATTTTCAGCTATTTGAGGCAGCTCCACGCTGTTTACCAGAGTGGTTGCACCAGCTTGCATTGCCACGTACAGTGTAGGAGGGTTGCCCTTTCTCCACATCCTCGCCAGCATCTGTCATTGACTGACTTGTTCATTTTAGCCATTCTGAAAGGTGTGAGGTGGTATCTCATTCTGGTTTTGATTTGTATTTCCCTGATGCTGAGTGATGTGGAGCATTTTTTCATGTGTCTGTTGGCCATTTGGATGTATTCTTTGCAGAAATGTCTGTTCATGTCCTCTGCCCATTTCTTCATTGGATTATTTGTTCTTAGGGTGTTGTGTTTGATTAGCTCTTTATAGATTTTGGATACTGGCCCTTTATCTGGTATGTCATTTGCAGATATCTTCTCCCAGATAACTTCTGACAGTCATCTTTTGGCTTTGTTAACTGTTTCCTTTGCTGTGCAAAAGCTTTTTGATCTGATGAAATCCCAAGAGTTCATTCTTGCCCTTGCTTCCCTTGCCTTTGGCGATGTTCCTAGGAAGAAGTTGCTGCTGCTGAGGTCAAAGAGGTTGCTACCTGTTCTCTCCTTAAGGATTTTGATGGATTCCTTTCTCACATTATGCTTCTTCATCCATTTCCAGTCTATTTTCATGTATGGTGTAAGGAAATGATCCAATTTCTTTTTTCTGCATGTGGCTGTTCAATTTTCCAAATTTTCTCTTTGTTGAAGAGGCTTTTTTCCTTGGACATTCCTTCCTGCTTTGTTGACGATTAGTTGTCCATAGAGTTGAGGGTGTATTTCTGGGCTCTCTATTCTGTTCCATTGATCTATGTCTGTTTTGGGGACAGTTCCCTACTATCTTGATGATGACAACTTTGTAATAGAGCCTGAGGTCTGGAGTTGTGATGCCAACAACTTTGGCTTTCTTTTTCAATATTCCTCTGGCTATTCGAGGTATTTTCTGGTTCCATATATATTTTAGGATTATTTGTCCCATTTCTTTGGAAAAAATTGATGGGATTTTGATAGGGATTGCATTAAATATGTAGATTGTTTTAGGTAGCATAGACATTTTTACAATATTTGTTCTTCCAATACAGGAGCATGGAACATTTTTATTTCTTTGAGTCTTCAATTTCTTTCATGAGCACTTTAGAGTTTTCTGAGTATAGATTCTTTGTGTCTTTGGTTAGGGTTATTCCTAGGTATCTTAGGGTTTGGGGTGCAATTGTAAATGGGATTCACTCCTTAATTTCTATTTCTTCAGTCTTGTTGGTTTAAAAAAAATGCAACCAATTTCTCTGCATTGATTTTATATCCTGACACTTTACAGAATTCCTATACAAGTTATAGCAGATTTGGAGTGGAGTCCTTAAATTTTCCACATACATTATCATATCATCTGAAAACAGGGATAGTTTGATTTCTCTTTTGCCAATTTGGCAAAATTTGGATGTCTTTAATTCCTTTTTGTTGTCTGATTGCTGAGGCTAGGACTTCTAGTACGATGTTGATTAGCAGTGGTGATAACAGACATCCCTGCCGTGTTCCTGACCTCAGCGGAAAGTATTGTTTTTCTCCATTGAGAATGATATTTGCAGTGGGTTTTTCATAGATGGCTTTGATAATATTGATAATATGTGCCCTCTATCCCTACACTTTGAAGAGTTTTAATCAGGAAGGGATACTGCACTTTGTCAAATGCTTTTTCAGCATCTATGGAGAGTATCATATGGTTCTTGTTCTTTCTTTTATTGATGTGTTGTATCACATTGATTGATTTGCAGATGTTGAACCAACCTTGTAGCCCTGGAATAAATCCCACTTGGTCGAGGTGAATAATCCTTTTAATGTACTGTTGAATACTCTTGGCTAGTATTTTGGTGAGAATTTTCGCATCTGTGTTCATCAAGGATATTGGTCTGTAGTTCTCTTTTTTGATGGGATCCTTGTCTGGTTTTGGGATCAATGTGATGCTGGCCCCAGTAAAAAAGAGTTTGGAAGTTTTCCTTCCATTTCTATTTTTTTGGAAAAGTATCATGAGAATAGGAATTAATTCTTCTTTAAATGTTTGGTAGAATTCCCCTGGGAAGCCATCTGGCCCGGGGCTTTTGTTTGGAGATTTTTGATGACTGTTTCAATCTCCGTACTGGTTATGGGTCTGTTCAGGTTTTCTATTTCTCCCTGGTTCAGTTGTGGTAGTTTATATGTCTCTAGGAATGTATCCATTTCTTCCAGATTGTTGAATTTGTTGGCGTAGAGTTGCTCATAGTATGTTCTTATAATTGTTTGTATTTCTTTGGTGTTGGTTGTGCTCTCTCCGCTTTCATTCATGATTTTATTTATTTGGGTTCTTTCTCTTTTCTTTTTGATAAGTCTGGAACGGGGTTTATCAAAGTTATTAATTCTTTCAAAGAACCAGCTCCTAGTTTCGTTGATTTGTTCTATTGTTTTTTTTTGTTGTTGTTGTTGGTGGTGGTTTTTTGTGGTTTTTGTTCCTTTGTTTATTTGTTTCTATTTCATTGATTTCTGCTCTGATCTTTATTATTCCTCTTCTCCTGCTTGGTTTAGGCTTTCCTTGTTGTTCTTTCTGCAACTCCTTTAGGTGTAGGGTTATGTTGTGTATTTGAGATCTGAGAGAGAAGCGTGGTTGCATACGACTGTCGCTGTGCTCCTCAGGAGCAAGTCTGGGGAAGGCGCAGCACGCCGCCCCCAGAGAAGAGAAGGAGCCGTTGGCCTTGTGGTCGGGAAAAGGTCGGGAAGCAGGAGAGCCTGCCCTGGCAGAAACAGCAGGCCAGTGGCAAGACAAATGTCACCCACTCCCTGTGCGGAGAGATGAAGCCTGGCTGCTAAGGAGACATGAATGGACGACTAGGGCAGGGACGCGTGCTCCACTCTGAGGAAGGAGTCTGGGCAGAAGGCAGGTCTGTCCTGTGCCTCTGGTCCAAAGGGGACAGCATCCCCTTGTACAACTGTCTGTAGGGCAGACTTGGGTTAGTTACCTGGCGCCATACACAGAACACGCAGAAACAGCTCCCTCGAGAAACGCGCAGTTAGATGCCATCTTCCTCCAAAATGTGACAGCTTTGGTGGCAGGCGTGTGCCGGGAAAAGAGTAGGGACAAACCCCGCAAGCTCCCCATTCCAGGAACGGGCAGTATTCAGGGATCCTGTCGCCTCTCCTCTCCTGTGAGGAAGGCACTGGCCTAGTCCGCGAGTACGCCTGAGGGCAAGTGCCAAGGCCAAGCGTTGCCTACACCGGGAGATGGTAGTGTGCATAGAGTGCCATGCTAGGCCACGCACGCTGCTGCAGGCTTGTGGCTCTGTCTGCTAAGTTCGGCCTGGCAGGGTGAACCCAAGGCGCCAACATGGAGCCCGGGAAAGCAAGGCCCAAGGGGCACCAGTCTCCCGCAGCTCTTCTTCCCTGATGCGACAGAGCGAACACCCAAAGCCTTGCTGAGGAAACAGCAGCGAAGTGCCGTTTGCGCAAAGCCGAAAAGCTCTACGAAAGCATAGCAGTCGCTGGGAAATCAGAGTCGGTTCGGTGGGCTGCTGTTGCAGCTTGCCTTAGACTAGTATTCGCAGCATGGCGGGAGAAACCCGCATAGAGCGAAAGCCTCTTTGTCAGGGCATCCCTTAAAAAGCACTGCATTTTTTGGGAAATCAGAGTCCGGTCTCTGGGATGCTGCATTTTCCATCACAGAGCTAGTCTCCACAACACGGTGTAAAAAACCCGCATGGATCGAAATACTCTTTGCCCTAGCATCCCTTCTGCCTGAGAGAGAAGCATGGTTGCACACGTATGTCACCGCGCTCCCCAGGAGCAAGTGTGGGAAGACGCAGCACGCCGCCCCCGGGGAAGAGAAGGAGCCTTTGGCCTTGGGGTCGGGAAACGCTCGGGGAGCAGGATAGCCTGACGTGGCATGAACAGCAGGCCGGTGGCAAGACAAGTGTCACCCGCTCCCTGTACAGAGAGATGGTAGCCTGGCTGCTAAGGAGACATTAGGGGATGACTAGGGCAGGGGCGCATGCTCCACTCTGAGGAAGGAGTCTGGGCAGAAAGCAGGCCTGTCCTGTGCCTCTGCTCACAAGGGGACAGCATCTCCTTGCCACCTGTCCCAAGGGCAGGCTTGGGCTTGCCACCAGGTGCCAAACCCGGAATTCACAGAAAGAACCCCATGGAGAAATGGGCAGTCAGATGCCGTCTTCCACCAAGATGTGGCAGGGGGTGTGCCGGGGAAAGAGTGGAGACACTCCCCTACACTTACCCATCCCAGTTCACGGGCCATGTGCAGGGATCCTGTCGCCTCCTCTCCCCTGAGGTGAAGGCACTGGCCTAGGCCCAGAGTCTGCCTGAGAAAAGGCAAAGCCTTACCTATGCCAGGAGATGGTAATAGGCATAGAGTGCCATGCTAGGACACGCACGCTGCTTCCGGGTTGTGACTGTGTCTGCTTAGTTCGGCTTAACAAGATGAACCCCAGGCGAGAACTTGGAGCACGGGAAAGCAAGGCCCAAGAGGAACCAGCTCTCCCACTACCGCGACAGAGCGAAGGACCAAAGCCTTGCTGAGGAAGCAGCAGCGAAGTGCGGTTCGCACCAAGCTGAAAACCTCTGCGAAAGCATAGCAGTCGCTGGGAAATCAGAGTCGTTTCTGTGGGCTGCTTTTGTTGCTTGCCTTAGCCTAGTATTCGCAGCACGATGGGAGAAACCCACAGAAGGAAAGCCTCTTTGCTGGGGCATCGCCGCTGGGAAAGCACAGCATTCTTTGGGAAATCAGAGTCGGGGAAGAGAAGGAGCCGTTGGCCTTGGGGTCGGGAAAGGCGAAAAGCCTCTTTGCCTGGGCTTCTCCCCCAAGGAAAGCACAGCATTCGTTGGGAAATCAGAGTTCGTTTGGGAACGCTGCTGCTGCTTGCATAAGATAGTCTCCGCAGCACGGTGGAATATACCAGCATGGAGCGAAATTCTCTTTGCCCTAGAATCCCCTCTACCTGAGAGAGAAGCATGGTTGCACATGTCTGTCACCACGCTCCCCAGGAGCAAGTGTGGGGTAGGCGCAACACGCCGCCCCCAGGGAAGAGAAGGAGCCGTTGGCTTTGGGGTCGGGAATCGCTCGGTAAGCAGGATAGCCTGCCGTGGCGCGAACAGCAGGCCGGTGGCAAGACAAGGGTCACCGGCTCCCTGTACGGAGAGATGGAAGCTTGGTGCAAAGGAGACACGAGGGGATAAGAAGGGCAGGGGCGCGTGCTGCACTCTAAGGAAGGAGTCTGGGCAGAGGCAGGCAGAAGGAAACAGCATCTCCTTGACCACCTGTCCGAAGGGCAGACTTGGGCTTGCCACCATGTGCCATACACGGAACTCGCAGAAACAACCCAATGGAGAAACGGACAGTCAGATACCGTCTTCCACCAAGATATGGCAGCGATGTGGGTGGCAGGGGTTGTGCCAGGGAAGGAGTGGAGACAGTTCCCCACAGTACCCCATCCCAGTGCAGGGGCCGTGTACAGGGATCCTGTGGCGGCCTCTCTCCTGTGGTGAAGACACAGGCCTAGGCCCGGAGTCTGCCGGAGAGCCGGAGCAAAAGGAAAAGCCTTACCTACTCCAGGAGATGGTAATAGGCATAGAGTGCCATGCCAGGCCACGCAGGTTGCTTCACGTTTGTGACTGTGTCTGCTTAGTTAGGCTTAGCAAGGTGAACTTAGTGCGTGAACTTGGAGCCCGGGAACGCAAGGCCCAAGAGGCACCAGCTCTCCCGCGGCTGTACCACCCTGCTGCGACAGATCGAAAGAAAAGGCCTTGCTGAGAAAGCAGTAGCGAAGTGCGGTTCGCGCAAAGCTGAAAACCTCTGCGACAGCATAGCTGTCGCTGGGAAATCACAGTCGGTTCTGTGGGCTGCTTTCGTTGCTTGCCTTAGCCTAGTATTCGCAGCACGATGGGAGAAAGCCGCATAGAGCGAAAGCCTCTTTGCCGGGGCATCCCCTCTGGGAAAGCACAGCATTCTTTGGGAAATCAGAGTCGGGTCTGTGGGATGCTGCCTGCTGCTTGCCGGAGCTCGTCTCCACCACACGGTGTAATAAACCCGCATGGAGCGAAATCCACTTGGCCTGGGCATCCCCTCCGCCTGAGAGAGAAGCGCAGTGGCGGCTGTGGAAAGATTTTTAAGGAAAGGGACATGTCTGTCACTGCAGAGCGACGGAACCCTGGCTGCTAAAGAGACCAGAGGGCACGATTAGGGCAGTGGAAAGGGCTCCACTCTAAGGAAGGAGTCTGGGCAGAAAGCATGCCTGTCCCAAGCCTTTGGGCCCAAGGAGATCTCAGCAGATCCTTGGTCACCTGTCCTTGGTGGAGACATGGGCTTGCCACCAGGCGCCTACCCTGAACTCGAGAAACAACTCCCAGAAAGAACTCGCCATCACATGCCGTCTTCCTCCAGGATGTGGAAGCTTGGAGGAAGCAGGGGGTGTAAAGGGAAGGAGAGGGGACAGTCCCCCAAAGCTCCCTATTCAGTGCACGGGCGGTTTGCAGGGATCCTGCCACCTCTCCTTTCCTGTGGGAAAAGCACTGGCCTAGTCCCGGAGTCCGCCTGAGCGCCAGAGTAAAAGGCCAAGCGATGCCTACACCGGGAGATGGTAGTGTGCCTAGAGTGCCATCCTTAGCTACACAAGCCACTGCACGGTTGTGGCTGTGTCTGCTTAGTTCGGCCTGGCAGGGTGAACCCAGGACGCGAACATGGAGCCCGGGAAAGCAAGGCCCAATTGGCACCAGCTCTCCCGCAGCTCTTCTTCCCTGACGCGACTGAAGCCTTGCTGAGGAAGCAGCGGCGAAGTGCTGTTCGCTCCAAACCAAAGACTCTGCGGAAGCACAGCATGCGCTGAGAAATGTTCTGCGGGCTGCTGCTGCTTGTCTGAGCCAAGTCAGGCGGTGGGAGAAACCCAGCATACAGCGAAAGCCTCTTTGCCTGGGCGGCTCCCCTGGGAAAGCACAGTATTCGTTGGGAAATCAGAATTAGGTGTGGGATGCTGCTTCTATTTGCCTGAGCTAGCCTCCGCAGCACGGTGGAAGATTCCCTCATGGAACGAAATACTCTTTGCCCTTGCATCCCCTCTGCCTGAGAGAGAAGCATGGTTGCACACGTCTGTCACCACGCTCCCCAGGAGCAAGTGTGGGGAAGGCGCAACACGCCGCCCCCGGGGAAGAGGAGTCCTTGGCCCTGGGGTCGGGAAACGCTCGGGAATTAGGATAGCCTGCCGTGGAAGGAACAGCAGGTCGGAGGCAAGACAAGTGTCACCCGCTCCCTGTGCCTAGAGATGGAAGCCTGGATGGGAAGGAGACATGAGGGTACGACTAGGGCAGGGGCGTGTGCTCCACTCTGAGGATGGAATCTGGGCAGAAAGCAGGCAGAAGGGGACAGAATCTCTTTGACCACATGTCGCAAGGGAAGCCTTTGCATTGCCACCAGGTGCCGTACTCGGAACTCGCAGAAACAACCCCATGGAGAAACGGGCAGTCAGATGCTGTCTTCCAACAAGATGTGGCAGCGTTGTCGGTGGAAGGGGGGTGTGCCAGGGAAGGAGTGGAGACCGTCCCCCACAGTACCCCATCCCAGTGCACGGGCAGTGTGCAGGGATCCTGTCGCCTCCTCTCTCCTGTGGTGAAGGCACTGGCCTAGGACCAGAGTCTGCCGGAGCGCCGGAGCAAAAGGAAAAGCCTTACCTACGCCAGGAGATGGTAATAGGCATAGAGTGCCATGCTAGGCCCCACTCGCTGCTGCAGGGTGGTGTCCGTGTCTGCTTAGTTCGGCTTAGCAAGGTGAACCCCGGGCGCGAACTTGGAGCACGGGAACTCAAAGCCCAAGATGAAACAGCCCTCCCGCGGCTCTTCTTCCCTGCCGCGAAGAGCGAACGACCAAAGCCTTACTGAGAAAGCAGTAGCGAAGTGCGGTTCGCGCCAAGCTGAAAACCTCTGCGACAGCATACCTGTCGCTGGGAAAACACAGTCGGTTCTGTGGGCTGCTTTCGTTGCATGCCTTAGCCTAGTATTCGCAGCACGATGGGAGAAACCAGCATAGAGCGAAAGCCTCTTTGCTGGGGCATCGCCGCTGGGAAAGCACAGCATTTTTGGGAAATCAGAGTCGGGGAAGAGAAGGAGCCGTTGGCCTTAGGGTCGGGAAACGCGGAAAGCCTCTTTGCCTGGGCTTCTCCCCTAGGAAAGCACAGCATTCGTTCGGAAATCAGAGTTCGTTTAGGAACGCTGCTGCTGCTTGCCTAAGATAGTCTCCTCGGCACGGTGGAATATACAAGCATGGAGCGAAATTCTCTTTGCCCTAGAATCCCCTGTGCCTGAGAGAGAAGCAAGGTTGCACATGTCTGTCACCACGCTCCCCAGGAGCAAGTGTGGGGTAGGCGAAGCACGCCGCCCCCAGGGAAGAGAAGGAGCCGTTGGCTTTGGGGTCGGGAATCGCTCGGTAAGCAGGATAGCCTGCCGTGGCGCGAACAGCAGGCCGGTGGCAAGACAAGGGTCACCGGCTCCCTGTACGGAGAGATGGAAACTTGGTGCAAAGGAGACATGAGGGGATAAGAAGGGCAGGGGCGCGTGCTGCACTCTAAGGAAGGAGTCTGGGCAGAAGGCAGGCAGAAGGAAACAGCATCTCCTTGACCACCTGTCCGAAGGGCAGACTTGGGCTTGCCACCATGTGCCATACACGGAACTCGCAGAAACAACCCAATGGAGAAACGGACAGTCAGATGCCGTCTTCCACCAAGATATGGCAGCGATGTGGGTGGCAGGGGTTGTGCCAGGGAAGGAGTGCAGACCGTCCCCCACAGTACCCCATCCCAGTGCACGGGCAGTGTGCAGGGATCCTGTGGCGGCCTCTCTCCTGTGGTGAAGACACTGGCCTAGGCCCAGAGTCTGCCGGAGCGCCGGAGCAAAAGGAAAAGCCTTACCTACTCCAGGAGATGGTAATAGGCATAGAGTGCCATGCCAGGCCACGCAGGCTGCTTCAGGTTTGTGACTGTGTCTGCTTAGTTAGGCTTAGCAAGGTGAACTTAGTGCGTGAACTTGGAGCCCGGGAACGCAAGACCCAAGAGGCACCAGCTCTCCCGCGGCTGGACCAACTTGCTGCGACAGATCGAAAGAAAAGGCCTTGCTGAGAAAGCAGTAGCGAAGTGCGGTTCGCGCCAAGCTGAAAACCTCTGCGACAGCATAGCTGTCGCTGGGAAATCACAGTAGGATCTGTGGGCTGATTTCGTTGCTTGCCTTAGCCTAGTATTCGCAGCACGATGGGAGAAACCCGCATAGAGCGAAAGCCTCTTTGCCGGGGCACCCCCTCAGGGAAAGCACAGCATTCTTTGGGAAATCAGAGTCGGGTCTGTGGGATGCTGCGTGCTGCTTGCCGGAGCTCGTCTCCACCACACGGTGTAATAAACCCGCATGGAGCGAAATCCACTTGGCCTGGGCATCCCCTCCGCCTGAGAGAGAAGCGCAGTGGCGCCTTTGGAAAGATTTTTAAGGAAAGGGACATGTCTGTCACTGCAGAGCGACGGAACCCTGGCTGCTAAAGAGACCAGAGGGCACGATTAGGGCAGGGGAAAGGGCTCCACTCTGAGGAAGGAGTCTGGGCAGAAAGCTTGCCTGTCCCAAGCCTTTGGGCCCAAGGAGATCTCAGCAGCTCCTTGGTCACCTGTCCTTGGTGGAGACATGGGCTTGCCACCAGGCGCCTACCCTGAACTCGAGAAACAACTCCCAGAAAGAACTCGCCATCACATGCCGTCTTCCTCCAGGATGTGGAAGCTTGGAGGAAGCAGGGGGTGTAAAGGGAAGGAGTGGGGACAGTCCCCCAAAGCTCCCTATTCAGTGCACGGGCGGTGTGCAGGGATCCTGTCACCTCTCCTTTCCTGTGGGGGAAGCACTGGCCTAGTCCCGGAGTCCTCCTGAGCGCCAGAGTAAAAGGCCAAGCGATGCCTTCACCGGGAGATGGTAGTGTGCCTAGAGTGCCATCCTTAGCTACACAATCCACTGCACGGTTGTGGCTGTGTCTGCTTAGTTCGGCCTGGCAGGGTGAACCCAGGACGCGAACATGGAGCCCGGGAAAGCAAGGCCCAATTGGCACCAGCTCTCCCGCAGCTCTTCTTCCCTGACGCGACTGAAGCCTTGCTGAGGAAGCAGCGGCGAAGTGCTGTTCGCTCCAAGCCAAAGACTCTGCGGAAGCACAGCATGCGCTGAGAAATGTTCTGCGGGCTGCTGCTGCTTGCCTGAGCCAAGTCAGGCGGTGGGAGAAACCCAGCATACAGCGAAAGCCTCTTTGCCTGGGCGTCTCCCCTGGGAAAGCACAGTATTCGTTGGGAAATCAGAATTAGGTGTGGGATGCTGCTTCTGTTTGCCTGAGCTAGCCTCCGCAGCACGGTGGAAGATTCCCTCATGGAACGAAATACTCTTTGCCCTTGCATCCCCTCTGCCGGAAGAGAAGCATGGTTGCACACGTCTGTCTCCGCGCACTCCAGGAGCAAGTGTGGGGAAGGCGCAACACGCCGCCCCCGGGGAAGAGAAGGAGTCCTTGGCCCTGGGGTCGGGAATAGCTCGGGAATTAGGATAGCCTGCCGTGGCAGCAACAGCAGTTCGGAGGCAATACAAGTGTTACCCGCTCCATGTGCCTAGAGATGGAAGCCTGGATGGGAAGGAGACATGAGGGGACGACTAGGGCAGGGGCGTGTGCTCCACTCTGAGGATGGAATCTGGGCAGAAAGCAGGCAGAAGGGGACAGAATCTCTTTGACCACATGTCGCAAGGGAAGCCTTGGCATTGCCACCAGGTGCCGTACTCGGAACTCGCAGAAACAACCCCATGGAGAAACGGGTAGTCAGATGCTGTCTTCCACCAAGATGTGGCAGCGTTGTCGGTGGAAGGGGGTGTGCCAGGGAAGGAGTGGAGACCGTCCCCCACAGTACCCCATCCCAGTGCACGGGCAGTGTGCAGGGATCCTGTCGCCTCCTCTCTCCTGTGGTGAAGGCACTGGCCTAAGCCCAGAGTCTGCCGGAGCGCCGAAGCAAAAGGAAAAGCCTTACCTACGCCGGGAGATGGTAATAGGCATAGAGTGCCATGCTAGGCCCCACACGCTTCTGCAGGGTGGTGTCCGTGTCTGCTTAGTTCGGCTTAGCAAGGTGAACCCCGGACGCGAACTTGGAACACGGGAACTCAAAGCCCAAGATGAAACAGCTCTCCCGCGGCTCTTCTTCCCTGCCGCGAAGAGCGGACGACCAAAGCCTTACTGAGAAAGCAGTAGCGAAGTGCGGTTCGCGCCAGGCTGAAAACCTCTGCGACAGCATAGCTGTCGCTGGGAAATCACAGTCGGTTCTGTGGGCTGCTTTCGTTGCTTGCCTTAGCCTAGTATTCGCAGCATGATGGGAGAAGCCCGCATAGAGCGAAACCCTCTTTGCCGGGGCATCCCCTCTGGGAAAGCACAGCATTCTTTGGGAAATCAGAGTCGGGTCTGTGGGATGCTGCCTGCTGCTTGCCGGAGCTCGTCTCCACCACACGGTGTAATAAACCCGCATGGAGCGAAATCCACTTGGCCAGGGCATCCCCTCCGCCTGAGAGAGAAGCGCAGTGGCGCCTGTGGAAAGATTTTTAAGGAAAGGGACATGTCTGTCACTGCAGAGCGACGGAACCCTGGCTGCTAAAGAGACCAGAGGGCACGATTAGGGCAGTGGAAAGGGCTCCACTCTAAGGAAGGACTCTGGGCAGAAAGCATGCCTGTCCCAAGCCTTTGGGCCCAAGGAGATCTCAGCAGCTCCTTGGTCACCTGTCCTTGGTGGAGACATGGGCTTGCCACCAGGCGCCTACCCTGAACTCGAGAAACAACTCCCAGAAAGAACTCGCCATCACATGCCGTCTTCCTCCAGGATGTGGAAGCTTGGAGGAAGCAGGGGGTGTAAAGGGAAGGAGTGGGGACAGTCCCCCAAAGCTCCCTATTCAGTGCACGGGCGGTGTGCAGGGATCCTGTCACCTCTCCTTTCCTTGGGGAAAGCACTGGCCTAGTCCGCGAGTCCGCCTGAGCGCCAGAGTAAAAGGCCAAGCGATGCCTACACCGGGAGATGGTAGTGTGCATAGAGTGCCATCCTTAGCTACACAAGCCACTGCACGGTTGTGGCTGTGTCTGCTTAGTTCGGCCTGGCAGGGTGAACCCAGGACGCGAACAGGGAGCCCGGGAAAGCAAGGCCCAATTGGCACCAGCTCTCCCGCAGCTCTTCTTCCCTGACGCGACTGAAGCCTTGCTGAGGAAGCAGTGGCGAAGTGCTGTTCGCTCCAAGCCAAAGACTCTGCGGAAGCACAGCATGCGCTGAGAAATGTTCTGCGGGCTGCTGCTGCTTGCCTGAGCCAAGTCAGGCGGTGGGAGAAACCCAGCATACAGCGAAAGCCTCTTTGCCTGGGCGGATCCCCTGGGAAAGCTCAGTATTCGTTGGGAAATCAGAGTTAGGTGTTGGGATGCTGCTTCTGTTTGCCTGAGCTAGTCTCCGCAGCACGGTGGAACGAAATCCTCTTTGCCTTTGCATTCCCTCTGCCTGAGAGAGAAGCATGGTTGCACACGTCTGTCAACGCGCTCCCCAGGAGCAAGTGTGGGGATGGCGCAACACGCCGCCCCCGGGGAAGAGGAGTCCTTGGCCCTGGGGTCGGGAAACGCTCGGGAATTAGGATAGCCTGCCGTGGAAGGAACAGCAGGTCGGAGGCAAGACAAGTGTCACCCGCTCCCTGTGCCTAGAGATGGAAGCCTGGATGGGAAGGAGACATGAGGGGACGACTAGGGCAGGGGCGTGTGCTCCACTCTGAGGATGGAATCTGGGCAGAAAGCAGGCAGAAGGGGACAGAATCTCTTTGACCACATGTCGCAAGGGAAGCCTTGGCATTGCCACCAGGTGCCGTACTCGGAACTCGCAGAAACAACCCCATGGAGAAACGGGCAGTCAGATGCTGTCTTCCACCAAGATGTGGCAGCGTTGTTGGTGGAACGGGGTGTGCCAGGGAAGGAGTGGAGACCGTCCCCCACAGTACCCCATCCCAGTGCACGGGCAGTGTGCAGGGATCCTGTCGCCTCCTCTCTCCTGTGGTGAAGGCACTGGCCTAAGCCCAGAGTCTGCCGGAGCGCCGGGGCAAAAGGAAAAGCATTACCTACGCCAGGAGATGGTAATAGGCATAGAGTGCCATGCTAGGACCCACACGCTGCTGCAGGGTGGTGTCCGTGTTTGCTTAGTACGGCTTAGCAAGGTGAACTTAGTGCGTGAATTTGGAGCCCGGGAACTCAAAGCCCAAGATGAAACAGCTCTCCCGCGGCTATTCTTCCCTGCCGCGAAGAGCGAACGACCAAAGCCTTACTGAGAAAGCAGTAGCGAGTGCGGTTCGCGCCAAGCTGAAAACCTCTGCGACAGCATAGCTGTCGCTGGGAAATCACAGTCGGTTTTGTGGGCTGCTTTCGTTGCTTGCCTTAGCCTAGTATTCGCAGCACGATGGGAGAAACCCGCATAGAGCGAAAGCCTCTTTGCTGGGGCATCGCCGCTGGGAAAGCACAGCATTTTTGGGAAATCAGAGTCGGGGAAGAGAAGGAGCCGTTGGCCTTAGGGTCGGGAAACGCGAAAAGCCTCTTTGCCTGGGCTTCTCCCCTAGGAAAGCACAGCATTCGTTGGGAAATCAGAGTTCGTTTAGGAACGCTGCTGCTGCTTGCCTAAGATAGTCTCCTCGGCACGGTGGAATATACCAGCATGGAGCGAAATTCTCTTTGCCCTAGAATCCCCTCTGCCTGAGAGAGAAGCATGGTTGCACATGTCTGTCACCACGCTCCCCAGGAGCAAGTGTGGGGTAGGCGCAACACGCCGCCCCCAGGGAAGAGAAGGAGCCGTTGGCTTTGGGATCGGGAATCGTTCGGAAAGCAGGATAGCCTGCCGTGGCGCGAACAGCAGGCCGGTGGCAAGACAAGGGTCACCGGATCCCTGTACGGAGAGATGGAAGCTTGGTGCAAAGGAGACATGAGGGGATAAGCAGGGCAGGGGCGCGTGCTGCACTCTAAGGAAGGAGTCTGGGCAGAAGGCAGGCAGAAGGAAACAGCATCTCCTTGACCACCTGTCCGAAGGGCAGACTTGGGCTTGCCACCATGTGCCATACACGGAACTCGCAGAAACAACCCAATGGAGAAACGGACAGTCAGATGCCGTCTTCCACCAAGATATGGCAGCGATGAGGGTGGCAGGGGTTGTGACAGGGAAGGAGTGGAGACCGTCCCCCACAGTACCCCATCCCAGTGCACGGGCAGTGTGCAGGGTTCCTGTGGCGGCCTCTCTCCTGTGGTGAAGACACTGGCCTAGGCCCAGAGTCTGCCGGAGCGCCGGAGCAAAAGGAAAAGCCTTACCTACTCCAGGAGATGGTAATAGGCATAGAGTGCCATGCCAGGCCACGCAGGCTGCTTCAGATTTGTGACTGTGTCTGCTTAGTTAGGCTTAGCAAGGTGAACTTAGTGCGTGAACTTGGAGCCCGGGAACGCAAGGCCCAAGAGGCACCAGCTCTCCCGCGGCTGTACCACCCTGCTGCGACAGATCGAAAGAAAAGGCCTTGCTGAGAAAGCAGTAGCGAAGTGCGGTTCGCGCCAAGCTGAAAACCTCTGCGACAGCATAGCTGTCGCTGGGAAATCACAGTCGGATCTGTGGGCTGCTTTCGTGGCTTGCCTTAGCCTAGTATTCGCAGCACGATGGGAGAAACCCGCATAGAGCGAAAGCCTCTTTGCCGGGGCACCCCCTCAGGGAAAGCACAGCATTCTTTGGGAAATCAGAGTCGGGTCTGTGGGATGCTGCGTGCTGCTTGCCGGAGCTCGTCTCCACCACACGGTGTAATAAACCCGCATGGAGCGAAATCCACTTGGCCTGGGCATCCCCTCCGCCTGAGAGAGAAGCGCAGTGGCGCCTGTGGAAAGATTTTTAAGGAAAGGGACATGTCTGTCACTGCAGAGCGACGGAACCCTGGCTGCTAAAGAGACCAGAGGGCACGATTAGGGCAGAGGAAAGGGCTCCACTCTGAGGAAGGAATCTGGGCAGAAAGCATGCCTGTCCCGAGCCTTTGGGCCCAAGGAGATCTCAGCAGCTCCTTGGTCACCTGTCCTTGGTGGAGACATGGGCTTGCCACCAGGCGCCTACCCTGAACTCGAGAAACAACTCCCAGAAAGAACTCGCCATCACATGCCGTCTTCCTCCAGGATGTGGAAGCTTGGAGGAAGCAGGGGGTGTAAAGGGAAGGAGTGGGGACAGTCCCCCAAAGCTCCCTATTCAGTGCACGGGCGGTGTGCAGGGATCCTGTCACCTCTCCTTTCCTGTGGGGAAAGCACTGGCCTAGTGCGCGAGTCCGCCTGAGCGCCAGAGTAAAATGCCAAGCGATGCCTACACCGGGAGAAGGTAGTGTGCCTAGAGTGCCATCCTTAGCTACACAAGCCACTGCACGGTTGTGGCTGTGTCTGCTTAGTTCGGCCTGGCAGGGTGAACCCAGGACGCGAACATGGAGCCCGGGAAAGCAAGGCCCAATTGGCACCAGCTCTCCCGCAGCTCTTCTTCCCTGACGCGACTGAAGCCTTGCTGAGGAAGCAGCGGCGAAGTGCTGTTCGCTCCAAGCCAAAGACTCTGCGGAAGCACAGCATGCGCTGAGAAATGTTCTGCGGGCTGCTGCTGCTTGCCTGAGCCAAGTCAGGCGGTGGGAGAAACCCAGCATACAGCGAAAGCCTCTTTGCCTGGGCGTCTCCCCTGGGAAAGCACAGTATTCGTTGGGAAATCAGAGTTAGGTGTTGGGATGCTGCTTCTGTTTGCCTGAGCTAGCCTCCGCAGCACGGTGGAAGATTCCCTCATGGAACGAAATACTCTTTGCCCTTGCATCCCCTCTGCCGGAAGAGAAGCATGGTTGCACACGTCTGTCACCGCGCACTCCAGGAGCAAGTGTGGGGAAGGCGCAACACGCCGCCCCCGGGGAAGAGAAGGAGTCCTTGGACCTGGGGTCGGGAAATGCTCGGGAATTAGGATAGCCTGCCGTGGCAGCAACAGCAGTTCGGAGGCAATACAAGTGTTACCCGCTCCCTGTGCCTAGAGATGGAAGCCTGGATTGGAAGGAGACATGAGGGGACGACTAGGGCAGGGGCGTGTGCTCCACTCTGAGGATGGAATCTGGGCAGAAAACAGGCAGAAGGGGACAGAATCTCTTTGACCACATGTCGCAAGGGAAGCCTTGGCATTGCCACCAGGTGCCGTACTCGGAACTCGCAGAAACAACCCCATGGAGAAACGGGCAGTCAGATGCTGTCTTCCACCAAGATGTGGCAGCGTTGTCGGTGGAAGGGGGTGTGCCAGGGAAGGAGTGGAGACCGTCCCCCACAGTACCCCATCCCAGTGCACGGGCAGTGTGCAGGGATCCTGTCGCCTCCTCTCTCCTGTGGTGAAGGCACTGGCCTAGGCCCAGAGTCTGCCGGAGCGCCGGAGCAAAAGGAAAAGCCTTACCTACGCCAGGAGAAGGTAATAGGCATAGAGTGCCATGCTAGGCCCCACACGCTGCTGCAGGGTGGTGTCCGTGTCTGCTTAGTTAGGCTTAGCAAGGTGAACCCCGGGCGCGAACTTGGAGCACGGGAACTCAAAGCCCAAGATGAAACAGCTCTCCCGCGGCTCTTCTTCCCTGCCGCGAAGAGCGAACGACCAAAGCCTTACTGAGAAAGCAGTAGCGAAGTGCGGTTCGCGCCAAGCTGAAAACCTCTGCGACAGCATAGCTGTCGCTGGGAAATCACAGTCGGTCCTGTGGGCTGCTTTCGTTGCTTGACTTAGCCTAGTATTCACAGCACGATGGGAGAAACCAGCATAGAGCGAAAGCCTCTTTGCTGGGGCATCGCCGCTGGGAAAGCACAGCATTTTTGGGAAATCAGAGTCGGGGAAGAGAAGGAGCCGTTGGCCTTAGGGTCGGGAAACGCGAAAAGCCTCTTTGCCTGGGCTTCTCCCCTAGGAAAGCACTGCATTCGTTGGGAAATCAGAGTTCATTTAGGAACGTTGCTGCTGCTTGCCTAAGATAGTCTCCTCGGCACGGTGGAATATACCAGCATGGAGCGAAATTCTCTTTGCCCTAGAATCCCCTCTGCCTGAGAGAGAAGCATGGTTGCACATGTCTGTCACCACGCTCCCCAGGAGCAAGTGTGGGGTAGGCGCAACACGCCGCCCCCAGGGAAGAGAAGGAGCCGTTGGCTTTGGGATCGGGAATCGTTCGGAAAGCAGGATAGCCTGCCGTGGCGCGAACAGCAGGCCGGTGGCAAGACAAGGGTCACCGGATCCCTGTACGGAGAGATGGAAGCTTGGTGCAAAGGAGACATGAGGGGATAAGCAGGGCAGGGGCGCGTGCTGCACTCTAAGGAAGGAGTCTGGGCAGAAGGCAGGCAGAAGGAAACAGCATCTCCTTGACCACCTGTCCGAAGGGCAGACTTGGGCTTGCCACCATGTGCCATACACGGAACTCGCAGAAACAACCCAATGGAGAAACGGACAGTCAGATGCCGTCTTCCACCAAGATATGGCAGCGATGAGGGTGGCAGGGGTTGTGCCAGGGAAGGAGTGGAGACCGTCCCCCACAGTACCCCATCCCAGTGCACGGCCAGTGTGCAGGGATCCTGTGGCGGCCTCTCTCCTGTGGTGAAGACACTGGCCTAGGCCCAGAGTCTGCCGGAGCGCCGGAGCAAAAGGAAAAGCCTTACCTACTCCAGGAGATGGTAATAGGCATAGAGTGCCATGCCAGGCCACGCAGGCTGCTTCAGGTTTGTGACTGTGTCTGCTTAGTTAGGCTTAGCAAGGTGAACTTAGTGCGTGAATTTGGAGCCCGGGAACGCAAGGCCCAAGAGGCACCAGCTCTCCCGCGGCTGTACCACCCTGCTGCGACAGATCGAAAGAAAAGGACTTGCTGAGAAAGCAGTAGCGAAGTGCGGTTCGCGCCAAGCTGAAAACCTCTGCGACAGCATAGCTGTCGCTGGGAAATCACAGTCGGTTCTGTGGGCTGCTTTCGTTGCTTGCCTTAGCCTAGTATTCGCAGCACGATGGGAGAAACCCGCATAGAGCGAAAGCCTCTTTGCCGGGGCACCCCCTCAGGGAAAGCACAGCATTCTTTGGGAAATCAGAGTCGGGTCTGTGGGATGCTGCGTGCTGCTTGCCGGAGCTCGTCTCCACCACACGGTGTAATAAACCCGCATGGAGCGAAATCCACTTGGCCTGGGCATCCCCTCCGCCTGAGAGAGAAGCGCAGTGGCGCCTGTGGAAAGATTTTTAAGGAAAGGGACATGTCTGTCACTGCAGAGCGACGGAACCCTGGCTGCTAAAGAGACCAGAGGGCACGATTAGGGCAGGGGAAAGGGCTCCACTCTGAGGAAGGAATCTGGGCAGAAAGCATGCCTGTCCCGAGCCTTTGGGCCCAAGGAGATCTCAGCAGCTCCTTGGTCACCTGTCCTTGGTGGAGACAGGGGCTTGCCACCAGGCGCCTACCCTGAACTCGAGAAACAACTCCCAGAAAGAACTCACCATCACATGCCGTCTTCCTCCAGGATGTGGAAGCTTGGAGGAAGCAGGGGGTGTAAAGGGAAGGAGTGGGGACAGTCCCCCAAAGCTCCCTATTCAGTGCACGGGCGGTGTGCAGGGATCCTGTCACCTCTCCTTTCCTGTGGGGAAAGCACTGGCCTAGTCCGCGAGTCCGCCTGAGCGCCAGAGTAAAAGGCCAAGCGATGCCTACACCGGGAGATGGTAGTGTGCCTAGAGTGCCATCCTTAGCTACACAAGCCACTGCACGGTTGTGGCTGTGTCTGCTTAGTTCGGCCTGGCAGGGTGAACCCAGAACGCGAACATGGAGCCCGGGAAAGCAAGGCCCAATTGGCACCAGCTCTCCCGCAGCTCTTCTTCCCTGACGCGACTGAAGCCTTGCTGAGGAAGCAGCGGCGAAGTGCTGTTCGCTCCAAGCCAAAGACTCTGCGGAAGCACAGCATGCGCTGAGAAATGTTTTGCGGGCTGCTGCTGCTTGCCTGAGCCAAGTCAGGCGGTGGGAGAAACCCAGCATACAGAGAAAGCCTCTTTGCCTGGGCGTCTCCCCTGGGAAAGCACAGTATTCTTTGGGAAATCAGAGTTAGGTGTGGGATGCTGCTTCTGTTTGCCTGAGCTAGTCTCCGCAGCACGGTGGAAGATTCCCTCATGGAACGAAATACTCTTTGCCCTTGCATCCCCTCTTCCTGAGAGAGAAGCATGATTGCACACGTCTGTCACCGCGCTCCCCAGGAGCAAGTGTGGGGAAGGCGCAACACGCCGCCCCCGGGGAAGAGGAGTTCTTGGCCCTGGGGTCGGGAAAAGCTCGGGAATTAGGATAGCCTGCCGTGGAAGGAACAGCAGGTCGGAGGTAATACAAATGTCACCCGCTCCCTGTGCCTAGAGATGGAAGCCTGGATTGGAAGGAGACATGAGGGGACGACTAGGGCAGGGGCGTGTGCTCCACTCTGAGGATGGAATCTGGGCAGAAAACAGGCAGAAGGGGACAGAATCTCTTTGACCACATGTCGCAAGGGAAGCCTTGGCATTGCCACCAGGTGCCGTACTCGGAACTCGCAGAAACAACCCCATGGAGAAACGGGCAGTCAGATGCTGTCTTCCACCAAGATGTGGCAGCGTTGTCGGTGGAAGGGGGTGTGCCAGGGAAGGAGTGGAGACCGTCCCCCACAGTACCCCATCCCAGTGCACGGGCAGTGTGCAGGGATCCTGTCGCCTCCTCTCTCCTGTGGTGAAGGCACTGGCCTAGGCCCAGAGTCTGCCGGAGCGCCGGAGCAAAAGGAAAAGCCTTACCTACGCCAGGAGAAGGTAATAGGCATAGAGTGCCATGCTAGGCCCCACACGCTGCTGCAGGGTGGTGTCCGTGTCTGCTTAGTTAGGCTTAGCAAGGTGAACCCCGGGCGCGAACTTGGAGCACGGGAACTCAAAGCCCAAGATGAAACAGCTCTCCCGCGGCTCTTCTTCCCTGCCGCGAAGAGCGAACGACCAAAGCCTTACTGAGAAAGCAGTAGCGAAGTGCGGTTCGCGCCAAGCTGAAAACCTCTGCGACAGCATAGCTGTCGCTGGGAAATCACAGTCGGTTTTGTGGGCTGCTTTCGTTGCTTGCCTTAGCCTAGTATTCGCAGCACGATGGGAGAAACCAGCATAGAGCGAAAGCCTCTTTGCTGGGGCATCGCCGCTGGGAAAGCACAGCATTTTTGGGAAATCAGAGTCGGGGAAGAGAAGGAGCCGTTGGCCTTAGGGTCGGGAAACGCGAAAAGCCTCTTTGCCTGGGCTTCTCCCCTAGGAAAGCACAGCATTCGTTGGGAAATCAGAGTTCGTTTAGGAACGCTGCTGCTGCTTGCCTAAGATAGTCTCCTCGGCACGGTGGAATATACCAGCATGGAGCGAAATTCTCTTTGCCTTAGAATCCCCTCTGCCTGAGAGAGAAGCATGGTTGCACATGTCTGTCACCACGCTCCCCAGGAGCAAGTGTGGGGTAGGCGCAACACGCCGCCCCCAGGGAAGAGAAGGAGCCGTTGGCTTTGGGATCGGGAATCGTTCGGAAAGCAGGATAGCCTGCCGTGGCGCGAACAGCAGGCCGGTGGCAAGACAAGGGTCACCGGATCCCTGTACGGAGAGATGGAAGCTTGGTGCAAAGGAGACATGAGGGGATAAGCAGGGCAGGGGCGCGTGCTGCACTCTAAGGAAGGAGTCTGGGCAGAAGGCAGGCAGAAGGAAACAGCATCTCCTTGACCACCTGTCCGAAGGGCAGACTTGGGCTTGCCACCATGTGCCATACACGGAACTCGCAGAAACAACCCAATGGAGAAACGGACAGTCAGATGCCGTCTTCCACCAAGATATGGCAGCGATGAGGGTGGCAGGGGTTGTGCCAGGGAAGGAGTGGAGACCGTCCCCCACAGTACCCCATCCCAGTGCACGGCCAGTGTGCAGGGATCCTGTGGCGGCCTCTCTCCTGTGGTGAAGACACTGGCCTAGGCCCAGAGTCTGCCGGAGCGCCGGAGCAAAAGGAAAAGCCTTACCTACTCCAGGAGATGGTAATAGGCATAGAGTGCCATGCCAGGCCACGCAGGCTGCTTCAGGTTTGTGACTGTGTCTGCTTAGTTAGGCTTAGCAAGGTGAACTTAGTGCGTGAACTTGGAGCCCGGGAACGCAAGGCCCAAGAGGCACCAGCTCTCCCGCGGCTGTACCACCCTGCTGCGACAGATCGAAAGAAAAGGACTTGCTGAGAAAGCAGTAGCGAAGTGCGGTTCGCGCCAAGCTGAAAACCTCTGCGACAGCATAGCTGTCGCTGGGAAATCACAGTCGGATCTGTGGGCTGCTTTCGTTGCTTGCCTTAGCCTAGTATTCGCAGCACGATGGGAGAAACCCGCATAGAGCGAAAGCCTCTTTGCCGGGGCACCCCCTCAGGGAAAGCACAGCATTCTTTGGGAAATCAGAGTCGGGTCTGTGGGATGCTGCCTGCTGCTTGCCGGAGCTCGTCTCCACCACACGGTGTAATAAACCCGCATGGAGCGAAATCCACTTGGCCTGGGCATCCCCTCCGCCTGAGAGAGAAGCGCAGTGGCGCCTGTGGAAAGATTTTTAAGGAAAGGGACATGTCTGTCACTGCAGAGCGACGGAACCCTGGCTGCTAAAGAGACCAGAGGGCACGATTAGGGCAGGGGAAAGGGCTCCACTCTGAGGAAGGAATCTGGGCAGAAAGCATGCCTGTCCCGAGCCTTTGGGCCCAAGGAGATCTCAGCAGCTCCTTGGTCACCTGTCCTTGGTGGAGACATGGGCTTGCCACCAGGCGCCTACCCTGAACTCGAGAAACAACTCCCAGAAAGAACTCGCCATCACATGCCGTCTTCCTCCAGGATGTGGAAGCTTGGAGGAAGCAGGGGGTGTAAAGGGAAGGAGTGGGGACAGTCCCCCAAAGCTCCCTATTCAGTGCACGGGCGGTGTGCAGGGATCCTGTCACCTCTCCTTTCCTGTGGGGAAAGCACTGGCCTAGTCCGCGAGTCCGCCTGAGCGCCAGAGTAAAATGCCAAGCGATGCCTACACCGGGAGATGGTAGTGTGCCTAGAGTGCCATCCTTAGCTACACAAGCCACTGCACGGTTGTGGCTGTGTCTGCTTAGTTCGGCCTGGCAGGGTGAACCCAGGACGCGAACATGGAGCCCGGGAAAGCAAGGCCCAATTGGCACCAGCTCTCCCGCAGCTCTTCTTCCCTGACGCGACTGAAGCCTTGCTGAGGAAGCAGCGGCGAAGTGCTGTTCGCTCCAAGCCAAAGACTCTGCGGAAGCACAGCATGCGCTGAGAAATGTTCTGCGGGCTGCTGCTGCTTGCCTGAGCAAAGTCAGGCGGTGGGAGAAACCCAGCATACAGCGAAAGCCTCTTTGCCTGGGCGTCTCCCCTGGGAAAGCACAGTATTCTTTGGGAAATCAGAGTTAGGTGTGGGATGCTGCTTCTGTTTGCCTGAGCTAGTCTCCGCAGCACGGTGGAAGATTCCCTCATGGAACGAAATACTCTTTGCCCTTGCATCCCCTCTTCCTGAGAGAGAAGCATGATTGCACACGTCTGTCACCGCGCTCCCCAGGAGCAAGTGTGGGGAAGGCGCAACACGCCGCCCCCGGGGAAGAGGAGTTCTTGGCCCTGGGGTCGGGAAACGCTCGGGAATTAGGATAGCCTGCCGTGGAAGGAACAGCAGGTCGGAGGTAATACAAATGTCACCCGCTCCCTGTGCCTAGAGATGGAAGCCTGGATTGGAAGGAGACATGAGGGGACGACTAGGGCAGGGGCGTGTGCTCCACTCTGAGGATGGAATCTGGGCAGAAAACAGGCAGAAGGGGACAGAATCTCTTTGACCACATGTCGCAAGGGAAGCCTTGGCATTGCCACCAGGTGCCGTACTCGGAACTCACAGAAACAACCCCATGGAGAAACGGGCAGTCAGATGCTGTCTTCCACCAAGATGTGGCAGCGTTGTCGGTGGAAGGGGGTGTGCCAGGAAAGGAGTGGAGACCGTCCCCCACAGTACCCCATCCCAGTGCACGGGCAGTGTGCAGGGATCCTGTCGCCTCCTCTCTCCTGTGGTGAAGGCACTGGCCTAAGCCCAGAGTCTGCCGGAGCGCCGGGGCAAAAGGAAAAGCATTACCTACGCCAGGAGATGGTAATAGGCATAGAGTGCCATGCTAGGACCCACACGCTGCTGCAGGGTGGTGTCCATGTTTGCTTAGTACGGCTTAGCAAGGTGAACCCCGGGCGAGATCTTGGAGCACGCGAACTCAAAGCCCAAGATGAAACAGCTCTCCCGCGGCTATTCTTCCCTGCCGCGAAGAGCGAACGACCAAAGCCTTACTGAGAAAGCAGTAGCGAGTGCGGTTCGCGCCAAGCTGAAAACCTCTGCGACAGCATAGCTGTCGCTGGGAAATCACATTCGGTTTTGTGGGCTGCTTTCGTTGCTTGCCTTAGCCTAGTATTCGCAGCACGATGGGAGAAAACCGCATAGAGCGAAAGCCTCTTTGCTGGGGCATCGCCGCTGGGAAAGCACAGCATTTTTGGGAAATCAGAGTCGGGGAAGAGAAGGAGCCGTTGGCCTTAGGGTCGGGAAACGCGAAAAGCCTCTTTGCCTGGGCTTCTCCCCTAGGAAAGCACAGCATTCGTTGGGAAATCAGAGTTCGTTTAGGAACGCTGCTGCTGCTTGCCTAAGATAGTCTCCTCGGCACGGTGGAATATACCACCATGGAGCGAAATTCTCTTTGCCCTAGAATCCCCTCTGCCTGAGAGAGAAGCATGGTTGCACATGTCTGTCACCACGCTCCCCAGGAGCAAGTGTGGGGTAGGCGCAACACGCCGCCCCCAGGGAAGAGAAGGAGCCGTTGGCTTTGGGATCGGGAATCGTTCGGAAAGCAGGATAGCCTGCCGTGGCGCGAACAGCAGGCCGGTGGCAAGACAAGGGTCACCGGATCCCTGTACGGAGAGATGGAAGCTTGGTGCAAAGGAGACATGAGGGGATAAGCAGGGCAGGGGCGCGTGCTGCACTCTAAGGAAGGAGTCTGGGCAGAAGGCAGGCAGAAGGAAACAGCATCTCCTTGACCACCTGTCCGAAGGGCAGACTTGGGCTTGCCACCATGTGCCATACACGGAACTCGCAGAAACAACCCAATGGAGAAACGGACAGTCAGATGCCGTCTTCCACCAAGATATGGCAGCGATGAGGGTGGCAGGGGTTGTGCCAGGGAAGGAGTGGAGACCGTCCCCCACAGTACCCCATCCCAGTGCACGGCCAGTGTGCAGGGATCCTGTGGCGGCCTCTCTCCTGTGGTGAAGACACTGGCCTAGGCCCAGAGTCTGCCGGAGCGCCGGAGCAAAAGGAAAAGCCTTACCTACTCCAGGAGATGGTAATAGGCATAGAGTTCCATGCCAGGCCACGCAGGCTGCTTCAGGTTTGTGACTGTGTCTGCTTAGTTAGGCTTAGCAAGGTGAACTTAGTGCGTGAACTTGGAGCCCGGGAACGCAAGGCCCAAGAGGCACCAGCTCTCCCGCGGCTGTACCACCCTGCTGCGACAGATCGAAAGAAAAGGCCTTGCTGAGAAAGCAGTAGCGAAGTGCGGTTCGCGCCAAGCTGAAAACCTCTGCGACAGCATAGCTGTCGCTGGGAAATCACAGTCGGATCTGTGGGCTGCTTTCGTGGCTTGCCTTAGCCTAGTATTCGCAGCACGATGGGAGAAACCCGCATAGAGCGAAAGCCTCTTTGCCGGGGCACCCCCTCAGGGAAAGCACAGCATTCTTTGGGAAATCAGAGTCGGGTCTGTGGGATGCTGCGTGCTGCTTGCCGGAGCTCGTCTCCACCACACGGTGTAATAAACCCGCATGGAGCGAAATCCACTTGGCCTGGGCATCCCCTCCGCCTGAGAGAGAAGCGCAGTGGCGCCTGTGGAAAGATTTTTAAGGAAAGGGACATGTCTGTCACTGCAGAGCGACGGAACCCTGGCTGCTAAAGAGACCAGAGGGCACGATTAGGGCAGGGGAAAGGGCTCCACTCTGAGGAAGGAATCTGGGCAGAAAGCATGCCTGTCCCGAGCCTTTGGGCCCAAGGAGATCTCAGCAGCTCCTTGGTCACCTGTCCTTGGTGGAGACATGGGCTTGCCACCAGGCGCCTACCCTGAACTCGAGAAACAACTCCCAGAAAGAACTCGCCATCACATGCCGTCTTCCTCCAGGATGTGGAAGCTTGGAGGAAGCAGGGGGTGTAAAGGGAAGGAGTGGGGACAGTCCCCCAAAGCTCCCTATTCAGTGCACGGGCGGTGTGCAGGGATCCTGTCACCTCTCCTTTCCTGTGGGGAAAGCACTGGCCTAGTCCGCGAGTCCGCCTGAGCGCCAGAGTAAAATGCCAAGCGATGCCTACACCGGGAGATGGTAGTGTGCCTAGAGTGCCATCCTTAGCTACACAAGCCACTGCACGGTTGTGGCTGTGTCTGCTTAGTTCGGCCTGGCAGGGTGAACCCAGGACGCGAACATGGAGCCCGGGAAAGCAAGGCCCAATTGGCACCAGCTCTCCCGCAGCTCTTCTTCCCTGACGCGACTGAAGCCTTGCTGAGGAAGCAGCGGCGAAGTGCTGTTCGCTCCAAGCCAAAGACTCTGCGGAAGCACAGCATGCGCTGAGAAATGTTCTGCGGGCTGCTGCTGCTTGCCTGAGCCAAGTCAGGCGGTGGGAGAAACCCAGCATACAGCGAAAGCCTCTTTGCCTGGGCGTCTCCCCTGGGAAAGCACAGTATTCGTTGGGAATTCAGAGTTAGGTGTGGGATGCTGCTTCTGTTTGCCTGAGCTAGTCTCCGCAGCACGGTGGAAGATTCCCTCATGGAACGAAATACTCTTTGCCCTTGCATCCCCTCTTCCTGAGAGAGAAGCATGATTGCACACGTCTGTCACCGCGCTCCCCAGGAGCAAGTGTGGGGAAGGCGCAACACTCCGCCCCCGGGGAAGAGGAGTTCTTGGCCCTGGGGTCGGGAAACGCTCGGGAATTAGGATAGCCTGCCGTGGAAGGAACAGCAGGTCGGAGGCAATACAAATGTCACCCGCTCCCTGTGCATAGAGATGGAAGCCTGGATTGGAAGGAGACATGAGGGGACGACTAGGGCAGGGGCGTGTGCTCCACTCTGAGGATGGAATCTGGGCAGAAAACAGGCAGAAGGGGACAGAATCTCTTTGACCACATGTCGCAAGGGAAGCCTTGGCATTGCCACCAGGTGCCGTACTCGGAACTCGCAGAAACAACCCCATGGAGAAACGGGCAGTCAGATGCTGTATTCCACCAAGATGTGGCAGCGTTGTCGGTGGAAGGGGGTGTGCCAGGGAAGGAGTGGAGACCGTCCCCCACAGTACCCCATCCCAGTGCACGGGCAGTGTGCAGGGATCCTGTCGCCTCCTCTCTCCTGTGGTGAAGGCACTGGCCTAGGCCCAGAGTCTGCCGGAGCGCCGGAGCAAAAGGAAAAGCCTTACCTACGCCAGGAGAAGGTAATAGGCATAGAGTGCCATGCTAGGCCCCACACGCTGCTGCAGGGTGGTGTCCGTGTCTGCTTAGTTAGGCTTAGCAAGGTGAACCCCGGGCGCGAACTTGGAGCACGGGAACTCAAAGCCCAAGATGAAACAGCTCTCCCGCGGCTCTTCTTCCCTGCCGCGAAGAGCGAACGACCAAAGCCTTACTGAGAAAGCAGTAGCGAAGTGCGGTTCGCGCCAAGCTGAAAACCTCTGCGACAGCATAGCTGTCGCTGGGAAATCACAGTCGGTCCTGTGGGCTGCTTTCGTTGCTTGCCTTAGCCTAGTATTCACAGCACGATGGGAGAAACCAGCATAGAGCGAAAGCCTCTTTGCTGGGGCATCGCCGCTGGGAAAGCACAGCATTTTTGGGAAATCAGAGTCGGGGAAGAGAAGGAGCCGTTGGCCTTAGGGTCGGGAAACGCGAAAAGCCTCTTTGCCTGGGCTTCTCCCCTAGGAAAGCACTGCATTCGTTGGGAAATCAGAGTTCATTTAGGAACGTTGCTGCTGCTTGCCTAAGATAGTCTCCTCGGCACGGTGGAATATACCAGCATGGAGCGAAATTCTCTTTGCCCTAGAATCCCCTCTGCCTGAGAGAGAAGCATGGTTGCACATGTCTGTCACCACGCTCCCCAGGAGCAAGTGTGGGGTAGGCGCAACACGCCGCCCCCAGGGAAGAGAAGGAGCCGTTGGCTTTGGGATCGGGAATCGTTCGGAAAGCAGGATAGCCTGCCGTGGCGCGAACAGCAGGCCGGTGGCAAGACAAGGGTCACCGGATCCCTGTACGGAGAGATGGAAGCTTGGTGCAAAGGAGACATGAGGGGATAAGCAGGGCAGGGGCGCGTGCTGCACTCTAAGGAAGGAGTCTGGGCAGAAGGCAGGCAGAAGGAAACAGCATCTCCTTGACCACCTGTCCGAAGGGCAGACTTGGTCTTGCCACCATGTGCCATACACGGAACTCGCAGAAACAACCCAATGGAGAAACGGACAGTCAGATGCCGTCTTCCACCAAGATATGGCAGCGATGAGGGTGGCAGGGGTTGTGCCAGGGAAGGAGTGGAGACCGTCCCCCACAGTACCCCATCCCAGTGCACGGGCAGTGTGCAGGGTTCCTGTGGCGGCCTCTCTCCTGTGGTGAAGACACTGGCCTAGGCCCAGAGTCTGCCGGAGCGCCGGAGCAAAAGGAAAAGCCTTACCTACTCCAGGAGATGGTAATAGGCATAGAGTGCCATGCCAGGCCACGCAGGCTGCTTCAGATTTGTGACTGTGTCTGCTTAGTTAGGCTTAGCAAGGTGAACTTAGTGCGTGAACTTGGAGCCCGGGAACGCAAGGCCCAAGAGGCACCAGCTCTCCCGCGGCTGTACCACCCTGCTGCGACAGATCGAAAGAAAAGGCCTTGCTGAGAAAGCAGTAGCGAAGTGCGGTTCGCGCCAAGCTGAAAACCTCTGCGACAGCATAGCTGTCGCTGGGAAATCACAGTCGGATCTGTGGGCTGCTTTCGTGGCTTGCCTTAGCCTAGTATTCGCAGCACGATGGGAGAAACCCGCATAGAGCGAAAGCCTCTTTGCCGGGGCACCCCCTCAGGGAAAGCACAGCATTCTTTGGGAAATCAGAGTCGGGTCTGTGGGATGCTGCGTGCTGCTTGCCGGAGCTCGTCTCCACCACACGGTGTAATAAACCCGCATGGAGCGAAATCCACTTGGCCTGGGCATCCCCTCCGCCTGAGAGAGAAGCGCAGTGGCGCCTGTGGAAAGATTTTTAAGGAAAGGGACATGTCTGTCACTGCAGAGCGACGGAACCCTGGCTGCTAAAGAGACCAGAGGGCACGATTAGGGCAGGGGAAAGGGCTCCACTCTGAGGAAGGAATCTGGGCAGAAAGCATGCCTGTCCCGAGCCTTTGGGCCCAAGGAGATCTCAGCAGCTCCTTGGTCACCTGTCCTTGGTGGAGACATGGGCTTGCCACCAGGCGCCTACCCTGAACTCGAGAAACAACTCCCAGAAAGAACTCGCCATCACATGCCGTCTTCCTCCAGGATGTGGAAGCTTGGAGGAAGCAGGGGGTGTAAAGGGAAGGAGTGGGGACAGTCCCCCAAAGCTCCCTATTCAGTGCACGGGCGGTGTGCAGGGATCCTGTCACCTCTCCTTTCCTGTGGGGAAAGCACTGGCCTAGTCCGCGAGTCCGCCTGAGCGCCAGAGTAAAATGCCAAGCGATGCCTACACCGGGAGATGGTAGTGTGCCTAGAGTGCCATCCTTAGCTACACAAGCCACTGCACGGTTGTGGCTGTGTCTGCTTAGTTCGGCCTGGCAGGGTGAACCCAGGACGCGAACATGGAGCCCGGGAAAGCAAGGCCCAATTGGCACCAGCTCTCCCGCAGCTCTTCTTCCCTGACGCGACTGAAGCCTTGCTGAGGAAGCAGCGGCGAAGTGCTGTTCGCTCCAAGCCAAAGACTCTGCGGAAGCACAGCATGCGCTGAGAAATGTTCTGCGGGCTGCTGCTGCTTGCCTGAGCCAAGTCAGGCGGTGGGAGAAACCCAGCATACAGCGAAAGCCTCTTTGCCTGGGCGTCTCCCCTGGGAAAGCACAGTATTCGTTGGGAAATCAGAGTTAGGTGTGGGATGCTGCTTCTGTTTGCCTGAGCTAGTCTCCGCAGCACGGTGGAAGATTCCCTCATGGAACGAAATACTCTTTGCCCTTGCATCCCCTCTTCCTGAGAGAGAAGCATGATTGCACACGTCTGTCACCGCGCTCCCCAGGAGCAAGTGTGGGGAAGGCGCAACACTCCGCCCCCGGGGAAGAGGAGTTCTTGGCCCTGGGGTCGGGAAACGCTCGGGAATTAGGATAGCCTGCCGTGGAAGGAACAGCAGGTCGGAGGCAATACAAATGTCACCCGCTCCCTGTGCATAGAGATGGAAGCCTGGATTGGAAGGAGACATGAGGGGACGACTAGGGCAGGGGCGTGTGCTCCACTCTGAGGATGGAATCTGGGCAGAAAACAGGCAGAAGGGGACAGAATCTCTTTGACCACATGTCGCAAGGGAAGCCTTGGCATTGCCACCAGGTGCCGTACTCGGAACTCGCAGAAACAACCCCATGGAGAAACGGGCAGTCAGATGCTGTATTCCACCAAGATGTGGCAGCGTTGTCGGTGGAAGGGGGTGTGCCAGGGAAGGAGTGGAGACCGTCCCCCACAGTACCCCATCCCAGTGCACGGGCAGTGTGCAGGGATCCTGTCGCCTCCTCTCTCCTGTGGTGAAGGCACTGGCCTAGGCCCAGAGTCTGCCGGAGCGCCGGAGCAAAAGGAAAAGCCTTACCTACGCCAGGAGAAGGTAATAGGCATAGAGTGCCATGCTAGGCCCCACACGCTGCTGCAGGGTGGTGTCCGTGTCTGCTTAGGCTTAGCAAGGTGAACCCCGGGCGCGAACTTGGAGCACGGGAACTCAAAGCCCAAGATGAAACAGCTCTCCCGCGGCTCTTCTTCCCTGCCGCGAAGAGCGAACGACCAAAGCCTTACTGAGAAAGCAGTAGCGAAGTGCGGTTCGCGCCAAGCTGAAAACCTCTGCGACAGCATAGCTGTCGCTGGGAAATCACAGTCGGTCCTGTGGGCTGCTTTCGTTGCTTGCCTTAGCCTAGTATTCACAGCACGATGGGAGAAACCAGCATAGAGCGAAAGCCTCTTTGCTGGGGCATCGCCGCTGGGAAAGCACAGCATTTTTGGGAAATCAGAGTCGGGGAAGAGAAGGAGCCGTTGGCCTTAGGGTCGGGAAACGCGAAAAGCCTCTTTGCCTGGGCTTCTCCCCTAGGAAAGCACAGCATTCGTTGGGAAATCAGAGTTCATTCAGGAACGTTGCTGCTGCTTGCCTAAGATAGTCTCCTCGGCACGGTGGAATATACCAGCATGGAGCGAAATTCTCTTTGCCCTAGAATCCCCTCTGCCTGAGAGAGAAGCATGGTTGCACATGTATGTCACCACGCTCCCCAGGAGCAAGTGTGGGGTAGGCGCAACACGCCGCCCCCAGGGAAGAGAAGGAGCCGTTGGCTTTGGGATCGGGAATCGTTCGGAAAGCAGGATAGCCTGCCGTGGCGCGAACAGCAGGCCGGTGGCAAGACAAGGGTCACCGGATCCCTGTACGGAGAGATGGAAGCTTGGTGCAAAGGAGACATGAGGGGATAAGCAGGGCAGGGGCGCGTGCTGCACTCTAAGGAAGGAGTCTGGGCAGAAGGCAGGCAGAAGGAAACAGCATCTCCTTGACCACCTGTCCGAAGGGCAGACTTGGGCTTGCCACCCTGTGCCATACACGGAACTCGCAGAAACAACCCAATGGAGAAACGGACAGTCAGATGCCGTCTTCCACCAAGATATGGCAGCGATGAGGGTGGCAGGGGTTGTGCCAGGGAAGGAGTGGAGACCGTCCCCCACAGTACCCAATCCCAGTGCACGGGCAGTGTGCAGGGATCCTGTGGCAGCCTCTCTCCTGTGGTGAAGACACTGGCCTAGGCCCAGAGTCTGCCGGAGCGCCGGAGCAAAAGGAAAAGCCTTACCTACTCCAGGAGATGGTAATAGGCATAGAGTGCCATGCCAGGCCACGCAGGCTGCTTCAGATTTGTGACTGTGTCTGCTTAGTTAGGCTTAGCAAGGTGAACTTAGTGCGTGAATTTGGAGCCCGGGAACGCAAGGCCCAAGAGGCACCAGCTCTCCCGCGGCTGTACCACCCTGCTGCGACAGATCGAAAGAAAAGGCCTTGCTGAGAAAGCAGTAGCGAAGTGCGGTTCGCGCCAAGCTGAAAACCTCTGCGACAGCATAGCTGTCGCTGGGAAATCACAGTCGGATCTGTGGGCTGCTTTCGTTGCTTGCCTTAGCCTAGTATTCGCAGCACGATGGGAGAAACCCGCATAGAGCGAAAGCCTCTTTGCCGGGGCACCCCCTCAGGGAAAGCACAGCATTCTTTGGGAAATCAGAGTCGGGTCTGTGGGATGCTGCGTGCTGCTTGCCGGAGCTCGTCTCCACCACACGGTGTAATAAACCCGCATGGAGCGAAATCCACTTGGCCTGGGCATCCCCTCCGCCTGAGAGAGAAGCGCAGTGGCGCCTGTGGAAAGATTTTTAAGGAAAGGGACATGTCTGTCACTGCAGAGCGACGGAACCCTGGCTGCTAAAGAGACCAGAGGGCACGATTAGGGCAGGGGAAAGGGCTCCACTCTGAGGAAGGAATCTGGGCAGAAAGCATGCCTGTCCCGAGCCTTTGGGCCCAAGGAGATCTCAGCAGCTCCTTGGTCACCTGTCCTTGGTGGAGACATGGGCTTGCCACCAGGCGCCTACCCTGAACTCGAGAAACAACTCCCAGAAAGAACTCGCCATCACATGCCGTCTTCCTCCAGGATGTGGAAGCTTGGAGGAAGCAGGGGGTGTAAAGGGAAGGAGTGGGGACAGTCCCCCAAAGCTCCCTATTCAGTGCACGGGCGGTGTGCAGGGATCCTGTCACCTCTCCTTTCCTGTGGGGAAAGCACTGGCCTAGTCCGCGAGTCCGCCTGAGCGCCAGAGTAAAATGCCAAGCGATGCCTACACCGGGAGATGGTAGTGTGCCTAGAGTGCCATCCTTAGCTACACAAGCCACTGCACGGTTGTGGCTGTGTCTGCTTAGTTCGGCCTGGCAGGGTGAACCCAGGACGCGAACATGGAGCCCGGGAAAGCAAGGCCCAATTGGCACCAGCTCTCCCGCAGCTCTTCTTCCCTGACGCGACTGAAGCCTTGCTGAGGAAGCAGCGGCGAAGTGCTGTTCGCTCCAAGCCAAAGACTCTGCGGAAGCACAGCATGCGCTGAGAAATGTTCTGCGGGCTGCTGCTGCTTGCCTGAGCCAAGTCAGGCGGTGGGAGAAACCCAGCATACAGCGAAAGCCTCTTTGCCTGGGCGTCTCCCCTGGGAAAGCACAGTATTCGTTGGGAAATCAGAGTTAGGTGTGGGATGCTGCTTCTGTTTGCCTGAGCTAGTCTCCGCAGCACGGTGGAAGATTCCCTCATGGAACGAAATACTCTTTGCCCTTGCATCCCCTCTTCCTGAGAGAGAAGCATGATTGCACACGTCTGTCACCGCGCTCCCCAGGAGCAAGTGTGGGGAAGGCGCAACACTCCGCCCCCGGGGAAGAGGAGTTCTTGGCCCTGGGGTCGGGAAACGCTCGGGAATTAGGATAGCCTGCCGTGGAAGGAACAGCAGGGCGGAGGTAATACAAATGTCACCCGCTCCATGTGCCTAGAGATGGAAGCCTGGATTGGAAGGAGACATGAGGGGACGACTAGGGCAGGGGCGTGTGCTCCACTCTGAGGATGGAATCTGGGCAGAAAACAGGCAGAAGGGGACAGAATCTCTTTGACCACATGTCGCAAGGGAAGCCTTGGCATTGCCACCAGGTGCCGTACTCGGAACTCGCAGAAACAACCCCATGGAGAAACGGGCAGTCAGATGCTGTCTTCCACCAAGATGTGGCAGCGTTGTCGGTGGAAGGGGGTGTGCCAGGGAAGGAGTGGAGACCGTCCCCCACAGTACCCCATCCCAGTGCACGGGCAGTGTGCAGGGATCCTGTCGCCTCCTCTCTCCTGTGGTGAAGGCACTGGCCTAGGCCCAGAGTCTGCCGGAGCGCCGGAGCAAAAGGAAAAGCCTTACCTACGCCAGGAGAAGGTAATAGGCATAGAGTGCCATGCTAGGCCCCACACGCTGCTGCAGGGTGGTGTCCGTGTCTGCTTAGTTAGGCTTAGCAAGGTGAACCCCGGGCGCGAACTTGGAGCACGGGAACTCAAAGCCCAAGATGAAACAGCTCTCCCGCGGCTCTTCTTCCCTGCCGCGAAGAGCGAACGACCAAAGCCTTACTGAGAAAGCAGTAGCGAAGTGCGGTTCGCGCCAAGCTGAAAACCTCTGCGACAGCATAGCTGTCGCTGGGAAATCACAGTCGGTCCTGTGGGCTGCTTTCGTTGCTTGCCTTAGCCTAGTATTCACAGCACGATGGGAGAAACCAGCATAGAGCGAAAGCCTCTTTGCTGGGGCATCGCCGCTGGGAAAGCACAGCATTTTTGGGAAATCAGAGTCGGGGAAGAGAAGGAGCCGTTGGCCTTAGGGTCGGGAAACGCGAAAAGCCTCTTTGCCTGGGCTTCTCCCCTAGGAAAGCACAGCATTCGTTGGGAAATCAGAGTTCATTTAGGAACGTTGCTGCTGCTTGCCTAAGATAGTCTCCTCGGCACGGTGGAATATACCAGCATGGAGCGAAATTCTCTTTGCCCTAGAATCCCCTCTGCCTGAGAGAGAAGCATGGTTGCACATGTATGTCACCACGCTCCCCAGGAGCAAGTGTGGGGTAGGCGCAACACGCCGCCCCCAGGGAAGAGAAGGAGCCGTTGGCTTTGGGATCGGGAATCGTTCGGAAAGCAGGATAGCCTGCCGTGGCGCGAACAGCAGGCCGGTGGCAAGACAAGGGTCACCGGATCCCTGTACGGAGAGATGGAAGCTTGGTGCAAAGGAGACATGAGGGGATAAGCAGGGCAGGGGCGCGTGCTGCACTCTAAGGAAGGAGTCTGGGCAGAAGGCAGGCAGAAGGAAACAGCATCTCCTTGACCACCTGTCCGAAGGGCACACTTGGGCTTGCCACCATGTGCCATACACGGAACTCGCAGAAACAACCCAATGGAGAAACGGACAGTCAGATGCCGTCTTCCACCAAGATATGGCAGCGATGAGGGTGGCAGGGGTTGTGCCAGGGAAGGAGTGGAGACCGTCCCCCACAGTACCCCATCCCAGTGCACGGCCAGTGTGCAGGGATCCTGTGGCGGCCTCTCTCCTGTGGTGAAGACACTGGCCTAGGCCCAGAGTCTGGCGGAGCGCCGGAGCAAAAGGAAAAGCCTTACCTACTCCAGGAGATGGTAATAGGCATAGAGTGCCATGCCAGGCCACGCAGGCTGCTTCAGGTTTGTGACTGTGTCTGCTTAGTTAGGCTTAGCAAGGTGAACTTAGTGCGTGAACTTGGAGCCCGGGAACGCAAGGCCCAAGAGGCACCAGCTCTCCCGCGGCTGTACCACCCTGCTGCGACAGATCGAAAGAAAAGGCCTTGCTGAGAAAGCAGTAGCGAAGTGCGGTTCGCGCCAAGCTGAAAACCTCTGTGACAGCATAGCTGTCGCTGGGAAATCACAGTTGGATCTGTGGGCTGCTTTCGTGGCTGCCTTAGCCTAGTATTCGCAGCACGATGGGAGAAACCCGCATAGAGCGAAAGCCTCTTTGCCGGGGCACCCCCTCAGGGAAAGCACATCATTCTTTGGGAAATCAGAGTCGGGTCTGTGGGATGCTGCGTGCTGCTTGCCGGAGCTCGTCTCCATCACACGGTGTAATAAACCCGCATGGAGCGAAATCCACTTGGCCTGGGCATCCCCTCCGCCTGAGAGAGAAGCGCAGTGGCGCCTGTGGAAAGATTTTTAAGGAAAGGGACATGTCTGTCACTGCAGAGCGACGGAACCCTGGCTGCTAAAAGGACCAGAGGGCAAGATTAGGGCAGGGGAAAGGGCTCCACTCTGAGGAAGGAGTCTGGGCAGAAAGCATGCCTGTCCCGAGCCTTTGGGACCAAGGAGATCTCAGCAGCTCCTTGGTCACCTGTCCTTGGTGGAGACATGGGCTTGCCACCAGGCGCCTACCCTGAACTCGAGAAAAAACTCCCAGAAAGAACTCGCCATCACATGCCGTCTTCCTCCAGGATGTGGAAGCTTGGAGGAAGCAGGGGGTTTAAAGGGAAGGAGTGGGGACAGTCCCCCAAAGCTCCCTATTCAGTGCACGGGCGGTGTGCAGGGATCCTGTCACCTCTCCTTTCCTGTGGGGAAAGCACTGGCCTAGTCCGCGAGTCCGCCTGAGCGCCAGAGTAAAATGCCAAGCGATGCCTACACCGGGAGATGGTAGTGTGCCTAGAGTGCCATCCTTAGCTACACAAGCCACTGCACGGTTGTGGCTGTGTCTGCTTAGTTCGGCCTGGCAGGGTGAACCCAGGACGCGAACATGGAGCCCGGGAAAGCAAGGCCCAATTGGCACCAGCTCTCCCGCAGCTCTTCTTCCCTGACGCGACTGAAGCCTTGCTGAGGAAGCAGCGGCGAAGTGCTGTTCGCTCCAAGCCAAAGACCCTGTGGAAGCACAGCATGCGCTGAGAAATGTTCTGCGGGCTGCTGCTGCTTGCCTGAGCCAAGTCAGGCGGTGGGAGAAACCCGGCATACAGCGAAAGCCTCTTTGCCTGGGCGTCTCCCCTGGGAAAGCACAGTATTCGTTGGGAAATGAGAGTTAGGTGTGGGATGCTGCTTCTGTTTGCCTGAGCTAGTCTCCGCAGCACGGTCGAAGATTCCCTCATGGAACGAAATACTCTTTGCCCTTGCATCCCCTCTGCCTGAGAGTGAAGCATGGTTGCACACGTCTGTCACCGCGCTCCCCAGGAGCAAGTGTGGGGAAGGCGCAACACGCCGCCCCCGGGGAAGAGGAATCCTTGGCCCTGGGGTCGGGAAACGCTCGGGAATTAGGATAGCCTGCCGTGGAAGGAACAGCAGGTCGGAGGCAAGACAAGTGTCACCCGCTCCCTGTGCCTAGAGATGGAAGCCTGGATGGGAAGGAGACATGAGGGGACGACTAGGGCAGGGGCGTGTGCTCCACTCTGAGGATGGAATCTGGGCAGAAAGCAGGCAGAAGGGGACAGAATCTCTTTGACCACATGTCGCAAGGGAAGCCTTTGCATTGCCACCAGGTGCCGTACTCGGAACTCGCAGAAACAACCCCATGGAGAAACGGGCAGTCAGATGCTGTCTTCCACCAAGATGTGGCAGCGTTGTCGGTGGAAGGGGGTGTGCCAGGGAAGGAGTGGAGACCGTCCCCCACAGTACCCCATCCCAGTGCACGGGCAGTGTGCAGGGATCCTGTCGCCTCCTCTCTCCTGTGGTGAAGACACTGGCCTAGGCCCAGAGTCTGCCGGAGCGCCGGAGCAAAAGGAAAAGCCTTACCTACTCCAGGAGATGGTAATAGGCATAGAGTGCCAGGCCAGGCCACGCAGGCTGCTTCAGGTTTGTGACTGTGTCTGCTTAGTTAGGCTTAGCAAGGTGAACTTAGTGCGTGAACTTGGAGCCCGGGAACGCACCGCCCAAGAGGCACCAGCTCTCCCGCGGCTGTACCACCCTGCTGCGACAGATCGAAAGAAAAGGCCTTGCTGAGTAAGCAGTAGCGAAGTGCGTTTCGCTCCAAGCTGAAAACCTCTGCGACAGCATAGCTGTCGCTGGGAAATCACAGTCGGATCTGTGGGCTGCTTTCGTTGCTTGCCTTAGCCTAGTATTCGCAGCACGATGGGAGAAACCCGCATAGAGCGAAAGCCTCTTTGACGGGGCACCCCCTCAGGGAAAACACAGCATTCTTTGGGAAATCAGAGTCGGGTCTGTGGGATGCTGCGTGCTGCTTGCCGGAGCTCGTCTCCACCACACGGTGTAATAAACCCGCATGGAGCGAAATCCACTTGGCCTGGGCATCCCCTCCGCCTGAGAGAGAAGCGCAGTGGCACCTGTGGAAAGATTTTTAAGGAAAGGGACATGTCTGTCACTGCAGAGCGACGGAACCCTGGCTGCTAAAGAGACCAGAGGGCACGATTAGGGCAGGGGAAAGGGCTCCACTCTGAGGAAGGAGTCTGGGCAGAAAGCATGCCTGTCCCGAGCCTTTGGGCCCAAGGAGATCTCAGCAGCTCCTTGGTCACCTGTCCTTGGTGGAGACATGGGCTTGCCACCAGGCGCCTACCCTGAACTCGAGAAACAACTCCCAGAAAGAACTCACCATCACATGCCGTCTTCCTCCAGGATGTGGAAGCTTGGAGGAAGCAGGGGGTGTAAAGGGAAGGAGTGGGGACAGTCCCCCAAAGCTCCCTATTCAGTGCACGGGCGGTGTGCAGGGATCCTGTCACCTCTCCTTTCCTGTGGGGAAAGCACTGGCCTAGTCCGCGAGTCCTCCTGAGCGCCAGAGTAAAATGCCAAGCGATGCCTACACCGGGAGATGGTAGTGTGCCTAGAGTGCCATCCTTAGCTACACAAGCCACTGCACGGTTTTGGCTGTGTCTGCTTAGTTCGGCCTGGCAGGGTGAACCCAGAACGCGAACATGGAGCCCGGGAAAGCAAGGCCCAATTGGCACCAGCTATTCCGCAGCTCTTCTTCCCTGACGCGACTGAAGCCTTGCTGAGGAAGCAGCGGCGAAGTGCTGTTCGCTCCAAGCCAAAGACTCTGCGGAAGCACAGCATGCGCTGAGAAATGTTTTGCGGGCTGCTGCTGCTTGCCTGAGCCAAGTCAGGCGGTGGGAGAAACCCAGCATACAGCGAAAGCCTCTTTGCCTGGGCGTCTCCCCTGGGAAAGCACAGTATTCTTTGGGAAATCAGAGTTAGGTGTGGGATGCTGCTTCTGTTTGCCTGAGCTAGTCTCCGCAGCACGGTGGAAGATTCCCTCATGGAACGAAATACTCTTTGCCCTTGCATCCCCTCTTCCTGAGAGAGAAGCATGATTGCACACGTCTGTCACCGCGCTCCCCAGGAGCAAGTGTGGGGAAGGCGCAACACGCCGCCCCCGGGGAAGAGGAGTTCTTGGCCCTGGGGTCGGGAAAAGCTCGGGAATTAGGATAGCCTGCCGTGGAAGGAACAGCAGGTCGGAGGCAATACAAATGTCACCCGCTCCCTGTGCCTAGAGATGGAAGCCTGGATTGGAAGGAGACATGAGGGGACGACTAGGGCAGGGGCGTGTGCTCCACTCTGAGGATGGAATCTGGGCAGAAAACAGGCAGAAGGGGACAGAATCTCTTTGACCACATGTCGCAAGGGAAGCCTTGGCATTGCCACCAGGTGCCGTACTCGGAACTCGCAGAAACAACCCCATGGAGAAACGGGCAGTCAGATGCTGTCTTCCACCAAGATGTGGCAGCGTTGTCGGTGGAAGGGGGTGTGCCAGGGAAGGAGTGGAGACCGTCCCCCACAGTACCCCATCCCAGTGCACGGGCAGTGTGCAGGGATCCTGTCGCCTCCTCTCTCCTGTGGTGAAGGCACTGGCCTAGGCCCAGAGTCTGCCGGAGCGCCGGAGCAAAAGGAAAAGCCTTACCTACGCCAGGAGAAGGTAATAGGCATAGAGTGCCATGCTAGGCCCCACACGCTGCTGCAGGGTGGTGTCCGTGTCTGCTTAGTTAGGCTTAGCAAGGTGAACCCCGGGCGCGAACTTGGAGCACGGGAACTCAAAGCCCAAGATGAAACAGCTCTCCCGCGGCTCTTCTTCCCTGCCGCGAAGAGCGAACGACCAAAGCCTTACTGAGAAAGTAGCGAAGTGCGGTTCGCGCCAAGCTGAAAACCTCTGCGACAGCATAGCTGTCGCTGGGAAATCACAGTCGGTCCTGTGGGCTGCTTTCGTTGCTTGCCTTAGCCTAGTATTCACAGCACGATGGGAGAAACCAGCATAGAGCGAAAGCCTCTTTGCTGGGGCATCGCCGCTGGGAAAGCACAGCATTTTTGGGAAATCAGAGTCGGGGAAGAGAAGGAGCCGTTGGCCTTAGGGTCGGGAAACGCGAAAAGCCTCTTTGCCTGGGCTTCTCCCCTAGGAAAGCACTGCATTCGTTGGGAAATCAGAGTTCATTTAGGAACGTTGCTGCTGCTTGCCTAAGATAGTCTCCTCGGCACGGTGGAATATACCAGCATGGAGCGAAATTCTCTTTGCCCTAGAATCCCCTCTGCCTGAGAGAGAAGCATGGTTGCACATGTCTGTCACCACGCTCCCCAGGAGCAAGTGTGGGGTAGGCGCAACACGCCGCCCCCAGGGAAGAGAAGGAGCCGTTGGCTTTGGGATCGGGAATCGTTCGGAAAGCAGGATAGCCTGCCGTGGCGCGAACAGCAGGCCGGTGGCAAGACAAGGGTCACCGGATCCCTGTACGGAGAGATGGAAGCTTGGTGCAAAGGAGACATGAGGGGATAAGCAGGGCAGGGGCGCGTGCTGCACTCTAAGGAAGGAGTCTGGGCAGAAGGCAGGCAGAAGGAAACAGCATCTCCTTGACCACCTGTCCGAAGGGCAGACTTGGGCTTGCCACCATGTGCCATACACGGAACTCGCAGAAACAACCCAATGGAGAAACGGACAGTCAGATGCCGTCTTCCACCAAGATATGGCAGCGATGAGGGTGGCAGGGGTTGTGCCAGGGAAGGAGTGGAGACCGTCCCCCACAGTACCCCATCCCAGTGCACGGGCAGTGTGCAGGGATCCTGTGGCGGCCTCTCTCCTGTGGTGAAGACACTGGCCTAGGCCCAGAGTCTGCCGGAGCGCCGGAGCAAAAGGAAAAGCCTTACCTACTCCAGGAGATGGTAATAGGCATAGAGTGCCATGCCAGGCCACGCAGGCTGCTTCAGGTTTGTGACTGTGTCTGCTTAGTTAGGCTTAGCAAGGTGAACTTAGTGCGTGAATTTGGAGCCCGGGAACGCAAGGCCCAAGAGGCACCAGCTCTCCCGCGGCTGTACCACCCTGCTGCGACAGATCGAAAGAAAAGGACTTGCTGAGAAAGCAGTAGCGAAGTGCGGTTCGCGCCAAGCTGAAAACCTCTGCGACAGCATAGCTGTCGCTGGGAAATCACAGTCGGATCTGTGGGCTGCTTTCGTTGCTTGCCTTAGCCTAGTATTCGCAGCACGATGGGAGAAACCCGCATAGAGCGAAAGCCTCTTTGCCGGGGCACCCCCTCAGGGAAAGCACAGCATTCTTTGGGAAATCAGAGTCGGGTCTGTGGGATGCTGCCTGCTGCTTGCCGGAGCTCGTCTCCACCACACGGTGTAATAAACCCGCATGGAGCGAAATCCACTTGGCCTGGGCATCCCCTCCGCCTGAGAGAGAAGCGCAGTGGCGCCTGTGGAAAGATTTTTAAGGAAAGGGACATGTCTGTCACTGCAGAGCGACGGAACCCTGGCTGCTAAAGAGACCAGAGGGCACGATTAGGGCAGGGGAAAGGGCTCCACTCTGAGGAAGGAATCTGGGCAGAAAGCATGCCTGTCCCGAGCCTTTGGGCCCAAGGAGATCTCAGCAGCTCCTTGGTCACCTGTCCTTGGTGGAGACATGGGCTTGCCACCAGGCGCCTACCCTGAACTCGAGAAACAACTCCCAGAAAGAACTCACCATCACATGCCGTCTTCCTCCAGGATGTGGAAGCTTGGAGGAAGCAGGGGGTGTAAAGGGAAGGAGTGGGGACAGTCCCCCAAAGCTCCCTATTCAGTGCACGGGCGGTGTGCAGGGATCCTGTCACCTCTCCTTTCCTGTGGGGAAAGCACTGGCCTAGTCCGCGAGTCCGCCTGAGCGCGAGTAAAATGCCAAGCGATGCCTACACCGGGAGATGGTAGTGTGCCTAGAGTGCCATCCTTAGCTACACAAGCCACTGCACGGTTGTGGCTGTGTCTGCTTAGTTCGGCCTGGCAGGGTGAACCCAGGACGCGAACATGGAGCCCGGGAAAGCAAGGCCCAATTGGCACCAGCTCTCCCGCAGCTCTTCTTCCCTGACGCGACTGAAGCCTTGCTTAGGAAGCAGCGGCGAAGTGCTGTTCGCTCCAAGCCAAAGACTCTGCGGAAGCACAGCATGCGCTGAGAAATGTTTTGCGGGCTGCTGCTGCTTGCCTGAGCCAAGTCAGGCGGTGGGAGAAACCCAGCATACAGAGAAAGCCTCTTTGCCTGGGCGTCTCCCCTGGGAAAGCACAGTATTCTTTGGGAAATCAGAGTTAGGTGTGGGATGCTGCTTCTGTTTGCCTGAGCTAGTCTCCGCAGCACGGTGGAAGATTCCCTCATGGAACGAAATACTCTTTGCCCTTGCATCCCCTCTTCCTGAGAGAGAAGCATGATTGCACACGTCTGTCACCGCGCTCCCCAGGAGCAAGTGTGGGGAAGGCGCAACACTCCGCCCCCGGGGAAGAGGAGTTCTTGGCCCTGGGGTCGGGAAACGCTCGGGAATTAGGATAGCCTGCCGTGGAAGGAACAGCAGGTCGGAGGTAATACAAATGTCACCCGCTCCCTGTGCCTAGAGATGGAAGCCTGGATTGGAAGGAGACATGAGGGGACGACTAGGGCAGGGGCGTGTGCTCCACTCTGAGGATGGAATCTGGGCAGAAAACAGGCAGAAGGGGACAGAATCTCTTTGACCACATGTCGCAAGGGAAGCCTTGGCATTGCCACCAGGTGCCGTACTCGGAACTCACAGAAACAACCCCATGGAGAAACGGGCAGTCAGATGCTGTCTTCCACCAAGATGTGGCAGCGTTGTCGGTGGAAGGGGGTGTGCCAGGAAAGGAGTGGAGACCGTCCCCCACAGTACCCCATCCCAGTGCACGGGCAGTGTGCAGGGATCCTGTCGCCTCCTCTCTCCTGTGGTGAAGGCACTGGCCTAAGCCCAGAGTCTGCCGGAGCGCCGGGGCAAAAGGAAAAGCATTACCTACGCCAGGAGATGGTAATAGGCATAGAGTGCCATGCTAGGACCCACACGCTGCTGCAGGGTGGTGTCCATGTTTGCTTAGTACGGCTTAGCAAGGTGAACCCCGGGCGAGATCTTGGAGCACGCGAACTCAAAGCCCAAGATGAAACAGCTCTCCCGCGGCTATTCTTCCCTGCCGCGAAGAGCGAACGACCAAAGCCTTACTGAGAAAGCAGTAGCGAGTGCGGTTCGCGCCAAGCTGAAAACCTCTGCGACAGCATAGCTGTCGCTGGGAAATCACATTCGGTTTTGTGGGCTGCTTTCGTTGCTTGCCTTAGCCTAGTATTCGCAGCACGATGGGAGAAACCCGCATAGAGCGAAAGCCTCTTTGCTGGGGCATCGCCGCTGGGAAAGCACAGCATTTTTGGGAAATCAGAGTCGGGGAAGAGAAGGAGCCGTTGGCCTTAGGGTCGGGAAACGCGAAAAGCCTCTTTGCCTGGGCTTCTCCCCTAGGAAAGCACAGCATTCGTTGGGAAATCAGAGTTCGTTTAGGAACGCTGCTGCTGCTTGCCTAAGATAGTCTCCTCGGCACGGTGGAATATACCAGCATGGAGCGAAATTCTCTTTGCCCTAGAATCCCCTCTGCCTGAGAGAGAAGCATGGTTGCACATGTCTGTCACCACGCTCCCCAGGAGCAAGTGTGGGGTAGGCGCAACACGCCGCCCCCAGGGAAGAGAAGGAGCCGTTGGCTTTGGGATCGGGAATCGTTCGGAAAGCAGGATAGCCTGCCGTGGCGCGAACAGCAGGCCGGTGGCAAGACAAGGGTCACCGGATCCCTGTACGGAGAGATGGAAGCTTGGTGCAAAGGAGACATGAGGGGATAAGCAGGGCAGGGGCGCGTGCTGCACTCTAAGGAAGGAGTCTGGGCAGAAGGCAGGCAGAAGGAAACAGCATCTCCTTGACCACCTGTCCGAAGGGCAGACTTGGGCTTGCCACCATGTGCCATACACGGAACTCGCAGAAACAACCCAATGGAGAAACGGACAGTCAGATGCCGTCTTCCACCAAGATATGGCAGCGATGAGGGTGGCAGGGGTTGTGCCAGGGAAGGAGTGGAGACCGTCCCCCACAGTACCCCATCCCAGTGCACGGCCAGTGTGCAGGGATCCTGTGGCGGCCTCTCTCCTGTGGTGAAGACACTGGCCTAGGCCCAGAGTCTGCCGGAGCGCCGGAGCAAAAGGAAAAGCCTTACCTACTCCAGGAGATGGTAATAGGCATAGAGTGCCATGCCAGGCCACGCAGGCTGCTTCAGGTTTGTGACTGTGTCTGCTTAGTTAGGCTTAGCAAGGTGAACTTAGTGCGTGAACTTGGAGCCCGGGAACGCAAGGCCCAAGAGGCACCAGCTCTCCCGCGGCTGTACCACCCTGCTGCGACAGAACGAAAGAAAAGGCCTTGCTGAGAAAGCAGTAGCGAAGTGCGGTTCGCGCCAAGCTGAAAACCTCTGCGACAGCATAGCTGTCGCTGGGAAATCACAGTCGGATCTGTGGGCTGCTTTCGTGGCTTGCCTTAGCCTAGTATTCGCAGCACGATGGGAGAAACCCGCATAGAGCGAAAGCCTCTTTGCCGGGGCACCCCCTCAGGGAAAGCACAGCATTCTTTGGGAAATCAGAGTCGGGTCTGTGGGATGCTGCCTGCTGCTTGCCGGAGCTCGTCTCCACCACACGGTGTAATAAACCCGCATGGAGCGAAATCCACTTGGCCTGGGCATCCCCTCCGCCTGAGAGAGAAGCGCAGTGGCGCCTGTGGAAAGATTTTTAAGGAAAGGGACATGTCTGTCACTGCAGAGCGACGGAACCCTGGCTGCTAAAGAGACCAGAGGGCACGATTAGGGCAGGGGAAAGGGCTCCACTCTGAGGAAGGAATCTGGGCAGAAAGCATGCCTGTCCCGAGCCTTTGGGCCCAAGGAGATCTCAGCAGCTCCTTGGTCACCTGTCCTTGGTGGAGACATGGGCTTGCCACCAGGCGCCTACCCTGAACTCGAGAAACAACTCCCAGAAAGAACTCGCCATCACATGCCGTCTTCCTCCAGGATGTGGAAGCTTGGAGGAAGCAGGGGGTGTAAAGGGAAGGAGTGGGGACAGTCCCCCAAAGCTCCCTATTCAGTGCACGGGCGGTGTGCAGGGATCCTGTCACCTCTCCTTTCCTGTGGGGAAAGCACTGGCCTAGTCCGCGAGTCCGCCTGAGCGCCAGAGTAAAATGCCAAGCGATGCCTACACCGGGAGATGGTAGTGTGCCTAGAGTGCCATCCTTAGCTACACAAGCCACTGCACGGTTGTGGCTGTGTCTGCTTAGTTCGGCCTGGCAGGGTGAACCCAGGACGCGAACATGGAGCCCGGGAAAGCAAGGCCCAATTGGCACCAGCTCTCCCGCAGCTCTTCTTCCCTGACGCGACTGAAGCCTTGCTGAGGAAGCAGCGGCGAAGTGCTGTTCGCTCCAAGCCAAAGACTCTGCGGAAGCACAGCATGCGCTGAGAAATGTTCTGCGGGCTGCTGCTGCTTGCCTGAGCCAAGTCAGGCGGTGGGAGAAACCCAGCATACAGCGAAAGCCTCTTTGCCTGGGCGTCTCCCCTGGGAAAGCACAGTATTCGTTGGGAAATCAGAGTTAGGTGTGGGATGCTGCTTCTGTTTGCCTGAGCTAGTCTCCGCAGCACGGTGGAAGATTCCCTCATGGAACGAAATACTCTTTGCCCTTGCATCCCCTCTTCCTGAGAGAGAAGCATGATTGCACACGTCTGTCACCGCGCTCCCCAGGAGCAAGTGTGGGGAAGGCGCAACACTCCGCCCCCGGGGAAGAGGAGTTCTTGGCCCTGGGGTCGGGAAACGCTCGGGAATTAGGATAGCCTGCCGTGGAAGGAACAGCAGGTCGGAGGCAATACAAATGTCACCCGCTCCCTGTGCCTAGAGATGGAAGCCTGGATTGGAAGGAGACATGAGGGGACGACTAGGGCAGGGGCGTGTGCTCCACTCTGAGGATGGAATCTGGGCAGAAAACAGGCAGAAGGGGACAGAATCTCTTTGACCACATGTCGCAAGGGAAGCCTTGGCATTGCCACCAGGTGCCGTACTCGGAACTCGCAGAAACAACCCCATGGAGAAACGGGCAGTCAGATGCTGTCTTCCACCAAGATGTGGCAGCGTTGTCGGTGGAAGGGGGTGTGCCAGGGAAGGAGTGGAGACCGTCCCCCACAGTACCCCATCCCAGTGCACGGGCAGTGTGCAGGGATCCTGTCGCCTCCTCTCTCCTGTGGTGAAGGCACTGGCCTAGGCCCAGAGTCTGCCGGAGCGCCGGAGCAAAAGGAAAAGCCTTACCTACGCCAGGAGAAGGTAATAGGCATAGAGTGCCATGCTAGGCCCCACACGCTGCTGCAGGGTGGTGTCCGTGTCTGCTTAGTTAGGCTTAGCAAGGTGAACCCCGGGCGCGAACTTGGAGCACGGGAACTCAAAGCCCAAGATGAAACAGCTCTCCCGCGGCTCTTCTTCCCTGCCGCGAAGAGCGAACGACCAAAGCCTTACTGAGAAAGCAGTAGCGAAGTGCGGTTCGCGCCAAGCTGAAAACCTCTGCGACAGCATAGCTGTCGCTGGGAAATCACAGTCGGTCCTGTGGGCTGCTTTCGTTGCTTGCCTTAGCCTAGTATTCACAGCACGATGGGAGAAACCAGCATAGAGCGAAAGCCTCTTTGCTGGGGCATCGCCGCTGGGAAAGCACAGCATTTTTGGGAAATCAGAGTCGGGGAAGAGAAGGAGCCGTTGGCCTTAGGGTCGGGAAACGCGAAAAGCCTCTTTGCCTGGGCTTCTCCCCTAGGAAAGCACAGCATTCGTTGGGAAATCAGAGTTCATTTAGGAACGTTGCTGCTGCTTGCCTAAGATAGTCTCCTCGGCACGGTGGAATATACCAGCATGGAGCGAAATTCTCTTTGCCCTAGAATCCCCTCTGCCTGAGAGAGAAGCATGGTTGCACATGTCTGTCACCACGCTCCCCAGGAGCAAGTGTGGGGTAGGCGCAACACGCCGCCCCCAGGGAAGAGAAGGAGCCGTTGGCTTTGGGATCGGGAATCGTTCGGAAAGCAGGATAGCCTGCCGTGGCGCGAACAGCAGGCCGGTGGCAAGACAAGGGTCACCGGATCCCTGTACGGAGAGATGGAAGCTTGGTGCAAAGGAGACATGAGGGGATAAGCAGGGCAGGGGCGCGTGCTGCACTCTAAGGAAGGAGTCTGGGCAGAAGGCAGGCAGAAGGAAACAGCATCTCCTTGACCACCTGTCCGAAGGGCAGACTTGGGCTTGCCACCATGTGCCATACACGGAACTCGCAGAAACAACCCAATGGAGAAACGGACAGTCAGATGCCGTCTTCCACCAAGATATGGCAGCGATGAGGGTGGCAGGGGTTGTGCCAGGGAAGGAGTGGAGACCGTCCCCCACAGTACCCCATCCCAGTGCACGGGCAGTGTGCAGGGTTCCTGTGGCGGCCTCTCTCCTGTGGTGAAGACACTGGCCTAGGCCCAGAGTCTGCCGGAGCGCCGGAGCAAAAGGAAAAGCCTTACCTACTCCAGGAGATGGTAATAGGCATAGAGTGCCATGCCAGGCCACGCAGGCTGCTTCAGATTTGTGACTGTGTCTGCTTAGTTAGGCTTAGCAAGGTGAACTTAGTGCGTGAACTTGGAGCCCGGGAACGCAAGGCCCAAGAGGCACCAGCTCTCCCGCGGCTGTACCACCCTGCTGCGACAGATCGAAAGAAAAGGCCTTGCTGAGAAAGCAGTAGCGAAGTGCGGTTCGCGCCAAGCTGAAAACCTCTGCGACAGCATAGCTGTCGCTGGGAAATCACAGTCGGATCTGTGGGCTGCTTTCGTGGCTTGCCTTAGCCTAGTATTCGCAGCACGATGGGAGAAACCCGCATAGAGCGAAAGCCTCTTTGCCGGGGCACCCCCTCAGGGAAAGCACAGCATTCTTTGGGAAATCAGAGTCGGGTCTGTGGGATGCTGCCTGCTGCTTGCCGGAGCTCGTCTCCACCACACGGTGTAATAAACCCGCATGGAGCGAAATCCACTTGGCCTGGGCATCCCCTCCGCCTGAGAGAGAAGCGCAGTGGCGCCTGTGGAAAGATTTTTAAGGAAAGGGACATGTCTGTCACTGCAGAGCGACGGAACCCTGGCTGCTAAAGAGACCAGAGGGCACGATTAGGGCAGGGGAAAGGGCTCCACTCTGAGGAAGGAATCTGGGCAGAAAGCATGCCTGTCCCGAGCCTTTGGGCCCAAGGAGATCTCAGCAGCTCCTTGGTCACCTGTCCTTGGTGGAGACATGGGCTTGCCACCAGGCGCCTACCCTGAACTCGAGAAACAACTCCCAGAAAGAACTCGCCATCACATGCCGTCTTCCTCCAGGATGTGGAAGCTTGGAGGAAGCAGGGGGTGTAAAGGGAAGGAGTGGGGACAGTCCCCCAAAGCTCCCTATTCAGTGCACGGGCGGTGTGCAGGGATCCTGTCACCTCTCCTTTCCTGTGGGGAAAGCACTGGCCTAGTCCGCGAGTCCGCCTGAGCGCCAGAGTAAAATGCCAAGCGATGCCTACACCGGGAGATGGTAGTGTGCCTAGAGTGCCATCCTTAGCTACACAAGCCACTGCACGGTTGTGGCTGTGTCTGCTTAGTTCGGCCTGGCAGGGTGAACCCAGGACGCGAACATGGAGCCCGGGAAAGCAAGGCCCAATTGGCACCAGCTCTCCCGCAGCTCTTCTTCCCTGACGCGACTGAAGCCTTGCTGAGGAAGCAGCGGCGAAGTGCTGTTCGCTCCAAGCCAAAGACTCTGCGGAAGCACAGCATGCGCTGAGAAATGTTCTGCGGGCTGCTGCTGCTTGCCTGAGCCAAGTCAGGCGGTGGGAGAAACCCAGCATACAGCGAAAGCCTCTTTGCCTGGGCGTCTCCCCTGGGAAAGCACAGTATTCGTTGGGAAATCAGAGTTAGGTGTGGGATGCTGCTTCTGTTTGCCTGAGCTAGTCTCCGCAGCACGGTGGAAGATTCCCTCATGGAACGAAATACTCTTTGCCCTTGCATCCCCTCTTCCTGAGAGAGAAGCATGATTGCACACGTCTGTCACCGCGCTCCCCAGGAGCAAGTGTGGGGAAGGCGCAACACTCCGCCCCCGGGGAAGAGGAGTTCTTGGCCCTGGGGTCGGGAAACGCTCGGGAATTAGGATAGCCTGCCGTGGAAGGAACAGCAGGTCGGAGGCAATACAAATGTCACCCGCTCCCTGTGCCTAGAGATGGAAGCCTGGATTGGAAGGAGACATGAGGGGACGACTAGGGCAGGGGCGTGTGCTCCACTCTGAGGATGGAATCTGGGCAGAAAACAGGCAGAAGGGGACAGAATCTCTTTGACCACATGTCGCAAGGGAAGCCTTGGCATTGCCACCAGGTGCCGTACTCGGAACTCGCAGAAACAACCCCATGGAGAAACGGGCAGTCAGATGCTGTCTTCCACCAAGATGTGGCAGCGTTGTCGGTGGAAGGGGGTGTGCCAGGGAAGGAGTGGAGACCGTCCCCCACAGTACCCCATCCCAGTGCACGGGCAGTGTGCAGGGATCCTGCCGCCTCCTCTCTCCTGTGGTGAAGGCACTGGCCTAGGCCCAGAGTCTGCCGGAGCGCCGGAGCAAAAGGAAAAGCCTTACCTACGCCAGGAGAAGGTAATAGGCATAGAGTGCCATGCTAGGCCCCACACGCTGCTGCAGGGTGGTGTCCGTGTCTGCTTAGTTAGGCTTAGCAAGGTGAACCCCGGGCGCGAACTTGGAGCACGGGAACTCAAAGCCCAAGATGAAACAGCTCTCCCGCGGCTCTTCTTCCCTGCCGCGAAGAGCGAACGACCAAAGCCTTACTGAGAAAGCAGTAGCGAAGTGCGGTTCGCGCCAAGCTGAAAACCTCTGCGACAGCATAGCTGTCGCTGGGAAATCACAGTCGGTCCTGTGGGCTGCTTTCGTTGCTTGCCTTAGCCTAGTATTCACAGCACGATGGGAGAAACCAGCATAGAGCGAAAGCCTCTTTGCTGGGGCATCGCCGCTGGGAAAGCACAGCATTTTTGGGAAATCAGAGTCGGGGAAGAGAAGGAGCCGTTGGCCTTAGGGTCGGGAAACGCGAAAAGCCTCTTTGCCTGGGCTTCTCCCCTAGGAAAGCACAGCATTCGTTGGGAAATCAGAGTTCATTTAGGAACGTTGCTGCTGCTTGCCTAAGATAGTCTCCTCGGCACGGTGGAATATACCAGCATGGAGCGAAATTCTCTTTGCCCTAGAATCCCCTCTGCCTGAGAGAGAAGCATGGTTGCACATGTATGTCACCACGCTCCCCAGGAGCAAGTGTGGGGTAGGCGCAACACGCCGCCCCCAGGGAAGAGAAGGAGCCGTTGGCTTTGGGATCGGGAATCGTTCGGAAAGCAGGATAGCCTGCCGTGGCGCGAACAGCAGGCCGGTGGCAAGACAAGGGTCACCGGATCCCTGTACGGAGAGATGGAAGCTTGGTGCAAAGGAGACATGAGGGGATAAGCAGGGCAGGGGCGCGTGCTGCACTCTAAGGAAGGAGTCTGGGCAGAAGGCAGGCAGAAGGAAACAGCATCTCCTTGACCACCTGTCCGAAGGGCAGACTTGGGCTTGCCACCCTGTGCCATACACGGAACTCGCAGAAACAACCCAATGGAGAAACGGACAGTCAGATGCCGTCTTCCACCAAGATATGGCAGCGATGAGGGTGGGAGGGGTTGTGCCAGGGAAGGAGTGGAGACCGTCCCCCACAGTACCCCATCCCAGTGCACGGGCAGTGTGCAGGGATCCTGTGGCAGCCTCTCTCCTGTGGTGAAGACACTGGCCTAGGCCCAGAGTCTGCCGGAGCGCCGGAGCAAAAGGAAAAGCCTTACCTACTCCAGGAGATGGTAATAGGCATAGAGTGCCATGCCAGGCCACGCAGGCTGCTTCAGATTTGTGACTGTGTCTGCTTAGTTAGGCTTAGCAAGGTGAACTTAGTGCGTGAATTTGGAGCCCGGGAACGCAAGGCCCAAGAGGCACCAGCTCTCCCGCGGCTGTACCACCCTGCTGCGACAGATCGAAAGAAAAGGCCTTGCTGAGAAAGCAGTAGCGAAGTGCGGTTCGCGCCAAGCTGAAAACCTCTGCGACAGCATAGCTGTCGCTGGGAAATCACAGTCGGATCTGTGGGCTGCTTTCGTTGCTTGCCTTAGCCTAGTATTCGCAGCACGATGGGAGAAACCCGCATAGAGCGAAAGCCTCTTTGCCGGGGCACCCCCTCAGGGAAAGCACAGCATTCTTTGGGAAATCAGAGTCGGGTCTGTGGGATGCTGCGTGCTGCTTGCCGGAGCTCGTCTCCACCACACGGTGTAATAAACCCGCATGGAGCGAAATCCACTTGGCCTGGGCATCCCCTCCGCCTGAGAGAGAAGCGCAGTGGCGCCTGTGGAAAGATTTTTAAGGAAAGGGACATGTCTGTCACTGCAGAGCGACGGAACCCTGGCTGCTAAAGAGACCAGAGGGCACGATTAGGGCAGGGGAAAGGGCTCCACTCTGAGGAAGGAATCTGGGCAGAAAGCATGCCTGTCCCGAGCCTTTGGGCCCAAGGAGATCTCAGCAGCTCCTTGGTCACCTGTCCTTGGTGGAGACATGGGCTTGCCACCAGGCGCCTACCCTGAACTCGAGAAACAACTCCCAGAAAGAACTCGCCATCACATGCCATCTTCCTCCAGGATGTGGAAGCTTGGAGGAAGCAGGGGGTGTAAAGGGAAGGAGTGGGGACAGTCCCCCAAAGCTCCCTATTCAGTGCACGGGCGGTGTGCAGGGATCCTGTCACCTCTCCTTTCCTGTGGGGAAAGCACTGGCCTAGTCCGCGAGTCCGCCTGAGCGCCAGAGTAAAATGCCAAGCGATGCCTACACCGGGAGATGGTAGTGTGCCTAGAGTGCCATCCTTAGCTACACAAGCCACTGCACGGTTGTGGCTGTGTCTGCTTAGTTCGGCCTGGCAGGGTGAACCCAGGACGCGAACATGGAGCCCGGGAAAGCAAGGCCCAATTGGCACCAGCTCTCCCGCAGCTCTTCTTCCCTGACGCGACTGAAGCCTTGCTGAGGAAGCAGCGGCGAAGTGCTGTTCGCTCCAAGCCAAAGACTCTGCGGAAGCACAGCATGCGCTGAGAAATGTTCTGCGGGCTGCTGCTGCTTGCCTGAGCCAAGTCAGGCGGTGGGAGAAACCCAGCATACAGCGAAAGCCTCTTTGCCTGGGCGTCTCCCCTGGGAAAGCACAGTATTCGTTGGGAAATCAGAGTTAGGTGTGGGATGCTGCTTCTGTTTGCCTGAGCTAGTCTCCGCTGCACGGTGGAAGATTCCCTCATGGAACGAAATACTCTTTGCCCTTGCATCCCCTCTTCCTGAGAGAGAAGCATGATTGCACACGTCTGTCACCGCGCTCCCCAGGAGCAAGTGTGGGGAAGGCGCAACACTCCGCCCCCGGGGAAGAGGAGTTCTTGGCCCTGGGGTCGGGAAACGCTCGGGAATTAGGATAGCCTGCCGTGGAAGGAACAGCAGGGCGGAGGTAATACAAATGTCACCCGCTCCCTGTGCCTAGAGATGGAAGCCTGGATTGGAAGGAGACATGAGGGGACGACTAGGGCAGGGGCGTGTGCTCCACTCTGAGGATGGAATCTGGGCAGAAAACAGGCAGAAGGGGACAGAATCTCTTTGACCACATGTCGCCAGGGAAGCCTTGGCATTGCCACCAGGTGCCGTACTCGGAACTCGCAGAAACAACCCCATGGAGAAACGGGCAGTCAGATGCTGTCTTCCACCAAGATGTGGCAGCGTTGTCGGTGGAAGGGGGTGTGCCAGGGAAGGAGTGGAGACCGTCCCCCACAGTACCCCATCCCAGTGCACGGGCAGTGTGCAGGGATCCTGTCGCCTCCTCTCTCCTGTGGTGAAGGCACTGGCCTAGGCCCAGAGTCTGCCGGAGCGCCGGAGCAAAAGGAAAAGCCTTACCTACGCCAGGAGAAGGTAATAGGCATAGAGTGCCATGCTAGGCCCCACACGCTGCTGCAGGGTGGTGTCCGTGTCTGCTTAGTTAGGCTTAGCAAGGTGAACCCCGGGCGCGAACTTGGAGCACGGGAACTCAAAGCCCAAGATGAAACAGCTCTCCCGCGGCTCTTCTTCCCTGCCGCGAAGAGCGAACGACCAAAGCCTTACTGAGAAAGCAGTAGCGAAGTGCGGTTCGCGCCAAGCTGAAAACCTCTGCGACAGCATAGCTGTCGCTGGGAAATCACAGTCGGTCCTGTGGGCTGCTTTCGTTGCTTGCCTTAGCCTAGTATTCACAGCACGATGGGAGAAACCAGCATAGAGCGAAAGCCTCTTTGCTGGGGCATCGCCGCTGGGAAAGCACAGCATTTTTGGGAAATCAGAGTCGGGGAAGAGAAGGAGCCGTTGGCCTTAGGGTCGGGAAACGCGAAAAGCCTCTTTGCCTGGGCTTCTCCCCTAGGAAAGCACAGCATTCGTTGGGAAATCAGAGTTCATTTAGGAACGTTGCTGCTGCTTGCCTAAGATAGTCTCCTCGGCACGGTGGAATATACCAGCATGGAGCGAAATTCTCTTTGCCCTAGAATCCCCTCTGCCTGAGAGAGAAGCATGGTTGCACATGTCTGTCACCACGCTCCCCAGGAGCAAGTGTGGGGTAGGCGCAACACGCCGCCCCCAGGGAAGAGAAGGAGCCGTTGGCTTTGGGATCGGGAATCGTTCGGAAAGCAGGATAGCCTGCCGTGGCGCGAACAGCAGGCCGGTGGCAAGACAAGGGTCACCGGATCCCTGTACGGAGAGATGGAAGCTTGGTGCAAAGGAGACATGAGGGGATAAGCAGGGCAGGGGCGCGTGCTGCACTCTAAGGAAGGAGTCTGGGCAGAAGGCAGGCAGAAGGAAACAGCATCTCCTTGACCACCTGTCCGAAGGGCAGACTTGGGCTTGCCACCATGTGCCATACACGGAACTCGCAGAAACAACCCAATGGAGAAACGGACAGTCAGATGCCGTCTTCCACCAAGATATGGCAGCGATGAGGGTGGCAGGGGTTGTGCCAGGGAAGGAGTGGAGACCGTCCCCCACAGTACCCCATCCCAGTGCACGGCCAGTGTGCAGGGATCCTGTGGCGGCCTCTCTCCTGTGGTGAAGACACTGGCCTAGGCCCAGAGTCTGGCGGAGCGCCGGAGCAAAAGGAAAAGCCTTACCTACTCCAGGAGATGGTAATAGGCATAGAGTGCCATGCCAGGCCACGCAGGCTGCTTCAGGTTTGTGACTGTGTCTGCTTAGTTAGGCTTAGCAAGGTGAACTTAGTGCGTGAACTTGGAGCCCGGGAACGCAAGGCCCAAGAGGCACCAGCTCTCCCGCGGCTGTACCACCCTGCTGCGACAGATCGAAAGAAAAGGCCTTGCTGAGAAAGCAGTAGCGAAGTGCGGTTCGCGCCAAGCTGAAAACCTCTGTGACAGCATAGCTGTCGCTGGGAAATCACAGTTGGATCTGTGGGCTGCTTTCGTGGCTGCCTTAGCCTAGTATTCGCAGCACGATGGGAGAAACCCGCATAGAGCGAAAGCCTCTTTGCCGGGGCACCCCCTCAGGGAAAGCACATCATTCTTTGGGAAATCAGAGTCGGGTCTGTGGGATGCTGCGTGCTGCTTGCCGGAGCTCGTCTCCATCACACGGTGTAATAAACCCGCATGGAGCGAAATCCACTTGGCCTGGGCATCCCCTCCGCCTGAGAGAGAAGCGCAGTGGCGCCTATGGAAAGATTTTTAAGGAAAGGGACATGTCTGTCACTGCAGAGCGACGGAACCCTGGCTGCTAAAAGGACCAGAGGGCAAGATTAGGGCAGGGGAAAGGGCTCCACTCTGAGGAAGGAGTCTGGGCAGAAAGCATGCCTGTCCCGAGCCTTTGGGACCAAGGAGATCTCAGCAGCTCCTTGGTCACCTGTCCTTGGTGGAGACATGGGCTTGCCACCAGGCGCCTACCCTGAACTCGAGAAAAAAATCCCAGAAAGAACTCGCCATCACATGCCGTCTTCCTCCAGGATGTGGAAGCTTGGAGGAAGCAGGGGGTTTAAAGGGAAGGAGTGGGGACAGTCCCCCAAAGCTCCCTATTCAGTGCACGGGCGGTGTGCAGGGATCCTGTCACCTCTCCTTTCCTGTGGGGAAAGCACTGGCCTAGTCCGCGAGTCCGCCTGAGCGCCAGAGTAAAAGGCCAATCGATGCCTACACCGGGAGATGGTAGTGTGCCTAGAGTGCCATCCTTAGCTACACAAGCCACTGCACGGTTGTGGCTGTGTCTGCTTAGTTCGGCCTGGCAGGGTGAACCCAGGACGCGAACATGGAGCCCGTGAAAGCAAGGCCCAATTGGCACCAGCTCTCCCGCAGCTCTTCTTCCCTGACGCGACTGAAGCCTTGCTGAGGAAGCAGCGGCGAAGTGCTGTTCGCTCCAAGCCAAAGACCCTGTGGAAGCACAGCATGCGCTGAGAAATGTTCTGCGGGCTGCTGCTGCTTGCCTGAGCCAAGTCAGGCGGTGGGAGAAACCCGGCATACAGCGAAAGCCTCTTTGCCTGGGCGTCTCCCCTGGGAAAGCACAGTATTCGTTGGGAAATCAGAGTTAGGTGTGGGATGCTGCTTCTGTTTGCCTGAGCTAGTCTCCGCAGCACGGTCGAAGATTCCCTCATGGAACGAAATACTCTTTGCCCTTGCATCCCCTCTGCCTGAGAGTGAAGCATGGTTGCACACGTCTGTCACCGCGCTCCCCAGGAGCAAGTGTGGGGAAGGCGCAACACGCAGCCCCCGGGGAAGAGGAATCCTTGGCCCTGGGGTCGGGAAACGCTCGGGAATTAGGATAGCCTGCCGTGGAAGGAACAGCAGGTCGGAGGCAAGACAAGTGTCACCCGCTCCCTGTGCCTAGAGATGGAAGCCTGGATGGGAAGGAGACATGAGGGGACGACTAGGGCAGGGGCGTGTGCTCCACTCTGAGGATGGAATCTGGGCAGAAAGCAGGCAGAAGGGGACAGAATCTCTTTGACCACATGTCGCAAGGGAAGCCTTTGCATTGCCACCAGGTGCCGTACTCGGAACTCGCAGAAACAACCCCATGGAGAAACGGGCAGTCAGATGCTGTCTTCCACCAAGATGTGGCAGCGTTGTCGGTGGAAGGGGGTGTGCCAGGGAAGGAGTGGAGACCGTCCCCCACAGTACCCCATCCCAGTGCACGGGCAGTGTGCAGGGATCCTGTCGCCTCCTCTCTCCTGTGGTGAAGACACTGGCCTAGGCCCCGAGTCTGACGGAGCGCCGGAGCAAAAGGAAAAGCCTTACCTACTCCAGGAGATGGTAATAGGCATAGAGTGCCATGCCAGGCCACGCAGGCTGCTTCAGGTTTGTGACTGTGTCTGCTTAGTTAGGCTTAGCAAGGTGAACTTAGTGCGTGAACTTGGAGCCCGGGAACGCAACGCCCAAGAGGCACCAGCTCTCCCGCGGCTGTACCACCCTGCTGCGACAGATCGAAAGAAAAGGCCTTGCTGAGTAAGCAGTAGCGAAGTGCGTTTCGCGCCAAGCTGAAAACCTCTGCGACAGCATAGCTGTCGCTGGGAAATCACAGTCGGATCTGTGGGCTGCTTTCGTTGCTTGCCTTAGCCTAGTATTCGCAGCACGATGGGAGAAACCCGCATAGAGCGAAAGCCTCTTTGACGGGGCATCGCCGCTGGGAAAGCACAGCATTTTTGGGAAATCAGAGTCGGGGAAGAGAAGGAGCCGTTGGCCTTAGGGTCGGGAAACGCGAAAAGCCTCTTTGCCTGGGCTTCTCCCCTAGGAAAGCACAGCATTCGTTGGGAAATCAGAGTTCATTTAGGAACGTTGCTGCTGCTTGCCTAAGATAGTCTCCTCAGCACGGTGGAATATACCAGCATGGAGCGAAATTCTCTTTGCCCTAGAATCCCCTCTGCCTGAGAGAGAAGCATGGTTGCACATGTCTGTCACCACGCTCCCCAGGAGCAAGTGTGGGGTAGGCGCAACACGCCGCCCCCAGGGAAGAGAATGAGCCGTTGGCTTTGGGATCGGGAATCGCTCGGAAAGCAGGATAGCCTGCCGTGGCGCGAACAGCAGGCCGGTGGCAAGACAAGGGTCACCGGATCCCTGTACGGAGAGATGGAAGCTTGGTGCAAAGGAGACATGAGGGGATAAGCAGGGCAGGGGCGCGTGCTGCACTCTAAGGAAGGAGTCTGGGCAGAAGGCAGGCAGAAGGAAACAGCATCTCCTTGACCACCTGTCCGAAGGGCAGACTTGGGCTTGCCACCATGTGCCATACACGGAACTCGCAGAAACAACCCAATGGAGAAACGGACAGTCAGATGCCGTCTTCCACCAAGATATGGCAGCGATGAGGGTGGCAGGGGTTGTGCCAGGGAAGGAGTGGAGACCGTCCCCCACAGTACCCCATCCCAGTGCACGGCCAGTGTGCAGGGATCCTGTGGCGGCCTCTCTCCTGTGGTGAAGACACTGGCCTAGGCCCAGAGTCTGCCGGAGCGCCGGAGCAAAAGGAAAAGCCTTACCTACTCCAGGAGATGGTAATAGGCATAGAGTGCCATGCCAGGCCTCGCAGGCTGCTTCAGGTTTGTGACTGTGTCTGCTTAGTTAGGCTTAGCAAGGTGAACTTAGTGCGTGAACTTGGAGCCCGGGAACGCAAGGCCCAAGAGGCACCAGCTCTCCCGCGGCTGTACCACCCTGCTGCGACAGATCGAAAGAAAAGGCCTTGCTGAGAAAGCAGTAGCGAAGTGCGGTTCGCGCCAAGCTGAAAACCTCTGTGACAGCATAGCTGTCGCTGGGAAATCACAGTCGGATCGGTGGGCTGCTTTCGTGGCTGCCTTAGCCTAGTATTCGCAGCACGATGGGAGAAACCCGCATAGAGCGAAAGCCTCTTTGCCGGGGCACCCCCTCAGGGAAAGCACAGCATTCTTTGGGAAATCAGAGTCGGGTCTGTGGGATGCTGCGTGCTGCTTGCCGGAGCTCGTCTCCACCACACGGTGTAATAAACCCGCATGGAGCGAAATCCACTTGGCCTGGGCATCCCCTCCGCCTGAGAGAGAAGCGCAGTGGCGCCTGTGGAAAGATTTTTAAGGAAAGGGACATGTCTGTCACTGCAGAGCGACGGAACCCTGGCTGCTAAAGAGACCAGAGGGCACGATTAGGGCAGGGGAAAGGGCTCCACTCTGAGGAAGGAGTCTGGGCAGAAAGCATGCCTGTCACGAGCCTTCGGGCTAAGGAGATCTCAGCAGCTCCTTGGTCACCTGTCCTTGGTGGAGACATGGGCTTGCCACCAGGCGCCTACCCTGAACTCGAGAAACAACTCCCAGAAAGAACTCGCCATCACATGCCGTCTTCCTCCAGGATGTGGAAGCTTGGAGGAAGCAGGGGGTGTAAAGGGAAGGAGTGGGGACAGTCCGCCAAAGCTCCCTATTCAGTGCACGGGCGGTGTGCAGGGATCCTGTCACCTCTCTTTCCTGTGGGGAAAGCACTGGCCTAGTCCGCGAGTCCGCCTGAGCGCCAGAGTAAAAGGCCAAGCGATGCCTACACCGGGAGATGGTAGTGTGCCTAGAGTGCCATCCTTAGCTACACAAGCCACTGCACGGTTGTGGCTGTGTCTGCTTAGTTCGGCCTGGCAGGGTGAACCCAGGACGCGAACATGGAGCCCGGGAAAGCAAGGCCCAATTGGCACCAGCTCTCCCGCAGCTCTTCTTCCCTGACGCGACTGAAGCCTTGCTGAGGAAGCAGCGGCGAAGTGCTGTTCGCTCCAAGCCAAAGACTCTGCGGAAGCACACCATGCACTGTTAAATGTTCTGCGGGCTGCTGCTGCTTGCCTGAGCCAAGTCAGGCGGTGGGAGAAACCCAGCATACAGCGAAAGCCTCTTTGCCTGGGCGTCTCCCCTGGGAAAGCACAGTATTCGTTGGGAAATCAGTGTTAGGTGTGGGATGCTGCTTCTGTTTGCCTGAGCTAGTCTCCGCAGCACGGTGGAAGATTCCCTCATGGAACGAAATACTCTTTGCCCTTGCATCCCCTCTGCCTGACAGAGAAGCATGATTGCACACGTCTGTCACCGCGCTCCCCAGGAGCAAGTGTGGGGAAGGCGCAACACTCCGCCCCCGGGGAAGAGGAGTTCTTGGCCCTGGGTCGGGAAACGCTCGGGAATTAGGATAGCCTGCCGTGGAAGGAACAGCAGGTCGGAGGCAAGACAAGTGTCACCCGCTCCCTGTGCCTAGAGATGGAAGCCTGGATGGGAAGGAGACATGAGGGGACGACTAGGGCAGGGGCGTGTGCTCCACTCTGAGGATGGAATCTGGGCAGAAAGCAGGCAGAAGGGGACAGAATCTCTTTGACCACATGTCGCAAGGGAAGCCTTGGCATTGCCACCAGGTGCCGTACTCGGAACTCGCAGAAACAACCCCATGGAGAAACGGGCAGTCAGATGCTGTCTTCCACCAAGATGTGGCAGCGTTGTCGGTGGAAGGGGGTGTGCCAGGGAAGGAGTGGAGACCGTCCCCCACAGTACCCCATCCCAGTGCACGGGCAGTGTGCAGGGATCCTGTCGCCTCCTCTCTCCTGTGGTGAAGGCACTGGCCTAGGCCCAGAGTCTGCCGGAGCGCCGGGGCAAAAGGAAAAGCCTTACCTACGCCAGGAGAAGGTAATAGGCATAGAGTGCCATGCTAGGCCACGCAGGCTGCTTCAGGTTTGTGACTGTGTCTGCTTAGTTAGGCTTAGCAAGGTGAACTTAGTGCGTGAACTTGGAGCCCGGGAACGCAACGCCCAAGAGGCACCAGCTCTCCCGCGGCTGTACCACCCTGCTGCGACAGATCGAAAGAAAAGGCCTTGCTGAGAAAGCATTAGCGAAGTGCGGTTCGCGCCAAGCTGAAAACCTCTGTGACAGCATAGCTGTCGCTGGGAAATCACAGTCGGATCGGTGGGCTGCTTTCGTGGCTGCCTTAGCCTAGTATTCGCAGCACGATGGGAGAAACCGGCATAGAGCGAAAGCCTCTTTGCCGGGGCACCCCCTCAGGGAAAGCACAGCATTCTTTGGGAAATCAGAGTCGGGTCTGTGGGATGCTGCGTGCTGCTTGCCGGAGCTCGTCTCCACCACACGGTGTAATAAACCCGCATGGAGCGAAATCCACTTGGCCTGGGCATCCCCTCCGCCTGAGAGAGAAGCGCAGTGGCGCCTATGGAAAGATTTTTAAGGAAAGGGACATGTCTGTCACTGCAGAGCGACGGAACCCTGGCTGCTAAAAGGACCAGAGGGCAAGATTAGGGCAGGGGAAAGGGCTCCACTCTGAGGAAGGAGTCTGGGCAGAAAGCATGCCTGTCCCGAGCCTTTGGGACCAAGGAGATCTCAGCAGCTCCTTGGTCACCTGTCCTTGGTGGAGACATGGGCTTGCCACCAGGCGCCTAACCTGAACTCGAGAAACAACTCCCAGAAAGAACTGGCCATCAGATGCCGTCTTCCTCCAGGATGTGGAAGCTTGGAGGAAGCAGGGGGTTTAAAGGGAAGGAGTGGGGACAGTCCCCCAAAGCTCCCTATTCAGTGCACGGGCGGTGTGCAGGGATCCTGTCACCTCTCCTTTCCTGTGGGGAAAGCACTGGCCTAGTCCGCGAGTCCGCCTGAGCGCCAGAGTAAAAGGCCAATCGATGCCTACACCGGGAGATGGTAGTGTGCCTAGAGTGCCATCCTTAGCTACACAAGCCACTGCACGGTTGTGGCTGTGTCTGCTTAGTTCGGCCTGGCAGGGTGAACCCAGGACGCGAACATGGAGCCCGTGAAAGCAAGGCCCAATTGGCACCAGCTATTCCGCAGCTCTTCTTCCCTGACGCGACTGAAGCCTTGCTGAGGAAGCAGCGGCGAAGTGCTGTTCGCTCCAAGCCAAAGACCCTGTGGAAGCACAGCATGCGCTGAGAAATGTTCTGCGGGCTGCTGCTGCTTGCCTGAGCCAAGTCAGGCGGTGGGAGAAACCCGGCATACAGCGAAAGCCTCTTTGCCTGGGCGTCTCCCCTGGGAAAGCACAGTATTCGTTGGGAAATCAGAGTTAGGTGTGGGATGCTGCTTCTGTTTGCCTGAGCTAGTCTCCGCAGCACGGTCGAAGATTCCCTCATGGAACGAAATACTCTTTGCCCTTGCATCCCCTCTGCCTGAGAGTGAAGCATGGTTGCACACGTCTGTCACCGCGCTCCCCAGGAGCAAGTGTGGGGAAGGCGCAACACGCCGCCCCCGGGGAAGAGGAATCCTTGGCCCTGGGGTCGGGAAACGCTCGGGAATTAGGATAGCCTGCCGTGGAAGGAACAGCAGGTTGGAGGCAAGACAAGTGTCACCCGCTCCCTGTGCCTAGAGATGGAAGCCTGGATGGGAAGGAGACATGAGGGGACGACTAGGGCAGGGGCGTGTGCTCCACTCTGAGGATGGAATCTGGGCAGAAAGCAGGCAGAAGGGGACAGAATCTCTTTGACCACATGTCGCAAGGGAAGCCTTTGCATTGCCACCAGGTGCCGTACTCGGAACTCGCAGAAACAACCCCATGGAGAAACGGGCAGTCAGATGCTGTCTTCCACCAAGATGTGGCAGCGTTGTCGGTGGAAGGGGGTGTGCCAGGGAAGGAGTGGAGACCGTCCCCCACAGTACCCCATCCCAGTGCACGGGCAGTGTGCAGGGATCCTGTCGCCTCCTCTCTCCTGTGGTGAAGACACTGGCCTAGGCCCAGAGTCTGCCGGAGCGCCGGAGCAAAAGGAAAAGCCTTACCTACTCCAGGAGATGGTAATAGGCATAGAGTGCCAGGCCAGGCCACGCAGGCTGCTTCAGGTTTGTGACTGTGTCTGCTTAGTTAGGCTTAGCAAGGTGAACTTAGTGCGTGAACTTGGAGCCCGGGAACGCAACGCCCAAGAGGCACCAGCTCTCCCGCGGCTGTACCACCCTGCTGCGACAGATCGAAAGAAAAGGCCTTGCTGAGTAAGCAGTAGCGAAGTGCGTTTCGCTCCAAGCTGAAAACCTCTGCGACAGCATAGCTGTCGCTGGGAAATCACAGTCGGATCTGTGGGCTGCTTTCGTTGCTTGCCTTAGCCTAGTATTCGCAGCACGATGGGAGAAACCCGCATAGAGCGAAAGCCTCTTTGACGGGGCACCCCCTCAGGGAAAGCACAGCATTCTTTGGGAAATCAGAGTCGGGTATGTGGGATGCTGCGTGCTGCTTGCCGGAGCTCGTCTCCACCACACGGTGTAATAAACCCGCATGGAGCGAAATCCACTTGGCCTGGGCATCCCCTCCGCCTGAGAGAGAAGCGCAGTGGCGCCTGTGGAAAGATTTTTAAGGAAAGGGACATGTCTGTCACTGCAGAGCGACGGAACCCTGGCTGCTAAAGAGACCAGAGGGCACGATTAGGGCAGGGGAAAGGCCTCCACTCTGAGGAAGGAGTCTGGGCAGAAAGCATGCCTGTCACGAGCCTTTGGGCCCAAGGAGATCTCAGCAGCTCCTTGGTCACCTGTCCTTGGTGGAGACATGGGCTTGCCACCAGGCGCCTACCCTGAACTCGAGAAACAACTCCCAGAAAGAACTCGCCATCACATGCCGTCTTCCTCCAGGATGTGGAAGCTTGGAGGAAGCAGGGGGTTTAAAGGGAAGGAGTGGGGACAGTCCGCCAAAGCTCCCTATTCAGTGCACGGGCGGTGTGCAGGTATCCTGTCACCTCTCTTTCCTGTGGGGAAAGCACTGGCCTAGTCCGCGAGTCCGCCTGAGCGCCAGAGTAAAAGGCCAAGCGATGCCTACACCGGGAGATGGTAGTGTGCCTAGAGTGCCATCCTTAGCTACACAAGCCACTGCACGGTTGTGGCTGTGTCTGCTTAGTTCGGCCTGGCAGGGTGAACCCAGGACGCGAACATGGAGCCCGTGAAAGCAAGGCCCAATTGGCACCAGCTATTCCGCAGCTCTTCTTCCCTGACGCGACTGAAGCCTTGCTGAGGAAGCAGCGGCGAAGTGCTGTTCGCTCCAAGCCAAAGACCCTGTGGAAGCACAGCATGCTCTGAGAAAAGTTCTGCGGGCTGCTGCTGCTTGCCTGAGCCAAGTCAGGCGGTGGGAGAAACCCGGCATACAGCGAAAGCCTCTTTGCCTGGGCGTCTCCCCTGGGAAAGCACAGTATTCGTTGGGAAATGAGAGTTAGGTGTGGGATGCTGCTTCTGTTTGCCTGAGCTAGTCTCCGCAGCACGGTCGAAGATTCCCTCATGGAACGAAATACTCTTTGCCCTTGCATCCCCTCTGCCTGAGAGTGAAGCATGGTTGCACACGTCTGTCACCGCGCTCCCCAGGAGCAAGTGTGGGGAAGGCGCAACACGCCGCCCCCGGGGAAGAGGAATCCTTGGCCCTGGGGTCGGGAAACGCTCGGGAATTAGGATAGCCTGCCGTGGAAGGAACAGCAGGTCGGAGGCAAGACAAGTGTCACCCGCTCCCTGTGCCTAGAGATGGAAGCCTGGATGGGAAGGAGACATGAGGGGACGACTAGGGCAGGGGCGTGTGCTCCACTCTGAGGATGGAATCTGGGCAGAAAGCAGGCAGAAGGGGACAGAATCTCTTTGACCACATGTCGCAAGGGAAGCCTTTGCATTGCCACCAGGTGCCGTACTCGGAACTCGCAGAAACAACCCCATGGAGAAACGGGCAGTCAGATGCTGTCTTCCACCAAGATGTGGCAGCGTTGTCGGTGGAAGGGGGTGTGCCAGGGAAGGAGTGGAGACCGTCCCCCACAGTACCCCATCCCAGTGCACGGGCAGTGTGCAGGGATCCTGTCGCCTCCTCTCTCCTGTGGTGAAGACACTGGCCTAGGCCCAGAGTCTGCCGGAGCGCCGGAGCAAAAGGAAAAGCCTTACCTACTCCAGGAGATGGTAATAGGCATAGAGTGCCAGGCCAGGCCACGCAGGCTGCTTCAGGTTTGTGACTGTGTCTGCTTAGTTAGGCTTAGCAAGGTGAACTTAGTGCGTGAACTTGGAGCCCGGGAACGCAACGCCCAAGAGGCACCAGCTCTCCCGCGGCTGTACCACCCTGCTGCGACAGATCGAAAGAAAAGGCCTTGCTGAGTAAGCAGTAGCGAAGTGCGTTTCGCTCCAAGCTGAAAACCTCTGCGACAGCATAGCTGTCGCTGGGAAATCACAGTCGGATCTGTGGGCTGCTTTCGTTGCTTGCCTTAGCCTAGTATTCGCAGCACGATGGGAGAAACCCGCATAGAGCGAAAGCCTCTTTGACGGGGCACCCCCTCAGGGAAAGCACAGCATTCTTTGGGAAATCAGAGTCGGGTCTGTGGGATGCTGCGTGCTGCTTGCCGGAGCTCGTCTCCACCACACGGTGTAATAAACCCGCATGGAGCGAAATCCACTTGGCCTGGGCATCCCCTCCGCCTGAGAGAGAAGCGCAGTGGCGCCTGTGGAAAGATTTTTAAGGAAAGGGAAATGTCTGTCACTGCAGAGCGACGGAACCCTGGCTGCTAAAGAGACCAGAGGGCACGATTAGGGCAGGGGAAAGGGCTCCACTCTGAGGAAGGAGTCTGGGCAGAAAGCATGCATGTCACGAGCCTTTGGGCCCAAGGAGATCTCAGCAGCTCCTTGGTCACCTGTCCTTGGTGGAGACATGGGCTTGCCACCAGGCGCCTACCCTGAACTCGAGAAACAACTCCCAGAAAGAACTCGCCATCACATGCCATCTTCCTCCAGGATGTGGAAGCTTGGAGGAAGCAGGGGGTGTAAAGGGAAGGAGTGGGGACAGTCCGCCAAAGCTCCCTATTCAGTGCACGGGCGGTGTGCAGGGATCCTGTCACCTCTCTTTCCTGTGGGGAAAGCACTGGCCTTGTCCGTGAGTCCGCCTGAGCGCCAGAGTAAAAGGCCAAGCGATGCCTACACCGGGAGATGGTAGTGTGCCTAGAGTGCCATCCTTAGCTACACAAGCCACTGCACGGTTGTGGCTGTGTCTGCTTAGTTCGGCCTGGCAGGGTGAACCCAGGACGCGAACATGGAGCCCGGGAAAGCAAGGCCCAATTGGCACCAGCTCTCCCGCAGCTCTTCTTCCCTGACGCGACTGAAGCCTTGCTGAGGAAGCAGCGGCGAAGTGCTGTTCGCTCCAAGCCAAAGACTCTGCGGAAGCACACCATGCACTGTTAAATGTTCTGCGGGCTGCTGCTGCTTGCCTGAGCCAAGTCAGGCGGTGGGAGAAACCCAGCATACAGCGAAAGCCTCTTTGCCTGGGCGTCTCCCCTGGGAAAGCACAGTATTCGTTGGGAAATCAGTGTTAGGTGTGGGATGCTGCTTCTGTTTGCCTGAGCTAGTCTCCGCAGCACGGTGGAAGATTCCCTCATGGAACGAAATACTCTTTGCCCTTGCATCCCCTCTGCCTGACAGAGAAGCATGATTGCACACGTCTGTCACCGCGCTCCCCAGGAGCAAGTGTGGGGAAGGCGCAACACGCCGCCCCCGGGGAAGAGGAGTCCTTGGCCCTGGGGTCGGGAAACGCTCGGGAATTAGGATAGCCTGCCGTGGAAGGAACAGCAGGTCGGAGGCAAGACAAGTGTCACCCGCTCCCTGTGCCTAGAGATGGAAGCCTGGATGGGAAGGAGACATGAGGGGACGACTAGGGCAGGGGCGTGTGCTCCACTCTGAGGATGGAATCTGGGCAGAAAGCAGGCAGAAGGGGACAGAATCTCTTTGACCACATGTCGCAAGGGAAGCCTTGGCATTGACACCAGGTGCCGTACTCGGAACTCGCAGAAACAACCCCATGGAGAAACGGGCAGTCAGATGCTGTCTTCCACCAAGATGTGGCAGCGTTGTCGGTGGAAGGGGGTGTGCCAGGGAAGGAGTGGAGACCGTCCCCCACAGTACCCCATCCCAGTGCACGGGCAGTGTGCAGGGATCCTGTCGCCTCCTCTCTCCTGTGGTGAAGGCACTGGCCTAGGCCCAGAGTCTGCCGGAGCGCCGGAGCAAAAGGAAAAGCCTTACCTACGCCAGGAGAAGGTAATAGGCATAGAGTGCCATGCTAGGCCCCACACGCTGCTGCCGGGTGGTGTCCGTGTCTGCTTAGTTCGGCTTAGCAAAGTGAACCCCGCGCGCGAACTTGGAGCACGGGAACTCAAAGCCCAAGATGAAACAACTCTCCCGCGGCTCTTCTTCCCTGCCGCGAAGAGCGAACGACCAAAGCCTTACTGAGAAAGCAGGAGCGAAGTGCGGTTCGCGCCTATCTGAAAACCTCTGCGACAGCATAGCTGTCGCTGGGAAATCACAGTCGGTCCTGTGGGCTGCTTTCGTTGCTTGCCTTAGCCTAGTATTCGCAGCACGATGGGAGAAACCAGCATAGAGCGAAAGCCTCTTTGCTGGGGCATCGCCGCTGGGAAAGCACAGCATTTTTGGGAAATCAGAGTCGGGGAAGAGAAGGAGCCGTAGGCCTTAGGGTCGGGAAACGCGAAAAGCCTCTTTGCGTGGGCTTCTCCCCTGGAAAGCACAGCATTCGTTGGGAAATCAGAGTTCATTTAGGAACGTTGCTGCTGCTTGCCTAAGATAGTCTCCTCGGCACGGTGGAATATACCAGCATGGAGCGAAATTCTCTTTGCCCTAGAATCCCCTCTGCCTGAGAGAGAAGCATGGTTGCACATGTCTGTCACCACGCTCCCCAGGAGCAAGTGTGGGGTAGGCGCAACACGCCGCCCCCAGGGAAGAGAATGAGCCGTTGGCTTTGGGATCGGGAATCGCTCGGAAAGCAGGATAGCCTGCCGTGGCGCGAACAGCAGGCCGGTGGCAAGACAAGTGTCACCGGCTCCCTGTACGGAGAGATGGAAGCTTGGTGCAAAGGAGACATGAGGGGATAAGCAGGGCAGGGGCGCGTGCTGCACTCTAAGGAAGGAGTCTGGGCAGAAGGCAGGCAGAAGGAAACAGCATCTCCTTGACCACCTGTCCGAAGGGCAGACTTGTGCTTGCCACCATGTGCCATACACGGAACTCGCAGAAACAACCCAATGGAGAAACGGACAGTCAGATGCCGTCTTCCACCAAGATATGGCAGCGATGAGGGTGGCAGGGGTTGTGCCAGGGAAGGAGTGGAGACCGTCCCCCACAGTACCCCATCCCAGTGCACGGGCAGTGTGCAAGGATCCTGTGGCCTCCTCTCTCCTGTGGTGAAGACACTGGCCTAGGCCCAGAGTCTGGCGGAGCGCCGGAGCAAAAGGAAAAGCCTTACCTACTCCAGGAGATGGTAATAGGCATAGAGTGCCATGCCAGGCCACGCAGGCTGCTTCAGGTTTGTGACTGTGTCTGCTTAGTTAGGCTTAGCAAGGTGAACTTAGTGCGTGAACTTGGAGCCCGGGAACGCAAGGCCCAAGAGGCACCAGCTCTCCCGCGGCTGTACCACCCTGCTGCGACAGATCGAAAGAAAAGGCCTTGCTGAGAAAGCAGTAGCGAAGTGCGGTTCGCGCCAAGCTGAAAACCTCTGCGACAGCATAGCTGTCCCTGGGAAATCACAGTCGGATCTGTGGGCTTCTTTCGTTGCTTGCCTTAGCCTAGTATTCGTAGCACGATGGGAGAAACCCGCATAGAGCGAAAGCCTCTTTGCCGGGGCACCCCCTCAGGGAAAGCACAGCATTCTTTGGGAAATCAGAGTCGGGTCTGTGGGATGCTGCCTGCTGCTTGCCGGAGCTAGTCTCCACAGCACGGTGTAATAAACCCGCATGGAGCGAAATCCACTTGGCCTGGGCATCCCCTCCGCCTGAGAGAGAAGCGCAGTGGCGCCTGTGGAAAGATTTTTAAGGAAAGGGACATGTCTGTCACTGCAGAGCGACGGAACCCTGGCTGCTAAAAGGACCAGAGGGCAAGATTAAGGAAGGGGAAATGGCTCCACTCTGAGGAAGGAGTCTGGGCAGAAAGCATGCGTGTCCCGAGCCTTTGGGACCAAGGAGATCTCAGCAGCTCCTTGGTCACCTGTCCTTGGTGGAGACATGGGCCTGCCACCAGGCGCCTACCCTGAACTCGAGAAACAACTCCCAGAAAGAACTGGCCATCAGATGCCGTCTTCCTCCAGGATGTGGAAGCTTGGAGGAAGCAGGGGGTTTAAAGGGAAGGAGTGGGGAAAGTCCCCCAAAGCTCCCTATTCAGTGCACGGGCGGTGTGCAGGGATCCTGTCACCTCTCCTTTCCTGTGGGGAAAGCACTGGCCTAGTCCGCGAGTCCGCCTGAGCGCCAGAGTAAAAGGCCAATCGATGCCTACACCGGGAGATGGTAGTGTGCCTAGAGTGCCATCCTTAGCTACACAAGCCACTGCACGGTTGTGGCTGTGTCTGCTTAGTTCGGCCTGGCAGGGTGAACTCAGGACGCGAACATGGAGCCCGGGAAAGCAAGGCCCAATTGGCACCAGCTCTCCCGCAGCTCTTCTTCCCTGACGCGACTGAAGCCTTGCTGAGGAAGCAGCGGCGAATTGCTGTTCGCTCCAAGCCAAAGACCCTGCGGAAGCACAGCATGCGCTGAGAAATGTTCTGCGGGCTGCTGCTGCTTGCCTGAGCCAAGTCAGGCGGTGGGAGAAACCCGGCATACAGTGAAAGCCTCTTTGCCTGGGCGTCTCCCCTGGGAAATCACAGTATTCGTTGGGAAATCAGAGTTAGGTGTGGGATGCTGCTTCTGTTTGCCTGAGCTAGTCTCCGCAGCACGGTGGAAGATTCCCTAATGGAACAAAATACTCTTTGCCCTTTCATCCCCTCTGCCTGAGAGAGAAGCATGGTTGCACACGTCTGTCACCGCGCTCCCCAGGAGCAAGTGTGGGGAAGGCGCAACACGCCGCCCCCGGGAAGAGGAGTTCTTGGCCCTGGGGTCGGGAAACGCTCGGGAATTAGGATAGCCTGCCGTGGAAGGAACAGCAGGTCGGAGGCAAGACAAGTGTCACCCGCTCCCTGTGCCTAGAGATGGAAGCCTGGATGGGAAGGAGACATGAGGGGACGACTAGGGCAGGGGCGTGTGCTCCACTCTGAGGATGGAATCTGGGCAGAAAGCAGGCAGAAGGGGACAGAATCTCTTTGACCACATGTCGCAAGGGAAGCCTTTGCATTGCCACCAGGTGCCGTACTCGGAACTCACAGAAACAACCCCATGGAGAAACGGGCAGTCAGATGCTGTCTTCCACCAAGATGTGGCAGCGTTGTCGGTGGAAGGGGGTGTGCCAGGGAAGGAGTGGAGACCGTCCCCACAGTACCCCATCCCAGTGCACGGGCAGTGTGCAGGGATCCTGTCACCTCCTCTCTCCTGTGGTGAAGACACTGGCCTAGGCCCAGAGTCTGACGGAGCGCCGGAGCAAAAGGAAAAGCCTTACCTACTCCAGGAGATGGTAATAGGCATAGAGTGCCATGCCAGGCCACGCAGGCTGCTGCAGGTTGGTGACTGTGTCTGCTTAGTTAGGCTTAGCAAGGTGAACTTAGTGCGTGAACTTGGAGCCCGGGAACGCAACGCCCAAGAGGCACCAGCTCTCCCGCGGCTGTACCACCCTGCTGCGACAGATCGAAAGAAAAGGCCTTGCTGAGAAAGCAGTAGCGAAGTGCGTTTCGCGCCAAGCTGAAAACCTCTGCGACACCATAGCTGTCGCTGGGAAATCACAGTCGGATCTGTGGGCTTCTTTCGTTGCTTGCCTTAGCCTAGTATTCGCAGCACGATGGGAGAAACCCGCAAAGAGCGAAAGCCTCTTTGACGGGGCACCCCCTCAGGGAAAGCACAGCATTCTTTGGGAAATCAGAGTCGGGTCTGTGGGATGCTGCGTGCTGCTTGCCGGAGCTCGTCTCCACCACACGGTGTAATAAACCCGCATGGAGCGAAATCCACTTGGCCTGGGCATCCCCTCCGCCTGAGAGAGAAGCGCAGTGGCGCCTGTGGAAAGATTTTTAAGGAAAGGGACATGTCTGTCACTGCAGAGCGACGGAACCCTGGCTGCTAAAGAGACCAGAGGGCACGATTAGGGCAGGGGAAAGGGCTCCACTCTGAGGAAGGGGTCTGGGCAGAAAACATGCCTGTCCCGGGCCTTTGGGCTCAAGGAGATCTCAGCAGCCCCTTGGTCACCTGTCCTTGGTGGAGACATGGGCTTGCCACCAGGCGCCTACCCTGAACTCGAGAAACAACTCCCAGAAAGAACTCGCCATCACATGCCCTCTTTCTCCAGGATGTGGAAGCTTGGAGGAAGCAGGGGGTTTAAAGGGAAGCAGTGGGGACAGTCCCCCAAAGCTCCCTATTCAGTGCACGGGCGGTTTGCTGGGATCCTGTCACCTCTCCTTTCCTGTGGGGAAAGCACTGGCCTAGTCCGCGAGTCCGCCTGAGCGCCAGAGTAAAAGGCCAAGCGATGCCTACACCGGGAGATGGTAGTGTGCCTAGAGTGCCATCCTTAGCTACACAAGCCACTGCACGGTTGTGGCTGTGTCTGCTTAGTTCGGCCTGGCAGGGTGAACCCAGGACGCGAACATGGAGCCCGGGAAAGCAAGGCCCAATTGGCACCAGCTCTCCCGCAGCACTTCTTCCCTGACGCGACTGAAGCCTTGCTGAGGAAGCAGCGGCGAAGTGCTGTTCGCTCCAAGCCAAAGACTCTGCGGAAGCACAGCATGCTCTGAGAAAAGTTCTGCGGGCTGCTGCTGCTTGCCTGAGCCAAGTCAGGCGGTGGGAGAAACCCGGCATACAGCGAAAGCCTCTTTGCCTGGGCGTCTCCCCTGGGAAAGCACAGTATTCGTTGGGAAATCAGAGTTAGGTGTGGGATGCTGCTTCTGTTTGCCTGAGCTAGTCTCCACAGCACGGTGGAAGATTCCCTCATGGAACGAAATACTCTTTGCCCTTGCATCCCCTCTGCCTGAGAGAGAAGCATGGTTGCACACGTCTGTCACCGCGCTCCCCAGGAGCAATTGTGGGGAAGGCGCAACACGCCGCCCCCGGGGAAGAGGAGTCCTTGGCCCTGGGGTCGGGAAACGCTCGGGAATTAGGAGAGCCTGCCGTGGAAGGAACAGCAGGTCGGAGGCAATACAAGTGTCACCCGCTCCCTGTTCCTAGAGATGGAAGCCTGGATGGAAAGGAGACATGAGGGGACGACTAGGGCAGGGGCGTGTGCTCCACTCTGAGGATGGAATCTGGGCAGAAAGCAGGCAGAAGGGGACAGAATCTCTTTGACCACATGACTCAAGGGAAGCCTTGGCATTGCCACCAGGTGCCGTACTCGGAACTCGCAGAAACAACCCCATGGAGAAACGGGCAGTCAGATGCTGTCTTCCACCAAGATGTGGCAGCGTTGTCGGTGCGAGGGGGTGTGCCAGGGAAGGAGTGGAGACCGTCCCACACAGTACCCCATCCAAGTGCACGGGCAGTGTGCAGGGATCCTGTCGCCTCCTCTCTCCTGTGGTGAAGGCACTGGCCTAAGCCCAGAGTCTGCCGGAGCGCCGAAGCAAAAGGAAAAGCCTTACCTACGCCGGGAGATGGTAATAGGCATAGAGTGCCATGCTAGGCCCCACACGCTGCTGCAGGGTGGTGTCCGTGTCTGCTTAGTTCGGCTTAGCAAGGTGAACCCCGGGTGCGAACTTGGAGCACGGGAACTCAAAGCCCAAGATGAAACAGCTCTCCCGCGGCTCTTCTTCCCTGCCGCGAAGAGCGAACGACCAAAGCCTTACTGAGAAAGCAGTAGCGAAGTTTGGTTCGCGCCAAGCTGAAAACCTGTGCGAAGGCATAGCTGTCGCTGGGAAATCACAGTCGGTTCTGTGGGCTGCTTTCGTTGCTTGCCTTAGCCTAGTATTCGCAGCACGATGGGAGAAACCCGCATAGAGCGAAAGCCTCTTTGCCGGGGCACCCCCTCAGGGAAAGCACAGCATTCTTTGGGAAATCAGAGTCGGGTCTGTGGGATGCTGCCTGCTGCTTGCCGGAACTCGTCTCCATCACACGGTGTAATAAACCGCATGGAGCGAAATCCACTTGGCCTGGGCATCCCCTCCGCCTGAGAGAGATGCGCAGTGGCGCCTGTGGAAAGATATTTAAGGAAAGGGACATGTCTGTCACTGCAGAGTGACAGAACCCTGGCTGCTAAAGAGACCAGAGGGCATGATTAGGGCAGGGGAAAGGCCTCCACTCTGAGGAAGGAGTCTGGGCAGAAAGCATGCCTGTCCCGAGCCTTTGGGCCCAAGGAGATCTCAGCAGCTCCTTGGTCACCTGTCCTTGGTGGAGACATGGGCTTGCCACCAGGCGCCTACCCTGAACTCGAGAAAAAACTCCCAGAAAAAACTGGCCATCAGATGCCGTCTTCCTCCAGGATGTGGAAGCTTGGAGGAAGCAGGGGGTTTAAAGGGAAGGAGTGGGGACAGTCGCCCAAAGCTCCCTATTCAGTGCACAGGCGGTGTGCAGGGATCCTGTCACCTCTCCTTTCCTGTGGGGAAAGCACTGGCCTAGTCCGCGAGTCCGCCTGAGCGCCAGAGTAAAAGGCCAAGCGATGCCTACACCGGGAGATGGTAGTGTGCCTAGAGTGTCATCCTTAGCTACACAAGCCACTGCACGGTTGTGGCTGTGTCTGCTTAGTTCGGCCTGGCAGGGTGAACCCAGGACGCGAACATGGAGCCCGGATAGGCAAGGCCCAATTGGCACCAGCTCTCCCGCAGCTCTTCTTCCCTGACGCGACTGAAGCCTTGCTGAGGAAGCAGCGGCGAAGTGCTGTTCGCTCCAAGCCAAAGACCCTGCGGAAGCACAGCATGCGCTGAGAAATGTTCTGTGGGCTGCGGTTGCTTGCCTGAGCAAAGTCAGGCGGTGGGAGAAACCCGGCATACAGCGAAAGCCTCTTTGCCTGGGCGTCTCCCCTGGGAAAGCACAGTATTCGTTGGGAAATCAGAGTTAGGTGTGGGATGCTGCTTCTGTTTGCCTGAGCTAGTCTCCGCAGCACGGTGGAAGATTCCCTCATGGAACGAAATACTCTTTGCCCTTGCATCCCCTCTGCCTGAGAGAGAAGCATGGTTGCACACGTCTGTCACCGCGCTCCCCAGGAACAAGTGTGGGGAAGGCGCAACACGCCGCCCCCGGGGAAGAGGAGTCCTTGGCCCTGGGGTCGGGAAACGCTCGGGAATTAGGCTAGCCTGCCGTGGAAGGAACAGCAGGTGGGAGGCAATACAAGTGTCACCCGCTCCCTGTGCCTAGAGATGGAAGCCTGGATGTGTAGGAGACATGAGGGGACGACTAGGGCAGGGGCGTGTGCTCCACTCTGAGGATGGAATCTGGGCAGAAAGCAGGCAGAAGGGGACAGAATCTCTTTGACCACATGTCGCAAGGGAAGCCTTGGCATTGCCACCAGGTGCCGTACTCGGAACTCGCAGAAACAACCCCATGGAGAAACGGGCAGTCAGATGCTGTCTTCCACCAAGATGTGGCAGCGTTGTCGGTGAAAGGGGGTGTGCCAGGGAAGGAGTGGAGACCGTCCCCCACAGTACCCCATCCCAGTGCACGGGCAGTGTGCAGGGATCCTGTCGCCTCCTCTCTCCTAGGGCGAAGACACTGGCCTAGACCGAGAGTCTGCCGGAGCGCCGGAGCAAAAGGAAAAGCCTTACCTACCCCAAGAGATGGTAATAGGCATAGAATGCCATGCCAGGCCACGCAGGCTGCTACAGGTTGGTGACTGTGTCTGCTTAGTTAGGCTTAGCAAGGTGAACTTAGTGCGTGAACTTGGAGCCCGGGAACGCAATGCCCAAGAGGCACCAGCTCTCCCGCGGCTGTACCACCCTGCTGCGACAGATCGAAAGAAAAGGCCTTGCTGAGAAAGCAGTATCGAAGTGCGGTTCGCGCCAAGCTGAAAACCTCTGCGACAGCATAGCTGTCGCTGGGAAATCACAGTCGGATCTGTGGGCTGCTTTCGTTGCTTGCCTTAGCCTAGTATCGCAGCACAAAGGGAGAAACCCGCATAGAGCGAAAGCCTCTTTGCCGGGGCACCCCCTCAGGGAAAGCACAGCATTCTTTGGGATATCAGAGTCGGGTCTGTGGGATGCTGCCTGCTGCTTGCCGGAACTCGTCTCCATCACACGGTGTAATAACCCGCATGGAGCGAAATCCACTTGGCCTGGGCATCCCCTCCGCCTGAGAGAGATGCGCAGTGGGGCCTGTGGAAAGATTTTTAAGGAAAGGGACATGTCTGTCACTGCAGAGCGACGGAACCCTGGCTGCTAAAGAGACCAGAGGGCACGATTAGGGCAGGGGAAAGGGCTCCACTCTGAGGAAGGAGTCTGGGCAGAAAGCATGCCTGTCCCGAGCCTTTGGGCCCAAGGAGATCTCAGCAGCTCCTTGGTCACCTGTCCTTGGAGAAGACATGGGCATGCCACCAGGCGCCTACCCTGAACTCGAGAAACAACTCCCAGAAAGAACTCGCCATCACATGCCGTCTTCCTCCAGGATGTGGAAGCTTGGAGGAAGCAGGGGGTTTAAAGGGAAGTAGTGGTGACAGTCCCCCAAAGCTCCCTATTCAGTGCACGGGCGGTGTGCAGGGATCCTGTCACCTCTCCTTTTCTGTGGGGAAAGCACTGGCCTAGTCCGCGATTCCTCCTGAGCGCCAGAGTAAAAGGCCAAGCGATGCCTACACCGGGAGATGGTAGTGTGCCTAGAGTGTCATCCTTAGCTACACAAGCCACTGCACGGTTGTGGCTGTGTCTGCTTAGTTCGGCCTGGCAGGGTGAACCCAGGACGCGAACATGGAGCCCGAGAAGGCAAGGCCCAATTGGCACCAGCTCTCCCGCAGCTCTTCTTCCCTGACGCGACTGAAGCCTTGCTGAGGAAGCAGCGGCGAAGTGCTGTTCGCTCCAAGCCAAAGACTCTGCGTAAGCACAGCATGCTCTGAGAAATGTTCTGCGGGCTGCTGCTGCTTGCCTGAGCCAAGTCAGGCGGTGGGAGAAACCCGGCATACAGCGAAAGCCTCTTTGCCTGGGCGTCTCCCCTGGGAAAGCACAGTATTCGTTGGGAAATCAGAGTTAGGTGTGGGATGCTGCTTCTGTTTGCCTGAGCTAGTCTCCACAGCACGGTGGAAGATTCCCTCATGGAACGAAATACTCTTTGCCCTTGCATCCCCTCTGCCTGAGAGAGAAGCATGGTTGCACACGTCTGTCACCGCGCTCCCCAGGAGCAATTGTGGGGAAGGCGCAACACGCCGCCCCCGGGGAAGAGGAGTCCTTGGCCCTGGGGTCGGGAAACGCTCGGGAATTAGGAGAGCCTGCCGTGGAAGGAACAGCAGGTCGGAGGCAATACAAGTGTCACCCGCTCCCTGTTCCTAGAGATGGAAGCCTGGATGGGAAGGAGACATGAGGGGACGACTAGGGCAGGGGCGTGTGCTCCACTCTGAGGATGGAATCTGGGCAGAAAGCAGGCAGAAGGGGACAGAATCTCTTTGACCACATGACGCAAGGGAAGCCTTGGCATTGCCACCAGGTGCCGTACTCGGAACTCGCAGAAACAACCCCATGGAGAAACGGGCAGTCAGATGCTGTCTTCCACCAAGATGTGGCAGCGTTGTCGGTGGAAGGGGGTGTGCCAGGGAAGGAGTGGAGACCGTCCCCCACAGTACCCCATCCCAGTGCACGGGCAGTGTGCAGGGATCCTGTCGCCTCCTCTCTCCTGTGGTGAAGGCACTGCCTAGGCCCAGAGTCTGCCGGAGCGCCGGAGGAAAAGGAAAAGCCTTACCTACGCCAGGAGATGGTAATAGGCATAGAGTGCCATGCTAGGCCCCACTCGCTGCTGCAGTGTGGTGTCCGTGTCTGCTTAGTTCGGCTTAGCAAGGTGAACCCCGGGCGCGAACTTGGAGCACGGGAACTCAAAGCCCAAGATGAAACAGCTCTCCCGCGGCTATTCTTCCCTGCCGCGAAGAGCGAACGACTAAAGCCTTACTGAAAAAGCAGTAGCGAAGTGCGGTTCGCGCCAAGCTGAAAACCTGTGCGAAAGCATAGCTGTCGCTGGGAAATCACAGTCGGTTCTGTGGGCTGCTTTCGTTGCTTGCCTTAGCCTAGTATTCGCAGCACGTTGGGAGATACCAGCATAGAGCGAAAGCCTCTTTGCTGGGGCATCGCCGCTGGGAAAGCACAGCATTTTTGGGTAATCAGAGTCGGGGAAGAGAAGGAGCCGTTGGCCTTAGGGTCGGGAAACGCGAAAAGCCTCTTTGCCTGGGCTTCTCCCCTAGGAAAGCACAGCATTCGTTGGGAAATCAGAGTTCGTTTAGGAACGCTGCTGCTGCTTGCCTAAGATAGTCTCAGCGGCACGGTGGAATATACCAGCATGGAGCGAAATTCTCTTTGCCCTAGAATCCCCTCTGCCTGAGAGAGAAGCATGGTTGCACATGTCTGTCACCATGCTCCCCAGGAGCAAGTGTGGGGTAGGCGCAGCACGCCGCCCCCAGGGAAGAGAAGGAGCCGTTGGCTTTGGGGTCGGGAATCGCTCGGTAAGCAGGATAGCCTGCCGTGGCGCGAACAGCAGGCCGGTGGCAAGACAAGTGTCACCGGCTCCCTGTACGGAGAGATGGAAGCTTGGTGCAAAGGAGACATGAGGGGATAAGAAGTGCAGGGGCGCGTGCTGCACTCTAAGGAAGGAGTCTGGGCAGAAGGCAGGCAGAAGGAAACAGCATCTCCTTGACCACCTGTCCGAAGGGCAGACTTGTGCTTGCCACCATGTGCCATACACGGAACTCGCAGAAACAACCCAATGGAGAAACGGACATTCAGATGCCGTCTTCCACCAAGATATGGCAGCGATGAGGGTGGCAGGGGTTGTGCCAGGGAAGGAGTGGAGACCGTCCCCCACAGTACCCCATCCCAGTGCACGGGCAGTGTGCAGGGATCCTGTCGCCTCCTCTCTCCTGTGGTGAAGACACTGGCCTAGGCCCAGAGTCTGACGGAGCGCCGGAGCAAAAGGAAAAGCCTTACCCACGCCAGGAGATGGTAATAGGCATAGAGTGCCATGCTAGGCCACGCAGGCTGCTGCAGGTTGGTGACTGTGTCTGCTTAGTTAGGCTTAGCAAGGTGAACTTAGTGCGTGAACTTGGAGCCCGGGAACGCAAGGCCCAAGAGGCACCAGCTCTCCCGCGGCTGTACCACCCTGCTGCAACAGATCGAAAGAAAAGGCCTTGCTGAGAAAGCAGTAGCGAAGTGCGGTTCGCGCCAAGCTGAAAACCTCTGCGACAGCATAGCTGTCGCTGGGAAATCACAGTCGGATCTGTGGGCTGCTTTCGTTGCTTGCCTTAGCCTAGTATTCACAGCACGATGGGAGAAACCCGCATAGAGCGATAGCCTCTTTGCCGGGGCACCCCCTCAGGGAAAGCACAGCATTCTTGGGGAAATCAGAGTCGGGTCTGTGGGATGCTGCCTGCTGCTTGCCGGAGCTCGTCTCCACCACACGGTGTAAAAAACCCGCATGGAGCGAAATCCACTTGGCCTGGGCATCCACTCGGCCTGAGAGAGAAGCGCAGTGGCGCCTGTGGAAAGATTTTTAAGGAAAGGGACATGTCTGTCACTGCAGAGCGACGGAACCCTGGCTGATAAAGAGACCAGAGGGCACGATTAGGGCAGGGGAAAGGCCTCCACTCTGAGGAAGGAGTCTGGGCAGAAAGCATGCCTGTCCCGAGCCTTTGGGCCCAAGGAGATCTCAGCAGCTCCTTGATCACCTGTCCTTGGTGGAGACATGGGCTTGCCAACAGGCGCCTACCCTGAACTCGAGAAAAAACTCCCAGAAAGAACTGGCCATCAGATGCCGTCTTCCTCCAGGATGTGGAAGCTTGGAGGAAGCAGGGCGTTTAAAGGGAAGGAGTGGGGACATTCCCCCAAAGCTCCCTATTCAGTGCACAGGCGGTGTGCAGGGATCCTGTCACCTCTCCTTTCCTGTGGGGAAAGCACTGGCATAGTCGGCGAGTCCGCCTGAGCGCAAGAGTAAAAGGCCAAGCGATGCCTACACCGGGAAATGGTAGTGTGTCTAGAGTGCCATCCTTAGCTACACAAGCCACTGCACGGTTGTGGCTGTGTCTGCTTAGTTCGGCCTGGCAGGGTGAACCCAGGACGCGAACATGGAGCCCGGGAAAGCAAGGCCCAATTGGCACCAGCTCTCCCGCAGCTCTTCTTCCCTGACGCGACTGAAGCCTTGCTGAGGAAGCAGCGGCGAAGTGCTGTTCGCTCCAAGCCAAAGACTCTGCGGAAGCACAGCTTGCGCTGAGAAATGTTCTGCGGGCTGCTGCTGCTTGCCTGAGCCAAGTCAGGCGGTGGGAGAAACCCAGCATACAGCGAAAGCCTCTTTGCCTGGGCGTCTCCCCTGGGAAAGCACAGTATTCGTTGGGAAATCAGAGTTAGGTGTGGGATGCTGCTTCTGTTTGCCTGAGCTAGTCTCCGCAGCACGGTGGAAGATTCCCTCATGGAACGAAATACTCTTTGCCCTTCCATCCCCTCTGCCTGAGAGAGAAGCATGGTTGCACACGTCTGTCACCGCGCTCCCCAGGAGCAAGTGTGGGGAAGGCGCAACACGCCGCCCCCGGGGAAGAGGAGTCCTTGGCCCTGGGGTCGGGAAACGCTCGGGAATTAGGATAGCCTGCCGTGGAAGGAACAGCAGGTCGGAGGCAATACAAGTGTCACCCGCTCCCTGTGCCTAGAGATGGAAGCCTGGATGGGAAGGAGACATGAGGGGACGACTAGGGCAGGGGCGTGTGCTCCACTCTGAGGATGGAATCTGGGCAGAAAGCAGGCAGAAGGGGACAGAATCTCTTTGACCACATGTCGCAAGGGAAGCCTTGGCATTGCCACCAGGTGCCGTACTCGGAACTCGCAGAAACAACCCCATGGAGAAACGGGCAGTCAGATGCTGTCTTCCACCAAGATGTGGCAGCGTTGTCGGTGGAAGGGGGTGTGCCAGGGAAGGAGTGGAGACCGTCCCCCACTGTACCCCATCCCAGTGCACGGGCAGTGTGCAGGGATCCTGTCGCCTCCTCTCTCCTGTGGTGAAGGCACTGGCCTAGGCCCAGAGTCTGCCAGAGCGCCGGAGCAAAAGGAAAAGCCTTACCTACGCCAGGAGATGGTAATAGGCATAGAGTGCCATGCTAGGCCCCACACGCTGCTGCAGGGTGTTGTCCGTGACTGCTTAGTTCGGCTTAGCAAGGTGAACCCCGGGCGCGAACTTGGAGCACGGGAACTCAAAGCCCAAGATGAAACAGCTCTCCCGCGGCTCTGCTTCCCTGCCGCGAAGAGCGAACGACCAAAGCCTTACTGAGAAAGCAGTAGCGAAGTGCGGTTCGCGCCAAGCTGAAAACCTCTGCGACAGCATAGCTGTCGCTGGGAAATCACAGTCGGTTCTGTGGGCTGCTTTCGTTGCTTGCCTTAGCCTAGTATTCGCAGCATGATGGGAGAAACCATCATAGAGCGAAAGCCTCTTTGCTGGGGCATCGCCGCTGGGAAAGCACAGCATTTTTGGGAAATCAGAGTCGGGGAAGAGAAGGAGCCGTTGGCCTTAGGGTCGGGAAACGCGAAAAGCCTCTTTGCCTGGGCTTCTCCCCTAGGAAAGCACAGCATTCGTTGGGAAATCAGACTTCGTTTAGGAACGCTGCTGCTGCTTGCCTAAGATAGTCTCCTCGGCACGGTGGAATATACCAGCATGGAGCGAAATTCTCTTTGCCCTAGAATCCCCTCTGCCTGAGAGAGAAGCATGGTTGCACATGTCTGTCACCATGCTCCCCAGGAGCAAGTGTGGGGTAGGCGCAGCACGCCGCCCCCAGGGAAGAGAAGGAGCCGTTGGCTTTGGGGTCAGGAATCGCTCGGTAAGCAGGATAGCCTGCCGTGGCGCGAACAGCAGGCCGGTGGCAAGACAAGTGTCACCGGCTCACTGTACGGAGAGATGGAAGCTTGGTGCAAAGGAGACATGAGGGGATAAGAAGGGCAGGGGCGCGTGCTGCACTCTAAGGAAGGAGTCTGGGCAGAAGGCAGGCAGAAGGAAACAGCATCTCCTTGACCACCTGTCCGAAGGGCAGACTTGGGCTTGCCACCATGTGCCATACACGGAACTCGCAGAAACAACCCAATGGAGAAACGGACAGTCAGATGCCGTCTTCCACCAAGATATGGCAGCGATGAGGGTGGCAGGGGTTGTGCCAGGGAAGGAGTGGAGACCGTCCCCCACAGTACCCCATCCCAGTGCACGGGCCGTGTAAAGGGATCCTGTGGCGGCCTCTCTCCTGTGAGGAGGACACTGGCCTAGGCCCAGAGTCTGCCGGAGCGCCGGAGCAAAAGGAAAAGCCTTACCTACTCCAGGAGATGGTAATAGGCATAGAGTGCCATGCTAGGCCACGCAGGCTGCTGCAATTGGTGACTGTGTCTGCTTAGTTAGGCTTAGCAAGGTGAACTTAGTCGTGAACTTGGAGCCCGGGAACGCAAGGCCCAAGAGGCACCAGCTCTCCCGCGGCTGTACCACCCTGCTGCGACAGATCGAAAGAAAAGGCCTTGCTGAGAAAGCAGTAGCGAAGTGCGGTTCGCGCCAAGCTGAAAACCTCTGCGACAGCATAGCTGTCGCTGGGAAATCACAGTCGGATCTGTGGGCTGCTTTCGTGGCTTGCCTTAGCCTAGTATTCGCAGCACGATGGGAGAAGCCCGCATAGAGCGAAAGCCTCTTTGCCAGGGCATCCCCTCTGGGAAAGCACAGCATTCTTTGGGAAATCAGAGTCGGGTCTGTGGGATGCTGCGTGCTGCTTGCCGGAGCTCGTCTCCACCGCACGGTGTAATAAACCCGCATGGAGCGAAATCCACTTGGCCTGGGCATCCCCTCTGCCTGAGAGAGAAGCGCAGTGGCGCCTGTGGAAAGATTTTTAAGGAAAGGGACATGTCTGTCACTGCAGAGCGACGGAACCCTGGCTGCTAAAGAGACCAGAGGGCACGATTAGGGCAGGGGAAAGGCCTCCACTCTGAGGAAGGAGTCTGGGAAGAAAGCATGCCTGTCCCGAGCCTTTGGGCCCAAGGAGATCTCAGCAGCTCCTTGGTCACCTGTCCTTGGTGGAGACATGGGCTTGCCACCAGGCGCCTAACCTGAACTCGAGAAAAAACTCCTAGAAAGAACTCGCCATCACATGCCGTCTTCCTCCAGGATGTGGAAGCATGGAGGAAGCAGGGGGTTTAAAGGGAAGGAGTGGGGACAGTCCCCCAAAGCTCCCTATTCAGTGCACGGGCGGTGTGCAGGGATCCTGTCACCTCTCCTTTCCTGTGGGGAAAGCACTGGCCTAGTCCGCGAGTCCGCCTGAGCGCCAGAGTAAAAGGCCAAGCGATGCCTACACCGGGAGATGGTAGTGTGCCTAGAGTGCCATCCTTAGCTACACAAGCCACTGCACGGTTGTGGCTGTGTCTGCTTAGTTCGGCCTGCCAGGGTGAACTCAGGACGCGAACATGGAGCCCGGGAAAGCAAGGCCCAATTGGCACCAGCTCTCCCGCAGCGCCTCTTCCCTGACGCGACTGAAGCCTTGCTGAGGAAGCAGCGGCGAAGTGCTGTTCGCTCCAAGCCAAAGACTCTGCGGAAGCACAGCATGTGCTGATAAATGTTCAGCGGGCTGCTGCTGCTTGCCTGAGCCACGTCAGGTGGTGGGAGAAACCCTGCATACAGGCAAAGACTCTTTGCCTAGGCGTCTCCCCTGGGAATGCACAGTATTCGTTGGGAAATCAGAGTTAGGTGTTGGGATGCTGCTTCTGTTTGCCTGAGCTAGTCTCCGCAGCACGGTGGAAGATTCCCGCATGGAATGAAATAGTCTTTGCCCTAGCATCCCCTCTGCCTGAGAGAGAAGCATGGTTGCACACGTCTGTCACCGCGCTCCCCAGGAGCAAGTGTGGGGAAGGCGCAACACGCCGCCCCCGGGGAAGAGAAGGAGTCCTTGGCCCTGGGGTCGGGAAACGCTTGGGAATTAGGATAGCCTGCCGAGGCATGAGCAGCAGGTCAGAGGCAATACAAGAGTCACCCGCTCCCTGTGCCTAGAGATGGAATCCTGGATGGGAAGGAGACATGAGGGGACGACTAGGGCAGGGGCGTGTGCTCCACTCTGAGGATGGAATCTGGGCAGAAAGCAGGCAGAAGGGGACAGAATCTCTTTGACCACATGTCGCAAGGGAAGCCTTGGCATTGCCACCAGGTGCCGTACTCGGAACTCGCAGAAACAACCCCATGGAGAAACGGGCAGTCAGATGCTGTCTTCCACCAAGATGTGGCAGCGTTGTCGGTGGAAGGGGGTGTGCCAGGGAAGGAGTGGAGACCGTCCCCCACAGTACCCCATCCCAGTGCACGGGCAGTGTGCAGGGATCCTGTCGCCTCCTCTCTCCTGTGGTGAAGGCACTGGCCTAGGCCCAGAGTCTGCCAGAGCGCCGGAGCAAAAGGAAAAGCCTTACCTACGCCAGGAGAGGGTAAAAGGCATAGAGTGCCATGCTAGGCCACACAGGCTGCTGCAGGGTGGTGACTGTGTCTGCTTAGTTAGGCTTCGCAAGGTGAACCTCGGGCGTGAACTTGGAGCCCGGGACCGCAAGGCCCAAGAGGCACCAGCTCTCCCGCGGCTGTACCACTCTGCCGCGACAGAGCGAAAGAAAAGGCCTTGCTGAAAAAAAAAAAAAAAAAAAAAAAAGAAAAGGCCTTGCTGAGAAAGCAGTAGCGAAGTGCGGTTCGCGCCAAGCTGAAAACCTCAGCGACAGCATAGCAGTCGCTGGGAAATCACAGTCGGTTCTGTGGGCTGCTTTCGTTGCTTGCCTTAGCCTAGTATTCGCAGCTCGATGGGAGAAACCCGCATAGAGCGAAAGCCTCTTTGCCGGGGCATCGCCTATGGGAAAGCACAGCATTCTTTGGGAAATCAGAGTCGGGTCTGTGGGATGCTGCCTGCTGCTTGCCGGAGCTAGTCTCCACAGCACGGTGTAATAATCCCGCATGGAGCGAAATCCTCTTGGCCTGGGCATCCCCTCTGCCTGAGAGAGAAGCGCAGTGGCGCCTGTGGAAAGATTTTTAAGGAAAGGGACATGTCTGTCACTGCAGAGCGACGGAAGCCTGGCTGCTAAAGAGACCAGAGGGCACGATTAGGGCAGGGGAAAGGGCTCCACTCTGAGGAAGGAGTCTGGGCAGAAAGCATGCCTGTCCCGAGCCTTTGGGTCTAAGGAGAAAGCGATCCTTGGCCACCTGTCCGTGTTGGAGACATGGGTTTACCAACAGGTGCCTACGCTGAACTCGAGAAACAACGCCCAGAAAGAACTGGCCCTCAGATGCCGTCTTCCTCCAGTATGTGGAAGCTTGGAGGAGTCAAGGGGTTTAGGGAAAGGAGTGGGGACAGTCCCCCCAAAGCTCCCTATTCAGTGCACGGGCGGTGTGCTGGGATCCTGTCACCTCTACTTTCCTGTGGGGAAAGCACTGGCCTAGTCCGTGAATCTGCCTGAGCGCCAGAGTAAAAGGCCAAGCGATGCCTACACCAGGAGATGGTAGTGTGCCTAGAGTGCAATCCTTGGCTACGCACGCTACTGCAGGGTTGTGGCTATGTCTGCTTAGTTCGGCCTGGCAGGGTGAACCCAGGACGCTAACATGGAGCCCAGGAGAGCAAGGCCCAAGAGGCACCAGCTCTCCAGCAGCTCTTCTTGCCTGACGCGACTGAAGCCTTGCTGAGGAAGCAGCGGCGAAGTGCTGTTCACTCCAAGCCAAAGCCTCTGCGAAAGCACAACATGCGCTGAGCAATGTTCTGCGGGCTGCTGATGCTTGCCTGAGGCCAGTCTCACGGTGGGAGCAACTCCGCATACAGCGAAAGCCTCTTTGCCTGGGCATCTCACCTGGGAAAGTGTAGCATTCGTTGGGAAATCAGAGTTGGGTTTGGGGATGCTGTGGCTGCTTGCCTGAGCTAGTCTCCGCAGCACGGTGGAAGATAACCGCATGGAGCGAAATACTCTTTGCCCTAGCATCCCCTCTGCCTGAGAGAGAAGCATGGTTGCACACGTATGTCACCGCGCTCCCCAGGAGCAAGTGTGGGAAGACGCAGCACGCCGGCCCCGGGGAAGAGAAGGAGCCTTTGGCCTTGGGATCGGGAAACGCTCGGGAAGCAGGATAGCCTGCCGTGGCACGAACAGCATGCCGGTGGCAAGACAAGTGTCACCCGCTCCCCGTGCGGAGAGATGGTAGCCTGGCTGCGAAAGAGACATGAGGGGACGACTAGGGCAGGGGCGCATGCTCCACTCTGAGGAAGGAGTCTGGGCAGAAAGCAGGCCTGTCCTGTGCCTCTGCTCACAAGGGGACAGCATCTCCTTGCCACCTGTCCCAAGGTCAGGCTTGGGCTTGCCACCAGGTGCCAAACACGGAATTCGCAGAAACAACCCCATGGAGAAACGGGCAGTCAGATGCCGTCTTCCACCAAGATGTGGCAGGGGGTGTGCCGGGGAAAGAGTGGAGACACTCCCCTACATTTCCCCATCCCAGTTAACGGACCGTGTGCAGGGATCCTGTAGCCTCCTCTCTCCTGAGGTGAAGGCACTGGCCTAGGCCCAGAGTCTGCCTGAGAAAAGGCAAAGCCTTACCTATGCCAGGAGATGGTAATAGGCATAGAGTGCCATGCTAGGACACGCACGCTGCTTCAGGGTTGTGACTGTGTCTGCTTAGTTCGGCTTAACAAGATGAACCCCAGGTGCGAACTTGGAGCAGGGGAAAGCAAGGCCCAAGAGGAACCAGCTCTCCCCCTACCGCGACAGAGCGAACGACCAAAGCCTTGCTGAGGAAGCAGCAGCGACGTGCGGTTCGCGCCAAGCTGAAAACCTCTGCGAAAGCATAGCAGTCGCTGGGAAATCACAGTCGGTTCTGTGGGCTGCTTTTGTTGCTTGCCTTAGACTAGTATTCGCAGCACGATGGGAGAAACCCGCATAGAGGGAAAGCCTCTTTGCCGGGGCATCGCCGCTGGGAAAGCACAGCATTCTTTGGGAAATCAGAGGCGGGGAAGAGAAGGAGCCGTTGGCCTTGGGGTCGGGAAACGCAAAAAGCCTCTTTGTCTGGGCTTCTCCCCTAGGAAAGCACAGCATTCGTTGGGAAATGAGAGTCGGGTCTGTGGGATGCTGCCTGCTGCTTGCCGGAGCTAGTCTCCACAGCACGGTGTAATAATCCCGCATGGAGCGAAATCCTCTTGGCCTGGGCATCCCCTCTGCCTGAGAGAGAAGCGCAGTGGCGCCTGTGGAAAGATTTTTAAGGAAAGGGACATGTCTGTCACTGCAGAGCAACCGAGGACTGGCTGCTAAGGAGACACGAGGACAAGATTAGGGCAGTGGAAAGGGCTCCACTCTGAGGAAGGAGTCTGGGCAGAAAGCATGCCTGTCCTCAGCTTTTGGGTCTAAGGAGAAAGCGATCCTTGGCCACCTGTCCGTGGTGGAGACATGGGTTTACCACCAGGTGCCTACGCTGAACTCGAGAAACAACGCCCAGAAAGAACTGGCCCTCAGATGCCATCTTCCTCCAGTATGTGGAAGCTTGGAGGAGTCAAGGGGTTTAGGAAAAGGAGTGGGGACAGTCCCCCCAAAGCTCCCTATTCAGTGCACGGGCGGTGTGCAGGGATCCTGTCACCTCTCCTTTCCTGTGGGGAAAGCACTGGCCTAGTCCGTGAATCTGCCTGAGCGCCAGAGTAAAAGGCCAAGCGATGCCTACACCGGGAGATGGTAGTGTGCCTAGAGTGCAATCCTTGGCTACGCACGCTACTGCAGGGTTGTGGCTATGTCTGCTTAGTTCGGCCTGGCAGGGTGAACCCAGGACGCTAACATGGAGCCCAGGAAAGCAAGGCCCAAGAGGCACCAGCTCTCCAGCAGCTCTTCTTGCCTGACGCGACTGAAGCCTTGCTGAGGAAGCAGCGGCGAAGTGCTGTTCACTCCAAGCCAAAGCCTCTGCGAAAGCACAGCATGCGCTGAGAAATGTTCTGCGGGCTGCTGATGCTTGCCTGAGGCCAGTCTCACGGTGGGAGCAACTCCGCATACAGCGAAAGCCTCTTTGCCTGGGCATCTCCCCTGGGAAAGTGTAGCATTCGTTGGGAAATCAGAGTTGGGTTTGGGGATGCCGTTGCTGCTTGCCTGAGCTAGTCTCTGCAGCACAGTGGAAGATAACCGCATGGAGCGAAATACTCTTTGCCCTAGGATCCCCTCTGCCTGAGAGAGAAGCATGGTTGCACACGTATGTCACCGCGCTCCCCAGGAGCAAGTGTGGGAAGACGCAGCACGCCGGCCCCGGGGAAGAGAAGGAGCCTTTGGCCTTGGGGTCGGGAAACGCTCGGGAAGCAGGATAGCCTGCCGTGGCACGAAGAGCATGCCGGTGGCAAGACAAGTGTCACCCGCTCCCCGTGCGGAGAGATGGTAGCCTGGCTGCGAAGGAGACATGAGGGGACGACTAGGGCAGGGGCGCATGCTCCACTCTGAGGAAGGAGTCTGGGCAGAAAGCAGGCCTGTCCTGTGCCTCTGCTCACAAGGGGACAGCATCTCCTTGCCACCTGTCCCAAGGTCAGGCTTGGGCTTGCCACCAGGTGCCAAACACGGAATTCGCAGAAACAACCCCATGGAGAAACGGGCAGTCAGATGCCGTCTTCCACCAAGATGTGGCAGGGGGTGTGCCGGGGAAAGAGTGGAGACACTCCCCTACAGTTCCCCATCCGAGTTCACGGGCCGTGTGCAGGGATCCTGTCGCCTCCTCTCTCCTGAGGTGAAGGCACTGGCCTAGGCCCAGAGTCTGCCTGAGAAAAGGTAAAGCCTTACCTATGCCAGGAGATGGTAATAGGCATAGAGTGCCATGCTAGGACACGCACGCTGCTTCAGGGTTGTGACTGTGTCTGCTTAGTTCGGCTTAACAAGATGAACCCCATGCGCGAACTTGGAGCAGGGGAAAGCAAGGCCCAAGAGGAACCAGCTCTCCCCCTACTGCGACAGAGCGAACGACCAAATCCTTGCTGAGGAAGCAGCAGCGAGGTGCGGTTCGCGCCAAGCTGAAAACCTCTGCGAAAGCATAGCAGTCGCTGGGAAATCACAGTCGGTTCTGTGGGCTGCTTTTGTTGCTTGCCTTAGCCTAGTATTCGCAGCACGATGGGAGAAACCCGCATAGAGGGAAAGCCTCTTTGCCAGGGCATCGCCGCTGGGAAAGCACAGCATTCTTTGGGAAATCAGAGGCGGGGAAGAGAAGGAGCCGTTGGCCTTGGGGTCGGGAAACGCGAAAAGCCTCTTTACCTGGGCTTCTCCCCTAGGAAAGCACAGCATTCGTTGGGAAATCAGAGTTCGTTTGGGAACGCTGCTGCTGCTTGCCTAAGATAGTCTCCGCAGCACGGTGGAATATACCCGCATGGAGCGAAATTCTCTTTGCCCTAGAATCCCCTCTGCCTGAGAGAGAAGCATGGTTGCACACGTCTGTCACCACGCTCCCCAGGAGCAAATGTGGGGTAGGCGCAGCACGCCGCCTCCAGGGAAGAGAAGGAGCCGTTGGCTTTGGGGTCGGGAATCGCTCGATAAGCAGGATAGCCTGCCGTGGCGCGAACAGCAGGCCGGTGGCAAGACAAGTGTCACCCGCTCCCTGTACGGAGAGATGGAAGCTTGGTGCAAAGGAGACGAGGGGATAAGAAGGGAAGGGGCGCGTGCTCCACTCTAAGGAAGGAGTCTGGGCAGAGGCAGGCAGAAGGAGACAGCATCTCCTTGACCACCTGTCCCAAGGACAGCCTTGTGCTTGCCACCAGGTGCCGTACTCGGAACTCACAGAAACAACCCAATGGAGAAAGGGGCAGTCAGATGCTGTCTACCACCAAAATGTGGCAGCGTTGTCGGTGGCAGGGGTGTGCCAGGGAAGGAGTGGTGACAGTCCCCCACAGTACCCCATCCCAGTGCACGGACCGTGTACAGGGATCCTGTGGCCTCCTCTCTCCTGTGGTGAAGACTGTGGCCTAGGCCCAGAGTCTGCCTGAGCGCGGGAGCAAAAGGAAAAGCCTTACCTACGCCAGGAGATGGTAAAAGGCATAGAGTGCCATGCTAGGCCATGCAGGCTGCTGCAGGGTGGTGACTGTGTCTGCTTAGTTAGGCTTCGCAAGGTGAACCTCGGGCGTGAACTTGGAGCCCAGGACCGCAAGGCCCAAGAGGCACCAGCTCTCCCGCGGCTGTACCACTCTGCCGCAACAGAGCGAAAGAAAAGGCCTTGCTGAGAAAGCAGTAGCGAAGTGCGGTTCGTGCCAAGCTGAAAACCTCTGCGACAGCATAGCAGTCGCTGGGAAATCACAGTCGGTTCTGTGTTTTGCTTTCGTTGCTTGCCTTAGCCTAGTATTCGCAGCACGATGGGAGAAACCCGCATAGAGCGAAAGCCTCTTTGCCGGGGCATCCCCTATGGGAAAGCACAGCATTCTTTGGGAAATCAGAGTCGGGTCTATGGGATGCTGCCTGCTGCTTGCCGGAGCTAGTCTCCACAGCACGGTGTAATAATCCCGCATGGAGCGAAATCCTCTTGGCCTGGGCATCCCCTCTGCCTGAGAGAGAAGCGCACTGGCGCCTGTGGAAAGATTTTTAAGGAAAGTGACATGTCTGTCACTGCAGAGCGTCGGAAGCCTGGCTGCTAAAGAGAACAGAGGGCACGATTAGGGCAGGGGAAAGGCCTCCACTCTGAGGAAGGAGTCCGGGCAGAAAGCATGCCTGTCCCGAGCCTTTGGGCCCAAGGAGATCTCAGCAGCTCCTTGGACACCTGTCCTTGGTGGAGACACGGGCTTGTCACCAGGCGCCTACCCTGAACTCGATAAACAACTCCCAGAAGGAGCTCGCCATCAGATGCTGTCTTCCTCCAGGATGTGGAAGCTTGGAGGAAGCAGGGGGTTTAAGGGGAAGGAGTGGGGACAGTCCCCCCCCAAAGCTCCCTATTCAGTGCACGGGCGGTGTGCAGGGATCCTGTCACGTCTCCTTTCCTGTGGGGAAACACTGGCCTAGTCCGCGAGTCCGCCTGAGCGCCAGAGTAAAAGGCCAAGCGATGCCTACACCGGGAGATGGTAGTGTGCCTAGAGTGCCATCCTTAGCTACGCAAGCTACTGCACGGTTGTGGCTGTGTCTGCTTAGTTCGGCCTGGCAGCGTAAACCCAGGACGGGAACATGGAGCCCGGGAAAGCAGGGCTCAATTGGCACCAGCTCTCCCGCAGCTCCTCTTCCCTGACGCAACTGAAGCCTTGCTGAGGAAGCAGCGGCGAAGAGCTGTTCGCTCCAAGCCAAAGACTCTGCGGAAGCACAGCATGCGCTGAGAAATGCTCTGCGGGCTGCTGCTGCTTGCCTGAGCCAAGTCAGGCGGTGGGATAAACCCCGCATACAGCGAAAGCCTCTTTGCCTGGACGTCTCCCCTGGGAAAGCACAGTATTCTTTGGGAAATCAAAGTTAGGTGTGGGGATGCTGCTTCTGTTTGCCTGAGCTAGTCTCCGCAGCACGGTGGAAGATTCCCTCATGGAACGAAATACTCTTTGCCCTAGCATCCCATCTGCCTGAGAGAGAAGCATGGTTGCACACGTCTGTCACCGCGCTCCCCAGGAACAAGTGTGGGGAAGGCGCAACACGCCGCCCCCGGGGAAGAGAAGGAGTCCTTGGCCCTGTGGTCAGGAAACGCTCAGGAATTAGGATAGCCTGCCGTGGCACGAACAGCAGGTCGGAGGCAATACAAGTGACACCCGCTCCCTGTGCCTAGATGGAAGCCTGGATGGGAAGGAGACATGAGGGGACGACTAGGGCAGGGGCGTGTGCTCCACTCTGAGGATGGAATCTGGGCAGAAAGCAGGCAGAAGGGGACAGCATCTCTTTGGCCACACGTCGCAAGGGAAGCCTGGGCATTGCCACCAGGTGCCGTACTCGGAACTCGCAGAAACAACCCCAAGGAGAAACGGGCAGTCAGATGCTGTCTTCCACCAAGATGTGGCAGCGTTGTCGGTGGAAGGGGGTGTGCCAGGGAAGGAGTGGAGATAGTCCCCCACAGTACCCCATCCCAGTGGACGGGCATTGTGCAGGGATCCTGTCGCCTCTTCTCTCCTGTGGTGAAGGCACTGGCCTAGGCCCAGAGTCTGCCGGAGCGCCGGAGCAAAAGGAAAAGCCTTACCTACGCCAGGAGATGGTAATAGGCGTAGAGTGCCATGCTAGGCCCCACACGCTGCTGCAGCGTGGTGTCTGTGTCTGCTTAGTTCAGCTTAGCAAGGTGAACCCCGGGCGCGAACTTGGAGCTCGGGAACTCAAAGCCCAAGATGAAACAGCTCTCCCGCGGCTCTTCTTCCCTGCCGCGAAGAACGAACGACCAAAGCCTTACTGAGAAAGCAGTAGCGAAGTGCGGGTCACGCCAAGCTGAAAACCTCTGCGAAAGCATAGCAGTCGCTGGGAAATCACAGTCGGTTCTGTTGGCTGCTTTCGTTGCTTGCCTTCGCTTAGTATTCACAGCACAATGGGAGAAACCCGCATAGAGGGAAAGCCTCTTTTCTGGGGCATCCCCTCTGGGAAAGCACAGCATTCTTTGGGAAATCAGAGTCGGGTCTGTGGGATGCTGCCTGCTGCTTGCCGGAGCTAGTCTCCACAGCACGATGTATTAAACCCGCATGCAGCGAAATGCTCTTTGCCTGGGCATCCCCTCTGTCAGAAAGAAGCGCGGTGGCGCCTGTGGAAAGAGCCTTAAGGAAAGGGACACGTCTGTCACTGCAGAGCGACGGAAGCCTGGCTGCTAAGGAGACACGAGGACAAGATTAGGGCAGTGGAAAGGGCTCCACTCTGAGGAAGGAGTCTGGGCAGAAAGCATGCCTGTCCTGAGCCTTTGGGTCTAAGGAGAAAGCGATCCTTGGCCACCTGTCCGTGGTGGAGACATGGGTTTACCACCAGGTGCCTACGCTGAACTCGAGAAACAACGCCCAGAAAGAACTGGCCCTCAGATGCCATCTTCCTCCAGTATTTGGAAGCTTGGAGGAGTCAAGGGGTTTAGGGAAAGGAGTGGGGAGAGTCCCCCCAAAGCTCCCTATTCAATGCACGGGCGGTGTGCAGGGATCCTGTCACCTCTCCTTTCCTGTGGGGAAAGCACTGGCCTAGTCCGTGAATCTGCCTGAGCGCCAGAGCAAAAGGCCAAGCGATGCCTACACCGGGAGATGGTAGTGTGCCTAGAGTGCAATCCTTGGCTACGCACGCTACTGCAGGGTTGTGGCTATGTCTGCTTAGTTCGGCCTGGCAGGGTGAACCCAGGACGCTAACATGGAGCCCAGGAAAGCAAGGCCCAAGAGGCACCAGCTCTCCAGCAGCTCTTCTTGCCTGACGCGACTGAAGCCTTGCTGAGGAAGCAGCGGCGAAGTGCTGTTCACTCCAAGCCAAAGCCTCTGCGAAAGCACAGCATGCGCTGAGAAATGTTCTGCGGGCTGCTGATGCTTGCCTGAGGCCAGTCTCACGGTGGGAGCAACTCCGCATACAGCGAAAGCCTCTTTGCCTGGGCATCTCCCCTGGGAAAGTGTAGCATTCGTTGGGAAATCAGAGTTGGGTTTGTGGATGCTGTTGCTGCTTGCCTGAGCTAGTCTCCGCAGCACGGTGGAAGATAACCGCATTGAGCGAAATACTCTTTGCCCTAGCATCCCCTCTGCCTGAGAGAGAAGCATGGTTGCACACGTATGTCACCGCGCTCCCCAGGAGCAAGTGTGGGAAGACGCAGCACGCCGGCCCCGGGGAAGAGAAGGAGCCTTTGGCCTTGGGGTCGGGAAACGCTCGGGAAGCAGGATAGCCTGCCGTGGCACGAACAGCATGCCGGTGGCAAGACAAGTGTCACCCGCTCCCCGTGCGGAGAGATGGTAGCCTGGCTGCGAAGGAGACATGAGGGGACGACTAGGGCAGGGGCGCATGCTCCACTCTGAGGAAGGAGTCTGATCAGAAAGCAGGCCTGTCCTGTGCCTCTGCTCACAAGGGGACAGCATCTCCTTGCCACCTGTCCCAAGGTCAGGCTTGGGCTTGCCACCAGGTGCCAAACACGGAATTCGCAGAAACAACCCCATGGAGAAACGGGCAGTCAGATGCCGTCTTCCACCAAGATGTGGCAGGGGGTGTGCCGGGGAAAGAGTGGAGACACTCCCCTACAGTTCCCCATCCGAGTTCACGGGCCGTGTGCAGGGATCCTGTCGCCTCCTCTCTCCTGAGGTGAAGGCACTGGCCTAGGCCCAGAGTCTGCCTGAGAAAAGGTAAAGCCTTACCTATGCCAGGAGATGGTAATAGGCATGGAGTGCCATGCTAGGACACGCACGCTGCTTCAGGGTTGTGACTGTGTCTGCTTAGTTCGGCTTAACAAGATGAACCCCAGGCGCGAACTTGGAGCAGGGGAAAGCAAGGCCCAAGAGGAACCAGCTCTCCCCCTACCGCGACAGAGCGAACGACCAAAGCTTTGCTGAGGAAGCAGCAGCGACGTGCGGTTCGCGCCAAGCTGAAAACCTCTGCGAAAGCATAGCAGTCGCTGGGAAATCACAGTCGGTTCTGTGGGCTGCTTTTGTTGCTTGCCTTAGCCTAGTATTCGCAGCACGATGGGAGAAACCCGCATAGAGGGAAAGCCTCTTTGCCAGGGCATCGCCGCTGGGAAAGCACAGCATTCTTTGGGAAATCAGAGGCGGGGAAGAGAAGGAGCCGTTGGCCTTTGGGTCGGGAAACGCGAAAAGCCTCTTTACCTGGGCTTCTCCCCTAGGAAAGCACAGCATTCGTTGGGAAATCAGAGTTCGTTTAGGAACGCTGCTGCTGCTTGCCTAAGATAGTCTCCGCAGCACGGTGGAATATACCCGCAAGGAGCGAAATTCTCTTTGCCCTAGAATCCCCTCTGCCTGAGAGAGAAGCATGGTTGCACACGTCTGTCACCACGCTCCCCAGGAGCAAGTGTGGGGTAGGCGCAGCACGCCGCCTCCAGGGAAGAGAAGGAGCCGTTGGCTTTGGGGTCGGGAATCGCTCGGTAAGCAGGATAGCCTGCCGTGGCGCGAACAGCAGGCCGGTGGCAAGACAAGTGTCACCCGCTCCCTGTACTGAGAGATGGAAGCTTGGTGCAAAGGAGACGAGGGGATAAGAAGGGCAGGGGCGCGTGCTGCACTCTAAGGAAGGAGTCTGGGCAGAAGGCAGGCAGAAGGAAACAGCATCTCCTTGACCACCTGTCCGAAGGGCAGACTTGGGCTTGCCACCATGTGCCATACACGGAACTCGCAGAAACAACCCAATGGAGAAACGGACAGTCAGATGCCGTCTTCCACCAAGATATGGCAGCGATGAGGGTGGCAGGGGTTGTGCCAGGGAAGGAGTGGAGACCGTCCCCCACAGTACCCCATCCCAGTGCACGGGCCGTGTAAAGGTATCCTGTGGCGGCCTCTCTCCTGTGAGGAGGACACTGGCCTAGGCCCAGAGTCTGCCGGAGCGCCGGAGCAAAAGGAAAAGCCTTACCTACTCCAGGAGATGGTAATAGGCATAGAGTGCCATGCTAGGCCACGCAGGCTGCTGCAGGTTGGTGACTGTGTCTGCTTAGTTAGGCTTAGCAAGGTGAACTTAGTGCGTGAACTTGGAGCCGGGGAACGCAAGGCCCAAGAGGCACCAGCTCTCCCGCGGCTGTACCACCCTGCTGCGACAGATCGAAAGAAAAGGCCTTGCTGAGAAAGCAGTAGCGAAGTGCGGTTCGCGCCAAGCTGAAAACCTCTGCGACAGCATAGCTGTCGCTGGGAAATCACAGTCGGATCTGTGGGCTGCTTTCGTTGCTTGCCTTAGCCTAGTATTCGAAGCACGATGGGAGAAGCCCGCATAGAGCGAAAGCCTCTTTGCCGGGGCATCCCCTCTGGGAAAGCACAGCATTCTTTGGGAAATCAGAGTCGGGTCTGTGGGATGCTGCGTGCTGCTTGCCGGAGCTCGTCTCCACCACACGGTGTAATAAACCCGCATGGAGCGAAATCCACTTGGCCTGGGCATCCCCTCTGCCTGAGAGAGAAGCGCAGTGGCGCCTGTGGAAAGATTTTTAAGGAAAGGGACATGTCTGTCACTGCAGAGCGACGGAACCCTGGCTGCTAAAGAGACCAGAGGGCACGATTAGGGCAGGGGAAAGGCCTCCACTCTGAGGAAGGAGTCTGGGAAGAAAGCATGCCTGTCCCGAGCCTTTGGGCCCAAGGAGATCTCAGCAGCTCCTTGGTCACCTGTCCTTGGTGGAGACATGGGCTTGCCACCAGGCGCCTAACCTGAACTCGAGAAAAAACTCCTAGAAAGAACTCGCCATCACATGCCGTCTTCCTCCAGGATGTGGAAGCTTGGAGGAAGCAGGGGGTTTAAAGGGAAGGAGTGGGGACAGTCCCCCAAAGCTCCCTATTCAGTGCACGGGCGGTGTGCAGGGATCCTGTCACCTCTCCTTTCCTGTGGGGAAAGCACTGGCCTAGTCCGCGAGTCCGCCTGAGCGCCAGAGTAAAAGGCCAAGCGATGCCTACACCGGGAGATGGTAGTGTGCCTAGAGTGCCATCCTTAGCTACACAAGCCAGTGCACGGTTGTGGCTGTGTCTGCTTAGTTCGGCCTGCCAGGGTGAACTCAGGACGCGAACATGGAGCCCGGGAAAGCAAGGCCCAATTGGCACCAGCTCTCCCGCAGCGCCTCTTCCCTGACGCGACTGAAGCCTTGCTGAGGAAGCAGCGGCGAAGTGCTGTTCGCTCCAAGCCAAACACTCTGCGGAAGCACAGCATGTGCTGATAAATGTTCAGCGGGCTGCTGCTGCTTGCCTGAGCCACGTCAGGTGGTGGGAGAAACCCTGCATACAGGCAAAGACTCTTTGCCTAGGCGTCTCCCCTGGGAATGCACAGTATTCGTTGGGAAATCAGAGTTAGGTGTTGGGATGCTGCTTCTGTTTGCCTGAGCTAGTCTCCGCAGCACGGTGGAAGATTCCCGCATGGAATGAAATAGTCTTTGCCCTAGCATCCCCTCTGCCTGAGAGAGAAGCATGGTTGCACACGTCTGTCACCGCGCTCCCCAGGAGCAAGTGTGGGGAAGGCGCAACACGCCGCCCCCGGGGAAGAGAAGGAGTCCTTGGCCCTGGGGTCGGGAAACGCTCGGGAATTAGGATAGCCTGCCGAGGCAGGAGCAGCAGGTCGGAGGCAATACAAGTGTCACCCGCTCCCTGTGCCTAGAGATGGAATCCTGGATGGGAAGGAGACATGAGGGGACGACTAGGGCAGGGGCGTGTGCTCCACTCTGAGGATGGAATCTGGGCAGAAAGCAGGCAGAAGGGGACAGAATCTCTTTGACCACATGTCGCAAGGGAAGCCTTGGCATTGCCACCAGGTGCCGTACTCGGAACTCGCAGAAACAACCCCATGGAGAAACGGGCAGTCAGATGCTGTCTTCCACCAAGATGTGGCAGCGTTGTCGGTGGAAGGGGGTGTGCCAGGGAAGGAGTGGAGACCGTCCCCCACAGTACCCCATCCCAGTGCACGGGCAGTGTGCAGGGATCCTGTCGCCTCCTCTCTCCTGTGGTGAAGGCACTGGCCTAGGCCCAGAGTCTGCCAGAGCGCCGGAGCAAAAGGAAAAGCCTTACCTACTCCAGGAGATGGTAATAGGCATAGAGTGCCATGCTAGGCCCCACACGCTGCTGCAGGGTGGTTTCCGTGTCTGCTTAGTTCGGCTTAGCAAGGTGAACCCCGGGCGCGAACTTGGAGCACGGGAACTCAAAGCCCAAGATGAAACAGCTCTCCCGCGGCTCTTCTTCCCTGCCACGAAGACCGAACGACCAAAGCCTTACTGAGAAAGCAGTAGCGAAGTGCGGTTCGCGCCAAGCTGAAAACCTCTGCGACAGCATAGCTGTCGCTGGGAAATCACAGTCGGTTCTGTGGGCTGCTTTCGTTGCTTGCCTTAGCCTAGTATTCGCAGCACGATGGGAGAAACCCGCATAGAGCGAAAGCCTCTTTGCCGGGGCATCCCCTCTGGGAAATCACAGCATTCTTTGGGAAATCAGAGTCGGGTCTGTCGGATGCTGCGTGCTGCTTGCCGGAGCTCGTCTCCACCACACGGTGTAATAAACCCACATGGAGCGAAATCCACTTTGCCTGGGCATCCCCTCTGCCTGAGAGAGAAGCACAGTGGCGCCTGTGGAAAGGAGAGGAACATTATTTCATGGAGGAGGAAGAAGTTGGTAAGGGTGCTTGAAGGAAAGTCCCCTGGAGAAAGGCAGGGTAATGGGGAACTCTCACCAGCTGAGCTGCAAAGCTCCTACAAAAAGTCAGGAGATGAACCTCCGGCTTCCCCTGTGGGGCCTGGAATTGGTGAGTCTCTCCTGTGGGGGATTGCAATGTGGTGTCTGTAATGGGCACTGAGCACCAGGTGCCCCCTTCCAGCCTCCCCTTCTGGCATCCCCAGATCACTATACTGGGGCTTCCCTTCCTGCTTTTGCACAGTTCTAACCAGCTTGTGGTGGAACGTTGTGGAAAACTGAAATTCCAAATCCACTGCTTCTACTGCACCTGAGATACATGGGCCCATGATTTAATCCTCCCACGAGTCTCTTGCTAACATGTGTCCTCTCCATGTTGGGTGACCTGGATCTGGGAGGGCTTGGCCTCCATCCCAAAGTCTGATGTTCTCTCTGCTTCCGTGTCGTCGTGCTAACATGGATGTTTGGAAGAGTCATTTCCTCTGCGGTGATTTCAAAGTGAAGTCAACTTGTTATAGCAGCACAAATACGTGCTGTCTCCACACTCAGATTCCCCAGCCGTCATTTCTTTACCACGTTTGCCACTTCACACGGGATGCTTCAGTGTGTTTGATCCCACACCAGGACAATGACCTGCAGAACCACCACATAACCTGAAATGAGGAGATCATTACAGAACCCATCCAAGGGTTAGTGTTAGGGACCAGGGACATGGCAGGACTGACCTGAAGACCCATGGAGAGCTGTCTGGGTGGCTGAGTTGACAGTGTAGGTGAGGGTGAGTGTCTGGCTAGGCTTTTGTCCAAAAGTCAGCTCTGTGTGGGTGTGTCCTCAGCTGGGCATGCAGCTTTCTGCTCCTCTGAATCCTTTCCGGAGTTCCAAATGGCACAGTTTCCTTCTGGGCGGCAGGCTGAGTCCTCTGGGATTGCCCAGGTGTCCCCAAATTGTAGGGCACCTACTGCAAGGCCTTTGGGGTCAGAATCCTGAGAACCAAACCAAAGGTTATGGTTAGGGCCCACCACATGGCAGGCCCGATCTGCCAGCACGCTGTCCATCTTTCTGGGGGAGGGGGCAGTCGAGGGATTTGTTCAGGGTGAGTGTCAAGCTCCAGGTTTGCATCCAGGGGCCTGCTGAATATGGGGGTGTCCAGAGGTAGGAATGCAGATTTCAGTTCCTCTGAATCCTTTCTGGAGTTCCAAATGGCATGGTTCCTTTCAGGGTGGCAGGGTGAGTCCTATGGTGTTCCTCACTATCCCCAATCTCTGAGGCTTTGGAGCCAGGCCGTCGGGGACAGAACTCTCAGGACAGAATCTAGGCTTATGAGTTTGTGCCTATGGGAATGGCTGCACTGATCTGAAAGCACTGTGGCGAGGATCACAGGGGTCTGAGTTGAGAGCATGGTTCAGGATCAGTATCAAGGTCTGGGTTTGTGTCCAGGGGACCGCTGAATGTGGGGGTGGTCTCAGATGTCCAAGATTATTTCCCCTACTCTGAATCCTTTCCAGCATTACAAATAGCTTGTTTTCCTCCTGAGTGGCAAGCTGAAATCTCTGGGATTTCTCAGGTCTTGCCCTTGCCCTTGCAAGGGCAAGATACTTTTTACAGTAAAAGAATTCCCAAGATGAGCTAAATAGCAGAAAAGACACAGCTCAGGAGTAAATCAGTGAACAGGAATATCATGCCAAAAACTTCTCTGAGAACACACTACAGAGCAAGGGAAGATAGGAGAGAAAGCTGAGATATAAAGGACAAACCCTCCAACTTACCAACATCATTCCCTACTTGTTTATTTCCATTGCTGTCAGCTCCTTCCCAGTCAAAAATAAGTCACCTGAGCCAGCCTTTTTTCTTCCTGTGTTTGGGGCACTGCAAAGCCCACAAGAGGGGCCAAGGGCACCCCTGTACCTGCTGAGCTGAGCCCATTTGTACCCCAACAGTGAGAAGGTACCAGCCTGGCCCTCTGGTGCTCCATGGTCTGTGGCAGTCCTTCCTTCTGGACCCTGCTTTGTCGCTCTTCCTTCCCTATCCCTGGTCTCAAACTAGGGATTGCTCCTGGAGGAGGAACTCAGGGAGATGAGGCTCAGGAGGACCTCCCTGCCTGGAATCTCCGTGTGAGGAGGGCACAGCCAACAGATTTTGCCCAGGGACTTGCAAAATGCAGAGAGGCAGATTTCTTTTCTCTCTTTCTCTCTCTAGCCTCATACCAACCAGGAGTTCTTAGAACTTTCTTCAGTGACTTCTAGGTGTAACTTGGCCACTATTTCCACAGAAAGGCCACTTGAGCATGATCAAACACACGTATAAGCAATTACATTAAAAAAAAACAATAAGCCAATGCACACAGACCTTTGACAGCAGCACAGGACGCTCAAGGGACCAGAGTCCCTACCTTGGGCAATAGTGGTAGAGGCCGGGTTCTGCCACACAGGTCCCTAGACCTTTGGCAGTTTCCACGATTGCAAATCCAGACATGCAGAATCCTGAGGGACAACATACTAACTGCAAAAGAGCAAAAGTTCATCAGGATTCAGAGAGTGGAAATCCACTTGTACTGGAAAAGAAAGAAGTAGGCTTGCTGTGAATCCAGCAGGGAGGACAGGCATAGATAAAGGCTGGTGTATGGGTCACGGAAACTATTGTTTCTCAAGGGTCATGCTGTCTCTGTAAAATGCTATGAGGACTGTCTCTTGGGGAACTCCTGCTTTCCTACCAGTGTCACCCCCAGATTCTGCTTTGCTAGTCCCATGGATTCCTGGGGATACCCAGTTGATAAGCTACGCTGTCCTCATGACAACACTTACTAATGGACTGAATGTTTGTGTCTTGTCCCAATTCAGATGTTGAAGCCCTGACCCTCAAGGAGTGCCATCAGGAGGCATGGGCTTTGAGAGGTGATGAGGTCATGAGATTGGAACACTTGTGACAGAGATAAAAGCACTTCTGAGAAAAGACCCGAGAGATTGTTCTGCCAGCTGTCATCCATGCAAGGCTACAACAGAAATATGGGCATCTATAGATAATGAAGCAGTCTCTTGCTAGATATCAGATCTCCCAGGATCTTGCTTTTGGACTTCTCAGTCTCTAGAACTGCCAGGAATAGTACATGCTTTGCTGTTTCAGCCACCCAGTCTGTCATCATTTGTTGCAGCAACTTGAACTGAATAAGGCAGAGCCCAAGTCCTGGTTAATCCCTGCTTCTACACATTTCCCCTCAGAAAGAGCTTCTAATCCAGAGCTGACCTCTGCTTTCCATACACGTGCTTTCGACTCCTTCTGTGAGAGCCCAGAGTTTGTAAAAGACTCCTCCCTCATGGCAACCAGCATTCTGTGATTCCTGAGGAATGTCCTCCCTGACTGTATTGAGTCAATCAATCTGATTTTGATTCTGGAGTCGCAGGATCAAGGACTGCATCAGGCTCCCAGCTTCATGGGGAGTCTGCTTCTCCCTCTGACCTTCTCCCCTCTCATGCTCTCTCTCTCTCTCTCACTCTCTCTCTCTCAAATAAATAAATAAAAATCTTTAAAAAATCTGATTTTAACAGACCATAAGCTTGTTCTTGCTGGTCTTTGGAAGATTAGGCATTAGCCCTTTGGAGAAAGTGCTGAATGGCTGCTTCATGAAGGGGTGAACTGTGTCCCCAAAGTCTCTTTTTGCTGCCTTCTAATCACAGATGCTGAGACAAATCCTCCCAGGTGCTGGTTTTTCAAAGCACTTAATGCTTTGGCTTTGAAGTTCCTCACTTGACAGTTCTGCTTTAATCAGTTTGTGACAAAACAGCCAATTGGTGGTGGATGCAAAGTGCACTGATAAAGTTAATATCAGGGAACAATTTTTTGAGTGTCATGCATGTGCATGTGTGTTCACACACATATCCATGTGCTAAGCATTATGGTAAATGTCTGACAAGAACTAAAACATCAAAAAGTCAGGATACCCCATTAGCTGATATTTTTATTATTCCTACATCCTAAACTATGAAAAACAGGGTCACAGAATAAGAAGTGGCAAAAAGAATCAAGATTTGAGGCAGTTCGATTTCACAGCCAGCCTTGATCAATAGGCATGTACACCTGTGTCTAATTTCAGCTCTATGTAACCTTGCCATAACCTTGGATAAGCCATTCATCTCTCAAGTTCGGGTTCTTGGTCCAAAGAGGGAAGGGGCACAGGTTGAGTACCTCCAGTGGGACTTCCTGGCAGGCTTGTTCATCCAAGCATTCCTGTTTCAGTTTGAGTAATTGAATCCAGTCTTTGTTTTACCGAAGGCCAAGCTTGTCCAGTGTGTCCATGCCACCAGCCAACAGCATTTGTCCATGCCATGTAACAACTGAGCAACATTCATAGGAATGGGGGGAGGAAAAGATGTCCACAGGTGTTGACAGATGTTCTGCATGGAGGGATAGGAGCTGGGGCCATCACTTGCTGTTTCTAGTGGCCTTCTCTGTCGAGTTAAAATAAATGGCAATTATTTGCAACGACAGGGATGAAAGTAGAGGGTATTATGCCAAGCGAAATAAGTCAGTCAGAGAAAGACAATTATCATATGATCTCACTCATATGATGAGTTTAAGAAACAAAACAGAATCATAGGGGAGTAAAGGAAAAAAATAAAACAAGATGAAGTCAAAGAGGGAGACAAACCAGAAGAGACTTTAATAAAAAAGATTTTTATTTACTTATTTGACAAACAGAGATCACAAGTAGGCAGAGGGGCAGGAAGAGAGAGAGAGGAGGATGCAGACTCCCAAGGGAGCAGAGAGCCTGATGTGGGGCTCGATCCCAGGACCCTGAGATCATAACCTGAGTTGAAGGCAGAGAGGCTTTAACCCACTGAGCCAGCCAGGTCCCCCTCAGAAGAGACTCTTAATCACAGTAAACAAACTGAGGGTTCTTGGAGGGGAGGGGGATGGGTGGATGGGGTAATTGGGTGATGGACATTAAGGAAGGCATGTGATACAGTGAGCACTGGGTGTTATAAAAGACTGATGAATCACTAACCTGTATGTCTGAAACTAGTATTATATGTTAATTAATTGTATTTAGATTAAAATTTTCTTTAAAAATAATTTTAAAATAAAATAAGGAACAATCAAATAATGATCAGAGTTATCCAGCAGGGAGTATCAGATCTAGATGTCAGTTAAATTTAAGGGGCTTGCCGAAGTTTACGAGAGTCATGCTAGGTCATTTTCCTGTGCGGGGATGTCTCCAGGGGCAGTTCCAAAGACAAAGATTAGAAATATTTCTCCTTCCCCCATTCCTCCTAGAGCCAAAGATGTTTCCTCCACTCACCCACTGGCCCTGTATGTTGCTTTCTCCCTGCCAATCAAAAAATCAGTGAGTAACTATAACTTCACCTTTTCCAATATCCCCCTCCCCCCGACCTTTTGTCTTTAATGGCCATGGGCAACAGGGACAAAGACATTTTTTAAAAACTTACAGAGATCTATTATGCTCTACTATCTTGGCCCGCATAGGCCACTACAAAGGGATTCTGTGAACCGTGTACTCAGATGAATGGTCATTATCTTCAAAAAGGCAGGGGCAGTGATAGACACATGAACCAAAAAAAGCAAGAGTTAATGGACCATCAGAATAATGGAGTACCAACACTTTTTTGTCTTTGGCTTGAATCCTCAAGGTCCAGTGTCTCAACAGAATTTTCATTTTTGTCTCATCTGACTCACTTGTCCACCCCTGGGCCAGTTGGCAGTTATACTGAGAACTGGAAATTTTCCTTAGAAGAGAAAAAGAGTATTTGTCAGGTAAACCAAGGAAATGTCCATTATAGGAAGTTAGGCCTTTTGTCATGGTACTCCATTAGCACCCTCCTGACTGTTAAAGAAAAAAAAAATTTGTGACACCCATTAAAGACAGTAAGGAAGATTTTATTCAAGGGATGCTACTACAATGGGATTTTATTTTATAGTATGGGAGAGAAATCTGGCTCAGCTCAGACAAATGGAGATTTACAGCTAAAGAACATGGTGGGGGTCACTGAATGTAAAATTAAGATGGAACATCAAGGGTAAGGATGAAGGGATTCTGGCTAAACCATCTGGACAGTAATATTGTTGAAGGAAGGCTAGGGTCATAAACTATTGAGATCAGGGGATAAGGAATTTTTTAAAAAATACTTATTAATACATTTTAGAGAGAGGGAGCAGGGGTAGGGGTAGAGGGAGAGGGAAAGAGAATTTTAATCAGACTCTTCACTGAGCATAGAGCCTGAGGTGAGGCTTAATCTCAGGACCGTGAGATCATGACCAGAGCAGAAACCAAGAGTCAAACGTTCAACCAGCTGCACCAACTAGGTGCCCTGGGAATAAGGGATTTGATCAGATATTAAGCATTATAGATACTGAAGCACCTGGGTGGCTTAGTTGGTTAAATCTCTGGCTTTGGCTTGGGTCATGATCTGATCCCAGGATCAAGCCTGACATTGGGCTTGCTGCTCAGTGGGGAGTCTGGTTCTCTCTCTCCCTCTGCTATTCCCCCTGCTCTGTCAAAATAAATAAATCTTAAAAAAAAAAAAAAGAGTGGTAAGATACCAGGGGTGAGAGATAAGGAATTTGATCAGATATCAAGAGTAGGATAGGAGATTGCTGAAAAATTGACTAAGCAGATTTCTTGCTAAAACTGGGCTAAGTGGGCGGAGCCTGAGGTCAAGGCTGGACAGAAAGAGGACTAAGAGGAACTTGACTCTAGTCTGGTCAAGGATAAAATCTTCATCATCCATGAGCATTGTATTTTCTGCAGTCACACATTTTACTAATTCTTTTATCAGACATTCAGTGAACGAGAAACATGAACACAGCAGCAATAATATAACAAATGTAAGTGCTCTAGCAGAGACAAAGGCAGTATAGGAATCCACCTCATCAGATTTAGAATATGCATGACTCCACTGCTTGACTGTTGAGATTAAGATGTAGTACAGAGGATCAGAGGGAAGGGAGGGAAAACTGATTGGGAGTCATCAGAAAGGGAGACGAACCATGAGGCACCTTTAACTATAGGAAACAAACTGAGAGTTGCAAACTGAGGGGAGTGGGAGACATGGAGTAACTGGGTGATAGGCAGTAAGGAGGACACGTGATGTGATGAGCACCAAGGGTTATCCACAACTGATGAGTTACTAAATTCTCTGAAACCAATGATGTACTATCTAATGGCTGATTGAATTTAAATATCTAAAAAAGACACTTAAAAAAAAAGATGTAGCATAACTCACAATATCCTTTGAGTGGAAGAATGTGCAGACTTTCCACACCTCTGCTGTCCAAGTCCCATGGCTAGTAGCCACATGTGGCTAATGACCACTTAAAAGGTGGCCAAGTTCAAATGGAGAAATGCTGTAAAAGCAGAATAAACACTGCCTTTCAAAGACATATTGTAACCAATGGTCAGAGAGTATTGCCACCCTCACATCACAAACATCGCTTGACTTCTACAGCTAATGAGAGTGGGACCCAAGATGGGAGAGGTGAACTTGAGAGTCCATGATGTCAGAAAGAACATGGGGAAGAAAGAGTCACAATCCTGGAGTGGATGGGCTGAGGACTGTCAGAATGCCTTTTTTTTTTTTTTTCTTGATGATTCTGTATACGGACAAGGAGAATTCACTGGAGATGACATCTGTATGCCTCACATTTTCAAGGGAAAATTATGAAAACGCATATAGACCCACAGCCATAGTTTAATTATGTTTGAAATGTGTTCAGAACTACTCCAGTCAGTAAATTGCATATTTTCACATTTAGCTTCTCAGTTTTCTCTTCGGCACCTCCCATTCTTGAAATCCCAACACAAATCCCATCTCTTGCCTAAGGACCATAAACTACCTCACTATTAAAGGCTACAGTTCATTCATTCATTTGATTCATTCAAAGCAACCTAATCTTGAGTGATGTCTTAGGCGCTCTTCTAGGGACTGGTGACACAGTGAACAAAATAGGTAAAGATCTCACTTTCATGGAGCCTATCTGGTATTTAGGGGAAAATCTTTCCTTATCAACATGAAAAGACTTATTATGGATGTTGCTTAGAATTTCAGTGTTTTTTTTTTTTCTTGACAGTATCTCAGGTGATCATCTTTGAGGTGGTTCTCCTGAAAATACCTTTGGGGGGTACTGACTCGACTTTCTGAGTCAGACACTTTCCTAAAGACAGGGGTCACAGGAAAAGTGACAACTGTCACTCTTGCAGTAAGAACAGGGATCACAATGCTTGAAACAGAGATATGCTGCTCAGCTGTCAGAAAGTCCACAAGGCTCCAAATGTGTGTGGCCAACTAATGGAACCTGTAACTCAGAGGTTATCATCCTGAGAGCAATGGGAAATCCCTCTAGTTAAGGACTCTCCTTGACGGAAGCTTGACAATGGCCTTGATTTACTTACTATGATGTTTAGGGAATTATATACATTAAGAAAAGTGCACAAGGCACTTACATTTCCATGATACCATCAAAGATATTGTTGTTTTATTAAAATGTTACATCTAGAGCTGTAACGTATAGAGTAGTTAAGTCAATCACTATGTGGTACAGGTGAGACTATTGTAACAGCCATACTTCCATAAAAAAGAAAATTTTTTTTGTGGTTTCTGATCTAGGAATCAGCCAGTGAATAATTCTATATCAGTGTCCAGTTACCGGGCTAAACATGTAATCTATTTACACTTCTGAGGGTCAGCTGAATTGTGATCACTGAGCCAGCTGTTTTCTAGTAACTACTCATTTACCCAAGATAACAGATATAAGAAGGTAAAAGGCTTCTAAGAAGACTGGTTACTTATATTTTGAACCACATTTTGGCAGGTATAACTTGCAACTTGTGCTTAGTGGTAAGATTTCTGATATTTACTTTCTCCTTCCTTTGGCAAGTCAAGTTAGTTAAAAAGTAGTTAGAGTTGAGTCCATTGTTTTTCTTAAATGTTTACAGAGGTATAGAACTCTCAAGTTTCTTTACTAGACAATATTAGATCACATTACTGATAAAGATCAGAATGATTTACATTGCTAAAACGAGAACTTCCTGTCAGTTTGGAGAAAGCTCATTTTTATAACCAACATATTGGCTGGGCTAGAGATTAATGAGTGCTATGGGTGGGGTGATGAAAGTGATATATTCAATGACCTGTGGAATTTGTTCTGTAATTTCCCCACTCCTCTGGTCAGCAGAGCGTCTTCTTCAGTACCCAGCACTGCCCATAACTGCATTCAGAAAATCACTCTCCAAAAATGGTTATTTGTTTTGCCTTTTTTATAATTTTTTAAAACATTTGATTTATTTATTTGTCAGAGAGAGAGAATGAGAGCACAATCAGGGGGAGCAGCAGAGGGACGGGGAGAAGCAAGCTTCCTGCTTGGTGGGATTGCACAAGGGCTGAAGAAGACAGAATGGGAAGGGGACAAGGAGAATAGTGGGTTTCAGATTCTTGGGAACAGAGCCCACATCTATTTCTATGTTTATCTCACTGCTCTAAACCCAGGTCACAGCACAGTGCCTGCAGCAGAGTCAAGGAAGTGCTCCAGAACTGATAACTATTGCTATTTATACTACTAAAATTCCTCCACAAAGGGCCAAGTGTCATAGCTTCTCCCAGTTCCCCACACTGAACGCAATGAAGAATCAAACTATCGGGTTAAGGATGGCGAGGGGCATGTAACAGGACCCAGATCACAGGAGCCATATTGTATTGCAGGACCAGGGGTCTTACCAGTGACTAGGTATTCACTCCTCTTGAGAGGCTAGCTCCTTGGATCTCCCTCTTCAATCCTCTGAACCCATGTCTGGCATCAGTAACAAAAGTAAACATAACGTATCGCCCTCGTTTATTTTTTACTATTATTTGTTACAGAGGAAGAGAGAGATCACAAGCAAGGGGAGCAGCAGGCAGAGGGAAGGCAGGCCCCCCACTAGAGCCTGGTATGGGATCCAATCCCAGGACCCTGGGATCATGACCTGAACCAAAGGTAGATGCTTAAATTGAGTAAGCTACCCAGGCGTCCCTTATTGTCCTTCTTTAAAATGTAATGTATTCTCTCTCCCTCTCTCTTTGTCCCCACTCTGTCACTCATACTCACACAATCACAGAGTCACAGACAATAGCAAGGTATTTCCCATTCTAATTCGCTAAGGCACTATGAGCTTAAGCTCAACAGAATCACTTTGCCAGCTGCTGCTCTACCGTGCCCTGATCCCTTCTCTATCCCCAAGCTCGATCTGTAACTCAAGTGTCATGGTGGTGGCTCTTTCTGCCCTCCCTCCACAAGGCTGTCATCAGCACACTCTTCCCCATGGCTCCACTCCCCGGCACTGTCTGCCTTTGGTCTACTGGTATGCCCTCTCCTAGAGCTTTTCCACTCTCCCTGAGGGAAAGACAACCCTTACTTCTCCCCTGTGGCTGTCACGTGTCCGCTATATATTGTGACGATCAGCCCGATTAAGAGATTGGGAACTAAAAGACTGGCTTCTGCTTATGGATAAAACTAACTCTGGGGCTTGGGACACATGACAGCAGCACATGGTGGTAGAACTGAGATGGTTAGGGAGTTAATCTGCATTTTCACATCTGGTCAGCAGCAGAACAAAGAGGACACCCCAGATCTCCTATCTCCCAGAACAGTATTCTTCAAGTAACTTACAGCACCATCCTTCTCCAGCTTTGGAAGTGGCACATTTCCAACCCCAAAGTCTTGATTCTAGGCAGCACTCCGAGAGATACTCCCTCGAGAATCACCCCTGGCTGGAAGTAGTGGTTGGCCAAGGCCTCCCAAATATCTTCCCTTCAGAGTTGCGCTTGCATCAAACTCAAAACTGTGGCACGTACGGGACTTTCCTGTCGGCCTCTAGCTCTAATGACCTATTGGACTTCAGAGGTGCTCTTTTATACCCACTTACCTTATAATATCAACGTGTGACTCCTCTAGAATTCTCTCCATGGTTTTTCTCCTGTACTAATTGTTATGGACTGAATTGTGTCCCCACAAAAGTCATATGAAGAATTCCTAATCTCCAGTGTGACTGGATCTGGAGATAGGGCCTACCTAGAAGGAGGTACTGAAGGCTTGGTGAGGTCACAGGAGTCCTAATCTGCTAGGACTGGTGTCCTCCTAAGGGGGAAACACATGAAAGCACTCCCCCTACCTCCCCTCTGGGGGCCCACAGAGAAGAGGTCATCTGAGGGCACAGTTGAAAAGATAGTGATCTATAGACCAACAAGAAAAGGCTCACTGGAGACCAACCTTGCTGGCACCTTGATCTGGAACTTCTGGCCTCCAGATCTGTGAGAAAATACATTTCTGCCATTTAAGCCCTCCAGCCTGTGTTTGGTATAGCAGCCTGAGTAGACAAAAATATACTGATAAAGCCTTCTTTCAAGCTTGGGAGAAACTTTCTATACACTGTGCTCCATGCTTTTGGGTCTAACCCTTCTCTCCATAGCCATTGCTAATATTTGAGCCAGAGAAGTCATAAATACTAGGAATGTTGGAATTGGATAGGGGATCAATAACCATCTAACTCAGTATCCCCAGCTATGAAGAATTAACACACAGACACAGACACGCGCGCACACACACACACACACACACACACACACACACAGACACGCACACTACAAACATGGTTATCCCACTTAATTACATTGGTAATTTCTTGATACCCAAGCCCACATGCCAGCTCCCCTTCAGAGTACCAACCTCACTATCTCCCTGTGACCTACCCACCTCCATGCAGACCTAGGACCTTATACCTCAACTCCTGCCAAGCTAACGACAAAAGTTTATGATTCAGTTCCTATCTCTCCTGCTTTATTCATGACCTCTTAAAGTCTAGTGACCCATCCTCCTCTTCTTTCTAAAAAACAAAACAAAACAAAACCAAACCCACTGCTTCCCGGGAACCTTTCAGATTTTTTTTAAATTTTTAAAAATTTTTTATTTCTTTTCAGCGTAACAGTATCCAGTGTTTTTGCACCACACCCAGTGCTCCATGCAATACGTGCCCTCCCCAGTACCCACCACCTCGTTCCCCCTACCTCCCCCCCACCCCTTCTAAATCCTCAGATTGTTTTTCAGAGTCCATAGTCTCATGTTTCACCTCCCCTTCCAATTTCCCTCAACTCCCTTCTCCTCTCCATCTCCCCTTGTCCTCCATGCTATTTGTTATGCTCCCCAAATAAGGGAAACCCTATGATCATTGACTCTCTCTGCTGGACTTATTTCACTCAGCATAATCTCTTCAAGTCCCGTCCATGTTGCTACAAAAGTTGGGTATTCATCCTTCTTTCAGATGTTTTTTACCTCTATAATCTACTGGAGGATAACAATGTACCAGAACCCTTGAGTGACCATTAATGCCTATTGGTCACATCGTGTATGCTAAGTAGGACCCTATTCTGTGTTCTTAACAATCATGGCTTCGACTCGTAGCTGAAGGTGGACTTTAACTGGAGTCTATTGTGCAAATACCTGAAGCAGGAAGTCCCCTGCCCAGTGAATGAGGCATGCAGACTTCCAGAGGTCTTGAGGTCCTCTCTTCAAATATACACATTCACTTTGAGAAATCAGGATTCCCACCCAAATGAGAGACAAAAGAAAAGAAAAAAAGCAAAAAAAGAAAAGAAGAAAAAAGAGAGAGAGAGAGAGACAGGAAAGAAAGGGAAGATGAAAAATAAGGATCAGCCCAGATGGGCCCCAAGGTAAGATTAATGAAGTAGACAAACAAAAAGAGATAAAAAGACTGATACAAGTATATGACAAGAGAAAAAATATATATATATATGTATGCAAATAAAGAAAGAACCTCGTCAAAAAGAACCACAAGTGTAAAATTTATATGCTATCAGGACAAACACAAAAAACACAGAAACACTGGTGGAAGAAGATGGGAGAGTTCTTATGAATTCTCAGTGTGTGCGAGGAAGGTTGTTTTGATTCTTCCTGGATGTATCTTGATATCTTTGTTAAAGGACTCAAATTTCCCAAGATAAAGGGGATTAAAAATGGTTTACCTATAGGGGGAGTATTGATTGGGGAAAGGGGATTACTTTGAAGTTTAACTCTATATGAATATTAGAGGATAAAACTAAAAAGGAATAAACTAGACTAAAATTTAAAAAAAGGAATTCAAAAAATAAAAATGCAAAAGAAAAACATAGGTGTATGTATCAAAAAGTTAGGTTAGAAAGGTATTTGGAATTTGATGTACTGTACAACTCGCTGTGATTGTAAATAGGTTAAAAAATTACCTATGTGTAAAAAAAAAAAAAATGAACCGGAATAGTGGGAACAAGTGAACAATACAAGTTTTCCTATGAAGTAGTGGTTGTTCTCTTGTAGTCCTTTTTTTTCTTTCTTGGTTTGTTTTCTCGGGAAGGGGCCTGCCACGTGGGTTGTCAGTCAATTATGAGTGGCTGCCTTCGGCTCAGGTCATGATGCCAGGATCCTGGGATCGAGTCCATCTTCAGTCTCTCTGCTCAGCAGAGAGCCTGCTTGTAAGTCTCCCTTTGCCTGAAGCTCTGCCTACTTGTGCTCTCTCTGTCAAATAAATAAATAAAATCTTTTTAAAAAACTGGAAGGGCTTCTCAGTCACTCTTTCCTACTATCCCCATTTGTACATAAGGAAAGGCAGCGCAAACCTGGAGGGAGGAGCCCAGAATAAAAATGAAAGAAAGAAAAAAAGAGAGAAAGAAAGAAAGAAAGAAAGAAAATGAAAAAGAAAGAAAATGAAAGGGGAACTGGCTGAGAGACTAGAACCAAAGCTTCACCAAAGTATAGCCTTCCAGGAAGTAGAAAATGGGATGTTTGCTTCCAGCTTGGAGAGTATGGGAGCTTGGGTAAAAGAAACAAGCAAAATCCCAATGATTACGAGGCTCTGGAGGAATGGGGTGGGGTACCCAGGTGACCAGTAGGTTACAAACCCTGATTCTACCCATTTTCATTAAAAAGAAAAAAAAGTACCCTGCAGTTCATCCTCTTCATGCCCCACCCTCCTGCAAAGAGAGTACAAAGCAGTGACTCTCGAGGTACATAAAAATGAGTGAGAAATAAACCAACAATCACAAATGTTTCAGAAAAATCAAGCCACGGAAAAAAAGAACAGCTTTAATATGTTTTATCCTTTCTTTCAAGAGAGAATATGCACCTAAGAGGGGGTGGAAGTGTTCGACATTAACATCAATGTAATTAAATTAATCATATGGATAAGCCAGAATATCTTATCATGAAATGAGAGCAGGCAGTTATAAAAATAATTAACCGATATCTTGGAAATACAAATAGCAACAGAAGTAAAAAGAAACCTTTCAAAGAGATGGGTTGAATAGCAGAATGAGCACTGCTTAAAACCAAACCAGAGAGATGGAATATCAAGCTAAGGAATTCTCTAAGAAGGCAACCCAAGGAAGAAAAAGAAAAAACCTCTGAGTGACAGGTAAGGAATTACAGAAGACAGACCTAAAAGTTCCAGTAGAAGTCTACTGACATCCCATTGGTTTGTTATCCTTCCTGCTTATCTTCTCAGCCAAAAGTAAAGCACCTCAGCGCAGTTGGACTTTTCCCCAGTTATTGTTGGCTTCTGGCTCAGAGGCTCAAAGTGCTGGTTTGGGCCCCAGTTTTTCCCCAGGATTCCCCTACCAGCACCTGTGACTTTTTCAGACAGCCTCCTCAGGAAGCCCAGGACAACCAGCAGTTTCAGCGCTACCCAGTCCCTAGTACTGTGCCTCCTAAGCTAACACTTTATTACACTCTACCCATCGAGAGCCGGTCCGAGGCGACACCCCAGGACTCCAATGAGTCCAGCTGACAGATGCCAATCCAGCGATGAGAAAGCTCCTGAGCTCCAGAAAGCCACACGGGGACGCTGAGCCCCAAGGCCCCTGCATCATGACCCCACCCCTCCACGCAGACCCCGCCCCTTTATCAGCCAGGCTCTGTTGGAGTGCGAGGCCTTGTGGGAGTTGTGGTCCCCCCAGGTTCTCCAGCCTCCTGCGGGAAGGTGGGGCTGGCAGCTGAAAGAACCCAGGAACCACAGCTGCGAAGGACGCCTCTGCCTCCCTGGGAACTCAGGCTCTATGGCGGACAATTAGGCAGGACCACGTGAGTCTCCAAAACAAAGAGCAGGAGCAGGCTGGGCGCCTTCCCCTAGGCCCGCCGCCCTCCTGCCCTCCAACTCTCTCGCACTCCCTCACTCCCACGAGCCACCTCTCAGGTTTGGAACTTGATGAGGGAGCAGGAGGCTGACTGAGGACAAAGCAAAAGCTGGCACCTTGCACCCCCTCTCCACCCGCTCCCCTCTGTAATATGTGTAACATTCCTCAGGCACCCCTGACCACCATAAAGGAGAAACAAAGAGTTAACTTGCAGAGCTCACAATCCTGCAAGACAGGCATCTCCCAACTATCTTGATGTTAATGGTTTGGTGAAAGACAACTCCTCTTTAGCATATGAAAGCTCCGTTGAAACCTCCGGTTCCCTTACCTTCCACCAACCACAGATTACTTAACCTGCAGCTCTTCCTGTCCACAGGTGCTGTCCCCATGCCTCAATAAACGACCCTTTTGCAGCAAATATGTCTCAAGAATTCTTTCTTGGTCATCAGCTCTGGACCTCAGCCCACTGAACCTCGACATTAAAGAAATACAAATTAAAATCATAAGGAGACATGCTTACATACCTATTAGAATGGCTAAAATTATAAAGGCTAATTGTACTTGGTCTGAGCTAGATTGAGAAGCAACAAAAAATCTAAACTGTTGTTGGCATATATCATGATACCACCACTTTGGATAATAGTTTGAAAGTTTTTTTAAATGCAAAATATGTTGCAGTTACACAAATATCCATTTTACTTCTAGGCATTTCACCAAGAGAAACAAACCCTATGTTCATACAAGGACTTGTATATGAATTTCATAGCAGCTTTATTTTTTAGAATTGAAAACAGTGGAAATGTTCATCAATGTCCATCAATAGAGCAAAGACAAGTTATGATCTATTCATTAAAGAGATTACTATTCAACATCAAAATGAACTATTTACAATTGGAGATTCTCAAAGTAATGATGCTGAGAAAAGAAAAGCCAGGCAATGAATAGTATATACTGTGTGATTCCATGACTATAAAAAATCTAGAAAATACAAATTTATATATAGTCACAGTCAGCAAATATATTGGTGAGATTTTAGTGCCTTCTTCTGTGCTCCCATAGCTTCCTACACCTGGATCTCCGAGCATTTGTTACACCATGTGAAAATATGAACTCTTTTTCTTTATTCTGTCTTACTAGAATAAGAATCCTTGAAATTTTATGGACATTTGAACTCTCAGTTATTAGCAGAAATTCTATCACACAGTAAGTTTCCAAATATAAAAGCCAGAGTTTTACAATGACTTCTAAGCTTTTACATGATCTAGCCACTCATTTAACCTCTGTGACCTCTTTCCCTGCTACTCTTCAGTCACTCACAGTGGCCTCCTTGTTATTCCTCAGATATGCCAGGCATGATACAACCTTATGGCCTTCATGATAGCCAATTCCTTTGTCTGGAGTGACCTTATTGCTGATAGTTCTGGGCCAATTCATCACCTTTCCATACCTTTGTTCAATTGTCAGCTTCATTGTAACTACCCTGATCTTCCTATTAAAAATTTTAACTCCCCAACCCCTGCCTAGCAACCTTGATTTTTCTCACCCTGATCGAATTTTTCTTTTTCCCCATTGTACTCATCATTTTTGAATGCACTATGCAATTTTTATTAAGGTTTATAGCTTTTAATTGTCTCACCCATTAAAATAAAAGTTCTACAAAGCCAAGTATTTCATTTAACAGTGTAGTCTGAAGTAATATCTGCCATATAATACGTTCAATAGATAATTGGTAAATTTCAGAATAAATTAATGTTGAGAGTATACTGAATTTTATAAGTCATTTCAATAATTTTTTCCAAAAAATAAACTATGTAAAACATACCTTAAATTTACTTTCACAATATTTTATAGCATATAATGGACAATATATATAAGCCTTAAAGAAACAATCATATAAATAACCATTTCAGACCTACTTAAAAACTGCATAATACCACACTCCTAGATCCTCTCTGAATGCTCTAAAATAACCCTTTAAAGGAAATACAGTTTTAAAAATAACAGATTTTTTGTCAAATAATTTAATAACATAAAAGTTTCATTCATCTATGTAGATCATAATAAATGTGTTTAATAAGCATGATATTATAACTCTGAAGTGTGCTAAAATGAAACCACCTGCTAAGGGTGAGAGAACAAAAATAAACATCATTTTTCCAAATAAGAGGAATTTATTACCTTTGAATCAAAGCATGTGGATTTGTTCAAACTGGCAATAAAGGAATATGGAGACACAAACCATAGAAAGTCATATTTTAGATTTCTAAAAGACTTTGAAGTGAAGAGTATACATTTTTTAAATGCTACATAATGCTACTGTTTTACAAAGAACCATTTATTTAACTGTCGTCTTTGATGATGATTGAGATTTAGATCTTTAGGATTTTCTTTTATACTTTTCTGTCAAGATTAGCCTTTTAAAGTTTCATTTTGTGTCACGGTCAATACTTGGCACAACGTAAATGGAAACTTCTTTATGAAAGAATAAATAGTCAATGAAAAATACAGTGCACTATTAAATGAACTAAACAAATCATTTCCTAAAATATAGTTATATAGGTATACAGAATCTCCCAAAGAAAAATAGTAAAGTAGAACAAATGAATCTTATTTACTATATTTTGTTAGGCTATCCAGAATGTTGTTGTGTTTCCAAATGCATATGTTTTTATTTTTTAAATAATTAAGATTTAAAGGGGAACCTGGGTGACTCCTTTAGTTAAGAGGCTGACTCTTGGTTTTGGCTCAGATCATAATCATGGGGTGCTGGGATCAAGTCCTGCACCAGGCGCTACACTCAGCAGGGAGTCCACTTGAGACTTTCTCCCTCTGCCCATCCCCCTGCTTGCTTTCTCTTTCTCTCTCAAATAAGTAAATCTTTAAAAAAATAATTACAATGTAAAGAAATAAACAAAATTCAAGGCAAATCACTACATAGAGAAAATAACTATTGGTTTTTGGATGTTTACAAATAATTTCTTTGTAAATATATGTTTACAAACAAATTCAAATTGCAGGTTAAATTTAGTACTGAGAATTTTCACTGTGCATTATATTCACCCTGCACTATTTTATCATGGGGTTAACAATGGTCCATAAATTTAATTATAACTTATGGCTGGTTTCAGTCTATGATATACTATTATTTGGGAGTGTGCTCTTACTCCCTGCCTTCATGTTCTTTGCAGGGGGAAACTCTACTATGATACTTCTCACTTATTGCTCCTACATATTCATGAATTTGAGAGAAAAAATGGGCCCTGTGTGTCTTAGCAACTAATGGGATATATTTTGATATTTACATGCTTACACATATTATGCGTTATAGTCTTCTCTTTTACATGCTGTAAAAAGGTTAACCCCTTTTCTGCAGAGATCTGAAAATTTGAAACAGTGCCTGAGTAGCTGAATTCATCTAATTCGAATTTCTTGCAGGTCTAAGACCTATTGCTTTTCACTTGACTGCCTCCTTTTTCATCTGTCAATTGGTTACAAATTCTGGTACTGAAGAGAATACATTGGGGCTGGTGGCTCAGTGGGTTAAAGCCTCTGCCTTCAGTTCAGGTCATGATCTCAGGATCCTGGGATCGAGCTCCACATCGGGACATAATGTAACGACAGATAGTTTATATGGTAGCCCTTTGGGTACTCTGGTGGATGAATGTGTTTAAATTAGTTTTTCATGGACATGGGGAGTTAGAGACGAGAAGGGAGGTGGGCGAAATTGGAAGGGGAGCTGAACCATGAGAGACTATGGACTCTGAAAAACAATCTGAGGGTTTTGAAGGGGTGGGAGGTTGGATGGTTCGGGTACCAGGTGGTGGGTATTATAGAGGGCACTGCTTGCAGGGAGCACTGGGTGTGTTGCAAAAAGAATGAATACTGTTATGCTGAAAATAAATTAAAAAAATTTAAAAAATATTAGTTTTCCGTAAACTACAAAAAAAAAAAAAGAAAAGCGTTCCATTTATAGCATACACTTTATGGTTCACAAAGCACGTGCCAACAATAAAAATAATGATGGGTTACCGTTACAATTCATAGAAAAGGAGGTACAGGGAAATTGAATGAAAGGGAATAACAAAGTAGGTTCATAAGTCAATCTTCCTTGTAAAAAAATTAACCTGAAAGTGCGTTTCTGCCACCTCTCTCCTGTGTGATATGATAAAGAACGACCACGATACATGAATTATAGTTCGGGGTTTTGAAAAGCATAATAGCTTTATACCAACACTTGAGCTTTTATTGATTTATTTATTTATTGCTAACAAGATAGCTCGATGTGATATGCGGTTCCTGACAACCAACCTCAGAAATAATTCCATCTTCATGAGAAGTCAGAAAGAACCACAAACCAAACCTCAAAATAGATTCAAAGTGAAATACTCTTTAAAAAATTTCCCTTCCTGGGGCACTGGAGTGGCTCAGAGAGTTAAAGCCTCTGCGTTTGGCTCAGGTCATGGTCCTAGGGTCCTGGGATTGAGCCCCATGTCTGGCTCTCTGCTCAGTGGGGAGCCTGCTTCCACCTCTCTCTCTCTCTCTCTCTCTCTGCCTGCTCTCTGCCTACTTGTGATCTGTCTGTCAAATAAATAAATAAATAAAATCTTTAAAAAAAATTTCCCTTCCTATCAGAAGCAGACCAAACCACTAACAAATTTTCCAGAAAGCATCATCTAAAAGGTTGTACTTTCTTCAGACACCCAGCAGGACCTTCTTCTCTGGGCCTGGTATTTCTTCAATGGCCTATTCCAGAGAATAAGACACTAAACTACTGAGCGCCATGGGCCTCAGAACCACGAAAGAGATGATGAGGGGCACAAAGCATGCCTCTGGTCACCAAGAGGGTATGGAAACATTTGCTGCGTTTCTGAATTTTTCAAAGCTGAGTTTTTAGCTGGAGGCCGCTCCTTTATGATAAATTGCTGATACCGTATAGTAAAAGCTATTATGTGATCTTTTACAAACTATTTCCTATCTTTGCATTCTCATGTGCCAAGACAGACACGGATTATTGAAAACCCCGAAGACAGTGCTCTTGCATTTAAATTGCCTGTAACCTTCGTGTAATAGATTTATGATTGATGATAGATTTAGTTAAAATATAACTATTAAAAATATTTACTCTCAGTTAATGATTTCAACCTATGCTCATTTAAGTAACTTGCTGCATAATCCCTTTTCTATTAAACCATAGTGCAAGGACCAATGCTGCGTTTCTGACAGAACCCCAAGCTATTTTTCTAGAATGGCCATATGCGTATATATCAGGTGTCCTGTTTTCATTCCCTTTGTGGAGCACCTACCCTGGAGGTCATGTAATAACCAAAAACCAATAAAACAAACAAAAAACCCAAACATCCAGGTCGAAGTGCCATCCCTGCCTGGAGACAAGGAGACTGCTCAGACAGATGCTGGGCAGGCATCTCAGCCCAGGCCTGTGCTGGGGAAGCTGGTTCCTGGCTTTGGGCGCAATCAGGAAGCCAGCAAACTGACCCGAGAGTGCAGCCAGGGTTAACAGGACTGATGATCTTTTCGCAGCCAGGCCAAGAGCGGACACCCGCTCAGGGAGCCAGGCTAGGAGGCTGCCCAGCGCCCTGCTGTCAATGCTCACAGCCCGTCCGGGCTTCGCCCTGCCCCCCAGCCGGGGCAGGGCCTCAAGAGGGAGGGGGGTGGGGGCGGCGCAGAGAAGGGGCTTTGCTTTGGTAATTGCCAAAGCAGGAAGTGAGCTCCCGGAGGACTCAGGAGGGAGGGGAGCGTGGGCGGGTTAAGGGCGGCCAGGAGAAGGGGCTTTACTAATTGCCCAGGCGGGAAGTGAGCTCCCGGAGGACGCCGCGGAGAGTCTGGGAGGAGGGGGAGGGGCTGGCGGAGGAGGGGCCCGCAGCGCCAGGGTGCTGTGCTGCGGCCCAGTCGGGACTGCAGGACGCACCTTACTGGACGCCCGTGCGCTCCCGCGCTCCAACCTAGCCCCAGAGGCCGCGCTGTCCCGCTCTCGCCGCCTGCTGCCCTCCCCGCCCCATCGCTTTCTCGGAGGGCCCTCTGCTCACCCATAAAGTGACACCGCGCCGCGCCCTCACCTGGAGGAAAAAATGCCGGCCAGGAGAGGGGAGGGGGGGTGTCGGGGCCCAGCCTCCTGGCAACCCCAGGGCACCCAGACCACCCCGGACATTGCCCCGCACCCAGTCCGCAAGGGGTGGGGCCGAGGACAGCAGCGCACGAGGTAGCCCCCCCACCCCCCGCGCAAGCGGGAGGGCTAGGCCCCATCGTTTGGGACTGCCATTCTCCTGTCAGAGCCTCCTGCCATTCCCAGGGCACCCAGAACCCAGAGAGTGAGGCCTTGGGTGCTTTCTAGTGACAGATTCAAGGCAATTTTTCGACTTTGGGACTTCAGAGTTAACATAGTTTTCATTTTTGATAATTATTTTTGTGTGGGGGGCCATAGCTTTTCTTTTGACCTATGGTTGTTTTCACTCCCGGTTCTGAAGAAGCCCCTAAATCCTAACCCTGTTGAAGACTCCGAAAGCTCTCAGAGCAGCAGTGCTGGGGGACAGTGTGGACACATGGTTTGGTTTCTCCTCTGGCGTGATTCTGTGGCAGCCCCGCTCTGTCCTCCTCAGACTTCAGAGCAATATCTGAACAAGTGGAGAAGGGACCAGGGGGTGAGGAAGGTGGCCACAGAAGAGTGACTTCTCTGGAGGGTGGCTGAACTAGCAAGTGAGCATGTTAGTCCAGCTCTGCCTGCAGTCGGGATGGAGCTGAACAGGGGCCAGGGAAGGGGAGGAGGAGCAGAGAGCAGGGACAAAGGGACCAAAGAGGAGATTCAGATGAAGGGAAGTAATGGGGAGGAAAGAGAAGAAACTCTAAAAGACAGGCATGTAGAAAGGAAAAGGGATGAAGTGAGCATTGGGAAAGGGCACCACCAGGGAAGGAGAGAGGGGAAGGGAAGAGGAAGGAAGACAAGAAAGGGGAAAGGGAGAAGGGAGGAGTCAAGATGCCAGGGCTCCCCCTGCATCTGAAGAAGAGGTGGCTGGTCCAGCTTGTCAAACAGGGTGCTCACTCTTTGGTCCCAGTTTCTGCTGCCAGTCCTACTGGGCTTTGCAAGGAAGGCAGGCTGTCCCCTGGGACCTATTGGAGCCCACTGGAGCCCAAAGAAGGGTGGGAGAGGTAAGATGCCACCGGGTCCTGTCCTGAGCTGCTCCCAGCCACCAGCCTCACCACATGGTGCAAGAGGGACCCCAGAACAAAGGAAGGACACAGGCCCGCGTGTCTGCCAGTGGCCCTGGCACTTAGCTCATCGCAGTGAACCACAACGCCTCCTCAACCCAGGCTTTCAAAGCCTCCTTCTTCGTTCCTGGCTTTCATGTCTGTAGGAACATGAGCCAGATCTAACTCATCTCTGACAGACAATTCTGACTCACCCCGTGTCAGATTTTTATTAGTGGCTGTGATAGAGTAAGATAGCAATGCTCCAACAAACGGACTGTTTCCTCCCACTTGAACTCAACAGTCTTATACATTTTCTTAGCGAAAACATCTTGTCTCCTTCCATTAAGCTCATAACGTGGTCTAATAGTATACATGTGCCTTCGTTAGATGTGAAGCCATACAGAGGTCCTTTTTTTTTTTTTTTTTAATTTTACAAGGTAAAGTCAGTGAACACATCCAACTTGACGAATACGTCTCTAAAATGTCAATCCAGGCAAAGCTTTTTCTGCCTACAGTTTGGAGCCTACGTGGTGACATTTTTAAAATGCTTTCAGTCCCTCAGTGAGGCTCTTAGAAGCTAGCCAGGGCTTACTAAGTGCCAGGCACTGTGTCAGGTGTTGGAGCTAAAGGGAAGGAGAGCTTGGAGGCTGGCTGGGGAGGGACATCCATGACACAACAACAGCTAGAAACGGAGGCCAGTGCTAGAAAAGAGAGAGCAGGCTGCATGGAGAGTGTGTACCATGGGGCTTGTGAGCTCACGAAGAAGTGGGAGTAACTGGAGTGGGGAGATGGGGGAGAGGAAGAGGGTCTTCCCATCAATGGGAATCACCTGTGCTTGGAGGCAGGCGCCAGGAGGGGTCTCCACAGGAAGAGGGAGGCAGTGTGTTTGAAGGGCAGAGAGATGGGGCAGAACAGGCGTCAGTCAGTTGGAGGGGTATGAAGAGACTGATGGGAGGATTATGGGTGCCTTTGGAGGACTGAGAATTTGTTAGAAGATCAGTGCAGATTTCTATGGAGACAAATGCCAGGAACTGATAGGTCTTTGAAAGGTCACTCTGGCTGCCTTTTGGCAAAGGGGTTGGTAAAAGGCACTTGCAGGTGTGAACACACCAGGTGGGAGGTGAGTGCAGGAAATTAGGTGAGGGAGCATGGGAACTTGGTCCGGGGGTATATAAGGGAGAATAGCCTTTAAGGAGTTCCACAAATTGGCACCAGCTGAGGCTTCATTACAGAGCTGGAAGGGGGAGGTGGGTGTGTCCTGGAGGTTACAGAAATTACATGAGAAAGGGAAGTCTTTTTAGATCTTTTTTTCAACTAGAGGAACTCTCACCTTATTGATAGAATTCCAGAGTGGGAACCGATGGACATGAGGACATCTTTGAAATGTCTGAATATGTTCTTCTACATCTTTGCAAGTGACGAGGAGACCTTGACCTTAGGAGGCCTCGGCCCTCTTTGTAGCCAAAAAGATTTCACCTACAGATTTGGGTTCTCCCTTTTAAAGTCAAGGAGACAGTCCTTCCAAAGGACACCTCCTATCATTTTACCCTCTCATCATACCTCACGTGCTGGGATCTCCAAGACCCTCTGTTCCAGGTTGTGAGTATCCACTTGGGCCGGGCTGGTCTTGCCAAGAACACCACCACAGGAAATGTAGAGCCTGTAGTGCTATTAATCACATCATCTAAGACTGTATTTGCTGCCCTCATGGCCTCTTCCCACGATGACTCACTGAAGCTTTTTACACATTGTATCCATTAAGCTATAGTTCCCAAAGCTCATCTTCTCTAGTGCCATTAATTTTTAGGGGACCAGGCAAACCTTAAACTTGTCCCCCTTAATTGGATCCCTGTGCCCCCACAATCTCTTTGGATGCCTTTTACCATGATCCTTGAGTGAGATCTGAGACCACTGCTGGAACCTAACACTTCTTGGCACCTTGTCTGTTAGGTTCTTGGAAGAGGAGGTGGCTATGGAGGTGAGTGGGGATGGGAGTGGGAGGATTTCTCCCTTCACTTCCCTTTTTGTTTTTTCAAATAATGGGTTTTGAGGGGGAGGGAAAGGTTAACCAGACCATTTATTTTCCATCTCCCATCGATAAAATGTTTACCACTCCCCACTGGAAGAATTTAGATCTTTCGTTGGAATCTCCAGGGAAATCTCCCAAACCCAGACCACCACCATGTGGATTCAGCCATCTTCTGATTCGCCTCCAGATTGTCTCCTCCTAACTGCTCAAGCCACAGGTGAAGGGCGAAATGTTCAATGCCCAAGCAATTAAGTGGGGAACACGTTTATCTAAGCAATTGCATGCAGCTCTGTATCTGCATACAGGGGGTCTCTCCCAATCCTTTCCAACCTCAGCAAAAGAAGACAAAGCCCCAGCGATCTGGGCTATATATCATTCATTCATTCATTCATTCATTCCTGTTTTCAACACTCATGGCGCATCCCCACCAAGACAGTGGGAGAGCAAGGACTGGAGAAATCCTGGAAGCTCAAGTCTGAGGAGGATTTCAAATTCAAGTCAGAGATGAAAGAAACATCTGGACTTGGTCCTCAGGTACATGCAGTATTCTGAACTGAGGCTAGAACCAGAGACCATTCTAATGAAAGGCCTCCACAGGTGGGCTCTCATAGGTGGGCTCCGACACAGTTTCCTGTATATTCATTCATGAAATAGCTCTTCGAGTCAACATGCAGAAGAAAACCATTTAATAAAACTGACAATGAGGAGAGGAAAGGGAAGCCAGAAGACATGTGATTGGGGAGAGAGGAAGAGCCAGGGCAGAAAACCAAGAATCCCTCCCTGCCCTCCTTGCTGCCAGGGATATCTGAGGGACTAGTTTCGACCTGGGATCCCAAGTCCAGAACAAAAGCAGTGGGGCCACGGCGGGGGATGGAAGGGGGTCCTTAGCACGCGCGGGTGGGGGTGCCGAACAATGGGGGCTAGCGCGCCGGTCGTGGAGGAGCACGTCGCAAGGCGCTGTCCCCAGCAAGACCCCATGCGGACCCAGGTTCGGCACAGCGTCCGGGGTGGTCCCGGTGCCCTGGGGTTCGCGGGAGGCTGGGCCTCCACAACCCCCCTCCCCGCCCCCAGGTCATGTCCAGCGCTTTCTGCTCCAGGTGAGGGCGAGGCGTGGTGTCACTTTACCTGTGTACAGACGGTGGTCCGGAGAAGCCTTGGGGTGGTGAGGGAGAGCAGGCAGCAGGAGCAGGACAGCGCGGCCTCTCGCGGGAGGGCTTGGGTGGCAAGTCCTGTGGGTCCTGCAGTCCCGACTAGACTCAGCACAGCACCGGGGCGCTGCGCGCCCCTCCTCCGCCATGCCCTCCACCTCCTCCCAGATTCTCTGCCACATCCTCCATGAGCTCACTTCCAGCTTTGGCAATTAGCAAAGCCCCTTCTCCCGGCCGCCCTCAACACGCCCCTGTCCCCTTCCCTCCCGAGTCCTCCAGGAGCTCACTTCCGGCTTTGGCAATTAGCAAAGCCCCTTCTCTGCGCCGCCCCCGCCCCCCTCCCTCCTGAGGCCCTGCCCCAGCTGGGGGGCCGGGCGAAGACCGGGCGGGCTGTGAGCATTGACAGCAGGGCGCTGGGCAACCTCCTAGCCTGGCTCCCTGAGCGGGTGTCCGCTCTTGGCCTGGCTGCGAAAAGATCATCAGTCCTGTTAACCCTGGCTGCACTCTCGGGTCAGTTTGCTGGCTTCCTGATTGCGCCCAAAGCCAGGAACCAGCTTCCCCAGCCATTGAAGAAATACCAGGCCCAAGAAGAAGGTCCTGCTGGGTGTCTGAAGAAAGTACAACCTTTTAGATGATGCTTTCTGGAAAATTTGTTAGTGGTTTGGTCTGCTTCTGATAGGAAGGGAAATTTTTTTTAAAGATTTTATTTATTTATTTATTTGACAGACAGATCACAAGTAGGCAGAGAGCAGGCAGAGAGAGAGAGAGAGAGAGAGAGAGAGAGAGGTGGAAGCAGGCTCCCCACTGAGCAGAGAGCCAGACATGGGGCTCAATCCCAGGACCCTAGGACCATGACCTGAGCCAAACGCAGAGGCTTTAACTCACTGAGCCACTCCAGTGCCCCAGGAAGGGAAATTTTTTAAAGAGTATTTTCACTTTGAATCTATTTTGAGGTTTGGTTTGTGGTTCTTTCTGACTTCTCATGAAGATGGAATTATTTCTGAGGTTGGTTGTCAGGAACCGCATATCACATCGAGCTATCTTGTTAGCAATAAATAAATAAATCAATAAAAGCTCAAGTGTTGGTATAAAGCTATTATACTTTTCAAAACCCCGAACTATAATTCATGTATCGTGGTCGTTCTTTATCATATCACACAGGAGAGAGGTGGCAGAAACGCACTTTCAGGTTAATTTTTTTACAAGGAAGATTGACTTATGAACCTACTTTGTTATTCCCTTTCATTCAATTTCCCTGTACCTCCTTTTCTATGAATTGTAACGGTAACCCATCATTATTTTTATTGTTGGCACGTGCTTTGTGAACCATAAAGTGTATGCTATAAATGGAACGCTTTTCTTTTTTTTTTTGTAGTTTACGGAAAACTAATATTTTTTAAATTTTTTTAATTTATTTTCAGCATAACAGTATTCATTCTTTTTGCAACACACCCAGTGCTCCCTGCAAGCAGTGCCCTCTATAATACCCACCACCTGGTACCCGAACCATCCAACCTCCCACCCCTTCAAAACCCTCAGATTGTTTTTCAGAGTCCATAGTCTCTCATGGTTCAGCTCCCCTTCCAATTTCGCCCACCTCCCTTCTCGTCTCTAACTCCCCATGTCCATGAAAAACTAATTTAAACACATTCATCCACCAGAGTACCCAAAGGGCTACCATATAAACTATCTGTCGTTACATTATGTCCCGATGTGGAGCTCGATCCCAGGATCCTGAGATCATGACCTGAACTGAAGGCAGAGGCTTTAACCCACTGAGCCACCAGCCCCAATGTATTCTCTTCAGTACCAGAATTTGTAACCAATTGACAGATGAAAAAGGAGGCAGTCAAGTGAAAAGCAATAGGTCTTAGACCTGCAAGAAATTCGAATTAGATGAATTCAGCTACTCAGGCACTGTTTCAAATTTTCAGATCTCTGCAGAAAAGGGGTTAACCTTTTTACAGCATGTAAAAGAGAAGACTATAACGCATAATATGTGTAAGCATGTAAATATCAAAATATATCCCATTAGTTGCTAAGACACACAGGGCCTATTTTTTCTCCCAATTCATGAATATGTAGGAGCAATAAGTGAGAAGTGAATGTATACTCTTCACTTCGAAGTATTTTAGAAATCTAAAATATGACTTTCTATGGTTTGTGTCTCCATATTCCTTTATTGCCAGTTTGAACAAATCCACATGCTTTGATTCAAAGGTAATAAATTCCTCTTATTTGGAAAAAAATGATGTTTATTTTAGTTCTCTTACCCTTAGCAGGTGGTTTCATTTTAGCACAGTTCATAGTTATAATATCATACTTATTAAAAACATTTAATATGATCTATATAGATGAATGAAACTTTTATTTTATTAAATTATTTGACAAAAATCTGTTATTTTTTAAAATGTATTTCCTTTGAAGGGTTATTTTAGAGCGTTCATAGAGGATCTAGGAGTGTGGTATTATGCAGTTTTTAAGTAGGTCTGAAATGGTTATTTATATGATTATTTCTTTAAGGCTTATGTATATTGTCCATTATATGCTATAAAATATTTTGAAAGTAAATTTAAGGTATGTATTACATAGTTTATTTTTTGGAAAAAATTATTGAAATGACTTATGAAATTCAGTATACTCTCAACATTAATTTATTCTGAAATTTACCAATTGTCTATTGAACGTATTATATGGCAGATATTACTTCAGACTACACTGGTAAATTGAATACTTGGCTTTGTAGAACTTTTATTTTAATGGGTGAGACAATTAAAATCTATAAACCTTAATAAAAATTGCATAGTGCATTCAAAATTGATGAGTACAATGGGGAAAAAGAAAAATTCGATCAGGGTGAGAAAAATCAAGGTTGCTAGGCAGGGGTTGGGGAGTTAAAATTTTTAATAGGTAGATCAGGGTAGTTTCAATGAAGCTGACAATTGAAAGGTGATGAATTTGCCCAGAACTATCAGCAATAAGGTCACTCCAGACAAAGGAATTGGCTATCTTGAAGGCCATAATGTTGGATCATGCCTGGCATATTCTGAGGAATAGCAAGGAGGCCACTGTGAGTGACTGAAGAGTACCAGGGAAAGAGGTCACAGAGGTTAAATGAGTGGCTAGATCATGTGAAAGCTTCGAAGTCATTGTAAAACTCTGGCTTTTATATTTGGAAACTTACTGTGTGATAGAATTTCTGTTAATAACTGAGAGTTCAAATGTCCATAAAATTTCAAGGACTCTTATTCTAGTAAGACAGAATAAAGAAAAAGAGTTCATATTTTCACATGGTGTAACAAATGCTCGGAGATCCAAGTGTAGGAAGCTATGGGAGCACAGAAGAAGGCAGTAAAATCTCACCAATATATTTGCTGACTGTGACTATATATAAATTTGTATTTTCTAGATTTTTTATAGTCATGGAATCACACAGTATATACTATTCATTGCCTGGCTTTTCTTTTCTCAGCATCATTACTTTGAGAATCTCCAATTGTAAATAGTTCATTTTGATGTTGAATAGTAATCTCTTTAATGAATAGATCATAACTTGTCTTTGCTCTATTGATGGACATTGATGAACATTTCCACTGTTTTCAATTCTAAAAAATAAAGCTGCTATGAAATTCATATACAAGTCCTTGTACGAACAGAGGGTTTGTTTCTCTTGGTGAAATGCCTAGAAGTAAAATGGCTATTTGTGTAACTGCAACATATTTTGCATTTAAAAAAACTTTCAAACTATTTTCCAAACTGGTGATATCATGATATATGCCAACAACAGTTTAGATTTTTTGTTGTTCCCAATCTAGCTCAGACCAAGTACAATTAGCCTTTATAATTTTAGCCATTCTAATAGATATGTAAGCATGTCTCATTATGATTTTAATTTGTATTTCTTTAATGTCTAAATGTTGAGAAATTTGTCATGTGCTTATAAGCCATCCATATACTTTTGGTGACATGTCTCTTCCATTATTTCCTTCACATGTAAAATTGGATACTCTGTTTGGTTATTAGTAAGGTTTTTTATTTTTATTCATTTTTTAATAATCAGAGTAGATGTCCATTATCAGATATATAATTTGCAAATCCCTTCTCCATCTTTACGGTTTCTCCATGGAGCTTTGATAGCTGTGCCTTTCAAGAAATATGCTACTTCTTTCCTGGTACACGGAGGTATGACTAGAACATTATCAATGTTGACCTTTGCAAAGAAATTCATGGCTTAAGATATATGTAGTCTGCAGTTGTTGGGAGTGTTTAACATCCTTGCCTCTAACTCATCTCTCACAGCCCACACATTCAGATATAGGGGAATATTGATTGACAAAATATTAATTGCCAAATAACACTAGTTGGAGAATAAGAAAAATGCAGGCACCTGATTATATAATATTACTTAAATAAAATGTGTTTTTATAAGTGCTATTGGAAGTAAATTCCTCAATACTTTAATCACACAGAATGATGGAATCCTAGATTTTTTTTTCTTGTATTTATTAAGAAAATGATCATGCCTCAAGTATATTAAAATGGAAGAGGGAAAATTAAAAATTGTTTTAAGTTGATTTGCATGTGTTGTGCGTATGTGAGAGAGAAAGTGAGAGAGAAAGAGAAAGAGAGAAAAAGAGAAAGGGAAAGACAGAGAGGTGGCTGCAGTGAATTGATGAGTTGCAGGATAGATTTTAAAGTTTTCTCTTTTGCTTTCTACATTTCCTTTTCCTTAGGTTCAAGAGAACAATCAGTAATATCTCAGATGCCTGCTGGTAACATCAGCAGAAAGAGTTAGAGGTTCCCAGAAAATTAAAGATGAGATATCGTTTTCCTGACATAAGAAAAGTCATTTTTTGTCCCCAGCTATTTTCAATGATCTATACCCCACCTGTGTACTTGCCCAAGCACACTTCTTCCAAAACTTCCTGGGAGGTTCTTACAAAGAAATGCAAAAACCTCACTAGTTAAGGATTTTGAGGGAACAAGGCAATGGGAAAACTAACAGTCACCACCAGACCAGGAAATAGCCTAAGCTATTGAGACAATAAATCAGTGGTAAAACTCCTAGTGCTATTTCAAAAGATATCAAGGCCTTGCATTCCTTGTCCCAGAAAATGAGCCCAAGACCCCATCTAGTTTATATCTGCTCTTGAATCCTGCAGAGTCCCTTTCCCTTGTCTAACAGTTACCTCTGCTTTATTCTAACATTGAAGTTTCTGCCCTTGGTGGAATACAAGCTTCATTCAGGTGAACATTCAATACATATTGCCCAAATACATATGTGGATGTGCATGCATCCACAACCTTATGACCAACCATACACGGGATAATAGAACTCTCCCTTCTGAGTATTCATCTTAAATACTAAATAAAAATCTCTCTCCTGTTCAAACAGTCAAGGCTTTGGAACTTATTCCCTGTGATCTCCTTGTATGTTGTAAACAAAGATTCCTTTGTTTGACAACTCCACCTGTTTCTGTGATTCACCAAAGACTGACCTCAGTTAGTTCAGTTACTGTAATGGCTTTCACTACTCTGATTCTACTTCTGCAAGTCTCCAAATTTAACTATCTTTTTCTCCCAATTCCACATGTTCTTGGCTTTAAACTGCAACTCTGAAGAGATGATTTGCTTGTTTAAAAAGGAAATCAAGAAAAGGGAGTGGTAGTCAACATGGTTACTTTGAACTTCCTGCCCTAAGGGGCTCTCCTGTTGTTTCTCTTTGACTTCCTGGACTGAAAGGACAGAAATTTGGCAATACATCACTCCCCAATCCAGATTACTGACAGAACAGTTTATACTCTTAGAAAAATAGTAGTTTAAAAGATCACATAATTAAATCCTTAAGCATGTAGTGTAATATAGTGGTTTACAAGAAATATAATTTGGTCATCTGAATATTTGGTTTTCAACCATGGCTACTGACTCACAGCTCCTATAACTCTTGGAATTTCCTGTGATAAGGGTGAGAGAGGTGTGTTTTGTTATGTTAATGAAGTGACCTTCAGACCTCACTCAAGGCAAGGGCTGTTTGCCTGAAGGACCAACCACTTGGTGAAAGCCTTCATAACTTTTTGCCCAACATGCCTCCCCTTCCTCCCAATTCAGGATTATCTGGGGAGGGAAGAGGAGCTGGAGATTAGATCAGCAAATGACAATGATTTAGTCAGCCATGACTCTGTCATGAAGACTCCACAGAAAACCTGAAAGGACTGGGTTCAGAAAGCTTTTAGTTTGTTAAATGTATGAAAAGGCAGGAAGACTGGCAGTCTTAAGAAGGTAATAGAAGCTCTGTGCCCATTCTCCATACCTTTCCCTGTGCAGTTCTTTATCTATCTATTGATTTAAATCTTGTATTATATCTTTTAACAAGCTGGCAAACATAAAGTAAGTACTTTTCTGAGTTTTGTGAGTCCCTGTAGCAAATTAAAAGAACGTAAGAAGTAGGCCACTGGGACCTCCAACCTGTAGTTGCTCAGTCAGAAGCACAGGTAATAACCTGGGGCCTACAGTGAGGCTGGCATCTGAGGTGGGGTTGGACATAGTCTTGGAGGACTGATCCCTTAACTGATGAAATCTTACGCTATGTTCAGGTAGATAGTGTCATAATTTAGTTGAATTCGTGGAGATCCTGCTGTTGTCTGAAAATTATTTGGCATTGTTGGTAGATGTCCTAAAACCCAAAAAGATATAGCTACCTCAAAATAAGAATAAGGTTGACAGCTTATATATAATAAGTGAGTATATCAGCGATTTAAATTATACCCAATAAATAATGTAAGGAAATAAGGAAAGATTTTGAAATAAAAACAAGAATAAGAACCTAGTGGTACTAATAGATTAAATATATGTAATCTAGTTGAATTAAGAATACAATGCATAGAATACGTAATGGATTCAATAAAGATAAGAAGTCACTTAAGGATATAGTCATCTGGATACCAGCAAAGCATTAAAATTATCAATATAGAAGAGGTGTACGATGTAGGTGACGTGTGTGGAACAAAAGCTAGAGAAAAAATTAGATTTCCTTACTACTCATAGCCTGTTGACAAGTCCTTGAAGTTCCTCTGGGGACTCAGCTGCTTCCATGTGGACACATCCACTCAGGGCAAAAAGCATTCTTAGTCCACCCCCCCAGATACTGAAAATCTACTTTCACATGTAAAAATTACTTTGGAAACTTCTTTATCTCTACTCCCCACCCCTGCCCTCAAGATATACATTGGCAATCATCTCCCAAGCATATACCCACTGATACACATCAGAAGAGTCTCTTCCCTGAGTTTTTACTAAATAGTAATAAATGACCTTTCCCTAACAATAGCTAGCCCCCTCAAGGCCCTGGAAACCTTGTTTATAAAATACCTTGGAGGCTTGTGCAATCCTTAAGCTCCTCCCAAATTGAAAGTATATAATCAGCCACTCTTCATGAGCCTCTCTCTCTACTCCAAATAAATAAATAAATAAATATTTTTTAAATAAAATAAAATAAATGACTTTTATTGAATGAAAGAAGAAAAAGGAAAGATATATTTGAATATTAATGTACATCTATTTCTCAATCATAAAATAGTCAGGACACTGGATTAAAACTTACATACAAGAAAATGAAGAAAATATTCATATCTATAGTTGACTCTAAAAATCCCAAACTAGGGCATATATACGAAAGACAAAAAAAAATCATAAGTGTTAGAGAGAAAAAAAATAATTCAGTAATAAGGAAACATGAATCAGATTGACAGAAATTTTTTAAATAACATCAGATATAAAAAAGAATGAAGTAATAGCTTTATTATCTTGAAAAAAATAATCACAAATGTAAACATTTAGATCCTTATAAAATGTCATTGGAATAGGAAGGCGTAATAAAAAAAATATTTTCCGGTATACAGACCACAGATAATTTGCCTTAATTTGTGTAGGCAGCACTTAAATACTAATATTATTTTAACAGTTAAAATGTACTCTATGACCTATGGGGTGGGGGAAAAGAGGATGACCAAGTCATCTTGAAATAATTCAGTTTTATGAAAAAAGTAAAAAGATCGAAAAAAAAGACTTGAAGAAAAGAGTGATAAACCATATGCATAATAAAAATAAATAAATAAATAAACAACTGGAGTGCCTGGGTGACTTAGTCAGTTAAAGTGTCTTTCTTCAGCTCAGGTCATGATCCAAGGGTCCTGGTATTGAGCCCTGCATCAGGCTCCCTGCTCAGTGGAGAGTCTGCTTCTCCCTCCCATTGAGAAAAAAAATTTGACTTATTTATTTGAGAGAGATAATCTTTAAATTTTACTTATTTATTTGACAGAGAGTGAGAAAAGAAAAACATGCACACAGCAGGGGAATAACAGAGGGAGAGGGAGAAGCACCCCACTGAGCAGGGTTCCCCCTGCGGGGCTCTATCCCAGGACCCGGGTATTATGACCTGAGCTATAGGTAGACACTTAACTGACTGAGCCACTCAGGTACCCCAATGAATACAATCTTTAAAAATAATAATAATAATAATAATAAATAATATTTTAGATAGTATTATTTTTTTAATGTAAGACTTGATATAAAAACAGGATGACATACTTGTCTAAGTATAGCAAAAGACTTTGATAAGTTTAGATGCAGTAGTACATAAAAAATTTAACTTCTTTCATTAACTGATAATTTAATTAGATTAAATTAAGAGACATCAAAATTTAGAGAATCTAATAGTCCTGATCTATTAATAAATGTAGCCATCCTGACCCCAAAACAATAGTCTTCAGCAAGTATATAAGCAGAAGTTGAACATTTACACAAACAGGCCATTATTTAGGCCAGAAGTATATGCCAATAAATTCCTAGAGTTAAATATCAGGCTATATTTTCCAAGAATAAGGCAATAAAATTAGAAAACAATGACCAAAATATTAAATTCATATAATTGGAAGTTAACTTCATACCTAAAAAGAAATAATACAGCTAATTCAGAAATTTTTAAATTACAGTACTTTGGTAATATCAACTCTCAAAATGAGTAACGGACAGGTGGGGCTAGGGAGGAAGACATCCATAGGGAACTTTGTAAATAGGCTCTCAGAAATCCCCAAAATGTGGTGTGGGAAAACCAGAGTAAAGAGATAAATTGGACCACCCTACCCCAGGGAAGAGCACCCTGATCTAGGCATGTGGGATGGAGGACCACCCTGCCCTAGGTGTATGGGTTGGTTCATGTGGGGTGGGTGTCTCTATGATAAACACCTGTAACCAAAAAAGAATAATCAGACCCTAAAAAGGAGGTAAGCCATTGCAGCAGTTATTGATAGAGATGTTAAAAGGATTAAAGTTGCCTGGTTACCTTTTTATAAAAAATAAACCCTGAAGGCACTCATTGTTAACTGTGTGGGGACCCCTCTTAGTTGTGAGAGCTTTTCCTATATATTCACTTGATAAAATTCTGTCACTTACTCACTCTCCATTGCCCACGAGATTCCTTCTTTGACTCCAAGAGACAAGAACCTAGCTCTCCCACATCATTCCCTAGAGTTAAGTATCAGGCTATATTTTCCAATGATAAGGCAATAAAACTAGAATATAATGACCAAAATATTAAGTCCATGTACCTGGAAGTTAACTTGATACCTAAAAAGAAATAATACAGCTAATTCAGAAATATTTAGAATTACTGTACTATGGTAATATCATTTGTGAAAATAAGTGACAATAATTAAAGGTATGAAGGAAATCTAAAGGTTTAATTGTATTAATTCAAAAGAAAAACAAAACAATACAACAAAAACACCAAAGCATAAAACAACAAAACAAAACAAAAAGAATATAAAGGCAAAACCTAAGAACGACAGCAGTAATAACAAAATATTATAGAAACAAACAAATTTTTGGAATAGATTAATAAGAAAGATTTGACCAATGAGTACTGGTCAGAAATACTCAGAGACGATGAAGATAAAATAAAATACTAAATGAAATGTATAAAAACTAAATTATAGACCTAAGAGACTGATTAAAAATGCTTCTAGAAAAAGAGTCTAATTTTAAGACAATAAAATTAATAGCACCGTAGAGAAAACTGTATTTGTGACATAGGGGGATCAATTAGAGATGTTAAAGTATTTCCTTAAATATCAAAGATAACAATTAGACTCAGTGGCTCAGTCAGCTAAGCCTCTGCCTTCACCTCAGATCATGATCCCAAGGCCCTGAGACTGAGCTTGACTCCCTGCTTGGTGGGGAACCTGCTTCTTCTTTTCCCTCTCCCTCTGCAGCTTCCCCTGCTTGCGCTTGTTCTCTCTCTCTGTCTTTCTATCTCAATAAATAAAATTTTAAAAGTTAAAAAAATTAAGAAATAAGCATCAAAGATTAATCCATAAGGTAAAAATATTTATTAAAGTGATTAATTAATTTATATTAAAATTAAACATTTCCTTGCAATTAAGTACAGTGTGGAGAAAATGTTAATAGACAACTGACATAGGAATGAACAATACTTAAAATATTTAAAACTGACAAGGAATTATTAGATTTAGACTCCATGATGATCTCTATGTATGTGCATATAAAACACCTGAAAATACATTGTAGGAATGTGCTACAGGAAATTAAAGAGACAGGGAGATAAAGGGGGAAAAGAAATAGCTCAACTTGAAATGACTAGTTGGTTGCCACTGTGTTTTATTTACATTTTCCTCCACTTTTTTGGTCAATGAAATTATTTTACATGTATCTATTATTGTCTTGTAGGACATGTTACACTAATATCATTATTAATGAAGTTGAGAATATGAATATGATGCCTCATTTCATCATAAATGTTAAAAATGATCCCTACGCTGGTAAATGCAGGAAGCCAGAGACAAATAATAATTAGCACCAGTTCAAAAGCTTGTCCACCTGGAACCTGTAAGAAAATTCAACTTGATCCTGAATATAATGAGTGATTCGAGGAAACTGGACAGGGATATAGATTTCCAGATGCTTTTTACTTATAATGGCAATAGCAACTTAGACAATGTAATGAAACAAATCTATTAATTGGCAGTAGGAAAATTATTAAAAAAATATAAACCATAAGCCAATGAACTTGGGAAAATTATGAAGAATCTACATAAACATAAAAAGAAACAATATATATTTGCCAAGGCACATTCACATTTTAAAAAATAAGTTGAAAGGGGAACAATATGCCATAATACATATATCAATGTTTTTCATAGAAGTTTAGTATACAAAATAAACATTTTAAATAATTTATTTGGAAATTGATATCACATATCTGAAAAACTTGGAAGAAGAAATGGATAACCATGACTAAACACATGTAGCAGAAAAATGATTTACAATAATAGATAAAAGCTATTCAAAAATGCAGTGAATATTGGCCAAAGCTTAGAAAAATCGATAAAATATAAAATGTAAAATGAATTCATGAATGAAAAATAGAATCCCATTAAATCTAATTTGGAAAGAACTAATAATTTTTTTTTTTTGCCTGAATCTGCTCTGCCTTTCATTAGGTGGGACACTGACCAAGCCCACTCAGCTCCTCTCTCATGCCCAGTAATAGTAAAGTCAGGGACATTAATTACTTCTGGGATGAATTTTAACCACTGTGGATAGGATGCAGAAGCCAGTGTGTTAAACAGATTCTTTCTTGTTTCAGGAAAATAATTCTGAGATGTATTCTGTGCATTAGGATTGATGCTCAGTTGTCCTCAATCATAATCCACTCAGTCTGAACTCATATATGTTTCTCCTGGACCACTTAGCTCTTCTCATTCTCTCGTCTTCCACGTGATCAAATCCCAAAATAATTATTTAGGTTGTGTATGCAAGCAAGTCCTGATTTTGAAGGGAAACTCAGTTACAGAAAGAGATGAAAATAAAGATACAGGAAAAAAAATGGTGCACTTGGGTGACTCAATTAGATAAGCATCTGACTCTTGATTTCAGCTCAGGTTGTTATCTCAGGGCGATGAGATGAAGCCCCTATAGGCTCTGTGCTGGGCAAGGAGGTTGCTTAAGATTCTCTCTTATCTCTTTCCTTCCACCCCTCACCTCCCATGCTGTCTTTCTCTTAAATAATAATCACTGCTGAACTATCTTAGATTCTGTACCTTCTCTCCAACCATGAACCTATCACTGTCTTTAACTCTTGAAAACTTCATTAGACAAATAAATCTGGTGAAGGAAGCAATATGAGAAAGCCTATTAACCTGATGAGCATGGAACTGAACAAACCCTATAGATACTTTCCGTTTGATTTCTAGCCTATCAATACCTACAGTGAGTCACATACACTCAAGATTATTGTTTTTATTGTATACTTCATATATTCATTAATTTTTGACTTGTTATCATTTTGTTGAAGTGTTAAACTATGGTAATAAACAAACTTTTAATTAACTTTTCCTCCTATGATACAAATATAACTTGCACTTGAGCTTTAGCTAATTTTATGTTCTAAATTGCCAAAACAAAATGATCAAGGTTTCTAGATTATTTACTGTATTTTCTACTATATAATGTTGTTCTATCTCTTCTGTATAAAGAAAATGAATGCTTGGGGCTCCTGGGTGGCTCAGTGCATTAAAGCCTCTGCCTTCTGCTCAGGTCATGATCCCAGAGTCCTGGGATAGAGCCCCACATCAGGCTCTCTGCTCAGCAGGGACCCTGCTTCCCTTCCTTTCTCTCTGCCTGCCTCTCTGTCTACTTGTGATCTCTGTCTGTCAAATAAATAAATAAAATCTTAAAAAAAAGAAAATGAATGCTTGATAACTAAATGAATGCTTTACTGAACAAATTAAATATGGCAATAGCATTTTATTTTATCATGCTTTACATATTAAACTATAATATTATATCACTGGTCTACAAATAATCTACTCACATAGTCATTTGGAAGCTTTTAGCAAAAGAATTCTTCCTCCTGATTGTAGTAAAAAAGCCACAGAAATATACAGAAGACTCCTAGGATAGAAAGTTAAATCCAGTTCTCCGTGATGCCTTGTGTAGGACCTGACCTATGTATGCCCTGGGATGCACTAGTAACTGTTCCATGTGATAGGATTATATTTAATATATACAGTTTCATTTACTTCACAAAGGAGATATAAATTTGAGAATAAAATATTTGATGAATCTATAAAGTCTATATCTATTTGTAACCAATATGGTAGAATTAAGATGTTAATTTGAAAAAAAAATTTCATTGAACACATACACATATTCAATTGTTTTAATATATATAAACAGCATTATTTATTTATGTAAATAAATGCATTGTCAGTAAAATCCATTTACTTATCAATCATAAGGGTAATTTTAAGTACTAAGAATAAGAAATATGTGAAAAGATAAGTGTTCAAGAGTGCAGTTTGTGGTAATTAATACAATATGATAGGCTCATAAAAAAGATATATTACTTGAACTTAAAAGCTTCTCTAATTAAGTGATGACCACTTGAAATTTGTAATTAGTCTTGCTGCAGTTTTTCCTTGCGCTTATTGCCCTTCCCCAGAAGTTCATTAAGAATTTCTGTGAATGTCCTTATGTTTAATCTCATTCATAGATTCCACTGCTGCTCCAAAAACAAAGCCAAAAAGAGAGGTAACTCTATGTGGCACTCCATCCACAAGCAATACATTCATAAATAATTAAAAAGCTCTCTACTTCATTTGTTGCCCATTCAGCTGATAATTTAAATGAGTAACTGAGGCCATTTTATCAGCACTTTTAATAGAATGCCACTCAGAAACGTCACAGTGTTATTTAGGAAGAAATGCTCATGTGTTAAGGTTTTTATTTTTTTTAATTGAACAAAATAATTTTCAAATATTAAAAGCAAATGTCTCCTTTTTCTCCAAGTTTCCTTGCTATGTCAAAGTTATAAATAAATACTTTACAATCGTATTTTGAATAGTAGATAAAAGCAAATGTTTTGAAACTGTCTGTGGGTTGAGTGTCTGGGTTAACTTGTATAAATATCTGAACTCAATGTATTTAGACTTTATTAGATGGTTTTTTTTAGACTATTTAAAAATACATGCTCAGATAATGACAACAGTATTTTATTCATTTTAATAAATAATTTTATTTAATTATGTTTAGATATTTATTTATTAAATTAATGGTTTAATATTTAATAATCTAAATTTGAAATATTTTAAATTCTAAAAAATATTTATTTAATTAAATTGATATATTTAATATCAATATTTAATAAATTATTTAATCATTATTATAATTATGCAATACATTATGTATTGTGTAATAATTGCATTTTAATGAATAAATAAATGTATTATTGACATTATTTTATTTTATTTAGTTGACAAAGAGAGGGAGAATGCAAGCAAAGGGAGCTGCAGGCAGACTGAGAGGGAGAAGTAGGCTCCCAGCTGAGCAGAAAGTTCAACCTGGGGTTCCATCCCAGGACCCTGGGATGACCACCTGAGTCGAAGGCAGATGCTTAACTGACTGAGCCATCCAGATGCCCAAGGCTTTGTATTCTTTGCTTCTAAATATTGATGCTGCTTCATCTCTGGAGTTAGTAAATTGATGTTGAGAATTCATATCAAAGAATTGATAGTAGATGTTAAACAGAAACATGTAATTTAGGGTAAAAAAAAGAACAGAAGGAAGAGAAAGGCCAAAAGTCAAAAGCACATTAATATAAAATTTAATTAGATAAATAAAGCTGATATTCCTGAAGGGGGCTAATAAAAGAGCTGCAAAGAGCTGATAGGATTAGGAAAATTGTCCACTCCTGGTCATTTCATAATTTTAAACTATTCCTTATTAATAAATATACTTAGTTCCAGAAACACAACCACATAAGGACATTTCCACCAAGTTTCCTCTAACAGCATTTACAAATTAGACGTTCAAACAATGTAGTTCGTTACATGTTGCATCTGTATCTTAAAGTTTAAACACTTTCTGTGACACATTTTCTAACAATTAAAATTTAAATATATATATATATATATATACCTTATCCCTAAATGGAAAAAAAAAAAATATATATATATATAGAAACCTTATGGCTAAATGAAACCTTTCTTTGTTTATTAGCTTAAATAGGTAAATTAGCAACAACAACAACAACAAACAGCTAATATTATAGAGGTAGGAACAATTTACCTTTTCATTCATTGCTATTTTCTAAAAATTCCTATTTTATTTTTTTCTCAAGTCTGTCATAATAATTTTCTAAATCTCCTGCCTTATTCAATTTTTTTCTTTTAGTGGAAATCTGTATTTCATATTTATTTTCTCTTCCTCCACTCTTTGCTCTAATAATTCAATGTATTATTAGATTTTCTGTTTTTCTCTTTATCCAGATATATCTTTTCTTTCTTTCTTTCTTTTTTAAATAATTTGATTTGCTGGCATTTTACATCAGTACATGCTTTCTTATGGATGTTAGAAATGTCTGTGGAACTACTAGAAGAATAAACTTTTTTACCTTTAAGAAGTTTACAGTCTAGAGTGCCTGGGTGGCTCAGTTGGTTATGTGTCTTCCTTCAGCTTAGGTCATGATGCCAGGGTAGTAGGATCCAGTCGTGCATCAGCTGCCTACTCAGCAAGGAGTCTGGTTCTTCCTCTCCCTCTGCCCCTCCCTCTCTCTCTCTAATAAATAAATAAAATCTTAAAAAAAAAGACTTACTGAAATCTGAGACTGAATTACTAAATTCAGTCTTAATATAAGACAGCTAAACAAAGCAATGATCACAATTAGAAAATTTAGTCAGATCATGGTTTCACATTTTTGGTTGACACAGGACCTCTTTCAGTAACAACTTTCCCTAAATATCAATTTCTTTTTAAGGTAAAAAATTTTGACAGGAAATCCAGATCCTTCTCATCATTTTCATATCAATTTAATGTGACATCCTCGGAGTATATAATCAAATATGTAATTATTCTATCTGTTGCCTTGTATATTGCCTGTATCTTTTTCAGACTCAAAGTTCCATTGAGGTAGAGTTTTTTTGTTTTTTGTTTTTAAAGCAGAGATTTTTAAAGTGTTTGATATATACAAGATGCTTAATAAGTGTTTACAAAACCTATGTATTTCAGAAGCCTTAAACAGGCTTTAAAATAATGTAGGTAATATTAGTAGTCATATCAAACAATGTGTAGGTTTCAGTCATGTAAATAACTACATTTCTCAGAGACAGAGAAACATACAAATGATCTGGGTCCAGGAGGATAATGCTAGCATGTGTTGTAAATTCTCTTATATGACCTTATTCTTGCAAGAATTGGTTATGTGGCAGGAAAAAAGGTATCACTATCTTATACTTTATTATTTAAAGAGATTTATGGAAGTTGTTAATTTCTTACACTACCCCTTTTGTTTCAGTGGACCCAATTTCCGTGGTAATGGTGAGAGGAAAGTAGGCAATTTAGGCAGTAGCAAAAATCTCCTACAAGGCACTATGAAATAAGGCTTGTTCTAGATCATGTGTCTGTCCAAAGGGGAATGTTAAGGGGTAGAATGGATGATGGATGCATTGTGGACTTATAATTATAAGATTAATACTGTTATGCCCCAATAATGGGTCTATGATTAAAGGAGCGAGACTGATGTAAAGTGAAGGTCAAGCAAAGCTTTATTTCATGCCAAGCATCAGGAATCTAACCGAACGTTCAGGGCCACACCTCTTATGAGAGAAGGCAACCCTTCGGTGTTTCACAGTCTAGCATTTAAGGGCAGAGGCCATGCAGTCAGGCCTGGCCACACACAGGTGACCAATGAGATTTTAACACACACAGGAAACTCCACAGTGAGGCTAGGTGACCAATTGAGGTTCAATTTACCCTAGTATAGACATTTGACCCAGCCTATTACACCTTGATTAGGATTGGTGCCAAAATGGTTCCCAAAGGGCGGAGGAGTGGGGCATACTCCTTAGTATCTAGGGAGACAATATGCAAACACCGCCCCCCCTCCCGCTGATTTATGTCTCCACCTGGCCTGACCCACCCTTGTATATGGGCTTTGTTACCTGGAGCTGATTTCCAGGACTTGTTTTTAAGTGAATCCCCTGGGGGAAGGGGAGCAAGGACAGTTTAAGGGTTAATCTCAATGAAAGCCTCTTGCTAAAATATAAAAATATAAAATAGGTCCTTACATTACAACAACTCAGTAGGGTAAGTCCCAGTGTGGTGATAAAAGAAGTGATGTAACTTGCATTGCACATTTTATTTTTAAAACGTGTAAGTTGTATTTTTCCCTGCCATGACATCATACTTTATCTTCATCTCTGTCTACTAGTTTAAAACTAGTTAAACAAACTCAACAATTTTTTTTAAAAATATTTTATTTATTTATTTAAGAGCAAAAGCCAGAGAGAGAGAGAGAGAGAGAGAGAGAGAGAGAGAGAGAATGAGCAATATGGGGCTCGATCCCAGGACTCTTGAGATCATGATCTGAGCCAAAGGCAGACACTTAACTGACTGAGCAAATGAGACTTCCACAAACTCAACAATTTTATAAAATTTTTATTTGTTGGGGTGCCTGGCTGGATCAGTCAGTAAATATGTAACTCTTGATCTTGGGGTTGTACGTTTGAAATCCACCTTGGGTGTAGAGGTTTTTAAAAATAAAATCTTTTTAAAAATTTTTTTTCATTTTTTTATTTAAGCCATTGTATGGCAGTGTTGATCACTATATTATACACCTGAAACTAATATTAACCTTATTTTAATGAACTCGAATTTAAATAAAAACTTTAAAAATAAAATAAAAATAATAATCATAAAAATAAAAAAGAGGAAAAAATATTTGGCAATTTTCTTAATTGCATTATTATTTATTATTATCATAGTCTGTGTGAGTCGGTGGGAAGTGGCTGGTATTACAGTGAGTTCCATATCTGTGTTACACTGAGGTCCATGTCTGTAGTCGGTCTTTTTTTTTCTTTTAATTTATTTTCAGTGATCCAAAATTCATTGTTTATGCACCACACCCAGTGCTTCATGTAATAAATTCCCTCCTTAATACCCACCACTGGGCTCACCCAACCACCTGCCACCCTCCTTTTCAAAACCCTCAGTTTGTTTCTCAGAGTCCACAGTCTCTCATGGTTTGTCTCTCCCTCCGATTTCCCCCAGCACACTTCTCTCCATCTCCCAGTGTCCCCCACGTTATTCCTTATGTATTGAGTCTTATAAAATCTTTTATTTCTTTCCCTATTCTGCTTTGCATATGCTTACCTTAGATGTTAAAATGTTATAAACCTCTCCTGCCTGGTCCATTTTCTCTCTCTTCTCTCATGATTTCTCATGCTCTCCCTGCCAACCCCACATGCCTTACAATATCTGGATATGACTAATTTCTTCCTGAGCTACTTTATTCTACTCTGCCATATGGTTGCCCTTCCCTCTTCTGTACCATAACTTCTATCCCCTGCATTTGTGATTTAACAATACCTAATTCTTTTCACTACATCTGTATCTTTGAGGTCAATACTCAGTAGTGCAATTGCTGGGTCATAGGCTAGCTCCATTTTACTGGAAAGAAGGGCCATATGCACCCCAGTGTTCATAGCAGCAATGTCCACAATAGCCATTCTGCTGAAAGAGCCAAGATCCCCTTCAACAGATAAATGGATAAAGAAGATGTGATCTATGGATACAATGGAATATCACTCAGCCATCAGAAAGGATGAATACCCAACTTTTGCATCAACATGGATGGGACTGGAGGAGATTATGCTAAGTGAAATAAGTCAAGCAGAGAAAGTCAATCATCATATGGTTTCACTTATTTGTGGAACCTAAGGAATAGCATGCAGGACATTAGGAGAAGGAAAGGAAAAATGAAGTGGGGGGATTGGAGGGGGAAATGAAACATGAAAAACTATGGACTCCAAGAAACAAACTGAGGGTTTTAAAGATGAGAAGGATGTGGGGATGGGTGAGCCTGGTGATGGGTATTGAGGAGGGCATATATTGCATGGGGCACTGGGTGTTTTACACAAACAATGAATCATGGAACACTACTTCAAAAACTAATGATGTATTGTATAGTAACTAACATAACATAATTTAAAAAAAAAGGAGGGGGACAATACCTAACACTCAATCTTTGCTAGTTTCTTGTTTACCTCCTTTTAAGAGTAAGCTCATTAGTGGTTTTTGTTTGTGTGTTTGTTTGTTTTTTGTCTCAACTAAAAGAAGAAAATAATACACATTAGTTTTTTAAAAGATTTTATTTATTTATTTATTTGACAGAGAGAGATTACAAGTAGGCAGAGAGGCAGGCAGAGAGAGAGAGGAGGAAGCAGGCTCCCCGCTGAGCAGAGAGCCTGATGCAGGACTTAATCCCAGGACCCTGAGATCATGACCTGAGCTGAATGAAGCGTCTAAACCCACTCAGCCAACCAGGCGCCCAATACACATTTCTTTGAAAAGTTTTTGAACAGTGTACAAACGTTAGTCAAGTCCACAATGTCTCATCTCTTCTTCCTCCTAACATGGCTAAGTTGAAAAACCCTTTATCTGGGAAAAGATCATTCTCCTGCCACCTTGTGTAAGATTTTGGCTTTAGCTTTCTTTCCTTTTCTGAAAACAAGTTGAAAATATTAATAGCCTCAGTTTCTTCTTCCAAAATATGACTGCTTCTTTACCAAGTGCAAAAGCAACCCATTTTGACCATAGTAAACAGCTTGGACCTACTTTTTTTGGCTCACTGTTTTCGTGAGACAAGTGGAGTGAAGATGACACACCATTTCCAAATGTATTAATAATTGGTAGACCATACTTCTAAATTGAAGTTTTGTTGCCATTAAACTACGACCAGACTCGCTATAATTACAGAGGTAAATTCTTTATATTTACTATATTTGAAATGACCATATAATACCAAAATAAAATTATGATTATGTGAAGAGTCTGTAATATTAAGAAGATGACTTTGAAATTATTGCTTATCTAAATGAAGTTTCCCATTTTATAATCTTGTATAAGCTTCCGTTGTCATTTCCTATTTAAAATCTATTAGAAGGCACTCTTATTTTCCCTTAAGTGGGAAGTCAAATGTGGAACAAATTCATCCCAAAGGAACTGATTCTATATTCCACTGAAGACCAGGTGGCTTCCATGTGGCATTTTGCCTCTTGCATATTGTTCATCTCCTACAACAAGTGGGGGTATGCTCTTTAGTAAACTAATTCAACTCAATTAGAGACATTGTCTTCAAGGGATAACATCATAGAGACTAGAATCAGAATCATACTTTTGGGAAAATTGGGCCCAGGTTTTTTGTTTTGTTTTGTTTTAAGATTTTACTTATTTATTTGACAGACAGTGACCACAAGTAGGCAGAGAGGCAGAGAGAGAGGGGGAAGCAGGCACCCTGCTGAACAGAGAGCCTGATGCAGAGCTCGATCCCAGGACCCTGAGATCATGGCCTGAGCCGAAGGCAGAGGCTTAACCCACTGAGCTACCCAGGCGCCCCTGGGCCCAGGTTTTGATGGCTTCTTTCCTCAATATTATAAAACCTATTTGAACTCTACTGGATGCCAGAACTGCTTAAAAATATATGGTCCCTTGTAATTTTAACCTTCCAGTATTCAATGCACCTGATCCATTTAATATCCTATAGTATTTTTGTCAAATGAAGACTCTCAAAGTGTGTTTCTTGGGAGACACTTTTCAATTGGTTGCTTACATTTCTGCATTTATTATTTGTTCTAGACCATCCTTTGAAGATGGTTGTATTGAATAGACTTGGAAGACAGAAATAGTATCTTTTTTTTAACTTAACCTGTTGTGTTTGCAAATATTATCTGCCTCTGTTTTGATTCTTCTTGTGGGAACTGAGGCTCAAAACTGATATATAACTCCCACCCTTACACACTCAAACACACACACACAAACAAACAAACACACACACACAAACACACACACACAAGTACTGTTAATATTCTGGCTACCTCTATTGCTGTGAATAATAAACTATATTATTACTGAACCATGAGTCTGCGTCTTCTATCAACACCCAAGAAACCACGGCAGACTCATACACCAGCTTTCAAATAAGGGAAAATAATCTCAGATGCTTTATATTTTTTGATAGTGTTACCTACTTCTGAACATATGACTGAACACATATAAAGCTGGAGCCATGACCACTTAGAGCTTCTTCTGTGGAAGAACTATGCATTCACTAGTAAACAAAAGTAGTTTCATCTTTTTTTTTTTTTTCCTCCTGGACACCATTTCCTCTCTCACACTGTTGCTCAAATTGGATGGACTCTAAGGTCCTTTGAGGAAATTTTTGTTTAATGACTCAAAATAAAATAGGAAGAGTCTAAAGTGATAAAAATAATTCTAGATAAAAGGTATAAGATCATGCCAGAAAGGATAGTAATTTTATCTAACAACTGCCTGTTCACCCCTTATTTGTTCATTAACTAATCTCCAAATTCCTGACTAAATCCCTTTTGTAAGCCAGAATGTGAGCTAAAAACTGGGATTTTAAAAAAGTTTTCATTTGAAATCCAGTTAGTTAACATAAGTGGTTGTATTAGTTTCTTGTGTACAATATAACATATAGCACTCAGTGCTCATCATGACAAGTGCTCTAGTTAACCCCCATCACTTATTTAATGCATCACTCCTTTCAGATCCCCTCAAGTAACCATCAGTTTGTTCTCCGTAATGAAATGTCTGTTTCTTGCTTTGTTTCTCTTTCTATGTCTTATTATTTTCCCCTTTGCTTGTTTGTTTTGTTTCTTTTATTCCATATGTGAGTAAAGGTATTTGTCTTTGTCTAACTGACTTATTTCACTTTTAGCATTATACTATCTAGTTCCATCCATGTTATTGCAAATGGCAAGATTTCAGTCTTTTATATGGCAGAATAATATTCCATTGTATATACATACCACTTATTCTTTATTTATTCATCAATTGATGGATGCTTGGGCTTTTTCCATATCTTTGCTTTATAAATAATGCTGCTATAAACATAGGGGTGCTAGCAACCCTTTGAATAAGTTTTCTTATATTCATTGGGTAAATACACCCCAACAGGATTGTTGGATCACAAAGGACTTCTATTTTTAAATTTTATGAAAATTCCATCCTGTTTTCAAATATGGCTGTATCAGTTTGCATCACCACCAACAGTTCACAATTGTTACTTTTTCTTTTTTTTTTTTTTTAAGATTTTATTCATTTGACAGAGAGAGATCACAAGTAGAGAGAGAGAGGAGGGAGCAGGCTCCATGCCTGGCAGAGAGCCCGATGTGGGACTTGATCCCAGGACCCTGAGATCATGACCTGAGCTGAAGGCAGAGGCTTAACCCACTGAGCCATCCAGGCAGGCCCCACAAGTGTTACTTTTTCACATCCTCTCCAACACCTTTTGTTTCTTGTAGTGTTGATTTTAGCCATTCTGACAGGTGTGAGGTGGTATCTCTTTCTAGTTTTGCTTTCCAATTTCCGGATGATACATGATGATGGACATCTTTTCATGTATCTACTGAACATTTGAATGTGTTCTTTGGGGAAACACTTGTTCATGTCTTCTATCCATGTTTTTATTGGATTATTTGTTTTTGGATGTTGACTAAAAACTGGATATTAAGTAACACACAAGACAGGTTTCCTTGAGCTTAAATTTTATTTGCATGAGTATCATTAACAGGAAAAAATATGCATATGTGTATGTACAAGTGTGTTTATGTATACATCTATCTATCTATCGTCTATCCCCTGTTTTCTAATTGCGGTAAATCCTGTAAGGTGGGGAATGGGATAGTCTGAAGAAATATGCTGCTGGATATGTTGGGTAAGCAAATTTAATTGCACTCAGATGCATTGGATATAAGTGAATCACTCAAATGAGTTATTTAATATTATATAGAAACAAATTAAAATTTTATGTAGTTGAAAATAGTAGGTAGTTAAAATAATTTTTGTTGTTTGTTGTTTTTGTGTCTTTTTTTGTTTCTATATACTATGGTGTGAATGTTTATGTCTCCCAAAATCATATTATGAAATCTAAGTCTGGAAGTGATAGTATTAAAACATAGGGGCCTTTGGGAGGTGATTAGGTCATAAGTGGGATTACAGTCCTTTTAAAGGAGACCCCAGAGAGTTCTCTTGATTCATTCATCATGTATGTTTACAGTGAGAAGATCGCCATCTATGAGGAAGTGGGCTCTCCCTGGATCTGCCCATTCCTTAATCTTGAACTTCTCAGTTCTAGAACTGTGAGAAATAAATTCCTGTTCTTTATAAGCTATTCAGTCTATATCATGTCCGTTATAGCAGCCTGCATGCAGAAGGACACTATGACCTAAAATGAGAGCAATAAATATAAAGTTTCAGTAAAGTCAGTTGGTACAATGTTTCTTTACTTAGAGAAGACATGCTGCTTCATGTTAAACCTTGATATTGTATATGTTTCTTGAAGGGCCACTTCTTACTCCTTTGTGTGTTTTTCAGTTTCAGTGCCTACAATATACTTTCAGGGAGAGAGTAATGTAGGCTCCGAGTCACTTTCTGCCTAGAGATGACCTAATAGTGGTTCTGGCATTGTTTGTTTGATTTTGAAAATACGTTCCTGGGCATCATTCAGAAAATGCAGAGTTTGGCAATCTATATAAATTAAGGATGATCTTTTTGAATGTTTGTCTTTCACTACATCAAATTAACATAATTGGACAGAAATTCCACTAAATTAAGCATTGTTAGGAAACGTGTAAATTGGAGCTATTCAAATTAGTTGCTCTTTGAACTATGTGCTGTTGGTTCAGGATTAGATAAGGAGTTTGAAGGGAAACCTAAATCATTGCTTCCTTTTTTGAGAGAGTCTTAGCATATTTTTTAAAAGTTAGCTGAAATAAGCAATGTGTTTAGTCGCAAAGTGATTTGCATTTTTTAAAAATACATTTATTTATTTTCAGCATAACAGTATTCATTATTTTTGCACCACACCCCGTGCTCCATGCAATCTGTGCCCTCTATAATACCCACCACCTGGTACCCCAACATCCCAACCCCCCCCCCACTTCATTCCACTCAGATTGTTTTTCAGAGTCCATAGTCTCTGGGTTCACCTGTGATTTGCATTTTTGCACAAACTCCCTATCTCCTTGAGAATTATAACAAATATTTCATGAAACATCATTGATCTTTACTTTGTTTCACTGCTGGAAAGTACATTCAGAGTTGCCAGTTAAAAGTGTTAGTGTTGAGATGAAATGTCATGCATTTTTCTTCACTTCCATGCAAATGAACACAGTAATTTATTAAGACACAATGAAGAAAAAAAAATTGACAATGAGTTCCAGATTGTAAAAATCACTTGCCATTCAATCCAAATTGTGAGTTTGATCGGTTACCGAACACTTTATAATGCACCCCCGGTAATTTTACAGAGATTATTTTTTTCTTACCAATTCTTGATTATTCTGTCTTGCAATGCAGAGAAAGCTAACTAATTTAAAATAAACTTCCGTTAATTTTGATTGTTATAAACTTAAAATTGATTAATTTCCATATACAGAGTTTAAAATGTTCACATTTTACATTAAATGTATATTCTGTGTATACCTTGGAAAAATTATACTGAAAATTGAAATTAAAATGATGCAAGAAGCCGCCTGTCCCTTTTCATCTTACTATGTAAGTTGTGTCAGGTAATTTATAAAATCCCTACTGCATAACAAATCTATTTTTTGTTGGAATGGGTAGTAATGTTTCTTCTTATTTCTAAATAAGAGTTGGTCTATGAGTGCATCTGCAACTGTATTTTTCCTAAGTGGCTTCATGGTCTTGAACTGAGAAAGCTCAGAACATTAAACATAAAATAATATATTTTGACATAATTAGACATCAAGGAAATGCTATTAAAATGACACTGAGATATCACTACACACTTACCAGAATGGCTAAAATAAAATATAATGACAAGACCAAAAGAAAAAAATATACCATTTGATGATACACAATGGCAAGTTGTACCATAACTTAACTATCTCAGACTAGTGTAGTGTTAAATTTGTTTTTCTAAGCAATGTTTTGGGTCACTTACCACTTTTCAAGGATATAAAGTGCTATCATTTTACTTAAAACTGTGAAATTTGGTCAGATTTAAGTTTCAATTTATGTTAAAACATTCTGTAAACTGTGTTAAACGTTGACATTTGTTCCCTCTGTTCAGTGAATAACACTATATCATATTCTGAAAAATACGCTAATTTTCCTTTTGAAAAATATCCCTTTTTCCTCTTATGGTAATTATTAATATGAATTAATAGTAGAATTTTATATGGTTCCATAGGACCATAAATACTTTATTGTATATTATCAAATTTAATAATGAATATGATGTACTTCTTTGGACAATTTTTAAAGACCAGTCTACTCTTAAAACAAAAAAATGGAGACGCACTTCTGTAGTTCACACAAATTTCATTTTATTATATATAACCTCAGATAAATTTCAACAAATCACAATTTATTAAAATTATGTCTACTTAAAAATCTCATAGAAGTGTAAAACCATCAAAAATAAAAATAAACACACACAACACACACACATCACCCATGTAATGGCAAATCACAATTGCTGTAACAATACATTAGGCATTCCACAGTTAAGGCCTATCAAAATTTCCATCAGTGACAAAAAGATTTGTATCCAAATGGACTGATTTTCCAGAACCCAAGAAAAAGTCTCCTAGGATTTATTTAAAGATAAATATTTGAACAAATACTTCTTAAATTTAGGAAATTCAGAACATACGATTAAAGAATATTTGCAGTGCAGACTATATTCAATCCTTCCTTCAAAAGGTGCCTTTGAGTACATAATTCTGTTTTTTCTATCTAAATTGAGCTGTCCTCCAAGGAAGTTTTCTAAAATGTGTATCTCTGTGTGATAAATGTTCTAAGACCTAACATGCTTCATTGTATTTTTACTGTGCTCTCAAATTTAATCAATAATTTGGCTGATGTATAATATCTAGTTTCAAATATCTTTTTCATATATACAAACACTAAGCTGTCTCCTTTATATGTTATTACTATTGAGAATCCTGCTGTCAGTATTATTCTTGTACATTTTAGGTGATCTGTTCTTCTCTTGGGCATCAATTATGCTCTTCTCTGTTTTTGATATTCTTAAAACTCACCATAATGTATATGAGTGGTTTTTGGTGTGTGTGGTTTTTGTTTTGTTTTGTTTCTGATTTCTCATGTTTGGCATCATTTTAAGTCTGGTATCTTTTATCTTTCTTTAATTCTCCAAAATTTATCTCAGTACTTATTTAAATATTTTCTTTATTTTTTTTCTCTTCTGCTGCATTTGGGCAGAAGTGATTAATTTTTTTATTTGTTTGTTTTTCCCAACTCATTTATTCATTTTACAGCTATATTCATCTTAGTCTCCATTTATTGTATTCTTTATTTCAACAATTTTCACTTAATTTATATTCACAGTATAGTCTCTTTCTTTTCTTTGTATATGTATATCATTATTTTATCATATACTTTTAAGCTATTTTTAAAAATATTTTATTTATTTATTTGACAGTGAGAGATCACAAGGAGGCAGAGAGGCAGGCAGAGAGAGAGGAAGGAAGCAGACTACCTGCTGAGCAGAAAGCCCGATGTGGGGCTTGATCCCAGGACCCTGAGATCATGACCTGAACCGAAGGCAGTGGCTTAACCCACTGAGCCACCCAGGCGCCCCTTTTAAGCTATTTTTAAAAAGTACAGTCATTCTTTTTTTTTTTTTAAGATTTTCTTTCTTTCTTTATTTGACAGTGAGAGATCACAAGTAGACGGAGGGCAGGCAGAGATAGAGAGAGAGAGAGAGAGAGTGAGGGTAGCAGACTCCCTGCTGAGCAGAGAGCCTGATGCAGGACTTGATCCCAAGACCCTGAGATCATGACCTGAGCTGAAGGCAGTGGCTTAATCCACTGCACCACCTAGGCGCCCCTAAGCTATTTTTTAAATTCCTGTTCCAATAACACTTGGATTGCCATATAAAGTTAACCACATCATCTTTTTTAGGTAAGTAATTGTACTTTTTATGTGCATAGTTATTTTGGTCCATGAGTTCAGCTCCTCTTAGGATCATCAAATCTCTGTAAAGTCTGGGTATGCTAGGATTTTCTAAGCAACAATAAAATACATTGAAACCTGGTAGCTTAATTATAATAATGTTTTCTTTCTCAATCATTCAGAATAGTATTACCTTATGAGTAGCTTCCTTCTATTTTGCAGCTATAGTGTTTGGAAAAACTTGAATTGTGATATCACTGTGATAATGTGAATTAGTCAGGGTTTTTCAGAGAATCGGGAAGAGAAAAAAAGGAAGATATTCTTCAGGGACAACTCTAGAAGTGACTATTAAAACATCTGTCCAAATTCAATTGAACAAATCTCAGAAATGCCATCTCCAGTGAAATACAAAGAAGATTATATATAGTTCTGGTCACACACATCTCGTTTGACCCAATGATGTACATCAATGAAAGACTGAAGGCCAATCACCACTCCATGGGAGAATTTAAAAAAAAATTTACTAATGAGGCCAAGAATTCAGAATCACAAATACTTCGGAACTAATAAACTGCCTTCACTTGATGTTATTCTATAAGATAAATCCTACGATCAAGTTTCAATTTTAAATTCTTACAATTTTAAATTCTTAAATCCTTATGAAGAAGCATCATTTGGAGGGAGCAGTTTTCATAATTTATCATCCATCAGCCTTTTTTTTTTTTAAGATTTTATTTATTTATTGGACACAGAGAGAGAGAAAGAGAGAGAGAGAGATCACAATTAAGCAGAGAGGCAGGCAAGCAGGGAGGGAAGCAGGCTTCCTTTTGAGCAGAGCCGGATGTGGGGCTGGATCCCAGGACCCAGAGACTATGACTTGAGATGAAGGAAGAGGCTTAACCCACCACCCACATGATGAGAGAGCCACTCAGGTGCCCCTCATCCATCAGTCTCAATTGATTGGAGGAAAATGTGTGGAGGAATAATGCCTTAGGGAGCTAATCTCTCTAAAGAATTTTCAAGTCTTTACCCCTTCAAGGTCTTTGTACAGTTCTGATAGCCTCTAAACATCCAGCTGATTTCTACAGTGACAGGCCTGTAAAAACCTGTCTTCAAACCAGGAATAGAGCTCAAAACATACCAGTCAAGAGCAACTTTGAGTCTTTAAGGAATTTGTCATCATTTCTTTGTTTTTGGTTAATATCTGAAATAGTTCCATATTACACTTGCATAATTTCTCCAGAGCTGACTTTGAAGGAGGCATTCAGGTCCAGCTAGTTCCATATTTTGGCAAGAACTATAATTCTATATATAAAAAAATCATATTTTAGGGCGCCTGGGTGGCTCAGTGGGTTAAAATCTCTGCCTTCGGCTCAGGTCATGATTCCAGGTTCCTGGGATTGAGTCCCACAGTGGGCTCTTTTCTCAGCATGGAGCCTGCTTCCATTCTTCTCTCTCTGGCTGCCTCTCTGCCTTCCTGTGATCTCTGTCAAGTAAATAAATAAAATTTTTTAAAAAAAATATTTTATACCAGTTATTCATGTTTATTAACTAAGATATCACAATACAAATAATACAAACAGTTGCTCTTTATTAATACCTTCAACCAAGATAAAAAATATGTCATATTTTCTCCAAAAATTTTATATCATCTGATAGGTCAGATATATATAAAATTACATTTAAAGTTTTAAAAATATCAGCAAATATTTTCATTTAAATGCAAATTTGAAAAAAAATCTACTTTTCCAAACACGACTTTTTATCCTATTTTTTTTGAATTTTGTCGACCACTGATAAAATGTTTAGCGAGACGATAAATGTTAGATCGAAAAAAATGAAAAATAGATGTAGGTTCACATTATTATGTTCCACTAAAAATGATTTAGTTTTTGATGAACATCTGTTTGGTAATATATTGTATCCAGATATAGTAAATTAATGACATATATAAAATTATAGGGAAATGACACCTTCCATTCCATTATGAGTAGAGCTTTTAAAATGCTATTTGTCACAACCTGTCATCTTGTCATTACGTAGCATTATGTAGCATTTAAAAAATGTATACTCTTCACTTCGAAGTGTTTTAGAAATCTAAAATATGACTTTCTATGGTTTGTGTTTCCATATTCCTTTATTGCCAGTTTGAGCAAATCCACATGCTTTGATTCAAAGGTAATAAATTCCTCTTATTTGGAAAAATGATGTTTATTTTTTTTCTGTCACCCCTAGCAGGTGGTTTCATTTTAGCACACTTCAGAATTATAATATCATGCTTATTAAAAACATTTATTATGATCTACATAGATGAATGAAACTTTTATTTTATTAAATTATTTGACAAAAAATCTGTTATTTTTAAAAATGTATTTCCTTTGAGGGTTATTTTAGAGAATTCAGAGAGGATATAGGGATGTGGTATTATGCAATTTTTAAGTAGGTATGAAATGGTTATTTATATGATTGTTTCTTTAAGGCTTATGTATATTGTCCATTATATGCTATAAAATATTGTGAAAGTAAATTTAAGGTATGTTTTACATAGTTTATTTTTTGGAAAAAATTATTGAAATGACTTATGAAATTCAGTATACTCTCAACATTAATTTATTCTGAAAATTATCAATTGTCTACTGAACGTATTATATGGCAGATATTACTTCAGACTACACTGGTAAATGAAATACTTGGCTTTGTAGAACTTTTATTTTAATGGGTGAGACAATTAAAAGCTATAAACCTTAATATAAATTGCATAGTGCATTCAAAAATGATGAGTACAATGGGGAAAAAGAAAAATTCAATCAGGGTGAGAAAAATCAAGGTTGCTAGGCAGGGGATGGGGAGTTAAAATTTTTAATAGGAAGATCAGGGTAGTTACAATGAAGCTGACAATTGAACAAAGGTATGGAAAGGTGATGAATTTGCCCAGAACTATCAGCAATAAGGTCACTCCAGACAAAGGAATTGGCTATCTTGAAGGCCATATGCCTGGCATATCTGAGGAATAGCAAGGAGGCCACTGTGAGTGACTGAAGAGTAGCAGGAAAAGAGGTCACAGAGGTTAAATGAGTGGCTAGATCATGTAAAAGCTTCGAAGTCATTGTAAAACTCTGGCTTTTATATTTGGAAACTTACTGTGTGATAGAATTTCTGCTAATAACTGAGAGTTCAAATGTCCATAAAATTTCAAGGATTCTTATTCTAGTAAGACAGAATAAAGAAAAAGAATAAAGAATAAAGAAAAAGAGTTCATATTTTCACATGGTGTAACAAATGCTCGGAGATCCAAGTGTAGGAAGCTATGGGAGCACAGAAGAAGGCACTAAAATCTCACCAATATATTTGATGACTGTGACTATATATAAATTTGTATTTTCTAGATTTTTTAAAGTCATGGAATGACACAGTATATACTATTCATTGCCTGGCTTTTCTTTTCTCAGCATCATTACTTTGAGAATCTCCAATTGTAAATAGTTCTTTTTGATGTTGAATAGTAATCTCTTTAATGAATAGATCATAATTTGTCTTTGCTCTTTTGATGGACATTGATGAACATTTCCACTGTTTTCAATTCTTAAAATTAAAGCTGCTATGAAATTCATATACAAGTCCTTGTATGAACATAGGGTTTGTTTCTCTTGGTTAAATGCCTAGAGCTAAAAGGGCTATTTGTGTAACTGCAACATATTTTGCATTTAAGATATATGTAGTCTGTGGTTGTTGGGAGTGTTCTGTAATATCAAGCATATCTAGTTAGTTGATAATTTTGTTCAAGTCTTACATATCTTAACAATTTGATGACCATTTGTCTATATAATCTTAAAATAAGGGTGTTGAAATTTTTTTCCATTTGTTTTCTAAAGTAGAAGTTATGATTTTTGTACTTAGCTTTTCCCTATATATCCCCAAATCTGTTATTAAGTATTAAAAGTCAAGAATTATTATACTCCCTGATGAATTCATCCTTTTACTCTTCTGTAATTTTGACTTGATCTTTATGTCTGATAATGAAATTTTCTTTAAAATCGCTTTTCATTATCTTGATATAACCACCAAAGTTATAGTGTGATTAGTGTTAATATAGCATATTTTTTCTTTTTCTTTTTAAAGCACTTCTATATTTAATCCTGACAAAGAAAGAAAACAGCTTTTTAACTCTGGAAGCATCTTTCTAAATTATCTTTTTTTTTTTTTTTTTTAGATGAAGCAGTAGCAACTTTTGTTAAGGGACCTAAACTGAAAGTAGGTTTAGATTTATTTATTTATTTATTTATTTAGTAAAAGATTTTATTTTGTTTATTGACAACAAGAGAGAAGGAGAGAGAGAGAGTGAAGAAGCACACAAGCAGGGGGAATCACGTGCAAAGGGAGAGGAAGAAGCAAGCTCCTTGGGGTGCAAGTACTCCCATGCAGGGCTGGATCCCTGTACTCTGGAATCATGACCTCAGCCAAAGGCAAACATCTGCTTAAACAACTGAGTCATCCAGACACCTTTAGAAAATTTAAAAAAAAAAAGACCTTTTAAAAACATTTTGTTTCTTTCTTGTTTTTTTTTTTAATATTTTATTTATTTGACAGACAGAGAGACAGGAAGAGGAACTATAAGCAGGGCAGAGGGAAAAGGAGAAGCAGGTTTCCCACTGAGCAGAGAGCCTAATGTGGGGCTCCATCCCAGGACCCTGGGATCATGACCTGAAAAGAAGGGACACTTATGGAGGAAGCCACCCAGACACCTCTTTTCTTTGTTTTTAATATATGGCAACTGATGCTTCCCAGCCACTAGGAACATATTACCCATTGATTAAATCTTTGCTAACAACCTATTTAAAAAGGTGTGTAAATATATACTTACTCAGATTTATACACTTTGTGTTTTCTTCATAGTTTGGGGCTGGACCCCATGGTCACAACACTGCTTCCAGTCTTTGCCTTCCCATCTTTTGATACCAGGTATTTGGTCAGCAAAGCAAATTAGTATCAAAATTAATAAGCCCTTGGCACCATATCTCTGGAGCAGGGGTTGCTCTTAGCCAAGGCCCAGAGCAGTTGACCTCCCCTCGCTAGTGCTATAGCCCCAAGGACTAGGTCCCTGCCACCAGAACTCAGTCTTACATGTTATGCTAAGCAGACAAAACCAAAACAGGAAAGCTCCGACATCTTTCACTGGCATGCCTCATCTCCAACTCCCTCGATGTCCAGGCAGCACCAGATGACAGGGAGGGGTCTTGGTCCAACATATGGGAGGGAAGGAAGTAGCCACGAGCAAGTACCTGCCTCTCTGTTCCTTTCTTTCATGAGCAGGTTGTAAGGAGGAGGAAGAGGGAGGGGAAGAGAGGTGAACTTCAAGGGGTGAAGGCCTCAGGTAGGCACATGGCTCCTGCCAGTAGGAAAGGGACAAAGGAGAAGTCAGTGAGTCTTGCAGGGAGGGTGGCGGGTAAGGGTTACAGCTTATGATGGAATCTGGACAGGAGTAATAGGGATACTAGTCATTTGAGTCCACCATTGGCAAGCTGGGCTGGGTGTCAGGGCAGATAGGCCTCCCTGGGCAACGGCACATGAGAGAAGGTGGAATTCTTCTCTGAGGAGCAGGTGGAGCTTTGGGTGTTGGGAAAGCATAGACAGTATTGTTCCAGGGCCAAGGACAGGTCCGGGTACTCCTGGTTGGAAGTCAAGCCCACAGTATGATCCAGGTCTTCTACCAGCAGCTTGAAGGTACCACATGCAAGCCACCCCTCATTATTGTGTATAACTCTCTGGTGCACTTATTGGCTTATCCATCAAATGACTCCTTCAGCAGCTTTAAAACCACCTCCACAGGCACTCCAGGATATGGGAGGCTTCCAGAGTGAAAGTTTTGCACAGGATCACCCCAAAAGACCAGAAGTCACTCTGGTAGATGTAGATCTGGTCAAACATGGCCTTAGGGACCATCCACTTCACAGGCAGTCCACTGTTGGTTGTCTTTTTATAGTACCTGATGTGGTGATATCTCTGGCAAGGCTGAAGTCTGAGATCTTCATCATGTTGTCCTCTGTCACCAGCACTTCCCTGGTGGCCAGGTCTTGGTGTATGCACTTCTTGGAGGCAAGGTACTCCATGCCTCAGGCTATCTGGTAGGCACAGGATACCAGGTCCTTGGAGGAGAGTTGCTCTGCTGCATTGTGGCTGATATTGTAACAGTACTCCAGGTCAGGAGGACTCTGGGCCTGCAGGTACTCCTGTATGTTGTCTTTGGAGGCATATTCCATGAGAGTGTACGAAGGACCGTCCTGTGTGCAGGACCCAGCAGGTTGATGGTGTCCTTGTGCTGTCCAATCATCTTCATCATCTCCATTTCTGAGATTAGGTTTGACAGGTCTTTCTCTGTTGCATCTGACTTCAACATCTTCACAGACACTTTAGTCAAATGGTTGGATTTGTCTTTGTCCAGCCCAATGGCCTCCTCCAACACCACCTGCCCAAAGTAGGCCTGTCTTAGGGGTCTGCCTAAACTGCCTACAACCAGCCTGCCTCAAGGCAGTTATGAACTCTAGATTATCCTCAAAAACATTAAACCACAAGCTAAAAATTCTCTTCACTAGGTCTCTGTCGCAGGTCTAATTTTCTTATCTTTCATCATTTATCTTTTTCTAATTCTTATATTCAGTATAGTTTATTTTGCTTCCAGGTGTTTCCCCTGGTTTCTGTATGCTGTTTCATAGGGAAGAATTATCCTGTCATAAAATTATTTCTTGAGCATTCATTACATCTCTCAGTTAAAATGGGTTCTTTTATGGTATTGATTTATTTGAGTTTTCTCAAAATGGGAAGAATTTTCAAAATGGTGTTTTCCTCAAGGTTCAGAGTATGTCTTAGCTTCATCTTTACTCTTTTTGAAATTCACATTTCAAATTCTTGTCCCTCTTTTTATCTTTTTAAATTAAAATGTTTTATTTTTACTATTTTTTTATTTGAGTATAGTTGATATTCAGTGTTACATTGGTTTCAGGTTTTCAATAGCTCCATACATTATTCTATGATCACTACAAATATAGCCACCATCTGTCACCATATAACACTATTATAATATCATTGACTATATTCTCTACACTGTCCCATATCTCTTTTTAAAATCTCTGATTTTTATGTTTTCTGTTTTTCCAATTTTCGACCAACATTTTACTTGGTTACTTTAATAAAATATGCCTGATTACACACTCTTTGCTGAAAACCATAGCATTTGATTTATAGTAGTCTTCTTCTTCTTCTTCTTTTTAAATTAACATATAATGTATTATTTGCCCCAGGGGTACAGGTCTGTGAATCGCCAGGTTTACACACTTCACAGCACTCACCACAGCACATACCTTCCCCAATGTTCATAACCCCCCCACCCTCTCCCTACCCTCCCCACCCCCCCAGCAACTCTCAGTTTGTATTGTGAGACTTATAGTCTCTTATGGTTTGTCTCCCTCCCGATCCCATCTTTTTTCATTTACTCTTTTCCTGTCCCCCAAACCCCCCACATTGCACCTCCATTTCCTCATATCAGGGAGATCATATGTTAGTGTCTTTCTCTGGTTGACTTATTTTGCTAAGCATAATACCCTCTAGTTCCATCCATGTCATCGCAAATGGCAAGATTTCATTTCTTTTGATGGCTGCATAGTATTCCATTGTGTATATATATATATATATATATATATATATATATGATTTTATTTCTTTTGATGGCTGCATAGTATTCCATAGTATATATATATATATACCATTCATTTGTTGATGGACATCTAGGTTCTTTCCATAGTTTGGTTATTGTGGATATTACTGCTATAAACATTTGGTGCACGTGCCCCTTTGGATCATATAGTAGTCTTCTTTACCTCTATCAGAACCCCAGGAAGCTTTATTTATTTATTTACTCACATAAACAGATGATCCAACACAACGGTTTTTGATGTTCAAATGTATTATAATGTCTTACCGCTTAACACTATGCTTACGGCTCTCTTTCACTGTCTGACTAAATCCTCATCATCACTATGCCATTTAATGAGAAAGAACATTTGAATCAGAGTTCTCTCCATATCAGGGAATGAAGACTCCACTCTTCTGTTTGTGCAGGTAAAAAAATGTTGATATTGTCTGTCCTGCACATACCCCATCCTGTTCACCAGAATATTCACCATCAAAATATATACAAAATGAAAACCATACCTCACCACTTCTATTACCACCCAGCATGCTAAAAACACCATCATATGTTCCTGAATTATTGACTTGATTGATAACCCCACTTCCACACATATTGCACTCCTTTCTCCCTACAAATTTATTTTGGTACAGTAATTTAACCTAAAAATCAAGTCAGCTGATTTTATTCTGCTGTTGAAAGTCTTTTGGTATCTTCCCCTTTCATATTAAATAAAAACTGAAGGCGTTTCAATGTACTAGAAGGTCATACATCAATACGTTCTTCCTCTCCCCACCACTATGAACTCCTCATTGGCCTCCTTGCTTTTCCTCAAAAGTAATAGACAAGCTGTTCACACAAAGTCTATATACTTACTTGCTCTGCCTAGAGCAAACTTTTCCTTTAATATTTGTATAACACTCTCCTTCACTTCCTGGGTCTTTGTGCAAATAACATCTTATAAATGAGATATAACCACCCAACACAAAATAAAATTAACTTTCATCCCAGCATTCTCCAATGGCTTTTACCTTTCTTGTATTTCTTTGTAACACTTATCACCATCAACCATCAATCATTATTCTATTACTGGTTTATTTTCTTATTTGAGACAGAGAGAGAGAGAATTGGGAGGGTGCTCAGAAGAAGAAGAAAACACCCCACTGCCTAGAAAGCCTGCCGGGGAGTTACATCCCAGGACCCTGAGATCATGACCCAAGCCAAAGGCAGTCACTCAATGGACTGAGCCACCGAGGTGCCCCTCTATTATTGGTTTATTTCACTATTATTTTTCAAAAGAATGTAAGCTCTTTGTGGTCAGGTATTTTATATGTTTTATTAATTGAAGTATTCTCAGAAAGGTAGCTGGCAGATTGTAAGGGCTCACTAAACTGTATTTTGTTGTTATTATTGGGCTCCTTTATGGGCTTTACCTCTTATGCTAGAAGTCTATCCTTCAGATGTAAGCAATAAGATTAGAGCCCTGCTGCCTGTTCAAATGTGTAAAAAGCCTGTATTAAGTGGATATTTTAAAAGCTAAATGAATGGCTTAATAGTTGTATATAGGGGGAAAGGGAACATATTTTCCATAGTTTAGAAGTGGAGTTCTTTTATAGAGTTCTTGTACAAGCCTACACTTTTGAACGATAATTGGCAGTTGTACATTACAATTATACAAACACTTTGGTAATTTATATCCTTTTTTTGTAATTCATGACTGGATCATTTAATTCCTTAGGAGCATTATAGCATTTCAACTTTTCATGTTCAATAAACTTATTGGGGTTGCTACCTTTTTTATTCAAATGGAGAAATAGTCATGATTTAATCTAAATAAAGTGTTATTGATTGTGTTGTTTCCTAGGAATGAGTCGCACATGCTAGTTTAAAAGTTTTGTTAAATTCCCAAGTCTGTCACTGATAAAAACCTTTTGTAGATTAGTAACTTGATCCAAACGGAAAAGTTATGTAACACCAATTGTTATACTATCTTTGTTTCCATCTTGCATTGTAATAACACCCATTTTAACTCTATTTAAGACAAATCATTGCCAGATGGATTTCTGGCATTGATTGCATGATATGAAATGTAGTATCACTAAAAGTTTTTGGTTTTAGTAGCATATAAATCAATTTAGAAAAACATATGTATTTGAATATAAGATAAAGTTTTAAGTTATTTGGCAATAGTAAACTAAACTTTTTTTTTGTAAATTTTTATTTTCTAAAATTTCATTGAGCTCTTTTGCAATAAGAAACAAGTTACAAAAAATTAAGGTTTTTTTACCCCAATTCAAAATTATTAGGTAAAGAATCATAGAGGTTGAAGTATTTAAAATATTGAACCAAAATATTTTATTAGGTAAATTCATGAATGCTGAGCATTCCCTGTTAAAATATACTAATACTATTGATAGACTGGTAGAAGCCTAAAATCAAATATTTATTAAATATTTATATCCATATCTTTTCATGGCTTGGTAATTCATTTCTCTAGCATTAAATAATATTCCATTGTTTGCATGTACTACACTTTATTTGACCTTTCACCTATGGAAGGATATCTTGGTTGCTTCCAAGCTTTTGTCAGTTATGAATAAAACTACTATAGACATCTTTGTGGGTATAGATTTCATCTTCTTTGGATAAATACCAAGAACTGCTACTGCTGAATCATCTGGCAAGAATACGTTTAGTTTTGTAAGAAACTGCCAAGTTGTTTTCCATTCTTTATTCTCAAAAGACATGGAAGAACATTCCTGTTGCTCCACATCCTCACCAACATTTCGTGTTCTGTTGTCAGTGCTCTGGATTCTGGGTATGTACTGGTGTCTCTTTTTTGTTTTAATTTGCATTTTCCTGATGACATATGATGTGAAGCATCTTTTTATATGCTTATTTGCCATCTGTAATATTTTCTTTTGTGAGGTATCTGCTAAGGTCTTTGGCTCATTTTTAATCAGGATTTTCCCCCATTGTTGAGTTTTAAGGGGTCTTTGTGTATTTTTGATTAACAGTCCTTTGCCAGATGTGTATTTTGCAAATTTTTTCTCATAGTCTGTGCTTTGCCTTTTCATTCTCCTGGAATTGTGTTTCACAGAGTAGACATTTTAAAATTCAGTGCTTTTGCTTTTGTAGCTAAAGTTATTTCCAAAACCAAGGTCATTTAAATTTTCTTCTATATTACCTTCTACATGTGTCATGTTTAGGTTTATATTCCAATCTGAGTTAATTTTTGTGAAGAGTGTATGATATCTGGCTCAATTTATTTTATTTTATTATTTTATTTTATTTTATTTTATTTTATATTTTTACATTTAGCTTCACCTTTCCTCCAGAACCATTTGTTTAAAAGATTGTATTTTGCTCTCTTGTATTGCTTTTGCTTTTATATTAAATATAAAATATAATTGATAATATATATTCTGTTGCATTAATCTAGTCTTTCTGTGGTATTACAATATCTTGCTTACAATTATCGTTATGGTAAACTTTTTTTAAAGATTTTATTTATTTATTTGACAAAGAGAGAGATCACAAAGGGGCAGAGAGACAGAGAGAGAGAGATGAGGAGAAGCAGGCTCCCTGCTGAGCATAGAGACCAATGCGGGACTGGATCCCAGGCCCCTGGGATCATGACCTGAGTGGAAGGCAGAGGCTTAACCCACTGAACCACCCAGGCACCCCATTGTTATGGTAAACTTTGAAGTCAGTCCTCAGTCTTTGTTCTCCTTCAACACTATGTTGACTATTGTGAGTCTTTGCCTCTCCATATAAACTTTAAAATAAGTTTGTTAATATTAAAAAAAAGGAATTTGCTGGACTGCATTAATTGTATAGATAAACTTGGAAACCAGTGACCTCTTGAGCTTAGCAGGAGATAGACCATGGACATCAGTTGTCACAGTGGTGCCTCTGGCAGAACCTTTTGCAAAACCCTAGGCAAAATGAGACCTCAAGGATCTGAGAGAATGTCTAAGAAGTACTTGATACATCCCTTGGGTATGGTTTATTGAAGGGTCCACCTGTCTGAAAGCTGGGGAATTTAGATAAGGGAGGGAAAATTAGTTATGATAAAACATATCAACAAACATCAATAAATTTTGTAAAACTAATTGTCATGGCTCATATACAAAATGACCAACAGAGGGACCATCAGAAGGAAAGCATCAGTTATGTTTATTGTGAAATTTTTTATTCAAAATAAAGCAATGTGAGGGGAAGACACAATGAGAAAGTTACCATTTTTTAAATGGTTAAACTTCTTACAAAATGGAATAGGTTTCATATTCTAAGTAGTATATTGAAAAGTAAAACATTGGGGTGCCTGGGTGGCTCAGTGGTTTGGGCTGCTGCCTTCAGCTCGGCTCATGATCTTAGGGTCCTGGGATTGAGCCCCGCATCGGGCTCTCTGCTCCGCAGGGAGCCTGCTTCCCTCTCTTTCTCTCTCTGCCTGCCTCTCTGCCTACTTGTGATCTCTGTCTGTCAAATAAATAAATAAAATCTTTAAAAAAGAAAAGAAAAGTAAAACATTAAAAAATAAAATTTTAATTAAAAATTATATAATTAAAAAAAAGGTTAAAAATAGCAGAACAATTTTTCTTATAACTGGAAAATACATTGTATATATATCTATCAAAAATAACTTGTCATGCGGGCGCCTGCGTGGCTCAGTGGGTTAAAGCCTCTGCCTTTGGCTCAGGTCATGATCCCAGGATCCTTGGATCGAGTCCCACATCCGGCTCTCAGCTCAGCAGGGAGCCTACTTCCTCCTCTCTCTCTCTGCCTGACTCTGCCTACTTGTGACATCTGTCAAATAAATAAATAAAATCTTGTAAAAAAAAGATTTTAAAAAATAACTTGTCATGTCTGGAATCAGGAGCATATGGAAAAAAATAATATCTGAGGACAATACTTCTTCCATGTTTTGTGCCTTGTTAATATTTTTAAACAGTCAGGCAACTTTTAGCTTTATTGAAATACTTACTAAGATACCAGCAGTGCCTTTTGGAGCCCTATGACTATAAAAATTAATTGCAAATATTCAAAGTGTTTACTATGGTGTCACTATTTAGGGCCACCACCAAGTATGTTTCAGAAGTAAGCATAACTGTCACTCTTCCATAAGGCAAAGGGCATATTTTCAGGAGTTCCATCTGCTGTACCAGGAGGTGAATCAAGTAATGATTTTTGTCTATAAAATAATTCACTTTTCAATCTAACATTCCTTATTCCACATTATAGTAATAAAAACTAGGAGGAGACTAAAACAAACAAACAACTACAACTACAACAACCAGCTTTTCCTTCAGTGGAAAAGTAAATATAACCTTATGAGTAGCCTGAAATTTATTTTAAAATATTTTTAAGATAAACGTTTTTGTTAGTAAACCATATATTTTATATTACTAAGAAATAACAGGCAAAGTTTTATTAACTTCTAAAAAGTCTATTTACTTCTATTTATCTATTAACTCATCTCTTTATGAAGTAGAACATGATCATACCTATTGTATCTACCCAAGTTTGTATGCTTTGGTTATTTTATGTTTGCTATTTCCTTGCTTAATTTTTACAATATTTGATACATAATAGTATCGTTAAGTCCATCTATGGTTTCACAGAATTTGTTTGAACTTCATAAAAATGTACCATACTTTTAGCACAGTCCTTGTTTTACTTCTCTATTAGCTTTCCAAGATTTATTCACTTTAGAGTGTGTAGCTATCATTTATTTTTATTCCTCCATAATGCTATGTTTACAAATTTGTATTTATCTGTACTTTTTAAAATATCTTAATTATATACCATTTCTCATCTCACGTAACACTCATGTTACTTCTACACTTATCAGATATTATGTAACTGAAAACCACAACTCAGCAACAATATAACACCATTTTTCAAAATTAAATGGCTTACCAGAATTCTTTAATTCTATCCTTTATTTGTATTAGATGACCCTTTATTCTGGTATTTGGCATTGTTCCTATGGAGGAACGCTTATAAGTTGATATTCCATAAATAGAAGGATTTATTATGATTGATTAATTATTTTCATTTAGAATGCATAGAATATGGTTGATTTAATATTTCTTTCTTACTCTCTGCCTGCAACATAGTGCTATCTATGTAACAGCCACTAAAATATTAAGTTAATTACCTAGACTTTAAACTGCATATTAATAGGAATAACATACAGAACTCTTCTCAGATTGGGACACCTGGGTGGCTCAGTCAGTTAAACGCCTGAGCCTTTATCTCAGGTCATGATCTTAGGGTCCTGGGACTCAGTTCTGCAACAGATTCCCTGCTTCGCCGGGAGTTCGCTTCTCCTTCACCCTGCTGCTTCCCCTGCTTCTGCTCTCTCTCACTCTCTCTCTTACAAATAAATAAAATTAAAAAAATAAATTCTTCTCAGATAGCTAATATAGAATATCGTCTTTGTATTCATCAAAGGAAAGTGCCATATAATAATGAAATGCAGACTACTTCAAATTCATTTTTGAACCAGTAAGAAAGTACTGGAAACAAGCCAAAAATGTCTTCAATGAATTAAAGAAATAGATTGATTTTCAATATCTTAATGTTTCTATAATAAATTGCAAGATTTTTATACTAGATATATGATGACAAAAACGAGTTTGACAAAAGTCAGTTTGGGTAAACTTACAACACCTACCACCTACCACCTGAAACTCTTGTTCTATAATTTAATTATTTTAATTTACAAAAATACAAAAATAATATATCAGAGTAAGTCTATTGATAGCTTTGAAGGTATGCTCTGGTTGTGCACTGTTTACTATTTAAAGGGGAATCCAATATGTGATGCTTATGGTGTGACTACATTAAAATTCAACAAGTTCAGAAGCATACAAAGAATAGAATAAAGACAAAAGATGACCCTTACTTATCCTAAAGATAGACAATGGTATATATGTGCTAGTTGGGGAGAGAATCCAGTCAGTAGATGGAGGATGTGGTAGTGGAAAAAAAAAAGACACAACGTTTTGGTTGAAAGTTTAGCACTATATTTAACAAAGTGAAATTGTGTGTTAATAGCCTTGAATAAAATCCAAAAAATATTTTCAATTCATTGAAGATTATTTAGGAAAAACTTGAAAAACACAACTTGATAAGGATTCCAATAAAAGATTCATAAGCAATACAAGTTTCAAAATTTTTAGTATATTTTCCCTAAAAAGCCATTTGATTTGAATTACAAAGAATTCTATTTACCTGCCACTTAAATAAGAGGAAAATATTTGGTTTTGTAATAAGTCAATAAAATAAATTAACATATCTTTAGAAAACAGATATGCACACTAATTTAAAAATAATAGTGCTTAAGCTGTTCAGCAAACATTTGTAAAATTCCTTACCATCAGCTAGCTCTGGAGTTCTGCTAGGTGAGTAAGGCCATGTATGTTACTGCTCAGAGTACTGACGCAAAGCAATTGTCCCCTTCACATCCATTTTTTGCTGTTGATATGTCATGCTATGTTGTTTAGAGATCCATAGATGGCCCTACATGAAGGCCTTTTTTGTGTGTGTATATGGGTGACTGTGATTTAACTTTCAAATAAGATGGCTCCTGATTTACAATGATTCCACTTATGATATATTTGGCAATGATGTGAAAGTGAAAGTGATTCAGTAGAAACTGTACTTTGAATTTTGAATTTGGGTCTTTATAAAAAGGGCCAGTGACATGTGGTATGGTGCCATCTTGTGATGCTGGGAAGCAGCAGTGAGCCACAGCTCCCAGTCAGCTAGAAGATTACAGGAGTGAACACCTGATATTCTTACAAGCATTCTAGATATAACCATTCTTCTTTTTTTAGTGTAATATTTAATAAATTGCACGTGATATTTGATATTTTGTTATAAAACAGGCTTTGCTTAAGATGATTTTGCCCAAATGCAGGCAAATGTAAGTGCTCTGAGTATGTTTAAATGAGCTTAAGGTAAACTATCATATTTGACAGTTTAGGGGTATTAAATGCATTTTCAATTTTTTATGTGTTTCTCTCTACATAGCCCCCTTGTAATCTGAGGAACATCCCTATATGTATATGTAGCCTTGGTATGGCTTACATATTATTGGCATGAAACATCTAGAACAGTACGTGTGCCATATAATTGTCTACAACATCAAACAAGTTTCTTGAAAACTTGTGCCAAAGGGTTTATGTCTTTAAGGATTCTTATTTCAGAAGGGTTCTCTCAAATGTAAGATTTTTCAGAAGATAAGTGAAAATCTGACCAAACTAAACATTTTTCCATTTTCCCTAGTGAGCAAAGATAGCTAAAATCTATCTGCCATTTTCAACACTGTACTCAACGATTGTAATTCTAATTTAAGAACAGATTATTTATATCAAAACCACATGTTGGCCTAATCTTATACAATATTCATCAGTCTCACTCAGAGCCTTGAACACTTTTATTTGTTGAGTCTATATGGTACTACGGACATTCATCTTTTTTGACCTCATAGCTTCAGGTATGTCTATACTTTTGAAAATACATGCATCATAGTTCCATTGTAAAATGTCTGGGTTATAAAATGTGCTGTGCTATCAAAATGGTAATAAGAACATACAAATGACCTGATGTAATGAACTGGACCAGATTGCCAGATATCACATTTCATACCAGAAAGTTTCAGTGGTAAGTTTTAAAATGGCCAGCTATACTTTGACTGAATTATAACTCATTTAACTTCTTTCTTTGTGTACAGTATTACACATTAGTCAGTATTATAGTAAATAAGTACTTTGGACAGATGTAAATATGCTGTAATAAAAAATGCTTTTCTTCTTTCTTTTAGTCCTTTTTACTTGTAAGACTGGCCACAAATACCATGCCTCCCCCAAAATAATTTGCAATACAAATTTATCTCTAAATGAATTTATTGCACAGAAAAATATATATATATATACACTTACAGTAGACATGTTCAAAAATAGTTACACAAAAGCAGGGCCCTAAATGTAAGCAGTATAGATGTTTTGTTTTGTTTTGTTTTTTTCTTTAAAAAAAAGAGGTTATGTGAAATATTGGAATTTTATTTCCAGGCCTAGTATTTCAAGACTGTTAACTACACTTATGGTGTCAACAGCCTCTTGTTGGCAGTGTGACTTTATTGGCTCCATGGAATAACAGCAAGAATTTACTATTGCTTCTTTCTTTTATGACACACACAGAAAAAAAAATTGACACATTTGCTCAAGACCAACCAGAATCATTTTAACCTATCAAAATTGTTGGGAGGCCTTCACTGCCAAAGTCACTGCTGGGTTTTCACAATTCATTGCAGACAATCTGCTACTCCCATTCTGATAAAGGATAGAAGAGTCATAATCAGGGAATAAGGCTAGATTAATACTTGTAATTATCATTGAATTATTTAGCCTGCTATAGGATTATTATTATTAGTGTCATTTGATAATTTTCTCTCATTTTATTAAACACAACTGTGAGTAATTACCCTACCTAATATTTCTCTGTATTGGCTGACTAGCTAGCAAACATTCATGAAAATATCCATTAGCCACACATATAAAATGCTGCATTATGATGCTTTTGAATCAGAACATACCACTACCTGATCCTGTAGCTCTTTGAGGATTTGCAAATCAATTAATTCTATGTTTATTGGATTCTTCCCATACAATTAGAAAATTTATAATAGAGTCCATGAACATTATTAGTTTTACCATTTTAAACCAGCAATCACACTTTGATTTTTACAACAAAAGCAGAAATATAAACACACACATTTGGATCAGTTTTCTGTTAGTCTGTCTGGACTTCAAAATCCTATTCCTCAAGATAATGCACACCAAAGTTCTGGATTAAACAAGAAATTAGATGGCACCTGAACACTTGGTTTAATATTCTCAAAAGGACTATGCAACTTATTTCTTACATTATGACATTGTTTTACAAATATCCACACTTTTATAATGTTAGTATTTTTAATAATCAATAAAGTCAATTAATCATGATTAAAAATCAAACATAAAAATTTCTACTTTTTGCTTTTGCCCCCTCCATTTAGAACTTATTTAAAACCTGATAATTCAAAGGTCCCTATGTTTATGAAAATCTGGACAGAAATAGCTCTAAGATCCCATTCAGAACTTGATATTAATCTAAGTCTTTTGGCTCCATTTATCCTGAGAGCAAAGAGTAGGACAAAGGATTGTAGTGCTGTTAGCTTATCTGGGAGATTATCCAAGGTAGAAAAGAATGGGAAAGTGATACAGTGAAGAAGCAACTTTGTCAAAGAGGTACATTGTTGATATAATTGTTGTGGATAGAAAATGAAGGCTTGCTTTTACTGAAAGGTCCTGAGAAACTTCTTTACGTTGTCCTTATGAAGACCTGGAAACTGACAATTTTACCTATGGTTCTTATTTCCACTTCAATGAGAGCTGTCCTCAGAGGACATTAACTCTCCTACACTTTTGGGTTGTGTTGGAGACATTCTAAAATGAGAGAGAGAACATGAGATGCTATCAGTGTTAAGTAACTGCAATTTCCCATGGAACTATCCACCACAGGTTTGGCTATAATCAGGTGTTGGGCCTTGATATCAGAGGGATTTGAGGCAGTATCATTTTAGGTTAATCATTATATCTGAAATTTCCAAAAACTTCAACTGATGAAACTTTGATTATAAGTGTATAAATATAACAATAAATCTACAGTATTCAAATTATTTTCATAGAAATACACAAACAAAGCATCAATTGATTAATATTTAAATGTTACAAAATACTGAACTGAAAGAATTTGGTCATATAACAACGTGTAAGAAGTAGAACTTAGGTTTAGGTTAGAACTCAGGATGGATTTGAGACTCAGTTACGAAATTGAATGGAGGGACGCCTGGGTGGCTCAGTGGGTTAAGCCACTGTCTTCAGCTCAGGTCATGATCCCAGGGTCCTGGGACAGAGCCCCAAATCAGGCTCTCTGCTCAGCAGGGAGCCTGCTTCCTCCTCTCTCTCTGCCTGCCTCTCTGCCTGCTTGTCATCTCTCTCTGTCAAATAAATAAATAAAATCTTAAAAAAAAGAAATTGAATGGATGTCTGACTATCTTATAGGTTTGCTAAAAATCAGTGACTTTGTGTTCACGAGTGGCTATGCAGGAATTTTAACTTTCTCTAAGAAGTTATTAGGTTTGATTATATAATGGCAGTAAAGGATGGGGAAAAGCAAAGTACGAACCCCATAAAGACAAAGACACTGAGTATGAGAAAAGAGTAATAGATAAGAAGAATCAATGCATTTGAGGAAAATGGGAATTCAAATACACAATGATTGTTGATTTTTTTAGATGGAGAAAACAAAACTAGCTTGCAAGAAGGAAATAACAGAAGACATGTTGTGATGTGATACAGAATCCTGGAAAAAGGCAGTAACGTGGAATAAAGGAGTAGGGAGAGCATATCAGGTAATTTGGATAGGAAGGAGTTAGGAGATAATTGCTTGATAAATTTTATATGCACAGATTTCTTTAATTTATATGGAGAACAGGGTGTCCTTTCTCTTCCCTTTCAGAGCACCAGAGGTGTACTCTTTCAGACTGAAAACCTGAAAAGCTCAGGACTCGGTTGCTTAAGCACAGCTGAGAGGACATATTTCAATTAAGATTTACATTTTGCTGTAGGTAGTAGACTGTCAAAAGTGGTATAACCATATTTTTTCATCTAACAAGAAGACTACAGAGAGTGTTTTCTGGTGTTGGTTCAGAGTCTTAAGAAAGTCAAGTGAAGTATCTTAGAGGTTTTCATGGCTTTTTATTCACAGTTGCAAAAATTGCTGTTGGAGTTCTCACTCTTATGCACACATTTCTGGCAGAAAGATAGAGGTAAAAGAGAATGATATCTTGTATGACTGATACATTGTCATATGGTTACAATGTAACTAGAAAAGAGACAATAAAATATTTGATGTTGTTTTAAGTTTCCTTGTTGTCAATCCCTCAGTGCTTTCTGATATTAAAGGAAAAAGTAGATGGATATTGACCTGGCAACTATCAACACCTGTCAGTCTCTCTTGGATAAACAATATCTCTATAATCTCTTCTTCCCAGTAAAAAAAAATAAAATATATTCATAACCCACAGTGTGCCATCTCAAGTTACTGCACCAAGATAAAATTACAATGATTTTCATTTGTTCCAAATGGACATATTACCCTTCCTTATGATATCATGTCTTATAAGATAGATAATTGGTTTGCTACCAATATACCCAGATGTGACTGTGGAAGAGACAGGAAAAAAATAATAATATTTATTTATTCCTTGGGTTGACCCTGTTTACACAGATGCATTACTATTAGAAAAGGTTGGTTTGGGACAATGGAATGAATTTACTTAATGGGTCTGTATGTAATTGGGTTGGAGGAAATTTTTAATTTCTACAAAAATTATTAGAAATCTATCTTATTCTCTTTTGTTAATTTTCACAAGTCAACAAAGCCAACGTTTTTGTCTAGCAGACAAGATCTTAAATCCTAACAAAACTCAATTTTTTCCTTTTTTTTTTTAAGTTTGAGAGCCTCATGTTCTCTCATGCTGCTTTAAATACAACTCAAAAAAAAAAAAAAAGAAAGAAAGTAGCTAAATAGGGCAGTAAGACCAGACTTTTTTTTAAATTTTATTTATCTTATTTTTAATTAAAAAATTAAAGATTGTATTTATTTATTTGAGAGAGAGAGAGAGCATGAGCGGGGCAGGGGGATGTAGCTGCAGAGAGAGACTGAGAAGTATACTCCCTAATGAGCAGGAAGCCCGATATGGGGCTCGATCCCAGGATCCTGACTGAGATCATGACCAGAGACAAAGGCACATACATGTGCAAAATCCCTTTTTTTCTGGGAAACAATACTTTCAAGAGATGTTTGAAAAAGTACTGGGGAAACAACTTTAATCGGAGATACAAAAATTTAATTGACTTTTGTAAAGCTACAGGGATCCAAATGATGGGAATCCCAGCCCTTTTAGGTTGTGGACCACACAGTATTCTTCTCTGTAATATTTTATTTTCTTCCATGTCTACTAACTCCAGTCCAAGTTCACTGATCTCTTTTTAGATAGTGCAAAACATGGCAAAGAATACCACACAAGTTCCCAATATTCTACATTTATCACATCATTTCTAACATATAGAAGTGTGTAATCAAGGCTGGTTTTGTGAACGAACCTAGTTATGCTAAAGTGTGTTTTGTTCTCCAAGAAATTAAATGCATGATTATCACACAATTATAAAATACTTGTGTCAAGAATTTTTATTCAAAAATTAATAAGAGAAGCAGATATTAAAACTAGTTCACATGGTTATTTGGGATATAAGCAGAGTTGTGCAGCAGAAGTGCTCTGGGCCCATAATTTGGGTTATAGAATTTATGTTTTCTAATGAAAAATCACTAACTTGCATTATTGTTAACAAGAATCTTGTGCATTACCATCAGTTTTCTACATTATAACCTCTTGCTCTACAGTTTGTAAATAACTTTGTCAATAGCAAGCTAATACACGGGTGACTCCAATGGATTGAGATAATCTCCAGAGTTTCTGCTACATAATGCCCAGGACTCCATTGAAAGGACACCTAAGAATTTATTTTGCCCAAAAATTTGATCATTTTTTTCACTGTCCTTACCTATTTTTCAAACCTAGTCCTATTGCTTCACCTTTCAGTCTACGGACAACCCTGTATCTGACTGACTTGTTAATTCTGGGAATGTCTTGCAGATTAATTTGCTTGCCAGAGGTGGTTCCTCTAATTAATGTCTAAGAACCCTAATTAGTTAAGAAAACTTTTTTTTAACATTTTCATTGCTATTTATTATTACTATTATTATTGCTATTATCGCTATTATAAATAATTCACAAGGGCATCTTTCTGACAAGAGACAAAGAGCTGGCTACTAGTAGAAAAAGTACATTTGACTCTGTCAGTGAATGTGGTAAAGGGATTTGAGCAAATAAGGCAAAGCAGTGGAATTATGTGTTAAAACTTTAAATATTATAGACACATTTACTTAATTTCTAATAGTGTTGTTGCTTATAATTAAATAAGATGTTTTCCATGAACCACGCATTACAGCAAATATATTGTTTATACAGATTAAATTTTCATCAAAAGGGATGCCTGGGTGGCTCAGTTGGTTAAGCAGCTGCCTTTGGCTCAGGTCATGATCCCAGGGTCCTGGGATGGAGTCCCGCATTGAGCTCCTTGCTCGGCCGGGAGCCTGCTTCTCCCTCTGCATCTGCCTGCCATTCTGTCTGCCTGTGCTTGCTCTCTCGCCCACTCTCTCTGATAAAGAAATAAAATCTTAAAATAGATAAATAAATTTTCGTCAAAAAATTGTAAGTGTATTTTATTGTAGGATCATGATCAGCATTTTGCAGATGAGAAAAGTGAAATTTAGAAAAGTATGTCTCTTCAAATCCCTCATACAATATCTGGCCTAGATAGAAGGATATACTATCACAGTTGAGGAAGATAATTGAGATTACTTAAAATGATAAACTTCACTGTATAGGGTTTTTTAAAATTTTGCCACAGATTCAGATTCTTTTAAAATATATATCTATTTTGTGTAAAGAGAATGCACTGAGAAGTAAAAAGAAAGTGATATATCAGTGCTACCAACTAATGGCTATAATATCATCACCTTATTTATGAACAATGAAACAGTGTGCAATATTTAAATAAATTTAAATAAATTCCTGTTTATTTTATATATTTATAAATTTAAATAAATTCCTATTTATTTTATATAATTATAAATTTAAATAAATTCCTATTTATTTATTATTAAAGAAATTCCTCAGACAAACAGTATGTTTGGAAGGTTGCTAGCAGGAAAGTGTTTTAGTACATGGAAGTAATCAGAAACTGTGATCTAAAATTCTGCTTTCAAGGGCGCCTGGGTGGCTCAGTGGGTTAAAATTCTGCTTTCAAGAAGCTATAACAGTAAGTACTGAGCATTAGCTATTATATGCTATGGATGAATAACTGAAATCTACATTTGAAACTAATGATACACTATATGTTAACTAATTGAAGTTTAAAAACTTAATTAAAAAAACCACTATTTTATAAAACCATATTCCCAACAGGCTCTTTTGCTTTAAAATACTCACTTTGTAATGAGAGTCATTACTTTTGTCTAGCCAATTCTTACAGCACTGTTTATCCCTTCCCTGCTTTATCCCTTCCCAGTATCAATAAAGGCTCACTTGGGTTACCTAGAAGCCATGAGAAAGCTTGTAATAGACCTGGCTGGTTTTCACCAGCAATTTGACCACCATGTGCACAGGGAAGTCTATTGATAAAGGCTTTATTGCAATAAGTTGCAAAACATGGAGGATTTTGAATTCTCTTTCTTGAGGTCTTGTTTCATGATAATAAATTTAGGGTGGCTATTGGAATGGATGTTATTAACATATCTTCATAGTTATAAGTACATGGAATTGTAAAATAGATTAATGAATGTGGCATTACTGACAACTGTCCTCATTTTGAAATCAAATTACAGTGTACTAAGATGAGGAAGCAAAGCAGATTTGGGATTATGAGTGAACTAATTTTAAAAAGACTTAGGGGTATGATCAGACTATTGGGTAATTCAGTAGAAAGATGTCAACTGATTGAGATTCTGTGTTCCCTGATTTCAGAGAGAAGTTAAGATAAATAAGTAACACGAGGAGACTAGGAAGCCAAACATAAGTGATAATTTTGTGCCAGGGTGTGTATACATCCGTTTATCTTCTTGCTTTATCACTAAGGTTGCTCCTAGAGGACAGTTTAAATATGTGTTGGAGCTAATCTCTGTGGATTACACAAGAAAACACATCCTACAGCTCTCCCTGAAACACCCCTTATGATTTCAATGTAATTTGGTTTTTGCATTTTTAGAAATAACAAAATACTTTGCAAACTCATCTACTTTATTACCACCACAAGTGAGTCAGCTGACTCCATATTTTAACACAGTGACAGTCTCAAAGGAATGGAGGAATGAGAGGAGTTATCAATATATGTGCTTTTAAGAAGTATGACAGGGTAGCAGCTATTTCCAGGAACCAAAACATGGGTCAGCAGCTGTGCAGGAAAAGTGATGGAATAAATGACTCATTTCAGAGGAGTTCTATAACATATTAGTTCTATAATGTATCTTCAGCACCCAATTACCCGCTTTGATCTAAAGATCAGGATTTACAGTTAAGGTCCCATTTATGATTTGACTGGTAGGGTCTGAATCATGTTTACTATTGTTTTGACTATTACTTGAAACCTATAGTAGTACTTGGGATATGTGTTGTGTATTCTGTGAACATGTGCTATTTTTAGATTAGATAATTTCTGTCTCGAACCCCTGTTAATTTGTTTGTTTTTGTTTATTTGATAGTGGTTTCAATAAATGGATATATCTGAAAAATTGCAAGCCACGATTGAAATAAGTTATTATTATATATAGCATAGAATTGCACATTCCTCCTTTGAATCCGACAGAGCTTCACCATATCCTTAACAATTTGGGAAAAACATGCTATTATTTTTCTTTATAAAATTTCTCCTGTTAGGCTGTGATGGTTGTCATCAGCAGTAACTCCTCTGAAGGCTTTGTCAAAAGAGTTGAAAAAATTGGAAAGGTTTGAATGAAGCTGTTTGCTGAATATAAAGAAAAGAGCATTGAAGTACAATTCACACTCTTACTTCTCCTTCTATGCTTTCAGATGTTTGACATTTGAAAATTTTGCTTCTAGAAGAGATGCCCTATATAATTCTTACTTTAAGGAGCAAGTTGCTTTTATAATTTTTTTATTATTCTACCATTCAAGTGTTTCCATTTAAATTAAATTCAATAACATTTTAAAAAATCAAAAGTGCAGCCAGTATTCAATTTCTGGGCGAAATAATTTTAGAAAGCTTTGTGTGATTGAACCTACAGGGTTTTTCTGTAGTTTTAACTCTTTCTTTCTGTGATTTTTCCCATTAGTCACATAAGTGACTGTAATATAACAGACATTGAGGATAAAGAAGGACTGAATAAAACAATCCTTGGCCTCATGATGTTGAGAATCTAGCACGGGAGTCAAACAATTTAATCATTCAGAGACAATTTATTGAGTGCCTGGCCTAAGATGAGCACAACAAAACCCCAGCCCAGAGGAATCATTTTAATGGGAGAGATAGATAATAGGTAAGCCAACTTAAAAAAAAAAAATCGTGGGCGCCTGGGTGGCTCAGTGGGTTAAGCCGCTGCCTTCGGCTCAGGTCATGATCTCAGGTCCTGGGATCGAGTCCCGCATCGGACTCTCTGCTCAGCAGAGAGCCTGCTTCCCTCTCTCTCTCTCTCTGCCTGCCTCTCCATCTACTCGTGATTTTTCTCTGTCAAATAAATAAATAAAATCTTTTAAAAAAATCGTACTGGTTTTTCCTTAATAGTGATGCATATTTGAACTAAATAAGCACATTTTAAAAAGAGCAGTGATTGAGAAGAGGTTTTTTAACTGAGTGGTCCGAAAGGGCCTCCCTGAAAAGGTCTGTTTTGAACAGATTTCTGAATAATATCAGCTAAGAAGCTGCGTAAAAATCTAAGGGATAGGTGATTTTTCCAGTCAAAAAACTGTAAAGGCTCCAAAGTCACAATAGAGCTATAAGTTTCTCTAATCAAGTAACTTCTGACAAAGAATGAGAAGAAATAACTAACCCAGGTTTGAAAGAAAAGGGACAGACTTTCTATGGAATTCATATTTAATTAAAGCTCTAAAGGACAAAAATACAATAGAGCAAAATTCTGGTCATGCTGATATACCTAATGAAAGTTCATAAACAAGGTGTGGGTAGCAAAGAGTGTGTGGGAATGTTGGTAAGAACAGTGGGGAAGAGTCATCCCTGAACATGTTCTTAAATGAAGCAATTCTTGTGTTGTTTTAAAGGGTAAATTGGAGTTTGCCTAAGTGATTAGAGAAGGATGCCTCAGCTTATGGAAGTTCAAAGCCATAAAGATGTGATAAACTACTGCAGATATTTTCATGTATATTTGTTGTTGCTTCTAGTAATGGTGATCTAAAAACTCCTACTTAAGACAACTAAAAATCCAGAGAAAATAGCTTTTAAAATTAAAAATAAAATGATTATAAAAATTAAGTGTGGGAGGGGCGCCTGGGTGGCTCAGTGGGTTAGGCCGCTGCCTTTGGCTCAGGTCATGATCTCAGGGTCCTGGGATCAAGTCCCGCATGGGGCTCTCTGCTCAGCAGGGAGCTTGCTTCCTCCTCTCTCTCTCTCTGCCTGCCTCTCCGACTACTTGTGATTTCTCTCTGTCAAATAAATAAATAAAATCTTAAAAAAAACAATTAAGTGTGGGATTACTGGGCCAAAATACGAAATACAATGAGAGCATAGTGATATATGCCCTGAAGCCATTTTAGCTATGAGAGAATTTGAAACTGCTAAAACACACTGAGCTGTGTTTTTAATAGACTCTTGATACTAGAGAAACAAAATTCAAAATCCAGCAGCAATCAAATTTGAGGACTTTGGTACAACCCAAATTTAAGTTGAGATCCCCAAAGCACAAGGAGAAGCAGAAATAAGACTATAGCCTACCTTGCCTTCTGTGTAAACTGAGAAAGTCAATTACTGAATTTGGAGTATGATTGTCTTGTAGAGACTCAGATATAAGAAAAAATACTGCCAAGGAGGACCATACCATTATTATAGCTCTTAATTATCCCTACTCAATAAGAGTCTCAAATATAATGTCTTGAACATAGCCAAATGTAACAGAGCACACAAAGAAAAACCATTAACAAGATTTGATAGACAAAATGGGATTAAGTATGATGTTAAAATGATCAATAAAGATTATAAAATGGCTTGATTACTCTGCTCAAAGAAATGAGAGGGGAAGCAAATTGAACAAAACCTGAAACTAAAAATGATATTGAGAAAGGTTTTATAAATGAACCAAATGGATACTCTAGAACTTTAAAGATATGACAGCTAATTTAAGATACCACAGGGGTGCCTGGGTGGCTCACTTAATTAAACCTCCAATTCTTTTTCCTTTTTTATTAACACCTTAATTTTATTTTATTTCTTTCATTTTGGCTCAGGTCATGATGTCAGGGTTGTGAAATAGAGCCCAGAGTTGGGCTCTGTGCTGACCCTGGAGCCTGCTTAAGATTCTTTTCCCTTCTTTTTCTATCCCTCCCTGCACTCTCACTTGCTCGCTCTCTCTTGCTTGCAAATAAATAGATAGATAGATAAATAGATAGATAATAGACAAAGCAAAATAAAAGCAGATTATGAAAATAAATATAAAGATATTGAAATGAAAACAAGTTGAAAATAAAATAGAGAAGACCTACACAGCTAAAAGTTCATTCAGAAAATCTACTATTTAAGAAGTCAGTATGACACAATGTTAAGATATCAAAAGATTTGAGCATGTACTTTACAGAAAGGGTAATCCAAATGGCCACTCATATATAAAAACTGTTTATCTTTATTATGAATCTGGAATTAAATTAAATTAGATTAAAAATAAATTAAAACCTAAAATGACATACTATTACACACTTACCATATTGGGCAACAGTAAAATTGTCTTGCAAGAATGTGAAAGAATGAAAGTGCCCATAATAAAAACATTTGAGGTAAGTTGGACAATATTTAGAAAACTTAAAAATAAAAATAAAAATTTGGTCCATTCCTAGAAATACAACATGGAACTAAATGAATATTTTCACCAGGATATGAAAACAGATGATTATAGCTATTTCATTCATAACGGCAGGTCAGTAGTGGTCTATTTGCACAATGTTACATTAAATAAGAGAGAATATTAACAAACTGGGAGGAGGGGCTAGGTTGTTATCATAAACAGATCTTCTATGGTGCTGATTATGTTCTATTTCTCAAAATCTTTAAGTTAAAAAAGTTTTCAAATTTATATCTAGATAGATAGATGATAGATAGACAGATATCCCAGAAGCTGCAATGCGAGGCTAAGACCAGGCTTTAAAGGGCTTTTCTATACTCTACTAAATACTTGAAACCATTCATTATATCATAGCTCAGTGTTCAAATCTCCATTTGTTTCCTCAGTTTCCTAATATTTATCTTAAGGTGACCTGATCCAGACTTTTGATCACCTTTGTCTAAATATTTCTATTTTAACAAAGTCCTTCTGAACACTGAGAGACTAAAACTTAGAAAAATACTCTGATTGTTATCTCACTAGAGTGGAAAATATACAGTTACCCATTAACTAATGATATCCATGTCTACATTAGATCCATGACATTTTTAATTCTTGGGAGCTTTTGGTTAAATGAATTTTTTAAGCTTCCTTTAAATGAAGCTTTAAGCCATCACCACATAAATAAAATTAAAGAACTAAATGAAAACAGGCCAAGTATTTACAGAGTAATAGAATGTGCAGTGGAAAGAGTACAATTCTGAAATCATAAAGCCTAAATTAGTGTGATGCATCTTTACTAGCCATGTAATCATAAACCAGTTATCTAAATGTGTTAGCCTCAGTTTTTTCACCCATGAAATGGTGATGATAATACTTATTATGCAGGGTTGTTGTGTGGATGTGATGAAGCATGGAGCATGAGAGTTTCATATTCCATGCTAAAATGATAGCTATTTTTATACTTATAATAATTCTAATAATAGTAATTAAATTGTTCAAAATGGTAATATTCATTTCTATTGAGGCATTGTATTGACTATTCATAGACACATTTACCAAAATAAATTTCATTTTACTTTACCCCCTCTGAGGATATATATTCCCTAATTCAATATGAATCTCATTATGAATAATAATTATCATAATAAATATGCTGATTTTTCATCTATTTATTTTTAGGGAGGTATCCTTTACTGTTGAACATAAAGAAACTTAAGCAAGTCTGTCTTATTCAACATTTGCATGCTGCTTTCTTATGAAACTAGATTATAGAGTTGTATGAAATAAATTCATGCAGTTAAGACATTTATGTTTGGAAAACTGGGTGGTCAGTTTAGTATTTCAAAAGAATATTTTAAATTTAAACCTTAAAACTGAGCTCTTTCAGCCTTATTTATAGACCATCCTTCATGCTTCACAAGTACTCCTTCATTGTAAACTAAGTAATAGTTTTTGTCACAGTGTATATAACGAAAATGGATTTTATATTCTACTCTTTCAGAGTTAGTTGCAGTTTCTACTTCCTTACTTCCTTTTTTGAAAAATAGATTAATTCTACAAAAAGTTTTTCCCAGCTTTATTGAAAAAAAATCGACATATTATAAGTTGTCAATTTAAGAAATGATTTCTTATAACATTGCAAACTTTTAACATTGTGTAAATTTTGTACAATTTGGTAAATTGGTATACATCTTTATTGCAATATAATCTACATAAAAATGTTAATACATCTACTATCTCGTAGAGTTGCCACTGTTTTTTATGCATGTATCGTAAGGAATTTTAAGATCTACTCTCTTAGCAACTTTTATGTATATAGTATAGTAGAGATAAACTTCAGAGGTCTTGTGGGTTTTGTTCCAGACTGCCTCAATAAAGTGATTATCTCAATAAACTAAGTCAAATTATTATTCTTTTTTCTTTGGTTTCCCAGTGCATATAAAAAATTATGTTTCCCAGGGCATATAAAAAATAAACACTATACTGTACTGTTCAAAAAGCATTATGTTTTTAAAGAAAAAGAATGTATATACCTTAAGTAAACTAGTTCTGTGTTTTCAGTGGGTCATAATTACTGATCACAGATCACCATAACAAATACAATAATAATGAAAAAACTTGAAATATTGCAAGAATTACCAACATGTGACAGAGAGACACAAAATGAACAAATGTTGTTAGAAAGATGGTGGCAGCAGACCTCTTTTATACAAGATTGCTATAAACTTTCAACTTGTAAGAATGTGATATATGCAAAGTTTAATAAAGGGAAGAACAATAAAAAAAGTATGTATATTTTATTAACTATGATCATCATGCTGTACATTAGATCCCCAGAACTTTTTCATATTATAGTTGCAAGTTTGCACCCTTTGACCACCTTACCCCACCCCAGGTTCATCCCTTGTCAACTCAACTCTAAGTTTCGATTAGTTTGCCTTTTCCTCAGATTCTGTATGTAAGGGATATCATAATACATAAATTAAAAAAATATATAAAATCTTTGAAATATTTCACTTAGTATAATACCTTCAAGATCCATCCATGCTGTTGTAAATGGCAGTATTTCTTAATTTTTCATGGTTAAGTAATATTCCATAGTATATATTTACCATACTTATTTTATTCATTCATCCATTAATGGATACTGAAGTTATTTCCATCTCTTGCTTAGAGTATAATTTTATAATAAACATAAGAGTGCAGATATGTTTTTGATCAGTGACTTCGTTTCCTTTAGATACATACCTAGAAGTGGGATTACTGAATCATATGGTAATTTTACTTTTAATAATATGAATAATCTCCATACTCTTTTCCATACAAATTTATATCCCTATCACAGTGCATAAGTTCCCCATTTTCTCCAATATTTACCAAAATTTGCTAGTTTCAATTTTTTGGTAATATATATTCTAATAGGTAGTAATATCTTGCTGTGTTTTTCAAAGGTAAACAACAACAACAACAACATAATGACTTTGCCCTGAGTTTTTTACGTTGAGCACTTTTTAATGCTCCAGTTGGTCATTTACATAACTTTTTTGAAAAAAAAAAGTCTATTGAAATCCTTTTGCTATTTTTTTAATTATATATATTTTTTCTTTATATCTGTTGGTTATTAACTTCTTTTCAGATATAAGATTTGTATTTTCTTACATTCTGTGGATTGTGTTTTCATTCTCTCTCTCTCTCTTTTTTTTGGCAATGCAGAAACTTTAGTTTGATGTAATACCATTTATTTATTTTTGCTTTTTTTTGCTTGTGTTTTTGGTCTGGTATCCTAAAAACTATTGGCAAGACCAATGTCAAGGAGAATTTTTCCTATGTTTTCCTTTGGGAAATTTAGTTTCATGCATCACCTTTAAGTCTTTAATCTATTTCAAGTTAAGACTTATGAGTGATATAAGGTTCCAGTTTCATACTGTTTATGTGACTATTCAGTTTTAAATATCATTTATTGAACAGACTATCTTTACCCATTACATATGTTGGCCCCTGTCAAATATTAGGTGACTGTATGAAAGGATTTATTTCTGGACTCTCAATTCTGTTCTACTTGCTTATTGGTCTGTTTTTATGCCAGTATACTTTATTGTTTGGAGCATGAGGGCTTTGTAGTATAGTTTCAAATCAAGAAGTGTAATTTCTCTTCTTCATTCTTTCTCAGAACTGCTTTGATTATTTGTTGTCTTTTATGGTCTCATATACATTTTAGGATTCTTTACTTCTGTAAAAAAATAATATCGGATTTTTAAAAAGATTTTTAATTTATTTATTTGACAGAGAGAGATGACAAGCAGGCAGAGAGGCAGGCAGAGAGAGAAGAGGAAGCAGGCTTCCTGCTGAGCAGAGAGCCTGATGCGGGGCTCGATCCCAGGACCCTGGGATCATGACCTGAGCCGAAGGCAGCGGCTTAACCCACTGAGCCACCCAGGCGCCCCTAACATTGGATTTTTGATAGGAATTGGATTTATAGACGGTTTTCGGTAGTATGGACATTTTAACAATGTTAATTCTTACCATTCATAAATATGAGCTATCTTTCCATTTGTGTCTCCTTCAATTTCTTTATCAATGTCATAGTTAATGGAGTACAGATCTTTCATCTTCTTAGTTAAATCTATTCCTAAGTATTTTATTATTTTTGATGCTATTGTGAATTAGATTGTTTTCTTTATTTTTTCAGATAGTTCATCATTAGAGTGTTAAAATGCTCCTGTCTTGTGCTTACTTTGGCAGCACATATACTAAAATTGGAATGATGCAGAGAAGATTAGCGTGATCACTGAACAAGGATGACATGAAAAACTGGGAAGCATTCCATATTAAAAAAAATGAAACAAAACAAAATTCTTGTCTTTTATATATTGATCTTGTATTTGGCAGCTTTACTAAATTTGTTTATTCAAATTTTTTGGTGAAGATTTTAGGATTTTTTAACATGTAAGTTCATGTTATCCAAAAAAAGAAAATATTACTTCTTCTTTTTTTTTTTTTTTTTTTTTTTTTGGAGTCTCTTATTTCTTTGTGTTCCTTGTTTCTCTGGCTAGGACATCCAGTACTATGTCAAATGAGAGTAGTGAAAGTGGACACACTTGTCTTTTTTCTGATCTTTAAGGGGAAAACTTTCAAACGTTTTTGATTGAATATGAGATTAGCTCTGGGCTTGCAATATGTGTTTTTTCTTTAATGGATTTTTTAACTTATTTTTTTAAAATTTTTATAAACATATAATGTGTTTTTATCCCTATGGGTACAGGTCTGTGAATCACCAGGTTTACACATTTCACAGCACTCACCATCACTCACATAGCACCTGCCCTCCCCAATGTCCATACCCCCACCATCCTCTCCCAACACACCTCCCCCCAGCAACCCTCAGTCTGTTTTGTGAGATTCAGTCTTTTATGGTTTGTCTCCCTCCCAATCCCATCTTCTTTTATTTTTCTTTTCGTACGCCCGAAACCGCCTATGTTGCATCTCCACTTCATCATATCAGGGAGATCATATGATAGTTGTCTTTCTCAGATTGATTTATTTCGCCAAGCATAATACCCTCTAGTTCCATCCACGTCATCACAAATAGCAGGATTTCATTTCTTTGGATGGCTGCATAGTATTCCATTGTACATATATACACCACATCTTATTTATTGATTCATCTGTTGAAGGACATGTAGGTTCTTTCCATAGTTTAACTATTGTGGATATTGCTGCTATAAACATTTGGGTGTATGTGCCACTTCAGAATGCCACGTTTGTATCTGTAGGGTATATACCCAGTACTACAAGCACTGGGTCATAGGGTAGTTGTATTTTCAGCTTTTTGAGGCAGCTCCACGCTGTTTTCCAGAGTGGTTGCACCAGCTTGCATTGCCACGTACAGTGTAGGAGGGTTGCCCTTTCTCCACATCCTCGCCAGCATCTGTCATTGACTGACTTGTTCATTTTAGCCATTCTGAAAGGTGTGAGGTGGTATCTCATTCTGGTTTTGATTTGTATTTCCCTGATGCCGACTGATGTGGAGCATTTTTTCATGTGTCTGTTGGCCATTTGGATGTATTCTTTGCAGAAATGTCTGTTCATGTCCTCTGCCCATTTCTTCATTGGATTATTTGTTCTTAGGGTGTTGAGTTTGATAAGCTCTTTATAGATTTTGGATACTGGCCCTTTATCTGGTATGTCATTTGCAAATATCTTCCCCCAGGTAACTTCTGACAGTCATCTTTTGGCTTTGTTAACTGTTTCCTTTGCTGTGCAAAAGCTTTTTGATCTGATGAAATCCCAATAGTTCAGTCTTGCCCTTGCTTCCCTTGCCTTTGGCGATGTTCCTAGGAAGAAGTTGCTGCTGCTGAGGTCAAAGAGGTTGCTACCTGTTCTCTCCTCAAGGATTTTTTGGATTCCTTTCTCACATTATGCTTCTTCATCCATTTCCAGTCTATTTTCATGTATGGTGTAAGGAAATGGTCCAATTTCATTTTTCTGCATGTGGCTGTTCAATTTTCCCAACACCATTTGTTGAAAAGGCTGTCTTTTTTCCATTGGACATTCCTTCCTGCTTTGTTGACGATTAGTTGACCTTAGAGTGAGGGTGTATTTCTGGGCTCTCTATTCTGTTCCATTGATCTATGTCTATTTTGTGGACAGTTCCCTACTATCTTGATGATGACAACTTTGTAATAGAGCTTGAGGTCTGGAATTGTGCTGCCAACAACTTTGGCTTTCTTTTTCAATATTCCTCTGGCTATTCGAGGTATTTTCTGGTTCCATATATATTTTCGGATTATTTGTCCCATTTCTTTGGAAAAAATGGATGGGATTTTGATAGGGATTGCATTAAATGTGTAGATTGCTTTAGGTAGCATAGACATTTTCACAATATTTGTTCTTCCAATACAGGAGCATGGAATATTTTTCCATTTCTTTGTGTCTTCTTCAATTTCTTTCATGAGTACTTTAGAGTTTTCTGAGTATAGATTCTTTGTCTTTTTGGTTAGGGTTATTCCTAGGTATCTTAGGGTTTGGGGTGCAATTGTAAATGGGATTCACTCCTTAAGTTCTATTTCTTCAGTCTTGTTGGTTTAAAAAAATGCAACCAATTTCTGTGCATTGATTTTATATCCTGACACTTTACAGAATTCCTATACAAGTTATAGCAGATTTGGAGTGGAGTCCTTTAAGTTTTCCACATACATTATCATATCATCTGAAAACAGGGATAGTTTGACTTCTCTTTTGCCAATTTGGCAAAATTTGGATGCCTTTAATTCCTTTTTGTTGTCTGATTGCTGAGGCTAGGACTTCTAGTACGATGTTGAATAGCAGTGGTGATAACAGACATCCCTGCCGTGTTCCTGACTTCAGCGGAAAGTATTGTTTTTCTCCATTGAGAATGATATTTGCAGTGGGTTTTTCATAGATGGCTTTGATAATATTGATAATATGTGCCCTCTATCCCTACACTTTGAAGAGTTTTAATCAGGAAGGGATACTGCACTTTGTCAAATGCTTTTTCAGCATCTATGGAGAGTATCATATGGTTCTTGTTCTTTCTTTTATTGATGTGTTGTATCATATTGGTTGATTTGTAGATGTTGAACCAACCTTGTAGCCCTGGAATAAATCCCACTTGGTAGAGGTGAATAATCCTTTTAATGTACTGTTGAATACTATTGGCTAATATTTTGGTGAGAATTTTCGCATCTGTGTTCATCAAGGATATTGGTCTGTAGTTCTCTTTTTTGATGGGATCCTTGTCTGGTTTTGGGATCAAGGTGATGCTAGCCTCAGTAAAAAAGAGTTTGGAAGTTTTCCTTCCATTTCTATTTTTTTTTGGAACAGTATCATGAGAATAGGAATTAATTCTTCTTTAAATGTTTGGTAGAATTCCCCTGGGAAGCCATCTGGCCCGGGGCTTTTGTTTGTTTGGCGATTTTTGATGACTGTTTCAATCTCCGTACTGGTTATGGGTCTGTTCAGGTTTTCTATTTCTTCCTGGTTCAGTTGTGGTAGTTTATATGTCTCTAGGAATGTATCCATTTCTTCCAGATTGTTGAATTTGTTGGCGTAGAGTTGCTCATAGTATGTTCTTATAACTGTTTGTATTTCTTTAGTGTTGGTTGTGATCTCTCCTCTTTCATTCATGAATTTATTTATTTGGGTTCTTTCCCTTTTCTTTTTGATAAGTCTGGAAAGGGGTTTATCAATCTTATTAATTCTTTCAAAGAACCAGCTTCTAGTTTCGTTGATTTGTTCTATTGTTTTTTTTTCTGTTGTTGTTGTTGTTGTTGTTGTTGTTTTGTGGTTTTTGTTTCTTTGTTTTTTTGTTTCTATTTCATTGATTTCTGCTCTGATCTTTATTATTCCTCTTCTTCTGCTGGGTTTAGGCTTTCCTTGTTGTTCTTTCTGCAACTCCTTTATGTGCAGGGTTATGTTGTGTATTTGAGATCTGAGAGAGAAGCGTGGTTGCACATGTCTGTCCTTGCGCTCCCCAGGAGCAAGTCTGGGGAAGGTGCAGCACGCCGCCCCCAGAGAAGAGAAGGAGCCGTTGGCCTTGTGGTTGGGAAAAGGTCAGGAAGCAGGATAGCCTGCCGTGGCAGACACAGCAGGCTGGTGGCAAGACAAGTGTCACCCGCTCCCTGTGCAGAGAGACGAAGCCTGGCTGCTAAGGAGAAATGAAAGGACGACTAGGGCACGGACACGTGCTCCACTCTGAGGAAGGAGTCTGGGCAGAAGGCAGGCCTGTCCTGTGCCTCTGGTCCCAAGGGGACAGCATCTCCTTGACCACCGGTCCGTAGGGCAGACTTGGGCTTGCTACCAGGCGCCATACCCGGAACTCGCAGAAACAGCTCCCTCGAGAAACGGGCAGTCAGATGCCATCTTCCTCCAAGATGTGACAGCGTTTTCGGTGGCAGGGGGTTTGCCGAAGAAGGAGCTTCGGCATTCCAGTGAATGGGCGGTGTTCAGGGATCCTGTCGCCTCTCCTCACCTGTGGGGAAGGCACTGACCTAATCCGCGAGTCCGCCTGAGGGCCAGTGCCAAAGGCCAAGCGTTGCCTACACCGGGAGATGGTAGTGTGCATTGAGTGCCAATCCTAGGCCACGCACGCTGCTGCAGGGTTGTGGCTGTGTCTGCTTAGTTCGGCCTGGCAGTGTGAACCCAGGGCGCCAACATGGAGCCCGGAAAAGCAAGGCCCAAGAGGGACCAGCTCTCCCGCGGCTCTTCTTCCCTGACACGACAGAGTGAACACCGAAAGCCTTGCTGAGGAAGTGCAGCAAAGTGCCGTTCCGGCCAAGCTGAAAACCTCTGGGAAAGCATAGCAGTCGCTGGGAAATCAGAGTCGGTTCTGTGGGCTGCTGTTGCTGCTTGCCTTAGCCTAGTATTCGCAGCATGGCGGGAGAAACCCTCATAGAGCGAAAGCCTCTTTGCCCGGGCATCCCCTCTGGGAAAGCACAGCATTCTTAGGGAAATCAGAGCCGGGTCTGTGGGATGATGCTGCTGCTTGCCTGAGCAAGACTCTACAGCATGGTGTAATAAACCGGCATGGAGCGAAATCCTCTCTGCCTGGGCATCCCCTCTGCCTGAGAGAGAACCCTGGTTGCGCCTGTGGAAAGAGCCTTAAGGAAAGGGACATGTCTGTCACTGGGCTCCCCAGGAGCCTGTCTGGGGAAAGTGCAGCACGCTGCCCCAGGAGAAGAGAAGGAGCCCTTGGCCTTGTGGTCGGGAAAGGGTCGGGAAGCTGGAGAGCCGGCCCTGGCAGGAACAGCGGGCCGGTGGCAAGAAAAGTGTCACCCGCTCCCTGTGCAGAGAGTCGAAGCCTGGCTGCTAAGGAGACACGAGGGGACGATTGGGCAGGGGAGCGTGCTCCAATCTGAGGAAGGAGTCTGCGCAGAAGGAAGGCCTTTCCTGTGCCTCTGGTCCCAAGGGGACAGCATCGCCTTGGCCACCTGTCCAGAGGGCAGACGTGGGCTTGCCACCAAGCTCCCAGCCCTGAACTCACAGAAACAGCTCCTGGAGGAACGGGCATTCAGATGCCATCTTCCTCCAGGATGTGGCAGCATTGGCGGAGGCAGGGGGTGTCCCGGAGAAACAGGGACAGTTACCCATTACTCCCCAACCCAGGGCACGGGCAGTGTGCAGTGATCCTCTCATGTCTCCTCAAGGATGGGGAAGGCACTGGCCTAGTCCCCTGTCCACCTGAACGCCAGAGCGAAAGGGCAGGCCTTGCCTACGCCGAGAGATGGCATTGTGAGCAGAGTGCCATCCTAGGCCATGCACGCTGCTGCAGGGTCGAGGCTGTGTCTGCTTATTTCGGCTTGGCAGGATGAACCCAGGATGTGAACTTGGAGCCCGGGATAGCAAGGCACAAGAGGCACCAGCTCTCACGCAGCTCTTCTTCCCTGACACGACTGAAGCCTTGCTGAGGAAGCAGCGATGACGTGCTGTTCGCTCCAAGCCAAAGCCTCTGCAAAAGCACAGCATTCGCTGAGAAATCAGAGTCGGTTCTGCGGGCTCTGCTGCTGCTTGCCTGAGCCGTCTCACGGTGGGAGAAACCCGCATACAGCGAAAGCCTCTTTGCCGTGGCATCTCCTCTGGGAAAGCACAGCATTCATTGGGAAATCAGAATCAGATGTGTGGGATGCTGCAGCTGAATGCCTGAGCTAGTCTCCGCAGCATGGTGGAAGATAACCACATGGAGTGAAATCCTCTTTGCCCTAGCACCCCTTTGCCTAAGAGAGAAGTATGGTTGCACATCTGAAAGGGCCTTAAGGAAAGGGACACGTCTGTCACCGCGCTCCCCAGGAACAAGTCTGGGGAAGGCTCAGCACGTCGCCACCAGAGAAGAGAAGGAGCCCTTGGCCTTGGGGTCGGGAAACGGTCCGGAGGCAGGAGAGCCTGCCCTGGCAGAAACAGCAGGCCGGTGGCAAGACAAATGTCACCCGCTCCCTGTGCGGAGAGACGAAGCCTGGCTGCTAAGGAGATATGAAAGGACGACTAGGGCATGGATGCGTGCTCCACTTTGAGGAAGGAGTCTGGGCAGAAGGCAGGCCTGTCCTGTGCCTCTGGTCCCAAGGGGACAGCATCTCCTTGGCCACCTGTCCCAAGGACAGACTTGGGCTTGCCACCAGGTGCCATACCCAGAACTCGCAGAAACAACCCCATGGAGAAACGGGCAGTTAGATGCCCTCTTCCACCAAGATGTGGCAGCATTGTGGGTGGCAGGGATGTGCTGGGGAAGGAGTGGAGACAGTCCCCCACAGTTCCCCATCCCAGTGCACGGGCCGTGTGCAGGGATCCTGTCGCCTCCGCTCTCCTGTGGTGTAGGCACTGGCCTAGACACCGAATCTGCCTGAGCACCAGAGGAAGAGACAAAGCCTTACCTACGCCAGGAGATGGTAATAGGCATAGAGTGCCATGCTAGGCCACGCACGCTGCTGCAGGGCTTGACTGTGTCTGATAGTCCGGCTTAGCAAGGTGAACCCTGGGCGCGAACTTGGAGCCCGGGAAAGCAAGGCCCAAGAGGCACCAGCTCTCCCGCTGCTCTTCTTCCCTGCCGCGACAGAACGAATGACCAAAGCCTTGCTGAGGAAGCAGCAGCGAAGTGCGGTTCGCGCCAAGCTGAAATCCTCTGGGAAAGCATAGCAGTCGCTGGGAAATCACAGTCGGTTCTGCGGGCTGCTTTTGTTGCTTGCCTTAGCCTAGTATTCGCACCACGATGGGAGAAACCCGCATAGAGCGAAAACCTCTTTTCCCGGGCATTCCCACTGGGAAAGCACAGCATTCTTTGGGAAATCAGAGTTGGGTCTGTGGGATGCTGCCTGCTGCTTGCCGGAGCTAGTCTCCACAGCACGGTGTAATAAACCCACATGGAGCAAAATCCTCTTTGCCTGGGCATCCCCTCTGCCTGAGAGAGAAGCGCGGTGGCGCCTGTGGAAAGAGCCTTAAGGAAAGGGACATGTCTATCACTGCAGAGCGACAAAAGCCTGTCTGCTAAGGAGACACGAGAGCAAGATTAGGGCAGGGGAAAGGGCTCCACTCTGAGGAAGGAGTCTGGGCAGAAAGCATGCCTGTCCTGAACCTTTGGGCCCAAGGAGACAGCATCTACTTGGCCACCTGTCCGTGGTGGAGACATGGGCTTGCCACCAGGCACCACCCTGAACTCGAGAAACAACTCCCAGAAAGAACTGGCCATCAGATGCCATCTTACTACAGGATGTGGAAGCTTGGAGGAGGCACAAGGTTTAAGGGGAAGGAGTGGGGACAGTCCCCCAAAGCTCCCTATTCAGTGCATGGGCGGTGTGCAGGGATCCTGTCACCTCTCCTTTCCTGTGGGGAAAGCACTGGCCTACTCTGCGAGTCCGCCTGAGCGCCAGAGTAAATGGCCAAGCGATGCCTATACCTGGAGATGGTAGTGTGCATAGAGTGCCATCCTAGGCTAGGCACGTTACTGCACGGTTGTGGCTGTGTCTGCTTAGTTCGGCCTGGCAGGGTGAACCCATGACCCGAAGATGGAGCCCAGGAAAGCAAGGCCCAAGAGGCACCAGCTCTCCTGCAGCTCTTCTTCCCTAACGCGACTGAAGCCTTGCTGAGGAAGCAGCGGCGAAGTGCTCTTTGCTCCAAGCCAAAGCCTCTGCAAAATCACAGCATTCGCTGAGAAATGTTCTGCGGGCTGCTGCTGCTTGCCTGAGCCAAGTCTCGCAGTGGGAGAAACCCCGCATACAGCAAAAGCCTCTTTGCCTGGGCATCTCCCCTGGGAAAGCACAGCTTTCTTTGCGAAATCAGAGTTGGGTTTGGGGATGCTGCTGCTTGCCTGAGCTAGTCTCCGTAGCACGGTGTAGATACACGTATGCAGCGAAATACTCTTTGCCCTAGCATCCCCTTTGCCTGAGAGAGAAGCATGGTTGCACATGTCTGTCACTGCGCTCCCCAGGAGCAAGTGTGGGGATGGCACAGCATGCTGCCCCTGGAGAAGAGAAGGAGCCCCTGGCTTTGAACAGCCACATGCAGAAAAATGAAATTGGACCATTTCCTTACACCATACATGAAAATAGACTGGAAATGGATGAAGAAGCATAATGTGAGAAAGGAATCCAAAAAATCCTTGAGGAGAGAACAGGTAGCAACCTCTTTGACCTCAGCAGCAGCAACTTCTTCCTAGGAACATCGCCAAAGGCAAGGGAAGCAAGGGCAAGACTGAACTATTGGGATTTCATCAGATCAAAAAGCTTTTGCACAGCAAAGGAAACAGTTAACAAAGCCAAAAGATGACTGTCAGAAGTTACCTGGGGGAAGATATTTGCAAATGACATACCAGATAAAGGGCCAGTATCCAAAATCTATAAAGAGCTTATCAAACTCAACACCCTAAGAACAAATAATCCAATGAAGAAATGGGCAGAGGACATGAACAGACATTTCTGCAAAGAATACATCCAAATGGCCAACAGACACATGAAAAAATGCTCCACATCAGTCGGCATCAGGGAAATACAAATCAAAACCAGAATGAGATACCACCTCACACCTTTCAGAATGGCTAAAATGAACAAGTCAGTCAATGACAGATGCTGGCGAGGATGTGGAGAAAGGGCAACCCTCCTACACTGTACGTGGCAATGCAAGCTGGTGCAACCACTCTGGAAAACAGCGTGGAGCTGCCTCAAAAAGCTGAAAATACAACTACCCTATGACCCAGTGCTTGTAGTACTGGGTATATACCCTACAGATACAAACGTGGCATTCTGAAGGGGCACATGCACCCAAATGTTTATAGCAGCAATATCCACAATAGTTAAACTATGGAAAGAACCTACATGTCCTTCAACAGATGAATCAATAAATAAGATGTGGTGTATATATGTACAATGGAATACTATGCAGCCATCCAAAGAAATGAAATCCTGCTATTTGTGATGACGTGGATGGAACTAGAGGGTATTATGCTTGGCGAAATAAATCAATCTGAGAAAGACAACTATCATATGATCTCCCTGATATGATGAAGTGGAGATGCAACATAGGCGGTTTCGGGCGTACGAAAAGAAAAATAAAAGAAGATGGGATTGGGAGGGAGACAAACCATAAAAGACTGAATCTCACAAAACAGACTGAGGGTTGCTGGGGGGAGGTGTGTTGGGAGAGGATGGTGGGGGTATGGACATTGGGGAGGGCAGGTGCTATGTGAGTGATGGTGAGTGCTGTGAAATGTGTAAACCTGGTGATTCACAGACCTGTACCCATAGGGATAAAAACACATTATATGTTTATAAAAATTTTTAAAAAATAAGTTAAAAAATCCATTAAAGAAAAAACACATATTGCAAGCCCAGAGCTAATCTCATATTCAATCAAAAACGTTTGAAAGTTTTCCCCTTAAAGATCAGAAAAAAGACAAGTGTGTCCACTTTCACTACTCTCATTTGACATAGTACTGGATGTCCTAGCCAGAGAAACAAGGAACACAAAGAAATAAGAGACTCCAAAAAAAAAAAAAAAAAAAAAAAAAAAAGAAGAAGTAATATTTTCTTTTTTTGGATAACATGAACTTACATGTTAAAAAATCCTAAAATCTTCACCAAAAAATTTGAATAAACAAATTTAGTAAAGCTGCCAAATACAAGATCAATATATAAAAGACAAGAATTTTGTTTTGTTTCATTTTTTTTAATATGGAATGCTTCCCAGTTTTTCATGTCATCCTTGTTCAGTGATCACGCTAATCTTCTCTGCATCATTCCAATTTTAGTATATGTGCTGCCAAAGTAAGCACAAGACAGGAGCATTTTAACACTCTAATGATGAACTATCTGAAAAAATAAAGAAAACAATCTAATTCACAATAGCATCAAAAATAATAAAATACTTAGGAATAGATTTAACTAAGAAGATGAAAGATCTGTACTCCATTAACTATGACATTGATAAAGAAATTGAAGGAGACACAAATGGAAAGATAGCTCATATTTATGAATGGTAAGAATTAACATTGTTAAAATGTCCATACTACCGAAAACCGTCTGTAAATCCAATTCCTATCAAAAATCCTATGTAAAACATACCTTAAATTTAGTTTCAAAATATTTTATAGCATATAATGGACAATATACATAAGCCTTAAAGAAACAATCATATAAATAACCATTTCATACCTACTTAAAAATTGCATAATACCACATCCCTATATCCTCTCTGAATTCTCTAAAATAACCTTCAAAGGAAATACATTTTTAAAAATAACAGATTTTTTGTCAAATAATTTAATAAAATAAAAGTTTCATTCATCTATGTAGATCATAATAACTGTTTTTAATAAGCATGATATTATAACTCTGAAGTGTGCTAAAATGAAACCACCTGCTAGGGGTGACAGAAAAAAAATAAACATCATTTTTCCAAATAAGAGGAATTTATTACCTTTGAATCAAAGCATGTGGATTTGCTCAAACTGGCAATAAAGGAATATGGAAACACAAACCATAGAAAGTCATATTTTAGATTTCTAAAAGACTTCGAAGTGAAGAGTATACATTTTTTAAATGCTACATAATGCTACGTAATGACAAGATGACAGGTTGTGACAAATAGCATTTTAAAAGCTCTACTCATAATGGAACGGAAGGTGTCATTTCCCTATAATTTTATATATGTCATTAATTTACTATATCTGGATACAATATATTACCAAACAGATGTTCATCAAAAACTAAATCATTTTTAGTGGAACATAATAATGTGAACCTACATCTATTTTTCATTTTTTTCGATCTAACATTTATCGTCTCGCTAAACATTTTATCAGTGGTCGACAAAATTCAAAAAAAATAGAATAAAAAGTCGTGTTTGGAAAAGTAGATTTTTTTTCAAATTTGCATTTAAATGAAAATATTTGCTGATATTTTTAAAACTTTAAATGTAATTTTATATATATCTGACCTATCAGATGATATAAAATTTTTGGAGAAAATATGACATATTTTTTTATCTTGGTTGAAGGTATTAATAAAGAGCAACTGTTTGTATTATTTGTATTGTGATATCTTAGTTAATAAACATGAATAACTGGTATAAAATATTTTTTTAAAAAAATTTTATTTATTTACTTGACAGAGATCACAGGAAGGCAGAGAGGCAGCCAGAGAGAGAAGAATGGAAGCAGGCTCCATGCTGAGAAAAGAGCCCACTGTGGGACTCAATCCCAGGAACCTGGAATCATGACCTGAGCCGAAGGCAGAGATTTTAACCCACTGAGCCACCCAGGCGCCCTAAAATATGATTTTTTTATATATAGAATTATAGTTCTTGCCAAAATATGGAACTAGCTGGACCTGAATGCCTCCTTCAAAGTCAGCTCAGGAGAAATTATGCAAGTGTAATATGGAACTATTTCAGATATTAACCAAAAACAAAGAAATGATGACAAATTCCTTAAAGACTCAAAGTTGCTCTTGACTGGTATGTTTTGAGCTCTATTCCTGGTTTGAAGACAGGTTTTTACAGGCCTGTCACTGTAGAAATCAGCTGGATGTTTAGAGGCTATCAGAATTGTACAAAGACCTTGAAGGGGTAAAGACTTGAAAATTCTTTAGAGAGATTAGCTCCCTAAGGCATTATTCCTCCACACATTTTCCTCCAATCAATTGAGACTGATGGATGAGGGGCACCTGAGTGGCTCTCTCATCATGTGGGTGGTGGGTTAAGCCTCTTCCTTCATCTCAAGTCATAGTCTCTGGGTCCTGGGATCCAGCCCCACATCCGGCTCTGCTCAAAAGGAAGCCTGCTTCCCTCCCTGCTTGCCTGCCTCTCTGCTTAATTGTGATCTCTCTCTCTCTCTTTCTCTCTCTCTGTGTCCAATAAATAAATAAAATCTTAAAAAAAAAAAGGCTGATGGATGATAAATTATGAAAACTGCTCCCTCCAAATGATGCTTCTTCATAAGGATTTAAGAATTTAAAATTGTAAGAATTTAAAATTGAAACTTGATCGTAGGATTTATCTTATAGAATAACATCAAGTGAAGGCAGTTTATTAGTTCCGAAGTATTTGTGATTCTGAATTCTTGGCCTCATTAGTAAATTTTTTTTTAAATTCTCCCATGGAGTGGTGATTGGCCTTCAGTCTTTCATTGATGTACATCATTGGGTCAAACGAGATGTGTGTGACCAGAACTATATATAATCTTCTTTGTATTTCACTGGAGATGGCATTTCTGAGATTTGTTCAATTGAATTTGGACAGATGTTTTAATAGTCACTTCTAGAGTTGTCCCTGAAGAATATCTTCCTTTTTTTCTCTTCCCGATTCTCTGAAAAACCCTGACTAATTCACATTATCACAGTGATATCACAATTCAAGTTTTTCCAAACACTATAGCTGCAAAATAGAAGGAAGCTACTCATAAGGTAATACTATTCTGAATGATTGAGAAAGAAAACATTATTATAATTAAGCTACCAGGTTTCAATGTATTTTATTGTTGCTTAGAAAATCCTAGCATACCCAGACTTTACAGAGATTTGATGATCCTAAGAGGAGCTGAACTCATGGACCAAAATAACTATGCACATAAAAAGTACAATTACTTACCTAAAAAAGATGATGTGGTTAACTTTATATGGCAATCCAAGTGTTATTGGAACAGGAATTTAAAAAATAGCTTAGGGGCGCCTAGGTGGTGCAGTGGATTAAGCCACTGCCTTCAGCTCAGGTCATGATCTCAGGGTCTTGGGATCAAGTCCTGCATCAGGCTCTCTGCTCAGCAGGGAGTCTGCTACCCTCACTCTCTCTCTCTCTCTCTCTATCTCTGCCTGCCCTCCGTCTACTTGTGATCTCTCACTGTCAAATAAAGAAAGAAAGAAAATCTTAAAAAAAAAAAAGAATGACTGTACTTTTTAAAAATAGCTTAAAAGGGGCGCCTGGGTGGCTCAGTGGGTTAAGCCACTGCCTTCGGTTCAGGTCATGATCTCAGGGTCCTGGGATCAAGCCCCACATCGGGCTTTCTGCTCAGCAGGTAGTCTGCTTCCTTCCTCTCTCTCTGCCTGCCTCTCTGCCTCCTTGTGATCTCTCACTGTCAAATAAATAAATAAAATATTTTTAAAAATAGCTTAAAAGTATATGATAAAATAATGATATACATATACAAAGAAAAGAAAGAGACTATACTGTGAATATAAATTAAGTGAAAATTGTTGAAATAAAGAATACAATAAATGGAGACTAAGATGAATATAGCTGTAAAATGAATAAATGAGTTGGGAAAAACAAACAAATAAACAAATTAATCACTTCTGCCCAAATGCAGCAGAAGAGAAAAAAAATAAAGAAAATATTTAAATAAGTACTGAGATAAATTTTGGAGAATTAAAGAAAGATAAAAGATACCAGACTTAAAATGATGCCAAACATGAGAAATCAGAAACAAAACAAAACAAAAACCACACACACCAAAAACCACTCATATACATTATGGTGAGTTTTAAGAATATCAAAAACAGAGAAGAGCATAATTGATGCCCAAGAGAAGAACAGATCACCTAAAATGTACAAGAATAATACTGACAGCAGGATTCTCAATAGTAATAACATATAAAGGAGACAGCTTAGTGTTTGTATATATGAAAAAGATATTTGAAACTAGATATTATACATCAGCCAAATTATTGATTAAATTTGAGAGCACAGTAAAAATACAATGAAGCATGTTAGGTCTTAGAACATTTATCACACAGAGATACACATTTTAGAAAACTTCCTTGGAGGACAGCTCAATTTAGATAGAAAAAACAGAATTATGTACTCAAAGGCACCTTTTGAAGGAAGGATTGAATATAGTCTGCACTGCAAATATTCTTTAATCGTATGTTCTGAATTTCCTAAATTTAAGAAGTATTTGTTCAAATATTTATCTTTAAATAAACCCTAGGAGACTTTTTCTTGGGTTCTGGAAAATCAGTCCATTTGGATACAAATCTTTTTGTCACTGATGGAAATTTTGATAGGCCTTAACTGTGGAATGCCTAATGTATTGTTACAGCAATTGTGATTTGCCATTACATGGGTGATGTGTGTGTGTTGTGTGTGTTTATTTTTATTTTTGATGGTTTTACACTTCTATGAGATTTTTAAGTAGACATAATTTTAATAAATTGTGATTTGTTGAAATTTATCTGAGGTTATATATAATAAAATGAAATTTGTGTGAACTACAGAAGTGCGTCTCCATTTTTTTGTTTTAAGAGTAGACTGGTCTTTAAAAATTGTCCAAAGAAGTACATCATATTCATTATTAAATTTGATAATATACAATAAAGTATTTATGGTCCTATGGAACCATATCAAATTCTACTATTAATTCATATTAATAATTACCATAAGAGGAAAAAGGGATATTTTTCAAAAGGAAAATTAGCGTATTTTTCAGAATATGATATAGTGTTATTCACTGAACAGAGGGAACAAATGTCAACGTTTAACACAGTTTACAGAATGTTTTAACATAAATTGAAACTTAAATCTGACCAAATTTCACAGTTTTAAGTAAAATGATAGCACTTTATATCCTTGAAAAGTGGTAAGTGACCCAAAACATTGCTTAGAAAAACAAATTTAACACTACACTAGTCTGAGATAGTTAAGTTATGGTACAACTTGCCATTGTGTATCATCAAATGGTATATTTTTTTCTTTTGGTCTTGTCATTATATTTTATTTTAGCCATTCTGGTAAGTGTGTAGTGATATCTCAGTGTCATTTTAATAGCATTTCCTTGATGTCTAATTATGTCAAAATATATTATTTTATGTTTAATGTTCTGAGCTTTCTCAGTTCAAGACCATGAAGCCACTTAGGAAAAATACAGTTGCAGATGCACTCATAGACCAACTCTTATTTAGAAATAAGAAGAAACATTACTACCCATTCCAACAAAAAATAGATTTGTTATGCAGTAGGGATTTTATAAATTACCTGACACAACTTACATAGTAAGATGAAAAGGGACAGGCGGCTTCTTGCATCATTTTAATTTCAATTTTCAGTATAATTTTTCCAAGGTATACACAGAATATACATTTAATGTAAAATGTGAACATTTTAAACTCTGTATATGGAAATTAATCAATTTTAAGTTTATAACAATCAAAATTAACGGAAGTTTATTTTAAATTAGTTAGCTTTCTCTGCATTGCAAGACAGAATAATCAAGAATTGGTAAGAAAAAAATAATCTCTGTAAAATTACCGGGGGTGCATTATAAAGTGTTCGGTAACCGATCAAACTCACAATTTGGATTGAATGGCAAGTGATTTTTACAATCTGGAACTCATTGTCAATTTTTTTTTCTTCATTGTGTCTTAATAAATTACTGTGTTCATTTGCATGGAAGTGAAGAAAAATGCATGACATTTCATCTCAACACTAACACTTTTAACTGGCAACTCTGAATGTACTTTCCAGCAGTGAAACAAAGTAAAGATCAATGATGTTTCATGAAATATTTGTTATAATTCTCAAGGAGATAGGGAGTTTGTGCAAAAATGCAAATCACAGGTGAACCCAGAGACTATGGACTCTGAAAAACAATCTGAGTGGAATGAAGTGGGGGGGGGGGGTTGGGATGTTGGGGTACCAGGTGGTGGGTATTATAGAGGGCACAGATTGCATGGAGCACGGGGTGTGGTGCAAAAATAATGAATACTGTTATGCTGAAAATAAATAAATGTATTTTTAAAAAATGCAAATCACTTTGCGACTAAACACATTGCTTATTTCAGCTAACTTTTAAAAAATATGCTAAGACTCTCTCAAAAAAGGAAGCAATGATTTAGGTTTCCCTTCAAACTCCTTATCTAATCCTGAACCAACAGCACATAGTTCAAAGAGCAACTAATTTGAATAGCTCCAATTTACACGTTTCCTAACAATGCTTAATTTAGTGGAATTTCTGTCCAATTATGTTAATTTGATGTAGTGAAAGACAAACATTCAAAAAGATCATCCTTAATTTATATAGATTGCCAAACTCTGCATTTTCTGAATGATGCCCAGGAACGTATTTTCAAAATCAAACAAACAATGCCAGAACCACTATTAGGTCATCTCTAGGCAGAAAGTGACTCGGAGCCTACATTACTCTCTCCCTGAAAGTATATTGTAGGCACTGAAACTGAAAAACACACAAAGGAGTAAGAAGTGGCCCTTCAAGAAACATATACAATATCAAGGTTTAACATGAAGCAGCATGTCTTCTCTAAGTAAAGAAACATTGTACCAACTGACTTTACTGAAACTTTATATTTATTGCTCTCATTTTAGGTCATAGTGTCCTTCTGCATGCAGGCTGCTATAACGGACATGATATAGACTGAATAGCTTATAAAGAACAGGAATTTATTTCTCACAGTTCTAGAACTGAGAAGTTCAAGATTAAGGAATGGGCAGATCCAGGGAGAGCCCACTTCCTCATAGATGGCGATCTTCTCACTGTAAACATACATGATGAATGAATCAAGAGAACTCTCTGGGGTCTCCTTTAAAAGGACTGTAATCCCACTTATGACCTAATCACCTCCCAAAGGCCCCTATGTTTTAATACTATCACTTCCAGACTTAGATTTCATAATATGATTTTGGGAGACATAAACATTCACACCATAGTATATAGAAACAAAAAAAGACACAAAAACAACAAACAACAAAAATTATTTTAACTACCTACTATTTTCAACTACATAAAATTTTAATTTGTTTCTATATAATATTAAATAACTCATTTGAGTGATTCACTTATATCCAATGCATCTGAGTGCAATTAAATTTGCTTACCCAACATATCCAGCAGCATATTTCTTCAGACTATCCCATTCCCCACCTTACAGGATTTACCGCAATTAGAAAACAGGGGATAGACGATAGATAGATAGATGTATACATAAACACACTTGTACATACACATATGCATATTTTTTCCTGTTAATGATACTCATGCAAATAAAATTTAAGCTCAAGGAAACCTGTCTTGTGTGTTACTTAATATCCAGTTTTTAGTCAACATCCAAAAACAAATAATCCAATAAAAACATGGATAGAAGACATGAACAAGTGTTTCCCCAAAGAACACATTCAAATGTTCAGTAGATACATGAAAAGATGTCCATCATCATGTATCATCCGGAAATTGGAAAGCAAAACTAGAAAGAGATACCACCTCACACCTGTCAGAATGGCTAAAATCAACACTACAAGAAACAAAAGGTGTTGGAGAGGATGTGAAAAAGTAACACTTGTGGGGCCTGCCTGGATGGCTCAGTGGGTTAAGCCTCTGCCTTCAGCTCAGGTCATGATCTCAGGGTCCTGGGATCAAGTCCCACATCGGGCTCTCTGCCAGGCATGGAGCCTGCTCCCTCCTCTCTCTCTCTACTTGTGATCTCTCTCTGTCAAATGAATAAAATCTTAAAAAAAAAAAAAGAAAAAGTAACAATTGTGAACTGTTGGTGGTGATGCAAACTGATACAGCCATATTTGAAAACAGGATGGAATTTTCATAAAATTTAAAAATAGAAGTCCTTTGTGATCCAACAATCCTGTTGGGGTGTATTTACCCAATGAATATAAGAAAACTTATTCAAAGGGTTGCTAGCACCCCTATGTTTATAGCAGCATTATTTATAAAGCAAAGATATGGAAAAAGCCCAAGCATCCATCAATTGATGAATAAATAAAGAATAAGTGGTATGTATATACAATGGAATATTATTCTGCCATATAAAAGACTGAAATCTTGCCATTTGCAATAACATGGATGGAACTAGATAGTATAATGCTAAAAGTGAAATAAGTCAGTTAGACAAAGACAAATACCTTTACTCACATATGGAATAAAAGAAACAAAACAAACAAGCAAAGGGGAAAATAATAAGACATAGAAAGAGAAACAAAGCAAGAAACAGACATTTCATTACGGAGAACAAACTGATGGTTACTTGAGGGGATCTGAAAGGAGTGATGCATTAAATAAGTGATGGGGGTTAACTAGAGCACTTGTCATGATGAGCACTGAGTGCTATATGTTATATTGTACACAAGAAACTAATACAACCACTTATGTTAACTAACTGGATTTCAAATGAAAACTTTTTTAAAATCCCAGTTTTTAGCTCACATTCTGGCTTACAAAAGGGATTTAGTCAGGAATTTGGAGATTAGTTAATGAACAAATAAGGGGTGAACAGGCAGTTGTTAGATAAAATTACTATCCTTTCTGGCATGATCTTATACCTTTTATCTAGAATTATTTTTATCACTTTAGACTCTTCCTATTTTATTTTGAGTCATTAAACAAAAATTTCCTCAAAGGACCTTAGAGTCCATCCAATTTGAGCAACAGTGTGAGAGAGGAAATGGTGTCCAGGAGGAAAAAAAAAAAAAAGATGAAACTACTTTTGTTTACTAGTGAATGCATAGTTCTTCCACAGAAGAAGCTCTAAGTGGTCATGGCTCCAGCTTTATATGTGTTCAGTCATATGTTCAGAAGTAGGTAACACTATCAAAAAATATAAAGCATCTGAGATTATTTTCCCTTATTTGAAAGCTGGTGTATGAGTCTGCCGTGGTTTCTTGGGTGTTGATAGAAGACGCAGACTCATGGTTCAGTAATAATATAGTTTATTATTCACAGCAATAGAGGTAGCCAGAATATTAACAGTACTTGTGTGTGTGTGTTTGTGTGTGTGTGTTTGTTTGTTTGTGTGTGTGTGTTTGAGTGTGTAAGGGTGGGAGTTATATATCAGTTTTGAGCCTCAGTTCCCACAAGAAGAATCAAAACAGAGGCAGATAATATTTGCAAACACAACAGGTTAAGTTAAAAAAAAGATACTATTTCTGTCTTCCAAGTCTATTCAATACAACCATCTTCAAAGGATGGTCTAGAACAAATAATAAATGCAGAAATGTAAGCAACCAATTGAAAAGTGTCTCCCAAGAAACACACTTTGAGAGTCTTCATTTGACAAAAATACTATAGGATATTAAATGGATCAGGTGCATTGAATACTGGAAGGTTAAAATTACAAGGGACCATATATTTTTAAGCAGTTCTGGCATCCAGTAGAGTTCAAATAGGTTTTATAATATTGAGGAAAGAAGCCATCAAAACCTGGGCCCAGGGGCGCCTGGGTAGCTCAGTGGGTTAAGCCTCTGCCTTCCGCTCAGGCCATGATCTCAGGGTCCTGGGATCGAGCTCTGCATCAGGCTCTCTGTTCAGCAGGGTGCCTGCTTCCCCCTCTCTCTCTGCCTCTCTGCCTACTTGTGGTCACTGTCTGTCAAATAAATAAGTAAAATCTTAAAACAAAACAAAACAAAAAACCTGGGCCCAATTTTCCCAAAAGTATGATTCTGATTCTAGTCTCTATGATGTTATCCCTTGAAGACAATGTCTCTAATTGAGTTGAATTAGTTTACTAAAGAGCATACCCCCACTTGTTGTAGGAGATGAACAATATGCAAGAGGCAAAATGCCACATGGAAGCCACCTGGTCTTCAGTGGAATATAGAATCAGTTCCTTTGGGATGAATTTGTTCCACATTTGACTTCCCACTTAAGGGAAAATAAGAGTGCCTTCTAATAGATTTTAAATAGGAAATGACAACGGAAGCTTATACAAGATTATAAAATGGGAAACTTCATTTAGATAAGCAATAATTTCAAAGTCATCTTCTTAATATTACAGACTCTTCACATAATCATAATTTTATTTTGGTATTATATGGTCATTTCAAATATAGTAAATATAAAGAATTTACCTCTGTAATTATAGCGAGTCTGGTCGTAGTTTAATGGCAACAAAACTTCAATTTAGAAGTATGGTCTACCAATTATTAATACATTTGGAAATGGTGTGTCATCTTCACTCCACTTGTCTCACGAAAACAGTGAGCCAAAAAAAGTAGGTCCAAGCTGTTTACTATGGTCAAAATGGGTTGCTTTTGCACTTGGTAAAGAAGCAGTCATATTTTGGAAGAAGAAACTGAGGCTATTAATATTTTCAACTTGTTTTCAGAAAAGGAAAGAAAGCTAAAGCCAAAATCTTACACAAGGTGGCAGGAGAATGATCTTTTCCCAGATAAAGGGTTTTTCAACTTAGCCATGTTAGGAGGAAGAAGAGATGAGACATTGTGGACTTGACTAACGTTTGTACACTGTTCAAAAACTTTTCAAAGAAATGTGTATTGGGCGCCTGGTTGGCTCAGTGGGTTTAGACGCTTCATTCAGCTCAGGTCATGATCTCAGGGTCCTGGGATTAAGTCCTGCATCAGGCTCTCTGCTCAGCGGGGAGCCTGCTTCCTCCTCTCTCTCTCTGCCTGCCTCTCTGCCTACTTGTAATCTCTCTCTGTCAAATAAATAAATAAATAAAATCTTTTAAAAAACTAATGTGTATTATTTTCTTCTTTTAGTTGAGACAAAAAACAAACAAACACACAAACAAAAACCACTAATGAGCTTACTCTTAAAAGGAGGTAAACAAGAAACTAGCAAAGATTGAGTGTTAGGTATTGTCCCCCTCCTTTTTTTTTAAATTATGTTATGTTAGTTACTATACAATACATCATTAGTTTTTGAAGTAGTGTTCCATGATTCATTGTTTGTGTAAAACACCCAGTGCCCCATGCAATATATGCCCTCCTCAATACCCATCACCAGGCTCACCCATCCCCACATCCTTCTCATCTTTAAAACCCTCAGTTTGTTTCTTGGAGTCCATAGTTTTTCATGTTTCATTTCCCCCTCCAATCCCCCCACTTCATTTTTCCTTTCCTTCTCCTAATGTCCTGCATGCTATTCCTTAGGTTCCACAAATAAGTGAAACCATATGATGATTGACTTTCTCTGCTTGACTTATTTCACTTAGCATAATCTCCTCCAGTCCCATCCATGTTGATGCAAAAGTTGGGTATTCATCCTTTCTGATGGCTGAGTGATATTCCATTGTATCCATAGATCACATCTTCTTTATCCATTTATCTGTTGAAGGGGATCTTGGCTCTTTCAGCAGAATGGCTATTGTGGACATTGCTGCTATGAACACTGGGGTGCATATGGCCCTTCTTTCCAGTAAAATGGAGCTAGCCTATGACCCAGCAATTGCACTACTGAGTATTGACCTCAAAGATACAGATGTAGTGAAAAGAATTAGGTATTGTTAAATCACAAATGCAGGGGATAGAAGTTATGGTACAGAAGAGGGAAGGGCAACCATATGGCAGAGTAGAATAAAGTAGCTCAGGAAGAAATTAGTCATATCCAGATATTGTAAGGCATGTGGGGTTGGCAGGGAGAGCATGAGAAATCATGAGAGAAGAGAGAGAAAATGGACCAGGCAGGAGAGGTTTATAACATTTTAACATCTAAGGTAAGCATATGCAAAGCAGAATAGGGAAAGAAATAAAAGATTTTATAAGACTCAATACATAAGGAATAACGTGGGGGACACTGGGAGATGGAGAGAAGTGTGCTGGGGGAAATCGGAGGGAGAGACAAACCATGAGAGACTGTGGACTCTGAGAAACAAACTGAGGGTTTTGAAAAGGAGGGTGGCAGGTGGTTGGGTGAGCCCAGTGGTGGGTGTTAAGGAGGGAATTTATTACATGAAGCACTGGGTGTGGTGCATAAACAATGAATTTTGGATCACTGAAAATAAATTAAAAGAAAAAAAAAGACCGACTACAGACATGGACCTCAGTGTAACACAGATATGGAACTCACTGTAATACCAGCCACTTCCCACCGACTCACACAGACTATGATAATAATAAATAATAATGCAATTAAGAAAATTGCCTGCCAAATATTTTTTCCTCTTTTTTATTTTTATGATTATTATTTTTATTTTATTTTTAAAGTTTTTATTTAAATTCGAGTTCATTAAAATAAGGTTAATATTAGTTTCAGGTGTATAATATAGTGATCAACACTGCCATACAATGGCTTAAATAAAAAAATGAAAAAAAATTTTTAAAAAGATTTTATTTTTAAAAACCTCTACACCCAAGGTGGATTTCAAACGTACAACCCCAAGATCAAGAGTTACATATTTACTGACTGATCCAGCCAGGCACCCCAACAAATAAAAATTTTATAAAATTGTTGAGTTTGTGGAAGTCTCATTTGCTCAGTCAGTTAAGTGTCTGCCTTTGGCTCAGATCATGATCTCAAGAGTCCTGGGATCGAGCCCCATATTGCTCATTCTCTCTCTCTCTCTCTCTCTCTCTCTCTCTCTCTCTCTCTGGCTTTTGCTCTTAAATAAATAAATAAAATATTTTTAAAAAAAATTGTTGAGTTTGTTTAACTAGTTTTAAACTAGTAGACAGAGATGAAGATAAAGTATGATGTCATGGCAGGGAAAAATACAACTTACACGTTTTAAAAATAAAATGTGCAATGCAAGTTACATCACTTCTTTTATCACCACACTGGGACTTACCCTACTGAGTTGTTGTAATGTAAGGACCTATTTTATATTTTTATATTTTAGCAAGAGGCTTTCATTGAGATTAACCCTTAAACTGTCCTTGCTCCCCTTCCCCCAGGGGATTCACTTAAAAACAAGTCCTGGAAATCAGCTCCAGGTAACAAAGCCCATATACAAGGGTGGGTCAGGCCAGGTGGAGACATAAATCAGCGGGAGGGGGGGCGGTGTTTGCATATTGTCTCCCTAGATACTAAGGAGTATGCCCCACTCCTCCGCCCTTTGGGAACCATTTTGGCACCAATCCTAATCAAGGTGTAATAGGCTGGGTCAAATGTCTATACTAGGGTAAATTGAACCTCAATTGGTCACCTAGCCTCACTGTGGAGTTTCCTGTGTGTGTTAAAATCTCATTGGTCACCTGTGTGTGGCCAGGCCTGACTGCATGGCCTCTGCCCTTAAATGCTAGACTGTGAAACACCGAAGGGTTGCCTTCTCTCATAAGAGGTGTGGCCCTGAACGTTCGGTTAGATTCCTGATGCTTGGCATGAAATAAAGCTTTGCTTGACCTTCACTTTACATCAGTCTCGCTCCTTTAATCATAGACCCATTATTGGGGCATAACAGTATTAATCTTATAATTATAAGTCCACAATGCATCCATCATCCATTCTACCCCTTAACATTCCCCTTTGGACAGACACATGATCTAGAACAAGCCTTATTTCATAGTGCCTTGTAGGAGATTTTTGCTACTGCCTAAATTGCCTACTTTCCTCTCACCATTACCACGGAAATTGGGTCCACTGAAACAAAAGGGGTAGTGTAAGAAATTAACAACTTCCATAAATCTCTTTAAATAATAAAGTATAAGATAGTGATACCTTTTTTCCTGCCACATAACCAATTCTTGCAAGAATAAGGTCATATAAGAGAATTTACAACACATGCTAGCATTATCCTCCTGGACCCAGATCATTTGTATGTTTCTCTGTCTCTGAGAAATGTAGTTATTTACATGACTGAAACCTACACATTGTTTGATATGACTACTAATATTACCTACATTATTTTAAAGCCTGTTTAAGGCTTCTGAAATACATAGGTTTTGTAAACACTTATTAAGCATCTTGTATATATCAAACACTTTAAAAATCTCTGCTTTAAAAACAAAAAACAAAAAAACTCTACCTCAATGGAACTTTGAGTCTGAAAAAGATACAGGCAATATACAAGGCAACAGATAGAATAATTACATATTTGATTATATACTCCGAGGATGTCACATTAAATTGATATGAAAATGATGAGAAGGATCTGGATTTCCTGTCAAAATTTTTTACCTTAAAAAGAAATTGATATTTAGGGAAAGTTGTTACTGAAAGAGGTCCTGTGTCAACCAAAAATGTGAAACCATGATCTGACTAAATTTTCTAATTGTGATCATTGCTTTGTTTAGCTGTCTTATATTAAGACTGAATTTAGTAATTCAGTCTCAGATTTCAGTAAGTCTTTTTTTTTTAAGATTTTATTTATTTATTAGAGAGAGAGAGGGAGGGGCAGAGGGAGAGGAAGAACCAGACTCCTTGCTGAGTAGGCAGCTGATGCACGACTGGATCCTACTACCCTGGCATCATGACCTAAGCTGAAGGAAGACACATAACCAACTGAGCCACCCAGGCACTCTAGACTGTAAACTTCTTAAAGGTAAAAAAGTTTATTCTTCTAGTAGTTCCACAGACATTTCTAACATCCATAAGAAAGCATGTACTGATGTAAAATGCCAGCAAATCAAATTATTTAAAAAAGAAAGAAAGAAAGAAAAGATATATCTGGATAAAGAGAAAAACAGAAAATCTAATAATACATTGAATTATTAGAGCAAAGAGTGGAGGAAGAGAAAATAAATATGAAATACAGATTTCCACTAAAAGAAAAAAATTGAATAAGGCAGGAGATTTAGAAAATTATTATGACAGACTTGAGAAAAAAATAAAATAGGAATTTTTAGAAAATAGCAATGAATGAAAAGGTAAATTGTTCCTACCTCTATAATATTAGCTGTTTGTTGTTGTTGTTGTTGCTAATTTACCTATTTAAGCTAATAAACAAAGAAAGGTTTCATTTAGCCATAAGGTTTCTATATATATATATATATTTTTTTTTTCCATTTAGGGATAAGGTATATATATATATATATATATATATTTAAATTTTAATTGTTAGAAAATGTGTCACAGAAAGTGTTTAAACTTTAAGATACAGATGCAACATGTAACGAACTACATTGTTTGAACGTCTAATTTGTAAATGCTGTTAGAGGAAACTTGGTGGAAATGTCCTTATGTGGTTGTGTTTCTGGAACTAAGTATATTTATTAATAAGGAATAGTTTAAAATTATGAAATGACCAGGAGTGGACAATTTTCCTAATCCTATCAGCTCTTTGCAGCTCTTTTATTAGCCCCCTTCAGGAATATCAGCTTTATTTATCTAATTAAATTTTATATTAATGTGCTTTTGACTTTTGGCCTTTCTCTTCCTTCTGTTCTTTTTTTTACCCTAAATTACATGTTTCTGTTTAACATCTACTATCAATTCTTTGATATGAATTCTCAACATCAATTTACTAACTCCAGAGATGAAGCAGCATCAATATTTAGAAGCAAAGAATACAAAGCCTTGGGCATCTGGATGGCTCAGTCAGTTAAGCATCTGCCTTCGACTCAGGTGGTCATCCCAGGGTCCTGGGATGGAACCCCAGGTTGAACTTTCTGCTCAGCTGGGAGCCTACTTCTCCCTCTCAGTCTGCCTGCAGCTCCCTTTGCTTGCATTCTCCCTCTCTTTGTCAACTAAATAAAATAAAATAATGTCAATAATACATTTATTTATTCATTAAAATGCAATTATTACACAATACATAATGTATTGCATAATTATAATAATGATTAAATAATTTATTAAATATTGATATTAAATATATCAATTTAATTAAATAAATATTTTTTAGAATTTAAAATATTTCAAATTTAGATTATTAAATATTAAACCATTAATTTAATAAATAAATATCTAAACATAATTAAATAAAATTATTTATTAAAATGAATAAAATACTGTTGTCATTATCTGAGCATGTATTTTTAAATAGTCTAAAAAAAACCATCTAATAAAGTCTAAATACATTGAGTTCAGATATTTATACAAGTTAACCCAGACACTCAACCCACAGACAGTTTCAAAACATTTGCTTTTATCTACTATTCAAAATACGATTGTAAAGTATTTATTTATAACTTTGACATAGCAAGGAAACTTGGAGAAAAAGGAGACATTTGCTTTTAATATTTGAAAATTATTTTGTTCAATTAAAAAAAATAAAAACCTTAACACATGAGCATTTCTTCCTAAATAACACTGTGACGTTTCTGAGTGGCATTCTATTAAAAGTGCTGATAAAATGGCCTCAGTTACTCATTTAAATTATCAGCTGAATGGGCAACAAATGAAGTAGAGAGCTTTTTAATTATTTATGAATGTATTGCTTGTGGATGGAGTGCCACATAGAGTTACCTCTCTTTTTGGCTTTGTTTTTGGAGCAGCAGTGGAATCTATGAATGAGATTAAACATAAGGACATTCACAGAAATTCTTAATGAACTTCTGGGGAAGGGCAATAAGCGCAAGGAAAAACTGCAGCAAGACTAATTACAAATTTCAAGTGGTCATCACTTAATTAGAGAAGCTTTTAAGTTCAAGTAATATATCTTTTTTATGAGCCTATCATATTGTATTAATTACCACAAACTGCACTCTTGAACACTTATCTTTTCACATATTTCTTATTCTTAGTACTTAAAATTACCCTTATGATTGATAAGTAAATGGATTTTACTGACAATGCATTTATTTACATAAATAAATAATGCTGTTTATATATATTAAAACAATTGAATATGTGTATGTGTTCAATGAAATTTTTTTTTCAAATTAACATCTTAATTCTACCATATTGGTTACAAATAGATATAGACTTTATAGATTCATCAAATATTTTATTCTCAAATTTATATCTCCTTTGTGAAGTAAATGAAACTGTATATATTAAATATAATCCTATCACATGGAACAGTTACTAGTGCATCCCAGGGCATACATAGGTCAGGTCCTACACAAGGCATCACGGAGAACTGGATTTAACTTTCTATCCTAGGAGTCTTCTGTATATTTCTGTGGCTTTTTTACTACAATCAGGAGGAAGAATTCTTTTGCTAAAAGCTTCCAAATGACTATGTGAGTAGATTATTTGTAGACCAGTGATATAATATTATAGTTTAATATGTAAAGCATGATAAAATAAAATGCTATTGCCATATTTAATTTGTTCAGTAAAGCATTCATTTAGTTATCAAGCATTCATTTTCTTTTTTTTAAGATTTTATTTATTTATTTGACAGACAGAGATCACAAGTAGACAGAGAGGCAGGCAGAGAGAAAGGAAGGGAAGCAGGGTCCCTGCTGAGCAGAGAGCCTGATGTGGGGCTCTATCCCAGGACTCTGGGATCATGACCTGAGCAGAAGGCAGAGGCTTTAATGCACTGAGCCACCCAGGAGCCCCAAGCATTCATTTTCTTTATACAGAAGAGATAGAACAACATTATATAGTAGAAAATACAGTAAATAATCTAGAAACCTTGATCATTTTGTTTTGGCAATTTAGAACATAAAATTAGCTAAAGCTCAAGTGCAAGTTATATTTGTATCATAGGAGGAAAAGTTAATTAAAAGTTTGTTTATTACCATAGTTTAACACTTCAACAAAATGATAACAAGTCAAAAATTAATGAATATATGAAGTATACAATAAAAACAATAATCTTGAGTGTATGTGACTCACTGTAGGTATTGATAGGCTAGAAATCAAACGGAAAGTATCTATAGGGTTTGTTCAGTTCCATGCTCATCAGGTTAATAGGCTTTCTCATATTGCTTCCTTCACCAGATTTATTTGTCTAATGAAGTTTTCAAGAGTTAAAGACAGTGATAGGTTCATGGTTGGAGAGAAGGTACAGAATCTAAGATAGTTCAGCAGTGATTATTATTTAAGAGAAAGACAGCATGGGAGGTGAGGGGTGGAAGGAAAGAGATAAGAGAGAATCTTAAGCAACCTCCTTGCCCAGCACAGAGCCTATAGGGGCTTCATCTCATCGCCCTGAGATAACAACCTGAGCTGAAATCAAGAGTCAGATGCTTATCTAATTGAGTCACCCAAGTGCACCATTTTTTTTCCTGTATCTTTATTTTCATCTCTTTCTGTAACTGAGTTTCCCTTCAAAATCAGGACTTGCTTGCATACACAACCTAAATAATTATTTTGGGATTTGATCACGTGGAAGACGAGAGAATGAGAAGAGCTAAGTGGTCCAGGAGAAACATATATGAGTTCAGACTGAGTGGATTATGATTGAGGACAACTGAGCATCAATCCTAATGCACAGAATACATCTCAGAATTATTTTCCTGAAACAAGAAAGAATCTGTTTAACACACTGGCTTCTGCATCCTATCCACAGTGGTTAAAATTCATCCCAGAAGTAATTAATGTCCCTGACTTTACTATTACTGGGCATGAGAGAGGAGCTGAGTGGGCTTGGTCAGTGTCCCACCTAATGAAAGGCAGAGCAGATTCAGGCAAAAAAAAAAAATTATTAGTTCTTTCCAAATTAGATTTAATGGGATTCTATTTTTCATTCATGAATTCATTTTACATTTTATATTTTATTGATTTTTCTAAGCTTTGGCCAATATTCACTGCATTTTTGAATAGCTTTTATCTATTATTGTAAATCATTTTTCTGCTACATGTGTTTAGTCATGGTTATCCATTTCTTCTTCCAAGTTTTTCAGATATGTGATATCAATTTCCAAATAAATTATTTAAAATGTTTATTTTGTATACTAAACTTCTATGAAAAACATTGATATATGTATTATGGCATATTGTTCCCCTTTCAACTTATTTTTTAAAATGTGAATGTGCCTTGGCAAATATATATTGTTTCTTTTTATGTTTATGTAGATTCTTCATAATTTTCCCAAGTTCATTGGCTTATGGTTTATATTTTTTTAATAATTTTCCTACTGCCAATTAATAGATTTGTTTCATTACATTGTCTAAGTTGCTATTGCCATTATAAGTAAAAAGCATCTGGAAATCTATATCCCTGTCCAGTTTCCTCGAATCACTCATTATATTCAGGATCAAGTTGAATTTTCTTACAGGTTCCAGGTGGACAAGCTTTTGAACTGGTGCTAATTATTATTTGTCTCTGGCTTCCTGCATTTACCAGCGTAGGGATCATTTTTAACATTTATGATGAAATGAGGCATCATATTCATATTCTCAACTTCATTAATAATGATATTAGTGTAACATGTCCTACAAGACAATAATAGATACATGTAAAATAATTTCATTGACCAAAAAAGTGGAGGAAAATGTAAATAAAACACAGTGGCAACCAACTAGTCATTTCAAGTTGAGCTATTTCTTTTCCCCCTTTATCTCCCTGTCTCTTTAATTTCCTGTAGCACATTCCTACAATGTATTTTCAGGTGTTTTATATGCACATACATAGAGATCATCATGGAGTCTAAATCTAATAATTCCTTGTCAGTTTTAAATATTTTAAGTATTGTTCATTCCTATGTCAGTTGTCTATTAACATTTTCTCCACACTGTACTTAATTGCAAGGAAATGTTTAATTTTAATATAAATTAATTAATCACTTTAATAAATATTTTTACCTTATGGATTAATCTTTGATGCTTATTTCTTAATTTTTTTAACTTTTAAAATTTTATTTATTGAGATAGAAAGACAGAGAGAGAGAACAAGCGCAAGCAGGGGAAGCTGCAGAGGGAGAGGGAAAAGAAGAAGCAGGTTCCCCACCAAGCAGGGAGTCAAGCTCAGTCTCAGGGCCTTGGGATCATGATCTGAGGTGAAGGCAGAGGCTTAGCTGACTGAGCCACTGAGTCTAATTGTTATCTTTGATATTTAAGGAAATACTTTAACATCTCTAATTGATCCCCCTATGTCACAAATACAGTTTTCTCTACGGTGCTATTAATTTTATTGTCTTAAAATTAGACTCTTTTTCTAGAAGCATTTTTAATCAGTCTCTTAGGTCTATAATTTAGTTTTTATACATTTCATTTAGTATTTTATTTTATCTTCATCGTCTCTGAGTATTTCTGACCAGTACTCATTGGTCAAATCTTTCTTATTAATCTATTCCAAAAATTTGTTTGTTTCTATAATATTTTGTTATTACTGCTGTCGTTCTTAGGTTTTGCCTTTATATTCTTTTTGTTTTGTTTTGTTGTTTTATGCTTTGGTGTTTTTGTTGTATTGTTTTGTTTTTCTTTTGAATTAATACAATTAAACCTTTAGATTTCCTTCATACCTTTAATTATTGTCACTTATTTTCAGAAATGATATTACCATAGTACAGTAATTCTAAATATTTCTGAATTAGCTGTATTATTTCTTTTTAGGTATCAAGTTAACTTCCAGGTACATGGACTTAATATTTTGGTCATTATATTCTAGTTTTATTGCCTTATCATTGGAAAATATAGCCTGATACTTAACTCTAGGGAATGATGTGGGAGAGCTAGGTTCTTGTCTCTTGGAGTCAAAGAAGGAATCTCGTGGGCAATGGAGAGTGAGTAAGTGACAGAATTTTATCAAGTGAATATATAGGAAAAGCTCTCACAACTAAGAGGGGTCCCCACACAGTTAACAATGAGTGCCTTCAGGGTTTATTTTTTATAAAAAGGTAACCAGGCAACTTTAATCCTTTTAACATCTCTATCAATAACTGCTGCAATGGCTTACCTCCTTTTTAGGGTCTGATTATTCTTTTTTGGTTACAGGTGTTTATCATAGAGACACCCACCCCACATGAACCAACCCATACACCTAGGGCAGGGTGGTCCTCCATCCCACATGCCTAGATCAGGGTGCTCTTCCCTGGGGTAGGGTGGTCCAATTTATCTCTTTACTCTGGTTTTCCCACACCACATTTTGGGGATTTCTGAGAGCCTATTTACAAAGTTCCCTATGGATGTCTTCCTCCCTAGCCCCACCTGTCCGTTACTCATTTTGAGAGTTGATATTACCAAAGTACTGTAATTTAAAAATTTCTGAATTAGCTGTATTATTTCTTTTTAGGTATGAAGTTAACTTCCAATTATATGAATTTAATATTTTGGTCATTGTTTTCTAATTTTATTGCCTTATTCTTGGAAAATATAGCCTGATATTTAACTCTAGGAATTTATTGGCATATACTTCTGGCCTAAATAATGGCCTGTTTGTGTAAATGTTCAACTTCTGCTTATATACTTGCTGAAGACTATTGTTTTGGGGTCAGGATGGCTACATTTATTAATAGATCAGGACTATTAGATTCTCTAAATTTTGATGTCTCTTAATTTAATCTAATTAAATTATCAGTTAATGAAAGAAGTTAAATTTTTTATGTACTACTGCATCTAAACTTATCAAAGTCTTTTGCTATACTTAGACAAGTATGTCATCCTGTTTTTATATCAAGTCTTACATTAAAAAAATAATACTATCTAAAATATTATTTATTATTATTATTATTATTATTTTTAAAGATTGTATTCATTGGGGTACCTGAGTGGCTCAGTCAGTTAAGTGTCTACCTATAGCTCAGGTCATAATACCCGGGTCCTGGGATAGAGCCCCGCAGGGGGAACCCTGCTCAGTGGGGTGCTTCTCCCTCTCCCTCTGTTATTCCCCTGCTGTGTGCATGTTTTTCTTTTCTCACTCTCTGTCAAATAAATAAGTAAAATTTAAAGATTATCTCTCTCAAATAAATAAGTCAAATTTTTTTTCTCAATGGGAGGGAGAAGCAGACTCTCCACTGAGCAGGGAGCCTGATGCAGGGCTCAATACCAGGACCCTTGGATCATGACCTGAGCTGAAGAAAGACACTTTAACTGACTAAGTCACCCAGGCACTCCAGTTGTTTATTTATTTATTTATTTTTATTATGCATATGGTTTATCACTCTTTTCTTCAAGTCTTTTTTTTCGATCTTTTTACTTTTTTCATAAAACTGAATTATTTCAAGATGACTTGGTCATCCTCTTTTCCCCCACCCCATAGGTCATAGAGTACATTTTAACTGTTAAAATAATATTAGTATTTAAGTGCTGCCTACACAAATTAAGGCAAATTATCTGTGGTCTGTATACCGGAAAATATTTTTTTTATTACGCCTTCCTATTCCAATGACATTTTATAAGGATCTAAATGTTTACATTTGTGATTATTTTTTTCAAGATAATAAAGCTATTACTTCATTCTTTTTTATATCTGATGTTATTTAAAAAATTTCTGTCAATCTGATTCATGTTTCCTTATTACTGAATTATTTTTTTTCTCTCTAACACTTATGATTTTTTTTTGTCTTTCGTATATATGCCCTAGTTTGGGATTTTTAGAGTCAACTATAGATATGAATATTTTCTTCATTTTCTTGTATGTAAGTTTTAATCCAGTGTCCTGACTATTTTATGATTGAGAAATAGATGTACATTAATATTCAAATATATCTTTCCTTTTTCTTCTTTCATTCAATAAAAGTCATTTATTTTATTTTATTTAAAAAATATTTATTTATTTATTTATTTGGAGTAGAGAGAGAGGCTCATGAAGAGTGGCTGATTATATACTTTCAATTTGGGAGGAGCTTAAGGATTGCACAAGCCTCCAAGGTATTTTATAAACAAGGTTTCCAGGGCCTTGAGGGGGCTAGCTATTGTTAGGGAAAGGTCATTTATTACTATTTAGTAAAAACTCAGGGAAGAGACTCTTCTGATGTGTATCAGTGGGTATATGCTTGGGAGATGATTGCCAATGTATATCTTGAGGGCAGGGGTGGGGAGTAGAGATAAAGAAGTTTCCAAAGTAATTTTTACATGTGAAAGTAGATTTTCAGTATCTGGGGGGGTGGACTAAGAATGCTTTTTGCCCTGAGTGGATGTGTCCACATGGAAGCAGCTGAGTCCCCAGAGGAACTTCAAGGACTTGTCAACAGGCTATGAGTAGTAAGGAAATCTAATTTTTTCTCTAGCTTTTGTTCCACACACGTCACCTACATCGTACACCTCTTCTATATTGATAATTTTAATGCTTTGCTGGTATCCAGATGACTATATCCTTAAGTGACTTCTTATCTTTATTGAATCCATTACGTATTCTATGCATTGTATTCTTAATTCAACTAGATTACATATATTTAATCTATTAGTACCACTAGGTTCTTATTCTTGTTTTTATTTCAAAATCTTTCCTTATTTCCTTACATTATTTATTGGGTATAATTTAAATCGCTGATATACTCACTTATTATATATAAGCTGTCAACCTTATTCTTATTTTGAGGTAGCTATATCTTTTTGGGTTTTAGGACATCTACCAACAATGCCAAATAATTTTCAGACAACAGCAGGATCTCCACGAATTCAACTAAATTATGACACTATCTACCTGAACATAGCGTAAGATTTCATCAGTTAAGGGATCAGTCCTCCAAGACTATGTCCAACCCCACCTCAGATGCCAGCCTCACTGTAGGCCCCAGGTTATTACCTGTGCTTCTGACTGAGCAACTACAGGTTGGAGGTCCCAGTGGCCTACTTCTTACGTTCTTTTAATTTGCTACAGGGACTCACAAAACTCAGAAAAGTACTTACTTTATGTTTGCCAGCTTATTAAAAGATATAATACAAGATTTAAATCAATAGATAGATAAAGAACTGCACAGGGAAAGGTATGGAGAATGGGCACAGAGCTTCTATTACCTTCTTAAGACTGCCAGTCTTCCTGCCTTTTCATACATTTAACAAACTAAAAGCTTTCTGAACCCAGTCCTTTCAGGTTTTCTGTGGAGTCTTCATGACAGAGTCATGGCTGACTAAATCATTGTCATTTGCTGATCTAATCTCCAGCTCCTCTTCCCTCCCCAGATAATCCTGAATTGGGAGGAAGGGGAGGCATGTTGGGCAAAAAGTTATGAAGGCTTTCACCAAGTGGTTGGTCCTTCAGGCAAACAGCCCTTGCCTTGAGTGAGGTCTGAAGGTCACTTCATTAACATAACAAAACACACCTCTCTCACCCTTATCACAGGAAATTCCAAGAGTTATAGGAGCTGTGAGTCAGTAGCCATGGTTGAAAACCAAATATTCAGATGACCAAATTATATTTCTTGTAAACCACTATATTACACTACATGCTTAAGGATTTAATTATGTGATCTTTTAAACTACTATTTTTCTAAGAGTATAAACTGTTCTGTCAGTAATCTGGATTGGGGAGTGATGTATTGCCAAATTTCTGTCCTTTCAGTCCAGGAAGTCAAAGAGAAACAACAGGAGAGCCCCTTAGGGCAGGAAGTTCAAAGTAACCATGTTGACTACCACTCCCTTTTCTTGATTTCCTTTTTAAACAAGCAAATCATCTCTTCAGAGTTGCAGTTTAAAGCCAAGAACATGTGGAATTGGGAGAAAAAGATAGTTAAATTTGGAGACTTGCAGAAGTAGAATCAGAGTAGTGAAAGCCATTACAGTAACTGAACTAACTGAGGTCAGTCTTTGGTGAATCACAGAAACAGGTGGAGTTGTCAAACAAAGGAATCTTTGTTTACAACATACAAGGAGATCACAGGGAATAAGTTCCAAAGCCTTGACTGTTTGAACAGGAGAGAGATTTTTATTTAGTATTTAAGATGAATACTCAGAAGGGAGAGTTCTATTATCCCGTGTATGGTTGGTCATAAGGTTGTGGATGCATGCACATCCACATATGTATTTGGGCAATATGTATTGAATGTTCACCTGAATGAAGCTTGTATTCCACCAAGGGCAGAAACTTCAATGTTAGAATAAAGCAGAGGTAACTGTTAGACAAGGGAAAGGGACTCTGCAGGATTCAAGAGCAGATATAAACTAGATGGGGTCTTGGGCTCATTTTCTGGGACAAGGAATGCAAGGCCTTGATATCTTTTGAAATAGCACTAGGAGTTTTACCACTGATTTATTGTCTCAATAGCTTAGGCTATTTCCTGGTCTGGTGGTGACTGTTAGTTTTCCCATTGCCTTGTTCCCTCAAAATCCTTAACTAGTGAGGTTTTTGCATTTCTTTGTAAGAACCTCCCAGGAAGTTTTGGAAGAAGTGTGCTTGGGCAAGTACACAGGTGGGGTATAGATCATTGAAAATAGCTGGGGACAAAAAATGACTTTTCTTATGTCAGGAAAACTATATCTCATCTTTAATTTTCTGGGAACCTCTAACTCTTTCTGCTGATGTTACCAGCAGGCATCTGAGATATTACTGATTGTTCTCTTGAACCTAAGGAAAAGGAAATGTAGAAAGCAAAAGAGAAAACTTTAAAATCTATCCTGCAACTCATCAATTCACTGCAGCCACCTCTCTGTCTTTCCCTTTCTCTTTTTCTCTCTTTCTCTTTCTCTCTCACTTTCTCTCTCACATACGCACAACACATGCAAATCAACTTAAAACAATTTTTAATTTTCCCTCTTCCATTTTAATATACTTGAGGCATGATCATTTTCTTAATAAATACAAGAAAAAAAAATCTAGGATTCCATCATTCTGTGTGATTAAAGTATTGAGGAATTTACTTCCAATAGCACTTATAAAAACACATTTTATTTAAGTAATATTATATAATCAGGTGCCTGCATTTTTCTTATTCTCCAACTAGTGTTATTTGGCAATTAATATTTTGTCAATCAATATTCCCCTATATCTGAATGTGTGGGCTGTGAGAGATGAGTTAGAGGCAAGGATGTTAAACACTCCCAACAACTGCAGACTACATATATCTTAAGCCATGAATTTCTTTGCAAAGGTCAACATTGATAATGTTCTAGTCATACCTCCGTGTACCAGGAAAGAAGTAGCATATTTCTTGAAAGGCACAGCTATCAAAGCTCCATGGAGAAACCGTAAAGATGGAGAAGGGATTTGCAAATTATATATCTGATAATGGACATCTACTCTGATTATTAAAAAATGAATAAAAATAAAAAACCTTACTAATAACCAAACAGAGTATCCAATTTTACATGTGAAGGAAATAATGGAAGAGACATGTCACCAAAAGTATATGGATGGCTTATAAGCACATGACAAATTTCTCAACATTTAGACATTAAAGAAATACAAATTAAAATCATAATGAGACATGCTTACATATCTATTAGAATGGCTAAAATTATAAAGGCTAATTGTACTTGGTCTGAGCTAGATTGGGAACAACAAAAAATCTAAACTGTTGTTGGCATATATCATGATATCACCAGTTTGGAAAATAGTTTGAAAGTTTTTTTAAATGCAAAATATGTTGCAGTTACACAAATAGCCATTTTACTTCTAGGCATTTCACCAAGAGAAACAAACCCTCTGTTCGTACAAGGACTTGTATATGAATTTCATAGCAGCTTTATTTTTTAGAATTGAAAACAGTGGAAATGTTCATCAATGTCCATCAATAGAGCAAAGACAAGTTATGATCTATTCATTAAAGAGATTACTATTCAACATCAAAATGAACTATTTACAATTGGAGATTCTCAAAGTAATGATGCTGAGAAAAGAAAAGCCAGTGTGTGATTCCATGACTATAAAAAATCTAGAAAATACAAATTTATATATAGTCACAGTCAGCAAATATATTGGTGAGATTTTACTGCCTTCTTCTGTGCTCCCATAGCTTCCTACACTTGGATCTCCGAGCATTTGTTACACCATGTGAAAATATGAACTCTTTTTCTTTATTCTGTCTTACTAGAATAAGAGTCCTTGAAATTTTATGGACATTTGAACTCTCAGTTATTAGCAGAAATTCTATCACACAGTAAGTTTCCAAATATAAAAGCCAGAGTTTTACAATGACTTCGAAGCTTTCACATGATCTAGCCACTCATTTAACCTCTGTGACCTCTTTCCCTGGTACTCTTCAGTCACTCACAGTGGCCTCCTTGCTATTCCTCAGAATATGCCAGGCATGATCCAACATTATGGCCTTCAAGATAGCCAATTCCTTTGTCTGGAGTGACCTTATTGCTGATAGTTCTGGGCAAATTCATCACCTTTCAATTGTCAGCTTCATTGAAACTACCCTGATCTACCTATTAAAAATTTTAACTCCCCAACCCCTGCCTAGCAACCTTGATTTTTCTCACCCTGATCGAATTTTTCTTTTTCCCCATTGTACTCATCAATTTTGAATGCACTATGCAATTTTTATTAAGGTTTATAGATTTTAATTGTCTCACCCATTAAAATAAAAGTTCTACAAAGCCAAGTATTCAATTTACCAGTGTAGTCTGAAGTAATATCTGCCATATAATACGTTCAATAGACAATTGGTAAATTTCAGAATAAATTAATGTTGAGAGTATACTGAATTTCATAAGTCATTTCAATAATTTTTTCCAAAAAATAAACTATGTAATACATACCTTAAATTTACTTTCAAAATATTTTATAGCATATAATGGACAATATACATAAGCCTTAAAGAAATAATCATATAAATAACCATTTCAGACCTACTTAAAAACTGCATAATACCACACTCCTAGATCCTCTATGAACGCTCTAAAATAACCCTTCAAAGGAAATACATTTTAAAAAATAACAGATTTTTGTCAAATAATTTAATAAAATAAAAGTTTCATTCATCTATATAGATCATATTAAATGTTTTTAATAAGTATGATATTATAACTATGAACTGTGCTAAAATGAAACCACCTGCTAAGGGTAAGAGAACTAAAATAAACATCATTTTTTTTCCAAATAAGAGGAATTTATTACCTTTGAATCAAAGCATGTGGATTTGTTCAAACTGGCAATAAAGGAATATGGAGACACAAACCATAGAAAGTCATATTTTAGATTTCTAAAATACTTCGAAGTGAAGAGTATACATTCACTTCTCACTTATTGCTCCTACATATTCATGAATTGGGAGAAAAAATAGGCCCTGTGTGTCTTAGCAACTAATGGGATATATTTTGATATTTACATGCTTACACATATTATGCGTTATAGTCTTCTCTTTTACATGCTGTAAAAAGGTTAACCCCTTTTCTGCAGAGATCTGAAAATTTGAAACAGTGCCTGAGTAGCTGAATTCATCTAATTCGAATTTCTTGCAGGTCTAAGACCTATTGCTTTTCACTTGACTGCCTCCTTTTTCATCTGTCAATTGGTTACAAATTCTGGTACTGAAGAGAATACATTGGGGCTGGTGGCTCAGTGGGTTAAAGCCTCTGCCTTCAGTTCAGGTCATGATCTCAGGATCCTGGGATCGAGCTCCACATCGGGACATAATGTAACGACAGATAGTTTATATGGTAGCCCTTTGGGTACTCTGGTGGATGAATGTGTTTAAATTAGTTTTTCATGGACATGGGGAGTTAGAGACGAGAAGGGAGGTGGGCGAAATTGGAAGGGGAGCTGAACCATGAGAGACTATGGACTCTGAAAAACAATCTGAGGGTTTTGAAGGGGTGGGAGGTTGGATGGTTCGGGTACCAGGTGGTGGGTATTATAGAGGGCACTGTTTGCAGGGAGCACTGGGTGTGTTGCAAAAAGAATGAATACTGTTATGCTGAAAATAAATTAAAAAAATTTAAAAAATATTAGTTTTCCGTAAACTACAAAAAAAAAAAGAAAAGCGTTCCATTTATAGCATACACTTTATGGTTCACAAAGCACGTGCCAACAATAAAAATAATGATGGGTTACCGTTACAATTCATAGAAAAGGAGGTACAGGGAAATTGAATGAAAGGGAATAACAAAGTAGGTTCATAAGTCAATCTTCCTTGTAAAAAAATTAACCTGAAAGTGCGTTTCTGCCACCTCTCTCCTGTGTGATATGATAAAGAACGACCACGATACATGAATTATAGTTCGGGGTTTTGAAAAGTATAATAGCTTTATACCAACACTTGAGCTTTTATTGATTTATTTATTTATTGCTAACAAGATAGCTCGATGTGATATGCGGTTCCTGACAACCAACCTCAGAAATAATTCCATCTTCATGAGAAGTCAGAAAGAACCACAAACCAAACCTCAAAATAGATTCAAAGTGAAAATACTCTTTAAAAAATTTCCCTTCCTGGGGCACTGGAGTGGCTCAGTGAGTTAAAGCCTCTGCGTTTGGCTCAGGTCATGGTCCTAGGGTCCTGGGATTGAGCCCCATGTCTGGCTCTCTGCTCAGTGGGGAGCCTGCTTCCACCTCTCTCTCTCTCTCTCTCTCTCTCTCTGCCTGCTCTCTGCCTACTTGTGATCTGTCTGTCAAATAAATAAATAAATAAAATCTTTAAAAAAAATTTCCCTTCCTATCAGAAGCAGACCAAACCACTAACAAATTTTCCAGAAAGCATCATCTAAAAGGTTGTACTTTCTTCAGACACCCAGCAGGACCTTCTTCTTGGGCCTGGTATTTCTTCAATGGCTGGGGAAGCTGGTTCCTGGCTTTGGGCGCAATCAGGAAGCCAGCAAACTGACCCGAGAGTGCAGCCAGGGTTAACAGGACTGATGATCTTTTCGCAGCCAGGCCAAGAGCGGACACCCGCTCAGGGAGCCAGGCTAGGAGGTTGCCCAGCGCCCTGCTGTCAATGCTCACAGCCCGCCCGGTCTTCGCCCGGCCCCCCAGCTGGGGCAGGGCCTCAGGAGGGAGGGGGGCGGGGGCGGCGCAGAGAAGGGGCTTTGCTAATTGCCAAAGCCGGAAGTGAGCTCCTGGAGGACTCGGGAGGGAAGGGGACAGGGGCGTGTTGAGGGCGGCCGGGAGAAGGGGCTTTGCTAATTGCCAAAGCTGGAAGTGAGCTCATGGAGGATGTGGCAGAGAATCTGGGAGGAGGTGGAGGGCATGGCGGAGGAGGGGCGCGCAGCGCCCCGGTGCTGTGCTGAGTCTAGTCGGGACTGCAGGACCCACAGGACTTGCCACCCAAGCCCTCCCGCGAGAGGCCGCGCTGTCCTGCTCCTGCTGCCTGCTCTCCCTCACCACCCCAAGGCTTCTCCGGACCACCGTCTGTACACAGGTAAAGTGACACCACGCCTCGCCCTCACCTGGAGCAGAAAGCGCTGGACATGACCTGGGGGCGGGGAGGGGGGTTGTGGAGGCCCAGCCTCCCGCGAACCCCAGGGCACCGGGACCACCCCGGACGCTGTGCCGAACCTGGGTCCGCATGGGGTCTTGCTGGGGACAGCGCCTTGCGACGTGCTCCTCCACGACCGGCGCGCTAGCCCCCATTGTTCGGCACCCCCACCCGCGCGTGCTAAGGACCCCCTTCCATCCCCCGCCGTGGCCCCACTGCTTTTGTTCTGGACTTGGGATCCCAGGTCGAAACTAGTCCCTCAGATATCCCTGGCAGCAAGGAGGGCAGGGAGGGATTCTTGGTTTTCTGCCCTGGCTCTTCCTCTCTCCCCAATCACATGTCTTCTGGCTTCCCTTTCCTCTCCTCATTGTCAGTTTTATTAAATGGTTTTCTTCTGCATGTTGACTCGAAGAGCTATTTCATGAATGAATATACAGGAAACTGTGTCGGAGCCCACCTATGAGAGCCCACCTGTGGAGGCCTTTCATTAGAATGGTCTCTGGTTCTAGCCTCAGTTCAGAATACTGCATGTACCTGAGGACCAAGTCCAGATGTTTCTTTCATCTCTGACTTGAATTTGAAATCCTCCTCAGACTTGAGCTTCCAGGATTTCTCCAGTCCTTGCTCTCCCACTGTCTTGGTGGGGATGCGCCATGAGTGTTGAAAACAGGAATGAATGAATGAATGAATGAATGATATATAGCCCAGATCGCTGGGGCTTTGTCTTCTTTTGCTGAGGTTGGAAAGGATTGGGAGAGACCCCCTGTATGCAGATACAGAGCTGCATGCAATTGCTTAGATAAACGTGTTCCCCACTTAATTGCTTGGGCATTGAACATTTCGCCCTTCACCTGTGGCTTGAGCAGTTAGGAGGAGACAATCTGGAGGCGAATCAGAAGATGGCTGAATCCACATGGTGGTGGTCTGGGTTTGGGAGATTTCCCTGGAGATTCCAACGAAAGATCTAAATTCTTCCAGTGGGGAGTGGTAAACATTTTATCGATGGGAGATGGAAAATAAATGGTCTGGTTAACCTTTCCCTCCCCCTCAAAACCCATTATTTGAAAAAACAAAAAGGGAAGTGAAGGGAGAAATCCTCCCACTCCCATCCCCACTCACCTCCATAGCCACCTCCTCTTCCAAGAACCTAACAGACAAGGTGCCAAGAAGTGTTAGGTTCCAGCAGTGGTCTCAGATCTCACTCAAGGATCATGGTAAAAGGCATCCAAAGAGATTGTGGGGGCACAGGGATCCAATTAAGGGGGACAAGTTTAAGGTTTGCCTGGTCCCCTAAAAATTAATGGCACTAGAGAAGATGAGCTTTGGGAACTATAGCTTAATGGATACAATGTGTAAAAAGCTTCAGTGAGTCATCGTGGGAAGAGGCCATGAGGGCAGCAAATACAGTCTTAGATGATGTGATTAATAGCACTACAGGCTCTACATTTCCTGTGGTGGTGTTCTTGGCAAGACCAGCCCGGCCCAAGTGGATACTCACAACCTGGAACAGAGGGTCTTGGAGATCCCAGCACGTGAGGTATGATGAGAGGGTAAAATGATAGGAGGTGTCCTTTGGAAGGACTGTCTCCTTGACTTTAAAAGGGAGAACCCAAATCTGTAGGTGAAATCTTTTTGGCTACAAAGAGGGCCGAGGCCTCCTAAGGTCAAGGTCTCCTCGTCACTTGCAAAGATGTAGAAGAACATATTCAGACATTTCAAAGATGTCCTCATGTCCATCGGTTCCCACTCTGGAATTCTATCAATAAGGTGAGAGTTCCTCTAGTTGAAAAAAAGATCTAAAAAGACTTCCCTTTCTCATGTAATTTCTGTAACCTCCAGGACACACCCACCTCCCCCTTCCAGCTCTGTAATGAAGCCACAGCTGGTGCCAATTTGTGGAACTCCTTAAAGGCTATTCTCCCTTATATACCCCCGGACCAAGTTCCCATGCTCCCTCACCTAATTTCCTGCACTCACCTCCCACCTGGTGTGTTCACACCTGCAAGTGCCTTTTACCAACCCCTTTGCCAAAAGGCAGCCAGAGTGACCTTTCAAAGACCTATCAGTTCCTGGCATTTGTCTCCATAGAAATCTGCACTGATCTTCTAACAAATTCTCAGTCCTCCAAAGGCACCCATAATCCTCCCATCAGTCTCTTCATACCCCTCCAACTGACTGACGCCTGTTCTGCCCCATCTCTCTGCCCTTCAAACACACTGCCTCCCTCTTCCTGTGGAGACCCCTCCTGGTGCCTGCCTCCAAGCACAGGTGATTCCCATTGATGGGAAGACCCTCTTCCTCTCCCCCATCTCCCCACTCCAGTTACTCCCACTTCTTCGTGAGCTCACAAGCCCCATGGTACACACTCTCCATGCAGCCTGCTCTCTCTTTTCTAGCACTGGCCTCCGTTTCTAGCTGTTGTTGTGTCATGGATGTCCCTCCCCAGCCAGCCTCCAAGCTCTCCTTCCCTTTAGCTCCAACACCTGACACAGTGCCTGGCACTTAGTTAGCCCTGGCTAGCTTCTAAGAGCCTCACTGAGGGACTGAAAGCATTTTAAAAATGTCACCACGTAGGCTCCAAACTGTAGGCAGAAAAAGCTTTGCCTGGATTGACATTTTAGAGACGTATTCGTCAAGTTGGATGTGTTCACTGACTTTACCTTGTAAAATTAAAAAAAAAAAAAAAAGGACCTCTGTATGGCTTCACATCTAACGAAGGCACATGTATACTATTAGACCACGTTATGAGCTTAATGGAAGGAGACAAGATGTTTTCGCTAAGAAAATGTATAAGACTGTTGAGTTCAAGTGGGAGGAAACAGTCCGTTTGTTGGAGCATTGCTATCTTACTCTATCACAGCCACTAATAAAAATCTGACACGGGGTGAGTCAGAATTGTCTGTCAGAGATGAGTTAGATCTGGCTCATGTTCCTACAGACATGAAAGCCAGGAACGAAGAAGGAGGCTTTGAAAGCCTGGGTTGAGGAGGCGTTGTGGTTCACTGCGATGAGCTAAGTGCCAGGGCCACTGGCAGACACGCGGGCCTGTGTCCTTCCTTTGTTCTGGGGTCCCTCTTGCACCATGTGGTGAGGCTGGTGGCTGGGAGCAGCTCAGGACAGGACCCGGTGGCATCTTACCTCTCCCACCCTTCTTTGGGCTCCAGTGGGCTCCAATAGGTCCCAGGGGACAGCCTGCCTTCCTTGCAAAGCCCAGTAGGACTGGCAGCAGAAACTGGGACCAAAGAGTGAGCACCCTGTTTGACAAGCTGGACCAGCCACCTCTTCTTCAGATGCAGGGGGAGCCCTGGCATCTTGACTCCTCCCTTCTCCCTTTCCCCTTTCTTGTCTTCCTTCCTCTTCCCTTCCCCTCTCTCCTTCCCTGGTGGTGCCCTTTCCCAATGCTCACTTCATCCCTTTTCCTTTCTACATGCCTGTCTTTTAGAGTTTCTTCTCTTTCCTCCCCATTACTTCCCTTCATCTGAATCTCCTCTTTGGTCCCTTTGTCCCTGCTCTCTGCTCCTCCTCCCCTTCCCTGGCCCCTGTTCAGCTCCATCCCGACTGCAGGCAGAGCTGGACTAACATGCTCACTTGCTAGTTCAGCCACCCTCCAGAGAAGTCACTCTTCTGTGGCCACCTTCCTCACCCCCTGGTCCCTTCTCCACTTGTTCAGATATTGCTCTGAAGTCTGAGGAGGACAGAGCGGGGCTGCCACAGAATCACGCCAGAGGAGAAACCAAACCATGTGTCCACACTGTCCCCCAGCACTGCTGCTCTGAGAGCTTTCGGAGTCTTCAACAGGGTTAGGATTTAGGGGCTTCTTCAGAACCGGGAGTGAAAACAACCATAGGTCAAAAGAAAAGCTATGGCCCCCCACACAAAAATAATTATCAAAAATGAAAACTATGTTAACTCTGAAGTCCCAAAGTCGAAAAATTGCCTTGAATCTGTCACTAGAAAGCACCCAAGGCCTCACTCTCTGGGTTCTGGGTGCCCTGGGAATGGCAGGAGGCTCTGACAGGAGAATGGCAGTCCCAAACGATGGGGCCTAGCCCTCCCGCTTGCGCGGGGGGTGGGGGGGCTACCTCGTGCGCTGCTGTCCTCGGCCCCACCCCTTGCGGACTGGGTGCGGGGCAATGTCCGGGGTGGTCTGGGTGCCCTGGGGTTGCCAGGAGGCTGGGCCCCGACACCCCCCCTCCCCTCTCCTGGCCGGCATTTTTTCCTCCAGGTGAGGGCGCGGCGCGGTGTCACTTTATGGGTGAGCAGAGGGCCCTCCGAGAAAGCGATGGGGCGGGGAGGGCAGCAGGCGGCGAGAGCGGGACAGCGCGGCCTCTGGGGCTAGGTTGGAGCGCGGGAGCGCACGGGCGTCCAGTAAGGTGCGTCCTGCAGTCCCGACTGGGCCGCAGCACAGCACCCTGGCGCTGCGGGCCCCTCCTCCGCCAGCCCCTCCCCCTCCTCCCAGACTCTCCGCGGCGTCCTCCGGGAGCTCACTTCCCGCCTGGGCAATTAGTAAAGCCCCTTCTCCTGGCCGCCCTTAACCCGCCCACGCTCCCCTCCCTCCTGAGTCCTCCGGGAGCTCACTTCCTGCTTTGGCAATTACCAAAGCAAAGCCCCTTCTCTGCGCCGCCCCCACCCCCCTCCCTCTTGAGGCCCTGCCCCGGCTGGGGGGCAGGGCGAAGCCCGGGCGGGCTGTGAGCATTGACAGCAGGGCGCTGGGCAGCCTCCTAGCCTGGCTCCCTGAGCGGGTGTCCGCTCTTGGCCTGGCTGCGAAAAGATCATCAGTCCTGTTAACCCTGGCTGCACTCTCGGGTCAGTTTGCTGGCTTCCTGATTGCGCCCAAAGCCAGGAACCAGCTTCCCCAGCACAGGCCTGGGCTGAGATGCCTGCCCAGCATCTGTCTGAGCAGTCTCCTTGTCTCCAGGCAGGGATGGCACTTCGACCTGGATGTTTGGGTTTTTTGTTTGTTTTATTGGTTTTTGGTTATTACATGACCTCCAGGGTAGGTGCTCCACAAAGGGAATGAAAACAGGACGCCTGATATATACGCATATGGCCATTCTAGAAAAATAGCTTGGGGTTCTGTCAGAAACGCAGCATTGGTCCTTGCACTATGGTTTAATAGAAAAGGGATTATGCAGCAAGTTACTTAAATGAGCATAGGTTGAAATCATTAACTGAGAGTAAATATTTTTAATAGTTATATTTTAACTAAATCTATCATCAATCATAAATCTATTACACGAAGGTTACAGGCAATTTAAATGCAAGAGCACTGTCTTCGGGGTTTTCAATAATCCGTGTCTGTCTTGGCACATGAGAATGCAAAGATAGGAAATAGTTTGTAAAAGATCACATAATAGCTTTTACTATACGGTATCAGCAATTTATCATAAAGGAGCGGCCTCCAGCTAAAAACTCAGCTTTGAAAAATTCAGAAACGCAGCAAATGTTTCCATACCCTCTTGGTGACCAGAGGCATGCTTTGTGCCCCTCATCATCTCTTTCGTGGTTCTGAGGCCCATGGCGCTCAGTAGTTTAGTGTCTTATTCTCTGGAATAGGCCATTGAAGAAATACCAGGCCCAGAGAAGAAGGTCCTGCTGGGTGTCTGAAGAAAGTACAACCTTTTAGATGATGCTTTCTGGAAAATTTGTTAGTGGTTTGGTCTGCTTCTGATAGGAAGGGAAATTTTTTTTAAAGATTTTATTTATTTATTTATTTATTTGACAGACAGATCACAAGTAGGCAGAGAGCAGGCAGAGAGAGAGAGAGAGAGAGAGAGGTGGAAGCAGGCTCCCCACTGAGCAGAGAGCCAGACATGGGGCTCAATCCCAGGACCCTAGGACCATGACCTGAGCCAAACGCAGAGGCTTTAACTCACTGAGCCACTCCAGTGCCCCAGGAAGGGAAATTTTTTAAAGAGTATTTTCACTTTGAATCTATTTTGAGGTTTGGTTTGTGGTTCTTTCTGACTTCTCATGAAGATGGAATTATTTCTGAGGTTGGTTGTCAGGAACCGCATATCACATCGAGCTATCTTGTTAGCAATAAATAAATAAATCAATAAAAGCTCAAGTGTTGGTATAAAGCTATTATACTTTTCAAAACCCCGAACTATAATTCATGTATCGTGGTCGTTCTTTATCATATCACACAGGAGAGAGGTGGCAGAAACGCACTTTCAGGTTAATTTTTTTACAAGGAAGATTGACTTATGAACCTACTTTGTTATTCCCTTTCATTCAATTTCCCTGTACCTCCTTTTCTATGAATTGTAACGGTAACCCATCATTATTTTTATTGTTGGCACGTGCTTTGTGAACCATAAAGTGTATGCTATAAATGGAACGCTTTTCTTTTTTTTTTTGTAGTTTACGGAAAACTAATATTTTTTAAATTTTTTTAATTTATTTTCAGCATAACAGTATTCATTCTTTTTGCAACACACCCAGTGCTCCCTGCAAGCAGTGCCCTCTATAATACCCACCACCTGGTACCCGAACCATCCAACCTCCCACCCCTTCAAAACCCTCAGATTGTTTTTCAGAGTCCATAGTCTCTCATGGTTCAGCTCCCCTTCCAATTTCGCCCACCTCCCTTCTCGTCTCTAACTCCCCATGTCCATGAAAAACTAATTTAAACACATTCATCCACCAGAGTACCCAAAGGGCTACCATATAAACTATCTGTCGTTACATTATGTCCCGATGTGGAGCTCGATCCCAGGATCCTGAGATCATGACCTGAACTGAAGGCAGAGGCTTTAACCCACTGAGCCACCAGCCCCAATGTATTCTCTTCAGTACCAGAATTTGTAACCAATTGACAGATGAAAAAGGAGGCAGTCAAGTGAAAAGCAATAGGTCTTAGACCTGCAAGAAATTCGAATTAGATGAATTCAGCTACTCAGGCACTGTTTCAAATTTTCAGATCTCTGCAGAAAAGGGGTTAACCTTTTTACAGCATGTAAAAGAGAAGACTATAACGCATAATATGTGTAAGCATGTAAATATCAAAATATATCCCATTAGTTGCTAAGACACACAGGGCCCATTTTTTCTCTCAAATTCATGAATATGTAGGAGCAATAAGTGAGAAGTATCATAGTAGAGTTTCCCCCTGCAAAGAACATGAAGGCAGGGAGTAAGAGCACACTCCCAAATAATAGTATATCATAGACTGAAACCAGCCATAAGTTATAATTAAATTTATGGACCATTGTTAACCCCATGATAAAATAGTGCAGGGTGAATATAATGCACAGTGAAAATTCTCAGTACTAAATTTAACCTGCAATTTGAATTTGTTTGTAAACATATATTTACAAAGAAATTATTTGTAAACATCCAAAAACCAATAGTTATTTTCTCTATGTAGTGATTTGCCTTGAATTTTGTTTATTTCTTTACATTGTAATTATTTTTTTAAAGATTTACTTATTTGAGAGAGAAAGAGAAAGCAAGCAGGGGGATGGGCAGAGGGAGAAAGTCTCAAGTGGACTCCCTGCTGAGTGTAGCGCCTGGTGCAGGACTTGATCCCAGCACCCCATGATTATGATCTGAGCCAAAACCAAGAGTCAGCCTCTTAACTAAAGGAGTCACCCAGGTTCCCCTTTAAATCTTAATTATTTAAAAAATAAAAACATATGCATTTGGAAACACAACAACATTCTGGATAGCCTAACAAAATATAGTAAATAAGATTCATTTGTTCTACTTTACTATTTTTCTTTGGGAGATTCTGTATACCTATATAACTATATTTTAGGAAATGATTTGTTTAGTTCATTTAATAGTGCACTGTATTTTTCATTGACTATTTATTCTTTCATAAAGAAGTTTCCATTTACGTTGTGCCAAGTATTGACCGTGACACAAAATGAAACTTTAAAAGGCTAATCTTGACAGAAAAGTATAAAAGAAAATCCTAAAGATCTAAATCTCAATCATCATCAAAGACGACAGTTAAATAAATGGTTCTTTGTAAAACAGTAGCATTATGTAGCATTTAAAAAATGTATACTCTTCACTTCAAAGTCTTTTAGAAATCTAAAATATGACTTTCTATGGTTTGTGTCTCCATATTCCTTTATTGCCAGTTTGAACAAATCCACATGCTTTGATTCAAAGGTAATAAATTCCTCTTATTTGGAAAAATGATGTTTATTTTTGTTCTCTCACCCTTAGCAGGTGGTTTCATTTTAGCACACTTCAGAGTTATAATATCATGCTTATTAAACACATTTATTATGATCTACATAGATGAATGAAACTTTTATGTTATTAAATTATTTGACAAAAAATCTGTTATTTTTAAAACTGTATTTCCTTTAAAGGGTTATTTTAGAGCATTCAGAGAGGATCTAGGAATGTGGTATTATGCAGTTTTTAAGTAGGTCTGAAATGGTTATTTATATGATTGTTTCTTTAAGGCTTATATATATTGTCCATTATATGCTATAAAATATTGTGAAAGTAAATTTAAGGTATGTTTTACGTAGTTTATTTTTTGGAAAAAATTATTGAAATGACTTATAAAATTCAGTATACTCTCAACATTAATTTATTCTGAAATTTACCAATTATCTATTGAACGTATTATATGGCAGATATTACTTCAGACTACACTGTTAAATGAAATACTTGGCTTTGTAGAACTTTTATTTTAATGGGTGAGACAATTAAAAGCTATAAACCTTAATAAAAATTGCATAGTGCATTCAAAAATGATGAGTACAATGGGGAAAAAGAAAAATTCGATCAGGGTGAGAAAAATCAAGGTTGCTAGGCAGGGGTTGGGGAGTTAAAATTTTTAATAGGAAGATCAGGGTAGTTACAATGAAGCTGACAATTGAACAAAGGTATGGAAAGGTGATGAATTGGCCCAGAACTATCAGCAATAAGGTCACTCCAGACAAAGGAATTGGCTATCATGAAGGCCATAAGGTTGTATCATGCCTGGCATATCTGAGGAATAACAAGGAGGCCACTGTGAGTGACTGAAGAGTAGCAGGGAAAGAGGTCACAGAGGTTAAATGAGTGGCTAGATCATGTAAAAGCTTAGAAGTCATTGTAAAACTCTGGCTTTTATATTTGGAAACTTACTGTGTGATAGAATTTCTGCTAATAACTGAGAGTTCAAATGTCCATAAAATTTCAAGGATTCTTATTCTAGTAAGACAGAATAAAGAAAAAGAGTTCATATTTTCACATGGTGTAACAAATGCTCGGAGATCCAGGTGTAGGAAGCTATGGGAGCACAGAAGAAGGCACTAAAATCTCACCAATATATTTGCTGACTGTGACTATATATAAATTTGTATTTTCTAGATTTTTTATAGTCATGGAATCACACAGTATATACTATTCATTGCCTGGCTTTTCTTTTCTCAGCATCATTACTTTGAGAATCTCCAATTGTAAATAGTTCATTTTGATGTTGAATAGTAATCTCTTTAATGAATAGATCATAACTTGTCTTTGCTCTATTGATGGACATTGATGAACATTTCCACTGTTTTCAATTCTAAAAAATAAAGCTGCTATGAAATTCATATATAAGTCCTTGTATGAACATAGGGTTTGTTTCTCTTGGTGAAATGCCTAGAAGTAAAATGGATATTTGTGTAACTGCAACATATTTTGCATTTAAAAAAACTTTCAAACTATTATCCAAAGTGGTGGTATCATGATATATGCCAACAACAGTTTAGATTTTTTGTTGCTTCTCAATCTAGCTCAGACCAAGTACAATTAGCCTTTATAATTTTAGCCATTCTAATAGGTATGTAAGCATGTCTCCTTATGATTTTAATTTGTATTTCTTTAATGTCGAGGTTCAGTGGGCTGAGGTCCAGAGCTGATGACCAAGAAAGAATTCTTGAGACATATTTGCTGCAAAAGGGTCGTTTATTGAGGCATGGGGACAGCACCTGTGGACAGGAAGAGCTGCAGGTTAAGTAATCTGTGGTTGGTGGAAGGTAAGGGAACCGGAGGTTTCAACGGAGCTTTCATATGCTAAAGAGGAGTTGTCTTTCACCAAACCATTAACATCAAGATAGTTGGGAGATGCCTGTCTTGCAGGATTGTGAGCTCTGCAAGTTAACTCTTTGTTTCTCCTTTATGGTGGTCAGGGGTGCCTGAGGAATGTTACACATATTACAGAGGGGAGCGGGTGGAGAGGGGGTGCAAGGTGCCAGCTTTTGCTTTGTCCTCAGTCAGCCTCCTGCTCCCTCATCAAGTTCCAAACCTGAGAGGTGGCTCGTGGGAGTGAGGGAGTGCGAGAGAGTTGGAGGGCAGGAGGGCGGCGGGCCTAGGGGAAGGCGCCCAGCCTGCTCCTGCTCTTTGTTTTGGAGACTCACGTGGTCCTGCCTAATTGTCCGCCATAGAGCCTGAGTTCCCAGGGAGGCAGAGGCGTCCTTCGCAGCTGTGGTTCCTGGGTTCTTTCAGCTGCCAGCCCCACCTTCCCGCAGGAGGCTGGAGAACCTGGGGGGACCACAACTCCCACAAGGCCTCGCACTCCAACAGAGCCTGGCTGATAAAGGGGCGGGGTCTGCGTGGAGGGGTGGGGTCATGATGCAGGGGCCTTGGGGCTCAGCGTCCCCGTGTGGCTTTCTGGAGCTCAGGAGCTTTCTCATCGCTGGATTGGCATCTGTCAGCTGGACTCATTGGTGTCCTGGGGTGTCGCCTCGGACCGGCTCTCGATGGGTAGAGTGTAATAAAGTGTTAGCTTAGGAGGCACAGTACTAGGGACTGGGTAGCGCTGAAACTGCTGGTTGTCCTGGGCTTCCTGAGGAGGCTGTCTGAAAAAGTCACAGGTGCTGGTAGGGGAATCCTGGGGAAAAACTGGGGCCCAAACCAGCACTTTGAGCCTCTGAGCCAGAAGCCAACAATAACTGGGGAAAAGTCCAACTGCGCTGAGGTGCTTTACTTTTGGCTGAGAAGATAAGCAGGAAGGATAACAAACCAATGGGATGTCAGTAGACTTCTACTGGAACTTTTAGGTCTGTCTTCTGTAATTCCTTACCTGTCACTCAGAGGTTTTTTCTTTTTCTTCCTTGGGTTGCCTTCTTAGAGAATTCCTTAGCTTGATATTCCATCTCTCTGGTTTGGTTTTAAGCAGTGCTCATTCTGCTATTCAACCCATCTCTTTGAAAGGTTTCTTTTTACTTCTGTTGCTATTTGTATTTCCAAGATATCGGTTAATTATTTTTATAACTGCCTGCTCTCATTTCATGATAAGATATTCTGGCTTATCCATATGATTAATTTAATTACATTGATGTTAATGTCGAACACTTCCACCCCCTCTTAGGTGCATATTCTCTCTTGAAAGAAAGGATAAAACATATTAAAGCTGTTCTTTTTTTCCGTGGCTTGATTTTTCTGAAACATTTGTGATTGTTGGTTTATTTCTCACTCATTTTTATGTACCTCGAGAGTCACTGCTTTGTACTCTCTTTGCAGGAGGGTGGGGCATGAAGAGGATGAACTGCAGGGTACTTTTTTTTCTTTTTAATGAAAATGGGTAGAATCAGGGTTTGTAACCTACTGGTCACCTGGGTACCCCACCCCATTCCTCCAGAGCCTCGTAATCATTGGGATTTTGCTTGTTTCTTTTACCCAAGCTCCCATACTCTCCAAGCTGGAAGCAAACATCCCATTTTCTACTTCCTGGAAGGCTATACTTTGGTGAAGCTTTGGTTCTAGTCTCTCAGCCAGTTCCCCTTTCATTTTCTTTCTTTTTCATTTTCTTTCTTTCTTTCTTTCTTTCTCTCTTTTTTTCTTTCTTTCATTTTTATTCTGGGCTCCTCCCTCCAGGTTTGCGCTGCCTTTCCTTATGTACAAATGGGGATAGTAGGAAAGAGTGACTGAGAAGCCCTTCCAGTTTTTTAAAAAGATTTTATTTATTTATTTGACAGAGAGAGCACAAGTAGGCAGAGCTTCAGGCAAAGGGAGACTTACAAGCAGGCTCTCTGCTGAGCAGAGAGACTGAAGATGGACTCGATCCCAGGATCCTGGCATCATGACCTGAGCCGAAGGCAGCCACTCATAATTGACTGACAACCCACGTGGCAGGCCCCTTCCCGAGAAAACAAACCAAGAAAGAAAAAAAAGGACTACAAGAGAACAACCACTACTTCATAGGAAAACTTGTATTGTTCACTTGTTCCCACTATTCCGGTTCATTTTTTTTTTTTTTACACATAGGTAATTTTTTAACCTATTTACAATCACAGCGAGTTGTACAGTACATCAAATTCCAAATACCTTTCTAACCTAACTTTTTGATACATACACCTATGTTTTTCTTTTGCATTTTTATTTTTTGAATTCCTTTTTTTAAATTTTAGTCTAGTTTATTCCTTTTTAGTTTTATCCTCTAATATTCATATAGAGTTAAACTTCAAAGTAATCCCCTTTCCCCAATCAATACTCCCCCTATAGGTAAACCATTTTTAATCCCCTTTATCTTGGGAAATTTGAGTCCTTTAACAAAGATATCAAGATACATCCAGGAAGAATCAAAACAACCTTCCTCGCACACACTGAGAATTCATAAGAACTCTCCCATCTTCTTCCACCAGTGTTTCTGTGTTTTTTGTGTTTGTCCTGATAGCATATAAATTTTACACTTGTGGTTCTTTTTGACGAGGTTCTTTCTTTATTTGCATACATATATATATATATTTTTTCTCTTGTCATATACTTGTATCAGTCTTTTTATCTCTTTTTGTTTGTCTACTTCATTAATCTTACCTTGGGGCCCATCTGGGCTGATCCTTATTTTTCATCTTCCCTTTCTTTCCTGTCTCTCTCTCTCTCTCTTTTTTCTTCTTTTCTTTTTTTGCTTTTTTTCTTTTCTTTTGTCTCTCATTTGGGTGGGAATCCTGATTTCTCAAAGTGAATGTGTATATTTGAAGAGAGGACCTCAAGACCTCTGGAAGTCTGCATGCCTCATTCACTGGGCAGGGGACTTCCTGCTTCAGGTATTTGCACAATAGACTCCAGTTAAAGTCCACCTTCAGCTACGAGTCGAAGCCATGATTGTTAAGAACACAGAATAGGGTCCTACTTAGCATACACGATGTGACCAATAGGCATTAATGGTCACTCAAGGGTTCTGGTACATTGTTATCCTCCAGTAGATTATAGAGGTAAAAAACATCTGAAAGAAGGATGAATACCCAACTTTTGTAGCAACATGGACGGGACTTGAAGAGATTATGCTGAGTGAAATAAGTCCAGCAGAGAGAGTCAATGATCATAGGGTTTCCCTTATTTGGGGAGCATAACAAATAGCATGGAGGACAAGGGAAGATGGAGAGGAGAAGGGAGTTGAGGGAAATTGGAAGGGGAGGTGAAACATGAGACTATGGACTCTGAAAAACAATCTGAGGATTTAGAAGGGGTGGGGGGGAGGTAGGGGGAACGAGGTGGTGGGTACTGGGGAGGGCACGTATTGCATGGAGCACTGGGTGTGGTGCAAAAACACTGGATACTGTTACGCTGAAAAGAAATAAAAAATTTTTAAAAATTTAAAAAAAATCTGAAAGGTTCCCGGGAAGCAGTGGGTTTGGTTTTGTTTTGTTTTGTTTTTTAGAAAGAAGAGGAGGATGGGTCACTAGACTTTAAGAGGTCATGAATAAAGCAGGAGAGATAGGAACTGAATCATAAACTTTTGTCGTTAGCTTGGCAGGAGTTGAGGTATAAGGTCCTAGGTCTGCATGGAGGTGGGTAGGTCACAGGGAGATAGTGAGGTTAGTACTCTGAAGGGGAGCTGGCATGTGGGCTTGGGTATCAAGAAATTACCAATGTAATTAAGTGGGATAACCATGTTTGTAGTGTGCGTGTCTGTGTGTGTGTGTGTGTGTGTGTGTGTGTGCGCGCGTGTCTGTGTCTGTGTGTTAATTCTTCATAGCTGGGGATACTGAGTTAGATGGTTATTGATCCCCTATCCAATTCCAACATTCCTAGTATTTATGACTTCTCTGGCTCAAATATTAGCAATGGCTATGGAGAGAAGGGTTAGACCCAAAAGCATGGAGCACAGTGTATAGAAAGTTTCTCCCAAGCTTGAAAGAAGGCTTTATCAGTATATTTTTGTCTACTCAGGCTGCTATACCAAACACAGGCTGGAGGGCTTAAATGGCAGAAATGTATTTTCTCACAGATCTGGAGGCCAGAAGTTCCAGATCAAGGTGCCAGCAAGGTTGGTCTCCAGTGAGCCTTTTCTTGTTGGTCTATAGATCACTATCTTTTCAACTGTGCCCTCAGATGACCTCTTCTCTGTGGGCCCCCAGAGGGGAGGTAGGGGGAGTGCTTTCATGTGTTTCCCCCTTAGGAGGACACCAGTCCTAGCAGATTAGGACTCCTGTGACCTCACCAAGCCTTCAGTACCTCCTTCTAGGTAGGCCCTATCTCCAGATCCAGTCACACTGGAGATTAGGAATTCTTCATATGACTTTTGTGGGGACACAATTCAGTCCATAACAATTAGTACAGGAGAAAAACCATGGAGAGAATTCTAGAGGAGTCACACGTTGATGTTATAAGGTAAGTGGGTATAAAAGAGCACCTCTGAAGTCCAATAGGTCATTAGAGCTAGAGGCCGACAGGAAAGTCCCGTACGTGCCACAGTTTTGAGTTTGATGCAAGCGCAACTCTGAAGGGAAGATATTTGGGAGGCCTTGGCCAACCACTACTTCCAGCCAGGGGTGATTCTCGAGGGAGTATCTCTCGGAGTGCTGCCTAGAATCAAGACTTTGGGGTTGGAAATGTGCCACTTCCAAAGCTGGAGAAGGATGGTGCTGTAAGTTACTTGAAGAGTACTGTTCTGGGAGATAGGAGATCTGGGGTGTCCTCTTTGTTCTGCTGCTGACCAGATGTGAAAATGCAGATTAACTCCCTAACCATCTCAGTTCTACCACCATGTGCTGCTGTCATGTGTCCCAAGCCCCAGAGTTAGTTTTATCCATAAGCAGAAGCCAGTCTTTTAGTTCCCAATCTCTTAATCGGGCTGATCGTCACAATATATAGCGGACACGTGACAGCCACAGGGGAGAAGTAAGGGTTGTCTTTCCCTCAGGGAGAGTGGAAAAGCTCTAGGAGAGGGCATACCAGTAGACCAAAGGCAGACAGTGCCGGGGAGTGGAGCCATGGGGAAGAGTGTGCTGATGACAGCCTTGTGGAGGGAGGGCAGAAAGAGCCACCACCATGACACTTGAGTTACAGATCGAGCTTGGGGATAGAGAAGGGATCAGGGCACGGTAGAGCAGCAGCTGGCAAAGTGATTCTGTTGAGCTTAAGCTCATAGTGCCTTAGCGAATTAGAATGGGAAATACCTTGCTATTGTCTGTGACTCTGTGATTGTGTGAGTATGAGTGACAGAGTGGGGACAAAGAGAGAGGGAGAGAGAATACATTACATTTTAAAGAAGGACAATAAGGGACGCCTGGGTAGCTTACTCAATTTAAGCATCTACCTTTGGTTCAGGTCATGATCCCAGGGTCCTGGGATTGGATCCCATACCAGCCTCTAGTGGGGGGCCTGCCTTCCCTCTGCCTGCTGCTCCCCTTGCTTGTGATCTCTCTCTTCCTCTGTAACAAATAATAGTAAAAAATAAACGAGGGCGATACGTTATGTTTACTTTTGTTACTGATGCCAGACATGGGTTCAGAGGATTGAAGAGGGAGATCCAAGGAGCTAGCCTCTCAAGAGGAGTGAATACCTAGTCACTGGTAAGACCCCTGGTCCTGCAATACAATATGGCTCCTGTGATCTGGGTCCTGTTACATGCCCCTCGCCATCCTTAACCCGATAGTTTGATTCTTCATTGCGTTCAGTGTGGGGAACTGGGAGAAGCTATGACACTTGGCCCTTTGTGGAGGAATTTTAGTAGTATAAATAGCAATAGTTATCAGTTCTGGAGCACTTCCTTGACTCTGCTGCAGGCACTGTGCTGTGACCTGGGTTTAGAGCAGTGAGATAAACATAGAAATAGATGTGGGCTCTGTTCCCAAGAATCTGAAACCCACTATTCTCCTTGTCCCCTTCCCATTCTGTCTTCTTCAGCCCTTGTGCAATCCCACCAAGCAGGAAGCTTGCTTCTCCCCGTCCCTCTGCTGCTCCCCCTGATTGTGCTCTCATTCTCTCTCTCTGACAAATAAATAAATCAAATGTTTTAAAAAATTATAAAAAAGGCAAAACAAATAACCATTTTTGGAGAGTGATTTTCTGAATGCAGTTATGGGCAGTGCTGGGTACTGAAGAAGACGCTCTGCTGACCAGAGGAGTGGGGAAATTACAGAACAAATTCCACAGGTCATTGAATATATCACTTTCATCACCCCACCCATAGCACTCATTAATCTCTAGCCCAGCCAATATGTTGGTTATAAAAATGAGCTTTCTCCAAACTGACAGGAAGTTCTCGTTTTAGCAATGTAAATCATTCTGATCTTTATCAGTAATGTGATCTAATATTGTCTAGTAAAGAAACTTGAGAGTTCTATACCTCTGTAAACATTTAAGAAAAACAATGGACTCAACTCTAACTACTTTTTAACTAACTTGACTTGCCAAAGGAAGGAGAAAGTAAATATCAGAAATCTTACCACTAAGCACAAGTTGCAAGTTATACCTGCCAAAATGTGGTTCAAAATATAAGTAACCAGTCTTCTTAGAAGCCTTTTACCTTCTTATATCTGTTATCTTGGGTAAATGAGTAGTTACTAGAAAACAGCTGGCTCAGTGATCACAATTCAGCTGACCCTCAGAAGTGTAAATAGATTACATGTTTAGCCCGGTAACTGGACACTGATATAGAATTATTCACTGGCTGATTCCTAGATCAGAAACCACAAAAAAAATTTTCTTTTTTATGGAAGTATGGCTGTTACAATAGTCTCACCTGTACCACATAGTGATTGACTTAACTACTCTATACGTTACAGCTCTAGATGTAACATTTTAATAAAACAACAATATCTTTGATGGTATCATGGAAATGTAAGTGCCTTGTGCACTTTTCTTAATGTATATAATTCCCTAAACATCATAGTAAGTAAATCAAGGCCATTGTCAAGCTTCCGTCAAGGAGAGTCCTTAACTAGAGGGATTTCCCATTGCTCTCAGGATGATAACCTCTGAGTTACAGGTTCCATTAGTTGGCCACACACATTTGGAGCCTTGTGGACTTTCTGACAGCTGAGCAGCATATCTCTGTTTCAAGCATTGTGATCCCTGTTCTTACTGCAAGAGTGACAGTTGTCACTTTTCCTGTGACCCCTGTCTTTAGGAAAGTGTCTGACTCAGAAAGTCGAGTCAGTACCCCCCAAAGGTATTTTCAGGAGAACCACCTCAAAGATGATCACCTGAGATACTGTCAAGAAAAAAAAAAAAACTGAAATTCTAAGCAACATCCATAATAAGTCTTTTCATGTTGATAAGGAAAGATTTTCCCCTAAATACCAGATAGGCTCCATGAAAGTGAGATCTTTACCTATTTTGTTCACTGTGTCACCAGTCCCTAGAAGAGCGCCTAAGACATCACTCAAGATTAGGTTGCTTTGAATGAATCAAATGAATGAATGAACTGTAGCCTTTAATAGTGAGGTAGTTTATGGTCCTTAGGCAAGAGATGGGATTTGTGTTGGGATTTCAAGAATGGGAGGTGCCGAAGAGAAAACTGAGAAGCTAAATGTGAAAATATGCAATTTACTGACTGGAGTAGTTCTGAACACATTTCAAACATAATTAAACTATGGCTGTGGGTCTATATGCGTTTTCATAATTTTCCCTTGAAAATGTGAGGCATACAGATGTCATCTCCAGTGAATTCTCCTTGTCCGTATACAGAATCATCAAGAAAAAAAAAAAAAAAAGGCATTCTGACAGTCCTCAGCCCATCCACTCCAGGATTGTGACTCTTTCTTCCCCATGTTCTTTCTGACATCATGGACTCTCAAGTTCACCTCTCCCATCTTGGGTCCCACTCTCATTAGCTGTAGAAGTCAAGCGATGTTTGTGATGTGAGGGTGGCAATACTCTCTGACCATTGGTTACAATATGTCTTTGAAAGGCAGTGTTTATTCTGCTTTTACAGCATTTCTCCATTTGAACTTGGCCACCTTTTAAGTGGTCATTAGCCACATGTGGCTACTAGCCATGGGACTTGGACAGCAGAGGTGTGGAAAGTCTGCACATTCTTCCACTCAAAGGATATTGTGAGTTATGCTACATCTTTTTTTTTAAGTGTCTTTTTTAGATATTTAAATTCAATCAGCCATTAGATAGTACATCATTGGTTTCAGAGAATTTAGTAACTCATCAGTTGTGGATAACCCTTGGTGCTCATCACATCACGTGTCCTCCTTACTGCCTATCACCCAGTTACTCCATGTCTCCCACTCCCCTCAGTTTGCAACTCTCAGTTTGTTTCCTATAGTTAAAGGTGCCTCATGGTTCGTCTCCCTTTCTGATGACTCCCAATCAGTTTTCCCTCCCTTCCCTCTGATCCTCTGTACTACATCTTAATCTCAACAGTCAAGCAGTGGAGTCATGCATATTCTAAATCTGATGAGGTGGATTCCTATACTGCCTTTGTCTCTGCTAGAGCACTTACATTTGTTATATTATTGCTGCTGTGTTCATGTTTCTCGTTCACTGAATGTCTGATAAAAGAATTAGTAAAATGTGTGACTGCAGAAAATACAATGCTCATGGATGATGAAGATTTTATCCTTGACCAGACTAGAGTCAAGTTCCTCTTAGTCCTCTTTCTGTCCAGCCTTGACCTCAGGCTCCGCCCACTTAGCCCAGTTTTAGCAAGAAATCTGCTTAGTCAATTTTTCAGCAATCTCCTATCCTACTCTTGATATCTGATCAAATTCCTTATCTCTCACCCCTGGTATCTTACCACTCTTTTTTTTTTTTTAAGATTTATTTATTTTGACAGAGCAGGGGGAATAGCAGAGGGAGAGAGAGAACCAGACTCCCCACTGAGCAGCAAGCCCAATGTCAGGCTTGATCCTGGGATCAGATCATGACCCAAGCCAAAGCCAGAGATTTAACCAACTAAGCCACCCAGGTGCTTCAGTATCTATAATGCTTAATATCTGATCAAATCCCTTATTCCCAGGGCACCTAGTTGGTGCAGCTGGTTGAACGTTTGACTCTTGGTTTCTGCTCTGGTCATGATCTCACGGTCCTGAGATTAAGCCTCACCTCAGGCTCTATGCTCAGTGAAGAGTCTGATTAAAATTCTCTTTCCCTCTCCCTCTACCCCTACCCCTGCTCCCTCTCTCTAAAATGTATTAATAAGTATTTTTTAAAAAATTCCTTATCCCCTGATCTCAATAGTTTATGACCCTAGCCTTCCTTCAACAATATTACTGTCCAGATGGTTTAGCCAGAATCCCTTCATCCTTACCCTTGATGTTCCATCTTAATTTTACATTCAGTGACCCCCACCATGTTCTTTAGCTGTAAATCTCCATTTGTCTGAGCTGAGCCAGATTTCTCTCCCATACTATAAAATAAAATCCCATTGTAGTAGCATCCCTTGAATAAAATCTTCCTTACTGTCTTTAATGGGTGTCACAAATTTTTTTTTTCTTTAACAGTCAGGAGGGTGCTAATGGAGTACCATGACAAAAGGCCTAACTTCCTATAATGGACATTTCCTTGGTTTACCTGACAAATACTCTTTTTCTCTTCTAAGGAAAATTTCCAGTTCTCAGTATAACTGCCAACTGGCCCAGGGGTGGACAAGTGAGTCAGATGAGACAAAAATGAAAATTCTGTTGAGACACTGGACCTTGAGGATTCAAGCCAAAGACAAAAAAGTGTTGGTACTCCATTATTCTGATGGTCCATTAACTCTTGCTTTTTTTGGTTCATGTGTCTATCACTGCCCCTGCCTTTTTGAAGATAATGACCATTCATCTGAGTACACGGTTCACAGAATCCCTTTGTAGTGGCCTATGCGGGCCAAGATAGTAGAGCATAATAGATCTCTGTAAGTTTTTAAAAAATGTCTTTGTCCCTGTTGCCCATGGCCATTAAAGACAAAAGGTCGGGGGGAGGGGGATATTGGAAAAGGTGAAGTTATAGTTACTCACTGATTTTTTGATTGGCAGGGAGAAAGCAACATACAGGGCCAGTGGGTGAGTGGAGGAAACATCTTTGGCTCTAGGAGGAATGGGGGAAGGAGAAATATTTCTAATCTTTGTCTTTGGAACTGCCCCTGGAGACATCCCCGCACAGGAAAATGACCTAGCATGACTCTCGTAAACTTCGGCAAGCCCCTTAAATTTAGCTGACATCTAGATCTGATACTCCCTGCTGGATAACTCTGATCATTATTTGATTGTTCCTTATTTTATTTTAAAATTATTTTTAAAGAAAATTTTAATCTAAATACAATTAATTAACATATAATACTAGTTTCAGACATACAGGTTAGTGATTCATCAGTCTTTTATAACACCCAGTGCTCACTGTATCACATGCCTTCCTTAATGTCCATCACCCAATTACCCCATCCACCCATCCCCCTCCCCTCCAAGAACCCTCAGTTTGTTTACTGTGATTAAGAGTCTCTTCTGAGGGGGACCTGGCTGGCTCAGTGGGTTAAAGCCTCTCTGCCTTCAACTCAGGTTATGATCTCAGGGTCCTGGGATCGAGCCCCACATCAGGCTCTCTGCTCCCTTGGGAGTCTGCATCCTCCTCTCTCTCTCTTCCTGCCCCTCTGCCTACTTGTGATCTCTGTTTGTCAAATAAGTAAATAAAAATCTTTTTTATTAAAGTCTCTTCTGGTTTGTCTCCCTCTTTGACTTCATCTTGTTTTATTTTTTTCCTTTACTCCCCTATGATTCTGTTTTGTTTCTTAAACTCATCATATGAGTGAGATCATATGATAATTGTCTTTCTCTGACTGACTTATTTCGCTTGGCATAATACCCTCTACTTTCATCCCTGTCGTTGCAAATAATTGCCATTTATTTTAACTCGACAGAGAAGGCCACTAGAAACAGCAAGTGATGGCCCCAGCTCCTATCCCTCCATGCAGAACATCTGTCAACACCTGTGGACATCTTTTCCTCCCCCCATTCCTATGAATGTTGCTCAGTTGTTACATGGCATGGACAAATGCTGTTGGCTGGTGGCATGGACACACTGGACAAGCTTGGCCTTCGGTAAAACAAAGACTGGATTCAATTACTCAAACTGAAACAGGAATGCTTGGATGAACAAGCCTGCCAGGAAGTCCCACTGGAGGTACTCAACCTGTGCCCCTTCCCTCTTTGGACCAAGAACCCGAACTTGAGAGATGAATGGCTTATCCAAGGTTATGGCAAGGTTACATAGAGCTGAAATTAGACACAGGTGTACATGCCTATTGATCAAGGCTGGCTGTGAAATCGAACTGCCTCAAATCTTGATTCTTTTTGCCACTTCTTATTCTGTGACCCTGTTTTTCATAGTTTAGGATGTAGGAATAATAAAAATATCAGCTAATGGGGTATCCTGACTTTTTGATGTTTTAGTTCTTGTCAGACATTTACCATAATGCTTAGCACATGGATATGTGTGTGAACACACATGCACATGCATGACACTCAAAAAATTGTTCCCTGATATTAACTTTATCAGTGCACTTTGCATCCACTACCAATTGGCTGTTTTGTCACAAACTGATTAAAGCAGAACTGTCAAGTGAGGAACTTCAAAGCCAAAGCATTAAGTGCTTTGAAAAACCAGCACCTGGGAGGATTTGTCTCAGCATCTGTGATTAGAAGGCAGCAAAAAGAGACTTTGGGGACACAGTTCACCCCTTCATGAAGCAGCCATTCAGCACTTTCTCCAAAGGGCTAATGCCTAATCTTCCAAAGACCAGCAAGAACAAGCTTATGGTCTGTTAAAATCAGATTTTTTAAAGATTTTTATTTATTTATTTGAGAGAGAGAGAGTGAGAGAGAGAGAGAGAGCATGAGAGGGGAGAAGGTCAGAGGGAGAAGCAGACTCCCCATGAAGCTGGGAGCCTGATGCAGTCCTTGATCCTGCGACTCCAGAATCAAAATCAGATTGATTGACTCAATACAGTCAGGGAGGACATTCCTCAGGAATCACAGAATGCTGGTTGCCATGAGGGAGGAGTCTTTTACAAACTCTGGGCTCTCACAGAAGGAGTCGAAAGCACGTGTATGGAAAGCAGAGGTCAGCTCTGGATTAGAAGCTCTTTCTGAGGGGAAATGTGTAGAAGCAGGGATTAACCAGGACTTGGGCTCTGCCTTATTCAGTTCAAGTTGCTGCAACAAATGATGACAGACTGGGTGGCTGAAACAGCAAAGCATGTACTATTCCTGGCAGTTCTAGAGACTGAGAAGTCCAAAAGCAAGATCCTGGGAGATCTGATATCTAGCAAGAGACTGCTTCATTATCTATAGATGCCCATATTTCTGTTGTAGCCTTGCATGGATGACAGCTGGCAGAACAATCTCTCGGGTCTTTTCTCAGAAGTGCTTTTATCTCTGTCACAAGTGTTCCAATCTCATGACCTCATCACCTCTCAAAGCCCATGCCTCCTGATGGCACTCCTTGAGGGTCAGGGCTTCAACATCTGAATTGGGACAAGACACAAACATTCAGTCCATTAGTAAGTGTTGTCATGAGGACAGCGTAGCTTATCAACTGGGTATCCCCAGGAATCCATGGGACTAGCAAAGCAGAATCTGGGGGTGACACTGGTAGGAAAGCAGGAGTTCCCCAAGAGACAGTCCTCATAGCATTTTACAGAGACAGCATGACCCTTGAGAAACAATAGTTTCCGTGACCCATACACCAGCCTTTATCTATGCCTGTCCTCCCTGCTGGATTCACAGCAAGCCTACTTCTTTCTTTTCCAGTACAAGTGGATTTCCACTCTCTGAATCCTGATGAACTTTTGCTCTTTTGCAGTTAGTATGTTGTCCCTCAGGATTCTGCATGTCTGGATTTGCAATCGTGGAAACTGCCAAAGGTCTAGGGACCTGTGTGGCAGAACCCGGCCTCTACCACTATTGCCCAAGGTAGGGACTCTGGTCCCTTGAGCGTCCTGTGCTGCTGTCAAAGGTCTGTGTGCATTGGCTTATTGTTTTTTTTTAATGTAATTGCTTATACGTGTGTTTGATCATGCTCAAGTGGCCTTTCTGTGGAAATAGTGGCCAAGTTACACCTAGAAGTCACTGAAGAAAGTTCTAAGAACTCCTGGTTGGTATGAGGCTAGAGAGAGAAAGAGAGAAAAGAAATCTGCCTCTCTGCATTTTGCAAGTCCCTGGGCAAAATCTGTTGGCTGTGCCCTCCTCACACGGAGATTCCAGGCAGGGAGGTCCTCCTGAGCCTCATCTCCCTGAGTTCCTCCTCCAGGAGCAATCCCTAGTTTGAGACCAGGGATAGGGAAGGAAGAGCGACAAAGCAGGGTCCAGAAGGAAGGACTGCCACAGACCATGGAGCACCAGAGGGCCAGGCTGGTACCTTCTCACTGTTGGGGTACAAATGGGCTCAGCTCAGCAGGTACAGGGGTGCCCTTGGCCCCTCTTGTGGGCTTTGCAGTGCCCCAAACACAGGAAGAAAAAAGGCTGGCTCAGGTGACTTATTTTTGACTGGGAAGGAGCTGACAGCAATGGAAATAAACAAGTAGGGAATGATGTTGGTAAGTTGGAGGGTTTGTCCTTTATATCTCAGCTTTCTCTCCTATCTTCCCTTGCTCTGTAGTGTGTTCTCAGAGAAGTTTTTGGCATGATATTCCTGTTCACTGATTTACTCCTGAGCTGTGTCTTTTCTGCTATTTAGCTCATCTTGGGAATTCTTTTACTGTAAAAAGTATCTTGCCCTTGCAAGGGCAAGGGCAAGACCTGAGAAATCCCAGAGATTTCAGCTTGCCACTCAGGAGGAAAACAAGCTATTTGTAATGCTGGAAAGGATTCAGAGTAGGGGAAATAATCTTGGACATCTGAGACCACCCCCACATTCAGCGGTCCCCTGGACACAAACCCAGACCTTGATACTGATCCTGAACCATGCTCTCAACTCAGACCCCTGTGATCCTCGCCACAGTGCTTTCAGATCAGTTTAGCCATTCCCATAGGCACAAACTCTTAAGCCTAGATTCTGTCCTGAGAGTTCTGTCCCCGACGGCCTGGCTCCAAAGCCTCAGAGATTGGGGATAGTGAGGAACACCATAGGACTCACCCTGCCACCCTGAAAGGAACCATGCCATTTGGAACTCCAGAAAGGATTCAGAGGAACTGAAATCTGCATTCCTACCTCTGGACACCCCCATATTCAGCAGGCCCCTGGATGCAAACCTGGAGCTTGACACTCACCCTGAACAAATCCCTCGACTGCCCCCTCCCCCAGAAAGATGGACAGCGTGCTGGCAGATCGGGCCTGCCATGTGGTGGGCCCTAACCATAACCTTTGGTTTGGTTCTCAGGATTCTGACCCCAAAGGTCTTGCAGTAGGTGCCCTACAATTTGGGGACACCTGGGCAATCCCAGAGGACTCAGCCTGCCGCCCAGAAGGAAACTGTGCCATTTGGAACTCCGGAAAGGATTCAGAGGAGCAGAAATCTGCATGCCCAGCTGAGGACACACCCACACAGAGCTGACTTTTGGACAAAAGCCTAGCCAGACACTCACCCTCACCTACACTGTCAACTCAGCCACCCAGACAGCTCTCCATGGGTCTTCAGGTCAGTCCTGCCATGTCCCTGGTCCCTAACACTAACCCTTGGATGGGTTCTGTAATGATCTCCTCATTTCAGGTTATGTGGTGGTTCTGCAGGTCATTGTCCTGGTGTGGGATCAAACACACTGAAGCATCCCGTGTGAAGTGGCAAACGTGGTAAAGAAATGACGGCTGGGGAATCTGAGTGTGGAGACAGCACGTATTTGTGCTGCTATAACAAGTTGACTTCACTTTGAAATCACCGCAGAGGAAATGACTCTTCCAAACATCCATGTTAGCACGACGACACGGAAGCAGAGAGAACATCAGACTTTGGGATGGAGGCCAAGCCCTCCCAGATCCAGGTCACCCAACATGGAGAGGACACATGTTAGCAAGAGACTCGTGGGAGGATTAAATCATGGGCCCATGTATCTCAGGTGCAGTAGAAGCAGTGGATTTGGAATTTCAGTTTTCCACAACGTTCCACCACAAGCTGGTTAGAACTGTGCAAAAGCAGGAAGGGAAGCCCCAGTATAGTGATCTGGGGATGCCAGAAGGGGAGGCTGGAAGGGGGCACCTGGTGCTCAGTGCCCATTACAGACACCACATTGCAATCCCCCACAGGAGAGACTCACCAATTCCAGGCCCCACAGGGGAAGCCGGAGGTTCATCTCCTGACTTTTTGTAGGAGCTTTGCAGCTCAGCTGGTGAGAGTTCTCCATTACCCTGCCTTTCTCCAGGGGACTTTCCTTCAAGCACCCTTACCAACTTCTTCCTCCTCCATGAAATAATGTTCCTCTCCTTTCCACAGGCGCCACTGTGCTTCTCTCTCAGGCAGAGGGGATGCCCAGGCAAAGTGGATTTCGCTCCATGTGGGTTTATTACACCGTGTGGTGGAGACGAGCTCCGGCAAGCAGCAGGCAGCATCCGACAGACCCGACTCTGATTTCCCAAAGAATGCTGTGCTTTCCAGAGGGGATGCCCCGGCAAAGAGGCTTTCCCTCTATGTGGGTTTCTCCCATCGTGCTGTGAATACTAGGCTAAGGCAAGCAACGAAAGCAGCCCACAGAACCGACTGTGATTTCCCAGCGACAGCTATGCTGTCGCAGAGGTTTTCAGCTTGGCGCGAACCGCACTTCGCTACTGCTTTCTCAGGAAGGCTTTGGTCGTTCGTTCTTCGCGGCAGGGAAGAAGAGCCGCGGGAGAGCTGTTTCATCTTGGGCTTTGAGTTCCCGAGCTCCAAGTTCGCGCCCGGGGTTCACCTTGCTAAGCCGAACTAAGCAGACACGGACAACACCCTGCAGCAGCCTGCATGGCCTAGCATGGCACTCTATGCCTATTACCATCTCCTGGCGTACGTAAGGCTTTTCCTTTTGCTCCGGCGCTCCGGCAGACTCTGGGCCTAGGCCAGTGCCTTCACCACAGGAGAGAGGAGGCGACAGGATCCCTGCACACTGCCCGTGCACTGGGATGGGGTACTGTGGGGGACGGTCTCCACTCCTTCCCTGGCACACCCCCTTCCACCGACAACGCTGCCACATCTTGGTGGAAGACAGCATCTGACTGCCCGTTTCTCCATGGGGTTGTTTCTGCGAGTTCCGAGTACGGCACCTGGTGGCAAAGCCCAGGCTTCCCTTGCGACATGTGGCCAAAGAGATTCTGTCCCCTTCTGCCTGCTTTCTGCCCAGATTCCATCCTCAGAGTGGAGCACACGCCCCTGCCCTAGTCGTCCCCTCATGTCTCCTTCCCATCCAGGCTTCCATCTCTAGGCACAGGGAGCGGGTGACACTTGTATTGCCTCCGACCTGCTGTTCGTGCCACGGCAGGCTATCCTAATTCCTGAGCGTTTCCTGACCCCAGGGCCAAGGACTCCTTCTCTTCCCCGGGGCGGCGTGTTGCATCTTCCCCACACTTGTTCCTGGGGAGCGCGGTGACAGACGTGTGCAACCATGCTTCTCTCTCAGGCAGAGGGGATGCTAGGGCAAAGAGTACTTCGTTCCATGCGGGAATCTTCCACAGTGCTGCGGAGACTAGCTCAGGCAAACAGAAGCAGCATCCCAACACCTAACTCTGATTTCCCAACGAATACTGTGCTTTCCCAGGGGAGACGCCCAGGCAAAGAGGCTTTCGCTGTATGCGGGGTTTCTCCCACCGCCTGACTTGGCTCAGGCAAGCAGCAGCAGCCCGCAGAGCATTTCTCAGCGCATGCTGTGCTTCCGCAGAGTCTTTGGCTTGGAGCGAACAGCACTTCGCCGCTGCTTCCTCAGCAAGGCTTCAGTTGCGTCAGGGAAGAGGAGCTGCGGGAGAGCTGGTGCCAATTGGGCCCTGCTTTCCCGGGCTCCACGTTCGCGTCCTGGGTTTACGCTGCCAGGCTGAACTAAGTAGACACAGCCACAACCGTGCAGTAGCTTGCGTAGCTAAGGATGGCACTCTATGCACACTACCAAGTCCCGGTGTAGGCATCGCTTGGCCTTTTACTCTGGCGCTCAGGCGGACTCGCGGACTAGGCCAGTGCTTTCCCCACAGGAAAGGAGAGGTGACAGGATCCCTGCACACCGCCCGTGCACTGAATAGTTAGCTTTGGGGGACTGTCCCCACTCCTTCCCCTTAAACCCTCTGCTTCCTCCAAGCTTCCACATCCTGGAGGAAGATGGCATCTGATGGCGAGTTCCTTCTGGGAGTTGTTTCTTGAGTTCAGGGTAGGCGCCTGGTGGCAAGCCCATGTCTCCACCAAGGACAGGTGACCAAGGAGCTGCTGAGATCTCCTTGGGCCCAAAGTCTCGGGACAGGCATGTTTTCTGCCCAGACTCCTTCCTCAGAGTGGAGCCCTTTCCCCTGCCCTAATCGTGCCCTCTGGTCTCTTTAGCAGCCAGGCTTCCGTCGCTCTGCAGTGACAGACATGTCCCTTTCCTTAATAATCTTTCCACAGGCGCCACTGCGCTTCTCTCTCAGGCAGAGGGGATGCTCAGGCCAAGAGGATTTCGCTCCATGCGGGTTTATTACACCGTGCGGTGGAGACTAGCTCCGGCAAGCAGCAGGCAGCATCCCACAGACCCGACTCTGATTTCCCAAAGAATGCTGTACTTTCCCATAGGGGATGCCCCGGCAAAGAGGCTTTCGCTCTATGCGGGCTTCTCCCATCGTGCTGCGAATACTAGGCTAAGGCAAGCAACGAAAGCAGCCCACAGAACCGACTGTGATTTCCCAGCGACAGCTATGCTGTCGCAGAGGTTTTCAGCTTGGCGCGAACCGCACTTCGCTACTGCTTTCTCAGCAAGGCCTTTTCTTTCGCTCTGTCGCGGCAGAGTGGTACAGCCGCGGGAGAGCTGGTGCCTCTTGGGCCTTGCGTTCCCGGGCTCCAAGTTCAAGTCCGAGGTTCACCTTGCTAAGCCTAACTAAGCAGACACAGTCACCACCCTGCAGCAGCCTGCGTGGCCTAGCATGGCACTCTATGCCTTTTACCATCTCCTGGTGTAGGTAAGGCTTTTCCTTTTGCTCCCGCGCTCAGGCAGACTCTGGGCCTAGGCCAGTGTCTTCACCACAGGAGAGAGGAGGCCACAGGATCCCTGTACACGGTCCGTGCACTGGGATGGGGTACTGTGGGGGACTGTCTCCACTCCTTCCCTGGCACACCCCTGCCACCGACAATGCTGCCACATTTTGGTGGAAGACAGCATCTGACTACCCCTTTCTCCATTGGGTTGTTTCTGTGAGTTCCGAGTACGGCACCTGGTGGCAAGCACAAGGCTGTCCTTGGGACAGGTGGTCAAGGAGATGCTGTCTCCTTCTGCCTGCCTCTGCCCAGACTCCTTCCTTAGCGTGGAGCACGCGCCCCTGCCCTTCTTATGCCCTCGTCTCCTTTGCACCAAGCTTCCATCTCTCCGTACAGGGAGCGGGTGACACTTGTCTTGCCACCGGCCTGCTGTTCGCGCCACGGCAGGCTATCCTGCTTACCGAGCGATTCCCGACCCCAAAGCCAACGGCTCCTTCTCTTCCCTGGGGGCGGCGTGCTGCGCCTACCCCACACTTGCTCCTGGGGAGCGTGGTGACAGACGTGTGCAACCATGCTTCTCTCTCAGGCAGAGGGGATTCTAGGGCAAAGAGAATTTCGCTCCATGCGGGTATATTCCACCGTGCTGCGGAGACTATCTTAGGCAAGCAGCAGCAGCGTTCCCAAACGAACTCTGATTTCCCAACGAATGCTGTGCTTTCCTAGGGGAGAAGCCCAGGCAAAGAGGCTTTTCGCGTTTCCCGACCCCAAGGCCAACGGCTCCTTCTCTTCCCCGACTCTGATTTCCCAAAGAATGCTGTGCTTTGCCAGCGGCGATGCCCCGGCAAAGAGGCTTTCCCTCTATGCGGGTTTCTCCCATCGTGCTGCGAATACTAGGCTAAGGCAAGCAACAAAAGCAGCCCACAGAACCGACTCTGATTTCCCAGCGACTGCTATGCTTTCACAGAGGTTTTCAGCTTGGCGCGAACCGTACGTCGCTGCTGCTTCCTCAGCAAGGCTTTGGTCGTTCGCTCTGTCGCGGGAGGGGGAGAGCTGGTTCCTCTTGGGCCTTGCTTTGCCTGCTCCAAGTTCGCGCCTGGGGTTCATCTTGTTAAGCCAAACTAAGCAGACACAGTCACAACCCTGAAGCAGCGTGCGTGTCCTAGCATGGCACTCTATGCCTATTACCATCTCCTGGCATAGGTAAGGCTTTGCCTTTTCTCAGTCAGACTCTGGGCCTAGGCCAGTGCCTTCACCTCAGGAGAGAGGAGGCGACAGGATCCCTGCACACGGCCCGTGAACTGGGATGGGGAACTGTAGGGGAGTGTCTCCACTCTTTCCCCGGCACACTCCCTGCCACATCTTGGTGGAAGACGGCATCTGACTGCCCGTTTCTCCATGGGGTTGTTTCTGCGAATTCCGTGTTTGGCACCTGGTGGCAAGCCCAAGCCTGACCTTGGGACAGGTGGCAAGGAGATGCTGTCCCCTTGTGAGCTGAGGCACAGGACAGGCCTGCTTTCTGCCCAGACTCCTTCCTCAGAGTGGAGCATGCGCCCCTGCCCTAGTCGTCCCCTCATGTCTCCTTAGCAGCCAGGCTACCATCTCTCCGCACAGGGAGCGGGTGACACTTGTCTTGCCACCGGCCTGCTGTTCGTGCCACGGCAGGCTATCCTGCTTCCCGAGCGTTTCCCGACCCCAAGGCCAAAGGCTCCTTCTCTTCCCCGGGGCCGGCGTGCTGCGTCTTCCCACACTTGCTCCTGGGGAGCGCGGTGACAGACGTATGCAACCATGCTTCTCTCTCAGGCAGAGGGGATGCTAGGGCAAAGAGTATTTCGCTCCATGCGGTTATCTTCCACCGTGCTGCGGAGACTAGCTCAGGCAAGCAGCAACAGCATCCCCAAACCCAACTCTGATTTCCCAACGAATGCTACACTTTCCCAGGGGGAGATGCCCAGGCAAAGAGGCTTTCGCTGTATGCGGGGTTGCTCCCACCGTGAGACTGGCCTCAGGCAAGCATCAGCAGCCCGCAGAACATTTCTCAGCGCATGCTGTGCTTTCGCAGAGGCTTTGGCTTGGAGTGAACAGCACTTCGCCGCTGCTTCCTCAGCAAGGCTTCAGTCGCGTCAGGCAAGAAGAGCTGCTGGAGAGCTGGTGCCTCTTGGGCCTTGCTTTCCTGGGCTCCATGTTAGCGTCCTGGGTTCACCCTGCCAGGCCGAACTAAGCAGACATAGCCACAACCCTGCAGTAGCGTGCGTAGCCAAGGATTGCACTCTAGGCACACTACTATCTCCCGGTGTAGGCATCGCTTGGCCTTTTACTCTGGCGCTCAGGCAGATTCACGGACTAGGCCAGTGCTTTCCCCACAGGAAAGGAGAGGTGACAGGATCCCTGCACACCGCCCGTGCACTGAATAGGGAGCTTTCGGGGGACTGTCCCCACTCCTTTCCCTAAACCCCTTGACTCCTCCAAGCTTCCACATTCTGGAGGAAGATGGCATCCGAGGGCCAGTTCTTTCTGGGCGTTGTTTCTCGAGTTCAGCGTAGGCACCTGGTGGTAAACCCATGTCTCCACCACGGACAGGTGGCCAAGGATCGCTTTCTCCTTAGACCCAAAGGCTCAGGACAGGCATGCTTTCTGCCCAGACTCCTTCCTCCGAGTGGAGCCCTTTCCACTGCCCTAATCTTGTCCTCGTGTCTCCTTAGCAGCCAGGCTTCCGTCGCTCTGCAGTGACAGACGTGTCCCTTTCCTTAAGGCTCTTTCCACAGGCGCCAGCGCGCTTCTCTCCGACAAAGGGGATGCCCAGGCAAAGAGCATTTCGCTGCATGCGGGTTTATTACATCGTGCTGTGGAGACTAGCTCCGGCAAGCAGCAGGCAGCATCCCACAGACCCGACTCTGATTTCCCAAAGAATGCTGTGCTTTCCCAGAGGGGATGCCCCAGCAAAGAGGCTTTCCCTCTATGCGGGTTTCTCCCATCGTGCTGCGAATACTAAGCTAAGGCAAGCAACGAAAGCAGCCCACAGAACCGACTCGATTTCCCAGCAACTGCTACGCTTTCTCAGAATTTTTCAGCTTGGCGCGACCCGCACTTCGCTACTGCTTTCTCAGGAAGGCTTTGGTCGTTCGTTCTTCGCGGCAGGGAAGAAGAGCCGCGGGAGAGCTGTTTCATCTTGGGCTTTGAGTTCCCGAGCTCCAAGTTCGCGCCCGGGGTTCACCTTGCTAAGCCGAACTAAGCAGACACGGACAACACCCTGCAGCAGCCTGCATGGCCTAGCATGGCACTCTATGCCTATTACCATCTCCTGGCGTACGTAAGGCTTTTCCTTTTGCTCCGGCGCTCCGGCAGACTCTGGGCCTAGGCCAGTGCCTTCACCACAGGAGAGAGGAGGCGACAGGATCCCTGCACACTGCCCGTGCACTGGGATGGGGTACTGTGGGGGACGGTCTCCACTCCTTCCCTGGCACACCCCCTTCCACCGACAACGCTGCCACATCTTGGTGGAAGACAGCATCTGACTGCCCGTTTCTCCATGGGGTTGTTTCTGCGAGTTCCGAGTACGGCACCTGGTGGCAATGCCCAGGCTTCCCTTGCGACATGTGGCCAAAGAGATTCTGTCCCCTTCTGCCTGCTTTCTGCCCAGATTCCATCCTCAGAGTGGAGCACACGCCCCTGCCCTAGTCGTCCCCTCATGTCTCCTTCCCATCCAGGCTTCCATCTCTAGGCACAGGGAGCGGGTGACACTTGTATTGCCTCCGACCTGCTGTTCGTGCCACGGCAGGCTATCCTAATTCCTGAGCGTTTCCTGACCCCAGGGCCAAGGACTCCTTCTCTTCCCCGGGGCGGCGTGTTGCATCTTCCCCACACTTGTTCCTGGGGAGCGCGGTGACAGACGTGTGCAACCATGCTTCTCTCTCAGGCAGAGGGGATGCTAGGGCAAAGAGTACTTCGTTCCATGCGGGAATCTTCCACAGTGCTGCGGAGACTAGCTCAGGCAAACAGAAGCAGCATCCCAACACCTAACTCTGATTTCCCAACGAATACTGTGCTTTCCCAGGGGAGACGCCCAGGCAAAGAGGCTTTCGCTGTATGCGGGGTTTCTCCCACCGCCTGACTTGGCTCAGGCAAGCAGCAGCAGCCCGCAGAGCATTTCTCAGCGCATGCTGTGCTTCCGCAGAGTCTTTGGCTTGGAGCGAACAGCACTTCGCCGCTGCTTCCTCAGCAAGGCTTCAGTTGCGTCAGGGAAGAGGAGCTGCGGGAGAGCTGGTGCCAATTGGGCCCTGCTTTCCCGGGCTCCATGTTCGCGTCCTGGGTTTACGCTGCCAGGCTGAACTAAGCAGACACAGCCACAACCGTGCAGTAGCTTGCGTAGCTAAGGATGGCACTCTATGCACACTACCAAGTCCCGGTGTAGGCATCGCTTGGACTTTTACTCTGGCGCTCAGGCGGACTCGCGGACTAGGCCAGTGCTTTCCCCACAGGAAAGGAGAGGTGACAGGATCCCTGCACACCGCCCGTGCACTGAATAGTTAGCTTTGGGGGACTGTCCCCACTCCTTCCCCTTAAACCCTCTGCTTCCTCCAAGCTTCCACATCCTGGAGGAAGATGGCATCTGATGGCGAGTTCCTTCTGGGAGTTGTTTCTTGAGTTCAGGGTAGGCGCCTGGTGGCAAGCCCATGTCTCCACCAAGGACAGGTGACCAAGGAGCTGCTGAGATCTCCTTGGGCCCAAAGTCTCGGGACAGGCATGCTTTCTGCCCAGACTCCTTCCTCAGAGTGGAGCCCTTTCCCCTGCCCTAATCGTGCCCTCTGGTCTCTTTAGCAGCCAGGCTTCCGTCGCTCTGCAGTGACAGACATGTCCCTTTCCTTAATAATCTTTCCACAGGCGCCACTGCGCTTCTCTCTCAGGCAGAGGGGATGCTCAGGCCAAGAGGATTTCGCTCCATGCGGGTTTATTACACCGTGCGGTGGAGACTAGCTCCGGCAAGCAGCAGGCAGCATCCCACAGACCCGACTCTGATTTCCCAAAGAATGCTGTACTTTCCCATAGGGGATGCCCCGGCAAAGAGGCTTTCGCTCTATGCGGGCTTCTCCCATCGTGCTGCGAATACTAGGCTAAGGCAAGCAACGAAAGCAGCCCACAGAACCGACTGTGATTTCCCAGCGACAGCTATGCTGTCGCAGAGGTTTTCAGCTTGGCGCGAACCGCACTTCGCTACTGCTTTCTCAGCAAGGCCTTTTCTTTCGCTCTGTCGCGGCAGAGTGGTACAGCCGCGGGAGAGCTGGTGCCTCTTGGGCCTTGCGTTCCCGGGCTCCAAGTTCAAGTCCGAGGTTCACCTTGCTAAGCCTAACTAAGCAGACACAGTCACCACCCTGCAGCAGCCTGCGTGGCCTAGCATGGCACTCTATGCCTTTTACCATCTCCTGGTGTAGGTAAGGCTTTTCCTTTTGCTCCCGCGCTCAGGCAGACTCTGGGCCTAGGCCAGTGTCTTCACCACAGGAGAGAGGAGGCCACAGGATCCCTGTACACGGTCCGTGCACTGGGATGGGGTACTGTGGGGGACTGTCTCCACTCCTTCCCTGGCACACCCCTGCCACCGACAATGCTGCCACATTTTGGTGGAAGACAGCATCTGACTGCCCCTTTCTCCATTGGGTTGTTTCTGTGAGTTCCGAGTACGGCACCTGGTGGCAAGCACAAGGCTGTCCTTGGGACAGGTGGTCAAGGAGATGCTGTCTCCTTCTGCCTGCCTCTGCCCAGACTCCTTCCTTAGCGTGGAGCACGCGCCCCTGCCCTTCTTATCCCCTCGTCTCCTTTGCACCAAGCTTCCATCTCTCCGTACAGGGAGCGGGTGACACTTGTCTTGCCACCGGCCTGCTGTTCGCGCCACGGCAGGCTATCCTGCTTACCGAGCGATTCCCGACCCCAAAGCCAACGGCTCCTTCTCTTCCCTGGGGGCGGCGTGCTGCGCCTACCCCACACTTGCTCCTGGGGAGCGTGGTGACAGACGTGTGCAACCATGCTTCTCTCTCAGGCAGAGGGGATTCTAGGGCAAAGAGAATTTCGCTCCTTGTGGGTATATTCCACCGTGCTGCGGAGACTATCTTAGGCAAGCAGCAGCAGCGTTCCCAAACGAACTCTGATTTCCCAACGAATGCTGTGCTTTCCTAGGGGAGAAGCCCAGGCAAAGAGGCTTTTCGCGTTTCCCGACCCCAAGGCCAACGGCTCCTTCTCTTCCCCGACTCTGATTTCCCAAAGAATGCTGTGCTTTGCCAGCGGCGATGCCCCGGCAAAGAGGCTTTCCCTCTATGCGGGTTTCTCCCATCGTGCTGCGAATACTAGGCTAAGGCAAGCAACAAAAGCAGCCCACAGAACCGACTCTGATTTCCCAGCGACTGCTATGCTTTCACAGAGGTTTTCAGCTTGGCGCGAACCGTACGTCGCTGCTGCTTCCTCAGCAAGGCTTTGGTCGTTCGCTCTGTCGCGGGAGGGGGAGAGCTGGTTCCTCTTGGGCCTTGCTTTGCCTGCTCCAAGTTCGCGCCTGGGGTTCATCTTGTTAAGCCAAACTAAGCAGACACAGTCACAACCCTGAAGCAGCGTGCGTGTCCTAGCATGGCACTCTATGCCTATTACCATCTCCTGGCATAGGTAAGGCTTTGCCTTTTCTCAGTCAGACTCTGGGCCTAGGCCAGTGCCTTCACCTCAGGAGAGAGGAGGCGACAGGATCCCTGCACACGGCCCGTGAACTGGGATGGGGAACTGTAGGGGAGTGTCTCCACTCTTTCCCCGGCACACTCCCTGCCACATCTTGGTGGAAGACGGCATCTGACTGCCCGTTTCTCCATGGGGTTGTTTCTGCGAATTCCGTGTTTGGCACCTGGTGGCAAGCCCAAGCCTGACCTTGGGACAGGTGGCAAGGAGATGCTGTCCCCTTGTGAGCTGAGGCACAGGACAGGCCTGCTTTCTGCCCAGACTCCTTCCTCAGAGTGGAGCATGCGCCCCTGCCCTAGTCGTCCCCTCATGTCTCCTTAGCAGCCAGGCTACCATCTCTCCGCACAGGGAGCGGGTGACACTTGTCTTGCCACCGGCCTGCTGTTCGTGCCACGGCAGGCTATCCTGCTTCCCGAGCGTTTCCCGACCCCAAGGCCAAAGGCTCCTTCTCTTCCCCGGGGCCGGCGTGCTGCGTCTTCCCACACTTGCTCCTGGGGAGCGCGGTGACAGACGTGTGCAACCATGCTTCTCTCTCAGGCAGAGGGGATGCTAGGGCAAAGAGTATTTCGCTCCATGCGGTTATCTTCCACCGTGCTGCGGAGACTAGCTCAGGCAAGCAGCAACAGCATCCCCAAACCCAACTCTGATTTCCCAACGAATGCTACACTTTCCCAGGGGGAGATGCCCAGGCAAAGAGGCTTTCGCTGTATGCGGGGTTGCTCCCACCGTGAGACTGGCCTCAGGCAAGCATCAGCAGCCCGCAGAACATTTCTCAGCGCATGCTGTGCTTTCGCAGAGGCTTTGGCTTGGAGTGAACAGCACTTCGCCGCTGCTTCCTCAGCAAGGCTTCAGTCGCGTCAGGCAAGAAGAGCTGCTGGAGAGCTGGTGCCTCTTGGGCCTTGCTTTCCTGGGCTCCATGTTAGCGTCCTGGGTTCACCCTGCCAGGCCGAACTAAGCAGACATAGCCACAACCCTGCAGTAGCGTGCGTAGCCAAGGATTGCACTCTAGGCACACTACTATCTCCCGGTGTAGGCATCGCTTGGCCTTTTACTCTGGCGCTCAGGCAGATTCACGGACTAGGCCAGTGCTTTCCCCACAGGAAAGGAGAGGTGACAGGATCCCTGCACACCGCCCGTGCACTGAATAGGGAGCTTTCGGGGGACTGTCCCCACTCCTTTCCCTAAACCCCTTGACTCCTCCAAGCTTCCACATTCTGGAGGAAGATGGCATCCGAGGGCCAGTTCTTTCTGGGCGTTGTTTCTCGAGTTCAGCGTAGGCACCTGGTGGTAAACCCATGTCTCCACCACGGACAGGTGGCCAAGGATCGCTTTCTCCTTAGACCCAAAGGCTCAGGACAGGCATGCTTTCTGCCCAGACTCCTTCCTCCGAGTGGAGCCCTTTCCACTGCCCTAATCTTGTCCTCGTGTCTCCTTAGCAGCCAGGCTTCCGTCGCTCTGCAGTGACAGACGTGTCCCTTTCCTTAAGGCTCTTTTCACAGGCGCCAGCGCGCTTCTCTCCGACAAAGGGGATGCCCAGGCAAAGAGCATTTCGCTGCATGCGGGTTTATTACATCGTGCTGTGGAGACTAGCTCCGGCAAGCAGCAGGCAGCATCCCACAGACCCGACTCTGATTTCCCAAAGAATGCTGTGCTTTCCCAGAGGGGATGCCCCAGCAAAGAGGCTTTCCCTCTATGCGGGTTTCTCCCATCGTGCTGCGAATACTAAGCTAAGGCAAGCAACGAAAGCAGCCCACAGAACCGACTCGATTTCCCAGCAACTGCTACGCTTTCTCAGAATTTTTCAGCTTGGCGCGACCCGCACTTCGCTACTGCTTTCTCAGGAAGGCTTTGGTCGTTCGTTCTTCGCGGCAGGGAAGAAGAGCCGCGGGAGAGCTGTTTCATCTTGGGCTTTGAGTTCCCGAGCTCCAAGTTCGCGCCTGGGGTTCACCTTGCTAAGCCGAACTAAGCAGACACGGACAACACCCTGCAGCAGCCTGCATGGCCTAGCATGGCACTCTATGCCTATTACCATCTCCTGGCGTACGTAAGGCTTTTCCTTTTGCTCCGGCGCTCCGGCAGACTCTGGGCCTAGGCCAGTGCCTTCACCACAGGAGAGAGGAGGCGACAGGATCCCTGCACACTGCCCGTGCACTGGGATGGGGTACTGTGGGGGACGGTCTCCACTCCTTCCCTGGCACACCCCCTTCCACCGACAACGCTGCCACATCTTGGTGGAAGACAGCATCTGACTGCCCGTTTCTCCATGGGGTTGTTTCTGCGAGTTCCGAGTACGGCACCTGGTGGCAATGCCCAGGCTTCCCTTGCGACATGTGGCCAAAGAGATTCTGTCCCCTTCTGCCTGCTTTCTGCCCAGATTCCATCCTCAGAGTGGAGCACACGCCCCTGCCCTAGTCGTCCCCTCATGTCTCCTTCCCATCCAGGCTTCCATCTCTAGGCACAGGGAGCGGGTGACACGTGTATTGCCTCCGACCTGCTGTTCGTGCCACGGCAGGCTATCCTAATTCCTGAGCGTTTCCTGACCCCAGGGCCAAGGACTCCTTCTCTTCCCCGCGGCGGCGTGTTGCATCTTCCCCACACTTGTTCCTGGGGAGCGCGGTGACAGACGTGTGCAACCATGCTTCTCTCTCAGGCAGAGGGGATGCTAGGGCAAAGAGTACTTCGTTCCATGCGGGAATCTTCCACAGTGCTGCGGAGACTAGCTCAGGCAAACAGAAGCAGCATCCCAACACCTAACTCTGATTTCCCAACGAATACTGTGCTTTCCCAGGGGAGACGCCCAGGCAAAGAGGCTTTCGCTGTATGCGGGGTTTCTCCCACCGCCTGACTTGGCTCAGGCAAGCAGCAGCAGCCCGCAGAGCATTTCTCAGCGCATGCTGTGCTTCCGCAGAGTCTTTGGCTTGGAGCGAACAGCACTTCGCCGCTGCTTCCTCAGCAAGGCTTCAGTTGCGTCAGGGAAGAGGAGCTGCGGGAGAGCTGGTGCCAATTGGGCCCTGCTTTCCCGGGCTCCATGTTCGCGTCCTGGGTTTACGCTGCCAGGCTGAACTAAGCAGACACAGCCACAACCGTGCAGTAGCTTGCGTAGCTAAGGATGGCACTCTATGCACACTACCAAGTCCCGGTGTAGGCATCGCTTGGCCTTTTACTCTGGCGCTCAGGCGGACTCGCGGACTAGGCCAGTGCTTTCCCCACAGGAAAGGAGAGGTGACAGGATCCCTGCACACCGCCCGTGCACTGAATAGTTAGCTTTGGGGGACTGTCCCCACTCCTTCCCCTTAAACCCTCTGCTTCCTCCAAGCTTCCACATCCTGGAGGAAGATGGCATCTGATGGCGAGTTCCTTCTGGGAGTTGTTTCTTGAGTTCAGGGTAGGCGCCTGGTGGCAAGCCCATGTCTCCACCAAGGACAGGTGACCAAGGAGCTGCTGAGATCTCCTTGGGCCCAAAGTCTCGGGACAGGCATGCTTTCTGCCCAGACTCCTTCCTCAGAGTGGAGCCCTTTCCCCTGCCCTAATCGTGCCCTCTGGTCTCTTTAGCAGCCAGGCTTCCGTCGCTCTGCAGTGACAGACATGTCCCTTTCCTTAATAATCTTTCCACAGGCGCCACTGCGCTTCTCTCTCAGGCAGAGGGGATGCTCAGGCCAAGAGGATTTCGCTCCATGCGGGTTTATTACACCGTGCGGTGGAGACTAGCTCCGGCAAGCAGCAGGCAGCATCCCACAGACCCGACTCTGATTTCCCAAAGAATGCTGTACTTTCCCATAGGGGATGCCCCGGCAAAGAGGCTTTCGCTCTATGCGGGCTTCTCCCATCGTGCTGCGAATACTAGGCTAAGGCAAGCAACGAAAGCAGCCCACAGAACCGACTGTGATTTCCCAGCGACAGCTATGCTGTCGCAGAGGTTTTCAGCTTGGCGCGAACCGCACTTCGCTACTGCTTTCTCAGCAAGGCCTTTTCTTTCGCTCTGTCGCGGCAGAGTGGTACAGCCGCGGGAGAGCTGGTGCCTCCTGGGCCTTGCGTTCCCGGGCTCCAAGTTCAAGTCCGAGGTTCACCTTGCTAAGCCTAACTAAGCAGACACAGTCACCACCCTGCAGCAGCCTGCGTGGCCTAGCATGGCACTCTATGCCTTTTACCATCTCCTGGTGTAGGTAAGGCTTTTCCTTTTGCTCCCGCGCTCAGGCAGACTCTGGGCCTAGGCCAGTGTCTTCACCACAGGAGAGAGGAGGCCACAGGATCCCTGTACACGGTCCGTGCACTGGGATGGGGTACTGTGGGGGACTGTCTCCACTCCTTCCCTGGCACACCCCTGCCACCGACAATGCTGCCACATTTTGGTGGAAGACAGCATCTGACTGCCCCTTTCTCCATTGGGTTGTTTCTGTGAGTTCCGAGTACGGCACCTGGTGGCAAGCACAAGGCTGTCCTTGGGACAGGTGGTCAAGGAGATGCTGTCTCCTTCTGCCTGCCTCTGCCCAGACTCCTTCCTTAGCGTGGAGCACGCGCCCCTGCCCTTCTTATGCCCTCGTCTCCTTTGCACCAAGCTTCCATCTCTCCGTACAGGGAGCGGGTGACACTTGTCTTGCCACCGGCCTGCTGTTCGCGCCACGGCAGGCTATCCTGCTTACCGAGCGATTCCCGACCCCAAGGCCAACGGCTCCTTCTCTTCCCTGGGGGCGGCGTGCTGCGCCTACCCCACACTTGCTCCTGGGGAGCGTGGTGACAGACGTGTGCAACCATGCTTCTCTCTCAGGCAGAGGGGATTCTAGGGCAAAGAGAATTTCGCTCCTTGCGGGTATATTCCACCGTGCTGCGGAGACTATCTTAGGCAAGCAGCAGCAGCGTTCCCAAACGAACTCTGATTTCCCAACGAATGCTGTGCTTTCCTAGGGGAGAAGCCCAGGCAAAGAGGCTTTTCGCGTTTCCCGACCCCAAGGCCAACGGCTCCTTCTCTTCCCCGACTCTGATTTCCCAAAGAATGCTGTGCTTTGCCAGCGGCGATGCCCCGGCAAAGAGGCTTTCCCTCTATGCGGGTTTCTCCCATCGTGCTGCGAATACTAGGCTAAGGCAAGCAACAAAAGCAGCCCACAGAACCGACTCTGATTTCCCAGCGACTGCTATGCTTTCACAGAGGTTTTCAGCTTGGCGCGAACCGTACGTCGCTGCTGCTTCCTCAGCAAGGCTTTGGTCGTTCGCTCTGTCGCGGGAGGGGGAGAGCTGGTTCCTCTTGGGCCTTGCTTTGCCTGCTCCAAGTTCGCGCCTGGGGTTCATCTTGTTAAGCCAAACTAAGCAGACACAGTCACAACCCTGAAGCAGCGTGCGTGTCCTAGCATGGCACTCTATGCCTATTACCATCTCCTGGCATAGGTAAGGCTTTGCCTTTTCTCAGTCAGACTCTGGGCCTAGGCCAGTGCCTTCACCTCAGGAGAGAGGAGGCGACAGGATCCCTGCACACGGCCCGTGAACTGGGATGGGGAACTGTAGGGGAGTGTCTCCACTCTTTCCCCGGCACACTCCCTGCCACATCTTGGTGGAAGACGGCATCTGACTGCCCGTTTCTCCATGGGGTTGTTTCTGCGAATTCCGTGTTTGGCACCTGGTGGCAAGCCCAAGCCTGACCTTGGGACAGGTGGCAAGGAGATGCTGTCCCCTTGTGAGCTGAGGCACAGGACAGGCCTGCTTTCTGCCCAGACTCCTTCCTCAGAGTGGAGCATGCGCCCCTGCCCTAGTCGTCCCCTCATGTCTCCTTAGCAGCCAGGCTACCATCTCTCCGCACAGGGAGCGGGTGACACTTGTCTTGCCACCGGCCTGCTGTTCGTGCCACGGCAGGCTATCCTGCTTCCCGAGCGTTTCCCGACCCCAAGGCCAAAGGCTCCTTCTCTTCCCCGGGGCCGGCGTGCTGCGTCTTCCCACACTTGCTCCTGGGGAGCGCGGTGACAGACGTGTGCAACCATGCTTCTCTCTCAGGCAGAGGGGATGCTAGGGCAAAGAGTATTTCGCTCCATGCGGTTAATTTCCACCGTGCTGCGGAGACTAGCTCAGGCAAGCAGCAACAGCATCCCCAAACCCAACTCTGATTTCCCAACGAATGCTACACTTTCCCAGGGGGAGATGCCCAGGCAAAGAGGCTTTCGCTGTATGCGGGGTTGCTCCCACCGTGAGACTGGCCTCAGGCAAGCATCAGCAGCCCGCAGAACATTTCTCAGCGCATGCTGTGCTTTCGCAGAGGCTTTGGCTTGGAGTGAACAGCACTTCGCCGCTGCTTCCTCAGCAAGGCTTCAGTCGCGTCAGGCAAGAAGAGCTGCTGGAGAGCTGGTGCCTCTTGGGCCTTGCTTTCCTGGGCTCCATGTTAGCGTCCTGGGTTCACCCTGCCAGGCCGAACTAAGCAGACATAGCCACAACCCTGCAGTAGCGTGCGTAGCCAAGGATTGCACTCTAGGCACACTACTATCTCCCGGTGTAGGCATCGCTTGGCCTTTTACTCTGGCGCTCAGGCAGATTCACGGACTAGGCCAGTGCTTTCCCCACAGGAAAGGAGAGGTGACAGGATCCCTGCACACCGCCCGTGCACTGAATAGGGAGCTTTCGGGGGACTGTCCCCACTCCTTTCCCTAAACCCCTTGACTCCTCCAAGCTTCCACATTCTGGAGGAAGATGGCATCCGAGGGCCAGTTCTTTCTGGGCGTTGTTTCTCGAGTTCAGCGTAGGCACCTGGTGGTAAACCCATGTCTCCACCACGGACAGGTGGCCAAGGATCGCTTTCTCCTTAGACCCAAAGGCTCAGGACAGGCATGCTTTCTGCCCAGACTCCTTCCTCCGAGTGGAGCCCTTTCCACTGCCCTAATCTTGTCCTCGTGTCTCCTTAGCAGCCAGGCTTCCGTCGCTCTGCAGTGACAGACGTGTCCCTTTCCTTAAGGCTCTTTCCACAGGCGCCAGCGCGCTTCTCTCCGACAAAGGGGATGCCCAGGCAAAGAGCATTTCGCTGCATGCGGGTTTATTACATCGTGCTGTGGAGACTAGCTCCGGCAAGCAGCAGGCAGCATCCCACAGACCCGACTCTGATTTCCCAAAGAATGCTGTGCTTTCCCAGAGGGGATGCCCCAGCAAAGAGGCTTTCCCTCTATGCGGGTTTCTCCCATCGTGCTGCGAATACTAAGCTAAGGCAAGCAACGAAAGCAGCCCACAGAACCGACTCGATTTCCCAGCAACTGCTACGCTTTCTCAGAATTTTTCAGCTTGGCGCGACCCGCACTTCGCTACTGCTTTCTCAGGAAGGCTTTGGTCGTTCGTTCTTCGCGGCAGGGAAGAAGAGCCGCGGGAGAGCTGTTTCATCTTGGGCTTTGAGTTCCCGAGCTCCAAGTTCGCGCCCGGGGTTCACCTTGCTAAGCCGAACTAAGCAGACACGGACAACACCCTGCAGCAGCCTGCATGGCCTAGCATGGCACTCTATGCCTATTACCATCTCCTGGCGTACGTAAGGCTTTTCCTTTTGCTCCGGCGCTCCGGCAGACTCTGGGCCTAGGCCAGTGCCTTCACCACAGGAGAGAGGAGGCGACAGGATCCCTGCACACTGCCCGTGCACTGGGATGGGGTACTGTGGGGGACGGTCTCCACTCCTTCCCTGGCACACCCACTTCCACCGACAACGCTGCCACATCTTGGTGGAAGACAGCATCTGACTGCCCGTTTCTCCATGGGGTTGTTTCTGCGAGTTCCGAGTACGGCACCTGGTGGCAATGCCCAGGCTTCCCTTGCGACATGTGGCCAAAGAGATTCTGTCCCCTTCTGCCTGCTTTCTGCCCAGATTCCATCCTCAGAGTGGAGCACACGCCCCTGCCCTAGTCGTCCCCTCATGTCTCCTTCCCATCCAGGCTTCCATCTCTAGGCACAGGGAGCGGGTGACACTTGTATTGCCTCCGACCTGCTGTTCGTGCCACGGCAGGCTATCCTAATTCCTGAGCGTTTCCTGACCCCAGGGCCAAGGACTCCTTCTCTTCCCCGGGGCGGCGTGTTGCATCTTCCCCACACTTGTTCCTGGGGAGCGCGGTGACAGACGTGTGCAACCATGCTTCTCTCTCAGGCAGAGGGGATGCTAGGGCAAAGAGTACTTCGTTCCATGCGGGAATCTTCCACAGTGCTGCGGAGACTAGCTCAGGCAAACAGAAGCAGCATCCCAACACCTAACTCTGATTTCCCAACGAATACTGTGCTTTCCCAGGGGAGACGCCCAGGCAAAGAGGCTTTCGCTGTATGCGGGGTTTCTCCCACCGCCTGACTTGGCTCAGGCAAGCAGCAGCAGCCCGCAGAGCATTTCTCAGCGCATGCTGTGCTTCCGCAGAGTCTTTGGCTTGGAGCGAACAGCACTTCGCCGCTGCTTCCTCAGCAAGGCTTCAGTTGCGTCAGGGAAGAGGAGCTGCGGGAGAGCTGGTGCCAATTGGGCCCTGCTTTCCCGGGCTCCACGTTCGCGTCCTGGGTTTACGCTGCCAGGCTGAACTAAGCAGACACAGCCACAACCGTGCAGTAGCTTGCGTAGCTAAGGATGGCACTCTATGCACACTACCAAGTCCCGGTGTAGGCATCGCTTGGCCTTTTACTCTGGCGCTCAGGCGGACTCGCGGACTAGGCCAGTGCTTTCCCCACAGGAAAGGAGAGGTGACAGGATCCCTGCACACCGCCCGTGCACTGAATAGTTAGCTTTGGGGGACTGTCCCCACTCCTTCCCCTTAAACCCTCTGCTTCCTCCAAGCTTCCACATCCTGGAGGAAGATGGCATCTGATGGCGAGTTCCTTCTGGGAGTTGTTTCTTGAGTTCAGGGTAGGCGCCTGGTGGCAAGCCCATGTCTCCACCAAGGACAGGTGACCAAGGAGCTGCTGAGATCTCCTTGGGCCCAAAGTCTCGGGACAGGCATGCTTTCTGCCCAGACTCCTTCCTCAGAGTGGAGCCCTTTCCCCTGCCCTAATCGTGCCCTCTGGTCTCTTTAGCAGCCAGGCTTCCGTCGCTCTGCAGTGACAGACATGTCCCTTTCCTTAATAATCTTTCCACAGGCGCCACTGCGCTTCTCTCTCAGGCAGAGGGGATGCTCAGGCCAAGAGGATTTCGCTCCATGCGGGTTTATTACACCGTGCGGTGGAGACTAGCTCCGGCAAGCAGCAGGCAGCATCCCACAGACCCGACTCTGATTTCCCAAAGAATGCTGTACTTTCCCATAGGGGATGCCCCGGCAAAGAGGCTTTCGCTCTATGCGGGCTTCTCCCATCGTGCTGCGAATACTAGGCTAAGGCAAGCAACGAAAGCAGCCCACAGAACCGACTGTGATTTCCCAGCGACAGCTATGCTGTCGCAGAGGTTTTCAGCTTGGCGCGAACCGCACTTCGCTACTGCTTTCTCAGCAAGGCCTTTTCTTTCGCTCTGTTGCGGCAGAGTGGTACAGCCGCGGGAGAGCTGGTGCCTCCTGGGCCTTGCGTTCCCGGGCTCCAAGTTCAAGTCCGAGGTTCACCTTGCTAAGCCTAACTAAGCAGACACAGTCACCACCCTGCAGCAGCCTGCGTGGCCTAGCATGGCACTCTATGCCTTTTACCATCTCCTGGTGTAGGTAAGGCTTTTCCTTTTGCTCCCGCGCTCAGGCAGACTCTGGGCCTAGGCCAGTGTCTTCACCACAGGAGAGAGGAGGCCACAGGATCCCTGTACACGGTCCGTGCACTGGGATGGGGTACTGTGGGGGACTGTCTCCACTCCTTCCCTGGCACACCCCTGCCACCGACAATGCTGCCACATTTTGGTGGAAGACAGCATCTGACTGCCCCTTTCTCCATTGGGTTGTTTCTGTGAGTTCCGAGTACGGCACCTGGTGGCAAGCACAAGGCTGTCCTTGGGACAGGTGGTCAAGGAGATGCTGTCTCCTTCTGCCTGCCTCTGCCCAGACTCCTTCCTTAGCGTGGAGCACGCGCCCCTGCCCTTCTTATGCCCTCGTCTCCTTTGCACCAAGCTTCCATCTCTCCGTACAGGGAGCGGGTGACACTTGTCTTGCCACCGGCCTGCTGTTCGCGCCACGGCAGGCTATCCTGCTTACCGAGCGATTCCCGACCCCAAGGCCAACGGCTCCTTCTCTTCCCTGGGGGCGGCGTGCTGCGCCTACCCCACACTTGCTCCTGGGGAGCGTGGTGACAGACGTGTGCAACCATGCTTCTCTCTCAGGCAGAGGGGATTCTAGGGCAAAGAGAATTTCGCTCCTTGCGGGTATATTCCACCGTGCTGCGGAGACTATCTTAGGCAAGCAGCAGCAGCGTTCCCAAACGAACTCTGATTTCCCAACGAATGCTGTGCTTTCCTAGGGGAGAAGCCCAGGCAAAGAGGCTTTTCGCGTTTCCCGACCCCAAGGCCAACGGCTCCTTCTCTTCCCCGACTCTGATTTCCCAAAGAATGCTGTGCTTTGCCAGCGGCGATGCCCCGGCAAAGAGGCTTTCCCTCTATGCGGGTTTCTCCCATCGTGCTGCGAATACTAGGCTAAGGCAAGCAACAAAAGCAGCCCACAGAACCGACTCTGATTTCCCAGCGACTGCTATGCTTTCACAGAGGTTTTCAGCTTGGCGCGAACCGTACGTCGCTGCTGCTTCCTCAGCAAGGCTTTGGTCGTTCGCTCTGTCGCGGGAGGGGGAGAGCTGGTTCCTCTTGGGCCTTGCTTTGCCTGCTCCAAGTTCGCGCCTGGGGTTCATCTTGTTAAGCCAAACTAAGCAGACACAGTCACAACCCTGAAGCAGCGTGCGTGTCCTAGCATGGCACTCTATGCCTATTACCATCTCCTGGCATAGGTAAGGCTTTGCCTTTTCTCAGTCAGACTCTGGGCCTAGGCCAGTGCCTTCACCTCAGGAGAGAGGAGGCGACAGGATCCCTGCACACGGCCCGTGAACTGGGATGGGGAACTGTAGGGGAGTGTCTCCACTCTTTCCCCGGCACACTCCCTGCCACATCTTGGTGGAAGACGGCATCTGACTGCCCGTTTCTCCATGGGGTTGTTTCTGCGAATTCCGTGTTTGGCACCTGGTGGCAAGCCCAAGCCTGACCTTGGGACAGGTGGCAAGGAGATGCTGTCCCCTTGTGAGCTGAGGCACAGGACAGGCCTGCTTTCTGCCCAGACTCCTTCCTCAGAGTGGAGCATGCGCCCCTGCCCTAGTCGTCCCCTCATGTCTCCTTAGCAGCCAGGCTACCATCTCTCCGCACAGGGAGCGGGTGACACTTGTCTTGCCACCGGCCTGCTGTTCGTGCCACGGCAGGCTATCCTGCTTCCCGAGCGTTTCCCGACCCCAAGGCCAAAGGCTCCTTCTCTTCCCCGGGGCCGGCGTGCTGCGTCTTCCCACACTTGCTCCTGGGGAGCGCGGTGACAGACGTGTGCAACCATGCTTCTCTCTCAGGCAGAGGGGATGCTAGGGCAAAGAGTATTTCGCTCCATGCGGTTATCTTCCACCGTGCTGCGGAGACTAGCTCAGGCAAGCAGCAACAGCATCCCCAAACCCAACTCTGATTTCCCAACGAATGCTACACTTTCCCAGGGGGAGATGCCCAGGCAAAGAGGCTTTCGCTGTATGCGGGGTTGCTCCCACCGTGAGACTGGCCTCAGGCAAGCATCAGCAGCCCGCAGAACATTTCTCAGCGCATGCTGTGCTTTCGCAGAGGCTTTGGCTTGGAGTGAACAGCACTTCGCCGCTGCTTCCTCAGCAAGGCTTCAGTCGCGTCAGGCAAGAAGAGCTGCTGGAGAGCTGGTGCCTCTTGGGCCTTGCTTTCCTGGGCTCCATGTTAGCGTCCTGGGTTCACCCTGCCAGGCCGAACTAAGCAGACATAGCCACAACCCTGCAGTAGCGTGCGTAGCCAAGGATTGCACTCTAGGCACACTACTATCTCCCGGTGTAGGCATCGCTTGGCCTTTTACTCTGGCGCTCAGGCAGATTCACGGACTAGGCCAGTGCTTTCCCCACAGGAAAGGAGAGGTGACAGGATCCCTGCACACCGCCCGTGCACTGAATAGGGAGCTTTCGGGGGACTGTCCCCACTCCTTTCCCTAAACCCCTTGACTCCTCCAAGCTTCCACATTCTGGAGGAAGATGGCATCCGAGGGCCAGTTCTTTCTGGGCGTTGTTTCTCGAGTTCAGCGTAGGCACCTGGTGGTAAACCCATGTCTCCACCACGGACAGGTGGCCAAGGATCGCTTTCTCCTTAGACCCAAAGGCTCAGGACAGGCATGCTTTCTGCCCAGACTCCTTCCTCCGAGTGGAGCCCTTTCCACTGCCCTAATCTTGTCCTCGTGTCTCCTTAGCAGCCAGGCTTCCGTCGCTCTGCAGTGACAGACGTGTCCCTTTCCTTAAGGCTCTTTCCACAGGCGCCAGCGCGCTTCTCTCCGACAAAGGGGATGCCCAGGCAAAGAGCATTTCGCTGCATGCGGGTTTATTACATCGTGCTGTGGAGACTAGCTCCGGCAAGCAGCAGGCAGCATCCCACAGACCCGACTCTGATTTCCCAAAGAATGCTGTGCTTTCCCAGAGGGGATGCCCCAGCAAAGAGGCTTTCCCTCTATGCGGGTTTCTCCCATCGTGCTGCGAATACTAAGCTAAGGCAAGCAACGAAAGCAGCCCACAGAACCGACTCGATTTCCCAGCAACTGCTACGCTTTCTCAGAATTTTTCAGCTTGGCGCGACCCGCACTTCGCTACTGCTTTCTCAGGAAGGCTTTGGTCGTTCGTTCTTCGCGGCAGGGAAGAAGAGCCGCGGGAGAGCTGTTTCATCTTGGGCTTTGAGTTCCCGAGCTCCAAGTTCGCGCCCGGGGTTCACCTTGCTAAGCCGAACTAAGCAGACACGGACAACACCCTGCAGCAGCCTGCATGGCCTAGCATGGCACTCTATGCCTATTACCATCTCCTGGCGTACGTAAGGCTTTTCCTTTTGCTCCGGCGCTCCGGCAGACTCTGGGCCTAGGCCAGTGCCTTCACCACAGGAGAGAGGAGGCGACAGGATCCCTGCACACTGCCCGTGCACTGGGATGGGGTACTGTGGGGGACGGTCTCCACTCCTTCCCTGGCACACCCCCTTCCACCGACAACGCTGCCACATCTTGGTGGAAGACAGCATCTGACTGCCCGTTTCTCCATGGGGTTGTTTCTGCGAGTTCCGAGTACGGCACCTGGTGGCAATGCCCAGGCTTCCCTTGCGACATGTGGCCAAAGAGATTCTGTCCCCTTCTGCCTGCTTTCTGCCCAGATTCCATCCTCAGAGTGGAGCACACGCCCCTGCCCTAGTCGTCCCCTCATGTCTCCTTCCCATCCAGGCTTCCATCTCTAGGCACAGGGAGCGGGTGACACGTGTATTGCCTCCGACCTGCTGTTCGTGCCACGGCAGGCTATCCTAATTCCTGAGCGTTTCCTGACCCCAGGGCCAAGGACTCCTTCTCTTCCCCGGGGCGGCGTGTTGCATCTTCCCCACACTTGTTCCTGGGGAGCGCGGTGACAGACGTGTGCAACCATGCTTCTCTCTCAGGCAGAGGGGATGCTAGGGCAAAGAGTACTTCGTTCCATGCGGGAATCTTCCACAGTGCTGCGGAGACTAGCTCAGGCAAACAGAAGCAGCATCCCAACACCTAACTCTGATTTCCCAACGAATACTGTGCTTTCCCAGGGGAGACGCCCAGGCAAAGAGGCTTTCGCTGTATGCGGGGTTTCTCCCACCGCCTGACTTGGCTCAGGCAAGCAGCAGCAGCCCGCAGAGCATTTCTCAGCGCATGCTGTGCTTCCGCAGAGTCTTTGGCTTGGAGCGAACAGCACTTCGCCGCTGCTTCCTCAGCAAGGCTTCAGTTGCGTCAGGGAAGAGGAGCTGCGGGAGAGCTGGTGCCAATTGGGCCCTGCTTTCCCGGGCTCCACGTTCGCGTCCTGGGTTTACGCTGCCAGGCTGAACTAAGCAGACACAGCCACAACCGTGCAGTAGCTTGCGTAGCTAAGGATGGCACTCTATGCACACTACCAAGTCCCGGTGTAGGCATCGCTTGGCCTTTTACTCTGGCGCTCAGGCGGACTCGCGGACTAGGCCAGTGCTTTCCCCACAGGAAAGGAGAGGTGACAGGATCCCTGCACACCGCCCGTGCACTGAATAGTTAGCTTTGGGGGACTGTCCCCACTCCTTCCCCTTAAACCCTCTGCTTCCTCCAAGCTTCCACATCCTGGAGGAAGATGGCATCTGATGGCGAGTTCCTTCTGGGAGTTGTTTCTTGAGTTCAGGGTAGGCGCCTGGTGGCAAGCCCATGTCTCCACCAAGGACAGGTGACCAAGGAGCTGCTGAGATCTCCTTGGGCCCAAAGTCTCGGGACAGGCATGCTTTCTGCCCAGACTCCTTCCTCAGAGTGGAGCCCTTTCCCCTGCCCTAATCGTGCCCTCTGGTCTCTTTAGCAGCCAGGCTTCCGTCGCTCTGCAGTGACAGACATGTCCCTTTCCTTAATAATCTTTCCACAGGCGCCACTGCGCTTCTCTCTCAGGCAGAGGGGATGCTCAGGCCAAGAGGATTTCGCTCCACGCGGGTTTATTACACCGTGCGGTGGAGACTAGCTCCGGCAAGCAGCAGGCAGCATCCCACAGACCCGACTCTGATTTCCCAAAGAATGCTGTACTTTCCCATAGGGGATGCCCCGGCAAAGAGGCTTTCGCTCTATGCGGGCTTCTCCCATCGTGCTGCGAATACTAGGCTAAGGCAAGCAACGAAAGCAGCCCACAGAACCGACTGTGATTTCCCAGCGACAGCTATGCTGTCGCAGAGGTTTTCAGCTTGGCGCGAACCGCACTTCGCTACTGCTTTCTCAGCAAGGCCTTTTCTTTCGCTCTGTCGCGGCAGAGTGGTACAGCCGCGGGAGAGCTGGTGCCTCTTGGGCCTTGCGTTCCCGGGCTCCAAGTTCAAGTCCGAGGTTCACCTTGCTAAGCCTAACTAAGCAGACACAGTCACCACCCTGCAGCAGCCTGCGTGGCCTAGCATGGCACTCTATGCCTTTTACCATCTCCTGGTGTAGGTAAGGCTTTTCCTTTTGCTCCCGCGCTCAGGCAGACTCTGGGCCTAGGCCAGTGTCTTCACCACAGGAGGGAGGAGGCCACAGGATCCCTGTACACGGTCCGTGCACTGGGATGGGGTACTGTGGGGGACTGTCTCCACTCCTTCCCTGGCACACCCCTGCCACCGACAATGCTGCCACATTTTGGTGGAAGACAGCATCTGACTGCCCCTTTCTCCATTGGGTTGTTTCTGTGAGTTCCGAGTACGGCACCTGGTGGCAAGCACAAGGCTGTCCTTGGGACAGGTGGTCCAGGAGATGCTGTCTCCTTCTGCCTGCCTCTGCCCAGACTCCTTCCTTAGCGTGGAGCACGCGCCCCTGCCCTTCTTATCCCCTCGTCTCCTTTGCACCAAGCTTCCATCTCTCCGTACAGGGAGCGGGTGACACTTGTCTTGCCACCGGCCTGCTGTTCGCGCCACGGCAGGCTATCCTGCTTACCGAGCGATTCCCGACCCCAAGGCCAACGGCTCCTTCTCTTCCCTGGGGGCGGCGTGCTGCGCCTACCCCACACTTGCTCCTGGGGAGCGTGGTGACAGACGTGTGCAACCATGCTTCTCTCTCAGGCAGAGGGGATTCTAGGGCAAAGAGAATTTCGCTCCTTGCGGGTATATTCCACCGTGCTGCGGAGACTATCTTAGGCAAGCAGCAGCAGCGTTCCCCAACGAACTCTGATTTCCCAACGAATGCTGTGCTTTCCTAGGGGAGAAGCCCAGGCAAAGAGGCTTTTCGCGTTTCCCGACCCCAAGGCCAACGGCTCCTTCTCTTCCCCGACTCTGATTTCCCAAAGAATGCTGTGCTTTGCCAGCGGCGATGCCCCGGCAAAGAGGCTTTCCCTCTATGCGGGTTTCTCCCATCGTGCTGCGAATACTAGGCTAAGGCAAGCAACAAAAGCAGCCCACAGAACCGACTCTGATTTCCCAGCGACTGCTATGCTTTCACAGAGGTTTTCAGCTTGGCGCGAACCGTACGTCGCTGCTGCTTCCTCAGCAAGGCTTTGGTCGTTCGCTCTGTCGCGGGAGGGGGAGAGCTGGTTCCTCTTGGGCCTTGCTTTGCCTGCTCCAAGTTCGCGCCTGGGGTTCATCTTGTTAAGCCAAACTAAGCAGACACAGTCACAACCCTGAAGCAGCGTGCGTGTCCTAGCATGGCACTCTATGCCTATTACCATCTCCTGGCATAGGTAAGGCTTTGCCTTTTCTCAGTCAGACTCTGGGCCTAGGCCAGTGCCTTCACCTCAGGAGAGAGGAGGCGACAGGATCCCTGCACACGGCCCGTGAACTGGGATGGGGAACTGTAGGGGAGTGTCTCCACTCTTTCCCCGGCACACTCCCTGCCACATCTTGGTGGAAGACGGCATCTGACTGCCCGTTTCTCCATGGGGTTGTTTCTGCGAATTCCGTGTTTGGCACCTGGTGGCAAGCCCAAGCCTGACCTTGGGACAGGTGGCAAGGAGATGCTGTCCCCTTGTGAGCTGAGGCACAGGACAGGCCTGCTTTCTGCCCAGACTCCTTCCTCAGAGTGGAGCATGCGCCCCTGCCCTAGTCGTCCCCTCATGTCTCCTTAGCAGCCAGGCTACCATCTCTCCGCACAGGGAGCGGGTGACACTTGTCTTGCCACCGGCCTGCTGTTCGTGCCACGGCAGGCTATCCTGCTTCCCGAGCGTTTCCCGACCCCAAGGCCAAAGGCTCCTTCTCTTCCCCGGGGCCGGCGTGCTGCGTCTTCCCACACTTGCTCCTGGGGAGCGCGGTGACAGACGTGTGCAACCATGCTTCTCTCTCAGGCAGAGGGGATGCTAGGGCAAAGAGTATTTCGCTCCATGCGGTTATCTTCCACCGTGCTGCGGAGACTAGCTCAGGCAAGCAGCAACAGCATCCCCAAACCCAACTCTGATTTCCCAACGAATGCTACACTTTCCCAGGGGGAGATGCCCAGGCAAAGAGGCTTTCGCTGTATGCGGGGTTGCTCCCACCGTGAGACTGGCCTCAGGCAAGCATCAGCAGCCCGCAGAACATTTCTCAGCGCATGCTGTGCTTTCGCAGAGGCTTTGGCTTGGAGTGAACAGCACTTCGCCGCTGCTTCCTCAGCAAGGCTTCAGTCGCGTCAGGCAAGAAGAGCTGCTGGAGAGCTGGTGCCTCTTGGGCCTTGCTTTCCTGGGCTCCATGTTAGCGTCCTGGGTTCACCCTGCCAGGCCGAACTAAGCAGACATAGCCACAACCCTGCAGTAGCGTGCGTAGCCAAGGATTGCACTCTAGGCACACTACTATCTCCCGGTGTAGGCATCGCTTGGCCTTTTACTCTGGCGCTCAGGCAGATTCACGGACTAGGCCAGTGCTTTCCCCACAGGAAAGGAGAGGTGACAGGATCCCTGCACACCGCCCGTGCACTGAATAGGGAGCTTTCGGGGGACTGTCCCCACTCCTTTCCCTAAACCCCTTGACTCCTCCAAGCTTCCACATTCTGGAGGAAGATGGCATCCGAGGGCCAGTTCTTTCTGGGCGTTGTTTCTCGAGTTCAGCGTAGGCACCTGGTGGTAAACCCATGTCTCCACCACGGACAGGTGGCCAAGGATCGCTTTCTCCTTAGACCCAAAGGCTCAGGACAGGCATGCTTTCTGCCCAGACTCCTTCCTCCGAGTGGAGCCCTTTCCACTGCCCTAATCTTGTCCTCGTGTCTCCTTAGCAGCCAGGCTTCCGTCGCTCTGCAGTGACAGACGTGTCCCTTTCCTTAAGGCTCTTTCCACAGGCGCCAGCGCGCTTCTCTCCGACAAAGGGGATGCCCAGGCAAAGAGCATTTCGCTGCATGCGGGTTTATTACATCGTGCTGTGGAGACTAGCTCCGGCAAGCAGCAGGCAGCATCCCACAGACCCGACTCTGATTTCCCAAAGAATGCTGTGCTTTCCCAGAGGGGATGCCCCAGCAAAGAGGCTTTCCCTCTATGCGGGTTTCTCCCATCGTGCTGCGAATACTAAGCTAAGGCAAGCAACGAAAGCAGCCCACAGAACCGACTCGATTTCCCAGCAACTGCTACGCTTTCTCAGAATTTTTCAGCTTGGCGCGACCCGCACTTCGCTACTGCTTTCTCAGGAAGGCTTTGGTCGTTCGTTCTTCGCGGCAGGGAAGAAGAGCCGCGGGAGAGCTGTTTCATCTTGGGCTTTGAGTTCCCGAGCTCCAAGTTCGCGCCCGGGGTTCACCTTGCTAAGCCGAACTAAGCAGACACGGACAACACCCTGCAGCAGCCTGCATGGCCTAGCATGGCACTCTATGCCTATTACCATCTCCTGGCGTACGTAAGGCTTTTCCTTTTGCTCCGGCGCTCCGGCAGACTCTGGGCCTAGGCCAGTGCCTTCACCACAGGAGAGAGGAGGCGACAGGATCCCTGCACACTGCCCGTGCACTGGGATGGGGTACTGTGGGGGACGGTCTCCACTCCTTCCCTGGCACACCCCCTTCCACCGACAACGCTGCCACATCTTGGTGGAAGACAGCATCTGACTGCCCGTTTCTCCATGGGGTTGTTTCTGCGAGTTCCGAGTACGGCACCTGGTGGCAATGCCCAGGCTTCCCTTGCGACATGTGGCCAAAGAGATTCTGTCCCCTTCTGCCTGCTTTCTGCCCAGATTCCATCCTCAGAGTGGAGCACACGCCCCTGCCCTAGTCGTCCCCTCATGTCTCCTTCCCATCCAGGCTTCCATCTCTAGGCACAGGGAGCGGGTGACACGTGTATTGCCTCCGACCTGCTGTTCGTGCCACGGCAGGCTATCCTAATTCCTGAGCGTTTCCTGACCCCAGGGCCAAGGACTCCTTCTCTTCCCCGGGGCGGCGTGTTGCATCTTCCCCACACTTGTTCCTGGGGAGCGCGGTGACAGACGTGTGCAACCATGCTTCTCTCTCAGGCAGAGGGGATGCTAGGGCAAAGAGTACTTCGTTCCATGCGGGAATCTTCCACAGTGCTGCGGAGACTAGCTCAGGCAAACAGAAGCAGCATCCCAACACCTAACTCTGATTTCCCAACGAATACTGTGCTTTCCCAGGGGAGACGCCCAGGCAAAGAGGCTTTCGCTGTATGCGGGGTTTCTCCCACCGCCTGACTTGGCTCAGGCAAGCAGCAGCAGCCCGCAGAGCATTTCTCAGCGCATGCTGTGCTTCCGCAGAGTCTTTGGCTTGGAGCGAACAGCACTTCGCCGCTGCTTCCTCAGCAAGGCTTCAGTTGCGTCAGGGAAGAGGAGCTGCGGGAGAGCTGGTGCCAATTGGGCCCTGCTTTCCCGGGCTCCACGTTCGCGTCCTGGGTTTACGCTGCCAGGCTGAACTAAGCAGACACAGCCACAACCGTGCAGTAGCTTGCGTAGCTAAGGATGGCACTCTATGCACACTACCAAGTCCCGGTGTAGGCATCGCTTGGCCTTTTACTCTGGCGCTCAGGCGGACTCGCGGACTAGGCCAGTGCTTTCCCCACAGGAAAGGAGAGGTGACAGGATCCCTGCACACCGCCCGTGCACTGAATAGTTAGCTTTGGGGGACTGTCCCCACTCCTTCCCCTTAAACCCTCTGCTTCCTCCAAGCTTCCACATCCTGGAGGAAGATGGCATCTGATGGCGAGTTCCTTCTGGGAGTTGTTTCTTGAGTTCAGGGTAGGCGCCTGGTGGCAAGCCCATGTCTCCACCAAGGACAGGTGACCAAGGAGCTGCTGAGATCTCCTTGGGCCCAAAGTCTCGGGACAGGCATGCTTTCTGCCCAGACTCCTTCCTCAGAGTGGAGCCCTTTCCCCTGCCCTAATCGTGCCCTCTGGTCTCTTTAGCAGCCAGGCTTCCGTCGCTCTGCAGTGACAGACATGTCCCTTTCCTTAATAATCTTTCCACAGGCGCCACTGCGCTTCTCTCTCAGGCAGAGGGGATGCTCAGGCCAAGAGGATTTCGCTCCACGCGGGTTTATTACACCGTGCGGTGGAGACTAGCTCCGGCAAGCAGCAGGCAGCATCCCACAGACCCGACTCTGATTTCCCAAAGAATGCTGTACTTTCCCATAGGGGATGCCCCGGCAAAGAGGCTTTCGCTCTATGCGGGCTTCTCCCATCGTGCTGCGAATACTAGGCTAAGGCAAGCAACGAAAGCAGCCCACAGAACCGACTGTGATTTCCCAGCGACAGCTATGCTGTCGCAGAGGTTTTCAGCTTGGCGCGAACCGCACTTCGCTACTGCTTTCTCAGCAAGGCCTTTTCTTTCGCTCTGTCGCGGCAGAGTGGTACAGCCGCGGGAGAGCTGGTGCCTCTTGGGCCTTGCGTTCCCGGGCTCCAAGTTCAAGTCCGAGGTTCACCTTGCTAAGCCTAACTAAGCAGACACAGTCACCACCCTGCAGCAGCCTGCGTGGCCTAGCATGGCACTCTATGCCTTTTACCATCTCCTGGTGTAGGTAAGGCTTTTCCTTTTGCTCCCGCGCTCAGGCAGACTCTGGGCCTAGGCCAGTGTCTTCACCACAGGAGGGAGGAGGCCACAGGATCCCTGTACACGGTCCGTGCACTGGGATGGGGTACTGTGGGGGACTGTCTCCACTCCTTCCCTGGCACACCCCTGCCACCGACAATGCTGCCACATTTTGGTGGAAGACAGCATCTGACTGCCCCTTTCTCCATTGGGTTGTTTCTGTGAGTTCCGAGTACGGCACCTGGTGGCAAGCACAAGGCTGTCCTTGGGACAGGTGGTCCAGGAGATGCTGTCTCCTTCTGCCTGCCTCTGCCCAGACTCCTTCCTTAGCGTGGAGCACGCGCCCCTGCCCTTCTTATCCCCTCGTCTCCTTTGCACCAAGCTTCCATCTCTCCGTACAGGGAGCGGGTGACACTTGTCTTGCCACCGGCCTGCTGTTCGCGCCACGGCAGGCTATCCTGCTTACCGAGCGATTCCCGACCCCAAGGCCAACGGCTCCTTCTCTTCCCTGGGGGCGGCGTGCTGCGCCTACCCCACACTTGCTCCTGGGGAGCGTGGTGACAGACGTGTGCAACCATGCTTCTCTCTCAGGCAGAGGGGATTCTAGGGCAAAGAGAATTTCGCTCCTTGCGGGTATATTCCACCGTGCTGCGGAGACTATCTTAGGCAAGCAGCAGCAGCGTTCCCCAACGAACTCTGATTTCCCAACGAATGCTGTGCTTTCCTAGGGGAGAAGCCCAGGCAAAGAGGCTTTTCGCGTTTCCCGACCCCAAGGCCAACGGCTCCTTCTCTTCCCCGACTCTGATTTCCCAAAGAATGCTGTGCTTTGCCAGCGGCGATGCCCCGGCAAAGAGGCTTTCCCTCTATGCGGGTTTCTCCCATCGTGCTGCGAATACTAGGCTAAGGCAAGCAACAAAAGCAGCCCACAGAACCGACTCTGATTTCCCAGCGACTGCTATGCTTTCACAGAGGTTTTCAGCTTGGCGCGAACCGTACGTCGCTGCTGCTTCCTCAGCAAGGCTTTGGTCGTTCGCTCTGTCGCGGGAGGGGGAGAGCTGGTTCCTCTTGGGCCTTGCTTTGCCTGCTCCAAGTTCGCGCCTGGGGTTCATCTTGTTAAGCCAAACTAAGCAGACACAGTCACAACCCTGAAGCAGCGTGCGTGTCCTAGCATGGCACTCTATGCCTATTACCATCTCCTGGCATAGGTAAGGCTTTGCCTTTTCTCAGTCAGACTCTGGGCCTAGGCCAGTGCCTTCACCTCAGGAGAGAGGAGGCGACAGGATCCCTGCACACGGCCCGTGAACTGGGATGGGGAACTGTAGGGGAGTGTCTCCACTCTTTCCCCGGCACACTCCCTGCCACATCTTGGTGGAAGACGGCATCTGACTGCCCGTTTCTCCATGGGGTTGTTTCTGCGAATTCCGTGTTTGGCACCTGGTGGCAAGCCCAAGCCTGACCTTGGGACAGGTGGCAAGGAGATGCTGTCCCCTTGTGAGCTGAGGCACAGGACAGGCCTGCTTTCTGCCCAGACTCCTTCCTCAGAGTGGAGCATGCGCCCCTGCCCTAGTCGTCCCCTCATGTCTCCTTAGCAGCCAGGCTACCATCTCTCCGCACAGGGAGCGGGTGACACTTGTCTTGCCACCGGCCTGCTGTTCGTGCCACGGCAGGCTATCCTGCTTCCCGAGCGTTTCCCGACCCCAAGGCCAAAGGCTCCTTCTCTTCCCCGGGGCCGGCGTGCTGCGTCTTCCCACACTTGCTCCTGGGGAGCGCGGTGACAGACGTGTGCAACCATGCTTCTCTCTCAGGCAGAGGGGATGCTAGGGCAAAGAGTATTTCGCTCCATGCGGTTATCTTCCACCGTGCTGCGGAGACTAGCTCAGGCAAGCAGCAACAGCATCCCCAAACCCAACTCTGATTTCCCAACGAATGCTACACTTTCCCAGGGGGAGATGCCCAGGCAAAGAGGCTTTCGCTGTATGCGGGGTTGCTCCCACCGTGAGACTGGCCTCAGGCAAGCATCAGCAGCCCGCAGAACATTTCTCAGCGCATGCTGTGCTTTCGCAGAGGCTTTGGCTTGGAGTGAACAGCACTTCGCCGCTGCTTCCTCAGCAAGGCTTCAGTCGCGTCAGGCAAGAAGAGCTGCTGGAGAGCTGGTGCCTCTTGGGCCTTGCTTTCCTGGGCTCCATGTTAGCGTCCTGGGTTCACCCTGCCAGGCCGAACTAAGCAGACATAGCCACAACCCTGCAGTAGCGTGCGTAGCCAAGGATTGCACTCTAGGCACACTACTATCTCCCGGTGTAGGCATCGCTTGGCCTTTTACTCTGGCGCTCAGGCAGATTCACGGACTAGGCCAGTGCTTTCCCCACAGGAAAGGAGAGGTGACAGGATCCCTGCACACCGCCCGTGCACTGAATAGGGAGCTTTCGGGGGACTGTCCCCACTCCTTTCCCTAAACCCCTTGACTCCTCCAAGCTTCCACATTCTGGAGGAAGATGGCATCCGAGGGCCAGTTCTTTCTGGGCGTTGTTTCTCGAGTTCAGCGTAGGCACCTGGTGGTAAACCCATGTCTCCACCACGGACAGGTGGCCAAGGATCGCTTTCTCCTTAGACCCAAAGGCTCAGGACAGGCATGCTTTCTGCCCAGACTCCTTCCTCCGAGTGGAGCCCTTTCCACTGCCCTAATCTTGTCCTCGTGTCTCCTTAGCAGCCAGGCTTCCGTCGCTCTGCAGTGACAGACGTGTCCCTTTCCTTAAGGCTCTTTCCACAGGCGCCAGCGCGCTTCTCTCCGACAAAGGGGATGCCCAGGCAAAGAGCATTTCGCTGCATGCGGGTTTATTACATCGTGCTGTGGAGACTAGCTCCGGCAAGCAGCAGGCAGCATCCCACAGACCCGACTCTGATTTCCCAAAGAATGCTGTGCTTTCCCAGAGGGGATGCCCCAGCAAAGAGGCTTTCCCTCTATGCGGGTTTCTCCCATCGTGCTGCGAATACTAAGCTAAGGCAAGCAACGAAAGCAGCCCACAGAACCGACTCGATTTCCCAGCAACTGCTACGCTTTCTCAGAATTTTTCAGCTTGGCGCGACCCGCACTTCGCTACTGCTTTCTCAGGAAGGCTTTGGTCGTTCGTTCTTCGCGGCAGGGAAGAAGAGCCGCGGGAGAGCTGTTTCATCTTGGGCTTTGAGTTCCCGAGCTCCAAGTTCGCGCCCGGGGTTCACCTTGCTAAGCCGAACTAAGCAGACACGGACAACACCCTGCAGCAGCCTGCATGGCCTAGCATGGCACTCTATGCCTATTACCATCTCCTGGCGTACGTAAGGCTTTTCCTTTTGCTCCGGCGCTCCGGCAGACTCTGGGCCTAGGCCAGTGCCTTCACCACAGGAGAGAGGAGGCGACAGGATCCCTGCACACTGCCCGTGCACTGGGATGGGGTACTGTGGGGGACGGTCTCCACTCCTTCCCTGGCACACCCCCTTCCACCGACAACGCTGCCACATCTTGGTGGAAGACAGCATCTGACTGCCCGTTTCTCCATGGGGTTGTTTCTGCGAGTTCCGAGTACGGCACCTGGTGGCAATGCCCAGGCTTCCCTTGTGACATGTGGCCAAAGAGATTCTGTCCCCTTCTGCCTGCTTTCTGCCCAGATTCCATCCTCAGAGTGGAGCACACGCCCCTGCCCTAGTCGTCCCCTCATGTCTCCTTCCCATCCAGGCTTCCATCTCTAGGCACAGGGAGCGGGTGACACGTGTATTGCCTCCGACCTGCTGTTCGTGCCACGGCAGGCTATCCTAATTCCTGAGCGTTTCCTGACCCCAGGGCCAAGGACTCCTTCTCTTCCCCGGGGCGGCGTGTTGCATCTTCCCCACACTTGTTCCTGGGGAGCGCGGTGACAGACGTGTGCAACCATGCTTCTCTCTCAGGCAGAGGGGATGCTAGGGCAAAGAGTACTTCGTTCCATGCGGGAATCTTCCACAGTGCTGCGGAGACTAGCTCAGGCAAACAGAAGCAGCATCCCAACACCTAACTCTGATTTCCCAACGAATACTGTGCTTTCCCAGGGGAGACGCCCAGGCAAAGAGGCTTTCGCTGTATGCGGGGTTTCTCCCACCGCCTGACTTGGCTCAGGCAAGCAGCAGCAGCCCGCAGAGCATTTCTCAGCGCATGCTGTGCTTCCGCAGAGTCTTTGGCTTGGAGCGAACAGCACTTCGCCGCTGCTTCCTCAGCAAGGCTTCAGTTGCGTCAGGGAAGAGGAGCTGCGGGAGAGCTGGTGCCAATTGGGCCCTGCTTTCCCGGGCTCCACGTTCGCGTCCTGGGTTTACGCTGCCAGGCTGAACTAAGCAGACACAGCCACAACCGTGCAGTAGCTTGCGTAGCTAAGGATGGCACTCTATGCACACTACCAAGTCCCGGTGTAGGCATCGCTTGGCCTTTTACTCTGGCGCTCAGGCGGACTCGCGGACTAGGCCAGTGCTTTCCCCACAGGAAAGGAGAGGTGACAGGATCCCTGCACACCGCCCGTGCACTGAATAGTTAGCTTTGGGGGACTGTCCCCACTCCTTCCCCTTAAACCCTCTGCTTCCTCCAAGCTTCCACATCCTGGAGGAAGATGGCATCTGATGGCGAGTTCCTTCTGGGAGTTGTTTCTTGAGTTCAGGGTAGGCGCCTGGTGGCAAGCCCATGTCTCCACCAAGGACAGGTGACCAAGGAGCTGCTGAGATCTCCTTGGGCCCAAAGTCTCGGGACAGGCATGCTTTCTGCCCAGACTCCTTCCTCAGAGTGGAGCCCTTTCCCCTGCCCTAATCGTGCCCTCTGGTCTCTTTAGCAGCCAGGCTTCCGTCGCTCTGCAGTGACAGACATGTCCCTTTCCTTAATAATCTTTCCACAGGCGCCACTGCGCTTCTCTCTCAGGCAGAGGGGATGCTCAGGCCAAGAGGATTTCGCTCCACGCGGGTTTATTACACCGTGCGGTGGAGACTAGCTCCGGCAAGCAGCAGGCAGCATCCCACAGACCCGACTCTGATTTCCCAAAGAATGCTGTACTTTCCCATAGGGGATGCCCCGGCAAAGAGGCTTTCGCTCTATGCGGGCTTCTCCCATCGTGCTGCGAATACTAGGCTAAGGCAAGCAACGAAAGCAGCCCACAGAACCGACTGTGATTTCCCAGCGACAGCTATGCTGTCGCAGAGGTTTTCAGCTTGGCGCGAACCGCACTTCGCTACTGCTTTCTCAGCAAGGCCTTTTCTTTCGCTCTGTCGCGGCAGAGTGGTACAGCCGCGGGAGAGCTGGTGCCTCCTGGGCCTTGCGTTCCCGGGCTCCAAGTTCAAGTCCGAGGTTCACCTTGCTAAGCCTAACTAAGCAGACACAGTCACCACCCTGCAGCAGCCTGCGTGGCCTAGCATGGCACTCTATGCCTTTTACCATCTCCTGGTGTAGGTAAGGCTTTTCCTTTTGCTCCCGCGCTCAGGCAGACTCTGGGCCTAGGCCAGTGTCTTCACCACAGGAGGGAGGAGGCCACAGGATCCCTGTACACGGTCCGTGCACTGGGATGGGGTACTGTGGGGGACTGTCTCCACTCCTTCCCTGGCACACCCCTGCCACCGACAATGCTGCCACATTTTGGTGGAAGACAGCATCTGACTGCCCCTTTCTCCATTGGGTTGTTTCTGTGAGTTCCGAGTACGGCACCTGGTGGCAAGCACAAGGCTGTCCTTGGGACAGGTGGTCAAGGAGATGCTGTCTCCTTCTGCCTGCCTCTGCCCAGACTCCTTCCTTAGCGTGGAGCACGCGCCCCTGCCCTTCTTATCCCCTCGTCTCCTTTGCACCAAGCTTCCATCTCTCCGTACAGGGAGCGGGTGACACTTGTCTTGCCACCGGCCTGCTGTTCGCGCCACGGCAGGCTATCCTGCTTACCGAGCGATTCCCGACCCCAAGGCCAACGGCTCCTTCTCTTCCCTGGGGGCGGCGTGCTGCGCCTACCCCACACTTGCTCCTGGGGAGCGTGGTGACAGACGTGTGCAACCATGCTTCTCTCTCAGGCAGAGGGGATTCTAGGGCAAAGAGAATTTCGCTCCTTGCGGGTATATTCCACCGTGCTGCGGAGACTATCTTAGGCAAGCAGCAGCAGCGTTCCCCAACGAACTCTGATTTCCCAACGAATGCTGTGCTTTCCTAGGGGAGAAGCCCAGGCAAAGAGGCTTTTCGCGTTTCCCGACCCCAAGGCCAACGGCTCCTTCTCTTCCCCGACTCTGATTTCCCAAAGAATGCTGTGCTTTGCCAGCGGCGATGCCCCGGCAAAGAGGCTTTCCCTCTATGCGGGTTTCTCCCATCGTGCTGCGAATACTAGGCTAAGGCAAGCAACAAAAGCAGCCCACAGAACCGACTCTGATTTCCCAGCGACTGCTATGCTTTCACAGAGGTTTTCAGCTTGGCGCGAACCGTACGTCGCTGCTGCTTCCTCAGCAAGGCTTTGGTCGTTCGCTCTGTCGCGGGAGGGGGAGAGCTGGTTCCTCTTGGGCCTTGCTTTGCCTGCTCCAAGTTCGCGCCTGGGGTTCATCTTGTTAAGCCAAACTAAGCAGACACAGTCACAACCCTGAAGCAGCGTGCGTGTCCTAGCATGGCACTCTATGCCTATTACCATCTCCTGGCATAGGTAAGGCTTTGCCTTTTCTCAGTCAGACTCTGGGCCTAGGCCAGTGCCTTCACCTCAGGAGAGAGGAGGCGACAGGATCCCTGCACACGGCCCGTGAACTGGGATGGGGAACTGTAGGGGAGTGTCTCCACTCTTTCCCCGGCACACTCCCTGCCACATCTTGGTGGAAGACGGCATCTGACTGCCCGTTTCTCCATGGGGTTGTTTCTGCGAATTCCGTGTTTGGCACCTGGTGGCAAGCCCAAGCCTGACCTTGGGACAGGTGGCAAGGAGATGCTGTCCCCTTGTGAGCTGAGGCACAGGACAGGCCTGCTTTCTGCCCAGACTCCTTCCTCAGAGTGGAGCATGCGCCCCTGCCCTAGTCGTCCCCTCATGTCTCCTTAGCAGCCAGGCTACCATCTCTCCGCACAGGGAGCGGGTGACACTTGTCTTGCCACCGGCCTGCTGTTCGTGCCACGGCAGGCTATCCTGCTTCCCGAGCGTTTCCCGACCCCAAGGCCAAAGGCTCCTTCTCTTCCCCGGGGCCGGCGTGCTGCGTCTTCCCACACTTGCTCCTGGGGAGCGCGGTGACAGACGTGTGCAACCATGCTTCTCTCTCAGGCAGAGGGGATGCTAGGGCAAAGAGTATTTCGCTCCATGCGGTTATCTTCCACCGTGCTGCGGAGACTAGCTCAGGCAAGCAGCAACAGCATCCCCAAACCCAACTCTGATTTCCCAACGAATGCTACACTTTCCCAGGGGGAGATGCCCAGGCAAAGAGGCTTTCGCTGTATGCGGGGTTGCTCCCACCGTGAGACTGGCCTCAGGCAAGCATCAGCAGCCCGCAGAACATTTCTCAGCGCATGCTGTGCTTTCGCAGAGGCTTTGGCTTGGAGTGAACAGCACTTCGCCGCTGCTTCCTCAGCAAGGCTTCAGTCGCGTCAGGCAAGAAGAGCTGCTGGAGAGCTGGTGCCTCTTGGGCCTTGCTTTCCTGGGCTCCATGTTAGCGTCCTGGGTTCACCCTGCCAGGCCGAACTAAGCAGACATAGCCACAACCCTGCAGTAGCGTGCGTAGCCAAGGATTGCACTCTAGGCACACTACTATCTCCCGGTGTAGGCATCGCTTGGCCTTTTACTCTGGCGCTCAGGCAGATTCACGGACTAGGCCAGTGCTTTCCCCACAGGAAAGGAGAGGTGACAGGATCCCTGCACACCGCCCGTGCACTGAATAGGGAGCTTTCGGGGGACTGTCCCCACTCCTTTCCCTAAACCCCTTGACTCCTCCAAGCTTCCACATTCTGGAGGAAGATGGCATCCGAGGGCCAGTTCTTTCTGGGCGTTGTTTCTCGAGTTCAGCGTAGGCACCTGGTGGTAAACCCATGTCTCCACCACGGACAGGTGGCCAAGGATCGCTTTCTCCTTAGACCCAAAGGCTCAGGACAGGCATGCTTTCTGCCCAGACTCCTTCCTCCGAGTGGAGCCCTTTCCACTGCCCTAATCTTGTCCTCGTGTCTCCTTAGCAGCCAGGCTTCCGTCGCTCTGCAGTGACAGACGTGTCCCTTTCCTTAAGGCTCTTTCCACAGGCGCCAGCGCGCTTCTCTCCGACAAAGGGGATGCCCAGGCAAAGAGCATTTCGCTGCATGCGGGTTTATTACATCGTGCTGTGGAGACTAGCTCCGGCAAGCAGCAGGCAGCATCCCACAGACCCGACTCTGATTTCCCAAAGAATGCTGTGCTTTCCCAGAGGGGATGCCCCAGCAAAGAGGCTTTCCCTCTATGCGGGTTTCTCCCATCGTGCTGCGAATACTAAGCTAAGGCAAGCAACGAAAGCAGCCCACAGAACCGACTCGATTTCCCAGCAACTGCTACGCTTTCTCAGAATTTTTCAGCTTGGCGCGACCCGCACTTCGCTACTGCTTTCTCAGGAAGGCTTTGGTCGTTCGTTCTTCGCGGCAGGGAAGAAGAGCCGCGGGAGAGCTGTTTCATCTTGGGCTTTGAGTTCCCGAGCTCCAAGTTCGCGCCCGGGGTTCACCTTGCTAAGCCGAACTAAGCAGACACGGACAACACCCTGCAGCAGCCTGCATGGCCTAGCATGGCACTCTATGCCTATTACCATCTCCTGGCGTACGTAAGGCTTTTCCTTTTGCTCCGGCGCTCCGGCAGACTCTGGGCCTAGGCCAGTGCCTTCACCACAGGAGAGAGGAGGCGACAGGATCCCTGCACACTGCCCGTGCACTGGGATGGGGTACTGTGGGGGACGGTCTCCACTCCTTCCCTGGCACACCCCCTTCCACCGACAACGCTGCCACATCTTGGTGGAAGACAGCATCTGACTGCCCGTTTCTCCATGGGGTTGTTTCTGCGAGTTCCGAGTACGGCACCTGGTGGCAATGCCCAGGCTTCCCTTGCGACATGTGGCCAAAGAGATTCTGTCCCCTTCTGCCTGCTTTCTGCCCAGATTCCATCCTCAGAGTGGAGCACACGCCCCTGCCCTAGTCGTCCCCTCATGTCTCCTTCCCATCCAGGCTTCCATCTCTAGGCACAGGGAGCGGGTGACACGTGTATTGCCTCCGACCTGCTGTTCGTGCCACGGCAGGCTATCCTAATTCCTGAGCGTTTCCTGACCCCAGGGCCAAGGACTCCTTCTCTTCCCCGGGGCGGCGTGTTGCATCTTCCCCACACTTGTTCCTGGGGAGCGCGGTGACAGACGTGTGCAACCATGCTTCTCTCTCAGGCAGAGGGGATGCTAGGGCAAAGAGTACTTCGTTCCATGCGGGAATCTTCCACAGTGCTGCGGAGACTAGCTCAGGCAAACAGAAGCAGCATCCCAACACCTAACTCTGATTTCCCAACGAATACTGTGCTTTCCCAGGGGAGACGCCCAGGCAAAGAGGCTTTCGCTGTATGCGGGGTTTCTCCCACCGCCTGACTTGGCTCAGGCAAGCAGCAGCAGCCCGCAGAGCATTTCTCAGCGCATGCTGTGCTTCCGCAGAGTCTTTGGCTTGGAGCGAACAGCACTTCGCCGCTGCTTCCTCAGCAAGGCTTCAGTTGCGTCAGGGAAGAGGAGCTGCGGGAGAGCTGGTGCCAATTGGGCCCTGCTTTCCCGGGCTCCACGTTCGCGTCCTGGGTTTACGCTGCCAGGCTGAACTAAGCAGACACAGCCACAACCGTGCAGTAGCTTGCGTAGCTAAGGATGGCACTCTATGCACACTACCAAGTCCCGGTGTAGGCATCGCTTGGCCTTTTACTCTGGCGCTCAGGCGGACTCGCGGACTAGGCCAGTGCTTTCCCCACAGGAAAGGAGAGGTGACAGGATCCCTGCACACCGCCCGTGCACTGAATAGTTAGCTTTGGGGGACTGTCCCCACTCCTTCCCCTTAAACCCTCTGCTTCCTCCAAGCTTCCACATCCTGGAGGAAGATGGCATCTGATGGCGAGTTCCTTCTGGGAGTTGTTTCTTGAGTTCAGGGTAGGCGCCTGGTGGCAAGCCCATGTCTCCACCAAGGACAGGTGACCAAGGAGCTGCTGAGATCTCCTTGGGCCCAAAGTCTCGGGACAGGCATGCTTTCTGCCCAGACTCCTTCCTCAGAGTGGAGCCCTTTCCCCTGCCCTAATCGTGCCCTCTGGTCTCTTTAGCAGCCAGGCTTCCGTCGCTCTGCAGTGACAGACATGTCCCTTTCCTTAATAATCTTTCCACAGGCGCCACTGCGCTTCTCTCTCAGGCAGAGGGGATGCTCAGGCCAAGAGGATTTCGCTCCACGCGGGTTTATTACACCGTGCGGTGGAGACTAGCTCCGGCAAGCAGCAGGCAGCATCCCACAGACCCGACTCTGATTTCCCAAAGAATGCTGTACTTTCCCATAGGGGATGCCCCGGCAAAGAGGCTTTCGCTCTATGCGGGCTTCTCCCATCGTGCTGCGAATACTAGGCTAAGGCAAGCAACGAAAGCAGCCCACAGAACCGACTGTGATTTCCCAGCGACAGCTATGCTGTCGCAGAGGTTTTCAGCTTGGCGCGAACCGCACTTCGCTACTGCTTTCTCAGCAAGGCCTTTTCTTTCGCTCTGTCGCGGCAGAGTGGTACAGCCGCGGGAGAGCTGGTGCCTCCTGGGCCTTGCGTTCCCGGGCTCCAAGTTCAAGTCCGAGGTTCACCTTGCTAAGCCTAACTAAGCAGACACAGTCACCACCCTGCAGCAGCCTGCGTGGCCTAGCATGGCACTCTATGCCTTTTACCATCTCCTGGTGTAGGTAAGGCTTTTCCTTTTGCTCCCGCGCTCAGGCAGACTCTGGGCCTAGGCCAGTGTCTTCACCACAGGAGGGAGGAGGCCACAGGATCCCTGTACACGGTCCGTGCACTGGGATGGGGTACTGTGGGGGACTGTCTCCACTCCTTCCCTGGCACACCCCTGCCACCGACAATGCTGCCACATTTTGGTGGAAGACAGCATCTGACTGCCCCTTTCTCCATTGGGTTGTTTCTGTGAGTTCCGAGTACGGCACCTGGTGGCAAGCACAAGGCTGTCCTTGGGACAGGTGGTCAAGGAGATGCTGTCTCCTTCTGCCTGCCTCTGCCCAGACTCCTTCCTTAGCGTGGAGCACGCGCCCCTGCCCTTCTTATCCCCTCGTCTCCTTTGCACCAAGCTTCCATCTCTCCGTACAGGGAGCGGGTGACACTTGTCTTGCCACCGGCCTGCTGTTCGCGCCACGGCAGGCTATCCTGCTTACCGAGCGATTCCCGACCCCAAGGCCAACGGCTCCTTCTCTTCCCTGGGGGCGGCGTGCTGCGCCTACCCCACACTTGCTCCTGGGGAGCGTGGTGACAGACGTGTGCAACCATGCTTCTCTCTCAGGCAGAGGGGATTCTAGGGCAAAGAGAATTTCGCTCCTTGCGGGTATATTCCACCGTGCTGCGGAGACTATCTTAGGCAAGCAGCAGCAGCGTTCCCCAACGAACTCTGATTTCCCAACGAATGCTGTGCTTTCCTAGGGGAGAAGCCCAGGCAAAGAGGCTTTTCGCGTTTCCCGACCCCAAGGCCAACGGCTCCTTCTCTTCCCCGACTCTGATTTCCCAAAGAATGCTGTGCTTTGCCAGCGGCGATGCCCCGGCAAAGAGGCTTTCCCTCTATGCGGGTTTCTCCCATCGTGCTGCGAATACTAGGCTAAGGCAAGCAACAAAAGCAGCCCACAGAACCGACTCTGATTTCCCAGCGACTGCTATGCTTTCACAGAGGTTTTCAGCTTGGCGCGAACCGTACGTCGCTGCTGCTTCCTCAGCAAGGCTTTGGTCGTTCGCTCTGTCGCGGGAGGGGGAGAGCTGGTTCCTCTTGGGCCTTGCTTTGCCTGCTCCAAGTTCGCGCCTGGGGTTCATCTTGTTAAGCCAAACTAAGCAGACACAGTCACAACCCTGAAGCAGCGTGCGTGTCCTAGCATGGCACTCTATGCCTATTACCATCTCCTGGCATAGGTAAGGCTTTGCCTTTTCTCAGTCAGACTCTGGGCCTAGGCCAGTGCCTTCACCTCAGGAGAGAGGAGGCGACAGGATCCCTGCACACGGCCCGTGAACTGGGATGGGGAACTGTAGGGGAGTGTCTCCACTCTTTCCCCGGCACACTCCCTGCCACATCTTGGTGGAAGACGGCATCTGACTGCCCGTTTCTCCATGGGGTTGTTTCTGCGAATTCCGTGTTTGGCACCTGGTGGCAAGCCCAAGCCTGACCTTGGGACAGGTGGCAAGGAGATGCTGTCCCCTTGTGAGCTGAGGCACAGGACAGGCCTGCTTTCTGCCCAGACTCCTTCCTCAGAGTGGAGCATGCGCCCCTGCCCTAGTCGTCCCCTCATGTCTCCTTAGCAGCCAGGCTACCATCTCTCCGCACAGGGAGCGGGTGACACTTGTCTTGCCACCGGCCTGCTGTTCGTGCCACGGCAGGCTATCCTGCTTCCCGAGCGTTTCCCGACCCCAAGGCCAAAGGCTCCTTCTCTTCCCCGGGGCCGGCGTGCTGCGTCTTCCCACACTTGCTCCTGGGGAGCGCGGTGACAGACGTGTGCAACCATGCTTCTCTCTCAGGCAGAGGGGATGCTAGGGCAAAGAGTATTTCGCTCCATGCGGTTATCTTCCACCGTGCTGCGGAGACTAGCTCAGGCAAGCAGCAACAGCATCCCCAAACCCAACTCTGATTTCCCAACGAATGCTACACTTTCCCAGGGGGAGATGCCCAGGCAAAGAGGCTTTCGCTGTATGCGGGGTTGCTCCCACCGTGAGACTGGCCTCAGGCAAGCATCAGCAGCCCGCAGAACATTTCTCAGCGCATGCTGTGCTTTCGCAGAGGCTTTGGCTTGGAGTGAACAGCACTTCGCCGCTGCTTCCTCAGCAAGGCTTCAGTCGCGTCAGGCAAGAAGAGCTGCTGGAGAGCTGGTGCCTCTTGGGCCTTGCTTTCCTGGGCTCCATGTTAGCGTCCTGGGTTCACCCTGCCAGGCCGAACTAAGCAGACATAGCCACAACCCTGCAGTAGCGTGCGTAGCCAAGGATTGCACTCTAGGCACACTACTATCTCCCGGTGTAGGCATCGCTTGGCCTTTTACTCTGGCGCTCAGGCAGATTCACGGACTAGGCCAGTGCTTTCCCCACAGGAAAGGAGAGGTGACAGGATCCCTGCACACCGCCCGTGCACTGAATAGGGAGCTTTCGGGGGACTGTCCCCACTCCTTTCCCTAAACCCCTTGACTCCTCCAAGCTTCCACATTCTGGAGGAAGATGGCATCCGAGGGCCAGTTCTTTCTGGGCGTTGTTTCTCGAGTTCAGCGTAGGCACCTGGTGGTAAACCCATGTCTCCACCACGGACAGGTGGCCAAGGATCGCTTTCTCCTTAGACCCAAAGGCTCAGGACAGGCATGCTTTCTGCCCAGACTCCTTCCTCCGAGTGGAGCCCTTTCCACTGCCCTAATCTTGTCCTCGTGTCTCCTTAGCAGCCAGGCTTCCGTCGCTCTGCAGTGACAGACGTGTCCCTTTCCTTAAGGCTCTTTCCACAGGCGCCAGCGCGCTTCTCTCCGACAAAGGGGATGCCCAGGCAAAGAGCATTTCGCTGCATGCGGGTTTATTACATCGTGCTGTGGAGACTAGCTCCGGCAAGCAGCAGGCAGCATCCCACAGACCCGACTCTGATTTCCCAAAGAATGCTGTGCTTTCCCAGAGGGGATGCCCCAGCAAAGAGGCTTTCCCTCTATGCGGGTTTCTCCCATCGTGCTGCGAATACTAAGCTAAGGCAAGCAACGAAAGCAGCCCACAGAACCGACTCGATTTCCCAGCAACTGCTACGCTTTCTCAGAATTTTTCAGCTTGGCGCGACCCGCACTTCGCTACTGCTTTCTCAGGAAGGCTTTGGTCGTTCGTTCTTCGCGGCAGGGAAGAAGAGCCGCGGGAGAGCTGTTTCATCTTGGGCTTTGAGTTCCCGAGCTCCAAGTTCGCGCCCGGGGTTCACCTTGCTAAGCCGAACTAAGCAGACACGGACAACACCCTGCAGCAGCCTGCATGGCCTAGCATGGCACTCTATGCCTATTACCATCTCCTGGCGTACGTAAGGCTTTTCCTTTTGCTCCGGCGCTCCGGCAGACTCTGGGCCTAGGCCAGTGCCTTCACCACAGGAGAGAGGAGGCGACAGGATCCCTGCACACTGCCCGTGCACTGGGATGGGGTACTGTGGGGGACGGTCTCCACTCCTTCCCTGGCACACCCCCTTCCACCGACAACGCTGCCACATCTTGGTGGAAGACAGCATCTGACTGCCCGTTTCTCCATGGGGTTGTTTCTGCGAGTTCCGAGTACGGCACCTGGTGGCAATGCCCAGGCTTCCCTTGCGACATGTGGCCAAAGAGATTCTGTCCCCTTCTGCCTGCTTTCTGCCCAGATTCCATCCTCAGAGTGGAGCACACGCCCCTGCCCTAGTCGTCCCCTCATGTCTCCTTCCCATCCAGGCTTCCATCTCTAGGCACAGGGAGCGGGTGACACTTGTATTGCCTCCGACCTGCTGTTCGTGCCACGGCAGGCTATCCTAATTCCTGAGCGTTTCCTGACCCCAGGGCCAAGGACTCCTTCTCTTCCCCGGGGCGGCGTGTTGCATCTTCCCCACACTTGTTCCTGGGGAGCGCGGTGACAGACGTGTGCAACCATGCTTCTCTCTCAGGCAGAGGGGATGCTAGGGCAAAGAGTACTTCGTTCCATGCGGGAATCTTCCACAGTGCTGCGGAGACTAGCTCAGGCAAACAGAAGCAGCATCCCAACACCTAACTCTGATTTCCCAACGAATACTGTGCTTTCCCAGGGGAGACGCCCAGGCAAAGAGGCTTTCGCTGTATGCGGGGTTTCTCCCACCGCCTGACTTGGCTCAGGCAAGCAGCAGCAGCCCGCAGAGCATTTCTCAGCGCATGCTGTGCTTCCGCAGAGTCTTTGGCTTGGAGCGAACAGCACTTCGCCGCTGCTTCCTCAGCAAGGCTTCAGTTGCGTCAGGGAAGAGGAGCTGCGGGAGAGCTGGTGCCAATTGGGCCCTGCTTTCCCGGGCTCCACGTTCGCGTCCTGGGTTTACGCTGCCAGGCTGAACTAAGCAGACACAGCCACAACCGTGCAGTAGCTTGCGTAGCTAAGGATGGCACTCTATGCACACTACCAAGTCCCGGTGTAGGCATCGCTTGGCCTTTTACTCTGGCGCTCAGGCGGACTCGCGGACTAGGCCAGTGCTTTCCCCACAGGAAAGGAGAGGTGACAGGATCCCTGCACACCGCCCGTGCACTGAATAGTTAGCTTTGGGGGACTGTCCCCACTCCTTCCCCTTAAACCCTCTGCTTCCTCCAAGCTTCCACATCCTGGAGGAAGATGGCATCTGATGGCGAGTTCCTTCTGGGAGTTGTTTCTTGAGTTCAGGGTAGGCGCCTGGTGGCAAGCCCATGTCTCCACCAAGGACAGGTGACCAAGGAGCTGCTGAGATCTCCTTGGGCCCAAAGTCTCGGGACAGGCATGCTTTCTGCCCAGACTCCTTCCTCAGAGTGGAGCCCTTTCCCCTGCCCTAATCGTGCCCTCTGGTCTCTTTAGCAGCCAGGCTTCCGTCGCTCTGCAGTGACAGACATGTCCCTTTCCTTAATAATCTTTCCACAGGCGCCACTGCGCTTCTCTCTCAGGCAGAGGGGATGCTCAGGCCAAGAGGATTTCGCTCCACGCGGGTTTATTACACCGTGCGGTGGAGACTAGCTCCGGCAAGCAGCAGGCAGCATCCCACAGACCCGACTCTGATTTCCCAAAGAATGCTGTACTTTCCCATAGGGGATGCCCCGGCAAAGAGGCTTTCGCTCTATGCGGGCTTCTCCCATCGTGCTGCGAATACTAGGCTAAGGCAAGCAACGAAAGCAGCCCACAGAACCGACTGTGATTTCCCAGCGACAGCTATGCTGTCGCAGAGGTTTTCAGCTTGGCGCGAACCGCACTTCGCTACTGCTTTCTCAGCAAGGCCTTTTCTTTCGCTCTGTCGCGGCAGAGTGGTACAGCCGCGGGAGAGCTGGTGCCTCTTGGGCCTTGCGTTCCCGGGCTCCAAGTTCAAGTCCGAGGTTCACCTTGCTAAGCCTAACTAAGCAGACACAGTCACCACCCTGCAGCAGCCTGCGTGGCCTAGCATGGCACTCTATGCCTTTTACCATCTCCTGGTGTAGGTAAGGCTTTTCCTTTTGCTCCCGCGCTCAGGCAGACTCTGGGCCTAGGCCAGTGTCTTCACCACAGGAGGGAGGAGGCCACAGGATCCCTGTACACGGTCCGTGCACTGGGATGGGGTACTGTGGGGGACTGTCTCCACTCCTTCCCTGGCACACCCCTGCCACCGACAATGCTGCCACATTTTGGTGGAAGACAGCATCTGACTGCCCCTTTCTCCATTGGGTTGTTTCTGTGAGTTCCGAGTACGGCACCTGGTGGCAAGCACAAGGCTGTCCTTGGGACAGGTGGTCAAGGAGATGCTGTCTCCTTCTGCCTGCCTCTGCCCAGACTCCTTCCTTAGCGTGGAGCACGCGCCCCTGCCCTTCTTATCCCCTCGTCTCCTTTGCACCAAGCTTCCATCTCTCCGTACAGGGAGCGGGTGACACTTGTCTTGCCACCGGCCTGCTGTTCGCGCCACGGCAGGCTATCCTGCTTACCGAGCGATTCCCGACCCCAAGGCCAACGGCTCCTTCTCTTCCCTGGGGGCGGCGTGCTGCGCCTACCCCACACTTGCTCCTGGGGAGCGTGGTGACAGACGTGTGCAACCATGCTTCTCTCTCAGGCAGAGGGGATTCTAGGGCAAAGAGAATTTCGCTCCTTGCGGGTATATTCCACCGTGCTGCGGAGACTATCTTAGGCAAGCAGCAGCAGCGTTCCCCAACGAACTCTGATTTCCCAACGAATGCTGTGCTTTCCTAGGGGAGAAGCCCAGGCAAAGAGGCTTTTCGCGTTTCCCGACCCCAAGGCCAACGGCTCCTTCTCTTCCCCGACTCTGATTTCCCAAAGAATGCTGTGCTTTGCCAGCGGCGATGCCCCGGCAAAGAGGCTTTCCCTCTATGCGGGTTTCTCCCATCGTGCTGCGAATACTAGGCTAAGGCAAGCAACAAAAGCAGCCCACAGAACCGACTCTGATTTCCCAGCGACTGCTATGCTTTCACAGAGGTTTTCAGCTTGGCGCGAACCGTACGTCGCTGCTGCTTCCTCAGCAAGGCTTTGGTCGTTCGCTCTGTCGCGGGAGGGGGAGAGCTGGTTCCTCTTGGGCCTTGCTTTGCCTGCTCCAAGTTCGCGCCTGGGGTTCATCTTGTTAAGCCAAACTAAGCAGACACAGTCACAACCCTGAAGCAGCGTGCGTGTCCTAGCATGGCACTCTATGCCTATTACCATCTCCTGGCATAGGTAAGGCTTTGCCTTTTCTCAGTCAGACTCTGGGCCTAGGCCAGTGCCTTCACCTCAGGAGAGAGGAGGCGACAGGATCCCTGCACACGGCCCGTGAACTGGGATGGGGAACTGTAGGGGAGTGTCTCCACTCTTTCCCCGGCACACTCCCTGCCACATCTTGGTGGAAGACGGCATCTGACTGCCCGTTTCTCCATGGGGTTGTTTCTGCGAATTCCGTGTTTGGCACCTGGTGGCAAGCCCAAGCCTGACCTTGGGACAGGTGGCAAGGAGATGCTGTCCCCTTGTGAGCTGAGGCACAGGACAGGCCTGCTTTCTGCCCAGACTCCTTCCTCAGAGTGGAGCATGCGCCCCTGCCCTAGTCGTCCCCTCATGTCTCCTTAGCAGCCAGGCTACCATCTCTCCGCACAGGGAGCGGGTGACACTTGTCTTGCCACCGGCCTGCTGTTCGTGCCACGGCAGGCTATCCTGCTTCCCGAGCGTTTCCCGACCCCAAGGCCAAAGGCTCCTTCTCTTCCCCGGGGCCGGCGTGCTGCGTCTTCCCACACTTGCTCCTGGGGAGCGCGGTGACAGACGTGTGCAACCATGCTTCTCTCTCAGGCAGAGGGGATGCTAGGGCAAAGAGTATTTCGCTCCATGCGGTTATCTTCCACCGTGCTGCGGAGACTAGCTCAGGCAAGCAGCAACAGCATCCCCAAACCCAACTCTGATTTCCCAACGAATGCTACACTTTCCCAGGGGGAGATGCCCAGGCAAAGAGGCTTTCGCTGTATGCGGGGTTGCTCCCACCGTGAGACTGGCCTCAGGCAAGCATCAGCAGCCCGCAGAACATTTCTCAGCGCATGCTGTGCTTTCGCAGAGGCTTTGGCTTGGAGTGAACAGCACTTCGCCGCTGCTTCCTCAGCAAGGCTTCAGTCGCGTCAGGCAAGAAGAGCTGCTGGAGAGCTGGTGCCTCTTGGGCCTTGCTTTCCTGGGCTCCATGTTAGCGTCCTGGGTTCACCCTGCCAGGCCGAACTAAGCAGACATAGCCACAACCCTGCAGTAGCGTGCGTAGCCAAGGATTGCACTCTAGGCACACTACTATCTCCCGGTGTAGGCATCGCTTGGCCTTTTACTCTGGCGCTCAGGCAGATTCACGGACTAGGCCAGTGCTTTCCCCACAGGAAAGGAGAGGTGACAGGATCCCTGCACACCGCCCGTGCACTGAATAGGGAGCTTTCGGGGGACTGTCCCCACTCCTTTCCCTAAACCCCTTGACTCCTCCAAGCTTCCACATTCTGGAGGAAGATGGCATCCGAGGGCCAGTTCTTTCTGGGCGTTGTTTCTCGAGTTCAGCGTAGGCACCTGGTGGTAAACCCATGTCTCCACCACGGACAGGTGGCCAAGGATCGCTTTCTCCTTAGACCCAAAGGCTCAGGACAGGCATGCTTTCTGCCCAGACTCCTTCCTCCGAGTGGAGCCCTTTCCACTGCCCTAATCTTGTCCTCGTGTCTCCTTAGCAGCCAGGCTTCCGTCGCTCTGCAGTGACAGACGTGTCCCTTTCCTTAAGGCTCTTTCCACAGGCGCCAGCGCGCTTCTCTCCGACAAAGGGGATGCCCAGGCAAAGAGCATTTCGCTGCATGCGGGTTTATTACATCGTGCTGTGGAGACTAGCTCCGGCAAGCAGCAGGCAGCATCCCACAGACCCGACTCTGATTTCCCAAAGAATGCTGTGCTTTCCCAGAGGGGATGCCCCAGCAAAGAGGCTTTCCCTCTATGCGGGTTTCTCCCATCGTGCTGCGAATACTAAGCTAAGGCAAGCAACGAAAGCAGCCCACAGAACCGACTCGATTTCCCAGCAACTGCTACGCTTTCTCAGAATTTTTCAGCTTGGCGCGACCCGCACTTCGCTACTGCTTTCTCAGGAAGGCTTTGGTCGTTCGTTCTTCGCGGCAGGGAAGAAGAGCCGCGGGAGAGCTGTTTCATCTTGGGCTTTGAGTTCCCGAGCTCCAAGTTCGCGCCCGGGGTTCACCTTGCTAAGCCGAACTAAGCAGACACGGACAACACCCTGCAGCAGCCTGCATGGCCTAGCATGGCACTCTATGCCTATTACCATCTCCTGGCGTACGTAAGGCTTTTCCTTTTGCTCCGGCGCTCCGGCAGACTCTGGGCCTAGGCCAGTGCCTTCACCACAGGAGAGAGGAGGCGACAGGATCCCTGCACACTGCCCGTGCACTGGGATGGGGTACTGTGGGGGACGGTCTCCACTCCTTCCCTGGCACACCCCCTTCCACCGACAACGCTGCCACATCTTGGTGGAAGACAGCATCTGACTGCCCGTTTCTCCATGGGGTTGTTTCTGCGAGTTCCGAGTACGGCACCTGGTGGCAATGCCCAGGCTTCCCTTGCGACATGTGGCCAAAGAGATTCTGTCCCCTTCTGCCTGCTTTCTGCCCAGATTCCATCCTCAGAGTGGAGCACACGCCCCTGCCCTAGTCGTCCCCTCATGTCTCCTTCCCATCCAGGCTTCCATCTCTAGGCACAGGGAGCGGGTGACACGTGTATTGCCTCCGACCTGCTGTTCGTGCCACGGCAGGCTATCCTAATTCCTGAGCGTTTCCTGACCCCAGGGCCAAGGACTCCTTCTCTTCCCCGGGGCGGCGTGTTGCATCTTCCCCACACTTGTTCCTGGGGAGCGCGGTGACAGACGTGTGCAACCATGCTTCTCTCTCAGGCAGAGGGGATGCTAGGGCAAAGAGTACTTCGTTCCATGCGGGAATCTTCCACAGTGCTGCGGAGACTAGCTCAGGCAAACAGAAGCAGCATCCCAACACCTAACTCTGATTTCCCAACGAATACTGTGCTTTCCCAGGGGAGACGCCCAGGCAAAGAGGCTTTCGCTGTATGCGGGGTTTCTCCCACCGCCTGACTTGGCTCAGGCAAGCAGCAGCAGCCCGCAGAGCATTTCTCAGCGCATGCTGTGCTTCCGCAGAGTCTTTGGCTTGGAGCGAACAGCACTTCGCCGCTGCTTCCTCAGCAAGGCTTCAGTTGCGTCAGGGAAGAGGAGCTGCGGGAGAGCTGGTGCCAATTGGGCCCTGCTTTCCCGGGCTCCACGTTCGCGTCCTGGGTTTACGCTGCCAGGCTGAACTAAGCAGACACAGCCACAACCGTGCAGTAGCTTGCGTAGCTAAGGATGGCACTCTATGCACACTACCAAGTCCCGGTGTAGGCATCGCTTGGCCTTTTACTCTGGCGCTCAGGCGGACTCGCGGACTAGGCCAGTGCTTTCCCCACAGGAAAGGAGAGGTGACAGGATCCCTGCACACCGCCCGTGCACTGAATAGTTAGCTTTGGGGGACTGTCCCCACTCCTTCCCCTTAAACCCTCTGCTTCCTCCAAGCTTCCACATCCTGGAGGAAGATGGCATCTGATGGCGAGTTCCTTCTGGGAGTTGTTTCTTGAGTTCAGGGTAGGCGCCTGGTGGCAAGCCCATGTCTCCACCAAGGACAGGTGACCAAGGAGCTGCTGAGATCTCCTTGGGCCCAAAGTCTCGGGACAGGCATGCTTTCTGCCCAGACTCCTTCCTCAGAGTGGAGCCCTTTCCCCTGCCCTAATCGTGCCCTCTGGTCTCTTTAGCAGCCAGGCTTCCGTCGCTCTGCAGTGACAGACATGTCCCTTTCCTTAATAATCTTTCCACAGGCGCCACTGCGCTTCTCTCTCAGGCAGAGGGGATGCTCAGGCCAAGAGGATTTCGCTCCACGTGGGTTTATTACACCGTGCGGTGGAGACTAGCTCCGGCAAGCAGCAGGCAGCATCCCACAGACCCGACTCTGATTTCCCAAAGAATGCTGTACTTTCCCATAGGGGATGCCCCGGCAAAGAGGCTTTCGCTCTATGCGGGCTTCTCCCATCGTGCTGCGAATACTAGGCTAAGGCAAGCAACGAAAGCAGCCCACAGAACCGACTGTGATTTCCCAGCGACAGCTATGCTGTCGCAGAGGTTTTCAGCTTGGCGCGAACCGCACTTCGCTACTGCTTTCTCAGCAAGGCCTTTTCTTTCGCTCTGTCGCGGCAGAGTGGTACAGCCGCGGGAGAGCTGGTGCCTCCTGGGCCTTGCGTTCCCGGGCTCCAAGTTCAAGTCCGAGGTTCACCTTGCTAAGCCTAACTAAGCAGACACAGTCACCACCCTGCAGCAGCCTGCGTGGCCTAGCATGGCACTCTATGCCTTTTACCATCTCCTGGTGTAGGTAAGGCTTTTCCTTTTGCTCCCGCGCTCAGGCAGACTCTGGGCCTAGGCCAGTGTCTTCACCACAGGAGGGAGGAGGCCACAGGATCCCTGTACACGGTCCGTGCACTGGGATGGGGTACTGTGGGGGACTGTCTCCACTCCTTCCCTGGCACACCCCTGCCACCGACAATGCTGCCACATTTTGGTGGAAGACAGCATCTGACTGCCCCTTTCTCCATTGGGTTGTTTCTGTGAGTTCCGAGTACGGCACCTGGTGGCAAGCACAAGGCTGTCCTTGGGACAGGTGGTCAAGGAGATGCTGTCTCCTTCTGCCTGCCTCTGCCCAGACTCCTTCCTTAGCGTGGAGCACGCGCCCCTGCCCTTCTTATCCCCTCGTCTCCTTTGCACCAAGCTTCCATCTCTCCGTACAGGGAGCGGGTGACACTTGTCTTGCCACCGGCCTGCTGTTCGCGCCACGGCAGGCTATCCTGCTTACCGAGCGATTTCCGACCCCAAGGCCAACGGCTCCTTCTCTTCCCTGGGGGCGGCGTGCTGCGCCTACCCCACACTTGCTCCTGGCGAGCGTGGTGACAGACGTGTGCAACCATGCTTCTCTCTCAGGCAGAGGGGATTCTAGGGCAAAGAGAATTTCGCTCCTTGCGGGTATATTCCACCGTGCTGCGGAGACTATCTTAGGCAAGCAGCAGCAGCGTTCCCCAACGAACTCTGATTTCCCAACGAATGCTGTGCTTTCCTAGGGGAGAAGCCCAGGCAAAGAGGCTTTTCGCGTTTCCCGACCCCAAGGCCAACGGCTCCTTCTCTTCCCCGACTCTGATTTCCCAAAGAATGCTGTGCTTTGCCAGCGGCGATGCCCCGGCAAAGAGGCTTTCCCTCTATGCGGGTTTCTCCCATCGTGCTGCGAATACTAGGCTAAGGCAAGCAACAAAAGCAGCCCACAGAACCGACTCTGATTTCCCAGCGACTGCTATGCTTTCACAGAGGTTTTCAGCTTGGCGCGAACCGTACGTCGCTGCTGCTTCCTCAGCAAGGCTTTGGTCGTTCGCTCTGTCGCGGGAGGGGGAGAGCTGGTTCCTCTTGGGCCTTGCTTTGCCTGCTCCAAGTTCGCGCCTGGGGTTCATCTTGTTAAGCCAAACTAAGCAGACACAGTCACAACCCTGAAGCAGCGTGCGTGTCCTAGCATGGCACTCTATGCCTATTACCATCTCCTGGCATAGGTAAGGCTTTGCCTTTTCTCAGTCAGACTCTGGGCCTAGGCCAGTGCCTTCACCTCAGGAGAGAGGAGGCGACAGGATCCCTGCACACGGCCCGTGAACTGGGATGGGGAACTGTAGGGGAGTGTCTCCACTCTTTCCCCGGCACACTCCCTGCCACATCTTGGTGGAAGACGGCATCTGACTGCCCGTTTCTCCATGGGGTTGTTTCTGCGAATTCCGTGTTTGGCACCTGGTGGCAAGCCCAAGCCTGACCTTGGGACAGGTGGCAAGGAGATGCTGTCCCCTTGTGAGCTGAGGCACAGGACAGGCCTGCTTTCTGCCCAGACTCCTTCCTCAGAGTGGAGCATGCGCCCCTGCCCTAGTCGTCCCCTCATGTCTCCTTAGCAGCCAGGCTACCATCTCTCCGCACAGGGAGCGGGTGACACTTGTCTTGCCACCGGCCTGCTGTTCGTGCCACGGCAGGCTATCCTGCTTCCCGAGCGTTTCCCGACCCCAAGGCCAAAGGCTCCTTCTCTTCCCCGGGGCCGGCGTGCTGCGTCTTCCCACACTTGCTCCTGGGGAGCGCGGTGACAGACGTATGCAACCATGCTTCTCTCTCAGGCAGAGGGGATGCTAGGGCAAAGAGTATTTCGCTCCATGCGGTTATCTTCCACCGTGCTGCGGAGACTAGCTCAGGCAAGCAGCAACAGCATCCCCAAACCCAACTCTGATTTCCCAACGAATGCTACACTTTCCCAGGGGGAGATGCCCAGGCAAAGAGGCTTTCGCTGTATGCGGGGTTGCTCCCACCGTGAGACTGGCCTCAGGCAAGCATCAGCAGCCCGCAGAACATTTCTCAGCGCATGCTGTGCTTTCGCAGAGGCTTTGGCTTGGAGTGAACAGCACTTCGCCGCTGCTTCCTCAGCAAGGCTTCAGTCGCGTCAGGCAAGAAGAGCTGCTGGAGAGCTGGTGCCTCTTGGGCCTTGCTTTCCTGGGCTCCATGTTAGCGTCCTGGGTTCACCCTGCCAGGCCGAACTAAGCAGACATAGCCACAACCCTGCAGTAGCGTGCGTAGCCAAGGATTGCACTCTAGGCACACTACTATCTCCCGGTGTAGGCATCGCTTGGCCTTTTACTCTGGCGCTCAGGCAGATTCACGGACTAGGCCAGTGCTTTCCCCACAGGAAAGGAGAGGTGACAGGATCCCTGCACACCGCCCGTGCACTGAATAGGGAGCTTTCGGGGGACTGTCCCCACTCCTTTCCCTAAACCCCTTGACTCCTCCAAGCTTCCACATTCTGGAGGAAGATGGCATCCGAGGGCCAGTTCTTTCTGGGCGTTGTTTCTCGAGTTCAGCGTAGGCACCTGGTGGTAAACCCATGTCTCCACCACGGACAGGTGGCCAAGGATCGCTTTCTCCTTAGACCCAAAGGCTCAGGACAGGCATGCTTTCTGCCCAGACTCCTTCCTCCGAGTGGAGCCCTTTCCACTGCCCTAATCTTGTCCTCGTGTCTCCTTAGCAGCCAGGCTTCCGTCGCTCTGCAGTGACAGACGTGTCCCTTTCCTTAAGGCTCTTTCCACAGGCGCCAGCGCGCTTCTCTCCGACAAAGGGGATGCCCAGGCAAAGAGCATTTCGCTGCATGCGGGTTTATTACATCGTGCTGTGGAGACTAGCTCCGGCAAGCAGCAGGCAGCATCCCACAGACCCGACTCTGATTTCCCAAAGAATGCTGTGCTTTCCCAGAGGGGATGCCCCAGCAAAGAGGCTTTCCCTCTATGCGGGTTTCTCCCATCGTGCTGCGAATACTAAGCTAAGGCAAGCAACGAAAGCAGCCCACAGAACCGACTCGATTTCCCAGCAACTGCTACGCTTTCTCAGAATTTTTCAGCTTGGCGCGACCCGCACTTCGCTACTGCTTTCTCAGGAAGGCTTTGGTCGTTCGTTCTTCGCGGCAGGGAAGAAGAGCCGCGGGAGAGCTGTTTCATCTTGGGCTTTGAGTTCCCGAGCTCCAAGTTCGCGCCCGGGGTTCACCTTGCTAAGCCGAACTAAGCAGACACGGACAACACCCTGCAGCAGCCTGCATGGCCTAGCATGGCACTCTATGCCTATTACCATCTCCTGGCGTACGTAAGGCTTTTCCTTTTGCTCCGGCGCTCCGGCAGACTCTGGGCCTAGGCCAGTGCCTTCACCACAGGAGAGAGGAGGCGACAGGATCCCTGCACACTGCCCGTGCACTGGGATGGGGTACTGTGGGGGACGGTCTCCACTCCTTCCCTGGCACACCCCCTTCCACCGACAACGCTGCCACATCTTGGTGGAAGACAGCATCTGACTGCCCGTTTCTCCATGGGGTTGTTTCTGCGAGTTCCGAGTACGGCACCTGGTGGCAATGCCCAGGCTTCCCTTGCGACATGTGGCCAAAGAGATTCTGTCCCCTTCTGCCTGCTTTCTGCCCAGATTCCATCCTCAGAGTGGAGCACACGCCCCTGCCCTAGTCGTCCCCTCATGTCTCCTTCCCATCCAGGCTTCCATCTCTAGGCACAGGGAGCGGGTGACACTTGTATTGCCTCCGACCTGCTGTTCGTGCCACGGCAGGCTATCCTAATTCCTGAGCGTTTCCTGACCCCAGGGCCAAGGACTCCTTCTCTTCCCCGGGGCGGCGTGTTGCATCTTCCCCACACTTGTTCCTGGGGAGCGCGGTGACAGACGTGTGCAACCATGCTTCTCTCTCAGGCAGAGGGGATGCTAGGGCAAAGAGTACTTCGTTCCATGCGGGAATCTTCCACAGTGCTGCGGAGACTAGCTCAGGCAAACAGAAGCAGCATCCCAACACCTAACTCTGATTTCCCAACGAATACTGTGCTTTCCCAGGGGAGACGCCCAGGCAAAGAGGCTTTCGCTGTATGCGGGGTTTCTCCCACCGCCTGACTTGGCTCAGGCAAGCAGCAGCAGCCCGCAGAGCATTTCTCAGCGCATGCTGTGCTTCCGCAGAGTCTTTGGCTTGGAGCGAACAGCACTTCGCCGCTGCTTCCTCAGCAAGGCTTCAGTTGCGTCAGGGAAGAGGAGCTGCGGGAGAGCTGGTGCCAATTGGGCCCTGCTTTCCCGGGCTCCACGTTCGCGTCCTGGGTTTACGCTGCCAGGCTGAACTAAGCAGACACAGCCACAACCGTGCAGTAGCTTGCGTAGCTAAGGATGGCACTCTATGCACACTACCAAGTCCCGGTGTAGGCATCGCTTGGCCTTTTACTCTGGCGCTCAGGCGGACTCGCGGACTAGGCCAGTGCTTTCCCCACAGGAAAGGAGAGGTGACAGGATCCCTGCACACCGCCCGTGCACTGAATAGTTAGCTTTGGGGGACTGTCCCCACTCCTTCCCCTTAAACCCTCTGCTTCCTCCAAGCTTCCACATCCTGGAGGAAGATGGCATCTGATGGCGAGTTCCTTCTGGGAGTTGTTTCTTGAGTTCAGGGTAGGCGCCTGGTGGCAAGCCCATGTCTCCACCAAGGACAGGTGACCAAGGAGCTGCTGAGATCTCCTTGGGCCCAAAGTCTCGGGACAGGCATGCTTTCTGCCCAGACTCCTTCCTCAGAGTGGAGCCCTTTCCCCTGCCCTAATCGTGCCCTCTGGTCTCTTTAGCAGCCAGGCTTCCGTCGCTCTGCAGTGACAGACATGTCCCTTTCCTTAATAATCTTTCCACAGGCGCCACTGCGCTTCTCTCTCAGGAAGAGGGGATGCTCAGGCCAAGAGGATTTCGCTCCACGCGGGTTTATTACACCGTGCGGTGGAGACTAGCTCCGGCAAGCAGCAGGCAGCATCCCACAGACCCGACTCTGATTTCCCAAAGAATGCTGTACTTTCCCATAGGGGATGCCCCGGCAAAGAGGCTTTCGCTCTATGCGGGCTTCTCCCATCGTGCTGCGAATACTAGGCTAAGGCAAGCAACGAAAGCAGCCCACAGAACCGACTGTGATTTCCCAGCGACAGCTATGCTGTCGCAGAGGTTTTCAGCTTGGCGCGAACCGCACTTCGCTACTGCTTTCTCAGCAAGGCCTTTTCTTTCGCTCTGTCGCGGCAGAGTGGTACAGCCGCGGGAGAGCTGGTGCCTCCTGGGCCTTGCGTTCCCGGGCTCCAAGTTCAAGTCCGAGGTTCACCTTGCTAAGCCTAACTAAGCAGACACAGTCACCACCCTGCAGCAGCCTGCGTGGCCTAGCATGGCACTCTATGCCTTTTACCATCTCCTGGTGTAGGTAAGGCTTTTCCTTTTGCTCCCGCGCTCAGGCAGACTCTGGGCCTAGGCCAGTGTCTTCACCACAGGAGGGAGGAGGCCACAGGATCCCTGTACACGGTCCGTGCACTGGGATGGGGTACTGTGGGGGACTGTCTCCACTCCTTCCCTGGCACACCCCTGCCACCGACAATGCTGCCACATTTTGGTGGAAGACAGCATCTGACTGCCCCTTTCTCCATTGGGTTGTTTCTGTGAGTTCCGAGTACGGCACCTGGTGGCAAGCACAAGGCTGTCCTTGGGACAGGTGGTCAAGGAGATGCTGTCTCCTTCTGCCTGCCTCTGCCCAGACTCCTTCCTTAGCGTGGAGCACGCGCCCCTGCCCTTCTTATCCCCTCGTCTCCTTTGCACCAAGCTTCCATCTCTCCGTACAGGGAGCGGGTGACACTTGTCTTGCCACCGGCCTGCTGTTCGCGCCACGGCAGGCTATCCTGCTTACCGAGCGATTCCCGACCCCAAGGCCAACGGCTCCTTCTCTTCCCTGGGGGCGGCGTGCTGCGCCTACCCCACACTTGCTCCTGGGGAGCGTGGTGACAGACGTGTGCAACCATGCTTCTCTCTCAGGCAGAGGGGATTCTAGGGCAAAGAGAATTTCGCTCCTTGCGGGTATATTCCACCGTGCTGCGGAGACTATCTTAGGCAAGCAGCAGCAGCGTTCCCCAACGAACTCTGATTTCCCAACGAATGCTGTGCTTTCCTAGGGGAGAAGCCCAGGCAAAGAGGCTTTTCGCGTTTCCCGACCCCAAGGCCAACGGCTCCTTCTCTTCCCCGACTCTGATTTCCCAAAGAATGCTGTGCTTTGCCAGCGGCGATGCCCCGGCAAAGAGGCTTTCCCTCTATGCGGGTTTCTCCCATCGTGCTGCGAATACTAGGCTAAGGCAAGCAACAAAAGCAGCCCACAGAACCGACTCTGATTTCCCAGCGACTGCTATGCTTTCACAGAGGTTTTCAGCTTGGCGCGAACCGTACGTCGCTGCTGCTTCCTCAGCAAGGCTTTGGTCGTTCGCTCTGTCGCGGGAGGGGGAGAGCTGGTTCCTCTTGGGCCTTGCTTTGCCTGCTCCAAGTTCGCGCCTGGGGTTCATCTTGTTAAGCCAAACTAAGCAGACACAGTCACAACCCTGAAGCAGCGTGCGTGTCCTAGCATGGCACTCTATGCCTATTACCATCTCCTGGCATAGGTAAGGCTTTGCCTTTTCTCAGTCAGACTCTGGGCCTAGGCCAGTGCCTTCACCTCAGGAGAGAGGAGGCGACAGGATCCCTGCACACGGCCCGTGAACTGGGATGGGGAACTGTAGGGGAGTGTCTCCACTCTTTCCCCGGCACACTCCCTGCCACATCTTGGTGGAAGACGGCATCTGACTGCCCGTTTCTCCATGGGGTTGTTTCTGCGAATTCCGTGTTTGGCACCTGGTGGCAAGCCCAAGCCTGACCTTGGGACAGGTGGCAAGGAGATGCTGTCCCCTTGTGAGCTGAGGCACAGGACAGGCCTGCTTTCTGCCCAGACTCCTTCCTCAGAGTGGAGCATGCGCCCCTGCCCTAGTCGTCCCCTCATGTCTCCTTAGCAGCCAGGCTACCATCTCTCCGCACAGGGAGCGGGTGACACTTGTCTTGCCACCGGCCTGCTGTTCGTGCCACGGCAGGCTATCCTGCTTCCCGAGCGTTTCCCGACCCCAAGGCCAAAGGCTCCTTCTCTTCCCCGGGGCCGGCGTGCTGCGTCTTCCCACACTTGCTCCTGGGGAGCGCGGTGACAGACGTGTGCAACCATGCTTCTCTCTCAGGCAGAGGGGATGCTAGGGCAAAGAGTATTTCGCTCCATGCGGTTATCTTCCACCGTGCTGCGGAGACTAGCTCAGGCAAGCAGCAACAGCATCCCCAAACCCAACTCTGATTTCCCAACGAATGCTACACTTTCCCAGGGGGAGATGCCCAGGCAAAGAGGCTTTCGCTGTATGCGGGGTTGCTCCCACCGTGAGACTGGCCTCAGGCAAGCATCAGCAGCCCGCAGAACATTTCTCAGCGCATGCTGTGCTTTCGCAGAGGCTTTGGCTTGGAGTGAACAGCACTTCGCCGCTGCTTCCTCAGCAAGGCTTCAGTCGCGTCAGGCAAGAAGAGCTGCTGGAGAGCTGGTGCCTCTTGGGCCTTGCTTTCCTGGGCTCCATGTTAGCGTCCTGGGTTCACCCTGCCAGGCCGAACTAAGCAGACATAGCCACAACCCTGCAGTAGCGTGCGTAGCCAAGGATTGCACTCTAGGCACACTACTATCTCCCGGTGTAGGCATCGCTTGGCCTTTTACTCTGGCGCTCAGGCAGATTCACGGACTAGGCCAGTGCTTTCCCCACAGGAAAGGAGAGGTGACAGGATCCCTGCACACCGCCCGTGCACTGAATAGGGAGCTTTCGGGGGACTGTCCCCACTCCTTTCCCTAAACCCCTTGACTCCTCCAAGCTTCCACATTCTGGAGGAAGATGGCATCCGAGGGCCAGTTCTTTCTGGGCGTTGTTTCTCGAGTTCAGCGTAGGCACCTGGTGGTAAACCCATGTCTCCACCACGGACAGGTGGCCAAGGATCGCTTTCTCCTTAGACCCAAAGGCTCAGGACAGGCATGCTTTCTGCCCAGACTCCTTCCTCCGAGTGGAGCCCTTTCCACTGCCCTAATCTTGTCCTCGTGTCTCCTTAGCAGCCAGGCTTCCGTCGCTCTGCAGTGACAGACGTGTCCCTTTCCTTAAGGCTCTTTCCACAGGCGCCAGCGCGCTTCTCTCCGACAAAGGGGATGCCCAGGCAAAGAGCATTTCGCTGCATGCGGGTTTATTACATCGTGCTGTGGAGACTAGCTCCGGCAAGCAGCAGGCAGCATCCCACAGACCCGACTCTGATTTCCCAAAGAATGCTGTGCTTTCCCAGAGGGGATGCCCCAGCAAAGAGGCTTTCCCTCTATGCGGGTTTCTCCCATCGTGCTGCGAATACTAAGCTAAGGCAAGCAACGAAAGCAGCCCACAGAACCGACTCGATTTCCCAGCAACTGCTACGCTTTCTCAGAATTTTTCAGCTTGGCGCGACCCGCACTTCGCTACTGCTTTCTCAGGAAGGCTTTGGTCGTTCGTTCTTCGCGGCAGGGAAGAAGAGCCGCGGGAGAGCTGTTTCATCTTGGGCTTTGAGTTCCCGAGCTCCAAGTTCGCGCCCGGGGTTCACCTTGCTAAGCCGAACTAAGCAGACACGGACAACACCCTGCAGCAGCCTGCATGGCCTAGCATGGCACTCTATGCCTATTACCATCTGCTGGCGTACGTAAGGCTTTTCCTTTTGCTCCGGCGCTCCGGCAGACTCTGGGCCTAGGCCAGTGCCTTCACCACAGGAGAGAGGAGGCGACAGGATCCCTGCACACTGCCCGTGCACTGGGATGGGGTACTGTGGGGGACGGTCTCCACTCCTTCCCTGGCACACCCCCTTCCACCGACAACGCTGCCACATCTTGGTGGAAGACAGCATCTGACTGCCCGTTTCTCCATGGGGTTGTTTCTGCGAGTTCCGAGTACGGCACCTGGTGGCAATGCCCAGGCTTCCCTTGCGACATGTGGCCAAAGAGATTCTGTCCCCTTCTGCCTGCTTTCTGCCCAGATTCCATCCTCAGAGTGGAGCACACGCCCCTGCCCTAGTCGTCCCCTCATGTCTCCTTCCCATCCAGGCTTCCATCTCTAGGCACAGGGAGCGGGTGACACTTGTATTGCCTCCGACCTGCTGTTCGTGCCACGGCAGGCTATCCTAATTCCTGAGCGTTTCCTGACCCCAGGGCCAAGGACTCCTTCTCTTCCCCGGGGCGGCGTGTTGCATCTTCCCCACACTTGTTCCTGGGGAGCGCGGTGACAGACGTGTGCAACCATGCTTCTCTCTCAGGCAGAGGGGATGCTAGGGCAAAGAGTACTTCGTTCCATGCGGGAATCTTCCACAGTGCTGCGGAGACTAGCTCAGGCAAACAGAAGCAGCATCCCAACACCTAACTCTGATTTCCCAACGAATACTGTGCTTTCCCAGGGGAGACGCCCAGGCAAAGAGGCTTTCGCTGTATGCGGGGTTTCTCCCACCGCCTGACTTGGCTCAGGCAAGCAGCAGCAGCCCGCAGAGCATTTCTCAGCGCATGCTGTGCTTCCGCAGAGTCTTTGGCTTGGAGCGAACAGCACTTCGCCGCTGCTTCCTCAGCAAGGCTTCAGTTGCGTCAGGGAAGAGGAGCTGCGGGAGAGCTGGTGCCAATTGGGCCCTGCTTTCCCGGGCTCCACGTTCGCGTCCTGGGTTTACGCTGCCAGGCTGAACTAAGCAGACACAGCCACAACCGTGCAGTAGCTTGCGTAGCTAAGGATGGCACTCTATGCACACTACCAAGTCCCGGTGTAGGCATCGCTTGGCCTTTTACTCTGGCGCTCAGGCGGACTCGCGGACTAGGCCAGTGCTTTCCCCACAGGAAAGGAGAGGTGACAGGATCCCTGCACACCGCCCGTGCACTGAATAGTTAGCTTTGGGGGACTGTCCCCACTCCTTCCCCTTAAACCCTCTGCTTCCTCCAAGCTTCCACATCCTGGAGGAAGATGGCATCTGATGGCGAGTTCCTTCTGGGAGTTGTTTCTTGAGTTCAGGGTAGGCGCCTGGTGGCAAGCCCATGTCTCCACCAAGGACAGGTGACCAAGGAGCTGCTGAGATCTCCTTGGGCCCAAAGTCTCGGGACAGGCATGCTTTCTGCCCAGACTCCTTCCTCAGAGTGGAGCCCTTTCCCCTGCCCTAATCGTGCCCTCTGGTCTCTTTAGCAGCCAGGCTTCCGTCGCTCTGCAGTGACAGACATGTCCCTTTCCTTAATAATCTTTCCACAGGCGCCACTGCGCTTCTCTCTCAGGAAGAGGGGATGCTCAGGCCAAGAGGATTTCGCTCCATGCGGGTTTATTACACCGTGCGGTGGAGACTAGCTCCGGCAAGCAGCAGGCAGCATCCCACAGACCCGACTCTGATTTCCCAAAGAATGCTGTACTTTCCCATAGGGGATGCCCCGGCAAAGAGGCTTTCGCTCTATGCGGGCTTCTCCCATCGTGCTGCGAATACTAGGCTAAGGCAAGCAACGAAAGCAGCCCACAGAACCGACTGTGATTTCCCAGCGACAGCTATGCTGTCGCAGAGGTTTTCAGCTTGGCGCGAACCGCACTTCGCTACTGCTTTCTCAGCAAGGCCTTTTCTTTCGCTCTGTCGCGGCAGAGTGGTACAGCCGCGGGAGAGCTGGTGCCTCCTGGGCCTTGCGTTCCCGGGCTCCAAGTTCAAGTCCGAGGTTCACCTTGCTAAGCCTAACTAAGCAGACACAGTCACCACCCTGCAGCAGCCTGCGTGGCCTAGCATGGCACTCTATGCCTTTTACCATCTCCTGGTGTAGGTAAGGCTTTTCCTTTTGCTCCCGCGCTCAGGCAGACTCTGGGCCTAGGCCAGTGTCTTCACCACAGGAGGGAGGAGGCCACAGGATCCCTGTACACGGTCCGTGCACTGGGATGGGGTACTGTGGGGGACTGTCTCCACTCCTTCCCTGGCACACCCCTGCCACCGACAATGCTGCCACATTTTGGTGGAAGACAGCATCTGACTGCCCCTTTCTCCATTGGGTTGTTTCTGTGAGTTCCGAGTACGGCACCTGGTGGCAAGCACAAGGCTGTCCTTGGGACAGGTGGTCAAGGAGATGCTGTCTCCTTCTGCCTGCCTCTGCCCAGACTCCTTCCTTAGCGTGGAGCACGCGCCCCTGCCCTTCTTATCCCCTCGTCTCCTTTGCACCAAGCTTCCATCTCTCCGTACAGGGAGCGGGTGACACTTGTCTTGCCACCGGCCTGCTGTTCGCGCCACGGCAGGCTATCCTGCTTACCGAGCGATTCCCGACCCCAAGGCCAACGGCTCCTTCTCTTCCCTGGGGGCGGCGTGCTGCGCCTACCCCACACTTGCTCCTGGGGAGCGTGGTGACAGACGTGTGCAACCATGCTTCTCTCTCAGGCAGAGGGGATTCTAGGGCAAAGAGAATTTCGCTCCTTGCGGGTATATTCCACCGTGCTGCGGAGACTATCTTAGGCAAGCAGCAGCAGCGTTCCCCAACGAACTCTGATTTCCCAACGAATGCTGTGCTTTCCTAGGGGAGAAGCCCAGGCAAAGAGGCTTTTCGCGTTTCCCGACCCCAAGGCCAACGGCTCCTTCTCTTCCCCGACTCTGATTTCCCAAAGAATGCTGTGCTTTGCCAGCGGCGATGCCCCGGCAAAGAGGCTTTCCCTCTATGCGGGTTTCTCCCATCGTGCTGCGAATACTAGGCTAAGGCAAGCAACAAAAGCAGCCCACAGAACCGACTCTGATTTCCCAGCGACTGCTATGCTTTCACAGAGGTTTTCAGCTTGGCGCGAACCGTACGTCGCTGCTGCTTCCTCAGCAAGGCTTTGGTCGTTCGCTCTGTCGCGGGAGGGGGAGAGCTGGTTCCTCTTGGGCCTTGCTTTGCCTGCTCCAAGTTCGCGCCTGGGGTTCATCTTGTTAAGCCAAACTAAGCAGACACAGTCACAACCCTGAAGCAGCGTGCGTGTCCTAGCATGGCACTCTATGCCTATTACCATCTCCTGGCATAGGTAAGGCTTTGCCTTTTCTCAGTCAGACTCTGGGCCTAGGCCAGTGCCTTCACCTCAGGAGAGAGGAGGCGACAGGATCCCTGCACACGGCCCGTGAACTGGGATGGGGAACTGTAGGGGAGTGTCTCCACTCTTTCCCCGGCACACTCCCTGCCACATCTTGGTGGAAGACGGCATCTGACTGCCCGTTTCTCCATGGGGTTGTTTCTGCGAATTCCGTGTTTGGCACCTGGTGGCAAGCCCAAGCCTGACCTTGGGACAGGTGGCAAGGAGATGCTGTCCCCTTGTGAGCTGAGGCACAGGACAGGCCTGCTTTCTGCCCAGACTCCTTCCTCAGAGTGGAGCATGCGCCCCTGCCCTAGTCGTCCCCTCATGTCTCCTTAGCAGCCAGGCTACCATCTCTCCGCACAGGGAGCGGGTGACACTTGTCTTGCCACCGGCCTGCTGTTCGTGCCACGGCAGGCTATCCTGCTTCCCGAGCGTTTCCCGACCCCAAGGCCAAAGGCTCCTTCTCTTCCCCGGGGCCGGCGTGCTGCGTCTTCCCACACTTGCTCCTGGGGAGCGCGGTGACAGACGTGTGCAACCATGCTTCTCTCTCAGGCAGAGGGGATGCTAGGGCAAAGAGTATTTCGCTCCATGCGGTTATCTTCCACCGTGCTGCGGAGACTAGCTCAGGCAAGCAGCAACAGCATCCCCAAACCCAACTCTGATTTCCCAACGAATGCTACACTTTCCCAGGGGGAGATGCCCAGGCAAAGAGGCTTTCGCTGTATGCGGGGTTGCTCCCACCGTGAGACTGGCCTCAGGCAAGCATCAGCAGCCCGCAGAACATTTCTCAGCGCATGCTGTGCTTTCGCAGAGGCTTTGGCTTGGAGTGAACAGCACTTCGCCGCTGCTTCCTCAGCAAGGCTTCAGTCGCGTCAGGCAAGAAGAGCTGCTGGAGAGCTGGTGCCTCTTGGGCCTTGCTTTCCTGGGCTCCATGTTAGCGTCCTGGGTTCACCCTGCCAGGCCGAACTAAGCAGACATAGCCACAACCCTGCAGTAGCGTGCGTAGCCAAGGATTGCACTCTAGGCACACTACTATCTCCCGGTGTAGGCATCGCTTGGCCTTTTACTCTGGCGCTCAGGCAGATTCACGGACTAGGCCAGTGCTTTCCCCACAGGAAAGGAGAGGTGACAGGATCCCTGCACACCGCCCGTGCACTGAATAGGGAGCTTTCGGGGGACTGTCCCCACTCCTTTCCCTAAACCCCTTGACTCCTCCAAGCTTCCACATTCTGGAGGAAGATGGCATCCGAGGGCCAGTTCTTTCTGGGCGTTGTTTCTCGAGTTCAGCGTAGGCACCTGGTGGTAAACCCATGTCTCCACCACGGACAGGTGGCCAAGGATCGCTTTCTCCTTAGACCCAAAGGCTCAGGACAGGCATGCTTTCTGCCCAGACTCCTTCCTCCGAGTGGAGCCCTTTCCACTGCCCTAATCTTGTCCTCGTGTCTCCTTAGCAGCCAGGCTTCCGTCGCTCTGCAGTGACAGACGTGTCCCTTTCCTTAAGGCTCTTTCCACAGGCGCCAGCGCGCTTCTCTCCGACAAAGGGGATGCCCAGGCAAAGAGCATTTCGCTGCATGCGGGTTTATTACATCGTGCTGTGGAGACTAGCTCCGGCAAGCAGCAGGCAGCATCCCACAGACCCGACTCTGATTTCCCAAAGAATGCTGTGCTTTCCCAGAGGGGATGCCCCAGCAAAGAGGCTTTCCCTCTATGCGGGTTTCTCCCATCGTGCTGCGAATACTAAGCTAAGGCAAGCAACGAAAGCAGCCCACAGAACCGACTCGATTTCCCAGCAACTGCTACGCTTTCTCAGAATTTTTCAGCTTGGCGCGACCCGCACTTCGCTACTGCTTTCTCAGGAAGGCTTTGGTCGTTCGTTCTTCGCGGCAGGGAAGAAGAGCCGCGGGAGAGCTGTTTCATCTTGGGCTTTGAGTTCCCGAGCTCCAAGTTCGCGCCCGGGGTTCACCTTGCTAAGCCGAACTAAGCAGACACGGACAACACCCTGCAGCAGCCTGCATGGCCTAGCATGGCACTCTATGCCTATTACCATCTGCTGGCGTACGTAAGGCTTTTCCTTTTGCTCCGGCGCTCCGGCAGACTCTGGGCCTAGGCCAGTGCCTTCACCACAGGAGAGAGGAGGCGACAGGATCCCTGCACACTGCCCGTGCACTGGGATGGGGTACTGTGGGGGACGGTCTCCACTCCTTCCCTGGCACACCCCCTTCCACCGACAACGCTGCCACATCTTGGTGGAAGACAGCATCTGACTGCCCGTTTCTCCATGGGGTTGTTTCTGCGAGTTCCGAGTACGGCACCTGGTGGCAATGCCCAGGCTTCCCTTGCGACATGTGGCCAAAGAGATTCTGTCCCCTTCTGCCTGCTTTCTGCCCAGATTCCATCCTCAGAGTGGAGCACACGCCCCTGCCCTAGTCGTCCCCTCATGTCTCCTTCCCATCCAGGCTTCCATCTCTAGGCACAGGGAGCGGGTGACACTTGTATTGCCTCCGACCTGCTGTTCGTGCCACGGCAGGCTATCCTAATTCCTGAGCGTTTCCTGACCCCAGGGCCAAGGACTCCTTCTCTTCCCCGGGGCGGCGTGTTGCATCTTCCCCACACTTGTTCCTGGGGAGCGCGGTGACAGACGTGTGCAACCATGCTTCTCTCTCAGGCAGAGGGGATGCTAGGGCAAAGAGTACTTCGTTCCATGCGGGAATCTTCCACAGTGCTGCGGAGACTAGCTCAGGCAAACAGAAGCAGCATCCCAACACCTAACTCTGATTTCCCAACGAATACTGTGCTTTCCCAGGGGAGACGCCCAGGCAAAGAGGCTTTCGCTGTATGCGGGGTTTCTCCCACCGCCTGACTTGGCTCAGGCAAGCAGCAGCAGCCCGCAGAGCATTTCTCAGCGCATGCTGTGCTTCCGCAGAGTCTTTGGCTTGGAGCGAACAGCACTTCGCCGCTGCTTCCTCAGCAAGGCTTCAGTTGCGTCAGGGAAGAGGAGCTGCGGGAGAGCTGGTGCCAATTGGGCCCTGCTTTCCCGGGCTCCACGTTCGCGTCCTGGGTTTACGCTGCCAGGCTGAACTAAGCAGACACAGCCACAACCGTGCAGTAGCTTGCGTAGCTAAGGATGGCACTCTATGCACACTACCAAGTCCCGGTGTAGGCATCGCTTGGCCTTTTACTCTGGCGCTCAGGCGGACTCGCGGACTAGGCCAGTGCTTTCCCCACAGGAAAGGAGAGGTGACAGGATCCCTGCACACCGCCCGTGCACTGAATAGTTAGCTTTGGGGGACTGTCCCCACTCCTTCCCCTTAAACCCTCTGCTTCCTCCAAGCTTCCACATCCTGGAGGAAGATGGCATCTGATGGCGAGTTCCTTCTGGGAGTTGTTTCTTGAGTTCAGGGTAGGCGCCTGGTGGCAAGCCCATGTCTCCACCAAGGACAGGTGACCAAGGAGCTGCTGAGATCTCCTTGGGCCCAAAGTCTCGGGACAGGCATGCTTTCTGCCCAGACTCCTTCCTCAGAGTGGAGCCCTTTCCCCTGCCCTAATCGTGCCCTCTGGTCTCTTTAGCAGCCAGGCTTCCGTCGCTCTGCAGTGACAGACATGTCCCTTTCCTTAATAATCTTTCCACAGGCGCCACTGCGCTTCTCTCTCAGGAAGAGGGGATGCTCAGGCCAAGAGGATTTCGCTCCATGCGGGTTTATTACACCGTGCGGTGGAGACTAGCTCCGGCAAGCAGCAGGCAGCATCCCACAGACCCGACTCTGATTTCCCAAAGAATGCTGTACTTTCCCATAGGGGATGCCCCGGCAAAGAGGCTTTCGCTCTATGCGGGCTTCTCCCATCGTGCTGCGAATACTAGGCTAAGGCAAGCAACGAAAGCAGCCCACAGAACCGACTGTGATTTCCCAGCGACAGCTATGCTGTCGCAGAGGTTTTCAGCTTGGCGCGAACCGCACTTCGCTACTGCTTTCTCAGCAAGGCCTTTTCTTTCGCTCTGTCGCGGCAGAGTGGTACAGCCGCGGGAGAGCTGGTGCCTCTTGGGCCTTGCGTTCCCGGGCTCCAAGTTCAAGTCCGAGGTTCACCTTGCTAAGCCTAACTAAGCAGACACAGTCACCACCCTGCAGCAGCCTGCGTGGCCTAGCATGGCACTCTATGCCTTTTACCATCTCCTGGTGTAGGTAAGGCTTTTCCTTTTGCTCCCGCGCTCAGGCAGACTCTGGGCCTAGGCCAGTGTCTTCACCACAGGAGGGAGGAGGCCACAGGATCCCTGTACACGGTCCGTGCACTGGGATGGGGTACTGTGGGGGACTGTCTCCACTCCTTCCCTGGCACACCCCTGCCACCGACAATGCTGCCACATTTTGGTGGAAGACAGCATCTGACTGCCCCTTTCTCCATTGGGTTGTTTCTGTGAGTTCCGAGTACGGCACCTGGTGGCAAGCACAAGGCTGTCCTTGGGACAGGTGGTCAAGGAGATGCTGTCTCCTTCTGCCTGCCTCTGCCCAGACTCCTTCCTTAGCGTGGAGCACGCGCCCCTGCCCTTCTTATCCCCTCGTCTCCTTTGCACCAAGCTTCCATCTCTCCGTACAGGGAGCGGGTGACACTTGTCTTGCCACCGGCCTGCTGTTCGCGCCACGGCAGGCTATCCTGCTTACCGAGCGATTCCCGACCCCAAGGCCAACGGCTCCTTCTCTTCCCTGGGGGCGGCGTGCTGCGCCTACCCCACACTTGCTCCTGGGGAGCGTGGTGACAGACGTGTGCAACCATGCTTCTCTCTCAGGCAGAGGGGATTCTAGGGCAAAGAGAATTTCGCTCCTTGCGGGTATATTCCACCGTGCTGCGGAGACTATCTTAGGCAAGCAGCAGCAGCGTTCCCCAACGAACTCTGATTTCCCAACGAATGCTGTGCTTTCCTAGGGGAGAAGCCCAGGCAAAGAGGCTTTTCGCGTTTCCCGACCCCAAGGCCAACGGCTCCTTCTCTTCCCCGACTCTGATTTCCCAAAGAATGCTGTGCTTTGCCAGCGGCGATGCCCCGGCAAAGAGGCTTTCCCTCTATGCGGGTTTCTCCCATCGTGCTGCGAATACTAGGCTAAGGCAAGCAACAAAAGCAGCCCACAGAACCGACTCTGATTTCCCAGCGACTGCTATGCTTTCACAGAGGTTTTCAGCTTGGCGCGAACCGTACGTCGCTGCTGCTTCCTCAGCAAGGCTTTGGTCGTTCGCTCTGTCGCGGGAGGGGGAGAGCTGGTTCCTCTTGGGCCTTGCTTTGCCTGCTCCAAGTTCGCGCCTGGGGTTCATCTTGTTAAGCCAAACTAAGCAGACACAGTCACAACCCTGAAGCAGCGTGCGTGTCCTAGCATGGCACTCTATGCCTATTACCATCTCCTGGCATAGGTAAGGCTTTGCCTTTTCTCAGTCAGACTCTGGGCCTAGGCCAGTGCCTTCACCTCAGGAGAGAGGAGGCGACAGGATCCCTGCACACGGCCCGTGAACTGGGATGGGGAACTGTAGGGGAGTGTCTCCACTCTTTCCCCGGCACACTCCCTGCCACATCTTGGTGGAAGACGGCATCTGACTGCCCGTTTCTCCATGGGGTTGTTTCTGCGAATTCCGTGTTTGGCACCTGGTGGCAAGCCCAAGCCTGACCTTGGGACAGGTGGCAAGGAGATGCTGTCCCCTTGTGAGCTGAGGCACAGGACAGGCCTGCTTTCTGCCCAGACTCCTTCCTCAGAGTGGAGCATGCGCCCCTGCCCTAGTCGTCCCCTCATGTCTCCTTAGCAGCCAGGCTACCATCTCTCCGCACAGGGAGCGGGTGACACTTGTCTTGCCACCGGCCTGCTGTTCGTGCCACGGCAGGCTATCCTGCTTCCCGAGCGTTTCCCGACCCCAAGGCCAAAGGCTCCTTCTCTTCCCCGGGGCCGGCGTGCTGCGTCTTCCCACACTTGCTCCTGGGGAGCGCGGTGACAGACGTGTGCAACCATGCTTCTCTCTCAGGCAGAGGGGATGCTAGGGCAAAGAGTATTTCGCTCCATGCGGTTATCTTCCACCGTGCTGCGGAGACTAGCTCAGGCAAGCAGCAACAGCATCCCCAAACCCAACTCTGATTTCCCAACGAATGCTACACTTTCCCAGGGGGAGATGCCCAGGCAAAGAGGCTTTCGCTGTATGCGGGGTTGCTCCCACCGTGAGACTGGCCTCAGGCAAGCATCAGCAGCCCGCAGAACATTTCTCAGCGCATGCTGTGCTTTCGCAGAGGCTTTGGCTTGGAGTGAACAGCACTTCGCCGCTGCTTCCTCAGCAAGGCTTCAGTCGCGTCAGGCAAGAAGAGCTGCTGGAGAGCTGGTGCCTCTTGGGCCTTGCTTTCCTGGGCTCCATGTTAGCGTCCTGGGTTCACCCTGCCAGGCCGAACTAAGCAGACATAGCCACAACCCTGCAGTAGCGTGCGTAGCCAAGGATTGCACTCTAGGCACACTACTATCTCCCGGTGTAGGCATCGCTTGGCCTTTTACTCTGGCGCTCAGGCAGATTCACGGACTAGGCCAGTGCTTTCCCCACAGGAAAGGAGAGGTGACAGGATCCCTGCACACCGCCCGTGCACTGAATAGGGAGCTTTCGGGGGACTGTCCCCACTCCTTTCCCTAAACCCCTTGACTCCTCCAAGCTTCCACATTCTGGAGGAAGATGGCATCCGAGGGCCAGTTCTTTCTGGGCGTTGTTTCTCGAGTTCAGCGTAGGCACCTGGTGGTAAACCCATGTCTCCACCACGGACAGGTGGCCAAGGATCGCTTTCTCCTTAGACCCAAAGGCTCAGGACAGGCATGCTTTCTGCCCAGACTCCTTCCTCCGAGTGGAGCCCTTTCCACTGCCCTAATCTTGTCCTCGTGTCTCCTTAGCAGCCAGGCTTCCGTCGCTCTGCAGTGACAGACGTGTCCCTTTCCTTAAGGCTCTTTCCACAGGCGCCAGCGCGCTTCTCTCCGACAAAGGGGATGCCCAGGCAAAGAGCATTTCGCTGCATGCGGGTTTATTACATCGTGCTGTGGAGACTAGCTCCGGCAAGCAGCAGGCAGCATCCCACAGACCCGACTCTGATTTCCCAAAGAATGCTGTGCTTTCCCAGAGGGGATGCCCCAGCAAAGAGGCTTTCCCTCTATGCGGGTTTCTCCCATCGTGCTGCGAATACTAAGCTAAGGCAAGCAACGAAAGCAGCCCACAGAACCGACTCGATTTCCCAGCAACTGCTACGCTTTCTCAGAATTTTTCAGCTTGGCGCGACCCGCACTTCGCTACTGCTTTCTCAGGAAGGCTTTGGTCGTTCGTTCTTCGCGGCAGGGAAGAAGAGCCGCGGGAGAGCTGTTTCATCTTGGGCTTTGAGTTCCCGAGCTCCAAGTTCGCGCCCGGGGTTCACCTTGCTAAGCCGAACTAAGCAGACACGGACAACACCCTGCAGCAGCCTGCATGGCCTAGCATGGCACTCTATGCCTATTACCATCTCCTGGCGTACGTAAGGCTTTTCCTTTTGCTCCGGCGCTCCGGCAGACTCTGGGCCTAGGCCAGTGCCTTCACCACAGGAGAGAGGAGGCGACAGGATCCCTGCACACTGCCCGTGCACTGGGATGGGGTACTGTGGGGGACGGTCTCCACTCCTTCCCTGGCACACCCCCTTCCACCGACAACGCTGCCACATCTTGGTGGAAGACAGCATCTGACTGCCCGTTTCTCCATGGGGTTGTTTCTGCGAGTTCCGAGTACGGCACCTGGTGGCAATGCCCAGGCTTCCCTTGCGACATGTGGCCAAAGAGATTCTGTCCCCTTCTGCCTGCTTTCTGCCCAGATTCCATCCTCAGAGTGGAGCACACGCCCCTGCCCTAGTCGTCCCCTCATGTCTCCTTCCCATCCAGGCTTCCATCTCTAGGCACAGGGAGCGGGTGACACTTGTATTGCCTCCGACCTGCTGTTCGTGCCACGGCAGGCTATCCTAATTCCTGAGCGTTTCCTGACCCCAGGGCCAAGGACTCCTTCTCTTCCCCGGGGCGGCGTGTTGCATCTTCCCCACACTTGTTCCTGGGGAGCGCGGTGACAGACGTGTGCAACCATGCTTCTCTCTCAGGCAGAGGGGATGCTAGGGCAAAGAGTACTTCGTTCCATGCGGGAATCTTCCACAGTGCTGCGGAGACTAGCTCAGGCAAACAGAAGCAGCATCCCAACACCTAACTCTGATTTCCCAACGAATACTGTGCTTTCCCAGGGGAGACGCCCAGGCAAAGAGGCTTTCGCTGTATGCGGGGTTTCTCCCACCGCCTGACTTGGCTCAGGCAAGCAGCAGCAGCCCGCAGAGCATTTCTCAGCGCATGCTGTGCTTCCGCAGAGTCTTTGGCTTGGAGCGAACAGCACTTCGCCGCTGCTTCCTCAGCAAGGCTTCAGTTGCGTCAGGGAAGAGGAGCTGCGGGAGAGCTGGTGCCAATTGGGCCCTGCTTTCCCGGGCTCCACGTTCGCGTCCTGGGTTTACGCTGCCAGGCTGAACTAAGCAGACACAGCCACAACCGTGCAGTAGCTTGCGTAGCTAAGGATGGCACTCTATGCACACTACCAAGTCCCGGTGTAGGCATCGCTTGGCCTTTTACTCTGGCGCTCAGGCGGACTCGCGGACTAGGCCAGTGCTTTCCCCACAGGAAAGGAGAGGTGACAGGATCCCTGCACACCGCCCGTGCACTGAATAGTTAGCTTTGGGGGACTGTCCCCACTCCTTCCCCTTAAACCCTCTGCTTCCTCCAAGCTTCCACATCCTGGAGGAAGATGGCATCTGATGGCGAGTTCCTTCTGGGAGTTGTTTCTTGAGTTCAGGGTAGGCGCCTGGTGGCAAGCCCATGTCTCCACCAAGGACAGGTGACCAAGGAGCTGCTGAGATCTCCTTGGGCCCAAAGTCTCGGGACAGGCATGCTTTCTGCCCAGACTCCTTCCTCAGAGTGGAGCCCTTTCCCCTGCCCTAATCGTGCCCTCTGGTCTCTTTAGCAGCCAGGCTTCCGTCGCTCTGCAGTGACAGACATGTCCCTTTCCTTAATAATCTTTCCACAGGCGCCACTGCGCTTCTCTCTCAGGCAGAGGGGATGCTCAGGCCAAGAGGATTTCGCTCCACGCGGGTTTATTACACCGTGCGGTGGAGACTAGCTCCGGCAAGCAGCAGGCAGCATCCCACAGACCCGACTCTGATTTCCCAAAGAATGCTGTACTTTCCCATAGGGGATGCCCCGGCAAAGAGGCTTTCGCTCTATGCGGGCTTCTCCCATCGTGCTGCGAATACTAGGCTAAGGCAAGCAACGAAAGCAGCCCACAGAACCGACTGTGATTTCCCAGCGACAGCTATGCTGTCGCAGAGGTTTTCAGCTTGGCGCGAACCGCACTTCGCTACTGCTTTCTCAGCAAGGCCTTTTCTTTCGCTCTGTCGCGGCAGAGTGGTACAGCCGCGGGAGAGCTGGTGCCTCTTGGGCCTTGCGTTCCCGGGCTCCAAGTTCAAGTCCGAGGTTCACCTTGCTAAGCCTAACTAAGCAGACACAGTCACCACCCTGCAGCAGCCTGCGTGGCCTAGCATGGCACTCTATGCCTTTTACCATCTCCTGGTGTAGGTAAGGCTTTTCCTTTTGCTCCCGCGCTCAGGCAGACTCTGGGCCTAGGCCAGTGTCTTCACCACAGGAGGGAGGAGGCCACAGGATCCCTGTACACGGTCCGTGCACTGGGATGGGGTACTGTGGGGGACTGTCTCCACTCCTTCCCTGGCACACCCCTGCCACCGACAATGCTGCCACATTTTGGTGGAAGACAGCATCTGACTGCCCCTTTCTCCATTGGGTTGTTTCTGTGAGTTCCGAGTACGGCACCTGGTGGCAAGCACAAGGCTGTCCTTGGGACAGGTGGTCAAGGAGATGCTGTCTCCTTCTGCCTGCCTCTGCCCAGACTCCTTCCTTAGCGTGGAGCACGCGCCCCTGCCCTTCTTATCCCCTCGTCTCCTTTGCACCAAGCTTCCATCTCTCCGTACAGGGAGCGGGTGACACTTGTCTTGCCACCGGCCTGCTGTTCGCGCCACGGCAGGCTATCCTGCTTACCGAGCGATTCCCGACCCCAAGGCCAACGGCTCCTTCTCTTCCCTGGGGGCGGCGTGCTGCGCCTACCCCACACTTGCTCCTGGGGAGCGTGGTGACAGACGTGTGCAACCATGCTTCTCTCTCAGGCAGAGGGGATTCTAGGGCAAAGAGAATTTCGCTCCTTGCGGGTATATTCCACCGTGCTGCGGAGACTATCTTAGGCAAGCAGCAGCAGCGTTCCCCAACGAACTCTGATTTCCCAACGAATGCTGTGCTTTCCTAGGGGAGAAGCCCAGGCAAAGAGGCTTTTCGCGTTTCCCGACCCCAAGGCCAACGGCTCCTTCTCTTCCCCGACTCTGATTTCCCAAAGAATGCTGTGCTTTGCCAGCGGCGATGCCCCGGCAAAGAGGCTTTCCCTCTATGCGGGTTTCTCCCATCGTGCTGCGAATACTAGGCTAAGGCAAGCAACAAAAGCAGCCCACAGAACCGACTCTGATTTCCCAGCGACTGCTATGCTTTCACAGAGGTTTTCAGCTTGGCGCGAACCGTACGTCGCTGCTGCTTCCTCAGCAAGGCTTTGGTCGTTCGCTCTGTCGCGGGAGGGGGAGAGCTGGTTCCTCTTGGGCCTTGCTTTGCCTGCTCCAAGTTCGCGCCTGGGGTTCATCTTGTTAAGCCAAACTAAGCAGACACAGTCACAACCCTGAAGCAGCGTGCGTGTCCTAGCATGGCACTCTATGCCTATTACCATCTCCTGGCATAGGTAAGGCTTTGCCTTTTCTCAGTCAGACTCTGGGCCTAGGCCAGTGCCTTCACCTCAGGAGAGAGGAGGCGACAGGATCCCTGCACACGGCCCGTGAACTGGGATGGGGAACTGTAGGGGAGTGTCTCCACTCTTTCCCCGGCACACTCCCTGCCACATCTTGGTGGAAGACGGCATCTGACTGCCCGTTTCTCCATGGGGTTGTTTCTGCGAATTCCGTGTTTGGCACCTGGTGGCAAGCCCAAGCCTGACCTTGGGACAGGTGGCAAGGAGATGCTGTCCCCTTGTGAGCTGAGGCACAGGACAGGCCTGCTTTCTGCCCAGACTCCTTCCTCAGAGTGGAGCATGCGCCCCTGCCCTAGTCGTCCCCTCATGTCTCCTTAGCAGCCAGGCTACCATCTCTCCGCACAGGGAGCGGGTGACACTTGTCTTGCCACCGGCCTGCTGTTCGTGCCACGGCAGGCTATCCTGCTTCCCGAGCGTTTCCCGACCCCAAGGCCAAAGGCTCCTTCTCTTCCCCGGGGCCGGCGTGCTGCGTCTTCCCACACTTGCTCCTGGGGAGCGCGGTGACAGACGTGTGCAACCATGCTTCTCTCTCAGGCAGAGGGGATGCTAGGGCAAAGAGTATTTCGCTCCATGCGGTTATCTTCCACCGTGCTGCGGAGACTAGCTCAGGCAAGCAGCAACAGCATCCCCAAACCCAACTCTGATTTCCCAACGAATGCTACACTTTCCCAGGGGGAGATGCCCAGGCAAAGAGGCTTTCGCTGTATGCGGGGTTGCTCCCACCGTGAGACTGGCCTCAGGCAAGCATCAGCAGCCCGCAGAACATTTCTCAGCGCATGCTGTGCTTTCGCAGAGGCTTTGGCTTGGAGTGAACAGCACTTCGCCGCTGCTTCCTCAGCAAGGCTTCAGTCGCGTCAGGCAAGAAGAGCTGCTGGAGAGCTGGTGCCTCTTGGGCCTTGCTTTCCTGGGCTCCATGTTAGCGTCCTGGGTTCACCCTGCCAGGCCGAACTAAGCAGACATAGCCACAACCCTGCAGTAGCGTGCGTAGCCAAGGATTGCACTCTAGGCACACTACTATCTCCCGGTGTAGGCATCGCTTGGCCTTTTACTCTGGCGCTCAGGCAGATTCACGGACTAGGCCAGTGCTTTCCCCACAGGAAAGGAGAGGTGACAGGATCCCTGCACACCGCCCGTGCACTGAATAGGGAGCTTTCGGGGGACTGTCCCCACTCCTTTCCCTAAACCCCTTGACTCCTCCAAGCTTCCACATTCTGGAGGAAGATGGCATCCGAGGGCCAGTTCTTTCTGGGCGTTGTTTCTCGAGTTCAGCGTAGGCACCTGGTGGTAAACCCATGTCTCCACCACGGACAGGTGGCCAAGGATCGCTTTCTCCTTAGACCCAAAGGCTCAGGACAGGCATGCTTTCTGCCCAGACTCCTTCCTCCGAGTGGAGCCCTTTCCACTGCCCTAATCTTGTCCTCGTGTCTCCTTAGCAGCCAGGCTTCCGTCGCTCTGCAGTGACAGACGTGTCCCTTTCCTTAAGGCTCTTTCCACAGGCGCCAGCGCGCTTCTCTCCGACAAAGGGGATGCCCAGGCAAAGAGCATTTCGCTGCATGCGGGTTTATTACATCGTGCTGTGGAGACTAGCTCCGGCAAGCAGCAGGCAGCATCCCACAGACCCGACTCTGATTTCCCAAAGAATGCTGTGCTTTCCCAGAGGGGATGCCCCAGCAAAGAGGCTTTCCCTCTATGCGGGTTTCTCCCATCGTGCTGCGAATACTAAGCTAAGGCAAGCAACGAAAGCAGCCCACAGAACCGACTCGATTTCCCAGCAACTGCTACGCTTTCTCAGAATTTTTCAGCTTGGCGCGACCCGCACTTCGCTACTGCTTTCTCAGGAAGGCTTTGGTCGTTCGTTCTTCGCGGCAGGGAAGAAGAGCCGCGGGAGAGCTGTTTCATCTTGGGCTTTGAGTTCCCGAGCTCCAAGTTCGCGCCCGGGGTTCACCTTGCTAAGCCGAACTAAGCAGACACGGACAACACCCTGCAGCAGCCTGCATGGCCTAGCATGGCACTCTATGCCTATTACCATCTGCTGGCGTACGTAAGGCTTTTCCTTTTGCTCCGGCGCTCCGGCAGACTCTGGGCCTAGGCCAGTGCCTTCACCACAGGAGAGAGGAGGCGACAGGATCCCTGCACACTGCCCGTGCACTGGGATGGGGTACTGTGGGGGACGGTCTCCACTCCTTCCCTGGCACACCCCCTTCCACCGACAACGCTGCCACATCTTGGTGGAAGACAGCATCTGACTGCCCGTTTCTCCATGGGGTTGTTTCTGCGAGTTCCGAGTACGGCACCTGGTGGCAATGCCCAGGCTTCCCTTGCGACATGTGGCCAAAGAGATTCTGTCCCCTTCTGCCTGCTTTCTGCCCAGATTCCATCCTCAGAGTGGAGCACACGCCCCTGCCCTAGTCGTCCCCTCATGTCTCCTTCCCATCCAGGCTTCCATCTCTAGGCACAGGGAGCGGGTGACACTTGTATTGCCTCCGACCTGCTGTTCGTGCCACGGCAGGCTATCCTAATTCCTGAGCGTTTCCTGACCCCAGGGCCAAGGACTCCTTCTCTTCCCCGGGGCGGCGTGTTGCATCTTCCCCACACTTGTTCCTGGGGAGCGCGGTGACAGACGTGTGCAACCATGCTTCTCTCTCAGGCAGAGGGGATGCTAGGGCAAAGAGTACTTCGTTCCATGCGGGAATCTTCCACAGTGCTGCGGAGACTAGCTCAGGCAAACAGAAGCAGCATCCCAACACCTAACTCTGATTTCCCAACGAATACTGTGCTTTCCCAGGGGAGACGCCCAGGCAAAGAGGCTTTCGCTGTATGCGGGGTTTCTCCCACCGCCTGACTTGGCTCAGGCAAGCAGCAGCAGCCCGCAGAGCATTTCTCAGCGCATGCTGTGCTTCCGCAGAGTCTTTGGCTTGGAGCGAACAGCACTTCGCCGCTGCTTCCTCAGCAAGGCTTCAGTTGCGTCAGGGAAGAGGAGCTGCGGGAGAGCTGGTGCCAATTGGGCCCTGCTTTCCCGGGCTCCACGTTCGCGTCCTGGGTTTACGCTGCCAGGCTGAACTAAGCAGACACAGCCACAACCGTGCAGTAGCTTGCGTAGCTAAGGATGGCACTCTATGCACACTACCAAGTCCCGGTGTAGGCATCGCTTGGCCTTTTACTCTGGCGCTCAGGCGGACTCGCGGACTAGGCCAGTGCTTTCCCCACAGGAAAGGAGAGGTGACAGGATCCCTGCACACCGCCCGTGCACTGAATAGTTAGCTTTGGGGGACTGTCCCCACTCCTTCCCCTTAAACCCTCTGCTTCCTCCAAGCTTCCACATCCTGGAGGAAGATGGCATCTGATGGCGAGTTCCTTCTGGGAGTTGTTTCTTGAGTTCAGGGTAGGCGCCTGGTGGCAAGCCCATGTCTCCACCAAGGACAGGTGACCAAGGAGCTGCTGAGATCTCCTTGGGCCCAAAGTCTCGGGACAGGCATGCTTTCTGCCCAGACTCCTTCCTCAGAGTGGAGCCCTTTCCCCTGCCCTAATCGTGCCCTCTGGTCTCTTTAGCAGCCAGGCTTCCGTCGCTCTGCAGTGACAGACATGTCCCTTTCCTTAATAATCTTTCCACAGGCGCCACTGCGCTTCTCTCTCAGGCAGAGGGGATGCTCAGGCCAAGAGGATTTCGCTCCACGCGGGTTTATTACACCGTGCGGTGGAGACTAGCTCCGGCAAGCAGCAGGCAGCATCCCACAGACCCGACTCTGATTTCCCAAAGAATGCTGTACTTTCCCATAGGGGATGCCCCGGCAAAGAGGCTTTCGCTCTATGCGGGCTTCTCCCATCGTGCTGCGAATACTAGGCTAAGGCAAGCAACGAAAGCAGCCCACAGAACCGACTGTGATTTCCCAGCGACAGCTATGCTGTCGCAGAGGTTTTCAGCTTGGCGCGAACCGCACTTCGCTACTGCTTTCTCAGCAAGGCCTTTTCTTTCGCTCTGTCGCGGCAGAGTGGTACAGCCGCGGGAGAGCTGGTGCCTCCTGGGCCTTGCGTTCCCGGGCTCCAAGTTCAAGTCCGAGGTTCACCTTGCTAAGCCTAACTAAGCAGACACAGTCACCACCCTGCAGCAGCCTGCGTGGCCTAGCATGGCACTCTATGCCTTTTACCATCTCCTGGTGTAGGTAAGGCTTTTCCTTTTGCTCCCGCGCTCAGGCAGACTCTGGGCCTAGGCCAGTGTCTTCACCACAGGAGGGAGGAGGCCACAGGATCCCTGTACACGGTCCGTGCACTGGGATGGGGTACTGTGGGGGACTGTCTCCACTCCTTCCCTGGCACACCCCTGCCACCGACAATGCTGCCACATTTTGGTGGAAGACAGCATCTGACTGCCCCTTTCTCCATTGGGTTGTTTCTGTGAGTTCCGAGTACGGCACCTGGTGGCAAGCACAAGGCTGTCCTTGGGACAGGTGGTCAAGGAGATGCTGTCTCCTTCTGCCTGCCTCTGCCCAGACTCCTTCCTTAGCGTGGAGCACGCGCCCCTGCCCTTCTTATCCCCTCGTCTCCTTTGCACCAAGCTTCCATCTCTCCGTACAGGGAGCGGGTGACACTTGTCTTGCCACCGGCCTGCTGTTCGCGCCACGGCAGGCTATCCTGCTTACCGAGCGATTCCCGACCCCAAGGCCAACGGCTCCTTCTCTTCCCTGGGGGCGGCGTGCTGCGCCTACCCCACACTTGCTCCTGGGGAGCGTGGTGACAGACGTGTGCAACCATGCTTCTCTCTCAGGCAGAGGGGATTCTAGGGCAAAGAGAATTTCGCTCCTTGCGGGTATATTCCACCGTGCTGCGGAGACTATCTTAGGCAAGCAGCAGCAGCGTTCCCCAACGAACTCTGATTTCCCAACGAATGCTGTGCTTTCCTAGGGGAGAAGCCCAGGCAAAGAGGCTTTTCGCGTTTCCCGACCCCAAGGCCAACGGCTCCTTCTCTTCCCCGACTCTGATTTCCCAAAGAATGCTGTGCTTTGCCAGCGGCGATGCCCCGGCAAAGAGGCTTTCCCTCTATGCGGGTTTCTCCCATCGTGCTGCGAATACTAGGCTAAGGCAAGCAACAAAAGCAGCCCACAGAACCGACTCTGATTTCCCAGCGACTGCTATGCTTTCACAGAGGTTTTCAGCTTGGCGCGAACCGTACGTCGCTGCTGCTTCCTCAGCAAGGCTTTGGTCGTTCGCTCTGTCGCGGGAGGGGGAGAGCTGGTTCCTCTTGGGCCTTGCTTTGCCTGCTCCAAGTTCGCGCCTGGGGTTCATCTTGTTAAGCCAAACTAAGCAGACACAGTCACAACCCTGAAGCAGCGTGCGTGTCCTAGCATGGCACTCTATGCCTATTACCATCTCCTGGCATAGGTAAGGCTTTGCCTTTTCTCAGTCAGACTCTGGGCCTAGGCCAGTGCCTTCACCTCAGGAGAGAGGAGGCGACAGGATCCCTGCACACGGCCCGTGAACTGGGATGGGGAACTGTAGGGGAGTGTCTCTACTCTTTCCCCGGCACACTCCCTGCCACATCTTGGTGGAAGACGGCATCTGACTGCCCGTTTCTCCATGGGGTTGTTTCTGCGAATTCCGTGTTTGGCACCTGGTGGCAAGCCCAAGCCTGACCTTGGGACAGGTGGCAAGGAGATGCTGTCCCCTTGTGAGCTGAGGCACAGGACAGGCCTGCTTTCTGCCCAGACTCCTTCCTCAGAGTGGAGCATGCGCCCCTGCCCTAGTCGTCCCCTCATGTCTCCTTAGCAGCCAGGCTACCATCTCTCCGCACAGGGAGCGGGTGACACTTGTCTTGCCACCGGCCTGCTGTTCGTGCCACGGCAGGCTATCCTGCTTCCCGAGCGTTTCCCGACCCCAAGGCCAAAGGCTCCTTCTCTTCCCCGGGGCCGGCGTGCTGCGTCTTCCCACACTTGCTCCTGGGGAGCGCGGTGACAGACGTGTGCAACCATGCTTCTCTCTCAGGCAGAGGGGATGCTAGGGCAAAGAGTATTTCGCTCCATGCGGTTATCTTCCACCGTGCTGCGGAGACTAGCTCAGGCAAGCAGCAACAGCATCCCCAAACCCAACTCTGATTTCCCAACGAATGCTACACTTTCCCAGGGGGAGATGCCCAGGCAAAGAGGCTTTCGCTGTATGCGGGGTTGCTCCCACCGTGAGACTGGCCTCAGGCAAGCATCAGCAGCCCGCAGAACATTTCTCAGCGCATGCTGTGCTTTCGCAGAGGCTTTGGCTTGGAGTGAACAGCACTTCGCCGCTGCTTCCTCAGCAAGGCTTCAGTCGCGTCAGGCAAGAAGAGCTGCTGGAGAGCTGGTGCCTCTTGGGCCTTGCTTTCCTGGGCTCCATGTTAGCGTCCTGGGTTCACCCTGCCAGGCCGAACTAAGCAGACATAGCCACAACCCTGCAGTAGCGTGCGTAGCCAAGGATTGCACTCTAGGCACACTACTATCTCCCGGTGTAGGCATCGCTTGGCCTTTTACTCTGGCGCTCAGGCAGATTCACGGACTAGGCCAGTGCTTTCCCCACAGGAAAGGAGAGGTGACAGGATCCCTGCACACCGCCCGTGCACTGAATAGGGAGCTTTCGGGGGACTGTCCCCACTCCTTTCCCTAAACCCCTTGACTCCTCCAAGCTTCCACATTCTGGAGGAAGATGGCATCCGAGGGCCAGTTCTTTCTGGGCGTTGTTTCTCGAGTTCAGCGTAGGCACCTGGTGGTAAACCCATGTCTCCACCACGGACAGGTGGCCAAGGATCGCTTTCTCCTTAGACCCAAAGGCTCAGGACAGGCATGCTTTCTGCCCAGACTCCTTCCTCCGAGTGGAGCCCTTTCCACTGCCCTAATCTTGTCCTCGTGTCTCCTTAGCAGCCAGGCTTCCGTCGCTCTGCAGTGACAGACGTGTCCCTTTCCTTAAGGCTCTTTCCACAGGCGCCAGCGCGCTTCTCTCCGACAAAGGGGATGCCCAGGCAAAGAGCATTTCGCTGCATGCGGGTTTATTACATCGTGCTGTGGAGACTAGCTCCGGCAAGCAGCAGGCAGCATCCCACAGACCCGACTCTGATTTCCCAAAGAATGCTGTGCTTTCCCAGAGGGGATGCCCCAGCAAAGAGGCTTTCCCTCTATGCGGGTTTCTCCCATCGTGCTGCGAATACTAAGCTAAGGCAAGCAACGAAAGCAGCCCACAGAACCGACTCGATTTCCCAGCAACTGCTACGCTTTCTCAGAATTTTTCAGCTTGGCGCGACCCGCACTTCGCTACTGCTTTCTCAGGAAGGCTTTGGTCGTTCGTTCTTCGCGGCAGGGAAGAAGAGCCGCGGGAGAGCTGTTTCATCTTGGGCTTTGAGTTCCCGAGCTCCAAGTTCGCGCCCGGGGTTCACCTTGCTAAGCCGAACTAAGCAGACACGGACAACACCCTGCAGCAGCCTGCATGGCCTAGCATGGCACTCTATGCCTATTACCATCTCCTGGCGTACGTAAGGCTTTTCCTTTTGCTCCGGCGCTCCGGCAGACTCTGGGCCTAGGCCAGTGCCTTCACCACAGGAGAGAGGAGGCGACAGGATCCCTGCACACTGCCCGTGCACTGGGATGGGGTACTGTGGGGGACGGTCTCCACTCCTTCCCTGGCACACCCCCTTCCACCGACAACGCTGCCACATCTTGGTGGAAGACAGCATCTGACTGCCCGTTTCTCCATGGGGTTGTTTCTGCGAGTTCCGAGTACGGCACCTGGTGGCAATGCCCAGGCTTCCCTTGCGACATGTGGCCAAAGAGATTCTGTCCCCTTCTGCCTGCTTTCTGCCCAGATTCCATCCTCAGAGTGGAGCACACGCCCCTGCCCTAGTCGTCCCCTCATGTCTCCTTCCCATCCAGGCTTCCATCTCTAGGCACAGGGAGCGGGTGACACGTGTATTGCCTCCGACCTGCTGTTCGTGCCACGGCAGGCTATCCTAATTCCTGAGCGTTTCCTGACCCCAGGGCCAAGGACTCCTTCTCTTCCCCGGGGCGGCGTGTTGCATCTTCCCCACACTTGTTCCTGGGGAGCGCGGTGACAGACGTGTGCAACCATGCTTCTCTCTCAGGCAGAGGGGATGCTAGGGCAAAGAGTACTTCGTTCCATGCGGGAATCTTCCACAGTGCTGCGGAGACTAGCTCAGGCAAACAGAAGCAGCATCCCAACACCTAACTCTGATTTCCCAACGAATACTGTGCTTTCCCAGGGGAGACGCCCAGGCAAAGAGGCTTTCGCTGTATGCGGGGTTTCTCCCACCGCCTGACTTGGCTCAGGCAAGCAGCAGCAGCCCGCAGAGCATTTCTCAGCGCATGCTGTGCTTCCGCAGAGTCTTTGGCTTGGAGCGAACAGCACTTCGCCGCTGCTTCCTCAGCAAGGCTTCAGTTGCGTCAGGGAAGAGGAGCTGCGGGAGAGCTGGTGCCAATTGGGCCCTGCTTTCCCGGGCTCCACGTTCGCGTCCTGGGTTTACGCTGCCAGGCTGAACTAAGCAGACACAGCCACAACCGTGCAGTAGCTTGCGTAGCTAAGGATGGCACTCTATGCACACTACCAAGTCCCGGTGTAGGCATCGCTTGGCCTTTTACTCTGGCGCTCAGGCGGACTCGCGGACTAGGCCAGTGCTTTCCCCACAGGAAAGGAGAGGTGACAGGATCCCTGCACACCGCCCGTGCACTGAATAGTTAGCTTTGGGGGACTGTCCCCACTCCTTCCCCTTAAACCCTCTGCTTCCTCCAAGCTTCCACATCCTGGAGGAAGATGGCATCTGATGGCGAGTTCCTTCTGGGAGTTGTTTCTTGAGTTCAGGGTAGGCGCCTGGTGGCAAGCCCATGTCTCCACCAAGGACAGGTGACCAAGGAGCTGCTGAGATCTCCTTGGGCCCAAAGTCTCGGGACAGGCATGCTTTCTGCCCAGACTCCTTCCTCAGAGTGGAGCCCTTTCCCCTGCCCTAATCGTGCCCTCTGGTCTCTTTAGCAGCCAGGCTTCCGTCGCTCTGCAGTGACAGACATGTCCCTTTCCTTAATAATCTTTCCACAGGCGCCACTGCGCTTCTCTCTCAGGCAGAGGGGATGCTCAGGCCAAGAGGATTTCGCTCCACGCGGGTTTATTACACCGTGCGGTGGAGACTAGCTCCGGCAAGCAGCAGGCATCATCCCACAGACCCGACTCTGATTTCCCAAAGAATGCTGTACTTTCCCATAGGGGATGCCCCGGCAAAGAGGCTTTCGCTCTATGCGGGCTTCTCCCATCGTGCTGCGAATACTAGGCTAAGGCAAGCAACGAAAGCAGCCCACAGAACCGACTGTGATTTCCCAGCGACAGCTATGCTGTCGCAGAGGTTTTCAGCTTGGCGCGAACCGCACTTCGCTACTGCTTTCTCAGCAAGGCCTTTTCTTTCGCTCTGTCGCGGCAGAGTGGTACAGCCGCGGGAGAGCTGGTGCCTCCTGGGCCTTGCGTTCCCGGGCTCCAAGTTCAAGTCCGAGGTTCACCTTGCTAAGCCTAACTAAGCAGACACAGTCACCACCCTGCAGCAGCCTGCGTGGCCTAGCATGGCACTCTATGCCTTTTACCATCTCCTGGTGTAGGTAAGGCTTTTCCTTTTGCTCCCGCGCTCAGGCAGACTCTGGGCCTAGGCCAGTGTCTTCACCACAGGAGGGAGGAGGCCACAGGATCCCTGTACACGGTCCGTGCACTGGGATGGGGTACTGTGGGGGACTGTCTCCACTCCTTCCCTGGCACACCCCTGCCACCGACAATGCTGCCACATTTTGGTGGAAGACAGCATCTGACTGCCCCTTTCTCCATTGGGTTGTTTCTGTGAGTTCCGAGTACGGCACCTGGTGGCAAGCACAAGGCTGTCCTTGGGACAGGTGGTCAAGGAGATGCTGTCTCCTTCTGCCTGCCTCTGCCCAGACTCCTTCCTTAGCGTGGAGCACGCGCCCCTGCCCTTCTTATCCCCTCGTCTCCTTTGCACCAAGCTTCCATCTCTCCGTACAGGGAGCGGGTGACACTTGTCTTGCCACCGGCCTGCTGTTCGCGCCACGGCAGGCTATCCTGCTTACCGAGCGATTCCCGACCCCAAGGCCAACGGCTCCTTCTCTTCCCTGGGGGCGGCGTGCTGCGCCTACCCCACACTTGCTCCTGGCGAGCGTGGTGACAGACGTGTGCAACCATGCTTCTCTCTCAGGCAGAGGGGATTCTAGGGCAAAGAGAATTTCGCTCCTTGCGGGTATATTCCACCGTGCTGCGGAGACTATCTTAGGCAAGCAGCAGCAGCGTTCCCCAACGAACTCTGATTTCCCAACGAATGCTGTGCTTTCCTAGGGGAGAAGCCCAGGCAAAGAGGCTTTTCGCGTTTCCCGACCCCAAGGCCAACGGCTCCTTCTCTTCCCCGACTCTGATTTCCCAAAGAATGCTGTGCTTTGCCAGCGGCGATGCCCCGGCAAAGAGGCTTTCCCTCTATGCGGGTTTCTCCCATCGTGCTGCGAATACTAGGCTAAGGCAAGCAACAAAAGCAGCCCACAGAACCGACTCTGATTTCCCAGCGACTGCTATGCTTTCACAGAGGTTTTCAGCTTGGCGCGAACCGTACGTCGCTGCTGCTTCCTCAGCAAGGCTTTGGTCGTTCGCTCTGTCGCGGGAGGGGGAGAGCTGGTTCCTCTTGGGCCTTGCTTTGCCTGCTCCAAGTTCGCGCCTGGGGTTCATCTTGTTAAGCCAAACTAAGCAGACACAGTCACAACCCTGAAGCAGCGTGCGTGTCCTAGCATGGCACTCTATGCCTATTACCATCTCCTGGCATAGGTAAGGCTTTGCCTTTTCTCAGTCAGACTCTGGGCCTAGGCCAGTGCCTTCACCTCAGGAGAGAGGAGGCGACAGGATCCCTGCACACGGCCCGTGAACTGGGATGGGGAACTGTAGGGGAGTGTCTCCACTCTTTCCCCGGCACACTCCCTGCCACATCTTGGTGGAAGACGGCATCTGACTGCCCGTTTCTCCATGGGGTTGTTTCTGCGAATTCCGTGTTTGGCACCTGGTGGCAAGCCCAAGCCTGACCTTGGGACAGGTGGCAAGGAGATGCTGTCCCCTTGTGAGCTGAGGCACAGGACAGGCCTGCTTTCTGCCCAGACTCCTTCCTCAGAGTGGAGCATGCGCCCCTGCCCTAGTCGTCCCCTCATGTCTCCTTAGCAGCCAGGCTACCATCTCTCCGCACAGGGAGCGGGTGACACTTGTCTTGCCACCGGCCTGCTGTTCGTGCCACGGCAGGCTATCCTGCTTCCCGAGCGTTTCCCGACCCCAAGGCCAAAGGCTCCTTCTCTTCCCCGGGGCCGGCGTGCTGCGTCTTCCCACACTTGCTCCTGGGGAGCGCGGTGACAGACGTGTGCAACCATGCTTCTCTCTCAGGCAGAGGGGATGCTAGGGCAAAGAGTATTTCGCTCCATGCGGTTATCTTCCACCGTGCTGCGGAGACTAGCTCAGGCAAGCAGCAACAGCATCCCCAAACCCAACTCTGATTTCCCAACGAATGCTACACTTTCCCAGGGGGAGATGCCCAGGCAAAGAGGCTTTCGCTGTATGCGGGGTTGCTCCCACCGTGAGACTGGCCTCAGGCAAGCATCAGCAGCCCGCAGAACATTTCTCAGCGCATGCTGTGCTTTCGCAGAGGCTTTGGCTTGGAGTGAACAGCACTTCGCCGCTGCTTCCTCAGCAAGGCTTCAGTCGCGTCAGGCAAGAAGAGCTGCTGGAGAGCTGGTGCCTCTTGGGCCTTGCTTTCCTGGGCTCCATGTTAGCGTCCTGGGTTCACCCTGCCAGGCCGAACTAAGCAGACATAGCCACAACCCTGCAGTAGCGTGCGTAGCCAAGGATTGCACTCTAGGCACACTACTATCTCCCGGTGTAGGCATCGCTTGGCCTTTTACTCTGGCGCTCAGGCAGATTCACGGACTAGGCCAGTGCTTTCCCCACAGGAAAGGAGAGGTGACAGGATCCCTGCACACCGCCCGTGCACTGAATAGGGAGCTTTCGGGGGACTGTCCCCACTCCTTTCCCTAAACCCCTTGACTCCTCCAAGCTTCCACATTCTGGAGGAAGATGGCATCCGAGGGCCAGTTCTTTCTGGGCGTTGTTTCTCGAGTTCAGCGTAGGCACCTGGTGGTAAACCCATGTCTCCACCACGGACAGGTGGCCAAGGATCGCTTTCTCCTTAGACCCAAAGGCTCAGGACAGGCATGCTTTCTGCCCAGACTCCTTCCTCCGAGTGGAGCCCTTTCCACTGCCCTAATCTTGTCCTCGTGTCTCCTTAGCAGCCAGGCTTCCGTCGCTCTGCAGTGACAGACGTGTCCCTTTCCTTAAGGCTCTTTCCACAGGCGCCAGCGCGCTTCTCTCCGACAAAGGGGATGCCCAGGCAAAGAGCATTTCGCTGCATGCGGGTTTATTACATCGTGCTGTGGAGACTAGCTCCGGCAAGCAGCAGGCAGCATCCCACAGACCCGACTCTGATTTCCCAAAGAATGCTGTGCTTTCCCAGAGGGGATGCCCCAGCAAAGAGGCTTTCCCTCTATGCGGGTTTCTCCCATCGTGCTGCGAATACTAAGCTAAGGCAAGCAACGAAAGCAGCCCACAGAACCGACTCGATTTCCCAGCAACTGCTACGCTTTCTCAGAATTTTTCAGCTTGGCGCGACCCGCACTTCGCTACTGCTTTCTCAGGAAGGCTTTGGTCGTTCGTTCTTCGCGGCAGGGAAGAAGAGCCGCGGGAGAGCTGTTTCATCTTGGGCTTTGAGTTCCCGAGCTCCAAGTTCGCGCCCGGGGTTCACCTTGCTAAGCCGAACTAAGCAGACACGGACAACACCCTGCAGCAGCCTGCATGGCCTAGCATGGCACTCTATGCCTATTACCATCTCCTGGCGTACGTAAGGCTTTTCCTTTTGCTCCGGCGCTCCGGCAGACTCTGGGCCTAGGCCAGTGCCTTCACCACAGGAGAGAGGAGGCGACAGGATCCCTGCACACTGCCCGTGCACTGGGATGGGGTACTGTGGGGGACGGTCTCCACTCCTTCCCTGGCACACCCCCTTCCACCGACAACGCTGCCACATCTTGGTGGAAGACAGCATCTGACTGCCCGTTTCTCCATGGGGTTGTTTCTGCGAGTTCCGAGTACGGCACCTGGTGGCAATGCCCAGGCTTCCCTTGCGACATGTGGCCAAAGAGATTCTGTCCCCTTCTGCCTGCTTTCTGCCCAGATTCCATCCTCAGAGTGGAGCACACGCCCCTGCCCTAGTCGTCCCCTCATGTCTCCTTCCCATCCAGGCTTCCATCTCTAGGCACAGGGAGCGGGTGACACGTGTATTGCCTCCGACCTGCTGTTCGTGCCACGGCAGGCTATCCTAATTCCTGAGCGTTTCCTGACCCCAGGGCCAAGGACTCCTTCTCTTCCCCGGGGCGGCGTGTTGCATCTTCCCCACACTTGTTCCTGGGGAGCGCGGTGACAGACGTGTGCAACCATGCTTCTCTCTCAGGCAGAGGGGATGCTAGGGCAAAGAGTACTTCGTTCCATGCGGGAATCTTCCACAGTGCTGCGGAGACTAGCTCAGGCAAACAGAAGCAGCATCCCAACACCTAACTCTGATTTCCCAACGAATACTGTGCTTTCCCAGGGGAGACGCCCAGGCAAAGAGGCTTTCGCTGTATGCGGGGTTTCTCCCACCGCCTGACTTGGCTCAGGCAAGCAGCAGCAGCCCGCAGAGCATTTCTCAGCGCATGCTGTGCTTCCGCAGAGTCTTTGGCTTGGAGCGAACAGCACTTCGCCGCTGCTTCCTCAGCAAGGCTTCAGTTGCGTCAGGGAAGAGGAGCTGCGGGAGAGCTGGTGCCAATTGGGCCCTGCTTTCCCGGGCTCCACGTTCGCGTCCTGGGTTTACGCTGCCAGGCTGAACTAAGCAGACACAGCCACAACCGTGCAGTAGCTTGCGTAGCTAAGGATGGCACTCTATGCACACTACCAAGTCCCGGTGTAGGCATCGCTTGGCCTTTTACTCTGGCGCTCAGGCGGACTCGCGGACTAGGCCAGTGCTTTCCCCACAGGAAAGGAGAGGTGACAGGATCCCTGCACACCGCCCGTGCACTGAATAGTTAGCTTTGGGGGACTGTCCCCACTCCTTCCCCTTAAACCCTCTGCTTCCTCCAAGCTTCCACATCCTGGAGGAAGATGGCATCTGATGGCGAGTTCCTTCTGGGAGTTGTTTCTTGAGTTCAGGGTAGGCGCCTGGTGGCAAGCCCATGTCTCCACCAAGGACAGGTGACCAAGGAGCTGCTGAGATCTCCTTGGGCCCAAAGTCTCGGGACAGGCATGCTTTCTGCCCAGACTCCTTCCTCAGAGTGGAGCCCTTTCCCCTGCCCTAATCGTGCCCTCTGGTCTCTTTAGCAGCCAGGCTTCCGTCGCTCTGCAGTGACAGACATGTCCCTTTCCTTAATAATCTTTCCACAGGCGCCACTGCGCTTCTCTCTCAGGCAGAGGGGATGCTCAGGCCAAGAGGATTTCGCTCCACGCGGGTTTATTACACCGTGCGGTGGAGACTAGCTCCGGCAAGCAGCAGGCATCATCCCACAGACCCGACTCTGATTTCCCAAAGAATGCTGTACTTTCCCATAGGGGATGCCCCGGCAAAGAGGCTTTCGCTCTATGCGGGCTTCTCCCATCGTGCTGCGAATACTAGGCTAAGGCAAGCAACGAAAGCAGCCCACAGAACCGACTGTGATTTCCCAGCGACAGCTATGCTGTCGCAGAGGTTTTCAGCTTGGCGCGAACCGCACTTCGCTACTGCTTTCTCAGCAAGGCCTTTTCTTTCGCTCTGTCGCGGCAGAGTGGTACAGCCGCGGGAGAGCTGGTGCCTCCTGGGCCTTGCGTTCCCGGGCTCCAAGTTCAAGTCCGAGGTTCACCTTGCTAAGCCTAACTAAGCAGACACAGTCACCACCCTGCAGCAGCCTGCGTGGCCTAGCATGGCACTCTATGCCTTTTACCATCTCCTGGTGTAGGTAAGGCTTTTCCTTTTGCTCCCGCGCTCAGGCAGACTCTGGGCCTAGGCCAGTGTCTTCACCACAGGAGGGAGGAGGCCACAGGATCCCTGTACACGGTCCGTGCACTGGGATGGGGTACTGTGGGGGACTGTCTCCACTCCTTCCCTGGCACACCCCTGCCACCGACAATGCTGCCACATTTTGGTGGAAGACAGCATCTGACTGCCCCTTTCTCCATTGGGTTGTTTCTGTGAGTTCCGAGTACGGCACCTGGTGGCAAGCACAAGGCTGTCCTTGGGACAGGTGGTCAAGGAGATGCTGTCTCCTTCTGCCTGCCTCTGCCCAGACTCCTTCCTTAGCGTGGAGCACGCGCCCCTGCCCTTCTTATCCCCTCGTCTCCTTTGCACCAAGCTTCCATCTCTCCGTACAGGGAGCGGGTGACACTTGTCTTGCCACCGGCCTGCTGTTCGCGCCACGGCAGGCTATCCTGCTTACCGAGCGATTCCCGACCCCAAGGCCAACGGCTCCTTCTCTTCCCTGGGGGCGGCGTGCTGCGCCTACCCCACACTTGCTCCTGGGGAGCGTGGTGACAGACGTGTGCAACCATGCTTCTCTCTCAGGCAGAGGGGATTCTAGGGCAAAGAGAATTTCGCTCCTTGCGGGTATATTCCACCGTGCTGCGGAGACTATCTTAGGCAAGCAGCAGCAGCGTTCCCCAACGAACTCTGATTTCCCAACGAATGCTGTGCTTTCCTAGGGGAGAAGCCCAGGCAAAGAGGCTTTTCGCGTTTCCCGACCCCAAGGCCAACGGCTCCTTCTCTTCCCCGACTCTGATTTCCCAAAGAATGCTGTGCTTTGCCAGCGGCGATGCCCCGGCAAAGAGGCTTTCCCTCTATGCGGGTTTCTCCCATCGTGCTGCGAATACTAGGCTAAGGCAAGCAACAAAAGCAGCCCACAGAACCGACTCTGATTTCCCAGCGACTGCTATGCTTTCACAGAGGTTTTCAGCTTGGCGCAAACCGTACGTCGCTGCTGCTTCCTCAGCAAGGCTTTGGTCGTTCGCTCTGTCGCGGGAGGGGGAGAGCTGGTTCCTCTTGGGCCTTGCTTTGCCTGCTCCAAGTTCGCGCCTGGGGTTCATCTTGTTAAGCCAAACTAAGCAGACACAGTCACAACCCTGAAGCAGCGTGCGTGTCCTAGCATGGCACTCTATGCCTATTACCATCTCCTGGCATAGGTAAGGCTTTGCCTTTTCTCAGTCAGACTCTGGGCCTAGGCCAGTGCCTTCACCTCAGGAGAGAGGAGGCGACAGGATCCCTGCACACGGCCCGTGAACTGGGATGGGGAACTGTAGGGGAGTGTCTCCACTCTTTCCCCGGCACACTCCCTGCCACATCTTGGTGGAAGACGGCATCTGACTGCCCGTTTCTCCATGGGGTTGTTTCTGCGAATTCCGTGTTTGGCACCTGGTGGCAAGCCCAAGCCTGACCTTGGGACAGGTGGCAAGGAGATGCTGTCCCCTTGTGAGCTGAGGCACAGGACAGGCCTGCTTTCTGCCCAGACTCCTTCCTCAGAGTGGAGCATGCGCCCCTGCCCTAGTCGTCCCCTCATGTCTCCTTAGCAGCCAGGCTACCATCTCTCCGCACAGGGAGCGGGTGATACTTGTCTTGCCACCGGCCTGCTGTTCGTGCCACGGCAGGCTATCCTGCTTCCCGAGCGTTTCCCGACCCCAAGGCCAAAGGCTCCTTCTCTTCCCCGGGGCCGGCGTGCTGCGTCTTCCCACACTTGCTCCTGGGGAGCGCGGTGACAGACGTATGCAACCATGCTCTCTCTCAGGCAGAGGGGATGCTAGGGCAAAGAGTATTTCGCTCCATGCGGTTATCTTCCACCGTGCTGCGGAGACTAGCTCAGGCAAGCAGCAACAGCATCCCCAAACCCAACTCTGATTTCCCAACGAATGCTACACTTTCCCAGGGGGAGATGCCCAGGCAAAGAGGCTTTCGCTGTATGCGGGGTTGCTCCCACCGTGAGACTGGCCTCAGGCAAGCATCAGCAGCCCGCAGAACATTTCTCAGCGCATGCTGTGCTTTCGCAGAGGCTTTGGCTTGGAGTGAACAGCACTTCGCCGCTGCTTCCTCAGCAAGGCTTCAGTCGCGTCAGGCAAGAAGAGCTGCTGGAGAGCTGGTGCCTCTTGGGCCTTGCTTTCCTGGGCTCCATGTTAGCGTCCTGGGTTCACCCTGCCAGGCCGAACTAAGCAGACATAGCCACAACCCTGCAGTAGCGTGCGTAGCCAAGGATTGCACTCTAGGCACACTACTATCTCCCGGTGTAGGCATCGCTTGGCCTTTTACTCTGGCGCTCAGGCAGATTCACGGACTAGGCCAGTGCTTTCCCCACAGGAAAGGAGAGGTGACAGGATCCCTGCACACCGCCCGTGCACTGAATAGGGAGCTTTCGGGGGACTGTCCCCACTCCTTTCCCTAAACCCCTTGACTCCTCCAAGCTTCCACATTCTGGAGGAAGATGGCATCCGAGGGCCAGTTCTTTCTGGGCGTTGTTTCTCGAGTTCAGCGTAGGCACCTGGTGGTAAACCCATGTCTCCACCACGGACAGGTGGCCAAGGATCGCTTTCTCCTTAGACCCAAAGGCTCAGGACAGGCATGCTTTCTGCCCAGACTCCTTCCTCCGAGTGGAGCCCTTTCCACTGCCCTAATCTTGTCCTCGTGTCTCCTTAGCAGCCAGGCTTCCGTCGCTCTGCAGTGACAGACGTGTCCCTTTCCTTAAGGCTCTTTCCACAGGCGCCAGCGCGCTTCTCTCCGACAAAGGGGATGCCCAGGCAAAGAGCATTTCGCTGCATGCGGGTTTATTACATCGTGCTGTGGAGACTAGCTCCGGCAAGCAGCAGGCAGCATCCCACAGACCCGACTCTGATTTCCCAAAGAATGCTGTGCTTTCCCAGAGGGGATGCCCCAGCAAAGAGGCTTTCCCTCTATGCGGGTTTCTCCCATCGTGCTGCGAATACTAAGCTAAGGCAAGCAACGAAAGCAGCCCACAGAACCGACTCGATTTCCCAGCAACTGCTACGCTTTCTCAGAATTTTTCAGCTTGGCGCGACCCGCACTTCGCTACTGCTTTCTCAGGAAGGCTTTGGTCGTTCGTTCTTCGCGGCAGGGAAGAAGAGCCGCGGGAGAGCTGTTTCATCTTGGGCTTTGAGTTCCCGAGCTCCAAGTTCGCGCCCGGGGTTCACCTTGCTAAGCCGAACTAAGCAGACACGGACAACACCCTGCAGCAGCCTGCATGGCCTAGCATGGCACTCTATGCCTATTACCATCTCCTGGCGTACGTAAGGCTTTTCCTTTTGCTCCGGCGCTCCGGCCGACTCTGGGCCTAGGCCAGTGCCTTCACCACAGGAGAGAGGAGGCGACAGGATCCCTGCACACTGCCCGTGCACTGGGATGGGGTACTGTGGGGGACGGTCTCCACTCCTTCCCTGGCACACCCCCTTCCACCGACAACGCTGCCACATCTTGGTGGAAGACAGCATCTGACTGCCCGTTTCTCCATGGGGTTGTTTCTGCGAGTTCCGAGTACGGCACCTGGTGGCAATGCCCAGGCTTCCCTTGCGACATGTGGCCAAAGAGATTCTGTCCCCTTCTGCCTGCTTTCTGCCCAGATTCCATCCTCAGAGTGGAGCACACGCCCCTGCCCTAGTCGTCCCCTCATGTCTCCTTCCCATCCAGGCTTCCATCTCTAGGCACAGGGAGCGGGTGACACGTGTATTGCCTCCGACCTGCTGTTCGTGCCACGGCAGGCTATCCTAATTCCTGAGCGTTTCCTGACCCCAGGGCCAAGGACTCCTTCTCTTCCCCGGGGCGGCGTGTTGCATCTTCCCCACACTTGTTCCTGGGGAGCGCGGTGACAGACGTGTGCAACCATGCTTCTCTCTCAGGCAGAGGGGATGCTAGGGCAAAGAGTACTTCGTTCCATGCGGGAATCTTCCACAGTGCTGCGGAGACTAGCTCAGGCAAACAGAAGCAGCATCCCAACACCTAACTCTGATTTCCCAACGAATACTGTGCTTTCCCAGGGGAGACGCCCAGGCAAAGAGGCTTTCGCTGTATGCGGGGTTTCTCCCACCGCCTGACTTGGCTCAGGCAAGCAGCAGCAGCCCGCAGAGCATTTCTCAGCGCATGCTGTGCTTCCGCAGAGTCTTTGGCTTGGAGCGAACAGCACTTCGCCGCTGCTTCCTCAGCAAGGCTTCAGTTGCGTCAGGGAAGAGGAGCTGCGGGAGAGCTGGTGCCAATTGGGCCCTGCTTTCCCGGGCTCCACGTTCGCGTCCTGGGTTTACGCTGCCAGGCTGAACTAAGCAGACACAGCCACAACCGTGCAGTAGCTTGCGTAGCTAAGGATGGCACTCTATGCACACTACCAAGTCCCGGTGTAGGCATCGCTTGGCCTTTTACTCTGGCGCTCAGGCGGACTCGCGGACTAGGCCAGTGCTTTCCCCACAGGAAAGGAGAGGTGACAGGATCCCTGCACACCGCCCGTGCACTGAATAGTTAGCTTTGGGGGACTGTCCCCACTCCTTCCCCTTAAACCCTCTGCTTCCTCCAAGCTTCCACATCCTGGAGGAAGATGGCATCTGATGGCGAGTTCCTTCTGGGAGTTGTTTCTTGAGTTCAGGGTAGGCGCCTGGTGGCAAGCCCATGTCTCCACCAAGGACAGGTGACCAAGGAGCTGCTGAGATCTCCTTGGGCCCAAAGTCTCGGGACAGGCATGCTTTCTGCCCAGACTCCTTCCTCAGAGTGGAGCCCTTTCCCCTGCCCTAATCGTGCCCTCTGGTCTCTTTAGCAGCCAGGCTTCCGTCGCTCTGCAGTGACAGACATGTCCCTTTCCTTAATAATCTTTCCACAGGCGCCACTGCGCTTCTCTCTCAGGCAGAGGGGATGCTCAGGCCAAGAGGATTTCGCTCCACGCGGGTTTATTACACCGTGCGGTGGAGACTAGCTCCGGCAAGCAGCAGGCAGCATCCCACAGACCCGACTCTGATTTCCCAAAGAATGCTGTACTTTCCCATAGGGGATGCCCCGGCAAAGAGGCTTTCGCTCTATGCGGGCTTCTCCCATCGTGCTGCGAATACTAGGCTAAGGCAAGCAACGAAAGCAGCCCACAGAACCGACTGTGATTTCCCAGCGACAGCTATGCTGTCGCAGAGGTTTTCAGCTTGGCGCGAACCGCACTTCGCTACTGCTTTCTCAGCAAGGCCTTTTCTTTCGCTCTGTCGCGGCAGAGTGGTACAGCCGCGGGAGAGCTGGTGCCTCTTGGGCCTTGCGTTCCCGGGCTCCAAGTTCAAGTCCGAGGTTCACCTTGCTAAGCCTAACTAAGCAGACACAGTCACCACCCTGCAGCAGCCTGCGTGGCCTAGCATGGCACTCTATGCCTTTTACCATCTCCTGGTGTAGGTAAGGCTTTTCCTTTTGCTCCCGCGCTCAGGCAGACTCTGGGCCTAGGCCAGTGTCTTCACCACAGGAGGGAGGAGGCCACAGGATTCCTGTACACGGTCCGTGCACTGGGATGGGGTACTGTGGGGGACTGTCTCCACTCCTTCCCTGGCACACCCCTGCCACCGACAATGCTGCCACATTTTGGTGGAAGACAGCATCTGACTGCCCCTTTCTCCATTGGGTTGTTTCTGTGAGTTCCGAGTACGGCACCTGGTGGCAAGCACAAGGCTGTCCTTGGGACAGGTGGTCAAGGAGATGCTGTCTCCTTCTGCCTGCCTCTGCCCAGACTCCTTCCTTAGCGTGGAGCACGCGCCCCTGCCCTTCTTATCCCCTCGTCTCCTTTGCACCAAGCTTCCATCTCTCCGTACAGGGAGCGGGTGACACTTGTCTTGCCACCGGCCTGCTGTTCGCGCCACGGCAGGCTATCCTGCTTACCGAGCGATTCCCGACCCCAAGGCCAACGGCTCCTTCTCTTCCCTGGGGGCGGCGTGCTGCGCCTACCCCACACTTGCTCCTGGGGAGCGTGGTGACAGACGTGTGCAACCATGCTTCTCTCTCAGGCAGAGGGGATTCTAGGGCAAAGAGAATTTCGCTCCTTGCGGGTATATTCCACCGTGCTGCGGAGACTATCTTAGGCAAGCAGCAGCAGCGTTCCCCAACGAACTCTGATTTCCCAACGAATGCTGTGCTTTCCTAGGGGAGAAGCCCAGGCAAAGAGGCTTTTCGCGTTTCCCGACCCCAAGGCCAACGGCTCCTTCTCTTCCCCGACTCTGATTTCCCAAAGAATGCTGTGCTTTGCCAGCGGCGATGCCCCGGCAAAGAGGCTTTCCCTCTATGCGGGTTTCTCCCATCGTGCTGCGAATACTAGGCTAAGGCAAGCAACAAAAGCAGCCCACAGAACCGACTCTGATTTCCCAGCGACTGCTATGCTTTCACAGAGGTTTTCAGCTTGGCGCGAACCGTACGTCGCTGCTGCTTCCTCAGCAAGGCTTTGGTCGTTCGCTCTGTCGCGGGAGGGGGAGAGCTGGTTCCTCTTGGGCCTTGCTTTGCCTGCTCCAAGTTCGCGCCTGGGGTTCATCTTGTTAAGCCAAACTAAGCAGACACAGTCACAACCCTGAAGCAGCGTGCGTGTCCTAGCATGGCACTCTATGCCTATTACCATCTCCTGGCATAGGTAAGGCTTTGCCTTTTCTCAGTCAGACTCTGGGCCTAGGCCAGTGCCTTCACCTCAGGAGAGAGGAGGCGACAGGATCCCTGCACACGGCCCGTGAACTGGGATGGGGAACTGTAGGGGAGTGTCTCCACTCTTTCCCCGGCACACTCCCTGCCACATCTTGGTGGAAGACGGCATCTGACTGCCCGTTTCTCCATGGGGTTGTTTCTGCGAATTCCGTGTTTGGCACCTGGTGGCAAGCCCAAGCCTGACCTTGGGACAGGTGGCAAGGAGATGCTGTCCCCTTGTGAGCTGAGGCACAGGACAGGCCTGCTTTCTGCCCAGACTCCTTCCTCAGAGTGGAGCATGCGCCCCTGCCCTAGTCGTCCCCTCATGTCTCCTTAGCAGCCAGGCTACCATCTCTCCGCACAGGGAGCGGGTGACACTTGTCTTGCCACCGGCCTGCTGTTCGTGCCACGGCAGGCTATCCTGCTTCCCGAGCGTTTCCCGACCCCAAGGCCAAAGGCTCCTTCTCTTCCCCGGGGCCGGCGTGCTGCGTCTTCCCACACTTGCTCCTGGGGAGCGCGGTGACAGACGTGTGCAACCATGCTTCTCTCTCAGGCAGAGGGGATGCTAGGGCAAAGAGTATTTCGCTCCATGCGGTTATCTTCCACCGTGCTGCGGAGACTAGCTCAGGCAAGCAGCAACAGCATCCCCAAACCCAACTCTGATTTCCCAACGAATGCTACACTTTCCCAGGGGGAGATGCCCAGGCAAAGAGGCTTTCGCTGTATGCGGGGTTGCTCCCACCGTGAGACTGGCCTCAGGCAAGCATCAGCAGCCCGCAGAACATTTCTCAGCGCATGCTGTGCTTTCGCAGAGGCTTTGGCTTGGAGTGAACAGCACTTCGCCGCTGCTTCCTCAGCAAGGCTTCAGTCGCGTCAGGCAAGAAGAGCTGCTGGAGAGCTGGTGCCTCTTGGGCCTTGCTTTCCTGGGCTCCATGTTAGCGTCCTGGGTTCACCCTGCCAGGCCGAACTAAGCAGACATAGCCACAACCCTGCAGTAGCGTGCGTAGCCAAGGATTGCACTCTAGGCACACTACTATCTCCCGGTGTAGGCATCGCTTGGCCTTTTACTCTGGCGCTCAGGCAGATTCACGGACTAGGCCAGTGCTTTCCCCACAGGAAAGGAGAGGTGACAGGATCCCTGCACACCGCCCGTGCACTGAATAGGGAGCTTTCGGGGGACTGTCCCCACTCCTTTCCCTAAACCCCTTGACTCCTCCAAGCTTCCACATTCTGGAGGAAGATGGCATCCGAGGGCCAGTTCTTTCTGGGCGTTGTTTCTCGAGTTCAGCGTAGGCACCTGGTGGTAAACCCATGTCTCCACCACGGACAGGTGGCCAAGGATCGCTTTCTCCTTAGACCCAAAGGCTCAGGACAGGCATGCTTTCTGCCCAGACTCCTTCCTCCGAGTGGAGCCCTTTCCACTGCCCTAATCTTGTCCTCGTGTCTCCTTAGCAGCCAGGCTTCCGTCGCTCTGCAGTGACAGACGTGTCCCTTTCCTTAAGGCTCTTTCCACAGGCGCCAGCGCGCTTCTCTCCGACAAAGGGGATGCCCAGGCAAAGAGCATTTCGCTGCATGCGGGTTTATTACATCGTGCTGTGGAGACTAGCTCCGGCAAGCAGCAGGCAGCATCCCACAGACCCGACTCTGATTTCCCAAAGAATGCTGTGCTTTCCCAGAGGGGATGCCCCAGCAAAGAGGCTTTCCCTCTATGCGGGTTTCTCCCATCGTGCTGCGAATACTAAGCTAAGGCAAGCAACGAAAGCAGCCCACAGAACCGACTCGATTTCCCAGCAACTGCTACGCTTTCTCAGAATTTTTCAGCTTGGCGCGACCCGCACTTCGCTACTGCTTTCTCAGGAAGGCTTTGGTCGTTCGTTCTTCGCGGCAGGGAAGAAGAGCCGCGGGAGAGCTGTTTCATCTTGGGCTTTGAGTTCCCGAGCTCCAAGTTCGCGCCCGGGGTTCACCTTGCTAAGCCGAACTAAGCAGACACGGACAACACCCTGCAGCAGCCTGCATGGCCTAGCATGGCACTCTATGCCTATTACCATCTCCTGGCGTACGTAAGGCTTTTCCTTTTGCTCCGGCGCTCCGGCAGACTCTGGGCCTAGGCCAGTGCCTTCACCACAGGAGAGAGGAGGCGACAGGATCCCTGCACACTGCCCGTGCACTGGGATGGGGTACTGTGGGGGACGGTCTCCACTCCTTCCCTGGCACACCCCCTTCCACCGACAACGCTGCCACATCTTGGTGGAAGACAGCATCTGACTGCCCGTTTCTCCATGGGGTTGTTTCTGCGAGTTCCGAGTACGGCACCTGGTGGCAATGCCCAGGCTTCCCTTGCGACATGTGGCCAAAGAGATTCTGTCCCCTTCTGCCTGCTTTCTGCCCAGATTCCATCCTCAGAGTGGAGCACACGCCCCTGCCCTAGTCGTCCCCTCATGTCTCCTTCCCATCCAGGCTTCCATCTCTAGGCACAGGGAGCGGGTGACACTTGTATTGCCTCCGACCTGCTGTTCGTGCCACGGCAGGCTATCCTAATTCCTGAGCGTTTCCTGACCCCAGGGCCAAGGACTCCTTCTCTTCCCCGGGGCGGCGTGTTGCATCTTCCCCACACTTGTTCCTGGGGAGCGCGGTGACAGACGTGTGCAACCATGCTTCTCTCTCAGGCAGAGGGGATGCTAGGGCAAAGAGTACTTCGTTCCATGCGGGAATCTTCCACAGTGCTGCGGAGACTAGCTCAGGCAAACAGAAGCAGCATCCCAACACCTAACTCTGATTTCCCAACGAATACTGTGCTTTCCCAGGGGAGACGCCCAGGCAAAGAGGCTTTCGCTGTATGCGGGGTTTCTCCCACCGCCTGACTTGGCTCAGGCAAGCAGCAGCAGCCCGCAGAGCATTTCTCAGCGCATGCTGTGCTTCCGCAGAGTCTTTGGCTTGGAGCGAACAGCACTTCGCCGCTGCTTCCTCAGCAAGGCTTCAGTTGCGTCAGGGAAGAGGAGCTGCGGGAGAGCTGGTGCCAATTGGGCCCTGCTTTCCCGGGCTCCACGTTCGCGTCCTGGGTTTACGCTGCCAGGCTGAACTAAGCAGACACAGCCACAACCGTGCAGTAGCTTGCGTAGCTAAGGATGGCACTCTATGCACACTACCAAGTCCCGGTGTAGGCATCGCTTGGCCTTTTACTCTGGCGCTCAGGCGGACTCGCGGACTAGGCCAGTGCTTTCCCCACAGGAAAGGAGAGGTGACAGGATCCCTGCACACCGCCCGTGCACTGAATAGTTAGCTTTGGGGGACTGTCCCCACTCCTTCCCCTTAAACCCTCTGCTTCCTCCAAGCTTCCACATCCTGGAGGAAGATGGCATCTGATGGCGAGTTCCTTCTGGGAGTTGTTTCTTGAGTTCAGGGTAGGCGCCTGGTGGCAAGCCCATGTCTCCACCAAGGACAGGTGACCAAGGAGCTGCTGAGATCTCCTTGGGCCCAAAGTCTCGGGACAGGCATGCTTTCTGCCCAGACTCCTTCCTCAGAGTGGAGCCCTTTCCCCTGCCCTAATCGTGCCCTCTGGTCTCTTTAGCAGCCAGGCTTCCGTCGCTCTGCAGTGACAGACATGTCCCTTTCCTTAATAATCTTTCCACAGGCGCCACTGCGCTTCTCTCTCAGGCAGAGGGGATGCTCAGGCCAAGAGGATTTCGCTCCACGCGGGTTTATTACACCGTGCGGTGGAGACTAGCTCCGGCAAGCAGCAGGCAGCATCCCACAGACCCGACTCTGATTTCCCAAAGAATGCTGTACTTTCCCATAGGGGATGCCCCGGCAAAGAGGCTTTCGCTCTATGCGGGCTTCTCCCATCGTGCTGCGAATACTAGGCTAAGGCAAGCAACGAAAGCAGCCCACAGAACCGACTGTGATTTCCCAGCGACAGCTATGCTGTCGCAGAGGTTTTCAGCTTGGCGCGAACCGCACTTCGCTACTGCTTTCTCAGCAAGGCCTTTTCTTTCGCTCTGTCGCGGCAGAGTGGTACAGCCGCGGGAGAGCTGGTGCCTCCTGGGCCTTGCGTTCCCGGGCTCCAAGTTCAAGTCCGAGGTTCACCTTGCTAAGCCTAACTAAGCAGACACAGTCACCACCCTGCAGCAGCCTGCGTGGCCTAGCATGGCACTCTATGCCTTTTACCATCTCCTGGTGTAGGTAAGGCTTTTCCTTTTGCTCCCGCGCTCAGGCAGACTCTGGGCCTAGGCCAGTGTCTTCACCACAGGAGGGAGGAGGCCACAGGATCCCTGTACACGGTCCGTGCACTGGGATGGGGTACTGTGGGGGACTGTCTCCACTCCTTCCCTGGCACACCCCTGCCACCGACAATGCTGCCACATTTTGGTGGAAGACAGCATCTGACTGCCCCTTTCTCCATTGGGTTGTTTCTGTGAGTTCCGAGTACGGCACCTGGTGGCAAGCACAAGGCTGTCCTTGGGACAGGTGGTCAAGGAGATGCTGTCTCCTTCTGCCTGCCTCTGCCCAGACTCCTTCCTTAGCGTGGAGCACGCGCCCCTGCCCTTCTTATCCCCTCGTCTCCTTTGCACCAAGCTTCCATCTCTCCGTACAGGGAGCGGGTGACACTTGTCTTGCCACCGGCCTGCTGTTCGCGCCACGGCAGGCTATCCTGCTTACCGAGCGATTCCCGACCCCAAGGCCAACGGCTCCTTCTCTTCCCTGGGGGCGGCGTGCTGCGCCTACCCCACACTTGCTCCTGGGGAGCGTGGTGACAGACGTGTGCAACCATGCTTCTCTCTCAGGCAGAGGGGATTCTAGGGCAAAGAGAATTTCGCTCCTTGCGGGTATATTCCACCGTGCTGCGGAGACTATCTTAGGCAAGCAGCAGCAGCGTTCCCCAACGAACTCTGATTTCCCAACGAATGCTGTGCTTTCCTAGGGGAGAAGCCCAGGCAAAGAGGCTTTTCGCGTTTCCCGACCCCAAGGCCAACGGCTCCTTCTCTTCCCCGACTCTGATTTCCCAAAGAATGCTGTGCTTTGCCAGCGGCGATGCCCCGGCAAAGAGGCTTTCCCTCTATGCGGGTTTCTCCCATCGTGCTGCGAATACTAGGCTAAGGCAAGCAACAAAAGCAGCCCACAGAACCGACTCTGATTTCCCAGCGACTGCTATGCTTTCACAGAGGTTTTCAGCTTGGCGCGAACCGTACGTCGCTGCTGCTTCCTCAGCAAGGCTTTGGTCGTTCGCTCTGTCGCGGGAGGGGGAGAGCTGGTTCCTCTTGGGCCTTGCTTTGCCTGCTCCAAGTTCGCGCCTGGGGTTCATCTTGTTAAGCCAAACTAAGCAGACACAGTCACAACCCTGAAGCAGCGTGCGTGTCCTAGCATGGCACTCTATGCCTATTACCATCTCCTGGCATAGGTAAGGCTTTGCCTTTTCTCAGTCAGACTCTGGGCCTAGGCCAGTGCCTTCACCTCAGGAGAGAGGAGGCGACAGGATCCCTGCACACGGCCCGTGAACTGGGATGGGGAACTGTAGGGGAGTGTCTCCACTCTTTCCCCGGCACACTCCCTGCCACATCTTGGTGGAAGACGGCATCTGACTGCCCGTTTCTCCATGGGGTTGTTTCTGCGAATTCCGTGTTTGGCACCTGGTGGCAAGCCCAAGCCTGACCTTGGGACAGGTGGCAAGGAGATGCTGTCCCCTTGTGAGCTGAGGCACAGGACAGGCCTGCTTTCTGCCCAGACTCCTTCCTCAGAGTGGAGCATGCGCCCCTGCCCTAGTCGTCCCCTCATGTCTCCTTAGCAGCCAGGCTACCATCTCTCCGCACAGGGAGCGGGTGACACTTGTCTTGCCACCGGCCTGCTGTTCGTGCCACGGCAGGCTATCCTGCTTCCCGAGCGTTTCCCGACCCCAAGGCCAAAGGCTCCTTCTCTTCCCCGGGGCCGGCGTGCTGCGTCTTCCCACACTTGCTCCTGGGGAGCGCGGTGACAGACGTGTGCAACCATGCTTCTCTCTCAGGCAGAGGGGATGCTAGGGCAAAGAGTATTTCGCTCCATGCGGTTATCTTCCACCGTGCTGCGGAGACTAGCTCAGGCAAGCAGCAACAGCATCCCCAAACCCAACTCTGATTTCCCAACGAATGCTACACTTTCCCAGGGGGAGATGCCCAGGCAAAGAGGCTTTCGCTGTATGCGGGGTTGCTCCCACCGTGAGACTGGCCTCAGGCAAGCATCAGCAGCCCGCAGAACATTTCTCAGCGCATGCTGTGCTTTCGCAGAGGCTTTGGCTTGGAGTGAACAGCACTTCGCCGCTGCTTCCTCAGCAAGGCTTCAGTCGCGTCAGGCAAGAAGAGCTGCTGGAGAGCTGGTGCCTCTTGGGCCTTGCTTTCCTGGGCTCCATGTTAGCGTCCTGGGTTCACCCTGCCAGGCCGAACTAAGCAGACATAGCCACAACCCTGCAGTAGCGTGCGTAGCCAAGGATTGCACTCTAGGCACACTACTATCTCCCGGTGTAGGCATCGCTTGGCCTTTTACTCTGGCGCTCAGGCAGATTCACGGACTAGGCCAGTGCTTTCCCCACAGGAAAGGAGAGGTGACAGGATCCCTGCACACCGCCCGTGCACTGAATAGGGAGCTTTCGGGGGACTGTCCCCACTCCTTTCCCTAAACCCCTTGACTCCTCCAAGCTTCCACATTCTGGAGGAAGATGGCATCCGAGGGCCAGTTCTTTCTGGGCGTTGTTTCTCGAGTTCAGCGTAGGCACCTGGTGGTAAACCCATGTCTCCACCACGGACAGGTGGCCAAGGATCGCTTTCTCCTTAGACCCAAAGGCTCAGGACAGGCATGCTTTCTGCCCAGACTCCTTCCTCCGAGTGGAGCCCTTTCCACTGCCCTAATCTTGTCCTCGTGTCTCCTTAGCAGCCAGGCTTCCGTCGCTCTGCAGTGACAGACGTGTCCCTTTCCTTAAGGCTCTTTCCACAGGCGCCAGCGCGCTTCTCTCCGACAAAGGGGATGCCCAGGCAAAGAGCATTTCGCTGCATGCGGGTTTATTACATCGTGCTGTGGAGACTAGCTCCGGCAAGCAGCAGGCAGCATCCCACAGACCCGACTCTGATTTCCCAAAGAATGCTGTGCTTTCCCAGAGGGGATGCCCCAGCAAAGAGGCTTTCCCTCTATGCGGGTTTCTCCCATCGTGCTGCGAATACTAAGCTAAGGCAAGCAACGAAAGCAGCCCACAGAACCGACTCGATTTCCCAGCAACTGCTACGCTTTCTCAGAATTTTTCAGCTTGGCGCGACCCGCACTTCGCTACTGCTTTCTCAGGAAGGCTTTGGTCGTTCGTTCTTCGCGGCAGGGAAGAAGAGCCGCGGGAGAGCTGTTTCATCTTGGGCTTTGAGTTCCCGAGCTCCAAGTTCGCGCCCGGGGTTCACCTTGCTAAGCCGAACTAAGCAGACACGGACAACACCCTGCAGCAGCCTGCATGGCCTAGCATGGCACTCTATGCCTATTACCATCTCCTGGCGTACGTAAGGCTTTTCCTTTTGCTCCGGCGCTCCGGCAGACTCTGGGCCTAGGCCAGTGCCTTCACCACAGGAGAGAGGAGGCGACAGGATCCCTGCACACTGCCCGTGCACTGGGATGGGGTACTGTGGGGGACGGTCTCCACTCCTTCCCTGGCACACCCCCTTCCACCGACAACGCTGCCACATCTTGGTGGAAGACAGCATCTGACTGCCCGTTTCTCCATGGGGTTGTTTCTGCGAGTTCCGAGTACGGCACCTGGTGGCAATGCCCAGGCTTCCCTTGCGACATGTGGCCAAAGAGATTCTGTCCCCTTCTGCCTGCTTTCTGCCCAGATTCCATCCTCAGAGTGGAGCACACGCCCCTGCCCTAGTCGTCCCCTCATGTCTCCTTCCCATCCAGGCTTCCATCTCTAGGCACAGGGAGCGGGTGACACGTGTATTGCCTCCGACCTGCTGTTCGTGCCACGGCAGGCTATCCTAATTCCTGAGCGTTTCCTGACCCCAGGGCCAAGGACTCCTTCTCTTCCCCGGGGCGGCGTGTTGCATCTTCCCCACACTTGTTCCTGGGGAGCGCGGTGACAGACGTGTGCAACCATGCTTCTCTCTCAGGCAGAGGGGATGCTAGGGCAAAGAGTACTTCGTTCCATGCGGGAATCTTCCACAGTGCTGCGGAGACTAGCTCAGGCAAACAGAAGCAGCATCCCAACACCTAACTCTGATTTCCCAACGAATACTGTGCTTTCCCAGGGGAGACGCCCAGGCAAAGAGGCTTTCGCTGTATGCGGGGTTTCTCCCACCGCCTGACTTGGCTCAGGCAAGCAGCAGCAGCCCGCAGAGCATTTCTCAGCGCATGCTGTGCTTCCGCAGAGTCTTTGGCTTGGAGCGAACAGCACTTCGCCGCTGCTTCCTCAGCAAGGCTTCAGTTGCGTCAGGGAAGAGGAGCTGCGGGAGAGCTGGTGCCAATTGGGCCCTGCTTTCCCGGGCTCCACGTTCGCGTCCTGGGTTTACGCTGCCAGGCTGAACTAAGCAGACACAGCCACAACCGTGCAGTAGCTTGCGTAGCTAAGGATGGCACTCTATGCACACTACCAAGTCCCGGTGTAGGCATCGCTTGGCCTTTTACTCTGGCGCTCAGGCGGACTCGCGGACTAGGCCAGTGCTTTCCCCACAGGAAAGGAGAGGTGACAGGATCCCTGCACACCGCCCGTGCACTGAATAGTTAGCTTTGGGGGACTGTCCCCACTCCTTCCCCTTAAACCCTCTGCTTCCTCCAAGCTTCCACATCCTGGAGGAAGATGGCATCTGATGGCGAGTTCCTTCTGGGAGTTGTTTCTTGAGTTCAGGGTAGGCGCCTGGTGGCAAGCCCATGTCTCCACCAAGGACAGGTGACCAAGGAGCTGCTGAGATCTCCTTGGGCCCAAAGTCTCGGGACAGGCATGCTTTCTGCCCAGACTCCTTCCTCAGAGTGGAGCCCTTTCCCCTGCCCTAATCGTGCCCTCTGGTCTCTTTAGCAGCCAGGCTTCCGTCGCTCTGCAGTGACAGACATGTCCCTTTCCTTAATAATCTTTCCACAGGCGCCACTGCGCTTCTCTCTCAGGCAGAGGGGATGCTCAGGCCAAGAGGATTTCGCTCCACGCGGGTTTATTACACCGTGCGGTGGAGACTAGCTCCGGCAAGCAGCAGGCATCATCCCACAGACCCGACTCTGATTTCCCAAAGAATGCTGTACTTTCCCATAGGGGATGCCCCGGCAAAGAGGCTTTCGCTCTATGCGGGCTTCTCCCATCGTGCTGCGAATACTAGGCTAAGGCAAGCAACGAAAGCAGCCCACAGAACCGACTGTGATTTCCCAGCGACAGCTATGCTGTCGCAGAGGTTTTCAGCTTGGCGCGAACCGCACTTCGCTATTGCTTTCTCAGCAAGGCCTTTTCTTTCGCTCTGTCGCGGCAGAGTGGTACAGCCGCGGGAGAGCTGGTGCCTCCTGGGCCTTGCGTTCCCGGGCTCCAAGTTCAAGTCCGAGGTTCACCTTGCTAAGCCTAACTAAGCAGACACAGTCACCACCCTGCAGCAGCCTGCGTGGCCTAGCATGGCACTCTATGCCTTTTACCATCTCCTGGTGTAGGTAAGGCTTTTCCTTTTGCTCCCGCGCTCAGGCAGACTCTGGGCCTAGGCCAGTGTCTTCACCACAGGAGGGAGGAGGCCACAGGATCCCTGTACACGGTCCGTGCACTGGGATGGGGTACTGTGGGGGACTGTCTCCACTCCTTCCCTGGCACACCCCTGCCACCGACAATGCTGCCACATTTTGGTGGAAGACAGCATCTGACTGCCCCTTTCTCCATTGGGTTGTTTCTGTGAGTTCCGAGTACGGCACCTGGTGGCAAGCACAAGGCTGTCCTTGGGACAGGTGGTCAAGGAGATGCTGTCTCCTTCTGCCTGCCTCTGCCCAGACTCCTTCCTTAGCGTGGAGCACGCGCCCCTGCCCTTCTTATCCCCTCGTCTCCTTTGCACCAAGCTTCCATCTCTCCGTACAGGGAGCGGGTGACACTTGTCTTGCCACCGGCCTGCTGTTCGCGCCACGGCAGGCTATCCTGCTTACCGAGCGATTCCCGACCCCAAGGCCAACGGCTCCTTCTCTTCCCTGGGGGCGGCGTGCTGCGCCTACCCCACACTTGCTCCTGGGGAGCGTGGTGACAGACGTGTGCAACCATGCTTCTCTCTCAGGCAGAGGGGATTCTAGGGCAAAGAGAATTTCGCTCCTTGCGGGTATATTCCACCGTGCTGCGGAGACTATCTTAGGCAAGCAGCAGCAGCGTTCCCCAACGAACTCTGATTTCCCAACGAATGCTGTGCTTTCCTAGGGGAGAAGCCCAGGCAAAGAGGCTTTTCGCGTTTCCCGACCCCAAGGCCAACGGCTCCTTCTCTTCCCCGACTCTGATTTCCCAAAGAATGCTGTGCTTTGCCAGCGGCGATGCCCCGGCAAAGAGGCTTTCCCTCTATGCGGGTTTCTCCCATCGTGCTGCGAATACTAGGCTAAGGCAAGCAACAAAAGCAGCCCACAGAACCGACTCTGATTTCCCAGCGACTGCTATGCTTTCACAGAGGTTTTCAGCTTGGCGCGAACCGTACGTCGCTGCTGCTTCCTCAGCAAGGCTTTGGTCGTTCGCTCTGTCGCGGGAGGGGGAGAGCTGGTTCCTCTTGGGCCTTGCTTTGCCTGCTCCAAGTTCGCGCCTGGGGTTCATCTTGTTAAGCCAAACTAAGCAGACACAGTCACAACCCTGAAGCAGCGTGCGTGTCCTAGCATGGCACTCTATGCCTATTACCATCTCCTGGCATAGGTAAGGCTTTGCCTTTTCTCAGTCAGACTCTGGGCCTAGGCCAGTGCCTTCACCTCAGGAGAGAGGAGGCGACAGGATCCCTGCACACGGCCCGTGAACTGGGATGGGGAACTGTAGGGGAGTGTCTCCACTCTTTCCCCGGCACACTCCCTGCCACATCTTGGTGGAAGACGGCATCTGACTGCCCGTTTCTCCATGGGGTTGTTTCTGCGAATTCCGTGTTTGGCACCTGGTGGCAAGCCCAAGCCTGACCTTGGGACAGGTGGCAAGGAGATGCTGTCCCCTTGTGAGCTGAGGCACAGGACAGGCCTGCTTTCTGCCCAGACTCCTTCCTCAGAGTGGAGCATGCGCCCCTGCCCTAGTCGTCCCCTCATGTCTCCTTAGCAGCCAGGCTACCATCTCTCCGCACAGGGAGCGGGTGACACTTGTCTTGCCACCGGCCTGCTGTTCGTGCCACGGCAGGCTATCCTGCTTCCCGAGCGTTTCCCGACCCCAAGGCCAAAGGCTCCTTCTCTTCCCCGGGGCCGGCGTGCTGCGTCTTCCCACACTTGCTCCTGGGGAGCGCGGTGACAGACGTGTGCAACCATGCTTCTCTCTCAGGCAGAGGGGATGCTAGGGCAAAGAGTATTTCGCTCCATGCGGTTATCTTCCACCGTGCTGCGGAGACTAGCTCAGGCAAGCAGCAACAGCATCCCCAAACCCAACTCTGATTTCCCAACGAATGCTACACTTTCCCAGGGGGAGATGCCCAGGCAAAGAGGCTTTCGCTGTATGCGGGGTTGCTCCCACCGTGAGACTGGCCTCAGGCAAGCATCAGCAGCCCGCAGAACATTTCTCAGCGCATGCTGTGCTTTCGCAGAGGCTTTGGCTTGGAGTGAACAGCACTTCGCCGCTGCTTCCTCAGCAAGGCTTCAGTCGCGTCAGGCAAGAAGAGCTGCTGGAGAGCTGGTGCCTCTTGGGCCTTGCTTTCCTGGGCTCCATGTTAGCGTCCTGGGTTCACCCTGCCAGGCCGAACTAAGCAGACATAGCCACAACCCTGCAGTAGCGTGCGTAGCCAAGGATTGCACTCTAGGCACACTACTATCTCCCGGTGTAGGCATCGCTTGGCCTTTTACTCTGGCGCTCAGGCAGATTCACGGACTAGGCCAGTGCTTTCCCCACAGGAAAGGAGAGGTGACAGGATCCCTGCACACCGCCCGTGCACTGAATAGGGAGCTTTCGGGGGACTGTCCCCACTCCTTTCCCTAAACCCCTTGACTCCTCCAAGCTTCCACATTCTGGAGGAAGATGGCATCCGAGGGCCAGTTCTTTCTGGGCGTTGTTTCTCGAGTTCAGCGTAGGCACCTGGTGGTAAACCCATGTCTCCACCACGGACAGGTGGCCAAGGATCGCTTTCTCCTTAGACCCAAAGGCTCAGGACAGGCATGCTTTCTGCCCAGACTCCTTCCTCCGAGTGGAGCCCTTTCCACTGCCCTAATCTTGTCCTCGTGTCTCCTTAGCAGCCAGGCTTCCGTCGCTCTGCAGTGACAGACGTGTCCCTTTCCTTAAGGCTCTTTCCACAGGCGCCAGCGCGCTTCTCTCCGACAAAGGGGATGCCCAGGCAAAGAGCATTTCGCTGCATGCGGGTTTATTACATCGTGCTGTGGAGACTAGCTCCGGCAAGCAGCAGGCAGCATCCCACAGACCCGACTCTGATTTCCCAAAGAATGCTGTGCTTTCCCAGAGGGGATGCCCCAGCAAAGAGGCTTTCCCTCTATGCGGGTTTCTCCCATCGTGCTGCGAATACTAAGCTAAGGCAAGCAACGAAAGCAGCCCACAGAACCGACTCGATTTCCCAGCAACTGCTACGCTTTCTCAGAATTTTTCAGCTTGGCGCGACCCGCACTTCGCTACTGCTTTCTCAGGAAGGCTTTGGTCGTTCGTTCTTTGCGGCAGGGAAGAAGAGCCGCGGGAGAGCTGTTTCATCTTGGGCTTTGAGTTCCCGAGCTCCAAGTTCGCGCCCGGGGTTCACCTTGCTAAGCCGAACTAAGCAGACACGGACAACACCCTGCAGCAGCCTGCATGGCCTAGCATGGCACTCTATGCCTATTACCATCTCCTGGCGTACGTAAGGCTTTTCCTTTTGCTCCGGCGCTCCGGCCGACTCTGGGCCTAGGCCAGTGCCTTCACCACAGGAGAGAGGAGGCGACAGGATCCCTGCACACTGCCCGTGCACTGGGATGGGGTACTGTGGGGGACGGTCTCCACTCCTTCCCTGGCACACCCCCTTCCACCGACAACGCTGCCACATCTTGGTGGAAGACAGCATCTGACTGCCCGTTTCTCCATGGGGTTGTTTCTGCGAGTTCCGAGTACGGCACCTGGTGGCAATGCCCAGGCTTCCCTTGCGACATGTGGCCAAAGAGATTCTGTCCCCTTCTGCCTGCTTTCTGCCCAGATTCCATCCTCAGAGTGGAGCACACGCCCCTGCCCTAGTCGTCCCCTCATGTCTCCTTCCCATCCAGGCTTCCATCTCTAGGCACAGGGAGCGGGTGACACGTGTATTGCCTCCGACCTGCTGTTCGTGCCACGGCAGGCTATCCTAATTCCTGAGCGTTTCCTGACCCCAGGGCCAAGGACTCCTTCTCTTCCCCGGGGCGGCGTGTTGCATCTTCCCCACACTTGTTCCTGGGGAGCGCGGTGACAGACGTGTGCAACCATGCTTCTCTCTCAGGCAGAGGGGATGCTAGGGCAAAGAGTACTTCGTTCCATGCGGGAATCTTCCACAGTGCTGCGGAGACTAGCTCAGGCAAACAGAAGCAGCATCCCAACACCTAACTCTGATTTCCCAACGAATACTGTGCTTTCCCAGGGGAGACGCCCAGGCAAAGAGGCTTTCGCTGTATGCGGGGTTTCTCCCACCGCCTGACTTGGCTCAGGCAAGCAGCAGCAGCCCGCAGAGCATTTCTCAGCGCATGCTGTGCTTCCGCAGAGTCTTTGGCTTGGAGCGAACAGCACTTCGCCGCTGCTTCCTCAGCAAGGCTTCAGTTGCGTCAGGGAAGAGGAGCTGCGGGAGAGCTGGTGCCAATTGGGCCCTGCTTTCCCGGGCTCCACGTTCGCGTCCTGGGTTTACGCTGCCAGGCTGAACTAAGCAGACACAGCCACAACCGTGCAGTAGCTTGCGTAGCTAAGGATGGCACTCTATGCACACTACCAAGTCCCGGTGTAGGCATCGCTTGGCCTTTTACTCTGGCGCTCAGGCGGACTCGCGGACTAGGCCAGTGCTTTCCCCACAGGAAAGGAGAGGTGACAGGATCCCTGCACACCGCCCGTGCACTGAATAGTTAGCTTTGGGGGACTGTCCCCACTCCTTCCCCTTAAACCCTCTGCTTCCTCCAAGCTTCCACATCCTGGAGGAAGATGGCATCTGATGGCGAGTTCCTTCTGGGAGTTGTTTCTTGAGTTCAGGGTAGGCGCCTGGTGGCAAGCCCATGTCTCCACCAAGGACAGGTGACCAAGGAGCTGCTGAGATCTCCTTGGGCCCAAAGTCTCGGGACAGGCATGCTTTCTGCCCAGACTCCTTCCTCAGAGTGGAGCCCTTTCCCCTGCCCTAATCGTGCCCTCTGGTCTCTTTAGCAGCCAGGCTTCCGTCGCTCTGCAGTGACAGACATGTCCCTTTCCTTAATAATCTTTCCACAGGCGCCACTGCGCTTCTCTCTCAGGCAGAGGGGATGCTCAGGCCAAGAGGATTTCGCTCCACGCGGGTTTATTACACCGTGCGGTGGAGACTAGCTCCGGCAAGCAGCAGGCATCATCCCACAGACCCGACTCTGATTTCCCAAAGAATGCTGTACTTTCCCATAGGGGATGCCCCGGCAAAGAGGCTTTCGCTCTATGCGGGCTTCTCCCATCGTGCTGCGAATACTAGGCTAAGGCAAGCAACGAAAGCAGCCCACAGAACCGACTGTGATTTCCCAGCGACAGCTATGCTGTCGCAGAGGTTTTCAGCTTGGCGCGAACCGCACTTCGCTATTGCTTTCTCAGCAAGGCCTTTTCTTTCGCTCTGTCGCGGCAGAGTGGTACAGCCGCGGGAGAGCTGGTGCCTCCTGGGCCTTGCGTTCCCGGGCTCCAAGTTCAAGTCCGAGGTTCACCTTGCTAAGCCTAACTAAGCAGACACAGTCACCACCCTGCAGCAGCCTGCGTGGCCTAGCATGGCACTCTATGCCTTTTACCATCTCCTGGTGTAGGTAAGGCTTTTCCTTTTGCTCCCGCGCTCAGGCAGACTCTGGGCCTAGGCCAGTGTCTTCACCACAGGAGGGAGGAGGCCACAGGATCCCTGTACACGGTCCGTGCACTGGGATGGGGTACTGTGGGGGACTGTCTCCACTCCTTCCCTGGCACACCCCTGCCACCGACAATGCTGCCACATTTTGGTGGAAGACAGCATCTGACTGCCCCTTTCTCCATTGGGTTGTTTCTGTGAGTTCCGAGTACGGCACCTGGTGGCAAGCACAAGGCTGTCCTTGGGACAGGTGGTCAAGGAGATGCTGTCTCCTTCTGCCTGCCTCTGCCCAGACTCCTTCCTTAGCGTGGAGCACGCGCCCCTGCCCTTCTTATCCCCTCGTCTCCTTTGCACCAAGCTTCCATCTCTCCGTACAGGGAGCGGGTGACACTTGTCTTGCCACCGGCCTGCTGTTCGCGCCACGGCAGGCTATCCTGCTTACCGAGCGATTCCCGACCCCAAGGCCAACGGCTCCTTCTCTTCCCTGGGGGCGGCGTGCTGCGCCTACCCCACACTTGCTCCTGGGGAGCGTGGTGACAGACGTGTGCAACCATGCTTCTCTCTCAGGCAGAGGGGATTCTAGGGCAAAGAGAATTTCGCTCCTTGCGGGTATATTCCACCGTGCTGCGGAGACTATCTTAGGCAAGCAGCAGCAGCGTTCCCCAACGAACTCTGATTTCCCAACGAATGCTGTGCTTTCCTAGGGGAGAAGCCCAGGCAAAGAGGCTTTTCGCGTTTCCCGACCCCAAGGCCAACGGCTCCTTCTCTTCCCCGACTCTGATTTCCCAAAGAATGCTGTGCTTTGCCAGCGGCGATGCCCCGGCAAAGAGGCTTTCCCTCTATGCGGGTTTCTCCCATCGTGCTGCGAATACTAGGCTAAGGCAAGCAACAAAAGCAGCCCACAGAACCGACTCTGATTTCCCAGCGACTGCTATGCTTTCACAGAGGTTTTCAGCTTGGCGCGAACCGTACGTCGCTGCTGCTTCCTCAGCAAGGCTTTGGTCGTTCGCTCTGTCGCGGGAGGGGGAGAGCTGGTTCCTCTTGGGCCTTGCTTTGCCTGCTCCAAGTTCGCGCCTGGGGTTCATCTTGTTAAGCCAAACTAAGCAGACACAGTCACAACCCTGAAGCAGCGTGCGTGTCCTAGCATGGCACTCTATGCCTATTACCATCTCCTGGCATAGGTAAGGCTTTGCCTTTTCTCAGTCAGACTCTGGGCCTAGGCCAGTGCCTTCACCTCAGGAGAGAGGAGGCGACAGGATCCCTGCACACGGCCCGTGAACTGGGATGGGGAACTGTAGGGGAGTGTCTCCACTCTTTCCCCGGCACACTCCCTGCCACATCTTGGTGGAAGACGGCATCTGACTGCCCGTTTCTCCATGGGGTTGTTTCTGCGAATTCCGTGTTTGGCACCTGGTGGCAAGCCCAAGCCTGACCTTGGGACAGGTGGCAAGGAGATGCTGTCCCCTTGTGAGCTGAGGCACAGGACAGGCCTGCTTTCTGCCCAGACTCCTTCCTCAGAGTGGAGCATGCGCCCCTGCCCTAGTCGTCCCCTCATGTCTCCTTAGCAGCCAGGCTACCATCTCTCCGCACAGGGAGCGGGTGACACTTGTCTTGCCACCGGCCTGCTGTTCGTGCCACGGCAGGCTATCCTGCTTCCCGAGCGTTTCCCGACCCCAAGGCCAAAGGCTCCTTCTCTTCCCCGGGGCCGGCGTGCTGCGTCTTCCCACACTTGCTCCTGGGGAGCGCGGTGACAGACGTGTGCAACCATGCTTCTCTCTCAGGCAGAGGGGATGCTAGGGCAAAGAGTATTTCGCTCCATGCGGTTATCTTCCACCGTGCTGCGGAGACTAGCTCAGGCAAGCAGCAACAGCATCCCCAAACCCAACTCTGATTTCCCAACGAATGCTACACTTTCCCAGGGGGAGATGCCCAGGCAAAGAGGCTTTCGCTGTATGCGGGGTTGCTCCCACCGTGAGACTGGCCTCAGGCAAGCATCAGCAGCCCGCAGAACATTTCTCAGCGCATGCTGTGCTTTCGCAGAGGCTTTGGCTTGGAGTGAACAGCACTTCGCCGCTGCTTCCTCAGCAAGGCTTCAGTCGCGTCAGGCAAGAAGAGCTGCTGGAGAGCTGGTGCCTCTTGGGCCTTGCTTTCCTGGGCTCCATGTTAGCGTCCTGGGTTCACCCTGCCAGGCCGAACTAAGCAGACATAGCCACAACCCTGCAGTAGCGTGCGTAGCCAAGGATTGCACTCTAGGCACACTACTATCTCCCGGTGTAGGCATCGCTTGGCCTTTTACTCTGGCGCTCAGGCAGATTCACGGACTAGGCCAGTGCTTTCCCCACAGGAAAGGAGAGGTGACAGGATCCCTGCACACCGCCCGTGCACTGAATAGGGAGCTTTCGGGGGACTGTCCCCACTCCTTTCCCTAAACCCCTTGACTCCTCCAAGCTTCCACATTCTGGAGGAAGATGGCATCCGAGGGCCAGTTCTTTCTGGGCGTTGTTTCTCGAGTTCAGCGTAGGCACCTGGTGGTAAACCCATGTCTCCACCACGGACAGGTGGCCAAGGATCGCTTTCTCCTTAGACCCAAAGGCTCAGGACAGGCATGCTTTCTGCCCAGACTCCTTCCTCCGAGTGGAGCCCTTTCCACTGCCCTAATCTTGTCCTCGTGTCTCCTTAGCAGCCAGGCTTCCGTCGCTCTGCAGTGACAGACGTGTCCCTTTCCTTAAGGCTCTTTCCACAGGCGCCAGCGCGCTTCTCTCCGACAAAGGGGATGCCCAGGCAAAGAGCATTTCGCTGCATGCGGGTTTATTACATCGTGCTGTGGAGACTAGCTCCGGCAAGCAGCAGGCAGCATCCCACAGACCCGACTCTGATTTCCCAAAGAATGCTGTGCTTTCCCAGAGGGGATGCCCCAGCAAAGAGGCTTTCCCTCTATGCGGGTTTCTCCCATCGTGCTGCGAATACTAAGCTAAGGCAAGCAACGAAAGCAGCCCACAGAACCGACTCGATTTCCCAGCAACTGCTACGCTTTCTCAGAATTTTTCAGCTTGGCGCGACCCGCACTTCGCTACTGCTTTCTCAGGAAGGCTTTGGTCGTTCGTTCTTCGCGGCAGGGAAGAAGAGCCGCGGGAGAGCTGTTTCATCTTGGGCTTTGAGTTCCCGAGCTCCAAGTTCGCGCCCGGGGTTCACCTTGCTAAGCCGAACTAAGCAGACACGGACAACACCCTGCAGCAGCCTGCATGGCCTAGCATGGCACTCTATGCCTATTACCATCTCCTGGCGTACGTAAGGCTTTTCCTTTTGCTCCGGCGCTCCGGCAGACTCTGGGCCTAGGCCAGTGCCTTCACCACAGGAGAGAGGAGGCGACAGGATCCCTGCACACTGCCCGTGCACTGGGATGGGGTACTGTGGGGGACGGTCTCCACTCCTTCCCTGGCACACCCCCTTCCACCGACAACGCTGCCACATCTTGGTGGAAGACAGCATCTGACTGCCCGTTTCTCCATGGGGTTGTTTCTGCGAGTTCCGAGTACGGCACCTGGTGGCAATGCCCAGGCTTCCCTTGCGACATGTGGCCAAAGAGATTCTGTCCCCTTCTGCCTGCTTTCTGCCCAGATTCCATCCTCAGAGTGGAGCACACGCCCCTGCCCTAGTCGTCCCCTCATGTCTCCTTCCCATCCAGGCTTCCATCTCTAGGCACAGGGAGCGGGTGACACGTGTATTGCCTCCGACCTGCTGTTCGTGCCACGGCAGGCTATCCTAATTCCTGAGCGTTTCCTGACCCCAGGGCCAAGGACTCCTTCTCTTCCCCGGGGCGGCGTGTTGCATCTTCCCCACACTTGTTCCTGGGGAGCGCGGTGACAGACGTGTGCAACCATGCTTCTCTCTCAGGCAGAGGGGATGCTAGGGCAAAGAGTACTTCGTTCCATGCGGGAATCTTCCACAGTGCTGCGGAGACTAGCTCAGGCAAACAGAAGCAGCATCCCAACACCTAACTCTGATTTCCCAACGAATACTGTGCTTTCCCAGGGGAGACGCCCAGGCAAAGAGGCTTTCGCTGTATGCGGGGTTTCTCCCACCGCCTGACTTGGCTCAGGCAAGCAGCAGCAGCCCGCAGAGCATTTCTCAGCGCATGCTGTGCTTCCGCAGAGTCTTTGGCTTGGAGCGAACAGCACTTCGCCGCTGCTTCCTCAGCAAGGCTTCAGTTGCGTCAGGGAAGAGGAGCTGCGGGAGAGCTGGTGCCAATTGGGCCCTGCTTTCCCGGGCTCCACGTTCGCGTCCTGGGTTTACGCTGCCAGGCTGAACTAAGCAGACACAGCCACAACCGTGCAGTAGCTTGCGTAGCTAAGGATGGCACTCTATGCACACTACCAAGTCCCGGTGTAGGCATCGCTTGGCCTTTTACTCTGGCGCTCAGGCGGACTCGCGGACTAGGCCAGTGCTTTCCCCACAGGAAAGGAGAGGTGACAGGATCCCTGCACACCGCCCGTGCACTGAATAGTTAGCTTTGGGGGACTGTCCCCACTCCTTCCCCTTAAACCCTCTGCTTCCTCCAAGCTTCCACATCCTGGAGGAAGATGGCATCTGATGGCGAGTTCCTTCTGGGAGTTGTTTCTTGAGTTCAGGGTAGGCGCCTGGTGGCAAGCCCATGTCTCCACCAAGGACAGGTGACCAAGGAGCTGCTGAGATCTCCTTGGGCCCAAAGTCTCGGGACAGGCATGCTTTCTGCCCAGACTCCTTCCTCAGAGTGGAGCCCTTTCCCCTGCCCTAATCGTGCCCTCTGGTCTCTTTAGCAGCCAGGCTTCCGTCGCTCTGCAGTGACAGACATGTCCCTTTCCTTAATAATCTTTCCACAGGCGCCACTGCGCTTCTCTCTCAGGCAGAGGGGATGCTCAGGCCAAGAGGATTTCGCTCCATGCGGGTTTATTACACCGTGCGGTGGAGACTAGCTCCGGCAAGCAGCAGGCAGCATCCCACAGACCCGACTCTGATTTCCCAAAGAATGCTGTACTTTCCCATAGGGGATGCCCCGGCAAAGAGGCTTTCGCTCTATGCGGGCTTCTCCCATCGTGCTGCGAATACTAGGCTAAGGCAAGCAACGAAAGCAGCCCACAGAACCGACTGTGATTTCCCAGCGACAGCTATGCTGTCGCAGAGGTTTTCAGCTTGGCGCGAACCGCACTTCGCTACTGCTTTCTCAGCAAGGCCTTTTCTTTCGCTCTGTCGCGGCAGAGTGGTACAGCCGCGGGAGAGCTGGTGCCTCTTGGGCCTTGCGTTCCCGGGCTCCAAGTTCAAGTCCGAGGTTCACCTTGCTAAGCCTAACTAAGCAGACACAGTCACCACCCTGCAGCAGCCTGCGTGGCCTAGCATGGCACTCTATGCCTTTTACCATCTCCTGGTGTAGGTAAGGCTTTTCCTTTTGCTCCCGCGCTCAGGCAGACTCTGGGCCTAGGCCAGTGTCTTCACCACAGGAGGGAGGAGGCCACAGGATCCCTGTACACGGTCCGTGCACTGGGATGGGGTACTGTGGGGGACTGTCTCCACTCCTTCCCTGGCACACCCCTGCCACCGACAATGCTGCCACATTTTGGTGGAAGACAGCATCTGACTGCCCCTTTCTCCATTGGGTTGTTTCTGTGAGTTCCGAGTACGGCACCTGGTGGCAAGCACAAGGCTGTCCTTGGGACAGGTGGTCCAGGAGATGCTGTCTCCTTCTGCCTGCCTCTGCCCAGACTCCTTCCTTAGCGTGGAGCACGCGCCCCTGCCCTTCTTATCCCCTCGTCTCCTTTGCACCAAGCTTCCATCTCTCCGTACAGGGAGCGGGTGACACTTGTCTTGCCACCGGCCTGCTGTTCGCGCCACGGCAGGCTATCCTGCTTACCGAGCGATTCCCGACCCCAAGGCCAACGGCTCCTTCTCTTCCCTGGGGGCGGCGTGCTGCGCCTACCCCACACTTGCTCCTGGGGAGCGTGGTGACAGACGTGTGCAACCATGCTTCTCTCTCAGGCAGAGGGGATTCTAGGGCAAAGAGAATTTCGCTCCTTGCGGGTATATTCCACCGTGCTGTGGAGACTATCTTAGGCAAGCAGCAGCAGCGTTCCCCAACGAACTCTGATTTCCCAACGAATGCTGTGCTTTCCTAGGGGAGAAGCCCAGGCAAAGAGGCTTTTCGCGTTTCCCGACCCCAAGGCCAACGGCTCCTTCTCTTCCCCGACTCTGATTTCCCAAAGAATGCTGTGCTTTGCCAGCGGCGATGCCCCGGCAAAGAGGCTTTCCCTCTATGCGGGTTTCTCCCATCGTGCTGCGAATACTAGGCTAAGGCAAGCAACAAAAGCAGCCCACAGAACCGACTCTGATTTCCCAGCGACTGCTATGCTTTCACAGAGGTTTTCAGCTTGGCGCGAACCGTACGTCGCTGCTGCTTCCTCAGCAAGGCTTTGGTCGTTCGCTCTGTCGCGGGAGGGGGAGAGCTGGTTCCTCTTGGGCCTTGCTTTGCCTGCTCCAAGTTCGCGCCTGGGGTTCATCTTGTTAAGCCAAACTAAGCAGACACAGTCACAACCCTGAAGCAGCGTGCGTGTCCTAGCATGGCACTCTATGCCTATTACCATCTCCTGGCATAGGTAAGGCTTTGCCTTTTCTCAGTCAGACTCTGGGCCTAGGCCAGTGCCTTCACCTCAGGAGAGAGGAGGCGACAGGATCCCTGCACACGGCCCGTGAACTGGGATGGGGAACTGTAGGGGAGTGTCTCCACTCTTTCCCCGGCACACTCCCTGCCACATCTTGGTGGAAGACGGCATCTGACTGCCCGTTTCTCCATGGGGTTGTTTCTGCGAATTCCGTGTTTGGCACCTGGTGGCAAGCCCAAGCCTGACCTTGGGACAGGTGGCAAGGAGATGCTGTCCCCTTGTGAGCTGAGGCACAGGACAGGCCTGCTTTCTGCCCAGACTCCTTCCTCAGAGTGGAGCATGCGCCCCTGCCCTAGTCGTCCCCTCATGTCTCCTTAGCAGCCAGGCTACCATCTCTCCGCACAGGGAGCGGGTGACACTTGTCTTGCCACCGGCCTGCTGTTCGTGCCACGGCAGGCTATCCTGCTTCCCGAGCGTTTCCCGACCCCAAGGCCAAAGGCTCCTTCTCTTCCCCGGGGCCGGCGTGCTGCGTCTTCCCACACTTGCTCCTGGGGAGCGCGGTGACAGACGTATGCAACCATGCTCTCTCTCAGGCAGAGGGGATGCTAGGGCAAAGAGTATTTCGCTCCATGCGGTTATCTTCCACCGTGCTGCGGAGACTAGCTCAGGCAAGCAGCAACAGCATCCCCAAACCCAACTCTGATTTCCCAACGAATGCTACACTTTCCCAGGGGGAGATGCCCAGGCAAAGAGGCTTTCGCTGTATGCGGGGTTGCTCCCACCGTGAGACTGGCCTCAGGCAAGCATCAGCAGCCCGCAGAACATTTCTCAGCGCATGCTGTGCTTTCGCAGAGGCTTTGGCTTGGAGTGAACAGCACTTCGCCGCTGCTTCCTCAGCAAGGCTTCAGTCGCGTCAGGCAAGAAGAGCTGCTGGAGAGCTGGTGCCTCTTGGGCCTTGCTTTCCTGGGCTCCATGTTAGCGTCCTGGGTTCACCCTGCCAGGCCGAACTAAGCAGACATAGCCACAACCCTGCAGTAGCGTGCGTAGCCAAGGATTGCACTCTAGGCACACTACTATCTCCCGGTGTAGGCATCGCTTGGCCTTTTACTCTGGCGCTCAGGCAGATTCACGGACTAGGCCAGTGCTTTCCCCACAGGAAAGGAGAGGTGACAGGATCCCTGCACACCGCCCGTGCACTGAATAGGGAGCTTTCGGGGGACTGTCCCCACTCCTTTCCCTAAACCCCTTGACTCCTCCAAGCTTCCACATTCTGGAGGAAGATGGCATCCGAGGGCCAGTTCTTTCTGGGCGTTGTTTCTCGAGTTCAGCGTAGGCACCTGGTGGTAAACCCATGTCTCCACCACGGACAGGTGGCCAAGGATCGCTTTCTCCTTAGACCCAAAGGCTCAGGACAGGCATGCTTTCTGCCCAGACTCCTTCCTCCGAGTGGAGCCCTTTCCACTGCCCTAATCTTGTCCTCGTGTCTCCTTAGCAGCCAGGCTTCCGTCGCTCTGCAGTGACAGACGTGTCCCTTTCCTTAAGGCTCTTTCCACAGGCGCCAGCGCGCTTCTCTCCGACAAAGGGGATGCCCAGGCAAAGAGCATTTCGCTGCATGCGGGTTTATTACATCGTGCTGTGGAGACTAGCTCCGGCAAGCAGCAGGCAGCATCCCACAGACCCGACTCTGATTTCCCAAAGAATGCTGTGCTTTCCCAGAGGGGATGCCCCAGCAAAGAGGCTTTCCCTCTATGCGGGTTTCTCCCATCGTGCTGCGAATACTAAGCTAAGGCAAGCAACGAAAGCAGCCCACAGAACCGACTCGATTTCCCAGCAACTGCTACGCTTTCTCAGAATTTTTCAGCTTGGCGCGACCCGCACTTCGCTACTGCTTTCTCAGGAAGGCTTTGGTCGTTCGTTCTTCGCGGCAGGGAAGAAGAGCCGCGGGAGAGCTGTTTCATCTTGGGCTTTGAGTTCCCGAGCTCCAAGTTCGCGCCCGGGGTTCACCTTGCTAAGCCGAACTAAGCAGACACGGACAACACCCTGCAGCAGCCTGCATGGCCTAGCATGGCACTCTATGCCTATTACCATCTCCTGGCGTACGTAAGGCTTTTCCTTTTGCTCCGGCGCTCCGGCAGACTCTGGGCCTAGGCCAGTGCCTTCACCACAGGAGAGAGGAGGCGACAGGATCCCTGCACACTGCCCGTGCACTGGGATGGGGTACTGTGGGGGACGGTCTCCACTCCTTCCCTGGCACACCCCCTTCCACCGACAACGCTGCCACATCTTGGTGGAAGACAGCATCTGACTGCCCGTTTCTCCATGGGGTTGTTTCTGCGAGTTCCGAGTACGGCACCTGGTGGCAATGCCCAGGCTTCCCTTGCGACATGTGGCCAAAGAGATTCTGTCCCCTTCTGCCTGCTTTCTGCCCAGATTCCATCCTCAGAGTGGAGCACACGCCCCTGCCCTAGTCGTCCCCTCATGTCTCCTTCCCATCCAGGCTTCCATCTCTAGGCACAGGGAGCGGGTGACACGTGTATTGCCTCCGACCTGCTGTTCGTGCCACGGCAGGCTATCCTAATTCCTGAGCGTTTCCTGACCCCAGGGCCAAGGACTCCTTCTCTTCCCCGGGGCGGCGTGTTGCATCTTCCCCACACTTGTTCCTGGGGAGCGCGGTGACAGACGTGTGCAACCATGCTTCTCTCTCAGGCAGAGGGGATGCTAGGGCAAAGAGTACTTCGTTCCATGCGGGAATCTTCCACAGTGCTGCGGAGACTAGCTCAGGCAAACAGAAGCAGCATCCCAACACCTAACTCTGATTTCCCAACGAATACTGTGCTTTCCCAGGGGAGACGCCCAGGCAAAGAGGCTTTCGCTGTATGCGGGGTTTCTCCCACCGCCTGACTTGGCTCAGGCAAGCAGCAGCAGCCCGCAGAGCATTTCTCAGCGCATGCTGTGCTTCCGCAGAGTCTTTGGCTTGGAGCGAACAGCACTTCGCCGCTGCTTCCTCAGCAAGGCTTCAGTTGCGTCAGGGAAGAGGAGCTGCGGGAGAGCTGGTGCCAATTGGGCCCTGCTTTCCCGGGCTCCACGTTCGCGTCCTGGGTTTACGCTGCCAGGCTGAACTAAGCAGACACAGCCACAACCGTGCAGTAGCTTGCGTAGCTAAGGATGGCACTCTATGCACACTACCAAGTCCCGGTGTAGGCATCGCTTGGCCTTTTACTCTGGCGCTCAGGCGGACTCGCGGACTAGGCCAGTGCTTTCCCCACAGGAAAGGAGAGGTGACAGGATCCCTGCACACCGCCCGTGCACTGAATAGTTAGCTTTGGGGGACTGTCCCCACTCCTTCCCCTTAAACCCTCTGCTTCCTCCAAGCTTCCACATCCTGGAGGAAGATGGCATCTGATGGCGAGTTCCTTCTGGGAGTTGTTTCTTGAGTTCAGGGTAGGCGCCTGGTGGCAAGCCCATGTCTCCACCAAGGACAGGTGACCAAGGAGCTGCTGAGATCTCCTTGGGCCCAAAGTCTCGGGACAGGCATGCTTTCTGCCCAGACTCCTTCCTCAGAGTGGAGCCCTTTCCCCTGCCCTAATCGTGCCCTCTGGTCTCTTTAGCAGCCAGGCTTCCGTCGCTCTGCAGTGACAGACATGTCCCTTTCCTTAATAATCTTTCCACAGGCGCCACTGCGCTTCTCTCTCAGGAAGAGGGGATGCTCAGGCCAAGAGGATTTCGCTCCATGCGGGTTTATTACACCGTGCGGTGGAGACTAGCTCCGGCAAGCAGCAGGCAGCATCCCACAGACCCGACTCTGATTTCCCAAAGAATGCTGTACTTTCCCATAGGGGATGCCCCGGCAAAGAGGCTTTCGCTCTATGCGGGCTTCTCCCATCGTGCTGCGAATACTAGGCTAAGGCAAGCAACGAAAGCAGCCCACAGAACCGACTGTGATTTCCCAGCGACAGCTATGCTGTCGCAGAGGTTTTCAGCTTGGCGCGAACCGCACTTCGCTACTGCTTTCTCAGCAAGGCCTTTTCTTTCGCTCTGTCGCGGCAGAGTGGTACAGCCGCGGGAGAGCTGGTGCCTCTTGGGCCTTGCGTTCCCGGGCTCCAAGTTCAAGTCCGAGGTTCACCTTGCTAAGCCTAACTAAGCAGACACAGTCACCACCCTGCAGCAGCCTGCGTGGCCTAGCATGGCACTCTATGCCTTTTACCATCTCCTGGTGTAGGTAAGGCTTTTCCTTTTGCTCCCGCGCTCAGGCAGACTCTGGGCCTAGGCCAGTGTCTTCACCACAGGAGGGAGGAGGCCACAGGATCCCTGTACACGGTCCGTGCACTGGGATGGGGTACTGTGGGGGACTGTCTCCACTCCTTCCCTGGCACACCCCTGCCACCGACAATGCTGCCACATTTTGGTGGAAGACAGCATCTGACTGCCCCTTTCTCCATTGGGTTGTTTCTGTGAGTTCCGAGTACGGCACCTGGTGGCAAGCACAAGGCTGTCCTTGGGACAGGTGGTCAAGGAGATGCTGTCTCCTTCTGCCTGCCTCTGCCCAGACTCCTTCCTTAGCGTGGAGCACGCGCCCCTGCCCTTCTTATCCCCTCGTCTCCTTTGCACCAAGCTTCCATCTCTCCGTACAGGGAGCGGGTGACACTTGTCTTGCCACCGGCCTGCTGTTCGCGCCACGGCAGGCTATCCTGCTTACCGAGCGATTCCCGACCCCAAGGCCAACGGCTCCTTCTCTTCCCTGGGGGCGGCGTGCTGCGCCTACCCCACACTTGCTCCTGGGGAGCGTGGTGACAGACGTGTGCAACCATGCTTCTCTCTCAGGCAGAGGGGATTCTAGGGCAAAGAGAATTTCGCTCCTTGCGGGTATATTCCACCGTGCTGCGGAGACTATCTTAGGCAAGCAGCAGCAGCGTTCCCCAACGAACTCTGATTTCCCAACGAATGCTGTGCTTTCCTAGGGGAGAAGCCCAGGCAAAGAGGCTTTTCGCGTTTCCCGACCCCAAGGCCAACGGCTCCTTCTCTTCCCCGACTCTGATTTCCCAAAGAATGCTGTGCTTTGCCAGCGGCGATGCCCCGGCAAAGAGGCTTTCCCTCTATGCGGGTTTCTCCCATCGTGCTGCGAATACTAGGCTAAGGCAAGCAACAAAAGCAGCCCACAGAACCGACTCTGATTTCCCAGCGACTGCTATGCTTTCACAGAGGTTTTCAGCTTGGCGCGAACCGTACGTCGCTGCTGCTTCCTCAGCAAGGCTTTGGTCGTTCGCTCTGTCGCGGGAGGGGGAGAGCTGGTTCCTCTTGGGCCTTGCTTTGCCTGCTCCAAGTTCGCGCCTGGGGTTCATCTTGTTAAGCCAAACTAAGCAGACACAGTCACAACCCTGAAGCAGCGTGCGTGTCCTAGCATGGCACTCTATGCCTATTACCATCTCCTGGCATAGGTAAGGCTTTGCCTTTTCTCAGTCAGACTCTGGGCCTAGGCCAGTGCCTTCACCTCAGGAGAGAGGAGGCGACAGGATCCCTGCACACGGCCCGTGAACTGGGATGGGGAACTGTAGGGGAGTGTCTCCACTCTTTCCCCGGCACACTCCCTGCCACATCTTGGTGGAAGACGGCATCTGACTGCCCGTTTCTCCATGGGGTTGTTTCTGCGAATTCCGTGTTTGGCACCTGGTGGCAAGCCCAAGCCTGACCTTGGGACAGGTGGCAAGGAGATGCTGTCCCCTTGTGAGCTGAGGCACAGGACAGGCCTGCTTTCTGCCCAGACTCCTTCCTCAGAGTGGAGCATGCGCCCCTGCCCTAGTCGTCCCCTCATGTCTCCTTAGCAGCCAGGCTACCATCTCTCCGCACAGGGAGCGGGTGATACTTGTCTTGCCACCGGCCTGCTGTTCGTGCCACGGCAGGCTATCCTGCTTCCCGAGCGTTTCCCGACCCCAAGGCCAAAGGCTCCTTCTCTTCCCCGGGGCCGGCGTGCTGCGTCTTCCCACACTTGCTCCTGGGGAGCGCGGTGACAGACGTATGCAACCATGCTCTCTCTCAGGCAGAGGGGATGCTAGGGCAAAGAGTATTTCGCTCCATGCGGTTATCTTCCACCGTGCTGCGGAGACTAGCTCAGGCAAGCAGCAACAGCATCCCCAAACCCAACTCTGATTTCCCAACGAATGCTACACTTTCCCAGGGGGAGATGCCCAGGCAAAGAGGCTTTCGCTGTATGCGGGGTTGCTCCCACCGTGAGACTGGCCTCAGGCAAGCATCAGCAGCCCGCAGAACATTTCTCAGCGCATGCTGTGCTTTCGCAGAGGCTTTGGCTTGGAGTGAACAGCACTTCGCCGCTGCTTCCTCAGCAAGGCTTCAGTCGCGTCAGGCAAGAAGAGCTGCTGGAGAGCTGGTGCCTCTTGGGCCTTGCTTTCCTGGGCTCCATGTTAGCGTCCTGGGTTCACCCTGCCAGGCCGAACTAAGCAGACATAGCCACAACCCTGCAGTAGCGTGCGTAGCCAAGGATTGCACTCTAGGCACACTACTATCTCCCGGTGTAGGCATCGCTTGGCCTTTTACTCTGGCGCTCAGGCAGATTCACGGACTAGGCCAGTGCTTTCCCCACAGGAAAGGAGAGGTGACAGGATCCCTGCACACCGCCCGTGCACTGAATAGGGAGCTTTCGGGGGACTGTCCCCACTCCTTTCCCTAAACCCCTTGACTCCTCCAAGCTTCCACATTCTGGAGGAAGATGGCATCCGAGGGCCAGTTCTTTCTGGGCGTTGTTTCTCGAGTTCAGCGTAGGCACCTGGTGGTAAACCCATGTCTCCACCACGGACAGGTGGCCAAGGATCGCTTTCTCCTTAGACCCAAAGGCTCAGGACAGGCATGCTTTCTGCCCAGACTCCTTCCTCCGAGTGGAGCCCTTTCCACTGCCCTAATCTTGTCCTCGTGTCTCCTTAGCAGCCAGGCTTCCGTCGCTCTGCAGTGACAGACGTGTCCCTTTCCTTAAGGCTCTTTCCACAGGCGCCAGCGCGCTTCTCTCCGACAAAGGGGATGCCCAGGCAAAGAGCATTTCGCTGCATGCGGGTTTATTACATCGTGCTGTGGAGACTAGCTCCGGCAAGCAGCAGGCAGCATCCCACAGACCCGACTCTGATTTCCCAAAGAATGCTGTGCTTTCCCAGAGGGGATGCCCCAGCAAAGAGGCTTTCCCTCTATGCGGGTTTCTCCCATCGTGCTGCGAATACTAAGCTAAGGCAAGCAACGAAAGCAGCCCACAGAACCGACTCGATTTCCCAGCAACTGCTACGCTTTCTCAGAATTTTTCAGCTTGGCGCGACCCGCACTTCGCTACTGCTTTCTCAGGAAGGCTTTGGTCGTTCGTTCTTCGCGGCAGGGAAGAAGAGCCGCGGGAGAGCTGTTTCATCTTGGGCTTTGAGTTCCCGAGCTCCAAGTTCGCGCCCGGGGTTCACCTTGCTAAGCCGAACTAAGCAGACACGGACAACACCCTGCAGCAGCCTGCATGGCCTAGCATGGCACTCTATGCCTATTACCATCTCCTGGCGTACGTAAGGCTTTTCCTTTTGCTCCGGCGCTCCGGCAGACTCTGGGCCTAGGCCAGTGCCTTCACCACAGGAGAGAGGAGGCGACAGGATCCCTGCACACTGCCCGTGCACTGGGATGGGGTACTGTGGGGGACGGTCTCCACTCCTTCCCTGGCACACCCCCTTCCACCGACAACGCTGCCACATCTTGGTGGAAGACAGCATCTGACTGCCCGTTTCTCCATGGGGTTGTTTCTGCGAGTTCCGAGTACGGCACCTGGTGGCAATGCCCAGGCTTCCCTTGCGACATGTGGCCAAAGAGATTCTGTCCCCTTCTGCCTGCTTTCTGCCCAGATTCCATCCTCAGAGTGGAGCACACGCCCCTGCCCTAGTCGTCCCCTCATGTCTCCTTCCCATCCAGGCTTCCATCTCTAGGCACAGGGAGCGGGTGACACTTGTATTGCCTCCGACCTGCTGTTCGTGCCACGGCAGGCTATCCTAATTCCTGAGCGTTTCCTGACCCCAGGGCCAAGGACTCCTTCTCTTCCCCGGGGCGGCGTGTTGCATCTTCCCCACACTTGTTCCTGGGGAGCGCGGTGACAGACGTGTGCAACCATGCTTCTCTCTCAGGCAGAGGGGATGCTAGGGCAAAGAGTACTTCGTTCCATGCGGGAATCTTCCACAGTGCTGCGGAGACTAGCTCAGGCAAACAGAAGCAGCATCCCAACACCTAACTCTGATTTCCCAACGAATACTGTGCTTTCCCAGGGGAGACGCCCAGGCAAAGAGGCTTTCGCTGTATGCGGGGTTTCTCCCACCGCCTGACTTGGCTCAGGCAAGCAGCAGCAGCCCGCAGAGCATTTCTCAGCGCATGCTGTGCTTCCGCAGAGTCTTTGGCTTGGAGCGAACAGCACTTCGCCGCTGCTTCCTCAGCAAGGCTTCAGTTGCGTCAGGGAAGAGGAGCTGCGGGAGAGCTGGTGCCAATTGGGCCCTGCTTTCCCGGGCTCCATGTTCGCGTCCTGGGTTTACGCTGCCAGGCTGAACTAAGCAGACACAGCCACAACCGTGCAGTAGCTTGCGTAGCTAAGGATGGCACTCTATGCACACTACCAAGTCCCGGTGTAGGCATCGCTTGGCCTTTTACTCTGGCGCTCAGGCGGACTCGCGGACTAGGCCAGTGCTTTCCCCACAGGAAAGGAGAGGTGACAGGATCCCTGCACACCGCCCGTGCACTGAATAGTTAGCTTTGGGGGACTGTCCCCACTCCTTCCCCTTAAACCCTCTGCTTCCTCCAAGCTTCCACATCCTGGAGGAAGATGGCATCTGATGGCGAGTTCCTTCTGGGAGTTGTTTCTTGAGTTCAGGGTAGGCGCCTGGTGGCAAGCCCATGTCTCCACCAAGGACAGGTGACCAAGGAGCTGCTGAGATCTCCTTGGGCCCAAAGTCTCGGGACAGGCATGCTTTCTGCCCAGACTCCTTCCTCAGAGTGGAGCCCTTTCCCCTGCCCTAATCGTGCCCTCTGGTCTCTTTAGCAGCCAGGCTTCCGTCGCTCTGCAGTGACAGACATGTCCCTTTCCTTAATAATCTTTCCACAGGCGCCACTGCGCTTCTCTCTCAGGCAGAGGGGATGCTCAGGCCAAGAGGATTTCGCTCCATGCGGGTTTATTACACCGTGCGGTGGAGACTAGCTCCGGCAAGCAGCAGGCAGCATCCCACAGACCCGACTCTGATTTCCCAAAGAATGCTGTACTTTCCCATAGGGGATGCCCCGGCAAAGAGGCTTTCGCTCTATGCGGGCTTCTCCCATCGTGCTGCGAATACTAGGCTAAGGCAAGCAACGAAAGCAGCCCACAGAACCGACTGTGATTTCCCAGCGACAGCTATGCTGTCGCAGAGGTTTTCAGCTTGGCGCGAACCGCACTTCGCTACTGCTTTCTCAGCAAGGCCTTTTCTTTCGCTCTGTCGCGGCAGAGTGGTACAGCCGCGGGAGAGCTGGTGCCTCTTGGGCCTTGCGTTCCCGGGCTCCAAGTTCAAGTCCGAGGTTCACCTTGCTAAGCCTAACTAAGCAGACACAGTCACCACCCTGCAGCAGCCTGCGTGGCCTAGCATGGCACTCTATGCCTTTTACCATCTCCTGGTGTAGGTAAGGCTTTTCCTTTTGCTCCCGCGCTCAGGCAGACTCTGGGCCTAGGCCAGTGTCTTCACCACAGGAGGGAGGAGGCCACAGGATCCCTGTACACGGTCCGTGCACTGGGATGGGGTACTGTGGGGGACTGTCTCCACTCCTTCCCTGGCACACCCCTGCCACCGACAATGCTGCCACATTTTGGTGGAAGACAGCATCTGACTGCCCCTTTCTCCATTGGGTTGTTTCTGTGAGTTCCGTGTACGGCACCTGGTGGCAAGCACAAGGCTGTCCTTGGGACAGGTGGTCCAGGAGATGCTGTCTCCTTCTGCCTGCCTCTGCCCAGACTCCTTCCTTAGCGTGGAGCACGCGCCCCTGCCCTTCTTATCCCCTCGTCTCCTTTGCACCAAGCTTCCATCTCTCCGTACAGGGAGCGGGTGACACTTGTCTTGCCACCGGCCTGCTGTTCGCGCCACGGCAGGCTATCCTGCTTACCGAGCGATTCCCGACCCCAAGGCCAACGGCTCCTTCTCTTCCCTGGGGGCGGCGTGCTGCGCCTACCCCACACTTGCTCCTGGGGAGCGTGGTGACAGACGTGTGCAACCATGCTTCTCTCTCAGGCAGAGGGGATTCTAGGGCAAAGAGAATTTCGCTCCTTGCGGGTATATTCCACCGTGCTGTGGAGACTATCTTAGGCAAGCAGCAGCAGCGTTCCCCAACGAACTCTGATTTCCCAACGAATGCTGTGCTTTCCTAGGGGAGAAGCCCAGGCAAAGAGGCTTTTCGCGTTTCCCGACCCCAAGGCCAACGGCTCCTTCTCTTCCCCGACTCTGATTTCCCAAAGAATGCTGTGCTTTGCCAGCGGCGATGCCCCGGCAAAGAGGCTTTCCCTCTATGCGGGTTTCTCCCATCGTGCTGCGAATACTAGGCTAAGGCAAGCAACAAAAGCAGCCCACAGAACCGACTCTGATTTCCCAGCGACTGCTATGCTTTCACAGAGGTTTTCAGCTTGGCGCGAACCGTACGTCGCTGCTGCTTCCTCAGCAAGGCTTTGGTCGTTCGCTCTGTCGCGGGAGGGGGAGAGCTGGTTCCTCTTGGGCCTTGCTTTGCCTGCTCCAAGTTCGCGCCTGGGGTTCATCTTGTTAAGCCAAACTAAGCAGACACAGTCACAACCCTGAAGCAGCGTGCGTGTCCTAGCATGGCACTCTATGCCTATTACCATCTCCTGGCATAGGTAAGGCTTTGCCTTTTCTCAGTCAGACTCTGGGCCTAGGCCAGTGCCTTCACCTCAGGAGAGAGGAGGCGACAGGATCCCTGCACACGGCCCGTGAACTGGGATGGGGAACTGTAGGGGAGTGTCTCCACTCTTTCCCCGGCACACTCCCTGCCACATCTTGGTGGAAGACGGCATCTGACTGCCCGTTTCTCCATGGGGTTGTTTCTGCGAATTCCGTGTTTGGCACCTGGTGGCAAGCCCAAGCCTGACCTTGGGACAGGTGGCAAGGAGATGCTGTCCCCTTGTGAGCTGAGGCACAGGACAGGCCTGCTTTCTGCCCAGACTCCTTCCTCAGAGTGGAGCATGCGCCCCTGCCCTAGTCGTCCCCTCATGTCTCCTTAGCAGCCAGGCTACCATCTCTCCGCACAGGGAGCGGGTGACACTTGTCTTGCCACCGGCCTGCTGTTCGTGCCACGGCAGGCTATCCTGCTTCCCGAGCGTTTCCCGACCCCAAGGCCAAAGGCTCCTTCTCTTCCCCGGGGCCGGCGTGCTGCGTCTTCCCACACTTGCTCCTGGGGAGCGCGGTGACAGACGTGTGCAACCATGCTTCTCTCTCAGGCAGAGGGGATGCTAGGGCAAAGAGTATTTCGCTCCATGCGGTTATCTTCCACCGTGCTGCGGAGACTAGCTCAGGCAAGCAGCAACAGCATCCCCAAACCCAACTCTGATTTCCCAACGAATGCTACACTTTCCCAGGGGGAGATGCCCAGGCAAAGAGGCTTTCGCTGTATGCGGGGTTGCTCCCACCGTGAGACTGGCCTCAGGCAAGCATCAGCAGCCCGCAGAACATTTCTCAGCGCATGCTGTGCTTTCGCAGAGGCTTTGGCTTGGAGTGAACAGCACTTCGCCGCTGCTTCCTCAGCAAGGCTTCAGTCGCGTCAGGCAAGAAGAGCTGCTGGAGAGCTGGTGCCTCTTGGGCCTTGCTTTCCTGGGCTCCATGTTAGCGTCCTGGGTTCACCCTGCCAGGCCGAACTAAGCAGACATAGCCACAACCCTGCAGTAGCGTGCGTAGCCAAGGATTGCACTCTAGGCACACTACTATCTCCCGGTGTAGGCATCGCTTGGCCTTTTACTCTGGCGCTCAGGCAGATTCACGGACTAGGCCAGTGCTTTCCCCACAGGAAAGGAGAGGTGACAGGATCCCTGCACACCGCCCGTGCACTGAATAGGGAGCTTTCGGGGGACTGTCCCCACTCCTTTCCCTAAACCCCTTGACTCCTCCAAGCTTCCACATTCTGGAGGAAGATGGCATCCGAGGGCCAGTTCTTTCTGGGCGTTGTTTCTCGAGTTCAGCGTAGGCACCTGGTGGTAAACCCATGTCTCCACCACGGACAGGTGGCCAAGGATCGCTTTCTCCTTAGACCCAAAGGCTCAGGACAGGCATGCTTTCTGCCCAGACTCCTTCCTCCGAGTGGAGCCCTTTCCACTGCCCTAATCTTGTCCTCGTGTCTCCTTAGCAGCCAGGCTTCCGTCGCTCTGCAGTGACAGACGTGTCCCTTTCCTTAAGGCTCTTTCCACAGGCGCCAGCGCGCTTCTCTCCGACAAAGGGGATGCCCAGGCAAAGAGCATTTCGCTGCATGCGGGTTTATTACATCGTGCTGTGGAGACTAGCTCCGGCAAGCAGCAGGCAGCATCCCACAGACCCGACTCTGATTTCCCAAAGAATGCTGTGCTTTCCCAGAGGGGATGCCCCAGCAAAGAGGCTTTCCCTCTATGCGGGTTTCTCCCATCGTGCTGCGAATACTAAGCTAAGGCAAGCAACGAAAGCAGCCCACAGAACCGACTCGATTTCCCAGCAACTGCTACGCTTTCTCAGAATTTTTCAGCTTGGCGCGACCCGCACTTCGCTACTGCTTTCTCAGGAAGGCTTTGGTCGTTCGTTCTTCGCGGCAGGGAAGAAGAGCCGCGGGAGAGCTGTTTCATCTTGGGCTTTGAGTTCCCGAGCTCCAAGTTCGCGCCCGGGGTTCACCTTGCTAAGCCGAACTAAGCAGACACGGACAACACCCTGCAGCAGCCTGCATGGCCTAGCATGGCACTCTATGCCTATTACCATCTCCTGGCGTACGTAAGGCTTTTCCTTTTGCTCCGGCGCTCCGGCAGACTCTGGGCCTAGGCCAGTGCCTTCACCACAGGAGAGAGGAGGCGACAGGATCCCTGCACACTGCCCGTGCACTGGGATGGGGTACTGTGGGGGACGGTCTCCACTCCTTCCCTGGCACACCCCCTTCCACCGACAACGCTGCCACATCTTGGTGGAAGACAGCATCTGACTGCCCGTTTCTCCATGGGGTTGTTTCTGCGAGTTCCGAGTACGGCACCTGGTGGCAATGCCCAGGCTTCCCTTGCGACATGTGGCCAAAGAGATTCTGTCCCCTTCTGCCTGCTTTCTGCCCAGATTCCATCCTCAGAGTGGAGCACACGCCCCTGCCCTAGTCGTCCCCTCATGTCTCCTTCCCATCCAGGCTTCCATCTCTAGGCACAGGGAGCGGGTGACACGTGTATTGCCTCCGACCTGCTGTTCGTGCCACGGCAGGCTATCCTAATTCCTGAGCGTTTCCTGACCCCAGGGCCAAGGACTCCTTCTCTTCCCCGGGGCGGCGTGTTGCATCTTCCCCACACTTGTTCCTGGGGAGCGCGGTGACAGACGTGTGCAACCATGCTTCTCTCTCAGGCAGAGGGGATGCTAGGGCAAAGAGTACTTCGTTCCATGCGGGAATCTTCCACAGTGCTGCGGAGACTAGCTCAGGCAAACAGAAGCAGCATCCCAACACCTAACTCTGATTTCCCAACGAATACTGTGCTTTCCCAGGGGAGACGCCCAGGCAAAGAGGCTTTCGCTGTATGCGGGGTTTCTCCCACCGCCTGACTTGGCTCAGGCAAGCAGCAGCAGCCCGCAGAGCATTTCTCAGCGCATGCTGTGCTTCCGCAGAGTCTTTGGCTTGGAGCGAACAGCACTTCGCCGCTGCTTCCTCAGCAAGGCTTCAGTTGCGTCAGGGAAGAGGAGCTGCGGGAGAGCTGGTGCCAATTGGGCCCTGCTTTCCCGGGCTCCATGTTCGCGTCCTGGGTTTACGCTGCCAGGCTGAACTAAGCAGACACAGCCACAACCGTGCAGTAGCTTGCGTAGCTAAGGATGGCACTCTATGCACACTACCAAGTCCCGGTGTAGGCATCGCTTGGCCTTTTACTCTGGCGCTCAGGCGGACTCGCGGACTAGGCCAGTGCTTTCCCCACAGGAAAGGAGAGGTGACAGGATCCCTGCACACCGCCCGTGCACTGAATAGTTAGCTTTGGGGGACTGTCCCCACTCCTTCCCCTTAAACCCTCTGCTTCCTCCAAGCTTCCACATCCTGGAGGAAGATGGCATCTGATGGCGAGTTCCTTCTGGGAGTTGTTTCTTGAGTTCAGGGTAGGCGCCTGGTGGCAAGCCCATGTCTCCACCAAGGACAGGTGACCAAGGAGCTGCTGAGATCTCCTTGGGCCCAAAGTCTCGGGACAGGCATGCTTTCTGCCCAGACTCCTTCCTCAGAGTGGAGCCCTTTCCCCTGCCCTAATCGTGCCCTCTGGTCTCTTTAGCAGCCAGGCTTCCGTCGCTCTGCAGTGACAGACATGTCCCTTTCCTTAATAATCTTTCCACAGGCGCCACTGCGCTTCTCTCTCAGGCAGAGGGGATGCTCAGGCCAAGAGGATTTCGCTCCATGCGGGTTTATTACACCGTGCGGTGGAGACTAGCTCCGGCAAGCAGCAGGCAGCATCCCACAGACCCGACTCTGATTTCCCAAAGAATGCTGTACTTTCCCATAGGGGATGCCCCGGCAAAGAGGCTTTCGCTCTATGCGGGCTTCTCCCATCGTGCTGCGAATACTAGGCTAAGGCAAGCAACGAAAGCAGCCCACAGAACCGACTGTGATTTCCCAGCGACAGCTATGCTGTCGCAGAGGTTTTCAGCTTGGCGCGAACCGCACTTCGCTACTGCTTTCTCAGCAAGGCCTTTTCTTTCGCTCTGTCGCGGCAGAGTGGTACAGCCGCGGGAGAGCTGGTGCCTCTTGGGCCTTGCGTTCCCGGGCTCCAAGTTCAAGTCCGAGGTTCACCTTGCTAAGCCTAACTAAGCAGACACAGTCACCACCCTGCAGCAGCCTGCGTGGCCTAGCATGGCACTCTATGCCTTTTACCATCTCCTGGTGTAGGTAAGGCTTTTCCTTTTGCTCCCGCGCTCAGGCAGACTCTGGGCCTAGGCCAGTGTCTTCACCACAGGAGGGAGGAGGCCACAGGATCCCTGTACACGGTCCGTGCACTGGGATGGGGTACTGTGGGGGACTGTCTCCACTCCTTCCCTGGCACACCCCTGCCACCGACAATGCTGCCACATTTTGGTGGAAGACAGCATCTGACTGCCCCTTTCTCCATTGGGTTGTTTCTGTGAGTTCCGAGTACGGCACCTGGTGGCAAGCACAAGGCTGTCCTTGGGACAGGTGGTCCAGGAGATGCTGTCTCCTTCTGCCTGCCTCTGCCCAGACTCCTTCCTTAGCGTGGAGCACGCGCCCCTGCCCTTCTTATCCCCTCGTCTCCTTTGCACCAAGCTTCCATCTCTCCGTACAGGGAGCGGGTGACACTTGTCTTGCCACCGGCCTGCTGTTCGCGCCACGGCAGGCTATCCTGCTTACCGAGCGATTCCCGACCCCAAGGCCAACGGCTCCTTCTCTTCCCTGGGGGCGGCGTGCTGCGCCTACCCCACACTTGCTCCTGGGGAGCGTGGTGACAGACGTGTGCAACCATGCTTCTCTCTCAGGCAGAGGGGATTCTAGGGCAAAGAGAATTTCGCTCCTTGCGGGTATATTCCACCGTGCTGTGGAGACTATCTTAGGCAAGCAGCAGCAGCGTTCCCCAACGAACTCTGATTTCCCAACGAATGCTGTGCTTTCCTAGGGGAGAAGCCCAGGCAAAGAGGCTTTTCGCGTTTCCCGACCCCAAGGCCAACGGCTCCTTCTCTTCCCCGACTCTGATTTCCCAAAGAATGCTGTGCTTTGCCAGCGGCGATGCCCCGGCAAAGAGGCTTTCCCTCTATGCGGGTTTCTCCCATCGTGCTGCGAATACTAGGCTAAGGCAAGCAACAAAAGCAGCCCACAGAACCGACTCTGATTTCCCAGCGACTGCTATGCTTTCACAGAGGTTTTCAGCTTGGCGCGAACCGTACGTCGCTGCTGCTTCCTCAGCAAGGCTTTGGTCGTTCGCTCTGTCGCGGGAGGGGGAGAGCTGGTTCCTCTTGGGCCTTGCTTTGCCTGCTCCAAGTTCGCGCCTGGGGTTCATCTTGTTAAGCCAAACTAAGCAGACACAGTCACAACCCTGAAGCAGCGTGCGTGTCCTAGCATGGCACTCTATGCCTATTACCATCTCCTGGCATAGGTAAGGCTTTGCCTTTTCTCAGTCAGACTCTGGGCCTAGGCCAGTGCCTTCACCTCAGGAGAGAGGAGGCGACAGGATCCCTGCACACGGCCCGTGAACTGGGATGGGGAACTGTAGGGGAGTGTCTCCACTCTTTCCCCGGCACACTCCCTGCCACATCTTGGTGGAAGACGGCATCTGACTGCCCGTTTCTCCATGGGGTTGTTTCTGCGAATTCCGTGTTTGGCACCTGGTGGCAAGCCCAAGCCTGACCTTGGGACAGGTGGCAAGGAGATGCTGTCCCCTTGTGAGCTGAGGCACAGGACAGGCCTGCTTTCTGCCCAGACTCCTTCCTCAGAGTGGAGCATGCGCCCCTGCCCTAGTCGTCCCCTCATGTCTCCTTAGCAGCCAGGCTACCATCTCTCCGCACAGGGAGCGGGTGACACTTGTCTTGCCACCGGCCTGCTGTTCGTGCCACGGCAGGCTATCCTGCTTCCCGAGCGTTTCCCGACCCCAAGGCCAAAGGCTCCTTCTCTTCCCCGGGGCCGGCGTGCTGCGTCTTCCCACACTTGCTCCTGGGGAGCGCGGTGACAGACGTGTGCAACCATGCTTCTCTCTCAGGCAGAGGGGATGCTAGGGCAAAGAGTATTTCGCTCCATGCGGTTATCTTCCACCGTGCTGCGGAGACTAGCTCAGGCAAGCAGCAACAGCATCCCCAAACCCAACTCTGATTTCCCAACGAATGCTACACTTTCCCAGGGGGAGATGCCCAGGCAAAGAGGCTTTCGCTGTATGCGGGGTTGCTCCCACCGTGAGACTGGCCTCAGGCAAGCATCAGCAGCCCGCAGAACATTTCTCAGCGCATGCTGTGCTTTCGCAGAGGCTTTGGCTTGGAGTGAACAGCACTTCGCCGCTGCTTCCTCAGCAAGGCTTCAGTCGCGTCAGGCAAGAAGAGCTGCTGGAGAGCTGGTGCCTCTTGGGCCTTGCTTTCCTGGGCTCCATGTTAGCGTCCTGGGTTCACCCTGCCAGGCCGAACTAAGCAGACATAGCCACAACCCTGCAGTAGCGTGCGTAGCCAAGGATTGCACTCTAGGCACACTACTATCTCCCGGTGTAGGCATCGCTTGGCCTTTTACTCTGGCGCTCAGGCAGATTCACGGACTAGGCCAGTGCTTTCCCCACAGGAAAGGAGAGGTGACAGGATCCCTGCACACCGCCCGTGCACTGAATAGGGAGCTTTCGGGGGACTGTCCCCACTCCTTTCCCTAAACCCCTTGACTCCTCCAAGCTTCCACATTCTGGAGGAAGATGGCATCCGAGGGCCAGTTCTTTCTGGGCGTTGTTTCTCGAGTTCAGCGTAGGCACCTGGTGGTAAACCCATGTCTCCACCACGGACAGGTGGCCAAGGATCGCTTTCTCCTTAGACCCAAAGGCTCAGGACAGGCATGCTTTCTGCCCAGACTCCTTCCTCCGAGTGGAGCCCTTTCCACTGCCCTAATCTTGTCCTCGTGTCTCCTTAGCAGCCAGGCTTCCGTCGCTCTGCAGTGACAGACGTGTCCCTTTCCTTAAGGCTCTTTCCACAGGCGCCAGCGCGCTTCTCTCCGACAAAGGGGATGCCCAGGCAAAGAGCATTTCGCTGCATGCGGGTTTATTACATCGTGCTGTGGAGACTAGCTCCGGCAAGCAGCAGGCAGCATCCCACAGACCCGACTCTGATTTCCCAAAGAATGCTGTGCTTTCCCAGAGGGGATGCCCCAGCAAAGAGGCTTTCCCTCTATGCGGGTTTCTCCCATCGTGCTGCGAATACTAAGCTAAGGCAAGCAACGAAAGCAGCCCACAGAACCGACTCGATTTCCCAGCAACTGCTACGCTTTCTCAGAATTTTTCAGCTTGGCGCGACCCGCACTTCGCTACTGCTTTCTCAGGAAGGCTTTGGTCGTTCGTTCTTCGCGGCAGGGAAGAAGAGCCGCGGGAGAGCTGTTTCATCTTGGGCTTTGAGTTCCCGAGCTCCAAGTTCGCGCCCGGGGTTCACCTTGCTAAGCCGAACTAAGCAGACACGGACAACACCCTGCAGCAGCCTGCATGGCCTAGCATGGCACTCTATGCCTATTACCATCTCCTGGCGTACGTAAGGCTTTTCCTTTTGCTCCGGCGCTCCGGCAGACTCTGGGCCTAGGCCAGTGCCTTCACCACAGGAGAGAGGAGGCGACAGGATCCCTGCACACTGCCCGTGCACTGGGATGGGGTACTGTGGGGGACGGTCTCCACTCCTTCCCTGGCACACCCCCTTCCACCGACAACGCTGCCACATCTTGGTGGAAGACAGCATCTGACTGCCCGTTTCTCCATGGGGTTGTTTCTGCGAGTTCCGAGTACGGCACCTGGTGGCAATGCCCAGGCTTCCCTTGCGACATGTGGCCAAAGAGATTCTGTCCCCTTCTGCCTGCTTTCTGCCCAGATTCCATCCTCAGAGTGGAGCACACGCCCCTGCCCTAGTCGTCCCCTCATGTCTCCTTCCCATCCAGGCTTCCATCTCTAGGCACAGGGAGCGGGTGACACGTGTATTGCCTCCGACCTGCTGTTCGTGCCACGGCAGGCTATCCTAATTCCTGAGCGTTTCCTGACCCCAGGGCCAAGGACTCCTTCTCTTCCCCGGGGCGGCGTGTTGCATCTTCCCCACACTTGTTCCTGGGGAGCGCGGTGACAGACGTGTGCAACCATGCTTCTCTCTCAGGCAGAGGGGATGCTAGGGCAAAGAGTACTTCGTTCCATGCGGGAATCTTCCACAGTGCTGCGGAGACTAGCTCAGGCAAACAGAAGCAGCATCCCAACACCTAACTCTGATTTCCCAACGAATACTGTGCTTTCCCAGGGGAGACGCCCAGGCAAAGAGGCTTTCGCTGTATGCGGGGTTTCTCCCACCGCCTGACTTGGCTCAGGCAAGCAGCAGCAGCCCGCAGAGCATTTCTCAGCGCATGCTGTGCTTCCGCAGAGTCTTTGGCTTGGAGCGAACAGCACTTCGCCGCTGCTTCCTCAGCAAGGCTTCAGTTGCGTCAGGGAAGAGGAGCTGCGGGAGAGCTGGTGCCAATTGGGCCCTGCTTTCCCGGGCTCCACGTTCGCGTCCTGGGTTTACGCTGCCAGGCTGAACTAAGCAGACACAGCCACAACCGTGCAGTAGCTTGCGTAGCTAAGGATGGCACTCTATGCACACTACCAAGTCCCGGTGTAGGCATCGCTTGGCCTTTTACTCTGGCGCTCAGGCGGACTCGCGGACTAGGCCAGTGCTTTCCCCACAGGAAAGGAGAGGTGACAGGATCCCTGCACACCGCCCGTGCACTGAATAGTTAGCTTTGGGGGACTGTCCCCACTCCTTCCCCTTAAACCCTCTGCTTCCTCCAAGCTTCCACATCCTGGAGGAAGATGGCATCTGATGGCGAGTTCCTTCTGGGAGTTTTTTCTTGAGTTCAGGGTAGGCGCCTGGTGGCAAGCCCATGTCTCCACCAAGGACAGGTGACCAAGGAGCTGCTGAGATCTCCTTGGGCCCAAAGTCTCGGGACAGGCATGCTTTCTGCCCAGACTCCTTCCTCAGAGTGGAGCCCTTTCCCCTGCCCTAATCGTGCCCTCTGGTCTCTTTAGCAGCCAGGCTTCCGTCGCTCTGCAGTGACAGACATGTCCCTTTCCTTAATAATCTTTCCACAGGCGCCACTGCGCTTCTCTCTCAGGCAGAGGGGATGCTCAGGCCAAGAGGATTTCGCTCCACGCGGGTTTATTACACCGTGCGGTGGAGACTAGCTCCGGCAAGCAGCAGGCAGCATCCCACAGACCCGACTCTGATTTCCCAAAGAATGCTGTACTTTCCCATAGGGGATGCCCCGGCAAAGAGGCTTTCGCTCTATGCGGGCTTCTCCCATCGTGCTGCGAATACTAGGCTAAGGCAAGCAACGAAAGCAGCCCACAGAACCGACTGTGATTTCCCAGCGACAGCTATGCTGTCGCAGAGGTTTTCAGCTTGGCGCGAACCGCACTTCGCTACTGCTTTCTCAGCAAGGCCTTTTCTTTCGCTCTGTCGCGGCAGAGTGGTACAGCCGCGGGAGAGCTGGTGCCTCCTGGGCCTTGCGTTCCCGGGCTCCAAGTTCAAGTCCGAGGTTCACCTTGCTAAGCCTAACTAAGCAGACACAGTCACCACCCTGCAGCAGCCTGCGTGGCCTAGCATGGCACTCTATGCCTTTTACCATCTCCTGGTGTAGGTAAGGCTTTTCCTTTTGCTCCCGCGCTCAGGCAGACTCTGGGCCTAGGCCAGTGTCTTCACCACAGGAGGGAGGAGGCCACAGGATCCCTGTACACGGTCCGTGCACTGGGATGGGGTACTGTGGGGGACTGTCTCCACTCCTTCCCTGGCACACCCCTGCCACCGACAATGCTGCCACATTTTGGTGGAAGACAGCATCTGACTGCCCCTTTCTCCATTGGGTTGTTTCTGTGAGTTCCGAGTACGGCACCTGGTGGCAAGCACAAGGCTGTCCTTGGGACAGGTGGTCCAGGAGATGCTGTCTCCTTCTGCCTGCCTCTGCCCAGACTCCTTCCTTAGCGTGGAGCACGCGCCCCTGCCCTTCTTATCCCCTCGTCTCCTTTGCACCAAGCTTCCATCTCTCCGTACAGGGAGCGGGTGACACTTGTCTTGCCACCGGCCTGCTGTTCGCGCCACGGCAGGCTATCCTGCTTACCGAGCGATTCCCGACCCCAAGGCCAACGGCTCCTTCTCTTCCCTGGGGGCGGCGTGCTGCGCCTACCCCACACTTGCTCCTGGGGAGCGTGGTGACAGACGTGTGCAACCATGCTTCTCTCTCAGGCAGAGGGGATTCTAGGGCAAAGAGAATTTCGCTCCTTGCGGGTATATTCCACCGTGCTGCGGAGACTATCTTAGGCAAGCAGCAGCAGCGTTCCCAAACGAACTCTGATTTCCCAACGAATGCTGTGCTTTCCTAGGGGAGAAGCCCAGGCAAAGAGGCTTTTCGCGTTTCCCGACCCCAAGGCCAACGGCTCCTTCTCTTCCCCGACTCTGATTTCCCAAAGAATGCTGTGCTTTGCCAGCGGCGATGCCCCGGCAAAGAGGCTTTCCCTCTATGCGGGTTTCTCCCATCGTGCTGCGATTACTAGGCTAAGGCAAGCAACAAAAGCAGCCCACAGAACCGACTCTGATTTCCCAGCGACTGATATGCTTTCACAGAGGTTTTCAGCTTGGCGCGAACCGTACGTCGCTGCTGCTTCCTCAGCAAGGCTTTGGTCGTTCGCTCTGTCGCGGGAGGGGGAGAGCTGGTTCCTCTTGGGCCTTGCTTTGCCTGCTCCAAGTTCGCGCCTGGGGTTCATCTTGTTAAGCCAAACTAAGCAGACACAGTCACAACCCTGAAGCAGCGTGCGTGTCCTAGCATGGCACTCTATGCCTATTACCATCTCCTGGCATAGGTAAGGCTTTGCCTTTTCTCAGTCAGACTCTGGGCCTAGGCCAGTGCCTTCACCTCAGGAGAGAGGAGGCGACAGGATCCCTGCACACGGCCCGTGAACTGGGATGGGGAACTGTAGGGGAGTGTCTCCACTCTTTCCCCGGCACACTCCCTGCCACATCTTGGTGGAAGACGGCATCTGACTGCCCGTTTCTCCATGGGGTTGTTTCTGCGAATTCCGTGTTTGGCACCTGGTGGCAAGCCCAAGCCTGACCTTGGGACAGGTGGCAAGGAGATGCTGTCCCCTTGTGAGCTGAGGCACAGGACAGGCCTGCTTTCTGCCCAGACTCCTTCCTCAGAGTGGAGCATGCGCCCCTGCCCTAGTCGTCCCCTCATGTCTCCTTAGCAGCCAGGCTACCATCTCTCCGCACAGGGAGCGGGTGACACTTGTCTTGCCACCGGCCTGCTGTTCGTGCCACGGCAGGCTATCCTGCTTCCCGAGCGTTTCCCGACCCCAAGGCCAAAGGCTCCTTCTCTTCCCCGGGGCCGGCGTGCTGCGTCTTCCCACACTTGCTCCTGGGGAGCGCGGTGACAGACGTGTGCAACCATGCTTCTCTCTCAGGCAGAGGGGATGCTAGGGCAAAGAGTATTTCGCTCCATGCGGTTATCTTCCACCGTGCTGCGGAGACTAGCTCAGGCAAGCAGCAACAGCATCCCCAAACCCAACTCTGATTTCCCAACGAATGCTACACTTTCCCAGGGGGAGATGCCCAGGCAAAGAGGCTTTCGCTGTATGCGGGGTTGCTCCCACCGTGAGACTGGCCTCAGGCAAGCATCAGCAGCCCGCAGAACATTTCTCAGCGCATGCTGTGCTTTCGCAGAGGCTTTGGCTTGGAGTGAACAGCACTTCGCCGCTGCTTCCTCAGCAAGGCTTCAGTCGCGTCAGGCAAGAAGAGCTGCTGGAGAGCTGGTGCCTCTTGGGCCTTGCTTTCCTGGGCTCCATGTTAGCGTCCTGGGTTCACCCTGCCAGGCCGAACTAAGCAGACATAGCCACAACCCTGCAGTAGCGTGCGTAGCCAAGGATTGCACTCTAGGCACACTACTATCTCCCGGTGTAGGCATCGCTTGGCCTTTTACTCTGGCGCTCAGGCAGATTCACGGACTAGGCCAGTGCTTTCCCCACAGGAAAGGAGAGGTGACAGGATCCCTGCACACCGCCCGTGCACTGAATAGGGAGCTTTCGGGGGACTGTCCCCACTCCTTTCCCTAAACCCCTTGACTCCTCCAAGCTTCCACATTCTGGAGGAAGATGGCATCCGAGGGCCAGTTCTTTCTGGGCGTTGTTTCTCGAGTTCAGCGTAGGCACCTGGTGGTAAACCCATGTCTCCACCACGGACAGGTGGCCAAGGATCGCTTTCTCCTTAGACCCAAAGGCTCAGGACAGGCATGCTTTCTGCCCAGACTCCTTCCTCCGAGTGGAGCCCTTTCCACTGCCCTAATCTTGTCCTCGTGTCTCCTTAGCAGCCAGGCTTCCGTCGCTCTGCAGTGACAGACGTGTCCCTTTCCTTAAGGCTCTTTCCACAGGCGCCAGCGCGCTTCTCTCCGACAAAGGGGATGCCCAGGCAAAGAGCATTTCGCTGCATGCGGGTTTATTACATCGTGCTGTGGAGACTAGCTCCGGCAAGCAGCAGGCAGCATCCCACAGACCCGACTCTGATTTCCCAAAGAATGCTGTGCTTTCCCAGAGGGGATGCCCCAGCAAAGAGGCTTTCCCTCTATGCGGGTTTCTCCCATCGTGCTGCGAATACTAAGCTAAGGCAAGCAACGAAAGCAGCCCACAGAACCGACTCGATTTCCCAGCAACTGCTACGCTTTCTCAGAATTTTTCAGCTTGGCGCGACCCGCACTTCGCTACTGCTTTCTCAGGAAGGCTTTGGTCGTTCGTTCTTCGCGGCAGGGAAGAAGAGCCGCGGGAGAGCTGTTTCATCTTGGGCTTTGAGTTCCCGAGCTCCAAGTTCGCGCCCGGGGTTCACCTTGCTAAGCCGAACTAAGCAGACACGGACAACACCCTGCAGCAGCCTGCATGGCCTAGCATGGCACTCTATGCCTATTACCATCTCCTGGCGTACGTAAGGCTTTTCCTTTTGCTCCGGCGCTCCGGCAGACTCTGGGCCTAGGCCAGTGCCTTCACCACAGGAGAGAGGAGGCGACAGGATCCCTGCACACTGCCCGTGCACTGGGATGGGGTACTGTGGGGGACGGTCTCCACTCCTTCCCTGGCACACCCCCTTCCACCGACAACGCTGCCACATCTTGGTGGAAGACAGCATCTGACTGCCCGTTTCTCCATGGGGTTGTTTCTGCGAGTTCCGAGTACGGCACCTGGTGGCAATGCCCAGGCTTCCCTTGCGACATGTGGCCAAAGAGATTCTGTCCCCTTCTGCCTGCTTTCTGCCCAGATTCCATCCTCAGAGTGGAGCACACGCCCCTGCCCTAGTCGTCCCCTCATGTCTCCTTCCCATCCAGGCTTCCATCTCTAGGCACAGGGAGCGGGTGACACGTGTATTGCCTCCGACCTGCTGTTCGTGCCACGGCAGGCTATCCTAATTCCTGAGCGTTTCCTGACCCCAGGGCCAAGGACTCCTTCTCTTCCCCGGGGCGGCGTGTTGCATCTTCCCCACACTTGTTCCTGGGGAGCGCGGTGACAGACGTGTGCAACCATGCTTCTCTCTCAGGCAGAGGGGATGCTAGGGCAAAGAGTACTTCGTTCCATGCGGGAATCTTCCACAGTGCTGCGGAGACTAGCTCAGGCAAACAGAAGCAGCATCCCAACACCTAACTCTGATTTCCCAACGAATACTGTGCTTTCCCAGGGGAGACGCCCAGGCAAAGAGGCTTTCGCTGTATGCGGGGTTTCTCCCACCGCCTGACTTGGCTCAGGCAAGCAGCAGCAGCCCGCAGAGCATTTCTCAGCGCATGCTGTGCTTCCGCAGAGTCTTTGGCTTGGAGCGAACAGCACTTCGCCGCTGCTTCCTCAGCAAGGCTTCAGTTGCGTCAGGGAAGAGGAGCTGCGGGAGAGCTGGTGCCAATTGGGCCCTGCTTTCCCGGGCTCCACGTTCGCGTCCTGGGTTTACGCTGCCAGGCTGAACTAAGCAGACACAGCCACAACCGTGCAGTAGCTTGCGTAGCTAAGGATGGCACTCTATGCACACTACCAAGTCCCGGTGTAGGCATCGCTTGGCCTTTTACTCTGGCGCTCAGGCGGACTCGCGGACTAGGCCAGTGCTTTCCCCACAGGAAAGGAGAGGTGACAGGATCCCTGCACACCGCCCGTGCACTGAATAGTTAGCTTTGGGGGACTGTCCCCACTCCTTCCCCTTAAACCCTCTGCTTCCTCCAAGCTTCCACATCCTGGAGGAAGATGGCATCTGATGGCGAGTTCCTTCTGGGAGTTGTTTCTTGAGTTCAGGGTAGGCGCCTGGTGGCAAGCCCATGTCTCCACCAAGGACAGGTGACCAAGGAGCTGCTGAGATCTCCTTGGGCCCAAAGTCTCGGGACAGGCATGCTTTCTGCCCAGACTCCTTCCTCAGAGTGGAGCCCTTTCCCCTGCCCTAATCGTGCCCTCTGGTCTCTTTAGCAGCCAGGCTTCCGTCGCTCTGCAGTGACAGACATGTCCCTTTCCTTAATAATCTTTCCACAGGCGCCACTGCGCTTCTCTCTCAGGCAGAGGGGATGCTCAGGCCAAGAGGATTTCGCTCCACGCGGGTTTATTACACCGTGCGGTGGAGACTAGCTCCGGCAAGCAGCAGGCAGCATCCCACAGACCCGACTCTGATTTCCCAAAGAATGCTGTACTTTCCCATAGGGGATGCCCCGGCAAAGAGGCTTTCGCTCTATGCGGGCTTCTCCCATCGTGCTGCGAATACTAGGCTAAGGCAAGCAACGAAAGCAGCCCACAGAACCGACTGTGATTTCCCAGCGACAGCTATGCTGTCGCAGAGGTTTTCAGCTTGGCGCGAACCGCACTTCGCTACTGCTTTCTCAGCAAGGCCTTTTCTTTCGCTCTGTCGCGGCAGAGTGGTACAGCCGCGGGAGAGCTGGTGCCTCTTGGGCCTTGCGTTCCCGGGCTCCAAGTTCAAGTCCGAGGTTCACCTTGCTAAGCCTAACTAAGCAGACACAGTCACCACCCTGCAGCAGCCTGCGTGGCCTAGCATGGCACTCTATGCCTTTTACCATCTCCTGGTGTAGGTAAGGCTTTTCCTTTTGCTCCCGCGCTCAGGCAGACTCTGGGCCTAGGCCAGTGTCTTCACCACAGGAGGGAGGAGGCCACAGGATCCCTGTACACGGTCCGTGCACTGGGATGGGGTACTGTGGGGGACTGTCTCCACTCCTTCCCTGGCACACCCCTGCCACCGACAATGCTGCCACATTTTGGTGGAAGACAGCATCTGACTGCCCCTTTCTCCATTGGGTTGTTTCTGTGAGTTCCGAGTACGGCACCTGGTGGCAAGCACAAGGCTGTCCTTGGGACAGGTGGTCCAGGAGATGCTGTCTCCTTCTGCCTGCCTCTGCCCAGACTCCTTCCTTAGCGTGGAGCACGCGCCCCTGCCCTTCTTATCCCCTCGTCTCCTTTGCACCAAGCTTCCATCTCTCCGTACAGGGAGCGGGTGACACTTGTCTTGCCACCGGCCTGCTGTTCGCGCCACGGCAGGCTATCCTGCTTACCGAGCGATTCCCGACCCCAAAGCCAACGGCTCCTTCTCTTCCCTGGGGGCGGCGTGCTGCGCCTACCCCACACTTGCTCCTGGGGAGCGTGGTGACAGACGTGTGCAACCATGCTTCTCTCTCAGGCAGAGGGGATTCTAGGGCAAAGAGAATTTCGCTCCTTGCGGGTATATTCCACCGTGCTGCGGAGACTATCTTAGGCAAGCAGCAGCAGCGTTCCCCAACGAACTCTGATTTCCCAACGAATGCTGTGCTTTCCTAGGGGAGAAGCCCAGGCAAAGAGGCTTTTCGCGTTTCCCGACCCCAAGGCCAACGGCTCCTTCTCTTCCCCGACTCTGATTTCCCAAAGAATGCTGTGCTTTGCCAGCGGCGATGCCCCGGCAAAGAGGCTTTCCCTCTATGCGGGTTTCTCCCATCGTGCTGCGAATACTAGGCTAAGGCAAGCAACAAAAGCAGCCCACAGAACCGACTCTGATTTCCCAGCGACTGCTATGCTTTCACAGAGGTTTTCAGCTTGGCGCGAACCGTACGTCGCTGCTGCTTCCTCAGCAAGGCTTTGGTCGTTCGCTCTGTCGCGGGAGGGGGAGAGCTGGTTCCTCTTGGGCCTTGCTTTGCCTGCTCCAAGTTCGCGCCTGGGGTTCATCTTGTTAAGCCAAACTAAGCAGACACAGTCACAACCCTGAAGCAGCGTGCGTGTCCTAGCATGGCACTCTATGCCTATTACCATCTCCTGGCATAGGTAAGGCTTTGCCTTTTCTCAGTCAGACTCTGGGCCTAGGCCAGTGCCTTCACCTCAGGAGAGAGGAGGCGACAGGATCCCTGCACACGGCCCGTGAACTGGGATGGGGAACTGTAGGGGAGTGTCTCCACTCTTTCCCCGGCACACTCCCTGCCACATCTTGGTGGAAGACGGCATCTGACTGCCCGTTTCTCCATGGGGTTGTTTCTGCGAATTCCGTGTTTGGCACCTGGTGGCAAGCCCAAGCCTGACCTTGGGACAGGTGGCAAGGAGATGCTGTCCCCTTGTGAGCTGAGGCACAGGACAGGCCTGCTTTCTGCCCAGACTCCTTCCTCAGAGTGGAGCATGCGCCCCTGCCCTAGTCGTCCCCTCATGTCTCCTTAGCAGCCAGGCTACCATCTCTCCGCACAGGGAGCGGGTGACACTTGTCTTGCCACCGGCCTGCTGTTCGTGCCACGGCAGGCTATCCTGCTTCCCGAGCGTTTCCCGACCCCAAGGCCAAAGGCTCCTTCTCTTCCCCGGGGCCGGCGTGCTGCGTCTTCCCACACTTGCTCCTGGGGAGCGCGGTGACAGACGTATGCAACCATGCTTCTCTCTCAGGCAGAGGGGATGCTAGGGCAAAGAGTATTTCGCTCCATGCGGTTATCTTCCACCGTGCTGCGGAGACTAGCTCAGGCAAGCAGCAACAGCATCCCCAAACCCAACTCTGATTTCCCAACGAATGCTACACTTTCCCAGGGGGAGATGCCCAGGCAAAGAGGCTTTCGCTGTATGCGGGGTTGCTCCCACCGTGAGACTGGCCTCAGGCAAGCATCAGCAGCCCGCAGAACATTTCTCAGCGCATGCTGTGCTTTCGCAGAGGCTTTGGCTTGGAGTGAACAGCACTTCGCCGCTGCTTCCTCAGCAAGGCTTCAGTCGCGTCAGGCAAGAAGAGCTGCTGGAGAGCTGGTGCCTCTTGGGCCTTGCTTTCCTGGGCTCCATGTTAGCGTCCTGGGTTCACCCTGCCAGGCCGAACTAAGCAGACATAGCCACAACCCTGCAGTAGCGTGCGTAGCCAAGGATTGCACTCTAGGCACACTACTATCTCCCGGTGTAGGCATCGCTTGGCCTTTTACTCTGGCGCTCAGGCAGATTCACGGACTAGGACAGTGCTTTCCCCACAGGAAAGGAGAGGTGACAGGATCCCTGCACACCGCCCGTGCACTGAATAGGGAGCTTTCGGGGGACTGTCCCCACTCCTTTCCCTAAACCCCTTGACTCCTCCAAGCTTCCACATTCTGGAGGAAGATGGCATCCGAGGGCCAGTTCTTTCTGGGCGTTGTTTCTCGAGTTCAGCGTAGGCACCTGGTGGTAAACCCATGTCTCCACCACGGACAGGTGGCCAAGGATCGCTTTCTCCTTAGACCCAAAGGCTCAGGACAGGCATGCTTTCTGCCCAGACTCCTTCCTCAGAGTGGAGCCCTTTCCACTGCCCTCATCTTGTCCTCGTGTCTCCTTAGCAGCCAGGCTTCCGTCGCTCTGCAGTGACAGACGTGTCCCTTTGCTTAAGGCTCTTTCCACAGGCGCCACCGCGCTTCTCTCCGACAGAGGGGATGCCCAGGCAAAGAGCATTTCGCTGCATGCGGGTTTATTACATCGTGCTGTGGAGACTAGCTCCGGCAAGCAGCAGGCAGCATCCCACAGACCCGACTCTGATTTCCCAAAGAATGCTGTGCTTTCCCAGAGGGGATGCCCCAGCAAAGAGGCTTTCCCTCTATGCGGGTTTCTCCCATCGTGCTGCGAATACTAAGCTAAGGCAAGCATCGAAAGCAGCCCACAGAACCGACTCGATTTCCCAGCAACTGCTACGCTTTCTCAGAATTTTTCAGCTTGGCGCGACCCGCACTTCGCTACTGCTTTCTCAGGAAGGCTTTGGTCGTTCGTTCTTCGCGGCAGGGAAGAAGAGCCACGGGAGAGCTGTTTCATCTTGGGCTTTGAGTTCCCGAGCTCCAAGTTCGCGCCCGGGGTTCACCTTGCTAAGCCGAACTAAGCAGACACGGACAACACCCTGCAGCAGCCTGCATGGCCTAGCATGGCACTCTATGCCTATTACCATCTCCTGGCGTACGTAAGGCTTTTCCTTTTGCTCCGGCGCTCCGGCAGACTCTGGGCCTAGGCCAGTGCCTTCACCACAGGAGAGAGGAGGCGACAGGATCCCTGCACACTGCCCGTGCACTGGGATGGGGTACTGTGGGGGACGGTCTCCACTCCTTCCCTGGCACACCCCCTTCCACCGACAACGCTGCCACATCTTGGTGGAAGACAGCATCTGACTGCCCGTTTCTCCATGGGGTTGTTTCTGCGAGTTCCGAGTACGGCACCTGTTGGCAATGCCCAGGCTTCCCTTGCGACATGTGGCCAAAGAGATTCTGTCCCCTTCTGCCTGCTTTCTGCCCAGATTCCATCCTCAGAGTGGAGCACACGCCCCTGCCCTAGTCGTCCCCTCATGTCTCCTTCCCATCCAGGCTTCCATCTCTAGGCACAGGGAGCGGGTGACACGTGTATTGCCTCCGACCTGCTGTTCGTGCCACGGCAGGCTATCCTAATTCCTGAGCGTTTCCTGACCCCAGGGCCAAGGACTCCTTCTCTTCCCCGGGGCGGCGTGTTGCATCTTCCCCACACTTGTTCCTGGGGAGCGCGGTGACAGACGTGTGCAACCATGCTTCTCTCTCAGGCAGAGGGGATGCTAGGGCAAAGAGTACTTCGTTCCATGCGGGAATCTTCCACAGTGCTGCGGAGACTAGCTCAGGCAAACAGAAGCAGCATCCCAACACCTAACTCTGATTTCCCAACGAATACTGTGCTTTCCCAGGGGAGACGCCCAGGCAAAGAGGCTTTCGCTGTATGCGGGGTTTCTCCCACCGCCTGACTTGGCTCAGGCAAGCAGCAGCAGCCCGCAGAGCATTTCTCAGCGCATGCTGTGCTTCCGCAGAGTCTTTGGCTTGGAGCGAACAGCACTTCGCCGCTGCTTCCTCAGCAAGGCTTCAGTTGCGTCAGGGAAGAGGAGCTGCGGGAGAGCTGGTGCCAATTGGGCCCTGCTTTCCCGGGCTCCACGTTCGCGTCCTGGGTTTACGCTGCCAGGCTGAACTAAGCAGACACAGCCACAACCGTGCAGTAGCTTGCGTAGCTAAGGATGGCACTCTATGCACACTACCAAGTCCCGGTGTAGGCATCGCTTGGCCTTTTACTCTGGCGCTCAGGCGGACTCGCGGACTAGGCCAGTGCTTTCCCCACAGGAAAGGAGAGGTGACAGGATCCCTGCACACCGCCCGTGCACTGAATAGTTAGCTTTGGGGGACTGTCCCCACTCCTTCCCCTTAAACCCTCTGCTTCCTCCAAGCTTCCACATCCTGGAGGAAGATGGCATCTGATGGCGAGTTCCTTCTGGGAGTTGTTTCTTGAGTTCAGGGTAGGCGCCTGGTGGCAAGCCCATGTCTCCACCAAGGACAGGTGACCAAGGAGCTGCTGAGATCTCCTTGGGCCCAAAGTCTCGGGACAGGCATGCTTTCTGCCCAGACTCCTTCCTCAGAGTGGAGCCCTTTCCCCTGCCCTAATCGTGCCCTCTGGTCTCTTTAGCAGCCAGGCTTCCGTCGCTCTGCAGTGACAGACATGTCCCTTTCCTTAATAATCTTTCCACAGGCGCCACTGCGCTTCTCTCTCAGGCAGAGGGGATGCTCAGGCCAAGAGGATTTCGCTCCATGCGGGTTTATTACACCGTGCGGTGGAGACTAGCTCCGGCAAGCAGCAGGCAGCATCCCACAGACCCGACTCTGATTTCCCAAAGAATGCTGTACTTTCCCATAGGGGATGCCCCGGCAAAGAGGCTTTCGCTCTATGCGGGCTTCTCCCATCGTGCTGCGAATACTAGGCTAAGGCAAGCAACGAAAGCAGCCCACAGAACCGACTGTGATTTCCCAGCGACAGCTATGCTGTCGCAGAGGTTTTCAGCTTGGCGCGAACCGCACTTCGCTACTGCTTTCTCAGCAAGGCCTTTTCTTTCGCTCTGTCGCGGCAGAGTGGTACAGCCGCGGGAGAGCTGGTGCCTCTTGGGCCTTGCGTTCCCGGGCTCCAAGTTCAAGTCCGAGGTTCACCTTGCTAAGCCTAACTAAGCAGACACAGTCACCACCCTGCAGCAGCCTGCGTGGCCTAGCATGGCACTCTATGCCTTTTACCATCTCCTGGTGTAGGTAAGGCTTTTCCTTTTGCTCCCGCGCTCAGGCAGACTCTGGGCCTAGGCCAGTGTCTTCACCACAGGAGAGAGGAGGCCACAGGATCCCTGTACACGGTCCGTGCACTGGGATGGGGTACTGTGGGGGACTGTCTCCACTCCTTCCCTGGCACACCCCTGCCACCGACAATGCTGCCACATTTTGGTGGAAGACAGCATCTGACTGCCCCTTTCTCCATTGGGTTGTTTCTGTGAGTTCCGAGTACGGCACCTGGTGGCAAGCACAAGGCTGTCCTTGGGACAGGTGGTCCAGGAGATGCTGTCTCCTTCTGCCTGCCTCTGCCCAGACTCCTTCCTTAGCGTGGAGCACGCGCCCCTGCCCTTCTTATCCCCTCGTCTCCTTTGCACCAAGCTTCCATCTCTCCGTACAGGGAGCGGGTGACACTTGTCTTGCCACCGGCCTGCTGTTCGCGCCACGGCAGGCTATCCTGCTTACCGAGCGATTCCCGACCCCAAAGCCAACGGCTCCTTCTCTTCCCTGGGGGCGGCGTGCTGCGCCTACCCCACACTTGCTCCTGGGGAGCGTGGTGACAGACGTGTGCAACCATGCTTCTCTCTCAGGCAGAGGGGATTCTAGGGCAAAGAGAATTTCGCTCCTTGCGGGTATATTCCACCGTGCTGCGGAGACTATCTTAGGCAAGCAGCAGCAGCGTTCCCCAACGAACTCTGATTTCCCAACGAATGCTGTGCTTTCCTAGGGGAGAAGCCCAGGCAAAGAGGCTTTTCGCGTTTCCCGACCCCAAGGCCAACGGCTCCTTCTCTTCCCCGACTCTGATTTCCCAAAGAATGCTGTGCTTTGCCAGCGGCGATGCCCCGGCAAAGAGGCTTTCCCTCTATGCGGGTTTCTCCCATCGTGCTGCGAATACTAGGCTAAGGCAAGCAACAAAAGCAGCCCACAGAACCGACTCTGATTTCCCAGCGACTGCTATGCTTTCACAGAGGTTTTCAGCTTGGCGCGAACCGTACGTCGCTGCTGCTTCCTCAGCAAGGCTTTGGTCGTTCGCTCTGTCGCGGGAGGGGGAGAGCTGGTTCCTCTTGGGCCTTGCTTTGCCTGCTCCAAGTTCGCGCCTGGGGTTCATCTTGTTAAGCCAAACTAAGCAGACACAGTCACAACCCTGAAGCAGCGTGCGTGTCCTAGCATGGCACTCTATGCCTATTACCATCTCCTGGCATAGGTAAGGCTTTGCCTTTTCTCAGTCAGACTCTGGGCCTAGGCCAGTGCCTTCACCTCAGGAGAGAGGAGGCGACAGGATCCCTGCACACGGCCCGTGAACTGGGATGGGGAACTGTAGGGGAGTGTCTCCACTCTTTCCCCGGCACACTCCCTGCCACATCTTGGTGGAAGACGGCATCTGACTGCCCGTTTCTCCATGGGGTTGTTTCTGCGAATTCCGTGTTTGGCACCTGGTGGCAAGCCCAAGCCTGACCTTGGGACAGGTGGCAAGGAGATGCTGTCCCCTTGTGAGCTGAGGCACAGGACAGGCCTGCTTTCTGCCCAGACTCCTTCCTCAGAGTGGAGCATGCGCCCCTGCCCTAGTCGTCCCCTCATGTCTCCTTAGCAGCCAGGCTACCATCTCTCCGCACAGGGAGCGGGTGACACTTGTCTTGCCACCGGCCTGCTGTTCGTGCCACGGCAGGCTATCCTGCTTCCCGAGCGTTTCCCGACCCCAAGGCCAAAGGCTCCTTCTCTTCCCCGGGGCCGGCGTGCTGCGTCTTCCCACACTTGCTCCTGGGGAGCGCGGTGACAGACGTGTGCAACCATGCTTCTCTCTCAGGCAGAGGGGATGCTAGGGCAAAGAGTATTTCGCTCCATGCGGTTATCTTCCACCGTGCTGCGGAGACTAGCTCAGGCAAGCAGCAACAGCATCCCCAAACCCAACTCTGATTTCCCAACGAATGCTACACTTTCCCAGGGGGAGATGCCCAGGCAAAGAGGCTTTCGCTGTATGCGGGGTTGCTCCCACCGTGAGACTGGCCTCAGGCAAGCATCAGCAGCCCGCAGAACATTTCTCAGCGCATGCTGTGCTTTCGCAGAGGCTTTGGCTTGGAGTGAACAGCACTTCGCCGCTGCTTCCTCAGCAAGGCTTCAGTCGCGTCAGGCAAGAAGAGCTGCTGGAGAGCTGGTGCCTCTTGGGCCTTGCTTTCCTGGGCTCCATGTTAGCGTCCTGGGTTCACCCTGCCAGGCCGAACTAAGCAGACATAGCCACAACCCTGCAGTAGCGTGCGTAGCCAAGGATTGCACTCTAGGCACACTACTATCTCCCGGTGTAGGCATCGCTTGGCCTTTTACTCTGGCGCTCAGGCAGATTCACGGACTAGGCCAGTGCTTTCCCCACAGGAAAGGAGAGGTGACAGGATCCCTGCACACCGCCCGTGCACTGAATAGGGAGCTTTCGGGGGACTGTCCCCACTCCTTTCCCTAAACCCCTTGACTCCTCCAAGCTTCCACATTCTGGAGGAAGATGGCATCCGAGGGCCAGTTCTTTCTGGGCGTTGTTTCTCGAGTTCAGCGTAGGCACCTGGTGGTAAACCCATGTCTCCACCACGGACAGGTGGCCAAGGATCGCTTTCTCCTTAGACCCAAAGGCTCAGGACAGGCATGCTTTCTGCCCAGACTCCTTCCTCCGAGTGGAGCCCTTTCCACTGCCCTAATCTTGTCCTCGTGTCTCCTTAGCAGCCAGGCTTCCGTCGCTCTGCAGTGACAGACGTGTCCCTTTCCTTAAGGCTCTTTCCACAGGCGCCAGCGCGCTTCTCTCCGACAAAGGGGATGCCCAGGCAAAGAGCATTTCGCTGCATGCGGGTTTATTACATCGTGCTGTGGAGACTAGCTCCGGCAAGCAGCAGGCAGCATCCCACAGACCCGACTCTGATTTCCCAAAGAATGCTGTGCTTTCCCAGAGGGGATGCCCCAGCAAAGAGGCTTTCCCTCTATGCGGGTTTCTCCCATCGTGCTGCGAATACTAAGCTAAGGCAAGCAACGAAAGCAGCCCACAGAACCGACTCGATTTCCCAGCAACTGCTACGCTTTCTCAGAATTTTTCAGCTTGGCGCGACCCGCACTTCGCTACTGCTTTCTCAGGAAGGCTTTGGTCGTTCGTTCTTCGCGGCAGGGAAGAAGAGCCGCGGGAGAGCTGTTTCATCTTGGGCTTTGAGTTCCCGAGCTCCAAGTTCGCGCCCGGGGTTCACCTTGCTAAGCCGAACTAAGCAGACACGGACAACACCCTGCAGCAGCCTGCATGGCCTAGCATGGCACTCTATGCCTATTACCATCTCCTGGCGTACGTAAGGCTTTTCCTTTTGCTCCGGCGCTCCGGCAGACTCTGGGCCTAGGCCAGTGCCTTCACCACAGGAGAGAGGAGGCGACAGGATCCCTGCACACTGCCCGTGCACTGGGATGGGGTACTGTGGGGGACGGTCTCCACTCCTTCCCTGGCACACCCCCTTCCACCGACAACGCTGCCACATCTTGGTGGAAGACAGCATCTGACTGCCCGTTTCTCCATGGGGTTGTTTCTGCGAGTTCCGAGTACGGCACCTGGTGGCAATGCCCAGGCTTCCCTTGCGACATGTGGCCAAAGAGATTCTGTCCCCTTCTGCCTGCTTTCTGCCCAGATTCCATCCTCAGAGTGGAGCACACGCCCCTGCCCTAGTCGTCCCCTCATGTCTCCTTCCCATCCAGGCTTCCATCTCTAGGCACAGGGAGCGGGTGACACGTGTATTGCCTCCGACCTGCTGTTCGTGCCACGGCAGGCTATCCTAATTCCTGAGCGTTTCCTGACCCCAGGGCCAAGGACTCCTTCTCTTCCCCGGGGCGGCGTGTTGCATCTTCCCCACACTTGTTCCTGGGGAGCGCGGTGACAGACGTGTGCAACCATGCTTCTCTCTCAGGCAGAGGGGATGCTAGGGCAAAGAGTACTTCGTTCCATGCGGGAATCTTCCACAGTGCTGCGGAGACTAGCTCAGGCAAACAGAAGCAGCATCCCAACACCTAACTCTGATTTCCCAACGAATACTGTGCTTTCCCAGGGGAGACGCCCAGGCAAAGAGGCTTTCGCTGTATGCGGGGTTTCTCCCACCGCCTGACTTGGCTCAGGCAAGCAGCAGCAGCCCGCAGAGCATTTCTCAGCGCATGCTGTGCTTCCGCAGAGTCTTTGGCTTGGAGCGAACAGCACTTCGCCGCTGCTTCCTCAGCAAGGCTTCAGTTGCGTCAGGGAAGAGGAGCTGCGGGAGAGCTGGTGCCAATTGGGCCCTGCTTTCCCGGGCTCCACGTTCGCGTCCTGGGTTTACGCTGCCAGGCTGAACTAAGCAGACACAGCCACAACCGTGCAGTAGCTTGCGTAGCTAAGGATGGCACTCTATGCACACTACCAAGTCCCGGTGTAGGCATCGCTTGGCCTTTTACTCTGGCGCTCAGGCGGACTCGCGGACTAGGCCAGTGCTTTCCCCACAGGAAAGGAGAGGTGACAGGATCCCTGCACACCGCCCGTGCACTGAATAGTTAGCTTTGGGGGACTGTCCCCACTCCTTCCCCTTAAACCCTCTGCTTCCTCCAAGCTTCCACATCCTGGAGGAAGATGGCATCTGATGGCGAGTTCCTTCTGGGAGTTGTTTCTTGAGTTCAGGGTAGGCGCCTGGTGGCAAGCCCATGTCTCCACCAAGGACAGGTGACCAAGGAGCTGCTGAGATCTCCTTGGGCCCAAAGTCTCGGGACAGGCATGCTTTCTGCCCAGACTCCTTCCTCAGAGTGGAGCCCTTTCCCCTGCCCTAATCGTGCCCTCTGGTCTCTTTAGCAGCCAGGCTTCCGTCGCTCTGCAGTGACAGACATGTCCCTTTCCTTAATAATCTTTCCACAGGCGCCACTGCGCTTCTCTCTCAGGCAGAGGGGATGCTCAGGCCAAGAGGATTTCGCTCCATGCGGGTTTATTACACCGTGCGGTGGAGACTAGCTCCGGCAAGCAGCAGGCAGCATCCCACAGACCCGACTCTGATTTCCCAAAGAATGCTGTACTTTCCCAAGGGGATGCCCCGGCAAAGAGGCTTTCGCTCTATGCGGGCTTCTCCCATCGTGCTGCGAATACTAGGCTAAGGCAAGCAACGAAAGCAGCCCACAGAACCGACTGTGATTTCCCAGCGACAGCTATGCTGTCGCAGAGGTTTTCAGCTTGGCGCGAACCGCACTTCGCTACTGCTTTCTCAGCAAGGCCTTTTCTTTCGCTCTGTCGCGGCAGAGTGGTACAGCCGCGGGAGAGCTGGTGCCTCTTGGGCCTTGCGTTCCCGGGCTCCAAGTTCAAGTCCGAGGTTCACCTTGCTAAGCCTAACTAAGCAGACACAGTCACCACCCTGCAGCAGCCTGCGTGGCCTAGCATGGCACTCTATGCCTTTTACCATCTCCTGGTGTAGGTAAGGCTTTTCCTTTTGCTCCCGCGCTCAGGCAGACTCTGGGCCTAGGCCAGTGTCTTCACCACAGGAGGGAGGAGGCCACAGGATCCCTGTACACGGTCCGTGCACTGGGATGGGGTACTGTGGGGGACTGTCTCCACTCCTTCCCTGGCACACCCCTGCCACCGACAATGCTGCCACATTTTGGTGGAAGACAGCATCTGACTGCCCCTTTCTCCATTGGGTTGTTTCTGTGAGTTCCGAGTACGGCACCTGGTGGCAAGCACAAGGCTGTCCTTGGGACAGGTGGTCCAGTTGATGCTGTCTCCTTCTGCCTGCCTCTGCCCAGACTCCTTCCTTAGCGTGGAGCACGCGCCCCTGCCCTTCTTATCCCCTCGTCTCCTTTGCACCAAGCTTCCATCTCTCCGTACAGGGAGCGGGTGACACTTGTCTTGCCACCGGCCTGCTGTTCGCGCCACGGCAGGCTATCCTGCTTACCGAGCGATTCCCGACCCCAAGGCCAACGGCTCCTTCTCTTCCCTGGGGGCGGCGTGCTGCGCCTACCCCACACTTGCTCCTGGGGAGCGTGGTGACAGACGTGTGCAACCATGCTTCTCTCTCAGGCAGAGGGGATTCTAGGGCAAAGAGAATTTCGCTCCTTGCGGGTATATTCCACCGTGCTGCGGAGACTATCTTAGGCAAGCAGCAGCAGCGTTCCCCAACGAACTCTGATTTCCCAACGAATGCTGTGCTTTCCTAGGGGAGAAGCCCAGGCAAAGAGGCTTTTCGCGTTTCCCGACCCCAAGGCCAACGGCTCCTTCTCTTCCCCGACTCTGATTTCCCAAAGAATGCTGTGCTTTGCCAGCGGCGATGCCCCGGCAAAGAGGCTTTCCCTCTATGCGGGTTTCTCCCATCGTGCTGCGAATACTAGGCTAAGGCAAGCAACAAAAGCAGCCCACAGAACCGACTCTGATTTCCCAGCGACTGCTATGCTTTCACAGAGGTTTTCAGCTTGGCGCGAACCGTACGTCGCTGCTGCTTCCTCAGCAAGGCTTTGGTCGTTCGCTCTGTCGCGGGAGGGGGAGAGCTGGTTCCTCTTGGGCCTTGCTTTGCCTGCTCCAAGTTCGCGCCTGGGGTTCATCTTGTTAAGCCAAACTAAGCAGACACAGTCACAACCCTGAAGCAGCGTGCGTGTCCTAGCATGGCACTCTATGCCTATTACCATCTCCTGGCATAGGTAAGGCTTTGCCTTTTCTCAGTCAGACTCTGGGCCTAGGCCAGTGCCTTCACCTCAGGAGAGAGGAGGCGACAGGATCCCTGCACACGGCCCGTGAACTGGGATGGGGAACTGTAGGGGAGTGTCTCCACTCTTTCCCCGGCACACTCCCTGCCACATCTTGGTGGAAGACGGCATCTGACTGCCCGTTTCTCCATGGGGTTGTTTCTGCGAATTCCGTGTTTGGCACCTGGTGGCAAGCCCAAGCCTGACCTTGGGACAGGTGGCAAGGAGATGCTGTCCCCTTGTGAGCTGAGGCACAGGACAGGCCTGCTTTCTGCCCAGACTCCTTCCTCAGAGTGGAGCATGCGCCCCTGCCCTAGTCGTCCCCTCATGTCTCCTTAGCAGCCAGGCTACCATCTCTCCGCACAGGGAGCGGGTGACACTTGTCTTGCCACCGGCCTGCTGTTCGTGCCACGGCAGGCTATCCTGCTTCCCGAGCGTTTCCCGACCCCAAGGCCAAAGGCTCCTTCTCTTCCCCGGGGCCGGCGTGCTGCGTCTTCCCACACTTGCTCCTGGGGAGCGCGGTGACAGACGTGTGCAACCATGCTTCTCTCTCAGGCAGAGGGGATGCTAGGGCAAAGAGTATTTCGCTCCATGCGGTTATCTTCCACCGTGCTGCGGAGACTAGCTCAGGCAAGCAGCAACAGCATCCCCAAACCCAACTCTGATTTCCCAACGAATGCTACACTTTCCCAGGGGGAGATGCCCAGGCAAAGAGGCTTTCGCTGTATGCGGGGTTGCTCCCACCGTGAGACTGGCCTCAGGCAAGCATCAGCAGCCCGCAGAACATTTCTCAGCGCATGCTGTGCTTTCGCAGAGGCTTTGGCTTGGAGTGAACAGCACTTCGCCGCTGCTTCCTCAGCAAGGCTTCAGTCGCGTCAGGCAAGAAGAGCTGCTGGAGAGCTGGTGCCTCTTGGGCCTTGCTTTCCTGGGCTCCATGTTAGCGTCCTGGGTTCACCCTGCCAGGCCGAACTAAGCAGACATAGCCACAACCCTGCAGTAGCGTGCGTAGCCAAGGATTGCACTCTAGGCACACTACTATCTCCCGGTGTAGGCATCGCTTGGCCTTTTACTCTGGCGCTCAGGCAGATTCACGGACTAGGCCAGTGCTTTCCCCACAGGAAAGGAGAGGTGACAGGATCCCTGCACACCGCCCGTGCACTGAATAGGGAGCTTTCGGGGGACTGTCCCCACTCCTTTCCCTAAACCCCTTGACTCCTCCAAGCTTCCACATTCTGGAGGAAGATGGCATCCGAGGGCCAGTTCTTTCTGGGCGTTGTTTCTCGAGTTCAGCGTAGGCACCTGGTGGTAAACCCATGTCTCCACCACGGACAGGTGGCCAAGGATCGCTTTCTCCTTAGACCCAAAGGCTCAGGACAGGCATGCTTTCTGCCCAGACTCCTTCCTCCGAGTGGAGCCCTTTCCACTGCCCTAATCTTGTCCTCGTGTCTCCTTAGCAGCCAGGCTTCCGTCGCTCTGCAGTGACAGACGTGTCCCTTTCCTTAAGGCTCTTTCCACAGGCGCCAGCGCGCTTCTCTCCGACAAAGGGGATGCCCAGGCAAAGAGCATTTCGCTGCATGCGGGTTTATTACATCGTGCTGTGGAGACTAGCTCCGGCAAGCAGCAGGCAGCATCCCACAGACCCGACTCTGATTTCCCAAAGAATGCTGTGCTTTCCCAGAGGGGATGCCCCAGCAAAGAGGCTTTCCCTCTATGCGGGTTTCTCCCATCGTGCTGCGAATACTAAGCTAAGGCAAGCAACGAAAGCAGCCCACAGAACCGACTCGATTTCCCAGCAACTGCTACGCTTTCTCAGAATTTTTCAGCTTGGCGCGACCCGCACTTCGCTACTGCTTTCTCAGGAAGGCTTTGGTCGTTCGTTCTTCGCGGCAGGGAAGAAGAGCCGCGGGAGAGCTGTTTCATCTTGGGCTTTGAGTTCCCGAGCTCCAAGTTCGCGCCCGGGGTTCACCTTGCTAAGCCGAACTAAGCAGACACGGACAACACCCTGCAGCAGCCTGCATGGCCTAGCATGGCACTCTATGCCTATTACCATCTCCTGGCGTACGTAAGGCTTTTCCTTTTGCTCCGGCGCTCCGGCAGACTCTGGGCCTAGGCCAGTGCCTTCACCACAGGAGAGAGGAGGCGACAGGATCCCTGCACACTGCCCGTGCACTGGGATGGGGTACTGTGGGGGACGGTCTCCACTCCTTCCCTGGCACACCCCCTTCCACCGACAACGCTGCCACATCTTGGTGGAAGACAGCATCTGACTGCCCGTTTCTCCATGGGGTTGTTTCTGCGAGTTCCGAGTACGGCACCTGGTGGCAATGCCCAGGCTTCCCTTGCGACATGTGGCCAAAGAGATTCTGTCCCCTTCTGCCTGCTTTCTGCCCAGATTCCATCCTCAGAGTGGAGCACACGCCCCTGCCCTAGTCGTCCCCTCATGTCTCCTTCCCATCCAGGCTTCCATCTCTAGGCACAGGGAGCGGGTGACACGTGTATTGCCTCCGACCTGCTGTTCGTGCCACGGCAGGCTATCCTAATTCCTGAGCGTTTCCTGACCCCAGGGCCAAGGACTCCTTCTCTTCCCCGGGGCGGCGTGTTGCATCTTCCCCACACTTGTTCCTGGGGAGCGCGGTGACAGACGTGTGCAACCATGCTTCTCTCTCAGGCAGAGGGGATGCTAGGGCAAAGAGTACTTCGTTCCATGCGGGAATCTTCCACAGTGCTGCGGAGACTAGCTCAGGCAAACAGAAGCAGCATCCCAACACCTAACTCTGATTTCCCAACGAATACTGTGCTTTCCCAGGGGAGACGCCCAGGCAAAGAGGCTTTCGCTGTATGCGGGGTTTCTCCCACCGCCTGACTTGGCTCAGGCAAGCAGCAGCAGCCCGCAGAGCATTTCTCAGCGCATGCTGTGCTTCCGCAGAGTCTTTGGCTTGGAGCGAACAGCACTTCGCCGCTGCTTCCTCAGCAAGGCTTCAGTTGCGTCAGGGAAGAGGAGCTGCGGGAGAGCTGGTGCCAATTGGGCCCTGCTTTCCCGGGCTCCACGTTCGCGTCCTGGGTTTACGCTGCCAGGCTGAACTAAGCAGACACAGCCACAACCGTGCAGTAGCTTGCGTAGCTAAGGATGGCACTCTATGCACACTACCAAGTCCCGGTGTAGGCATCGCTTGGCCTTTTACTCTGGCGCTCAGGCGGACTCGCGGACTAGGCCAGTGCTTTCCCCACAGGAAAGGAGAGGTGACAGGATCCCTGCACACCGCCCGTGCACTGAATAGTTAGCTTTGGGGGACTGTCCCCACTCCTTCCCCTTAAACCCTCTGCTTCCTCCAAGCTTCCACATCCTGGAGGAAGATGGCATCTGATGGCGAGTTCCTTCTGGGAGTTGTTTCTTGAGTTCAGGGTAGGCGCCTGGTGGCAAGCCCATGTCTCCACCAAGGACAGGTGACCAAGGAGCTGCTGAGATCTCCTTGGGCCCAAAGTCTCGGGACAGGCATGCTTTCTGCCCAGACTCCTTCCTCAGAGTGGAGCCCTTTCCCCTGCCCTAATCGTGCCCTCTGGTCTCTTTAGCAGCCAGGCTTCCGTCGCTCTGCAGTGACAGACATGTCCCTTTCCTTAATAATCTTTCCACAGGCGCCACTGCGCTTCTCTCTCAGGCAGAGGGGATGCTCAGGCCAAGAGGATTTCGCTCCACGCGGGTTTATTACACCGTGCGGTGGAGACTAGCTCCGGCAAGCAGCAGGCAGCATCCCACAGACCCGACTCTGATTTCCCAAAGAATGCTGTACTTTCCCATAGGGGATGCCCCGGCAAAGAGGCTTTCGCTCTATGCGGGCTTCTCCCATCGTGCTGCGAATACTAGGCTAAGGCAAGCAACGAAAGCAGCCCACAGAACCGACTGTGATTTCCCAGCGACAGCTATGCTGTCGCAGAGGTTTTCAGCTTGGCGCGAACCGCACTTCGCTACTGCTTTCTCAGCAAGGCCTTTTCTTTCGCTCTGTCGCGGCAGAGTGGTACAGCCGCGGGAGAGCTGGTGCCTCTTGGGCCTTGCGTTCCCGGGCTCCAAGTTCAAGTCCGAGGTTCACCTTGCTAAGCCTAACTAAGCAGACACAGTCACCACCCTGCAGCAGCCTGCGTGGCCTAGCATGGCACTCTATGCCTTTTACCATCTCCTGGTGTAGGTAAGGCTTTTCCTTTTGCTCCCGCGCTCAGGCAGACTCTGGGCCTAGGCCAGTGTCTTCACCACAGGAGGGAGGAGGCCACAGGATCCCTGTACACGGTCCGTGCACTGGGATGGGGTACTGTGGGGGACTGTCTCCACTCCTTCCCTGGCACACCCCTGCCACCGACAATGCTGCCACATTTTGGTGGAAGACAGCATCTGACTGCCCCTTTCTCCATTGGGTTGTTTCTGTGAGTTCCGAGTACGGCACCTGGTGGCAAGCACAAGGCTGTCCTTGGGACAGGTGGTCAAGGAGATGCTGTCTCCTTCTGCCTGCCTCTGCCCAGACTCCTTCCTTAGCGTGGAGCACGCGCCCCTGCCCTTCTTATCCCCTCGTCTCCTTTGCACCAAGCTTCCATCTCTCCGTACAGGGAGCGGGTGACACTTGTCTTGCCACCGGCCTGCTGTTCGCGCCACGGCAGGCTATCCTGCTTACCGAGCGATTCCCGACCCCAAGGCCAACGGCTCCTTCTCTTCCCTGGGGGCGGCGTGCTGCGCCTACCCCACACTTGCTCCTGGCGAGCGTGGTGACAGACGTGTGCAACCATGCTTCTCTCTCAGGCAGAGGGGATTCTAGGGCAAAGAGAATTTCGCTCCTTGCGGGTATATTCCACCGTGCTGCGGAGACTATCTTAGGCAAGCAGCAGCAGCGTTCCCCAACGAACTCTGATTTCCCAACGAATGCTGTGCTTTCCTAGGGGAGAAGCCCAGGCAAAGAGGCTTTTCGCGTTTCCCGACCCCAAGGCCAACGGCTCCTTCTCTTCCCCGACTCTGATTTCCCAAAGAATGCTGTGCTTTGCCAGCGGCGATGCCCCGGCAAAGAGGCTTTCCCTCTATGCGGGTTTCTCCCATCGTGCTGCGAATACTAGGCTAAGGCAAGCAACAAAAGCAGCCCACAGAACCGACTCTGATTTCCCAGCGACTGCTATGCTTTCACAGAGGTTTTCAGCTTGGCGCGAACCGTACGTCGCTGCTGCTTCCTCAGCAAGGCTTTGGTCGTTCGCTCTGTCGCGGGAGGGGGAGAGCTGGTTCCTCTTGGGCCTTGCTTTGCCTGCTCCAAGTTCGCGCCTGGGGTTCATCTTGTTAAGCCAAACTAAGCAGACACAGTCACAACCCTGAAGCAGCGTGCGTGTCCTAGCATGGCACTCTATGCCTATTACCATCTCCTGGCATAGGTAAGGCTTTGCCTTTTCTCAGTCAGACTCTGGGCCTAGGCCAGTGCCTTCACCTCAGGAGAGAGGAGGCGACAGGATCCCTGCACACGGCCCGTGAACTGGGATGGGGAACTGTAGGGGAGTGTCTCCACTCTTTCCCCGGCACACTCCCTGCCACATCTTGGTGGAAGACGGCATCTGACTGCCCGTTTCTCCATGGGGTTGTTTCTGCGAATTCCGTGTTTGGCACCTGGTGGCAAGCCCAAGCCTGACCTTGGGACAGGTGGCAAGGAGATGCTGTCCCCTTGTGAGCTGAGGCACAGGACAGGCCTGCTTTCTGCCCAGACTCCTTCCTCAGAGTGGAGCATGCGCCCCTGCCCTAGTCGTCCCCTCATGTCTCCTTAGCAGCCAGGCTACCATCTCTCCGCACAGGGAGCGGGTGACACTTGTCTTGCCACCGGCCTGCTGTTCGTGCCACGGCAGGCTATCCTGCTTCCCGAGCGTTTCCCGACCCCAAGGCCAAAGGCTCCTTCTCTTCCCCGGGGCCGGCGTGCTGCGTCTTCCCACACTTGCTCCTGGGGAGCGCGGTGACAGACGTATGCAACCATGCTTCTCTCTCAGGCAGAGGGGATGCTAGGGCAAAGAGTATTTCGCTCCATGCGGTTATCTTCCACCGTGCTGCGGAGACTAGCTCAGGCAAGCAGCAACAGCATCCCCAAACCCAACTCTGATTTCCCAACGAATGCTACACTTTCCCAGGGGGAGATGCCCAGGCAAAGAGGCTTTCGCTGTATGCGGGGTTGCTCCCACCGTGAGACTGGCCTCAGGCAAGCATCAGCAGCCCGCAGAACATTTCTCAGCGCATGCTGTGCTTTCGCAGAGGCTTTGGCTTGGAGTGAACAGCACTTCGCCGCTGCTTCCTCAGCAAGGCTTCAGTCGCGTCAGGCAAGAAGAGCTGCTGGAGAGCTGGTGCCTCTTGGGCCTTGCTTTCCTGGGCTCCATGTTAGCGTCCTGGGTTCACCCTGCCAGGCCGAACTAAGCAGACATAGCCACAACCCTGCAGTAGCGTGCGTAGCCAAGGATTGCACTCTAGGCACACTACTATCTCCCGGTGTAGGCATCGCTTGGCCTTTTACTCTGGCGCTCAGGCAGATTCACGGACTAGGCCAGTGCTTTCCCCACAGGAAAGGAGAGGTGACAGGATCCCTGCACACCGCCCGTGCACTGAATAGGGAGCTTTCGGGGGACTGTCCCCACTCCTTTCCCTAAACCCCTTGACTCCTCCAAGCTTCCACATTCTGGAGGAAGATGGCATCCGAGGGCCAGTTCTTTCTGGGCGTTGTTTCTCGAGTTCAGCGTAGGCACCTGGTGGTAAACCCATGTCTCCACCACGGACAGGTGGCCAAGGATCGCTTTCTCCTTAGACCCAAAGGCTCAGGACAGGCATGCTTTCTGCCCAGACTCCTTCCTCCGAGTGGAGCCCTTTCCACTGCCCTAATCTTGTCCTCGTGTCTCCTTAGCAGCCAGGCTTCCGTCGCTCTGCAGTGACAGACGTGTCCCTTTCCTTAAGGCTCTTTCCACAGGCGCCAGCGCGCTTCTCTCCGACAAAGGGGATGCCCAGGCAAAGAGCATTTCGCTGCATGCGGGTTTATTACATCGTGCTGTGGAGACTAGCTCCGGCAAGCAGCAGGCAGCATCCCACAGACCCGACTCTGATTTCCCAAAGAATGCTGTGCTTTCCCAGAGGGGATGCCCCAGCAAAGAGGCTTTCCCTCTATGCGGGTTTCTCCCATCGTGCTGCGAATACTAAGCTAAGGCAAGCAACGAAAGCAGCCCACAGAACCGACTCGATTTCCCAGCAACTGCTACGCTTTGTCAGAATTTTTCAGCTTGGCGCGACCCGCACTTCGCTACTGCTTTCTCAGGAAGGCTTTGGTCTTTCGTTCTTCGCGGCAGGGAAGAAGAGCCGCGGGAGAGCTGTTTCATCTTGGGCTTTGAGTTCCCGAGCTCCAAGTTCGCGCCCGGGGTTCACCTTGCTAAGCCGAACTAAGCAGACACGGACAACACCCTGCAGCAGCCTGCATGGCCTAGCATGGCACTCTATGCCTATTACCATCTCCTGGCGTACGTAAGGCTTTTCCTTTTGCTCCGGCGCTCCGGCAGACTCTGGGCCTAGGCCAGTGCCTTCACCACAGGAGAGAGGAGGCGACAGGATCCCTGCACACTGCCCGTGCACTGGGATGGGGTACTGTGGGGGACGGTCTCCACTCCTTCCCTGGCACACCCCCTTCCACCGACAACGCTGCCACATCTTGGTGGAAGACAGCATCTGACTGCCCGTTTCTCCATGGGGTTGTTTCTGCGAGTTCCGAGTACGGCACCTGGTGGCAATGCCCAGGCTTCCCTTGCGACATGTGGCCAAAGAGATTCTGTCCCCTTCTGCCTGCTTTCTGCCCAGATTCCATCCTCAGAGTGGAGCACACGCCCCTGCCCTAGTCGTCCCCTCATGTCTCCTTCCCATCCAGGCTTCCATCTCTAGGCACAGGGAGCGGGTGACACGTGTATTGCCTCCGACCTGCTGTTCGTGCCACGGCAGGCTATCCTAATTCCTGAGCGTTTCCTGACCCCAGGGCCAAGGACTCCTTCTCTTCCCCGGGGCGGCGTGTTGCATCTTCCCCACACTTGTTCCTGGGGAGCGCGGTGACAGACGTGTGCAACCATGCTTCTCTCTCAGGCAGAGGGGATGCTAGGGCAAAGAGTACTTCGTTCCATGCGGGAATCTTCCACAGTGCTGCGGAGACTAGCTCAGGCAAACAGAAGCAGCATCCCAACACCTAACTCTGATTTCCCAACGAATACTGTGCTTTCCCAGGGGAGACGCCCAGGCAAAGAGGCTTTCGCTGTATGCGGGGTTTCTCCCACCGCCTGACTTGGCTCAGGCAAGCAGCAGCAGCCCGCAGAGCATTTCTCAGCGCATGCTGTGCTTCCGCAGAGTCTTTGGCTTGGAGCGAACAGCACTTCGCCGCTGCTTCCTCAGCAAGGCTTCAGTTGCGTCAGGGAAGAGGAGCTGCGGGAGAGCTGGTGCCAATTGGGCCCTGCTTTCCCGGGCTCCACGTTCGCGTCCTGGGTTTACGCTGCCAGGCTGAACTAAGCAGACACAGCCACAACCGTGCAGTAGCTTGCGTAGCTAAGGATGGCACTCTATGCACACTACCAAGTCCCGGTGTAGGCATCGCTTGGCCTTTTACTCTGGCGCTCAGGCGGACTCGCGGACTAGGCCAGTGCTTTCCCCACAGGAAAGGAGAGGTGACAGGATCCCTGCACACCGCCCGTGCACTGAATAGTTAGCTTTGGGGGACTGTCCCCACTCCTTCCCCTTAAACCCTCTGCTTCCTCCAAGCTTCCACATCCTGGAGGAAGATGGCATCTGATGGCGAGTTCCTTCTGGGAGTTGTTTCTTGAGTTCAGGGTAGGCGCCTGGTGGCAAGCCCATGTCTCCACCAAGGACAGGTGACCAAGGAGCTGCTGAGATCTCCTTGGGCCCAAAGTCTCGGGACAGGCATGCTTTCTGCCCAGACTCCTTCCTCAGAGTGGAGCCCTTTCCCCTGCCCTAATCGTGCCCTCTGGTCTCTTTAGCAGCCAGGCTTCCGTCGCTCTGCAGTGACAGACATGTCCCTTTCCTTAATAATCTTTCCACAGGCGCCACTGCGCTTCTCTCTCAGGCAGAGGGGATGCTCAGGCCAAGAGGATTTCGCTCCACGCGGGTTTATTACACCGTGCGGTGGAGACTAGCTCCGGCAAGCAGCAGGCAGCATCCCACAGACCCGACTCTGATTTCCCAAAGAATGCTGTACTTTCCCATAGGGGATGCCCCGGCAAAGAGGCTTTCGCTCTATGCGGGCTTCTCCCATCGTGCTGCGAATACTAGGCTAAGGCAAGCAACGAAAGCAGCCCACAGAACCGACTGTGATTTCCCAGCGACAGCTATGCTGTCGCAGAGGTTTTCAGCTTGGCGCGAACCGCACTTCGCTACTGCTTTCTCAGCAAGGCCTTTTCTTTCGCTCTGTCGCGGCAGAGTGGTACAGCCGCGGGAGAGCTGGTGCCTCTTGGGCCTTGCGTTCCCGGGCTCCAAGTTCAAGTCCGAGGTTCACCTTGCTAAGCCTAACTAAGCAGACACAGTCACCACCCTGCAGCAGCCTGCGTGGCCTAGCATGGCACTCTATGCCTTTTACCATCTCCTGGTGTAGGTAAGGCTTTTCCTTTTGCTCCCGCGCTCAGGCAGACTCTGGGCCTAGGCCAGTGTCTTCACCACAGGAGGGAGGAGGCCACAGGATCCCTGTACACGGTCCGTGCACTGGGATGGGGTACTGTGGGGGACTGTCTCCACTCCTTCCCTGGCACACCCCTGCCACCGACAATGCTGCCACATTTTGGTGGAAGACAGCATCTGACTGCCCCTTTCTCCATTGGGTTGTTTCTGTGAGTTCCGAGTACGGCACCTGGTGGCAAGCACAAGGCTGTCCTTGGGACAGGTGGTCAAGGAGATGCTGTCTCCTTCTGCCTGCCTCTGCCCAGACTCCTTCCTTAGCGTGGAGCACGCGCCCCTGCCCTTCTTATCCCCTCGTCTCCTTTGCACCAAGCTTCCATCTCTCCGTACAGGGAGCGGGTGACACTTGTCTTGCCACCGGCCTGCTGTTCGCGCCACGGCAGGCTATCCTGCTTACCGAGCGATTCCCGACCCCAAGGCCAACGGCTCCTTCTCTTCCCTGGGGGCGGCGTGCTGCGCCTACCCCACACTTGCTCCTGGGGAGCGTGGTGACAGACGTGTGCAACCATGCTTCTCTCTCAGGCAGAGGGGATTCTTGGGCAAAGAGAATTTCGCTCCTTGCGGGTATATTCCACCGTGCTGCGGAGACTATCTTAGGCAAGCAGCAGCAGCGTTCCCAAACGAACTCTGATTTCCCAACGAATGCTGTGCTTTCCTAGGGGAGAAGCCCAGGCAAAGAGGCTTTTCGCGTTTCCCGACCCCAAGGCCAACGGCTCCTTCTCTTCCCCGACTCTGATTTCCCAAAGAATGCTGTGCTTTGCCAGCGGCGATGCCCCGGCAAAGAGGCTTTCCCTCTATGCGGGTTTCTCCCATCGTGCTGCGAATACTAGGCTAAGGCAAGCAACAAAAGCAGCCCACAGAACCGACTCTGATTTCCCAGCGACTGCTATGCTTTCACAGAGGTTTTCAGCTTGGCGCGAACCGTACGTCGCTGCTGCTTCCTCAGCAAGGCTTTGGTCGTTCGCTCTGTCGCGGGAGGGGGAGAGCTGGTTCCTCTTGGGCCTTGCTTTGCCTGCTCCAAGTTCGCGCCTGGGGTTCATCTTGTTAAGCCAAACTAAGCAGACACAGTCACAACCCTGAAGCAGCGTGCGTGTCCTAGCATGGCACTCTATGCCTATTACCATCTCCTGGCATAGGTAAGGCTTTGCCTTTTCTCAGTCAGACTCTGGGCCTAGGCCAGTGTCTTCACCTCAGGAGAGAGGAGGCGACAGGATCCCTGCACACGGCCCGTGAACTGGGATGGGGAACTGTAGGGGAGTGTCTCCACTCTTTCCCCGGCACACTCCCTGCCACATCTTGGTGGAAGACGGCATCTGACTGCCCGTTTCTCCATGGGGTTGTTTCTGCGAATTCCGTGTTTGGCACCTGGTGGCAAGCCCAAGCCTGACCTTGGGACAGGTGGCAAGGAGATGCTGTCCCCTTGTGAGCTGAGGCACAGGACAGGCCTGCTTTCTGCCCAGACTCCTTCCTCAGAGTGGAGCATGCGCCCCTGCCCTAGTCGTCCCCTCATGTCTCCTTAGCAGCCAGGCTACCATCTCTCCGCACAGGGAGCGGGTGACACTTGTCTTGCCACCGGCCTGCTGTTCGTGCCACGGCAGGCTATCCTGCTTCCCGAGCGTTTCCCGACCCCAAGGCCAAAGGCTCCTTCTCTTCCCCGGGGCCGGCGTGCTGCGTCTTCCCACACTTGCTCCTGGGGAGCGCGGTGACAGACGTATGCAACCATGCTTCTCTCTCAGGCAGAGGGGATGCTAGGGCAAAGAGTATTTCGCTCCATGCGGTTATCTTCCACCGTGCTGCGGAGACTAGCTCAGGCAAGCAGCAACAGCATCCCCAAACCCAACTCTGATTTCCCAACGAATGCTACACTTTCCCAGGGGGAGATGCCCAGGCAAAGAGGCTTTCGCTGTATGCGGGGTTGCTCCCACCGTGAGACTGGCCTCAGGCAAGCATCAGCAGCCCGCAGAACATTTCTCAGCGCATGCTGTGCTTTCGCAGAGGCTTTGGCTTGGAGTGAACAGCACTTCGCCGCTGCTTCCTCAGCAAGGCTTCAGTCGCGTCAGGCAAGAAGAGCTGCTGGAGAGCTGGTGCCTCTTGGGCCTTGCTTTCCTGGGCTCCATGTTAGCGTCCTGGGTTCACCCTGCCAGGCCGAACTAAGCAGACATAGCCACAACCCTGCAGTAGCGTGCGTAGCCAAGGATTGCACTCTAGGCACACTACTATCTCCCGGTGTAGGCATCGCTTGGCCTTTTACTCTGGCGCTCAGGCAGATTCACGGACTAGGCCAGTGCTTTCCCCACAGGAAAGGAGAGGTGACAGGATCCCTGCACACCGCCCGTGCACTGAATAGGGAGCTTTCGGGGGACTGTCCCCACTCCTTTCCCTAAACCCCTTGACTCCTCCAAGCTTCCACATTCTGGAGGAAGATGGCATCCGAGGGCCAGTTCTTTCTGGGCGTTGTTTCTCGAGTTCAGCGTAGGCACCTGGTGGTAAACCCATGTCTCCACCACGGACAGGTGGCCAAGGATCGCTTTCTCCTTAGACCCAAAGGCTCAGGACAGGCATGCTTTCTGCCCAGACTCCTTCCTCCGAGTGGAGCCCTTTCCACTGCCCTAATCTTGTCCTCGTGTCTCCTTAGCAGCCAGGCTTCCGTCGCTCTGCAGTGACAGACGTGTCCCTTTCCTTAAGGCTCTTTCCACAGGCGCCAGCGCGCTTCTCTCCGACAAAGGGGATGCCCAGGCAAAGAGCATTTCGCTGCATGCGGGTTTATTACATCGTGCTGTGGAGACTAGCTCCGGCAAGCAGCAGGCAGCATCTCACAGACCCGACTCTGATTTCCCAAAGAATGCTGTGCTTTCCCAGAGGGGATGCCCCAGCAAAGAGGCTTTCCCTCTATGCGGGTTTCTCCCATCGTGCTGCGAATACTAAGCTAAGGCAAGCAACGAAAGCAGCCCACAGAACCGACTCGATTTCCCAGCAACTGCTACGCTTTGTCAGAATTTTTCAGCTTGGCGCGACCCGCACTTCGCTACTGCTTTCTCAGGAAGGCTTTGGTCGTTCGTTCTTCGCGGCAGGGAAGAAGAGCCGCGGGAGAGCTGTTTCATCTTGGGCTTTGAGTTCCCGAGCTCCAAGTTCGCGCCCGGGGTTCACCTTGCTAAGCCGAACTAAGCAGACACGGACAACACCCTGCAGCAGCCTGCATGGCCTAGCATGGCACTCTATGCCTATTACCATCTCCTGGCGTACGTAAGGCTTTTCCTTTTGCTCCGGCGCTCCGGCAGACTCTGGGCCTAGGCCAGTGCCTTCACCACAGGAGAGAGGAGGCGACAGGATCCCTGCACACTGCCCGTGCACTGGGATGGGGTACTGTGGGGGACGGTCTCCACTCCTTCCCTGGCACACCCCCTTCCACCGACAACGCTGCCACATCTTGGTGGAAGACAGCATCTGACTGCCCGTTTCTCCATGGGGTTGTTTCTGCGAGTTCCGAGTACGGCACCTGGTGGCAATGCCCAGGCTTCCCTTGCGACATGTGGCCAAAGAGATTCTGTCCCCTTCTGCCTGCTTTCTGCCCAGATTCCATCCTCAGAGTGGAGCACACGCCCCTGCCCTAGTCGTCCCCTCATGTCTCCTTCCCATCCAGGCTTCCATCTCTAGGCACAGGGAGCGGGTGACACTTGTATTGCCTCCGACCTGCTGTTCGTGCCACGGCAGGCTATCCTAATTCCTGAGCGTTTCCTGACCCCAGGGCCAAGGACTCCTTCTCTTCCCCGGGGCGGCGTGTTGCATCTTCCCCACACTTGTTCCTGGGGAGCGCGGTGACAGACGTGTGCAACCATGCTTCTCTCTCAGGCAGAGGGGATGCTAGGGCAAAGAGTACTTCGTTCCATGCGGGAATCTTCCACAGTGCTGCGGAGACTAGCTCAGGCAAACAGAAGCAGCATCCCAACACCTAACTCTGATTTCCCAACGAATACTGTGCTTTCCCAGGGGAGACGCCCAGGCAAAGAGGCTTTCGCTGTATGCGGGGTTTCTCCCACCGCCTGACTTGGCTCAGGCAAGCAGCAGCAGCCCGCAGAGCATTTCTCAGCGCATGCTGTGCTTCCGCAGAGTCTTTGGCTTGGAGCGAACAGCACTTCGCCGCTGCTTCCTCAGCAAGGCTTCAGTTGCGTCAGGGAAGAGGAGCTGCGGGAGAGCTGGTGCCAATTGGGCCCTGCTTTCCCGGGCTCCACGTTCGCGTCCTGGGTTTACGCTGCCAGGCTGAACTAAGCAGACACAGCCACAACCGTGCAGTAGCTTGCGTAGCTAAGGATGGCACTCTATGCACACTACCAAGTCCCGGTGTAGGCATCGCTTGGCCTTTTACTCTGGCGCTCAGGCGGACTCGCGGACTAGGCCAGTGCTTTCCCCACAGGAAAGGAGAGGTGACAGGATCCCTGCACACCGCCCGTGCACTGAATAGTTAGCTTTGGGGGACTGTCCCCACTCCTTCCCCTTAAACCCTCTGCTTCCTCCAAGCTTCCACATCCTGGAGGAAGATGGCATCTGATGGCGAGTTCCTTCTGGGAGTTGTTTCTTGAGTTCAGGGTAGGCGCCTGGTGGCAAGCCCATGTCTCCACCAAGGACAGGTGACCAAGGAGCTGCTGAGATCTCCTTGGGCCCAAAGTCTCGGGACAGGCATGCTTTCTGCCCAGACTCCTTCCTCAGAGTGGAGCCCTTTCCCCTGCCCTAATCGTGCCCTCTGGTCTCTTTAGCAGCCAGGCTTCCGTCGCTCTGCAGTGACAGACATGTCCCTTTCCTTAATAATCTTTCCACAGGCGCCACTGCGCTTCTCTCTCAGGCAGAGGGGATGCTCAGGCCAAGAGGATTTCGCTCCACGCGGGTTTATTACACCGTGCGGTGGAGACTAGCTCCGGCAAGCAGCAGGCAGCATCCCACAGACCCGACTCTGATTTCCCAAAGAATGCTGTACTTTCCCATAGGGGATGCCCCGGCAAAGAGGCTTTCGCTCTATGCGGGCTTCTCCCATCGTGCTGCGAATACTAGGCTAAGGCAAGCAACGAAAGCAGCCCACAGAACCGACTGTGATTTCCCAGCGACAGCTATGCTGTCGCAGAGGTTTTCAGCTTGGCGCGAACCGCACTTCGCTACTGCTTTCTCAGCAAGGCCTTTTCTTTCGCTCTGTCGCGGCAGAGTGGTAGAGCCGCGGGAGAGCTGGTGCCTCTTGGGCCTTGCGTTCCCGGGCTCCAAGTTCAAGTCCGAGGTTCACCTTGCTAAGCCTAACTAAGCAGACACAGTCACCACCCTGCAGCAGCCTGCGTGGCCTAGCATGGCACTCTATGCCTTTTACCATCTCCTGGTGTAGGTAAGGCTTTTCCTTTTGCTCCCGCGCTCAGGCAGACTCTGGGCCTAGGCCAGTGTCTTCACCACAGGAGGGAGGAGGCCACAGGATCCCTGTACACGGTCCGTGCACTGGGATGGGGTACTGTGGGGGACTGTCTCCACTCCTTCCCTGGCACACCCCTGCCACCGACAATGCTGCCACATTTTGGTGGAAGACAGCATCTGACTGCCCCTTTCTCCATTGGGTTGTTTCTGTGAGTTCCGAGTACGGCACCTGGTGGCAAGCACAAGGCTGTCCTTGGGACAGGTGGTCAAGGAGATGCTGTCTCCTTCTGCCTGCCTCTGCCCAGACTCCTTCCTTAGCGTGGAGCACGCGCCCCTGCCCTTCTTATCCCCTCGTCTCCTTTGCACCAAGCTTCCATCTCTCCGTACAGGGAGCGGGTGACACTTGTCTTGCCACCGGCCTGCTGTTCGCGCCACGGCAGGCTATCCTGCTTACCGAGCGATTCCCGACCCCAAGGCCAACGGCTCCTTCTCTTCCCTGGGGGCGGCGTGCTGCGCCTACCCCACACTTGCTCCTGGGGAGCGTGGTGACAGACGTGTGCAACCATGCTTCTCTCTCAGGCAGAGGGGATTCTAGGGCAAAGAGAATTTCGCTCCTTGCGGGTATATTCCACCGTGCTGCGGAGACTATCTTAGGCAAGCAGCAGCAGCGTTCCCAAACGAACTCTGATTTCCCAACGAATGCTGTGCTTTCCTAGGGGAGAAGCCCAGGCAAAGAGGCTTTTCGCGTTTCCCGACCCCAAGGCCAACGGCTCCTTCTCTTCCCCGACTCTGATTTCCCAAAGAATGCTGTGCTTTGCCAGCGGCGATGCCCCGGCAAAGAGGCTTTCCCTCTATGCGGGTTTCTCCCATCGTGCTGCGAATACTAGGCTAAGGCAAGCAACAAAAGCAGCCCACAGAACCGACTCTGATTTCCCAGCGACTGCTATGCTTTCACAGAGGTTTTCAGCTTGGCGCGAACCGTACGTCGCTGCTGCTTCCTCAGCAAGGCTTTGGTCGTTCGCTCTGTCGCGGGAGGGGGAGAGCTGGTTCCTCTTGGGCCTTGCTTTGCCTGCTCCAAGTTCGCGCCTGGGGTTCATCTTGTTAAGCCAAACTAAGCAGACACAGTCACAACCCTGAAGCAGCGTGCGTGTCCTAGCATGGCACTCTATGCCTATTACCATCTCCTGGCATAGGTAAGGCTTTGCCTTTTCTCAGTCAGACTCTGGGCCTAGGCCAGTGCCTTCACCTCAGGAGAGAGGAGGCGACAGGATCCCTGCACACGGCCCGTGAACTGGGATGGGGAACTGTAGGGGAGTGTCTCCACTCTTTCCCCGGCACACTCCCTGCCACATCTTGGTGGAAGACGGCATCTGACTGCCCGTTTCTCCATGGGGTTGTTTCTGCGAATTCCGTGTTTGGCACCTGGTGGCAAGCCCAAGCCTGACCTTGGGACAGGTGGCAAGGAGATGCTGTCCCCTTGTGAGCTGAGGCACAGGACAGGCCTGCTTTCTGCCCAGACTCCTTCCTCAGAGTGGAGCATGCGCCCCTGCCCTAGTCGTCCCCTCATGTCTCCTTAGCAGCCAGGCTACCATCTCTCCGCACAGGGAGCGGGTGACACTTGTCTTGCCACCGGCCTGCTGTTCGTGCCACGGCAGGCTATCCTGCTTCCCGAGCGTTTCCCGACCCCAAGGCCAAAGGCTCCTTCTCTTCCCCGGGGCCGGCGTGCTGCGTCTTCCCACACTTGCTCCTGGGGAGCGCGGTGACAGACGTATGCAACCATGCTTCTCTCTCAGGCAGAGGGGATGCTAGGGCAAAGAGTATTTCGCTCCATGCGGTTATCTTCCACCGTGCTGCGGAGACTAGCTCAGGCAAGCAGCAACAGCATCCCCAAACCCAACTCTGATTTCCCAACGAATGCTACACTTTCCCAGGGGGAGATGCCCAGGCAAAGAGGCTTTCGCTGTATGCGGGGTTGCTCCCACCGTGAGACTGGCCTCAGGCAAGCATCAGCAGCCCGCAGAACATTTCTCAGCGCATGCTGTGCTTTCGCAGAGGCTTTGGCTTGGAGTGAACAGCACTTCGCCGCAGCTTCCTCAGCAAGGCTTCAGTCGCGTCAGGCAAGAAGAGCTGCTGGAGAGCTGGTGCCTCTTGGGCCTTGCTTTCCTGGGCTCCATGTTAGCGTCCTGGGTTCACCCTGCCAGGCCGAACTAAGCAGACATAGCCACAACCCTGCAGTAGCGTGCGTAGCCAAGGATTGCACTCTAGGCACACTACTATCTCCCGGTGTAGGCATCGCTTGGCCTTTTACTCTGGCGCTCAGGCAGATTCACGGACTAGGCCAGTGCTTTCCCCACAGGAAAGGAGAGGTGACAGGATCCCTGCACACCGCCCGTGCACTGAATAGGGAGCTTTCGGGGGACTGTCCCCACTCCTTTCCCTAAACCCCTTGACTCCTCCAAGCTTCCACATTCTGGAGGAAGATGGCATCCGAGGGCCAGTTCTTTCTGGGCGTTGTTTCTCGAGTTCAGCGTAGGCACCTGGTGGTAAACCCATGTCTCCACCACGGACAGGTGGCCAAGGATCGCTTTCTCCTTAGACCCAAAGGCTCAGGACAGGCATGCTTTCTGCCCAGACTCCTTCCTCCGAGTGGAGCCCTTTCCACTGCCCTAATCTTGTCCTCGTGTCTCCTTAGCAGCCAGGCTTCCGTCGCTCTGCAGTGACAGACGTGTCCCTTTCCTTAAGGCTCTTTCCACAGGCGCCAGCGCGCTTCTCTCCGACAAAGGGGATGCCCAGGCAAAGAGCATTTCGCTGCATGCGGGTTTATTACATCGTGCTGTGGAGACTAGCTCCGGCAAGCAGCAGGCAGCATCCCACAGACCCGACTCTGATTTCCCAAAGAATGCTGTGCTTTCCCAGAGGGGATGCCCCAGCAAAGAGGCTTTCCCTCTATGCGGGTTTCTCCCATCGTGCTGCGAATACTAAGCTAAGGCAAGCAACGAAAGCAGCCCACAGAACCGACTCGATTTCCCAGCAACTGCTACGCTTTCTCAGAATTTTTCAGCTTGGCGCGACCCGCACTTCGCTACTGCTTTCTCAGGAAGGCTTTGGTCGTTCGTTCTTCGCGGCAGGGAAGAAGAGCCGCGGGAGAGCTGTTTCATCTTGGGCTTTGAGTTCCCGAGCTCCAAGTTCGCGCCCGGGGTTCACCTTGCTAAGCCGAACTAAGCAGACACGGACAACACCCTGCAGCAGCCTGCATGGCCTAGCATGGCACTCTATGCCTATTACCATCTCCTGGCGTACGTAAGGCTTTTCCTTTTGCTCCGGCGCTCCGGCAGACTCTGGGCCTAGGCCAGTGCCTTCACCACAGGAGAGAGGAGGCGACAGGATCCCTGCACACTGCCCGTGCACTGGGATGGGGTACTGTGGGGGACGGTCTCCACTCCTTCCCTGGCACACCCCCTTCCACCGACAACGCTGCCACATCTTGGTGGAAGACAGCATCTGACTGCCCGTTTCTCCATGGGGTTGTTTCTGCGAGTTCCGAGTACGGCACCTGGTGGCAATGCCCAGGCTTCCCTTGCGACATGTGGCCAAAGAGATTCTGTCCCCTTCTGCCTGCTTTCTGCCCAGATTCCATCCTCAGAGTGGAGCACACGCCCCTGCCCTAGTCGTCCCCTCATGTCTCCTTCCCATCCAGGCTTCCATCTCTAGGCACAGGGAGCGGGTGACACTTGTATTGCCTCCGACCTGCTGTTCGTGCCACGGCAGGCTATCCTAATTCCTGAGCGTTTCCTGACCCCAGGGCCAAGGACTCCTTCTCTTCCCCGGGGCGGCGTGTTGCATCTTCCCCACACTTGTTCCTGGGGAGCGCGGTGACAGACGTGTGCAACCATGCTTCTCTCTCAGGCAGAGGGGATGCTAGGGCAAAGAGTACTTCGTTCCATGCGGGAATCTTCCACAGTGCTGCGGAGACTAGCTCAGGCAAACAGAAGCAGCATCCCAACACCTAACTCTGATTTCCCAACGAATACTGTGCTTTCCCAGGGGAGACGCCCAGGCAAAGAGGCTTTCGCTGTATGCGGGGTTTCTCCCACCGCCTGACTTGGCTCAGGCAAGCAGCAGCAGCCCGCAGAGCATTTCTCAGCGCATGCTGTGCTTCCGCAGAGTATTTGGCTTGGAGCGAACAGCACTTCGCCGCTGCTTCCTCAGCAAGGCTTCAGTTGCGTCAGGGAAGAGGAGCTGCGGGAGAGCTGGTGCCAATTGGGCCCTGCTTTCCCGGGCTCCACGTTCGCGTCCTGGGTTTACGCTGCCAGGCTGAACTAAGCAGACACAGCCACAACCGTGCAGTAGCTTGCGTAGCTAAGGATGGCACTCTATGCACACTACCAAGTCCCGGTGTAGGCATCGCTTGGCCTTTTACTCTGGCGCTCAGGCGGACTCGCAGACTAGGCCAGTGCTTTCCCCACAGGAAAGGAGAGGTGACAGGATCCCTGCACACCGCCCGTGCACTGAATAGTTAGCTTTGGGGGACTGTCCCCACTCCTTCCCCTTAAACCCTCTGCTTCCTCCAAGCTTCCACATCCTGGAGGAAGATGGCATCTGATGGCGAGTTCCTTCTGGGAGTTGTTTCTTGAGTTCAGGGTAGGCGCCTGGTGGCAAGCCCATGTCTCCACCAAGGACAGGTGACCAAGGAGCTGCTGAGATCTCCTTGGGCCCAAAGTCTCGGGACAGGCATGCTTTCTGCCCAGACTCCTTCCTCAGAGTGGAGCCCTTTCCCCTGCCCTAATCGTGCCCTCTGGTCTCTTTAGCAGCCAGGCTTCCGTCGCTCTGCAGTGACAGACATGTCCCTTTCCTTAATAATCTTTCCACAGGCGCCACTGCGCTTCTCTCTCAGGCAGAGGGGATGCTCAGGCCAAGAGGATTTCGCTCCACGCGGGTTTATTACACCGTGCGGTGGAGACTAGCTCCGGCAAGCAGCAGGCAGCATCCCACAGACCCGACTCTGATTTCCCAAAGAATGCTGTACTTTCCCATAGGGGATGCCCCGGCAAAGAGGCTTTCGCTCTATGCGGGCTTCTCCCATCGTGCTGCGAATACTAGGCTAAGGCAAGCAACGAAAGCAGCCCACAGAACCGACTGTGATTTCCCAGCGACAGCTATGCTGTCGCAGAGGTTTTCAGCTTGGCGCGAACCGCACTTCGCTACTGCTTTCTCAGCAAGGCCTTTTCTTTCGCTCTGTCGCGGCAGAGTGGTACAGCCGCGGGAGAGCTGGTGCCTCTTGGGCCTTGCGTTCCCGGGCTCCAAGTTCAAGTCCGAGGTTCACCTTGCTAAGCCTAACTAAGCAGACACAGTCACCACCCTGCAGCAGCCTGCGTGGCCTAGCATGGCACTCTATGCCTTTTACCATCTCCTGGTGTAGGTAAGGCTTTTCCTTTTGCTCCCGTGCTCAGGCAGACTCTGGGCCTAGGCCAGTGTCTTCACCACAGGAGGGAGGAGGCCACAGGATCCCTGTACACGGTCCGTGCACTGGGATGGGGTACTGTGGGGGACTGTCTCCACTCCTTCCCTGGCACACCCCTGCCACCGACAATGCTGCCACATTTTGGTGGAAGACAGCATCTGACTGCCCCTTTCTCCATTGGGTTGTTTCTGTGAGTTCCGAGTACGGCACCTGGTGGCAAGCACAAGGCTGTCCTTGGGACAGGTGGTCAAGGAGATGCTGTCTCCTTCTGCCTGCCTCTGCCCAGACTCCTTCCTTAGCGTGGAGCACGCGCCCCTGCCCTTCTTATCCCCTCGTCTCCTTTGCACCAAGCTTCCATCTCTCCGTACAGGGAGCGGGTGACACTTGTCTTGCCACCGGCCTGCTGTTCGCGCCACGGCAGGCTATCCTGCTTACCGAGCGATTCACGACCCCAAGGCCAACGGCTCCTTCTCTTCCCTGGGGGCGGCGTGCTGCGCCTACCCCACACTTGCTCCTGGGGAGCGTGGTGACAGACGTGTGCAACCATGCTTCTCTCTCAGGCAGAGGGGATTCTAGGGCAAAGAGAATTTCGCTCCTTGCGGGTATATTCCACCGTGCTGCGGAGACTATCTTAGGCAAGCAGCAGCAGCGTTCCCCAACGAACTCTGATTTCCCAACGAATGCTGTGCTTTCCTAGGGGAGAAGCCCAGGCAAAGAGGCTTTTCGCGTTTCCCGACCCCAAGGCCAACGGCTCCTTCTCTTCCCCGACTCTGATTTCCCAAAGAATGCTGTGCTTTGCCAGCGGCGATGCCCCGGCAAAGAGGCTTTCCCTCTATGCGGGTTTCTCCCATCGTGCTGCGAATACTAGGCTAAGGCAAGCAACAAAAGCAGCCCACAGAACCGACTCTGATTTCCCAGCGACTGCTATGCTTTCACAGAGGTTTTCAGCTTGGCGCGAACCGTACGTCGCTGCTGCTTCCTCAGCAAGGCTTTGGTCGTTCGCTCTGTCGTGGGAGGGGGAGAGCTGGTTCCTCTTGGGCCTTGCTTTGCCTGCTCCAAGTTCGCGCCTGGGGTTCATCTTGTTAAGCCAAACTAAGCAGACACAGTCACAACCCTGAAGCAGCGTGCGTGTCCTAGCATGGCACTCTATGCCTATTACCATCTCCTGGCATAGGTAAGGCTTTGCCTTTTCTCAGTCAGACTCTGGGCCTAGGCCAGTGCCTTCACCTCAGGAGAGAGGAGGCGACAGGATCCCTGCACACGGCCCGTGAACTGGGATGGGGAACTGTAGGGGAGTGTCTCCACTCTTTCCCCGGCACACTCCCTGCCACATCTTGGTGGAAGACGGCATCTGACTGCCCGTTTCTCCATGGGGTTGTTTCTGCGAATTCCGTGTTTGGCACCTGGTGGCAAGCCCAAGCCTGACCTTGGGACAGGTGGCAAGGAGATGCTGTCCCCTTGTGAGCTGAGGCACAGGACAGGCCTGCTTTCTGCCCAGACTCCTTCCTCAGAGTGGAGCATGCGCCCCTGCCCTAGTCGTCCCCTCATGTCTCCTTAGCAGCCAGGCTACCATCTCTCCGCACAGGGAGCGGGTGACACTTGTCTTGCCACCGGCCTGCTGTTCGTGCCACGGCAGGCTATCCTGCTTCCCGAGCGTTTCCCGACCCCAAGGCCAAAGGCTCCTTCTCTTCCCCGGGGCCGGCGTGCTGCGTCTTCCCACACTTGCTCCTGGGGAGCGCGGTGACAGACGTATGCAACCATGCTTCTCTCTCAGGCAGAGGGGATGCTAGGGCAAAGAGTATTTCGCTCCATGCGGTTATCTTCCACCGTGCTGCGGAGACTAGCTCAGGCAAGCAGCAACAGCATCCCCAAACCCAACTCTGATTTCCCAACGAATGCTACACTTTCCCAGGGGGAGATGCCCAGGCAAAGAGGCTTTCGCTGTATGCGGGGTTGCTCCCACCGTGAGACTGGCCTCAGGCAAGCATCAGCAGCCCGCAGAACATTTCTCAGCGCATGCTGTGCTTTCGCAGAGGCTTTGGCTTGGAGTGAACAGCACTTCGCCGCTGCTTCCTCAGCAAGGCTTCAGTCGCGTCAGGCAAGAAGAGCTGCTGGAGAGCTGGTGCCTCTTGGGCCTTGCTTTCCTGGGCTCCATGTTAGCGTCCTGGGTTCACCCTGCCAGGCCGAACTAAGCAGACATAGCCACAACCCTGCAGTAGCGTGCGTAGCCAAGGATTGCACTCTAGGCACACTACTATCTCCCGGTGTAGGCATCGCTTGGCCTTTTACTCTGGCGCTCAGGCAGATTCACGGACTAGGCCAGTGCTTTCCCCACAGGAAAGGAGAGGTGACAGGATCCCTGCACACCGCCCGTGCACTGAATAGGGAGCTTTCGGGGGACTGTCCCCACTCCTTTCCCTAAACCCCTTGACTCCTCCAAGCTTCCACATTCTGGAGGAAGATGGCATCTGAGGGCCAGTTCTTTCTGGGCGTTGTTTCTCGAGTTCAGCGTAGGCACCTGGTGGTAAACCCATGTCTCCACCACGGACAGGTGGCCAAGGATCGCTTTCTCCTTAGACCCAAAGGCTCAGGACAGGCATGCTTTCTGCCCAGACTCCTTCCTCCGAGTGGAGCCCTTTCCACTGCCCTAATCTTGTCCTCGTGTCTCCTTAGCAGCCAGGCTTCCGTCGCTCTGCAGTGACAGACGTGTCCCTTTCCTTAAGGCTCTTTCCACAGGCGCCAGCGCGCTTCTCTCCGACAAAGGGGATGCCCAGGCAAAGAGCATTTCGCTGCATGCGGGTTTATTACATCGTGCTGTGGAGACTAGCTCCGGCAAGCAGCAGGCAGCATCCCACAGACCCGACTCTGATTTCCCAAAGAATGCTGTGCTTTCCCAGAGGGGATGCCCCAGCAAAGAGGCTTTCCCTCTATGCGGGTTTCTCCCATCGTGCTGCGAATACTAAGCTAAGGCAAGCAACGAAAGCAGCCCACAGAACCGACTCGATTTCCCAGCAACTGCTACGCTTTGTCAGAATTTTTCAGCTTGGCGCGACCCGCACTTCGCTACTGCTTTCTCAGGAAGGCTTTGGTCGTTCGTTCTTCGCGGCAGGGAAGAAGAGCCGCGGGAGAGCTGTTTCATCTTGGGCTTTGAGTTCCCGAGCTCCAAGTTCGCGCCCGGGGTTCACCTTGCTAAGCCGAACTAAGCAGACACGGACAACACCCTGCAGCAGCCTGCATGGCCTAGCATGGCACTCTATGCCTATTACCATCTCCTGGCGTACGTAAGGCTTTTCCTTTTGCTCCGGCGCTCCGGCAGACTCTGGGCCTAGGCCAGTGCCTTCACCACAGGAGAGAGGAGGCGACAGGATCCCTGCACACTGCCCGTGCACTGGGATGGGGTACTGTGGGGGACGGTCTCCACTCCTTCCCTGGCACACCCCCTTCCACCGACAACGCTGCCACATCTTGGTGGAAGACAGCATCTGACTGCCCGTTTCTCCATGGGGTTGTTTCTGCGAGTTCCGAGTACGGCACCTGGTGGCAATGCCCAGGCTTCCCTTGCGACATGTGGCCAAAGAGATTCTGTCCCCTTCTGCCTGCTTTCTGCCCAGATTCCATCCTCAGAGTGGAGCACACGCCCCTGCCCTAGTCGTCCCCTCATGTCTCCTTCCCATCCAGGCTTCCATCTCTAGGCACAGGGAGCGGGTGACACTTGTATTGCCTCCGACCTGCTGTTCGTGCCACGGCAGGCTATCCTAATTCCTGAGCGTTTCCTGACCCCAGGGCCAAGGACTCCTTCTCTTCCCCGGGGCGGCGTGTTGCATCTTCCCCACACTTGTTCCTGGGGAGCGCGGTGACAGACGTGTGCAACCATGCTTCTCTCTCAGGCAGAGGGGATGCTAGGGCAAAGAGTACTTCGTTCCATGCGGGAATCTTCCACAGTGCTGCGGAGACTAGCTCAGGCAAACAGAAGCAGCATCCCAACACCTAACTCTGATTTCCCAACGAATACTGTGCTTTCCCAGGGGAGACGCCCAGGCAAAGAGGCTTTCGCTGTATGCGGGGTTTCTCCCACCGCCTGACTTGGCTCAGGCAAGCAGCAGCAGCCCGCAGAGCATTTCTCAGCGCATGCTGTGCTTCCGCAGAGTCTTTGGCTTGGAGCGAACAGCACTTCGCCGCTGCTTCCTCAGCAAGGCTTCAGTTGCGTCAGGGAAGAGGAGCTGCGGGAGAGCTGGTGCCAATTGGGCCCTGCTTTCCCGGGCTCCACGTTCGCGTCCTGGGTTTACGCTGCCAGGCTGAACTAAGCAGACACAGCCACAACCGTGCAGTAGCTTGCGTAGCTAAGGATGGCACTCTATGCACACTACCAAGTCCCGGTGTAGGCATCGCTTGGCCTTTTACTCTGGCGCTCAGGCGGACTCGCGGACTAGGCCAGTGCTTTCCCCACAGGAAAGGAGAGGTGACAGGATCCCTGCACACCGCCCGTGCACTGAATAGTTAGCTTTGGGGGACTGTCCCCACTCCTTCCCCTTAAACCCTCTGCTTCCTCCAAGCTTCCACATCCTGGAGGAAGATGGCATCTGATGGCGAGTTCCTTCTGGGAGTTGTTTCTTGAGTTCAGGGTAGGCGCCTGGTGGCAAGCCCATGTCTCCACCAAGGACAGGTGACCAAGGAGCTGCTGAGATCTCCTTGGGCCCAAAGTCTCGGGACAGGCATGCTTTCTGCCCAGACTCCTTCCTCAGAGTGGAGCCCTTTCCCCTGCCCTAATCGTGCCCTCTGGTGCACTGAATAGTTAGCTTTGGGGGACTGTCCCCACTCCTTCCCCTTAAACCCTCTGCTTCCTCCAAGCTTCCACATCCTGGAGGAAGATGGCATCTGATGGCGAGTTCCTTCTGGGAGTTGTTTCTTGAGTTCAGGGTAGGCGCCTGGTGGCAAGCCCATGTCTCCACCAAGGACAGGTGACCAAGGAGCTGCTGAGATCTCCTTGGGCCCAAAGTCTCGGGACAGGCATGCTTTCTGCCCAGACTCCTTCCTCAGAGTGGAGCCCTTTCCCCTGCCCTAATCGTGCCCTCTGGTCTCTTTAGCAGCCAGGCTTCCGTCGCTCTGCAGTGACAGACATGTCCCTTTCCTTAATAATCTTTCCACAGGCGCCACTGCGCTTCTCTCTCAGGCAGAGGGGATGCTCAGGCCAAGAGGATTTCGCTCCACGCGGGTTTATTACACCGTGCGGTGGAGACTAGCTCCGGCAAGCAGCAGGCATCATCCCACAGACCCGACTCTGATTTCCCAAAGAATGCTGTACTTTCCCATAGGGGATGCCCCGGCAAAGAGGCTTTCGCTCTATGCGGGCTTCTCCCATCGTGCTGCGAATACTAGGCTAAGGCAAGCAACGAAAGCAGCCCACAGAACCGACTGTGATTTCCCAGCGACAGCTATGCTGTCGCAGAGGTTTTCAGCTTGGCGCGAACCGCACTTCGCTACTGCTTTCTCAGCAAGGCCTTTTCTTTCGCTCTGTCGCGGCAGAGTGGTACAGCCGCGGGAGAGCTGGTGCCTCTTGGGCCTTGCGTTCCCGGGCTCCAAGTTCAAGTCCGAGGTTCACCTTGCTAAGCCTAACTAAGCAGACACAGTCACCACCCTGCAGCAGCCTGCGTGGCCTAGCATGGCACTCTATGCCTTTTACCATCTCCTGGTGTAGGTAAGGCTTTTCCTTTTGCTCCCGCGCTCAGGCAGACTCTGGGCCTAGGCCAGTGTCTTCACCACAGGAGGGAGGAGGCCACAGGATCCCTGTACACGGTCCGTGCACTGGGATGGGGTACTGTGGGGGACTGTCTCCACTCCTTCCCTGGCACACCCCTGCCACCGACAATGCTGCCACATTTTGGTGGAAGACAGCATCTGACTGCCCCTTTCTCCATTGGGTTGTTTCTGTGAGTTCCGAGTACGGCACCTGGTGGCAAGCACAAGGCTGTCCTTGGGACAGGTGGTCAAGGAGATGCTGTCTCCTTCTGCCTGCCTCTGCCCAGACTCCTTCCTTAGCGTGGAGCACGCGCCCCTGCCCTTCTTATGCCCTCGTCTCCTTTGCACCAAGCTTCCATCTCTCCGTACAGGGAGCGGGTGACACTTGTCTTGCCACCGGCCTGCTGTTCGCGCCACGGCAGGCTATCCTGCTTACCGAGCGATTCCCGACCCCAAGGCCAACGGCTCCTTCTCTTCCCTGGGGGCGGCGTGCTGCGCCTACCCCACACTTGCTCCTGGGGAGCGTGGTGACAGACGTGTGCAACCATGCTTCTCTCTCAGGCAGAGGGGATTCTAGGGCAAAGAGAATTTCGCTCCTTGCGGGTATATTCCACCGTGCTGCGGAGACTATCTTAGGCAAGCAGCAGCAGCGTTCCCAAACGAACTCTGATTTCCCAACGAATGCTGTGCTTTCCTAGGGGAGAAGCCCAGGCAAAGAGGCTTTTCGCGTTTCCCGACCCCAAGGCCAACGGCTCCTTCTCTTCCCCGACTCTGATTTCCCAAAGAATGCTGTGCTTTGCCAGCGGCGATGCCCCGGCAAAGAGGCTTTCCCTCTATGCGGGTTTCTCCCATCGTGCTGCGAATACTAGGCTAAGGCAAGCAACAAAAGCAGCCCACAGAACCGACTCTGATTTCCCAGCGACTGCTATGCTTTCACAGAGGTTTTCAGCTTGGCGCGAACCGTACGTCGCTGCTGCTTCCTCAGCAAGGCTTTGGTCGTTCGCTCTGTCGCGGGAGGGGGAGAGCTGGTTCCTCTTGGGCCTTGCTTTGCCTGCTCCAAGTTCGCGCCTGGGGTTCATCTTGTTAAGCCAAACTAAGCAGACACAGTCACAACCCTGAAGCAGCGTGCGTGTCCTAGCATGGCACTCTATGCCTATTACCATCTCCTGGCATAGGTAAGGCTTTGCCTTTTCTCAGTCAGACTCTGGGCCTAGGCCAGTGCCTTCACCTCAGGAGAGAGGAGGCGACAGGATCCCTGCACACGGCCCGTGAACTGGGATGGGGAACTGTAGGGGAGTGTCTCCACTCTTTCCCCGGCACACTCCCTGCCACATCTTGGTGGAAGACGGCATCTGACTGCCCGTTTCTCCATGGGGTTGTTTCTGCGAATTCCGTGTTTGGCACCTGGTGGCAAGCCCAAGCCTGACCTTGGGACAGGTGGCAAGGAGATGCTGTCCCCTTGTGAGCTGAGGCACAGGACAGGCCTGCTTTCTGCCCAGACTCCTTCCTCAGAGTGGAGCATGCGCCCCTGCCCTAGTCGTCCCCTCATGTCTCCTTAGCAGCCAGGCTACCATCTCTCCGCACAGGGAGCGGGTGACACTTGTCTTGCCACCGGCCTGCTGTTCGTGCCACGGCAGGCTATCCTGCTTCCCGAGCGTTTCCCGACCCCAAGGCCAAAGGCTCCTTCTCTTCCCCGGGGCCGGCGTGCTGCGTCTTCCCACACTTGCTCCTGGGGAGCGCGGTGACAGACGTATGCAACCATGCTTCTCTCTCAGGCAGAGGGGATGCTAGGGCAAAGAGTATTTCGCTCCATGCGGTTATCTTCCACCGTGCTGCGGAGACTAGCTCAGGCAAGCAGCAACAGCATCCCCAAACCCAACTCTGATTTCCCAACGAATGCTACACTTTCCCAGGGGGAGATGCCCAGGCAAAGAGGCTTTCGCTGTATGCGGGGTTGCTCCCACCGTGAGACTGGCCTCAGGCAAGCATCAGCAGCCCGCAGAACATTTCTCAGCGCATGCTGTGCTTTCGCAGAGGCTTTGGCTTGGAGTGAACAGCACTTCGCCGCTGCTTCCTCAGCAAGGCTTCAGTCGCGTCAGGCAAGAAGAGCTGCTGGAGAGCTGGTGCCTCTTGGGCCTTGCTTTCCTGGGCTCCATGTTAGCGTCCTGGGTTCACCCTGCCAGGCCGAACTAAGCAGACATAGCCACAACCCTGCAGTAGCGTGCGTAGCCAAGGATTGCACTCTAGGCACACTACTATCTCCCGGTGTAGGCATCGCTTGGCCTTTTACTCTGGCGCTCAGGCAGATTCACGGACTAGGCCAGTGCTTTCCCCACAGGAAAGGAGAGGTGACAGGATCCCTGCACACCGCCCGTGCACTGAATAGGGAGCTTTCGGGGGACTGTCCCCACTCCTTTCCCTAAACCCCTTGACTCCTCCAAGCTTCCACATTCTGGAGGAAGATGGCATCTGAGGGCCAGTTCTTTCTGGGCGTTGTTTCTCGAGTTCAGCGTAGGCACCTGGTGGTAAACCCATGTCTCCACCATGGACAGGTGGCCAAGGATCGCTTTCTCCTTAGACCCAAAGGCTCAGGACAGGCATGCTTTCTGCCCAGACTCCTTCCTCCGAGTGGAGCCCTTTCCACTGCCCTAATCTTGTCCTCGTGTCTCCTTAGCAGCCAGGCTTCCGTCGCTCTGCAGTGACAGACGTGTCCCTTTCCTTAAGGCTCTTTCCACAGGCGCCAGCGCGCTTCTCTCCGACAAAGGGGATGCCCAGGCAAAGAGCATTTCGCTGCATGCGGGTTTATTACATCGTGCTGTGGAGACTAGCTCCGGCAAGCAGCAGGCAGCATCCCACAGACCCGACTCTGATTTCCCAAAGAATGCTGTGCTTTCCCAGAGGGGATGCCCCAGCAAAGAGGCTTTCCCTCTATGCGGGTTTCTCCCATCGTGCTGCGAATACTAAGCTAAGGCAAGCAACGAAAGCAGCCCACAGAACCGACTCGATTTCCCAGCAACTGCTACGCTTTCTCAGAATTTTTCAGCTTGGCGCGACCCGCACTTCGCTACTGCTTTCTCAGGAAGGCTTTGGTCGTTCGTTCTTCGCGGCAGGGAAGAAGAGCCGCGGGAGAGCTGTTTCATCTTGGGCTTTGAGTTCCCGAGCTCCAAGTTCGCGCCCGGGGTTCACCTTGCTAAGCCGAACTAAGCAGACACGGACAACACCCTGCAGCAGCCTGCATGGCCTAGCATGGCACTCTATGCCTATTACCATCTCCTGGCGTACGTAAGGCTTTTCCTTTTGCTCCGGCGCTCCGGCAGACTCTGGGCCTAGGCCAGTGCCTTCACCACAGGAGAGAGGAGGCGACAGGATCCCTGCACACTGCCCGTGCACTGGGATGGGGTACTGTGGGGGACGGTCTCCACTCCTTCCCTGGCACACCCCCTTCCACCGACAACGCTGCCACATCTTGGTGGAAGACAGCATCTGACTGCCCGTTTCTCCATGGGGTTGTTTCTGCGAGTTCCGAGTACGGCACCTGGTGGCAATGCCCAGGCTTCCCTTGCGACATGTGGCCAAAGAGATTCTGTCCCCTTCTGCCTGCTTTCTGCCCAGATTCCATCCTCAGAGTGGAGCACACGCCCCTGCCCTAGTCGTCCCCTCATGTCTCCTTCCCATCCAGGCTTCCATCTCTAGGCACAGGGAGCGGGTGACACTTGTATTGCCTCCGACCTGCTGTTCGTGCCACGGCAGGCTATCCTAATTCCTGAGCGTTTCCTGACCCCAGGGCCAAGGACTCCTTCTCTTCCCCGGGGCGGCGTGTTGCATCTTCCCCACACTTGTTCCTGGGGAGCGCGGTGACAGACGTGTGCAACCATGCTTCTCTCTCAGGCAGAGGGGATGCTAGGGCAAAGAGTACTTCGTTCCATGCGGGAATCTTCCACAGTGCTGCGGAGACTAGCTCAGGCAAACAGAAGCAGCATCCCAACACCTAACTCTGATTTCCCAACGAATACTGTGCTTTCCCAGGGGAGACGCCCAGGCAAAGAGGCTTTCGCTGTATGCGGGGTTTCTCCCACCGCCTGACTTGGCTCAGGCAAGCAGCAGCAGCCCGCAGAGCATTTCTCAGCGCATGCTGTGCTTCCGCAGAGTCTTTGGCTTGGAGCGAACAGCACTTCGCTGCTGCTTCCTCAGCAAGGCTTCAGTTGCGTCAGGGAAGAGGAGCTGCGGGAGAGCTGGTGCCAATTGGGCCCTGCTTTCCCGGGCTCCACGTTCGCGTCCTGGGTTTACGCTGCCAGGCTGAACTAAGCAGACACAGCCACAACCGTGCAGTAGCTTGCGTAGCTAAGGATGGCACTCTATGCACACTACCAAGTCCCGGTGTAGGCATCGCTTGGCCTTTTACTCTGGCGCTCAGGCGGACTCGCGGACTAGGCCAGTGCTTTCCCCACAGGAAAGGAGAGGTGACAGGATCCCTGCACACCGCCCGTGCACTGAATAGTTAGCTTTGGGGGACTGTCCCCACTCCTTCCCCTTAAACCCTCTGCTTCCTCCAAGCTTCCACATCCTGGAGGAAGATGGCATCTGATGGCGAGTTCCTTCTGGGAGTTGTTTCTTGAGTTCAGGGTAGGCGCCTGGTGGCAAGCCCATGTCTCCACCAAGGACAGGTGACCAAGGAGCTGCTGAGATCTCCTTGGGCCCAAAGTCTCGGGACAGGCATGCTTTCTGCCCAGACTCCTTCCTCAGAGTGGAGCCCTTTCCCCTGCCCTAATCGTGCCCTCTGGTCTCTTTAGCAGCCAGGCTTCCGTCGCTCTGCAGTGACAGACATGTCCCTTTCCTTAATAATCTTTCCACAGGCGCCACTGCGCTTCTCTCTCAGGCAGAGGGGATGCTCAGGCCAAGAGGATTTCGCTCCATGCGGGTTTATTACACCGTGCGGTGGAGACTAGCTCCGGCAAGCAGCAGGCAGCATCCCACAGACCCGACTCTGATTTCCCAAAGAATGCTGTACTTTCCCATAGGGGATGCCCCGGCAAAGAGGCTTTCGCTCTATGCGGGCTTCTCCCATCGTGCTGCGAATACTAGGCTAAGGCAAGCAACGAAAGCAGCCCACAGAACCGACTGTGATTTCCCAGCGACAGCTATGCTGTCGCAGAGGTTTTCAGCTTGGCGCGAACCGCACTTCGCTACTGCTTTCTCAGCAAGGCCTTTTCTTTCGCTCTGTCGCGGCAGAGTGGTACAGCCGCGGGAGAGCTGGTGCCTCTTGGGCCTTGCGTTCCCGGGCTCCAAGTTCAAGTCCGAGGTTCACCTTGCTAAGCCTAACTAAGCAGACACAGTCACCACCCTGCAGCAGCCTGCGTGGCCTAGCATGGCACTCTATGCCTTTTACCATCTCCTGGTGTAGGTAAGGCTTTTCCTTTTGCTCCCGCGCTCAGGCAGACTCTGGGCCTAGGCCAGTGTCTTCACCACAGGAGAGAGGAGGCCACAGGATCCCTGTACACGGTCCGTGCACTGGGATGGGGTACTGTGGGGGACTGTCTCCACTCCTTCCCTGGCACACCCCTGCCACCGACAATGCTGCCACATTTTGGTGGAAGACAGCATCTGACTGCCCCTTTCTCCATTGGGTTGTTTCTGTGAGTTCCGAGTACGGCACCTGGTGGCAAGCACAAGGCTGTCCTTGGGACAGGTGGTCCAGGAGATGCTGTCTCCTTCTGCCTGCCTCTGCCCAGACTCCTTCCTTAGCGTGGAGCACGCGCCCCTGCCCTTCTTATCCCCTCGTCTCCTTTGCACCAAGCTTCCATCTCTCCGTACAGGGAGCGGGTGACACTTGTCTTGCCACCGGCCTGCTGTTCGCGCCACGGCAGGCTATCCTGCTTACCGAGCGATTCCCGACCCCAAAGCCAACGGCTCCTTCTCTTCCCTGGGGGCGGCGTGCTGCGCCTACTCCACACTTGCTCCTGGGGAGCGTGGTGACAGACGTGTGCAACCATGCTTCTCTCTCAGGCAGAGGGGATTCTAGGGCAAAGAGAATTTCGCTCCATGCGGGTATATTCCACCGTGCTGCGGAGACTATCTTAGGCAAGCAGCAGCAGCGTTCCCAAACGAACTCTGATTTCCCAACGAATGCTGTGCTTTCCTAAGGGAGAAGCCCAGGCAAAGAGGCTTTTCGCGTTTCCCGACCCCAAGGCCAACGGCTCCTTCTCTTCCCCGACTCTGATTTCCCAAAGAATGCTGTGCTTTGCCAGCGGCGATGCCCCGGCAAAGAGGCTTTCCCTCTATGCGGGTTTCTCCCATCGTGCTGCGAATACTAGGCTAAGGCAAGCAACAAAAGCAGCCCACAGAACCGACTCTGATTTCCCAGCGACTGCTATGCTTTCACAGAGGTTTTCACCTTGGCGCGAACCGTACGTCGCTGCTGCTTCCTCAGCAAGGCTTTGGTCGTTCGCTCTGTCGCGGGAGGGGGAGAGCTGGTTCCTCTTGGGCCTTGCTTTGCCTGCTCCAAGTTCGCGCCTGGGGTTCATCTTGTTAAGCCGAACTAAGCAGACACAGTCACAACCCTGAAGCAGCGTGCGTGTCCTAGCATGGCACTCTATGCCTATTACCATCTCCTGGCATAGGTAAGGCTTTGCCTTTTCTCAGGCAGACTCTGGGCCTAGGCCAGTGCCTTCACTTCAGGAGAGAGTAGGCGACAGGATCCCTGCACACGGCTCGTGAACTGGGATGGGGAACTGTAGGGGAGTGTCTCCACTCTTTCCCCGGCACACTCCCTGCCACATCTTGGTGGAAGACGGCATCTGACTGCCCGTTTCTCCATGGGGTTGCTTCTGCGAATTCCGTGTTTGGCACCTGGTGGCAAGCCCAAGCCTGACCTTGGGACAGATGGCAAGGAGATGTCCCCTTGTGAGCTGAGGCACAGGACAGGCCTGCTTTCTGCCCAGACTCCTTCCTCAGAGTGGAGCATGCGCCCCTGCCCTAGTCGTCCCCTCATGTCTCCTTAGCAGCCAGGCTACCATCTCTCCGCACAGGGAGCGGGTGACACTTGTCTTGCCACCGGCCTGCTGTTCGTGCCACGGCAGGCTATCCTGCTTCCCGAGCGTTTCCCGACCCCAAGGCCAAAGGCTCCTTCTCTTCCCCGGGGCCGGCGTGCTGCGTCTTCCCACACTTGCTCCTGGGGAGGGTGGTGACAGACGTGTGCAACCATGCTTCTCTCTCAGGCAGAGGGGATGCTAGGGCAAAGAGTATTTCGCTCCATGCGGTTATCTTCCACCGTGCTGCGGAGACTAGCTCAGGCAAGCAGCAACAGCATCCCCAAACCCAACCCTGATTTCCCAACGAATGCTACACTTTCCCAGGGGGAGATGCCCAGGCAAAGAGGCTTTCGCTGTATGCGGGGTTGCTCCCACCGTGAGACTGGCCTCAGGCAAGCATCAGCAGCCCGCAGAACATTGCTCAGCGCATGCTGTGCTTTCGCAGAGGCTTTGGCTTGGAGTGAACAGCACTTCGCCGCTGCTTCCTCAGCAAGGCTTCAGTCGCGTCAGGCAAGAAGAGCTGCTGGAGAGCTGGTGCCTCTTGGGCCTTGCTTTCCTGGGCTCCATGTTAGCGTCCTGGGTTCACCCTGCCAGGCCGAACTAAGCAGACATAGCCACAACCCTGCAGTAGCGTGCGTAGCCAAGGATTGCACTCTAGGCACTCTACTATCTCCCGGTGTAGGCATCGCTTGGCCTTTTACTCTGGCGCTCAGGCAGATTCACGGACTAGGCCAGTGCTTTCCCCACAGGAAAGGAGAGGTGACAGGATCCCTGCACACCGCACGTGCACTGAATAGGGAGCTTTCGGAGGACTGTCCCCACTCCTTTCCCTAAACCCCTTGACTCCTCCAAGCTTCCACATTCTGGAGGAAGATGGCATCTGAGGGACAGTTCTTTCTGGGTGTTGTTTCTCGAGTTCAGCGTAGGCACCTGGTGGTAAACCCATGTCTCTACCACGGACAGGTTGCCAAGTATCGCTTTCTCCTTAGACCCAAAGGCTCAGGACAGGCATGCTTTCTGCCCAGACTCCTTCCTCCGAGTGGAGCCCTTTCCACTGCCCTAATCTTGTCCTCGTGTCTCCTTAGCAGCCAGGCTTCCGTCGCTCTGCAGTGACAGACGTGTCCCTTTCCTTAAGGCTCTTTACACAGTCGCCAGCGCACTTCTCTCCAACAGAGGGGATGCCCAGGCAAAGAGCATTTCGCTGCATGCGGGTTTATTACATCGTGCTGTGGAGACTAGCTCCGGCAAGCAGCAGGCAGCATCCCACAGACCCGACTCTGATTTCCCAAAGAATGCTGTGCTTTCCCAGAGGGGATGCCCCAGCAAAGAGGCTTTCCCTCTATGCGGGTTTCTCCCATCGTGCTGTGAATACTAAGCTAAGGCTAGCAACGAAAGCAGCCCACAGAACCGACTCGATTTCCCAGCAACTGCTATGCTTTCTCAGAGGTTTTCAGCTTGGCGTGACCCGCACTTCGCTACTGCTTTCTCAGTAAGGCTTTGATCGTTCGTTCTTCGCGGCAGGGAAGAAGAGCCGCGGGAGAGCTGTTTCATCTTGGGCTTTGAGTTCCCGAGCTCCAAGTTCGCGCCCGGGGTTCACCTTGCTAAGCCGAACTAAGCAGACACAGACACCACCCTGCAGCAGCCTGCATGGCCTAGCATGGCACTCTATGCCTATTACCATCTCCTGGCGTACGTAAGGCTTTTCCTTTTGCTCCGGCGCTCCGGCAGACTCTGGGCCTAGGCCAGTGCCTTCACCACAGGAGAGAGGAGGCGACAGGATCCCTGCACACTGCCCGTGCACTGGGATGGGGTACTGTGGGGGACGGTCTCCACTCCTTCCCTGGCACACCCCCTTCCACCGACAACGCTGCCACATCTTGGTGGAAGACAGCATCTGACTGCCCGTTTCTCCATGGGGTTGTTTCTGCGAGTTCCGAGTACGGCACCTGGTGGCAATGCCCAGGCTTCCCTTGCGACGTGTGGCCAAAGAGATTCTGTCCCCTTCTGCCTGCTTTCTGCCCAGATTCCATCCTCAGAGTGGAGCACACGCCCCTGCCCTAGTCGTCTCCTCATGTCTCCTTCCCATCCAGGCTTCCATCTCTAGGCACAGGGAGCAGGTGACACTTGTCTTGCCTCCGACCTGCTGTTCGTGCCACGGCAGGCTATCCTAATTCCTGAGCGTTTCCTGACCCCAGGGCCAAGGACTCCTTCTCTTCCCCGGGGCGGCGTGTTGCATCTTCCCCACACTTTTCCTGGGGAGCGCGGTGACAGACGTGTGCAACCATGCTTCTCTCTCAGGCAGAGGGGATGCAAGGGCATAGAGTATTTCGTTCCATGAGGGAATCTTCCACCGTGCTGCGGAGACTAGCTCAGGCAAACAGAAGCAGCATCCCAACACCTAACTCTGATTTCCCAACGAATACTGTGCTTTCCCAGGGGAGACGCCCAGGCAAAGAGGCTTTCGCTGTATGCTGGGTTTCTCCCACCGCCTGACTTGGCTCAGGCAAGCAGCAGCAGCCCGCAGAGCATTTCTCAGCGCATGCTGAGCTTTCGCAGAGTCTTTGGCGTGGAGCAAACAGCACTTCGCCGCGGCTTCCTCGTCAAGGCTTCAGTCGCGTCGGGGAAGAAGAGCTGCGGGAGAGCTGGTGCTTTCCCGGGCTCCATGTTCGTGTCCTGGGTTCACCCTGCCAGGCCGAACTAAGCAGACACAGCCACAACCGTGCAGTAGCGTGCGTAGCCTAGGATGGCACTCTATGCACACTACCATCATCCGGTGTAGGCATCGCTTGGCCTTTTACTCTGGCGCTCAGGCGGACTCGTGTACTAGGCCAGTGCTTTCCCCACAGGAAAGGAGAGGTGACAGAATCCCTGCAAAGCGCCCGTGCACTGAATAGGGAGCTTTAGGCGGACTGTCCCCACTCCTTCTCCTTCAACCCCGTGCCTCCTCCAAGCTTCCAAGCGAGTTCTGGGGGTGGAGCCAGGGAGCTAGCCCAAGACTGCCCTTGGGACAGGTGGCCAAGGAGATGCTGTCCCCGTGGGACCAGAGGCACAGGACAGGCCTGCCTTCTGCCCAGACTCCTTCCTCAGAGTGGAGAACTTGCCGTGCCCTAATCTATCCCTCGTGTCCCCTTAGCAGCCAGTAGTCCGTCGCTCTGCAGTGACAGACGTGTCCCTTTCCTTAATGTTCTTTCCACAGGTGCCACCGCACTTCTCTCTGAGGCAGAGGGGATGCCCAGGCAAAGAGGATTTCGCCCCATGCGGGTTGATTACACCGTGCGGTGGAGACTAACTCCGGCAAGCAGCAGGCAGCATCCCACAGACCCGACTCTGATTTCCCAAAGAATGCTGTGCTTTCCCAGAAGGGATGCCCGGGCAAAGAGGCTTTCGCTCTATGTGGGTTTCTCCAATCGGGCTGCGAATACTAGGCTAAGGCAAGCAACAAAAGCAGCCCACAGAACCGACTCTGATGTCCCAGCGACTGCTTTGCTTTCGCAGAGGTTTTCAGCTTGGCGCGAACCGCAATTCGCTGCTGCTTCCACCGCAAGGCATTGGTCGTTCGCTCTGTCGCGTCAGGGAAGAAGAGCCGCGGGAGAGCTGGTGTCTCTTGGGCCTTGCTTTCCCGGGCTCCAAGTGCACCCCCGGGGTTCTCCTTGCTAAGCCGAACTAAGCAGACACAGTCACAACCCTGCAGCAGCGTGCGTGGCCTAGCATGGCACTCTATGCCTATTACTATCTCCTGGCGTAGGTAAGGCTTTGCCTTTTGCTCCGGTGCTCAGGCAGACTCGCGGACTAGGTCAGTGCCTTCCTCACAGGAGAGATGAGGCGACAGGATCCCTGAACACTCCCCGTTAGAGGAATGGGGAGCATTCGTGGAAGGTCCCTCCTCTTTTCCAGGCACACCCCCTGCCACGGAAAACGCTGTCTCATCTTGGAGGAAGATGGCACCTGACTGCGCGTTTTCAAGGGAGCTGATTCTGCGAGTTCTGGGGGTGGAGCCAGGGAGCTAGCCCAAGTCTGCCCTTGGGACAGGTGGCCAAGGAGATGCTGTCCCCTTGGGACCAGAGGCACAGGACAGACCTGCCTTCTGCCCAGACTCCTTCCTCAGAGTGGCCACCTTGCCCTGCCCTAATCTTGCCCTCGTGTATCCTTAGCAGCCAGGCTTCCATCTCTCCGCACATGGAGCGGGTGACACTTGTCTTGCCACTGGCCTGGTGTTCGTGCCACGGCAGGCTATCCTGCTTCTTGAGCGTTTCCCGACCCCAAGGCCAACGGCACCTTCTCTTCCCCGGGGGCGGCGTGCTGCGCCTTCCCCACACTTGCTCCTGGGGAACGCGGTGAACAGACGTGTGCAACCATGCTTCTCTCTCAGGCAGAGGGGATGCTAGGGCAAAGAGTATTTCGCTCCATGCGGGTATCTTCCACCGTGCTGTGGAGACGAGCTCAGGCAAGCTGCAGCAGCATCCCCAAACCCAACTCAGATTTCCCAACGAATGCTGTGCTTTCCCAGGGGAGATGCCCAGGCAAAGAGGTTTTCGCTGTATGCGGGTTTGTCCCACCGCGAGACTGGGCTCAGGCAAGCAGCAGCAGCCCGCCAAACATTTCTCAGCGAATGCTGTGCTTTCGCAGAGAATTTGGCTTGGAGGGAACAGCACTTCGCCGCTGCATCCTCAGCAAGGCTTCAGTCGTGTCGGGGAAGAAGAGCTGCGGGAGAGCTGGTGCCTCTTGGGCATTGCTTTCCCGGGCTCCAAGTTCGCGTCCTGGGTTCACCCAGCCAGGCCGAACTAAGCAGACACAGCCACAACCGTGCAGTAGCGTGCGTAGCCTAGGATGGCACTCTATGCACACTACCATCTCCCGGTGTAGGCATCGCTTGGCCTTTTACTCTAGCACCAGGCGGACTCACGGACTAGGCCAGGGCTTTCCCCACAGGAAAGGAGAGGTGACAGGATCCCTGCACACCGCCCGTGCACTGAATAGTGAGCTTTGGGGGATTGTCCCCACTCCTTCCCCTTCAACCCCGTGCCTCCTCCAAGCTTCCACATCCTGGAGGAAGACGGCATCTGATGGCCAGTTCTTTCTGGGTGTTGTTTCTCGAGTTCAGGGTAGGCGCCTGGTGGCAAGCCCATGTCTCCACCCCGGACAGGTGGCCAAGGAGCTGCTGTCTCCTTGGGCCCAAAGGCTCGGGAAAGGCATGCTTTCTGCCCAGACTCATTCCTCAGAGTGGAGCCCTTGCCCCTACCCTAATCTTGCCCTCGTGTCTCCATAGCAGCCAGGATTCCGACGCTCTGCAGTGACAGACGTGTCCCTTTCCTTATTGATCTTTCCACAGGTGCCACCGCGCTTCTCTCTCAGGCAGAGGGGATGCCCAGGCAAAGAGGATTTCGCTCCATGCGGGTTTATTACACCGTGCGGTGGAGACTAACTCCGGCAAGCAGCAGGCAGCATCCCACAGACTCGACACTGATTTCCCAAAGAATGCTGTGCTTTCCCAGGGGAGATGCCCAGGAAAAGATGTTTTCACTGTATGCGGGTTTCTCCCACCGCCAGACTGGGCTCAGGCAAGCAGCAGCAGCCCGCCAAACATTTCTCAGCAAATGCTGAGCTTTCGCAGAGTCTTTGGCGTGGAGCGAACAGAACTTCGTCGCTGCTTCATCGTCAAGGCTTCAGTCGCGTCGGGGAAGAAGAGCTGCGGGAGAGCTGGTGCCTCTAGGGCCTTGCTTTCCCGGGCTCCATGTTCGTGTCCTGGGTTCACCCTGCCAGGCCGAACTAAGCAGACACAGCCACAACGATGCAGTAGCGTGGGTAGCCTAGGATGGCATTCTATGCACACTACCATCTCCCGGTGTAGGCATCGCTTGGCCTTTTACTCTGGCGCTCAGGCGGAATGGCGGACTAGGCCAGTGCTTTCCCCACAGGAAAGGAGAGGTGACAGGATCCCTGCACACCACCCGTGCACTGAATAGGGAGCTTTGGGCGGACTGTCCCCACTCCTTCTCCTTCAACCCCGTGCCTCCTCCAAGCTTCCACATCCTGGAGGAAGACGGCATCTGGTGGCCAGTTCTTTTTGGGAGTTTTTTCTCAAGTTCAGGGTAGGCGCCTTGTGGCAGGCCCATGTCTCCACCACGGACAGGTGGCCAAGGAGCTACTGTCTCCTTGGGCCCAAAGGCTCGGGAAAGGCATGCTTTCTGCCCAGACTCCTTCCTCAGAGTGGCCACCTTGCCCTGCCCTAATCTTGCACTCTTTTCTCCTTAGCAGCCAGGAGTCCGTCGCTCTGCAGTGACAGACGTGTCCCTTTCCTTAAGGCTCTTTCCACAGGTGCCACCGCTCTTCTCTCTCAGGAAGAGGAGATGCCCAGGCAAAGAGGATTTCGCCCCATGCGGGTTTATTACACCGTGCGGTGGAGACTACCTCCGGCAAGCAGCAGGCAGCATCCCACAGACCCGACTCTGATTTCCCAAAGAATGCTGTGCTTTCCCAGAAGGGATGCCCGGGCAAAGAGGCTTTCGCTCTATGTGGATTTCTCCCATCGTGCTGCGAATACTAGGCTAAGGCAAGCAACAAAAGCAGCCCACAGAACCGACTCTGATGTCCAGCGACTGCTTTGCTTTCGCAGAGGTTTTCAGCTTGGCGCGAACCGCACTTCGCTGCTGCTTCCACTGCAAGGCTTTGGTCTTTCGCTCTGTCGCGGCAGGGAAGAAGAGCCGCGGGAGAGCTGGTGCCATTTGGGCCTTGCTTTCCCGTGCTCCAAGTGCACGCTTTGGGTTCTCCTTGCTAACCCGAACTAAGCAGACACAGTCACAACCCTGCAGCAGCGTGCGTGGCCTAGCATGGCACTCTATGCCTATTAATATCTCCTGGCGTAGGTAAGGCTTTGCCTTTTGCTCCGGTGCTTAGGCAGACTCGCGGACTAAGTCAGTGCCTTCCTCACAGGAGAGATGAGGCGACAGGATCCCTGAACACTCCCCGTTACAGGAATGGGGAGCATTCGTGGAAGGTCCCTCCTCTTTTCCAGGCACACACCCTGCCACGGAAAACGCTGTCTCATCTTGGAGGAAGATGGCACCTGACTGCGCGTTTTCAAGGGAGCTGATTCTGCGAGTTCTGGGGGTGGAGCCAGGGAGCTAGCCCAAGTCTGCCCTTGGGACAGGTGGCCAAGGAGATGCTGTCCCCTTGGGACCAGAGGCACAGGACAGGCCTGCCTTCTGCCCCGACTCCTTCCTCAGAGTGGCCACCTTGCCCTGCCCTAATCTTGACCTCGTTTATCCTTAGCAGCCAAGAGTCCGTCGCTCTGTAGTGACAGACATGTCCCTTTCCTTAAGGCTCTTTCCACAGGTGCCACCGCTCTTCTCTCTCAGGCAGAGGGGATGCCCAGGCAAAGAGGATTTCGCCCCATGCGGGTTTATTACACCGTGCGGTGGAGACTAACTCCGGCAAGCAGCAGGCAGCATCCCACAGACCCGACTCTGATTTCCCAAAGAATGCTGTGCTTTCCCAGAACGGACGCCCGGGCAAAGAGGCTTTCGCTCTATGTGGGTTTCTCCCATCGGGCTGCGAATACTAGGCTAAGGCAAGCAAAAAAAGCAGCCCACAGAACCGACACTGATGTCCCAGCGACTGCTTTGCTTTAGCAGAGGTTTTCAGCTTGGCTCGAACCGCACTTCGCTGCTGCCTCCACCACAAGGCTTTGGTCGTTCGCTCTTTCGCGTCAGGGATGAAGAGCCGCGGGAGAGCTGGTGCCTCTTGGGCCTTGCTTTCCCGGGCTCCAAGTGCACCCCCGGGGTTCTCCTTGCTAAGCCGAACTAAGCAGACACAGTCACAACCCTGCAGCAGCGTGCGTGGCCTAGCATGGCACTCTATGCCTATTACGATCTCCTGGCGTAGGTAAGGCTTTGCCTTTTGCGCTGGTGCTCAGGCGGACTCACGGACTAGGTCAGTGCCTTCCTCACAGGAGAGGAGAGGCGACAGGATCCATGAACACTCCCCGTTACTGGAATGGGGGGCTTTTGGGGATTGTCGCTCCTCTTTTCCAGGCACACCCCCTGCCACGGAAAAAGCGGTCACATCTTGGAGGAAGATGGCATCTGACTGCGCGATTCTCGAGGGAGCTGTTTCTGCGAGTTCTGGGGGTGGAGCCAGGGAGCTAGCCCAAGACTGCCCTTGGGACAGGTGGCCAAGGAGATTCTGTCACCTTGGACCAGAGGCACAGGACAGGCCTGCCTTCTGCCCAGACTCCTTCCTCAGAGTGGAGCACGCGCCCCTGCCCTAGTCGTTCCCTCATGTCTCCTTAGCAGCCAGGCTTCCATCTCTCCGCACATGGAGCGGGTGACACTTGTCTTGCCACTGGCCTGGTGTTCGTGCCACGGCAGGCTATCCTGCTTCCTGAGCGTTTCCCGACCCCAAGGCCAACGGCACCTTCTCTTCCCCGGGGGCGGCGTGCTGCGCCTTCCCCACACTTGCTCCTGGGGAACGCGGTGAACAGACGTGTGCAACCATGCTTCTCTCTCAGGCAGAGGCGATACTAGTGCAAAGAGTATTTCGCTCCATGCGGGTATCTTCCACCGTGCTGTGGAGACGAGTTCAGGCAAGCAGCAGCAGCAGCATCCCCAAACCCAACTCAGATTTCCCAACGAATGCTGTGCTTTCCCAGGGGAGATGCCCAGGCAAAGAGGTTTTCGCTGTATGCGGGTTTGTCCCACCGCGAGACTGGGCTCAGGCAAGCAGCAGCAGCCCGCCAAATATTTCTCAGCGAATGCTGTGCTTTCGCCGAGGCTTTGGCTTGTAGGGAACAGCACTTCGCCCCTGCATCCTCAGCAAGGCTTCAGTCGCGTCAGGGAAGAAGAGCTGCGGGAGAGGTGGTGCCTCTTGGGCATTGCTTTCCCGGGATCCATGTTCACGTCCTGGGTTTACCCTGCCAGGACGAACTAAGCAGACACAGCCACAACCGTGCAGTAGCGTGCGTATCCTAGGATGGCACTCTATGTAAACTACCATCTCCCGGTGTAGGCATCGCTTGGCCTTTTACTCTGGCGCTCAGGCGGTCTCGCGGACTAGGCCAGTGCTTTCGCCACAGGAATGGAGAGGTGACAGGATCCCCGTACACTGCCCGTGCACTGAATAGGGAGCGTTGGGTGGACTGTCCCCACTCCTTCGCCTTCAAACCCGTGCCTCCTCCAAGCTTCCATATCCTGGAGGAAGACGGCATCTGATGGCCAGGTCTTTCTGGGAGTTGTTTCTCGAGTTCAGGGTAGGCGCCTGGTGGCAAGCCCATGTCTCCACCACGGACAGGTGGCCAAGGAGCTGCTGTCTCCTTGGGCCCAAAGGCTCGGGAAAGGCATGCTTTCTGCCCAGACTCATTACTCAGAGTGGAGCCCTTGCCCCTGCCCTAATCTTGCGCTCGTGTCTCCATAGCAGCCAGGAGTCCGTCGCTCTGCAGTGACAGACGTGTCCCTTTCTTTAAGGCTTTTTCCACAGGCGCCACCGCTCTTCTCTCTCAGGAAGAGGGGATACCCAGGCAAAGAGGATCTCTCCCCATGCTGGTTTATTACACCGTGCAGTGGAGACTAGCTCCGGCAAGCAGCAGACAGCATCACACAGACCCGACTCTGATTTCCCAAAGAATGCTGTGCTTTCCCAGAAGGGATGCCTGGGCAAAGAGGCTTTCGCTCTATGTGGGTTTCTCCCATCGGGCTGCGAATACTAGGCTAAGGCAAGCAACAAAAGCAGCCCACAGAACCGACACTGATGTCCCAGCGACTGCTTTGCTTTCGCAGAGGTTTTCAGCTTGGCGCGAACCGCACTTCGCTGCTGCTTCTACCGCAAGGCTTTGGTCGTTCGCTCTTTCGCGTCAGGGAAGAAGAGCTGCGGGAGAGCTGGTGCCTCTTGGGCCTTTCTTTCCCGGGCTCCAAGTGCACGCCCTGGGTTCTCCTTGCTAAGACGAACTAAGCAGACACAGTCACAACCCTGCAGCAGCGTACGTAGCCTAGCATGGCACTCTATGCCTATTACCATCTTCTGGCGTAGGTAAGGCTTTGCCTTTTGCTCCGGTGCTCAGGCGGACCCGCGGACTAGGTCAGTGCCTTCCTCACAGGGAGGAGAGGCGACAGGATCCCTGAACACTCCCCGTTACTGGAATGGGGGGCTTTTGGGGATTGTCGCTCCACTTTTCCAGGCACACCCCCTGCCACAGAAAACGCTGTGACATCTTGGAGGAAGATGGCATCTGACTGCGCCTTTTCGAGGTAGCTGTTTCTGCGAGTTCTGGGGGTGGAGCCAGGGAGCTAGCCCAAGTCTGCCCTTGGGATAGGTGGCCAAGGAGATGCTGTCCCCTTGGGACCAGAGGCACAGGACAGGCCTGCCTTCTGCCCAGACTCCTTCCTCAGAGTGGAGAACTTGCCGTGCCCTAATCTTGCCCTCGTGTCCCCTTAGCAGCCAGGAGTCCGTCGCTCTGCAGTGACAGACGTGTCCCTTTCCTTAATGCTCTTCCCACAGGTGCCACCGCACTTCTCTCTGAGGCAGAGGGGATGCCCAGGCAAAGAGGATTTCGCCCCATGCGGGTTTATTACACCGAGCGGTGGAGACTAACTCCGCCAAGCAGCAGGCAGCATCCTACAGACCCGACTCTGATTTCCCAAACAATGCTGTGCTTTCCCCGAAGGGATGCCTGGGCAAAGAGGCTTTCGCTCTATGTGGGTTTCTCCCATCGGGCTGCGAATACTAGGCTAAGGCAAGCAACAAAAGCAGCCCACAGAACCGACTCTGATGTCCCAGCGACTGCTTTGCTTTCGCAGAGGTTTTCAGCTTGGCGCGAACCGCACTTCGCTGCTGCTTCCACCGCAAGGCTTTGGTCGTTCGCTCTGTCGCGGCAGGGAAGAAGAGCCGCGGGAGAGCTGGTGCCTCTTGGGCCTTGCTTTCCCGGGCTCCAAGTGCACCCCCGGGGTTCTCCTTGCTAAGCCGAACTAAGCAGACACAGTCACAACCCTGCAGCAGCGTGCGTGGCCTAGCATGGCACTCTATGCCTATTACTATCTCCTGGCGTAGGTAAGGCTTTGCCTTTTGCTCCGGTGCTCAGGCAGACTCGCGGACTAGGTCAGTGCCTTCCTCACAGGAGAGATGAGGCGACAGGATCCCTGAACACTCCCCGTTACAGGAATGGGGAGCATTCGTGGAAGGTCCCTCCTCTTTTCCAGGCACACCCCCTGCCACGGAAAACGCTGTCTCATCTTGGAGGAAGATGGCACCTGACTGCGCGTTTTCAAGGGAGCTGATTCTGCGAGTTCTGGGGGTGGAGCCAGGGAGCTAGCCCAAGTCTGCCCTTGGGACAGGTGGCCAAGGAGATGCTGTCCCCTTGGGACCAGAGGCACAGGACAGGCCTGCCTTCTGCCCCGACTCCTTCCTCAGAGTGGCCACCTTGCCCTGCCCTAATCTTGACCTCGTTTATCCTTAGCAGCCAGGAGTCCGTCGCTCTGTAGTGACAGACGTGTCACTTTCCTTAAGGCTCTTTCCACAGGTGCCACCGCTCTTCTCTTTCAGGCAGAGGGGATGCCCAGGCAAAGAGGATCTCTCCCCATGCTGGTTTATTACACCGTGCGGTGGAGACTAGCTCCGGCAAGCAGCAGACAGCATCACACAGACCCGACTCTGATTTCCCAAAGAATGCTGTGCTTTCCCAGAAGGGATGCCCGGGCAAAGAGGATTTCGCTCTATGTGGGTTTCTCCCATCGGGCTGCGAATACTAGGCTAAGGCAAGCAACAAAAGCAGCCCACAGAACCGACTCTGATGTCCCAGCGACTGCTTTGCTTTCGCAGAGGTTTTCAGCTTGGCGCGAACCGCACTTCAGTGCTGCTTCCACCGCAAGGCATTGGTCGTTCGCTCTTTCGCGTCAGGGAAGAAGAGCCGCGGGAGAGCTGGTGCCTCTTGGGCCTTGCTTTCCCGCGCTCCAAGTGCACGCCCTGGGTTCTCCTTGCTAAGCCGAACTAAGCAGACACAGTCACACCCCTGCAGCAGCGTGCGTGGCCTAGCATGGCACTCTATGCCTATTACCATCTCCTGGCGTAGGTAAGGCTTTGCCTTTTGCTCCGGTGCTCAGGCAGACTCGCGGACTAGGTCAGTGCCTTCCTCACAGGAGAGATGAGGCGACAGGATCCCTGAACACTCCCCGTTAAGGGAATGGGGAGCATTCGTGGAAGGTCCCTCCTCTTTTCCAGGCACAACCCCTGCCACGGAAAACGCTGTCTCATCTTGGAGGAAGATGGCACCTAACTGCGCATTTTCAAGGGAGCTGATTCTGCGAGTTCTTGGGGTGGAGCCAGGGAGCTAGCCCAAGTCTGCCCTTGGGACAGGTGGCCAAGTAGATGCTGTCCCCTTGGGACCAGAGGCACAGGACAGGCCTGCCTTCTGCCCCGACTCCTTCCTCAGAGTGGCCACCTTGCCCTGCCCTAATCTTGACCTCGTTTATCCTTAGCAGCCAAGAGTCCGTCGCTCTGTAGTGACAGACATGTCCCTTTCCTTAAGGCTCTTTCCACAGGTGCCACCGCTCTTCTCTCTCAGGCAGAGGGGATGCCCAGGCAAAGAGGATTTCGCCCCATGCGGGTTTATTACACCGTGCGGTGGAGACTAACTCCGGCAAGCAGCAGGCAGCATCTCACAGACCCGACTCTGATTTCCCAAAGAATGCTGTGCTTTCCCAGTAGGGACGCCGCGGCAAAGAGTCTTTCGCTCTATGTGTGTTTCTCCCATCGGGCTGCGAATACTAGGCTAAGGCAAGCAACAAAAGCAGCCCACAGAACCGACACTGATGTCCCAGCGACTGCTTTGCTTTCGCAGAGGTTTTCAGCTTGGCGCGAACCGCACTTCGCTGCTGCCTCCACCACAAGGCTTTGGTCGTTCGCTCTTTCGCGTCAGGGATGAAGAGCCGCGGGAGAGCTGGTGCCTCTTGGGCCTTGCTTTCCCGCGCTCCAGTGCACGCCCTGGGTTCTCCTTGCTAAGACGAACTAAGCAGACACAGTCACAACCCTGCAGCAGCGTGCGTGGCCTAGCATGGCACTCTATGCCTATTACCATCTCCTGGCGTAGGTAAGGCTTTGCCTTTTGCTCCGGTGCTCAGGCGGACCCGCGGACTAGGTCAGTGCCTTCCTCACAGGGAGGAGAGGCGACAGGATCCCTGAACACTCCCCGTTACTGGAATGGGGGGCTTTTGGGGATTGTCGCTCCACTTTTCCAGGCACACCCCCTGCCACAGAAAACGCTGTGACATCTTGGAGGAAGATGGCATCTGACTGCGCCTTTTCGAGGTAGCTGTTTCTGCGAGTTCTGGGGGTGGAGCCAGGGAGCTAGCCCAAGTCTGCCCTTGGGATAGGTGGCCAAGGAGATGCTGTCCCCTTGGGACCAGAGGCACAGGACAGGCCTGCCTTCTGCCCAGACTCCTTCCTCAGAGTGGAGAACTTGCCGTGCCCTAATCTTGCCCTCGTGTCCCCTTAGCAGCCAGGTGTCCGTCGCTCTGCAGTGACAGACGTGTCCCTTTCCTTAATGCTCTTCCCACAGGTGCCACCGCACTTCTCTCTGAGGCAGAGGGGATGCCCAGGCAAAGAGGATTTCGCCCCATGCTGGTTTATTACACCGTGCGGTGGAGACTAGCTCCGGCAAGCAGCAGACAGCATCACACAGACCCGACTCTGATTTCCCAAAGAATGCTGTGCTTTCCCAGAAGGGATGCCCGGGCAAAGAGGATTTCGCTCTATGTGGGTTTCTCCAATCGGGCTGCGAATACTAGGCTAAGGCAAGCAACAAAAGCAGCCCAAAGAACCGACTCTGATGTCCCAGCGACTGCTTTGCTTTCGCAGAGATTTTCAGCTTGGCGCGAACCGCACTTCAGTGCTGCTTCCACCGCAAGGCATTGGTCGTTCGCTCTGTCGCGGCAGGGAAGAAGAGCCGCGGGAGAGCTGGTGCCTCTTGGGCCTTGCTTTCCCGCGCTCCAGTGCACGCCCTGGGTTCTCCTTGCTAAGCCGAACTAAGCAGACACAGTCACAACCCTGCAGCAGCGTGCGTGGCCTAGCATGCACTCTATGCCTATTACCATCTCCTGGCGTAGGTAAGGCTTTGCCTTTTGCTCCGGTGCTCAGGCAGACTCGCGGACTAGGTCAGTGCCTTCCTCACAGGAGAGATGAGGCGACAGGATCCCTGAACACTCCCTGTTAAGGGAATGGGGAGCATTCGTGGAAGGTCCCTCCTCTTTTCCAGGCACACCCCCTGCCACGGAAAACGCTGTCTCATCTTGGAGGAAGATGGCACCTAACTGCGCGTTTTCAAGGGAGCTGATTCTGCGAGTTCTGGGGGTGGAGCCAGGGAGCTAGCCCAAGTCTGCCCTTGGGACAGGTGGCCAAGGAGATGCTGTCCCCTTGGGACCAGAGGCACAGGACAGGCCTGCCTTCTGCCCAGACTCCTTCCTCAGAGTGGAGCACGCGCCCCTGCCCTAGTCGTTCCCTCATGTCTCATTAGCAGCCAGGCTTCCATCTCTCCGCACATCGAACGGGTGACACTTGTCTTGCCACTGGCCTGGTGTTCGTGCCACGGCAGGCTATCCTGCTTCCTGAGCGTTTCCCGACCCCAAGGCCAACGGCGCCTTCTCTTCCACGGGGGCGGCGTGCTGCGCCTTCCCCACACTTGCTCCTGGGGAATGCGGTGAACAGACGTGTGCAACCATGCTTCTCTCTCAGGCAGAGGGGATGCTAGGGCAATGAGTATTTCGCTCCATGCGGGTATCTTCCACCGTGCTGTGGAGACACGCTCAGGCAAGCAGCAGCAGCATCCCCTAACCCAACTCAGATTTCCCAACGAATGCTGTGCTTTCCCAGGCGAGATGCCCAGGCAAAGAGGTTTTCGCTGTATGCGGGTATCTCCCACCGCGAGACTGGGCTCAGGCAAGCAGCAGCAGCCCGCCAAACATTTCTCAGCGATTGCTGTGCTTTCGCAGAGGCTTTGGTTTGGAGCGAACAGCACTTCGCTGCTGCATCCTCAGCAAGGCATCAGTCGCGTCGGGGAAGATGAGCTGCGGGAGAGCTGGTGCCTCTTGGGCATTGCTTTCCCGGGCTCCATGTTCGCGTCCTGGGTTCACCCTGCCAGTCCGAACTAAGCAGACACAACCACAACCGTGCAGTAGCGTGCGTATCCTAGGATGGCACTCTATGCAAACTACCATCTCCCGGTGTAGGCATCGCTTGGCCTTTTACTCTGGCGCTCAGGCGGACTCGCGGACTAGGCCAGTGCTTTCCCCACAGGAATGGAGAGGTGACAGGATCCCCGCACACTGCCCATGCACTGAATAGGGAGCGTTGGGTGGACTGTCCCCACTCCTTCGCCTTCAAACCCGTGCCTCCTCCAAGCTTCCATATCCTGGATTAAGACGGCATCAATGGCCAGTTCTTTCTGCGAGTTGTTTCTCGAGTTCAGGGTAGGCGCCTGGTGGCAAGCCCATGTCTCCACCACGGACAGGTGGCCAAGGAGCTGCTGTCTCCTTGGGCCCAAAGGCTCAGGAAAGGCATGCTTTCTGCCCAGACTCATTACTCAGAGTGGAGCCCTTGCCCCTGCCCTAATCTTGCCCTCGTGTCTCCATAGTAGCCAGGAGTCCGTCGCTCTGCAGTGACAGACGTGTCCCTTTCCTTAAGGCTCTTTCCACAGGTGCCACCGCGCTTCTCTCTCAGGCAGAGGGGATGCCCAGGGAAAGAGGATTTCTCCCCATGCTGGTTTATTACACAGTGCGGTGGAGACTAGCTCCGGCAAGCAGCAGACAGCATCACACAGACCCGACTGTGTTTTCCCAAAGAATGCTGTGATTTCCCAGAAGGGATGCCCGTGCAAAGAGGATTTCGCTCTATGTGGGTTTCTCCCATCGGGCTGCGAATACTAGGCTATGGCAAGCAACAAAAGCAGCCCACAGAACCGACTCTGATGTCCCAGCGATTGCTTTGCTTTCGCAGAGGTTTTCAGCTTGGCGCGAACCGCACTTCGCTGCTGCTTCCACCGCAAGGCATTGGGCGTTCGCTCTTTCGCGTCAGGGAAGAAGAGCCGCGGGAGAGCTGGTGCCTCTAGGGCCTTGCTTTCCCGGGCTCCATGTTCGTGTCCTGGGTTCACCCTGCCAGGCCGAACTAAGCAGACACAGCCACAACCGTGCAGTACCGTGCGAAGCCTAGGATGGCACTCTATGCACACTACCATCTCCCGGTGTAGGCATCGCTTGGCCTTTTACTCTGGCGCTCAGGCAGACTCGCGGAGTAGGCCAGTGCTTTCCCCATAGGAAAGGAGAGGTGACAGGATCCCTACAAAGCGCCCGTGCACTGAATACGGAGCTTTGGGCGGACTGTCCCCACTCCTTCTCCTTCAACCCAGTGCCTCCTCCAAGCTTCCACATCCTGGAGGAAGACGGCATCTGATGGCCAGTTCTTTTGGGGAGTTTTTTCTCGAGTTCAGGGTAGGCGCCTGGTGGCAGGCCCATGTCTCCACCACGGACAGGTGGCCAAGGAGCTGCTGTCTCCTTGGGCCCAAAGGTTCGGGACAGGCATGCTTTCTGCCCAGACTCCTTCCTCAGAGTGGAGACCTTGTCCTGCCCTAATCTTGCGCTCGTTTCTCCTTAGCAGCCAGGAGTCCGTCGCTCTGCAGTGACAGACGTGTCCCTTTCCTTAAGGCTCTTTCCACAGGCGCCACCGCTCTTCTCTCTCTGGAAGAGGGGATGCCCAGGCAAAGAGGATTTCGCTCCATGCGGGTTTATTACACCGTGCGGTGGAGACTAACTCCGGCAAGCAGCAGGCAGCATCCCACAGACCCCACACTGATTTCCCAAAGAATGCTGTGCTTTCCCAGGGGAGCTGCCCAGGCAAAGAGGTTTTCGCTGTATGCGGGTTTCTCCCACCGCGAGACTGGGCTCAGGCAAGCAGCAGCAGCCCGCCAAACATTTCTCAGCGAATGCGGAGCTTTCGCAGAGTCTTTGGCGTGGAGCGAACAGCACTTCGCCGCTGCTTCCTCGTCAAGGCTTCAGTCGCGTCGGGGAAGAAGAGCTGCGGGAGAGCTGGTGCCTCTAGGGCCTTGGTTTCCCGGGCTTCATGTTCGTGTCCTGGGTTCACACTGCCAGGCCGAAGTAAGCAGACACAGCCACAACCGTGCAGTAGCGTGCATAGCCTAGGATGGCACTCTATGCACACTACCATCATCCGGTGTAGGCATCGCTTGGCCTTTTACTCGGGCGCTCAGGCGGACTCGCAGACTAGGCCAGTGCTTTCCCCACAGGAAAGGAGGGGTGACAGGATCCCTACAATGCGCCCGTGCACTGAATAGGGAGCTTTGGGCGGACTGTCCCCACTCCTTCTCCTTCAACCCCGTGCCTCCTCCAAGCTTCCACATCCTGGAGGAAAACGGCATCTGATGGCCAGTTCTTTTTGGCAGTTTTTTCTCGAGTTCAGGGTAGGCGCCTGGTGGCAGGCCCATGTCTCCACCACGGACAGGTGGCCAAGGAGCTGCTGTCTCCTTGGGCCCAAAGGTTCGGGACAGGCATGCTTTCTGCCCAGACTCCTTCCTCAGAGTGGAGACCTTGCCCTGCCCTAATCTTGTGCTCGTTTCTCCTTAGCAGCCAGGAGACCGTCGCTCTGCAGTGACAGACGTGTCCCTTTCCTTAAGGCTCTTTCCACAGGCGCCACCGCTCTTCTCTCTCAGGAAGAGGAGATGCCCAGGCAAAGAGGATTTCGCTCCATGCGGGTTTATTACACCGTGCTGTGGAGACTAACTCCGGCAAGCAGCAGGCAGCATCCCATAGACCCGACTCTGATTTCCCAAAGAATGCTGTGCTTTCCCAGAAGGGATGCCCCGGCAAAGAGGCTTTCGCTCTATGTGGGTTTCTCCCATCGGGCTGCGAATACTAGGCTAAGGCAAGCAAAAAAAGCAGCCCACAGAACCGACACTGATGTCCCAGCGACTGCTTTGCTTTTGCAGTTTTTCAGCTTGGCGCGAACAGCACTTCGCTGCTGCTTCCACCGCAAGGGTTTGGTCGTTCGCTCTTTCGCGTCAGGGAAGAAGAGCCGCGGGAGAGCTGGTGCCTCTTGGGCCTTGCTCTCCCGGGCTCCAAGTGCACGCTCTGCGTTCTCCTTGCTAAGGCGAACTAAGCAGACACAGTCACAAGCCTGCAGCAGCGTACGTGGTCTAGCATGGCACTCTATGCCTTTTACCATCTCCTGGCGTAGGTAAGGCTTTGCCTTTTGCTCCGGTGCTCAGGCGGACTCGCGGCCTAAGTCAGTGCCTTCCTCACAGGAGAGGAGAGGCGACAGGATCCCTGAACACTCCCCGTTACTGGAATGTGGGGCTTTTGGAGATTGTCGCTCCACTTTTCCAGGCACAGCCCCTGCCACAGAAAACGTTGTCACATCTTGGAGGAAGATGGCATCTGACTGCGCCTTTTCGAGGAAGCTGTTTCTGCGAGTTCTGGGGGTGGAGCCAGGGAGCTAGCCCAAGTCTGCCCTTGGGACAGGTGGCCAAGGAGATGCTGTCCCCTTGGGACCAGAGGGACCGGACAGGCCTGCCTTCTGCCCAGACTCCTTCCTCAGAGTGGAGAACTTGCCGTGCCCTAATCTTGCCCTCGTGTCCCCTTAGCAGCCAGGAGTCCGTCGCTCTGCAGTGACAGACGTGTCCCTTTCCTTAAGGCTCTTTCCACAGGTGCCACCGCGCTTCTCTCTCAGGCAGAGGGGATGCCCAGGCAAAGAGGATTTCTCCCCATGCTGGTTTATTACACCGTGCGGTGGAGACTAGCTCCGGCAAGCAGCAGACAGCATCACACAGACCCGACTGTGTTTTCCCAAAGAATGCTGTGATTTCCCAGAAGGGATGCCCGTGCAAAGAGGATTTCGCTCTATGTGGGTTTCTCCCATCGGGCTGCGAATACTAGGCTATGGCAAGCAACAAAAGCAGCCCACAGAACCGACTCTGATGTCCCAGCGATTGCTTTGCTTTCGCAGAGGTTTTCAGCTTGGCGCGAAACGCACTTCGCTGCTGCTTCCACCGCAAGGGTTTGGTCGTTCGCTCTTTCGCGTCAGGGAAGAAGAGCCGCGGGAGAGCTGGTGCCTCTTGGGCCTTGCTCTCCCGGGCTCCAAGTGCACGCTCTGCGTTCTGCTTGCTAAGGCGAACTAAGCAGACACAGTCACAAGCCTGCAGCAGCGTACGTGGTCTAGCATGGCACTCTATGCCTATTACCATCTCCTGGCGTAGGTAAGGCTTTGCCTTTTGCTCCGGTGCTCAGGCGGACTCGCGGCCTAAGTCAGTGCCTTCCTCACAGGAGAGGAGAGGCGACAGGATCCCTGAACACTCCCCGTTACTGGAATGTGGGGCTTTTGGAGATTGTCGCTCCACTTTTCCAGGCACAGCCCCTGCCACAGAAAACGCTGTCACATCTTGGAGGAAGATGGCATCTGACTGCGCCTTTTCGAGGAAGCTGTTTCTGCGAGTTCTGGGGGTGGAGCCAGGGAGCTAGCCCAAGTCTGCCCTTGGGAAAGGTGGCCAAGGAGATGCTGTCCCCTTGGGACCAGAGGGACCGGACAGGCCTGCCTTCTGCCCAGACTCCTTCCTCAGAGTGGAGAACTTGTCGTGCCCTAATCTTGCCCTCGTGTCCCCTTAGCAGCCAGGAGTCCGTCGCTCTGCAGTGACAGACGTGTCCCTTTCCTTAAGGCTCTTTCCACAGGTGCCACCGCGCTTCTCTCTCAGGCAGAGGGGATGCCCAGGCAAAGAGGATTTCTCCCCATGCTGGTTTATTACACCGTGCGGTGGAGACTAGCTCCGGCAAGCAGCAGACAGCATCACACAGACCCGACTGTGTTTTCCCAAAGAATGCTGTGATTTCCCAGAAGGGATGCCCGTGCAAAGAGGATTTCGCTCTATGTGGGTTTCTCCCATCGGGCTGCGAATACTAGGCTATGGCAAGCAACAAAAGCAGCCCACAGAACCGACTCTGATGTCCCAGCGATTGCTTTGCTTTCGCAGAGGTTTTCAGCTTGGCTCGAACCGCACTTCGCTGCTGCTTCCACCGCAAGGCATTGGTCGTTCGCTCTTTCGCGTCAGGGAAGAAGAGCCGCGGGAGAGCTGGTGCCTCTTGGGCCTTGCTTTCCCGGGCTCCAAGTGCACGCATTGGGTTCTCCTTGCTAAGCCGAACTAAGCAGACACAGTCACAACCCTGCAGCAGCGTGCGTGGCCTAGCATGGCACTCTATGCCTATTACTATCTCATGGCGTAGGTAAGGCTTTGCCTTTTGCTCCGGTGCTCAGGCAGACTCGCGGACTACGTCAGTGCCATCCTCACAGGAGAGATGAAGCGACAGGATCCCTTAACACTCCCCGTTACAGGAATGGATAGCATTCGTGGAAGGTCTCTCCTCTTTTCCAGGCACACCCCCTGCCACGAAAAACGCTGTCACATCTTGGAGGAAGATGGCATCTGACTGCGCGTTTCTCGAGGGAGCTGTTTCTGCGAGTTCTGGCGGTGGAGCCAGGGAGCTAGCCCATGACTGCCCTTGGAACAGGTGGCCAAGGAGATGCTGTCCCCTTGTGACCAGAGGCACAGCACAGGCCTGCTTTCTGGCCAGACTCCTTCCTCAGAATGGAGCACGCGCCTCTGACCTAGTCGTCCCCTCATGTCTCCTTAGCAGCCAAGGTTTCCATCTCTGCGCACAGGGAGCTGGTGACACTTTTCTTGCCCCCGGCCTGCTGTTATTGCCTTGGCAGGCTATCCTGCTTCCCGAGCGTTTCTGACCCCAAGGCCAATGGCTACTTTACTTCCCCTGGGGCGGCGTGCTGTGCCATCCCCACCCTTCGTCCTGGGGAGCGCGAAAACAGACGTGTGCAACCATGCTTCTCTCTCAGGAAGAGGGGATGCTAGGGCAAAGAGTATGTCGCTCCATTCGGGTATCTTCCACCATGCTGTGGAGACTAGCTCCGGTAAGCTCCAGCAGCATCCCCAAACCCAACTCTGATTTCCCAACGAATGCTGTGCTTTCCCAGTGGAGATGCCCAGGCAAAGAGGCTTTCGCTATAGGCGGGGTTTCTCCCACCGTGAGACTGGCCTCAGGCAGGCCGGAGTAGCCCGCAGAATATTTCTCAGGAATGCTGTGCTTTCGCAGAGGCTTTGGCGTGGAGCGAACAGCACTTCACCGCTGCTTCCTCAGCAAGGCTTCAGTCGCGTCGGGGAAGAAGAGCTGTGGGACAGCTGGTGCCTCTTGGGCCTTGCTATCACGGGCTCCATGTTCGCGTCCTGAGTTCACCCTGCCAGGCCGAACTAAGCAGACACAGCCACAACCGTGCTGTAGCGTGCGTAGCCTAGGATGGCACTCTATGCACACTATCATCTCCCGGTGTAGGCATCGCTTGGCCTTTTACTCTGGCGCTCAGGCGGACTCGCGGACTAGGCCAGTGCTTTCCCCACAGGAAAGGAGAGGTGACAGGATCCCCGCAAAGCGCCCGGGCACTAAATAGGGAGCTTTGGGCGGACTGTCCTCACTCCTTCTCCTTCAACCCCGTGCCTCCTCCAAGCTTCCACATCCTGAGGAAGACGGCATCTGATGGCCAGTTCTTTCTGGGAGTTGTTTCTAGAGTTCAGGGTAGGCGCCTGGTGGCAATCCCATGTCTCCACCACGGACAGGTGGCCAAGGAGCTCCTGTCTCCTTGGACTCAAAGGCTCAGGACAGGCATGCTTTCTGCCCAGACTCCTTCCTCAGAGTGGAGCCCTTTCCCCTGCTCTAATCTTGCCCTTGTGTCTCCTTAGAGCCAGGCTTCCGTCGCTCTGCAGTGACAGACGTGGCCCTTTCTTAAGGCTCTTTCCACAGGCGCCACCGCGCTTCTCTCTCGGGGTGAGAGCATGTCCAGGCAAAGAGGATTTCGCCCCATGCGGGTTTATTACACCGTGCTGTGGAGACTAGCTCCGTCAAGCAACAGGCATCATCCCACAGACCAGATTCTGATTTCCCAAAGTATGCTGTGCATTTTTGGAGGGAATGCCCCGGCAAAGAGGCTTTCGCTCTATGCGGGTTTCTCCATTGTGCTGCGAATACTAGGCCAAGGCAAGCAACAAAAGCAGCCCACAGAACCGACTCTGATTTCCCAACGACTGCTATGCTTTCGCAGAGGTTTTCAGCTTGGCGCGAACAGCACTTCGCTACTGCTTTCTCAGCAAGGCTTTGGTCGTTCGTTCTGTAGCGGCAGGGGGAGAGCTGGTTCCTCTTGGGCCTTGCTCTCCCCGGCTCCAAGTTCACGCCCAGGGTTCATCTTGCTAAGCCGAACTAAGCAGACACAGTTACCACTCTGAAGCAGCGTGCGTGGCCTAGCATGGCACTCTATGCCTATTACCATCTGTTGGCATACGTAAGGCTTTTCCTTTTGCTCAGGCGCTCAGGCAGACTCTGGGCCTAGACCAGTGCCTTCACCACAGGAGAGAGGAGGCGACAGGATCTCTGCACATGGCCCGTGCACTGGGATGGGGAACTGTAGGGGAGTGTCTTCATTCTTTTCCCGTCACACACCCTGCCACATCTTGGTGGAAGACGGCATCTGACAGCCCATTTCTCCATGGGGTGGTTTCTGCGAGTTCCGGTTAGGCACCTGGTGTCAAGCCCAAGTCTGCCTATGGGACAGGTGGCAAGGAAATGCTGTCCCCTTGTGACCAGAGGCACATCATAGGCCTGCTTTCTGCCCAGACGCCTTCCTCAGAGTGGAGCACGCGCCTCTGCCCTAGTCGTCCCCTCATGTCTCTTAGCAGCCAAGGCTTCCATCTCTCCACACAGGGAGCTGGTGACACTTGTCTTGCCACCGGCCTGCTGTTTTTGCCTTGGCAGGCTATCCTGCTACCCGAGCGTTTCTGACCCCAAGGCCAATGGCTCCTTCACTTCCCAGGGGCGGCGAGCTGTGCCATCCTCATACTTGCTCCCGGGAGCGCGGTGACTGACGTGTGCAACCATGCTTCTCTCTCAGGCAGAGGGGATGCTAGGGCAAAGAGTATTTCGCTCCATTCGGGTATCTTCCACCATGCTGCGGAGACTAGCTCCGGTAAGCTGCAGCAGCATCCCCAAACCCAACTCTGATTTCCCAACGAACGCTGTGCTTTCCCAGGGGAGATGCCCAGGCAAATAGGCTTTCGCAGTATTAGGGGGTTCCCCGACCACGAGACTGGCCTCAGGCAAGCCTCAGCAGCCCGCCAAACATTTCTCAGTGAATGCTGTGCAATCGCAGAGGCTTTGCTTTGGACCGAACAGCATTTCGCCGCTGCATCCTCAGCAAGGCTTCAGTCGCATCAGGGAAGAAGAGCTGCGGTAGAGCAGGTGCCTCTTGGTCTTTGCTTTCCTGGGCTTCAAGTTCACACCCGGGGTTCAACTAGCTAAGCTGAACTAAGCAGACTCATTCACAACCCTGCAGCAGTGTGCTTGGGCTAGCATGGCACTCTATGCCTATTCCCATCTCCTGGCATAGGTAAGGCTTTTCCTTTTGCTGCGGCACTCAGGCAGACTCTGGGCCTAGGCCAGTGGTTCACCACGGGAGAGAGGAGTCGACAGGACCCCTGCACACTGCCCGTGCACTGGGATGGGCTACTGTGGGGGACTGTCTCCACTCCTTCCCTGGCACACTCCTTGCCACCGACAACGCTGCCACATCTTGGTGGAAGACGGCATCTGACTGCCCGTTTCTTCAGGGGGTTGATTCTGCGAGTTTCGAGTACGGCACCTGGTGGCAAGTCCAAGGCTTCCCTTGGGACTGGTGGCCAAGGAGATGCTGTCCCCTTCTGCCTGCCTTCTGCCCAGACTCCTTCCTCAGATTGGAACACACGCCCCTCCCTAGTCGTCCCCTCATGTCTCCTTCGCATCCATGCCTCCATCTCTCTGCACAGGGAGCGGGTGACACTTGTCTTGCCACCAACCTGCTGTTCGTGCCACGGCAGGCTATCCTGCTTCCCGAGCATTTCCCGACCCCAAGGCCAACGGCTCCTTCTCTTCCCCTGAAGCGGTGAACTGCGCCTTCCCCACACTTGCTCCTGCGGAGCCCGGTGACAGTCGTGTGCAACCATGCTTGTCTCTCAGGCAGAGGGGATGCTGTATTTCGTTCTATGCGTGTTTCTTCCACCCTGCTGCGGAGACTAGCTCAGGCAAGCAGCAGCAGTATCCCAAAACCCAACTCTGAATTCCCGACGAATACTGTGCTTTCCCAGTGGAGACGCCCAGGCAAAGAAGCTTTCGCTGTATGCGGGGTTTCTCCCACCACCTGTCTTGGCTCAGGCAAGCAGCAGCAGCCAGCAAAACATTTCGCAGCGCATGCTGTGCTTTTGCAGAGGCTTTGGCTTGGAGCGAACAGCACTTCGCCGCTGCTTCCTCAGCAAGGCTTCAGTCGCATCAGGAAAGAAGAACTGCGGGAGAGCTGGTGCCTCTTGAGCCTTGCTTTCCCGGGCTCCAAGTTCACGCCTGGGGTTCACCCTGCCAGGCCGAACTAAGCAGACACAGCCACAACCGTGCAGTAGCGAGCGTAGCCAAGGATGGCACTCTATGCACACTACCATCTCCCGGTTTGGGCATCGCTTAGTCTTTTACTCTGGCGCTCAGGCGGACTTGCGGACTAGGCCAGTGCTTTCCCCACAGGAAAGGAGAGGTGACAGGATCCCTGCACACCGCTCGTGCACTGAATAGGGAGCGTTGGGGGACAGTCCCCACTCCTTCCCCTTAAACACCATACCTCCTCCAAGCTTCCACATCCTTGAGGAAGACAGCATCTGATGGCCAGTTCTTTCTGGGAGTTGTTTCTCGACTTCAGGGTAGGCGCCTGGTGGCAAGCCCATGTCTCCACCACGGACAGGTGGCCAAGGAGCTGCTGTCTCCTTGGGCCCAAAGGCTCAGGACAGGCATGCTTTCTGCCCAGACTCCATCCTCAGAGTGGAGCCCTTTCCCCTGCCCTAATCTTGCCCTCGTGTCTCCTTAGACCCAGGCTTCCGTTGCTCTGCAGTGACAGACGTGTCCCTTTCCTTAAGTCTCTTTCCACAGGCGCCACCGCACTTCTCCCTCAGGCAGAGGGGATGCCCAGGTAAAGAGGATTTCGCTCCATGGAGTTTATTATACCGTGCTGTGGAGACTACCTCCATCAAGCAGCAGGCATCATCCCACAGACCAGATTCTGATTTCCCAAAGAATGCTGGGCATTTTTGGAGGGAATGCCCTGGTAAGGAGGCTTTCGCTCTATGCGGGTTTCTCCATTGTGCTGCGAATACTAGGCTAAGGCAAGCAACAAAAGCAGCCCACAGAACCAACTCTGATGTCCCAACGACTGCTATGCTTTCGCAGAGGTTTTCAGCTTGGCGCGAACAGCACTTCGCTTCTGCTTTCTCAGAAAGGCTTTGGTCTTTCGCTCTTTCGCGGCAGGAGGAGAGCTGGTTCCTTTTGGGCCTTGCTTTCCCGGGCTCCAAGTTCGCGCCCGGGGTTCATCTTGCTAAGCCGAACTAAGCAGACACAGTTACCACCCTGAAGCAGCCTGCGTGGCCTAGCATGGCACTCTATGCCTATTATCATCTGTTGGCGTAGGTAAGGCTTTTCCTTTTGCTCAGGCGCTCAGGCAGACTCTGGACCTAGAACAGTCCCTTCACCACAGGAGAGAGGAGGCGACAGGATCCCTGCACACGGCCCGTGCACTGGGATGGGGAACTGTAGGGGAGTGTCTTCACTCCTTTCCCGTCACACACCCTGCCACATTGCTACATCTTGGTGGAAGACAGCATCTGACAGCCCATTTCTCCATGGGGTTGTTTCTGCGAGTTCCGGGTATGGCACCTGGTGTCAAGCCCAAGTCTGCCCTTGGGACAGGTGGCAAGGAGATGCTGTCCCCTTGTGACCAGAGGCACAGCACAGGCCTGCTTTCTGCCCAGACTCCTTCCTCAGAGTGGAGCACGCGCCTCTGCCCTAGTCGTCCCCTCATGTCTCCTTAGCAGCCAAGGTTTCCATCTCTCCGCACAGGGAGCTGGTGACACTTGTCTTGCAACCGGCCTGCTGTTAGTGCCTTGGCAGGCTATCCTGCTTCCCGAGCGTTTCTGACCCCAAGGCCAATGGCTCCTTTACTTCCCCAGGGGCGGCGTGCTGAGCCATTCCCACCCTTCGTCCTGGGGAGCGCGAAAACAGACGTGTGCAACCATGCTTCTCTCTCAGGCAGAGGGGATGCTAGGGCAAAGAGTATGTCGCTCCATTCGGGTATCTTCCACCATGCTGTGGAGACTAGCTCCGGTAAGCTCCAGCAGCATCCCCAAACCCAACTCTGGTTTCCCAACGAATGCTGTGCTTTCCCAGTGGAGATGCCCAGGCCAAGAGGCTTTCGCTATATGCGGGGTTTCTCCCACCGTGAGACTGGCCTCAGGCAGGCCGGAGTAGCCCGCAGAATATTTCTCAGGAATGCTGTGCTTTCGCAGAGGCTTTGGCGTGGAGCGAACAAAACTTCACCGCTGCTTCCTCAGCAAGGCTTCAGTCGCGTCGGGGAAGAAGAGCTGCGGGACAGCTGGTGCCTCTTGGGCCTTGCTATCACGGGCTCCATGTTCGCGTCCTGGGTTCACCCTGCCAGGCCGAACTAAGCAGACACAGCCACAACGGTGCTGTAGCGTGCGTAGCCTAGGATGGCACTCTATGCACACTATCATCTCCCGGTGTAGGCATCGCTTGGCCTTTTACTCTGGCGCTCAGGCGGACTCGTGGACTAGGCCAGTGCTTTCCCCACAGGAAAGGAGAGGTGACAGAATCCCTGCAAAGCGCCCGTGCACTGAATAGGGAGCTTTGGGCGGACTGTCCCCACTCCTTCTCCTTCAACCCCGTGCCTCCTCCAAGCTTCCACATCCTGGAGGAAGACGGCATCTGATGGCCAGTTCTTTCTGGGAGTTGTTTCTAGAGTTCAGGGTAGGCGCCTGGTGGCAATCCCATGTCTCCACCACGGACAGGTGGCCAAGGAGCGCTGTCTCCTTGGACTCAAAGGCTCAGGACAGGCATGCTTTCTGCCCACACTCCTTCCTCAGAGTGGAGCCCTTTCCCCTGCCCTAATATTGCCCTCGTGTCTCCTTAGAGCCAGGCTTCCGTCGCTCTGCAGTGACAGACGTGGCCCTTTCTTAAGGCTCTTTCCACAGGCGCCACCGCGCTTCTCTCTCGGGCAGAGGGCATGTCCAGGCAAAGAGGATTTCACCCCATGCGGGTTTTTACACCGTGCTGTGGAGACTAGCTTGGGTAAGCAGCAGGCAGCATCCCACAGAGCCGACTCTGATTTCCCAAACAATGCTGTGCTTTCCCAGAGGGAATGCCCCGGCAAATAGGCTTTCGCTCTATGCGGGATTCTCCCATCGTGCTGATAATACTAGGCTAAGGCAAGCAACAAAAGCAGCCCACAGAACCCACTCTGATTTCCCAGCGACTGCTATGCTTTCCAAGAGGTTTTCAGCTTGGCGCGAACTGCACTTCGCTACAGCTTTCTTAGCAAGGCCTTTACGATCGCTCTGTCGCAGAAGGGAGGAACAGCCGCGTGAGAGCTGGTGCCTCTTGGGCCTTGCTTTCCTGGGCTCCAACTTCGCGCACAGGTTTCACCTTGGTAAGCCGAACTAAGCAGACACAGTCACCACCCTGCAGCAGCGTGCGGGGCCTAGCATGGCACTCTATGCCTATTACCATTTCCTGGCGTAGGTAAGGCTTTTCCTTTTGCTCCGGCGCTCAGGCAGACTCTGGGCCTAGGCCAGTGGTTCACCTCGGGAGAGGGGAGGCGACAGGACCCCTGCACACGGCCCGTGCACTGGGATGGGCTACTGTCGGGACTGTCTCCACTCCTTCCCTGGCACACTCCTTGCCACCGACAACGCTGCCACATCTTGGTGGAAGACGGCATCTGACTGCCCGTTTCTTCATGGGGTTGATTCTGCGAGTTTCGAGTACGGCACCTGGTGGCAAGTCCAAGGCTTCCCTTGGGACTGGTGGCCAAGGAGATGCTGTCCCCTTCTGAATGCCTTCTGCCCAGACTCCTTCCTCAGAGTGGAACACACGCCCCTCCCCTAGTCGTCCCCTCATGTCTCCTTCACATACAGGCTTCCATCTCTCCGCACAGGGAGCGGGTGACACTTGTCTTGCCACCAACCTGCTGTTCGTGCCACGGCAGGCTATCCTGCTTCCCGAGCGTTTCCCGACCCCAAGGCCAATGGCTCCTTCTCATCTCCGGAAGCGGTGAACTGTGCCTTCCCCACACTTGCTCCTGGGGAGCCCGGTGACAGTCGAGTGCAACCATGCATCTCTCTCAGGCAGAGGGGATGCTGTATTTCGTTCCATGCGGGTTTCTTCCACCGTGCTGCGGAGACTAGCTCAGGCAAGCAGCAGCAGTATTCCAAAACCCAACTCTGAATTCCCGACGAATACTGTGCTTTCCCAGTGGAGACGCCTAGGCAAAGAGGCTTTCACTGTATGCGGGGTTTCTCCCACCGCCTGACTTGGCTCAGGCAAGCAGTAGCAGCCAGCAGAACATTTCGCAGCGCATGCTGTGCTTTCGCAGAGGCTTTGGCTTGGAGCGAACAGTACTTCGCCGCTGCTTCCTCAGCAAGGCTTCAGTCGCATCAGGAAAGAAGAGCTGCGGGAGAGCTGGTGCCTCTTGGGCCCTGCTTTCCCGGGCTCCAAGTTCACGCCCAGGGATCACCCTGCCAGGCCGAACTAAACAGACACAGCCACAACCGTGCAGTAGCGTGCGTAGCCTAGGATGGCACTCTATGCACACTACCATCTCCCGGTGTAGGCATCGCTTGGCCTTTTACTCTGGCGCTCAGGCGGACTCGCGGACTAGGCCAGTGCTTTCCCCACAGGAAAGGAGAGGTGACAGGATCCCTGCAAAGCGCCCGTGCACTGAAAAGGGAGCTTTGGGCAGACTGTCCCCACTCCTGCTCCTACAACCCCGTGCCTCGTCCAAGCTTCCACATCCTGGAGGAAGACGGCATCTGATGGCCAGTTCTTTCTGGGAGTTGTTTCTCGAGTTCAGGATAGGCGCCTGGTGGCAAGCCCATGTCTCCACCACGGACAGGTGGCCAAGGTGCTCCTGTCTCCTTGGGCCCAAAGGCTCAGGACATGCATGCTTTCTGCCCAGACTCCATCCTCAGAGTGGAGCCCTTTCCCCTGCCCTAATCTTGCCCTCGTGTCTTAGCAGCCAGGCTTCCGTCGCTCTGCAGTGACAGACGTGTCCCTTTTCTTAAGGCTTTTTCCACAGGCGCCACCGCGCTTCTCTCTCAGGCAGGGGGGATGCCCAGGAAAAGAGGATTTCGCTCCATGGAGTTTATTACATCGTGCTGTGGAGACTAGCTCCGTCAAGCAGCAGGCATCATCCCACAGACCAGAATCTGATTTCCCAAAATATGCTGTGCATTTTTGGAGGGAATGCCCAGGCAAAGAGGCTTTCGCTCTATGCGGGTTTCTCCATTGTGCTGCGAATACTAGGCCAAGGCAAGCAACAAATGCAGCCCACAGAACCAACTCTGATTTCCCAACGACTGCTATGCTTTCGCAGAGGTTTTCAGCTTGGCGCGAACAGCACTTCGCTACTGCTTTCTCAGCAAGGCTTTGGTCGTTCGCTCTGTAGCGGCAGGGGGAGAGCTGATTCCTCTTGGGTCTTGCTCTCCCCGGCTCCAAGTTCGCGCCCGGGGTTCATCTTGCTAAGCCGAACTAAGCAGACACAGTTACCACCCTGAAGCAGCGTGCGTGGCCTAGCATGGCACTCTATGCCTATTACCATCTGTTGGCGTAGGTAAGGCTTTTCCTTTTGCTCAGGCGCTCAGGCAGACTCTGGGCCTAGACCAGTGCCTTCACCACAGGAGAGAGGAGGCGACAGGATCCCTGCACACGGCCCGTGCACTGGGATGGGGAACTGTAGGGGAGTGTCTTCACTCCTTTCCCGTCACACTCCCTGCCACATCTTGTGGAAGACGGCATCTGACAGCCCATTTCTCCATTGGGTTGTTTCTGCGAGTTCCGGTTATGCACCTGGTGTCAAGCCCAAGTCTGCCTATGGGACAGGTGGCAAGGAGATGCTGTCCCCATGTGACCAGAGGCACAGCACAGGCCTGCTTTCTGCCCAGACTCCTTCCTCAGAGTGGAGCACGCGCCTCTGCCCTAGTCGTCCCCTCATGTCTCCTTAGGAGCCAAGTCTTCCATCTCTCCGCACAGGGAGCTGGTGACACTTGTCTTGCAACCGGCCTGCTGTTAGTGCCACGGCAGGCTATCCTGCTTCCTGAGCGTTTCGCGACCCCAAGGCCAATGGCTCCTTCACTTCCCAGGGGCGGCGAGCTGTGCCATCCCCACACTTGCTCCTGGGAGCGCGGTGACTGACGTGTGCAACCATGCTTCTCTCTCAGGCAGAGGGGATGCTAGGGCAAAGAGTATTTCGCTCCATTCGGGTATCTTCCACCATGCTGCGGAGACTAGCTCCGGTAAGCTGCAGCAGCATCCCCATACCCAACTCTGATTTCCCAACGAAAGCTGTGCTTTCCCAGGGGAGATGCCCAGGCAAATAGGCTTTCGCTGTATGCGGGGTTTCCCGTACCGCGAGACTGGCCTCAGGCAAGCCTCAGCAGCCCGCCAAACATTTCTCAGCGAATGCTGTGCCATCGCAGAGGCTTTGCTTTGGAGCGAACAGCACTTCGCCGCTGCATCCTCAGCAAAGCTTCAGTCGCATCAGGGAAGAAGAGCTCCGGTAGAGCTGGTGCCGCTTGGCCCTTGCTTTCCTGGGCTTCAAGTTCGCGCCCAGGGTACCCCTAGCTTAGCCGAACTAAGCAGACTCATTCACAACCCTGCAGCAGTGTGCTTGGGCTAGCATGGCACTCTATGCCTATTTCCATCTCCTGGCATAGGTAAGGCTTTGCCTTTTGCTCCGGCGCTCAGGCAGACTCTGGGCCTAGGCCAATGCCTTCACCACGGGAGAGAGGAGGCGACAGAATCCCTGCACACGGCCCGTGCACTAGGATGGGGTACTGTGGGTGTCTGTCTCCATTCCTTCCCTGGCACACCCCCTGCCACCGACAACTCTGCCACATCTTGGTGGAAGAGGGCATCTGACTGCCCGTTTCTCCATGGGGTTGTTTCTGCGAATTCCTGGTACGACACCTGGTGGCAAGCCCAAGGCTGTCCTTGGGAAAGGTGGCCAAGGAGATGCTGTCCCCTTCTGCCTGCCTTCTGCCCAGACTCCTTCCACAGAGTGGAGCACGCGCCCCTGCCCTAGTCGTCCCCTCTCGCATTCAGGCTTCCATTTGTCGGCACAGGGAGCGGGTGACACTTGTCTTGACACCAGCCTGCTGTTCGTGCCACGGCAGGCTATCCTGCTTCCCGAGCGTTTCGCGACCCCAAGGCCAATGGCTCCTTCACTTCCCAGGGGCGGCGAGCTGTGCCATCCCCACACTTGCTCCTGGGAGCGCGGTGACTGACGTGTGCAACCATGCTTCTCTCTCAGGCAGAGGGGATGCTAGGGCAAAGAGTATTTCGCTCCATTCGGGTATCTTCCACCATGCTGCGGAGACTAGCTCCGGTAAGCTGCAGCAGCATCCCCATACCCAACTCTGATTTCCCAACGAAAGCTGTGCTTTCCCAGGGGAGATGCCCAGGCAAATAGGCTTTCGCTGTATGCGGGGTTTCCCGTACCGCGAGACTGGCCTCAGGCAAGCCTCAGCAGCCCGCCAAACATTTCTCAGCGAATGCTGTGCCATCGCAGAGGCTTTGCTTTGGAGCGAACAGCACTTCGCCGCTGCATCCTCAGCAAAGCTTCAGTCGCATCAGGGAAGAAGAGCTCCGGTAGAGCTGGTGCCGCTTGGCCCTTGCTTTCCTGGGCTTCAAGTTCGCGCCCAGGGTACCCCTAGCTTAGCCGAACTAAGCAGACTCATTCACAACCCTGCAGCAGTGTGCTTGGGCTAGCATGGCACTCTATGCCTATTTCCATCTCCTGGCATAGGTAAGGCTTTGCCTTTTGCTCCGGCGCTCAGGCAGACTCTGGGCCTAGGCCAATGCCTTCACCACAGGAGAGAGGAGGCGACAGAATCCCTGCACACGGCCCGTGCACTAGGATGGGGTACTGTGGGTGTCTGTCTCCATTCCTTCCCTGGCACACCCCCTGCCACCGACAACTCTGCCACATCTTGGTGGAAGAGGGCATCTGACTGCCCGTTTCTCCATGGGGTTGTTTCTGCGAATTCCTGGTACGACACCTGGTGGCAAGCCCAAGGCTGTCCTTGGGAAAGGTGGCCAAGGAGATGCTGTCCCCTTCTGCCTGCCTTCTGCCCAGACTCCTTCCACAGAGTGGAGCACGCGCCCCTGCCCTAGTCGTCCCCTCTCGCATTCAGGCTTCCATTTGTCGGCACAGGGAGCGGGTGACACTTGTCTTGACACCAGCCTGCTGTTCGTGCCACGGCAGGCTATCCTGCTTCCCGAGCGTTTCGCGACCCCAAGGCCAATGGCTCCTTCACTTCCCAGGGGCGGCGAGCTGTGCCATCCCCACACTTGCTCCTGGGAGCGCGGTGACTGACGTGTGCAACCATGCTTCTCTCTCAGGCAGAGGGGATGCTAGGGCAAAGAGTATTTCGCTCCATTCGGGTATCTTCCACCATGCTGCGGAGACTAGCTCCGGTAAGCTGCAGCAGCATCCCCATACCCAACTCTGATTTCCCAACGAAAGCTGTGCTTTCCCAGGGGAGATGCCCAGGCAAATAGGCTTTCGCTGTATGCGGGGTTTCCCGTACCGCGAGACTGGCCTCAGGCAAGCCTCAGCAGCCCGCCAAACATTTCTCAGCGAATGCTGTGCCATCGCAGAGGCTTTGCTTTGGAGCGAACAGCACTTCGCCGCTGCATCCTCAGCAAAGCTTCAGTCGCATCAGGGAAGAAGAGCTCCGGTAGAGCTGGTGCCGCTTGGCCCTTGCTTTCCTGGGCTTCAAGTTCGCGCCCAGGGTACCCCTAGCTTAGCCGAACTAAGCAGACTCATTCACAACCCTGCAGCAGTGTGCTTGGGCTAGCATGGCACTCTATGCCTATTTCCATCTCCTGGCATAGGTAAGGCTTTGCCTTTTGCTCCGGCGCTCAGGCAGACTCTGGGCCTAGGCCAATGCCTTCACCACGGGAGAGAGGAGGCGACAGAATCCCTGCACACGGCCCGTGCACTAGGATGGGGTACTGTGGGTGTCTGTCTCCATTCCTTCCCTGGCACACCCCCTGCCACCGACAACTCTGCCACATCTTGGTGGAAGAGGGCATCTGACTGCCCGTTTCTCCATGGGGTTGTTTCTGCGAATTCCTGGTACGACACCTGGTGGCAAGCCCAAGGCTGTCCTTGGGAAAGGTGGCCAAGGAGATGCTGTCCCCTTCTGCCTGCCTTCTGCCCAGACTCCTTCCACAGAGTGGAGCACGCGCCCCTGCCCTAGTCGTCCCCTCTCGCATTCAGGCTTCCATTTGTCGGCACAGGGAGCGGGTGACACTTGTCTTGACACCAGCCTGCTGTTCGTGCCACGGCAGGCTATCCTGCTTCCCGAGCGTTTCGCGACCCCAAGGCCAATGGCTCCTTCACTTCCCAGGGGCGGCGAGCTGTGCCATCCCCACACTTGCTCCTGGGAGCGCGGTGACTGACGTGTGCAACCATGCTTCTCTCTCAGGCAGAGGGGATGCTAGGGCAAAGAGTATTTCGCTCCATTCGGGTATCTTCCACCATGCTGCGGAGACTAGCTCCGGTAAGCTGCAGCAGCATCCCCATACCCAACTCTGATTTCCCAACGAAAGCTGTGCTTTCCCAGGGGAGATGCCCAGGCAAATAGGCTTTCGCTGTATGCGGGGTTTCCCGTACCGCGAGACTGGCCTCAGGCAAGCCTCAGCAGCCCGCCAAACATTTCTCAGCGAATGCTGTGCCATCGCAGAGGCTTTGCTTTGGAGCGAACAGCACTTCGCCGCTGCATCCTCAGCAAAGCTTCAGTCGCATCAGGGAAGAAGAGCTCCGGTAGAGCTGGTGCCGCTTGGCCCTTGCTTTCCTGGGCTTCAAGTTCGCGCCCAGGGTACCCCTAGCTTAGCCGAACTAAGCAGACTCATTCACAACCCTGCAGCAGTGTGCTTGGGCTAGCATGGCACTCTATGCCTATTTCCATCTCCTGGCATAGGTAAGGCTTTGCCTTTTGCTCCGGCGCTCAGGCAGACTCTGGGCCTAGGCCAATGCCTTCACCACGGGAGAGAGGAGGCGACAGATCCCTGCACACGGCCCGTGCACTAGGATGGGGTACTGTGGGTGTCTGTCTCCATTCCTTCCCTGGCACACCCCCTGCCACCGACAACTCTGCCACATCTTGGTGGAAGAGGGCATCTGACTGCCCGTTTCTCCATGGGGTTGTTTCTGCGAATTCCTGGTACGACACCTGGTGGCAAGCCCAAGGCTGTCCTTGGGAAAGGTGGCCAAGGAGATGCTGTCCCCTTCTGCCTGCCTTCTGCCCAGACTCCTTCCACAGAGTGGAGCACGCGCCCCTGCCCTAGTCGTCCCCTCTCGCATTCAGGCTTCCATTTGTCGGCACAGGGAGCGGGTGACACTTGTCTTGACACCAGCCTGCTGTTCGTGCCACGGCAGGCTATCCTGCTTCCCGAGCGTTTCGCGACCCCAAGGCCAACGGCTCCTTCTCTTCCCCGGGGCCGGCGTGCTGCGTCTTCCCACACTTGCTCCTGGGGAGCGCGGTGACAGACGTATGCAACCATGCTTCTCTCTCAGGCAGAGGGGATGCTAGGGCAAAGAGTATTTCGCTCCATTCGGGTATCTTCCACCATGCTGCGGAGACTAGCTCCGGTAAGCTGCAGCAGCATCCCCATACCCAACTCTGATTTCCCAACGAATGCTGTGCTTTCCCAGGGGAGATGCCCAGGCAAACAGGCTTTCGCAGTATTAGGGGGTTCCCCGACCACGAGACTGGCCTCAGGCAAGCCTCAGCAGCCCGCCAAACATTTCTCAGCGAATGCTGTGCTATCGCAGAGGCTTTGCTTTGGACCGAACAGCACTTCGCCGCTGCATCCTCAGCAAAGCTTCAGTCGCATCAGGGAAGAAGAGCTGCGGTAGAGCAGGTGCCTCTTGGCCTTTGCTTTCCTGGGCTTCAAGTTCACGCCCGGGGTTCAACTAGCTAAGCTGAACTAAGCAGACTCATTCACAACCCTGCAGCAGTGTGCTTGGCCTAGCATGGCACTCTATGCCTATTCCCATCTCCTGGCATAGGTAAGGCTTTTCCTTTTGCTGTGGCACTCAGGCAGACTCTGGGCCTAGGCCAGTGGTTCACCACGGGAGAGAGGAGTCGACAGGACCCCTGCACACTGCCCGTGCACTGGGATGGGCTACTGTGGGGGACTGTCTCCACTCCTTCCCTGGCACACTCCTTGCCACCGACAACGCTGCCACATCTTGGTGGAAGACAGCATCTGACTGCCCGTTTCTTCAGGGGGTTGATTCTGCGAGTTTCGAGTACGGCACCTGGTGGCAAGTCCAAGGCTTCCCTTGGGACTGGTGGCCAAGGAGATGCTGTCCCCTTCTGCCTGCCTTCTGCCCAGACTCCTTCCTCAGAGTGGAACACACGCCCCTCCCTAGTCGTCCCCTCATGTCTCCTTCGCATCCATGCCTCCATCTCTCTGCACAGGGAGCGGGTGACACTTGACTTGCCACCGACCTGCTGTTCGTGCCACGGCAGGCTATCCTGCTTCCCGAGCATTTCCCGACCCCAAGGCCAACGGCTCCTTCTCTTCCCCGGAAGCGGTGAACTGCGCCTTCCCCACACTTGCTCCTGCGGAGCCCGGTGACAGTCGTGTGCAACCATGCTTGTCTCTCAGGCAGAGGGGATGCTGTATTTCGTTCTATGCGTGTTTCTTCCACTCTGCTGCGGAGACTAGCTCAGGCAAGCAGCAGCAGTATCCCAAAACCCAACTCTGAATTCCCGACAAATACTGTGCTTTCCCAGTGGAGACGCCCAGGCAAAGAAGCTTTCGCTGTATGCGGGGTTTCTCCCACCGCCTGACTTGGCTCAGGCAAGCAGCAGCAGCCAGCAGAACATTTCGCAGCGCATGCTGTGCTTTTGCAGAGGCTTTGGCTTGGAGCGAACAGCACTTCGCCGCTGCTTCCTCAGCAAGGCTTCAGTCGCATCAGGAAAGAAGAACTGCGGGAGAGCTGGTGCCTCTTGGGCCCTGCTTTCCCGGGCTCCAAGTTCACGCCCAGGGATCACCCTGCCAGGCCGAACTAAGCAGACACAGCCACAACCGTGCAGTAGCGTGCGTAGCCAAGGATGGCACTCTATGCACACTACCATCTCCCGGTGTAGGCATCGCTTGGCCTTTTACTCTGGCGCTCAGGCGGACTCGCGGACTAGGCCAGTGCTTTCCCCACAGGAAAGGAGAGGTGACAGGATCCCTGCAAAGCGCCCGTGCACTGAAAAGGGAGCTTTGGGCAGACTGTCCCCACTCCTGCTCCTACAACCCCGTGCCTCGTCCAAGCTTCCACATCCTGGAGGAAGACGGCATCTGATGGCCAGTTCTTTCTGGGAGTTGTTTCTCGAGTTCAGGATAGGCGCCTGGTGGCAAGCCCATGTCTCCACCACGGACAGGTGGCCAAGGTGCTCCTGTTTCCTTGGGCCCAAAGGCTCAGGACATGCATGCTTTCTGCCCAGACTCCATCCTCAGAGTGGAGCCCTTTCCCCTGCCCTAATCTTGCCCTCGTGTCTTAGCAGCCAGGCTTCCGTCGCTCTGCAGTGACAGACGTGTCCCTTTTCTTAAGGCTTTTTCCACAGGCGCCACCGCGCTTCTCTCTCAGGCAGGGGGGATGCCCAGGAAAAGAGGATTTCGCTCCATGGAGTTTATTACATCGTGCTGTGGAGACTAGCTCCGTCAAGCAGCAGGCATCATCCCACAGACCAGAATCTGATTTCCCAAAGTATGCTGTGCATTTTTGGAGGGAATGCCCAGGCAAAGAGGCTTTCGCTCTATGCGGGTTTCTCCATTGTGCTGCGAATACTAGGCCAAGGCAAGCAACAAATGCAGCCCACAGAACCAACTCTGATTTCCCAACGACTGCTATGCTTTCGCAGAGGTTTTCAGCTTGGCGCGAACAGCACTTCGCTACTGCTTTCTCAGCAAGGCTTTGGTCGTTCGCTCTGTAGCGGCAGGGGGAGAGCTGATTCCTCTTGGGTCTTGCTCTCCCCGGCTCCAAGTTCGCGCCCGGGGTTCATCTTGCTAAGCCGAACTAAGCAGACACAGTTACCACCCTGAAGCAGCGTGCGTGGCCTAGCATGGCACTCTATGCCTATTACCATCTGTTGGTGTAGGTAAGGCTTTTCCTTTTGCTCAGGCGCTCAGGCAGACTCTGGGCCTAGACCAGTGCCTTCACCACAGGAGAGAGGAGGCGACAGGATCCCTGCACACGGCCCGTGCACTGGGATGGGGAACTGTAGGGGAGTGTCTTCACTCCTTTCCCGTCACACTCCCTGCCACATCTTGGTGGAAGACGGCATCTGACAGCCCATTTCTCCATTGGGTTGTTTCTGCGAGTTCCGGTTATGCACCTGGTGTCAAGCCCAAGTCTGCCTATGGGACAGGTGGCAAGGAGATGCTGTCCCCATGTGACCAGAGGCACAGCACAGGCCTGCTTTCTGCCCAGACTCCTTCCTCAGAGTGGAGCACGCGCCTCTGCCCTAGTCGTCCCCTCATGTCTCCTTAGGAGCCAAGTTTTCCATCTCTCCGCACAGGGAGCTGGTGACACTTGTCTTGCAACCGGCCTGCTATTAGTGCCTTGGCAGGCTATCCTGCTTCCCGAGCGTTTCTGACCCCAAGGTCAATGGCTCCTTCACTTCCCAGGGGCGGCTAGCTGTGCCATCCCCACACTTGCTCCTGGGAGCGCGGTGACTGACGTGTGCAACCATGCTTCTCTCTCAGGCAGAGGGGATGCTAGGGCAAAGAGTATTTCGCTCCATTCGGGTATCTTCCACCATGCTGCGGAGACTAGCTCCGGTAAGCTGCAGCAGCATCCCCATACCCAACTCTGATTTCCCAACGAAAGCTGTGCTTTCCCAGGGGAGATGCCCAGGCAAATAGGCTTTCGCTGTATGCGGGGTTTCCCGTACCGCGAGACTGGCCTCAGGCAAGCCTCAGCAGCCCGCCAAACATTTCTCAGCGAATGCTGTGCCATCGCAGAGGCTTTGCTTTGGAGCGAACAGCACTTCGCCGCTGCATCCTCAGCAAAGCTTCAGTCGCATCAGGGAAGAAGAGCTCCGGTAGAGCTGGTGCCGCTTGGCCCTTGCTTTCCTGGGCTTCAAGTTCGCGCCCAGGGTACCCCTAGCTTAGCCGAACTAAGCAGACTCATTCACAACCCTGCAGCAGTGTGCTTGGGCTAGCATGGCACTCTATGCCTATTTCCATCTCCTGGCATAGGTAAGGCTTTGCCTTTTGCTCCGGCGCTCAGGCAGACTCTGGGCCTAGGCCAATGCCTTCACCACAGGAGAGAGGAGGCGACAGAATCCCTGCACACGGCCCGTGCACTAGGATGGGGTACTGTGGGTGTCTGTCTCCATTCCTTCCCTGGCACACCCCCTGCCACCGACAACTCTGCCACATCTTGGTGGAAGAGGGCATCTGACTGCCCGTTTCTCCATGGGGTTGTTTCTGCGAATTCCTGGTACGACACCTGGTGGCAAGCCCAAGGCTGTCCTTGGGAAAGGTGGCCAAGGAGATGCTGTCCCCTTCTGCCTGCCTTCTGCCCAGACTCCTTCCACAGAGTGGAGCACGCGCCCCTGCCCTAGTCATCCCCTCTCGCATTCAGGCTTCCATTTGTCGGCACAGGGAGCGGGTGACACTTGTCTTGACACCAGCCTGCTGTTCGTGCCACGGCAGGCTATCCTGCTTCCCGAGCGTTTCGCGACCCCAAGGCCAACGGCTCCTTCTCTTCCCCGGGGGTGGTGTGCTGTGCCTTCCCCACACTTGCTCCTGGGGAGTGCAGTGACAGACGTGTGCAACCATGCTTCTCTCTCAGGCAGAGGGGATGCTAGGGCAAAGAGTATTTCGCTCCATTCGGGTATCTTCCACCATGCTGCGGAGACTAGCTCCGGTAAGCTGCAGCAGCATCCCCATACCCAACTCTGATTTCCCAACGAATGCTGTGCTTTCCCAGGGGAGATGCCCAGGCAAACAGGCTTTCGCAGTATTAGGGGGTTCCCCGACCACGAGACTGGCCTCAGGCAAGCCTCAGCAGCCCGCCAAACATTTCTCAGCGAATGCTGTGCTATCGCAGAGGCTTTGCTTTGGACCGAACAGCACTTCGCCGCTGCATCCTCAGCAAAGCTTCAGTCGCATCAGGGAAGAAGAGCTGCGGTAGAGCAGGTGCCTCTTGGCCTTTGCTTTCCTGGGCTTCAAGTTCACGCCCGGGGTTCAACTAGCTAAGCTGAACTAAGCAGACTCATTCACAACCCTGCAGCAGTGTGCTTGGCCTAGCATGGCACTCTATGCCTATTCCCATCTCCTGGCATAGGTAAGGCTTTTCCTTTTGCTGTGGCACTCAGGCAGACTCTGGGCCTAGGCCAGTGGTTCACCACGGGAGAGAGGAGTCGACAGGACCCCTGCACACGGCCCGTGCACTGGGATGGGCTACTGTGGGGGACTGTCTCCACTCCTTCCCTGGCACACTCCTTGCCACCGACAACGCTGCCACATCTTGGTGGAAGACGGCATCTGACTGCCCGTTTCTTCAGGGGGTTGATTCTGCGAGTTTCGAGTACGGCACCTGGTGGCAAGTCCAAGGCTTCCCTTGGGACTGGTGGCCAAGGAGATGCTGTCCCCTTCTGCCTGCCTTCTGCCCAGACTCCTTCCTCAGAGTGGAACACACGCCCCTCCCTAGTCGTCCCCTCATGTCTCCTTCGCATCCATGCCTCCATCTCTCTGCACAGGGAGCGGGTGACACTTGACTTGCCACCGACCTGCTGTTCGTGCCACGGCAGGCTATCCTGCTTCCCGAGCATTTCCCGACCCCAAGGCCAACGGCTCCTTCTCTTCCCCGGAAGCGGTGAACTGCGCCTTCCCCACACTTGCTCCTGCGGAGCCCGGTGACAGTCGTGTGCAACCATGCTTGTCTCTCAGGCAGAGGGGATGCTGTATTTCGTTCTATGCGTGTTTCTTCCACCCTGCTGCGGAGACTAGCTCAGGCAAGCAGCAGCAGTATCCCAAAACCCAACTCTGAATTCCCGACAAATACTGTGCTTTCCCAGTGGAGACGCCCAGGCAAAGAAGCTTTCGCTGTATGCGGGGTTTCTCCCACCGCCTGACTTGGCTCAGGCAAGCAGCAGCAGCCAGCAGAACATTTCGCAGCGCATGCTGTGCTTTTGCAGAGGCTTTGGCTTGGAGCGAACAGCACTTCGCCGCTGCTTCCTCAGCAAGGCTTCAGTCGCATCAGGAAAGAAGAACTGCGGGAGAGCTGGTGCCTCTTGGGCCCTGCTTTCCTGGGCTCCAAGTTCACGCCCAGGGATCACCCTGCCAGGCCGAACTAAGCAGACACAGCCACAACCGTGCAGTAGCGTGCGTAGCCAAGGATGGCACTCTATGCACACTACCATCTCCCGGTGTAGGCATCGCTTGGCCTTTTACTCTGGCGCTCAGGCGGACTCGCGGACTAGGCCAGTGCTTTCCCCACAGGAAAGGAGAGGTGACAGGATCCCTGCAAAGCGCCCGTGCACTGAAAAGGGAGCTTTGGGCAGACTGTCCCCACTCCTGCTCCTACAACCCCGTGCCTCGTCCAAGCTTCCACATCCTGGAGGAAGACGGCATCTGATGGCCAGTTCTTTCTGGGAGTTGTTTCTCGAGTTCAGGATAGGCGCCTGGTGGCAAGCCCATGTCTCCACCACGGACAGGTGGCCAAGGTGCTCCTGTTTCCTTGGGCCCAAAGGCTCAGGACATGCATGCTTTCTGCCCAGACTCCATCCTCAGAGTGGAGCCCTTTCCCCTGCCCTAATCTTGCCCTCGTGTCTTAGCAGCCAGGCTTCCGTCGCTCTGCAGTGACAGACGTGTCCCTTTTCTTAAGGCTTTTTCCACAGGCGCCACCACGCTTCTCTCTCAGGCAGGGGGGATGCCCAGGAAAAGAGGATTTCGCTCCATGGAGTTTATTACATCGTGCTGTGGAGACTAGCTCCGTCAAGCAGCAGGCATCATCCCACAGACCAGAATCTGATTTCCCAAAGTATGCTGTGCATTTTTGGAGGGAATGCCCAGGCAAAGAGGCTTTCGCTCTATGCGGGTTTCTCCATTGTGCTGCGAATACTAGGCCAAGGCAAGCAACAAATGCAGCCCACAGAACCAACTCTGATTTCCCAACGACTGCTATGCTTTCGCAGAGGTTTTCAGCTTGGCGCGAACAGCACTTCGCTACTGCTTTCTCAGCAAGGCTTTGGTCGTTCGCTCTGTAGCGGCAGGGGGAGAGCTGATTCCTCTTGGGTCTTGCTCTCCCCGGCTCCAAGTTCGCGCCCGGGGTTCATCTTGCTAAGCCGAACTAAGCAGACACAGTTACCACCCTGAAGCAGCGTGCGTGGCCTAGCATGGCACTCTATGCCTATTACCATCTGTTGGTGTAGGTAAGGCTTTTCCTTTTGCTCAGGCGCTCAGGCAGACTCTGGGCCTAGACCAGTGCCTTCACCACAGGAGAGAGGAGGCGACAGGATCCCTGCACACGGCCCGTGCACTGGGATGGGGAACTGTAGGGGAGTGTCTTCACTCCTTTCCCGTCACACTCCCTGCCACATCTTGGTGGAAGACGGCATCTGACAGCCCATTTCTCCATTGGGTTGTTTCTGCGAGTTCCGGTTATGCACCTGGTGTCAAGCCCAAGTCTGCCTATGGGACAGGTGGCAAGGAGATGCTGTCCCCATGTGACCAGAGGCACAGCACAGGCCTGCTTTCTGCCCAGACTCCTTCCTCAGAGTGGAGCACGCGCCTCTACCCTAGTCGTCCCCTCATGTCTCCTTAGGAGCCAAGTTTTCCATCTCTCCGCACAGGGAGCTGGTGACACTTGTCTTGCAACCGGCCTGCTGTTAGTGCCTTGGCAGGCTATCCTGCTTCCCGAGCGTTTCTGACCCCAAGGTCAATGGCTCCTTCACTTCCCAGGGGCGGCTAGCTGTGCCATCCCCACACTTGCTCCTGGGAGCGCGGTGACTGACGTGTGCAACCATGCTTCTCTCTCAGGCAGAGGGGATGCTAGGGCAAAGAGTATTTCGCTCCATTCGGGTATCTTCCACCATGCTGCGGAGACTAGCTCCGGTAAGCTGCAGCAGCATCCCCATACCCAACTCTGATTTCCCAACGAAAGCTGTGCTTTCCCAGGGGAGATGCCCAGGCAAATAGGCTTTCGCTGTATGCGGGGTTTCCCGTACCGCGAGACTGGCCTCAGGCAAGCCTCAGCAGCCCGCCAAACATTTCTCAGCGAATGCTGTGCCATCGCAGAGGCTTTGCTTTGGAGCGAACAGCACTTCGCCGCTGCATCCTCAGCAAAGCTTCAGTCGCATCAGGGAAGAAGAGCTCCGGTAGAGCTGGTGCCGCTTGGCCCTTGCTTTCCTGGGCTTCAAGTTCGCGCCCAGGGTACCCCTAGCTTAGCCGAACTAAGCAGACTCATTCACAACCCTGCAGCAGTGTGCTTGGGCTAGCATGGCACTCTATGCCTATTTCCATCTCCTGGCATAGGTAAGGCTTTGCCTTTTGCTCCGGCGCTCAGGCAGACTCTGGGCCTAGGCCAATGCCTTCACCACAGGAGAGAGGAGGCGACAGAATCCCTGCACACGGCCCGTGCACTAGGATGGGGTACTGTGGGTGTCTGTCTCCATTCCTTCCCTGGCACACCCCCTGCCACCGACAACTCTGCCACATCTTGGTGGAAGAGGGCATCTGACTGCCCGTTTCTCCATGGGGTTGTTTCTGCGAATTCCTGGTACGACACCTGGTGGCAAGCCCAAGGCTGTCCTTGGGAAAGGTGGCCAAGGAGATGCTGTCCCCTTCTGCCTGCCTTCTGCCCAGACTCCTTCCACAGAGTGGAGCACGCGCCCCTGCCCTAGTCGTCCCCTCTCGCATTCAGGCTTCCATTTGTCGGCACAGGGAGCGGGTGACACTTGTCTTGACACCAGCCTGCTGTTCGTGCCACGGCAGGCTATCCTGCTTCCCGAGCGTTTCGCGACCCCAAGGCCAACGGCTCCTTCTCTTCCCCGGGGGTGGTGTGCTGTGCCTTCCCCACACTTGCTCCTGGGGAGTGCAGTGACAGACGTGTGCAACCATGCTTCTCTCTCAGGCAGAGGGGATGCTAGGGCAAAGAGTATTTCGCTCCATTCGGGTATCTTCCACCATGCTGCGGAGACTAGCTCCGGTAAGCTGCAGCAGCATCCCCATACCCAACTCTGATTTCCCAACGAATGCTGTGCTTTCCCAGGGGAGATGCCCAGGCAAACAGGCTTTCGCAGTATTAGGGGGTTCCCCGACCACGAGACTGGCCTCAGGCAAGCCTCAGCAGCCCGCCAAACATTTCTCAGCGAATGCTGTGCTATCGCAGAGGCTTTGCTTTGGACCGAACAGCACTTCGCCGCTGCATCCTCAGCAAAGCTTCAGTCGCATCAGGGAAGAAGAGCTGCGGTAGAGCAGGTGCCTCTTGGCCTTTGCTTTCCTGGGCTTCAAGTTCACGCCCGGGGTTCAACTAGCTAAGCTGAACTAAGCAGACTCATTCACAACCCTGCAGCAGTGTGCTTGGCCTAGCATGGCACTCTATGCCTATTCCCATCTCCTGGCATAGGTAAGGCTTTTCCTTTTGCTGTGGCACTCAGGCAGACTCTGGGCCTAGGCCAGTGGTTCACCACGGGAGAGAGGAGTCGACAGGACCCCTGCACACGGCCCGTGCACTGGGATGGGCTACTGTGGGGGACTGTCTCCACTCCTTCCCTGGCACACTCCTTGCCACCGACAACGCTGCCACATCTTGGTGGAAGACGGCATCTGACTGCCCGTTTCTTCAGGGGGTTGATTCTGCGAGTTTCGAGTACGGCACCTGGTGGCAAGTCCAAGGCTTCCCTTGGGACTGGTGGCCAAGGAGATGCTGTCCCCTTCTGCCTGCCTTCTGCCCAGACTCCTTCCTCAGAGTGGAACACACGCCCCTCCCTAGTCGTCCCCTCATGTCTCCTTCGCATCCATGCCTCCATCTCTCTGCACAGGGAGCGGGTGACACTTGACTTGCCACCGACCTGCTGTTTGTGCCACGGCAGGCTATCCTGCTTCCCGAGCATTTCCCGACCCCAAGGCCAACGGCTCCTTCTCTTCCCCGGAAGCGGTGAACTGCGCCTTCCCCACACTTGCTCCTGCGGAGCCCGGTGACAGTCGTGTGCAACCATGCTTGTCTCTCAGGCAGAGGGGATGCTGTATTTCGTTCTATGCGTGTTTCTTCCACCCTGCTGCGGAGACTAGCTCAGGCAAGCAGCAGCAGTATCCCAAAACCCAACTCTGAATTCCCGACAAATACTGTGCTTTCCCAGTGGAGACGCCCAGGCAAAGAAGCTTTCGCTGTATGCGGGGTTTCTCCCACCGCCTGACTTGGCTCAGGCAAGCAGCAGCAGCCAGCAGAACATTTCGCAGCGCATGCTGTGCTTTTGCAGAGGCTTTGGCTTGGAGCGAACAGCACTTCGCCGCTGCTTCCTCAGCAAGGCTTCAGTCGCATCAGGAAAGAAGAACTGCGGGAGAGCTGGTGCCTCTTGGGCCTTGCTTTCCCGGGCTCCAAGTTCACGCCTGGGGTTCACCCTGCCAGGCCGAACTAAGCAGACACAGCCACAACCGTGCAGTAGCGTGCGTAGCCAAGGATGGCACTCTATGCACACTACCATCTCCCGGTTTGGGCATCGCTTAGTCTTTTACTCTGGCGCTCAGGCGGACTTGCGGACTAGGCCAGTGCTTTCCCCACAGGAAAGGAGAGGTGACAGGATCCCTGCACACTGCTCGTGCACTGAATAGGGAACTTTGGGGGACAGTCCCCACTCCTTCCCCTTAAACACCATACCTCCTCCAAGCTTCCACATCCTTGAGGAAGACGGCATCTGATGGCCAGTTCTTTCTGGGAGTTGTTTCTCGACTTCATGGCAAGCCCATGTCTCCACCTCGGACAGGTGGCTAAGGAGCTGCTGTCTCCTTGGGCCCAAAGGCTCAGGACAGGCATGCTTTCTGCCCAGACTCCATCCTCAGAGTTGAGCCCTTTCCCCAGCCCTAATCTTGCCCTCGTGTCTCCTTAGCAGCCAGGCTTCCGTTGCGCTGCAGTGACAGACGTGTCCCTTTCCTTATGGCTCTTTCCACAGGTGCCACCGCGCTTCTCTCTCAGTCAGAGGGGATGCCCAGGTAAAGAGGATTTCGCTCCATGGAGTTTATTACATCGTGCTGTGGAGACTAGCTCCATCAAGAGGCAGGCATCATCCCACAGACCAGATTCTGATTTCCCAAAGAATGCTGTGCATTTTTGGAGGGAATGCCCCGGCAGAGAGGCTTTCGCTCTATGCGGGTTTCTCCATTGTGCCGCGAATACTAGGCTAAGGGAAGCAACAAAAGCAGCCCACAGAACCGACTCTGATTTCCCAACGACTGCTATGCTTTCGCAGAGGTTTTCAGCTTGGCGTGAACAGCACTTCGCTTCTGCTTTCTCAGCAAGGCTTTGGTCGTTTGCTCTGTCGCGGCAGGAGGAGAGCTGGTTCCTCTTGGGCATTGCTTTCCCGGGCTCCAAGTTCGCGCCCGGGGTTCATCTTGCTAAGCCGAACTAAGCAGACACAGTCACCACCCTGAAGCAGCGTGCGTGGCCTAGCATGGCACTCTATGCCTATTACCATCTGTTGGCGTAGGTAAGGCTTTGCCTTTTGCTCAGGCGCTCAGGCAGACTCTGGGCCTAGACCAGTCCCTTCACCACAGGAGAGAGGAGGCGACAGGATCCCTGTACACGGCCCGTGCACTGGGATGGGGAACTGTAGGGGAGTGTCTTCACTCCTTTCCCGTCACACTCCCTGCCACATTGCCACATCTTGGTGGAAGACGGCACCTGACAGCCCATTTCTCCATGGGGTTGTTTCTGCGAGTTCCGGGTATGGCACCTGGTGTCAAGCCCAAGTCTGCCCTTGGGACAGGTGGCAAGGAGATGCTGTCCGCTTGTGACCAGAGGCACAGCACAGGCCTGCTTTCTGCCCAGACTCCTTCCTCAGAGTGGAGCACGAGCTTCTGCCCTAGTCGTCCCCTCATGTCTCCTTAGGAGCCAAGTCTTCCATCTCTCCGCACAGGGAGCTGGTGACACTTGTCTTGCCACCGGCCTGCTGTTAGTGCCTTGGCAGGCTATCCTGCTTCCCGAGCGTTTCTGACCCCAAGGCCAATGGCTCCTTTACTTCCCCAGGGGCGGCGTGCTGTGCCATCCCCACACTTGCTCCTGGGGAGCGCGGTGACAGACGTGTGCAACCATGCTTCTCTCTCAGGCAGAGGGGATGCTAGGGCAAAGAGTATTTCGCTCCATTTGGGTATCTTCCACCATGCTGCGGATCCCCAAACCCAACTCTGATTTCCCAACGAATGCTGTGCTTTCCCAGGGGAGATGCCCAAGCAAAGAGGCTTTCGCTGTATGCGGGGTTTCTCCCACCGTGAGACTGGCCTCACGCAAGCCGCAGCAGCCCGCAGAACATTTCTCAGGAATGCTGTGCTTTCGCAGAGGCTTTGCTTTGGAGAGACCAGCACTTCGCCACTGCTTCCTCAACAAGGCTTCAGTCGCGTCAGGGAAGAAGAGCAGCGATAGAGCTGGTGCCTCTTGGGCCTTGCTTTCCTGGGCTTCAAGTTCGTGCTCGGGGTTCACCTTGCTAAGCCGAACTAAGCAGACTCAGTCACAACCCTGCAGCAGTGTGCTTGGCCTAGCATGGCACTCTATGCCTATTACCATCTCCTGGCATAGGTAAGGTTTGCCTTTTGCTCCGGCGCTCAGGCAGACTCTGGGCCTAGGCCATTGCCTTCACCACAGGAGAGAGGAGGCAACAGAATCCCTGCACACGGCCCGTGCACTAGGATGGGGTACTGTGGGTGACTGTCTCCATTCCTTCCCTGGCACACCCCCTGCCACCGACAACGCTGCCACATCTTGGTGGAAGACGGCATCTGACTGCCCGTTTCTCCATGGGGTTGTTTATGCGAATTCCGGGTTCGGCACCTGGTGGCAAGCCCAAGGCTGTCCTTTGGACAGGTGGCCAAGTAGATGCTCTCTCCTTCTGCCTGCCTTCTGCCCAGACTCCTTCCTCTGAGTGGAGCACGCGCCCCTGCCCTAGTCGTCCCCTCTCGCATCCAGGCTTCCATTTGTCCGCACAGGGAGCGGGTGACACTTGTCTTGACACCAGCCTGCTGTTCGTGCCATGGCAGGCTATCCTGCTTCCCGAGCGTTTCGCGACCCCAAGGCCAACGGGTCCTTCGCTTCCCCGGCGGTGGCGTGCTGTGCCTTCCCCACACTTGCTCCTGGGGAGCGCGGTGACAGACGTGTGCAACCATGCTTCTCTCTCAGGTAGAGGTGATGCTAGGGCAAAGAATATTTCGCTCCATGCGGGTATCTTCCATCGTGCTGCGGAGACTAGCTCAGGCAACCTGCAGCGGCATCCCGAAACCCAACTCTGATTTCCCAACGAATGCTGTGCTTTCCCAGGGGAGATGCCCAGGCAAAGAGGCTTTCGCTGTATGCAGGGTTTCTCCCACCGTGAGACTGGCCTCAGGCAATCCGCAGCAGCCCGCAGAACATTTCTCAGGAATGCTGTGCTTTCGCAGAGGCTTTGGCTTGGAGCGAACAGCACTTCGCCGCTGCTTCCTCAGCAAGGCTTCAGTCGCATCAGGAAAGAAGAGCAGCGGGAGAGCTGATGCCTCTTGGGCCTTGCTTTCCCGGACTCCAAGTTCACGCCCTGGGTTCACCCTGCCAGGCCGAACTAAGCAGACACAGCCACAACCATGCAGTAGCGTGCGTAGCCAAGCATGACACTCTATGCACACTACCATCTCCTGGTTTGGGCATTGCTTAGCCTTTTACTCTGGTGCTCAGGCGGACTTGCGGACTAGGCCAGTGCTTTCCCCACAGGAAAGGAGAGGTGAAAGGATCCACTCACAATGCGCGTGCATTGAACAGTGAGCGTTGGGAGACAGTCCCCACTCCTTCCCCTTAAACCTCGTGCCTCCTCCAAGCTTCCACATCCTGGAGGAAGAGAGCATCTGATGGCCAGTTTTTTCTGAGAGTTTTTTTTCGAGTTTAGGATAGGCGCCTGGTGGCTAGCTCATGTCTCCACCACGGACTTCTGCTTTTACAGCATTTCTCCATTTGAACTGGCCATCTTTTAAGTGGTCACTAGCCACATGTGGCTACTAGCCATGGGACTTGGACAGCACTGGTGTGGAAAGTCCGCACATTCTTCCACTCAAAGGATATTGCTACATCTTTTTTTTAAGTGTCTTTATTAGATATTTAAATTCAATTAGCCGTTAGATTGTACATCATTGGTTTCAGAGAATTTAGTAACTCATCAGTTGTGGATAACCCTTGGTGCTCATCACATCACGTGTTCTCCTTAATGCCTATCACCCAGTTACTCCATGTCTCCCACTCCCCTCCCCCCCCCGCAGCAACTCTCAGTTTGTTTCCTATAGTTAAAGGTGCCTCATGGTTTGTCTCCCTTTCTGATGACTCCCATTCAGTTTTCCCTCCCTTCCCTCTGATCCTCTGTACTACATCTTAATCTCAACAGTCAAGCAGTGGTAGTAATTCAGTCATGGGGTCATGCATATTCTATACTGCCTTTGTCTCTGCTAGAGCGCTTACATTTGTTATATTATTGCTGCTGTGTTCATGTTTCTCGTTCACTGAATGTCTGATAAAAGAATTAGTAAAATGTGTGACTGCAGAAAATACAATGGTCATGGATGATGAAGATTTTCTCCTTGACCAGACTGGAGTCAAGTTCCTCTGAGTTCTTTCTGTCCAGCCTTGACCTCAGGCTCCGCCCACTTAGCCCAGTTTTAGCAAGAAATCTGCTTAGTCAATTTTTCAGCAATCTCCTATCCTACTCTTGATATCTGATCAAATTCCTTATCTCTCACCCCTGGTATCTTACCACTCTCTTTTTTTTTAAGATTTATTTATTTTGACAGAGAGAGAGCCTGAGCAGGGGGAATAGAAGAGGGAGAGAGAGAACCAGACTCCCCACTGAGCAGCAAGCCCAATGCCAGGCTTGATCCTGGGATCAGATCATGACCTAAGCCAAAGCCAGAGATTTAACCAACTAAGCCACCTAGGTGCTTCAGTATCTATAACGCTTAATATCTGATCAAATCCCTTATTCCCAGGGCACCTGGTTGGTGCAGCTGGTTGAATGTTTGACTCTTGGTTTCTGCTCTGGTCATGATCTCACGGTCCTGAGATTAAGCCTCACCTCAGGCTCTATGCTCAGTGAAGAGTCTGATTAAAATTCTCTTTCCCTCTCCCTCTACCCCTACCCCTGCTCCCTCTCTCTAAAATGTATTAATAAGTCTTTTTTAAAAAAATTCCTTATCCCCTGATCTCAATAGTTTATGACCCTAGCCTTCCTTCAACAATATTACTGTCCAGATGGTTTAGCCAGAATCCCTTCATCCTTACCCTTGATGTTCCATCTTAATTTTACATTCAGTGACCCCCACCATGCTCTTTAGCTGTAAATCTCCATTTGTCTGAGCTGAGCCAGATTTCTCTCCCATACTATAAAATAAAATCCCATTGTAGTAGCATCCCATGAATAAAATCTTCCTTACTGTCTTTAATGGGTGTCACAAATTTTTTTTTTCTTTAACAGTCAGGAGGGTGCTAATGGAGTACCATGACAAATGGCCTACCTTCCTATAATGGACATTTCCTTGGTTTACCGGACAAATACTCTTTCTCTCTTCTAAGGAAAATTTCCAGTTCTCAGTATAACTGCCAACTGGCCCAGGGGTGGACAAGTGAGTCAGATGAGACCAAAATGAAAATTCTGTTGAGACACTGGACCTTGAGGATTCAAGCCAAGGACAAAAAAGTGTTGGTACTCCATTATTCTGATGGTCCATTAACTCTTGCTTTTTTGGTTCCTGTGTCTATCACTGCCCCTGCCTTTTTGAAGATAATGACCATTCATCTGAGTACACGGTTCACAGAATCCCTTTGTAGTGGCCTATGCGGGCCAAGATAGTAGAGCATAATAGATTTCTGTAAGTTTTTAAAAAATGTCTTTTTCCCTGTTGCCTATGGCCATTAAAGACAAAAGGTCAAGGGGAGGGGGATATTGGAAAAGGTGAAGTTATAGTTACTCACTGATTTTTTGATTGGTAGAGAGAAAGCAACATACCGGGCCAGTGGGAAAGTGGAGGAAACATCTTTGGCTCTAGGAGGAATGGGGGAAGGAGAAATATTAATAATCTTTGTCTTTGGAACTGCCCCTGAAGTTATCCCCACACAGGAAAATGACCTAGCGTGACTCTCCTAAACTTCGGCAAGCCCCTTAAATTTAACTGACATCTAGATCTTGATACTCCCTGCTGGATAACTCTGATCATTATTTGATTGTTCCTTATTTTATTTTAAAATTATTTTTTAAAAAAATTTTAATCTAAATACAATTAATTATCATATAATACTAGTTTCAGACATACAGGTTAGTGATTCATCAGTCTTTTATAACACCCAGTGCTCACTGTATCACATGCCTTCCTTAATGTCCATCACCCAGTTACCCCATCCACCCATCCCCCTCCCCTCCAAGAACCCTCAGTTTGTTTACTGTGATTAAGAGTCTCTTCTGAGTGTTACCTGGCTGGCTCAGTGGGTTAATGCCTCTGCCTTCAACTCAGGTTATGATCTCAGGGTCCTGGGATCGAGCCCCACATCAGGCTCTCTGCTCCCTGGAGAGTCTGCATCCTCCTCTCTCTCTTCCTGCCTCTCTGCCTACTTGTGATCTCTGTTTGTCAAATAAGTAAATAAAAATCTTTTTTTTAAAGTCTCTTCTGGTTTGTCTCCCTCTTTGACTTCATCTTGTTTTATTTTTTTCCTTTACTCCCCTATGATTCTGTTTTGTTTCTTAAACTCCACATATGAGTGAGATCATATGATAATTGTCTTTCTCTGACTGACTTATTTCACTTGGCATAATACCCTCTACTTTCATCCCTGTCGTTGCAAATAATTGCCATTTATTTTAACTCGACAGAGAAGGCCACAGAAACAGCAGGTGATGGCCCCAGCTCCTATCCCTCCATGCAGAACATCTGTCAACACCTGTGGACATCTTTTCCTCCCCCCATTCCTATGAATGTTGCTCAGTTGTTACATGGCATGGACAAATGATGTTGGCTGGTGGCATGGACACACTGGACAAGCTTGGCCTTCGGTAAAACAAAATCTGGATTCAATTACTCAAACCGAAACAGGAATGCTTGGATGAACAAGCCTGTCAGGAAGTCCCACTGGAGGTACTCAACATGTGCCCCTTCCCTCTTTGGACCAAGAACCCGAACTTGAGAGATGAATGGCTTATCCAAGGTTATGGCAAGGTTATACAGAGCTGAAATTATACACAGGTGTACATGCCTATTGATCAAGGCTGGCTGTGAAATCGAACTGCCTCAAATCTTGATTCTTTTTGCCACTTCTTATTCTCTGACCCTGTTTTTCATAGTTTAGGATGTAGGAATAATAAAAATATCAGCTAATGGGGTATCCTGACTTTTTGATGTTTTAGTTCTTGTCAGACATTTACCATAATGCTTAGCACATGGATATGTGTGTGAACACACATGCACATGCTTGACACTTAAAAAATTGTTCCCTGATATTAACTTTATCAGTGCACTTTGCATCCACCACCAATTGGCTGTTTTGTCACAAACTGATTAAAGCAGAACTGTCAAGTGAGGAACTTCAAAGCCAAAGCATTAAGTGCTTTGAAAAACCAGCACATGGGAGGATTTGTCTCAGCATCTGTGATTAGAATGCAGCAGAAAGAGACTTTGGGGACACAGTTCACCCCTTCATGAAGCAGCCATTCAGAACTTTCTCCGAAGGGCTAATGCCCAATCTTCCAAAGACCATCAAGAACAAGCTTATGGTCTGTTAAAATCAGATTTTTAAAAGATTTTTATTTATTTATTTGAGAGAGAGAGAGAGTGAGAGAGAGAGCATGAGAGGGCAGAAGGTCAGAGGGAGAAGTGGACTCCCCATGAAGCTGGGAGCCTGATTCAGTCCTTGATCCTGGGACTCCAGAATCAAAATCAGATTGATTGACTCAATACAGTCAGGGAGGACATTCCTCAGGAGTCACAGAATGCTGGTTGCCATGAGGGAGGAGTCTTTTACAAAGTCTGGGCTCTCACAGAGGGAGTCTGAAGCACGTGTTTGGAAAGCAGAGGTCAGTTCTGGATTAGAAGCTCTTTCTGAGGGGAAATGAGTAGAAGCAGGGATTAACCAGGACTTGGGCTCTGCCTTATTCAGTTCAAGTTGCTGCAACAAATGATGACAGACTGGGGGGCTGAAATAGCAAAGCATGTACTATTTCTTGCAGTTCTAGAGACTGAGAAGTCCAAAAGCAAGATCCTGGGAGATCTGATATCTTGCAAGAGACTGCTTCATTATCTATAGATGCCCATATTTCTGTTGTAGCCTTGCATGGAGGACAGCTGGCAGAACAATCTCTCGGGTCTTTTCTCAGAAGTGCTTTTATCTCATTCACAAGTGTTCCAATCTCATGACCTCATCACCTCTCAAAGCCCATACCTCCTGATGGCACTCCTTGAGGGTCAGGGCTTCAACATCTGAATTGGGACAAGACACAAACATTCAGTCCATTAGCAAGTGTTGTCATGAGGACAGCGTAGCTTATCAACTGGGTATCCCCAGGAATCCGTGGGACTAGCAAAGCAGAATCTGGGGGTTTCACTGGTAGGAAAGCAGGAGTTCCCCCAAGAGACAGTCCTCATAGCATTTTACAGAGACAGCATGACCCTTGAGAAACAATAGTTTCCGTGACCCATACACCAGCTTTTATCTATACCTGTCCTCCCTGCTGGATTCACAGCAAGCCTACTTCTTTCTTTTCCAGTACAAATGGATTTCCACTCTCTGAATCCTGATGAATTTTTGCTCTTTTGCAGTTAGTATGTTGTCCCTCAGGATTCTGCATGTCTGGATTTGCAATCGTGGAAACTGCCAAAGGTCTAGGGACCTGTGTGGCAGAACCCGGCCTCTACCACTATTGCCCAAGGTAGGGACTCTGGTCCCTTGAGCATCCTGTGCTGCTGTCAAAGGTCTGTGTGCATTGGCTTATTGTTTTTTTTTTTTTAAATGTAATTGCTTATACGTGTGTTTGATCATGCTCAAGTGGCCTTTATGTGGAAATAGTGGCCAAGCTACACCTAGAAGTCATTGAAGAAAGTTCTAAGAACTCCTGGTTGGTATGAGGCTAGAGAGAGAGAGAAAGAGAGAAAAGAAATCTGCCTCTCTGCATTTTGCAAGTCCCTGGGCAAAATCTGTTGGCTGTGCACTCCTCACACGGAGATTCCAGGCAGGGAGGCCCTCCTGAGCCTCATCTCCCTGAGTTCCTCCTCCAGGAGCAATCCCTAGTTTGAGACCAGGGTTAGGGAAGGAAGAGCAGCAAAGCAGGGTCCAGAAGGAAGGACTGCCACAGACCATGGAGCACCAGAGGGCCAGGCTGGTACCTTCTCACTGTTGGGGTACAAATGGGCTCAGCTCAGCAGGTACAGGGGTGCCCTTGGCCCCTCTGGTGGGCTTTGCAGTGCCCCAAACTCAGGAAGAAAAAAGGCTGGCTCAGGTGACTTATTTTTGACTGGGAAGGAGCTGACAGCAATGGAAATACACAAGTAGGGAATGATTTTGGAAAGTTGGAGGGTTTGTCCTTTATATCTCAGCTTTCTCTCCTATCTTCCCTTGCTCTGTAATGTGTTCTCAAAGAAGTTTTTGGCATGATATTCCTGTTCACTGATTTACTCCTGAGCTGTGTCTTTTCTGCTGTTCAGCTCATCTGGTGAATTCTTTTACTGTAAAAAGTATCTTGCCCTTGCAAGGGCAAGGGCAAGGGCAAGACCTGAGAAATCCCAGAGATTTAAGCTTGCCACCCAGAAGGAAACCAGGCTATTTGGAATGCTGGAAAGGATTCAGAGTAGGGGAAGTCGTCTTGGACATCTGAGACCACCCCCACATTCAGCGGTCCCCTGGACACAAACACAGACCTTGATACTGATCCTGAACCATGCTCTCAACTCAGACCCCTGTGATCCTCACCACAGTGCTTTCAGATCAGTGCAGCCATGCCCATAGGTACAAACTCTTAAGCCTAGTTTCTGTCCTGAGAGTTCTGTCCCCGACGGCCTGGCTCCAAAGCCTCAGAGATTGGGGACAGTGAGGAACACCGTAGGACTCACCCTGCCACCCTGAAAGGAACCATGCCATTTGGAACTCCAGAAAGGATTCAGAGGAACTGAAATCTGCATTCCTACCTCTGGATACCCCCATATTCAGCAGGCCCCTGGATGCAAACCTGGAGCTTGACACTCACCCTGAACAAATCCCTCGACTGCCCCCTCCCCCAGAAAGATGGACAGAGTGCTGGCAGATCGGGCCTGCCATGTGGCGGGCCCTAACCATAACCTTTGGTTTGGTTCTCAGGATTCTGACCCCAAAGGCCTTGCAGTAGGTGCCCTACAATTTGGGGACACCTGGGCAATCCCAGAGGACTCAGCCTGCCGCCCAGAAGGAAACTGTGCCATTTGGAACTCCGGAAAGGATTCAGAGGAGCAGAAATCTGCATGCCCAGCTGAGGACACACCCACACAGAGATGACTCCTGGACACAAAGGCAGAGCCAGACACTCACCCTCACCTACACTGTCAACTCAGCCACCCAGACAGCTCTCCATGGGGTCTTCAGGTCAGTCCTGCCATGTCCCTGGTCCCTAACACTAACTCTTGGATGGGTTCTGTAATGATCTCCTCATTTCAGGTTATGTGGTGGTTCTGCAGGTCATTGTCCTGGTGTGGGATCAAACACACTGAAGCATCCCGTGTGAAGTGGCAAAGGTGGTACAGAAATGACGGCTGGGGAATCTGAGTGTGGGGACAGCACGTATTTGTGCTGCTATAACAAGCTGACTGCACTTTGAAGTCACCGCAGAGGAAATGACTCTTCCAAACATCCATGTTAGCACGACGACACGGAAGCAGAGAGAACATCAGACTTTGGGATGGAGGCCAAACCCTCCCAGAAACAGGTCACCCAACATGTAGAGGACACATGTTAGCAAGAGACTCGTGGGAGGATTAAATCATGGGCCCTGTATCTCAGGTGCAGTGGAAGCAGTGGATTTGGAATTTCAGTTTTCCACAACGTTCCACCACAAGCTGGTTAGAACTGTGCAAACGCAGGAAGGGAAGCCCCAGTAAAGTGGACTGGGGATGCCAGTAGGGGAGGCTGGAAGGGGGCGCCTGGTGCTCAGTGCCCATTACAGACCCTACATTGCAATCCCCCACAGGAGAGACTCACCAATTACAGGCCCAACAGGGGAAGCTGGAGGTTCATCTCCTGACTTTTTGTAGGAGTTTTGCAGCTCAGCTGGTGAGAATTCTCCATCACCCTGCCTTTCTCCAGGGGACTTTCCTTCAAGCACCCTTCCCAACTTCTTCCTCCTCCATGAAATAATGTTCCTCTCCTTTGTTTCTCGCACTTGCCTGTGATGGGACCTTAGCTTGCTCAGCCCAGACAGCCATTCTCTTCTCTTCCCAAGTAAACCCATGCTGCTGGTCAAATAACTGGCAGATTGAGTTTAAAGCAAATCGAACTAATAAATTCAAGAACTTGCAAGGAACAAAATCAATATGCACAAATTAGTGGCACTCCTACGTGCTCAGAAGGAACCATCAGAAAGAGACTACGGAGAACGATCTCATTTACACCTGCATCCAAGACAGCAAGATACCCGGGAGGCCCCTGAACCAAGAAGGTGACAGACCTGTCCTCTGAGAGCCCTGCAACAATGACGACAGACAGGGAGGGGGACACACGGAGATGGGGAGGCACTGTGCTCAGGGAAGAACCCACACTGGGAAAATACCTACTCTCCCCAAAACCGTCTACAGAGTCCTCACTCTGGCTCCTGAATTTCCGGACTCAGCGCAAGCCTGGAGTGGGTGTGGACACGGGAAGGACCCCGCAGGGCTGAGGTGGGGGGAGCACAAGCATCAAAGCAGGCGGACGCTCCCTGATTGCAGACCATCTGAGGAGCCCCAGGAACAGAATCCGCGAGCACACAAACACAGACGAGGACCGAGGAGCACCCGAGCCCAGAAAGGGGGGACCCCACAGCCCCGCGCACAGCACAGCAGGAGGCCACGTCTCCTCACACAAAACGACGGAAGCCCCAGTGTCTACACAGGGCGCCCTTCCTCTGTGGGGTCCTGAGACCACAAACCCCTTGACAGTCCACTCAGGCGGCTTCTCCTCACCTCCTCCAGCGTCTGGTCCTTAGGAGGTTGGACTGTTGCCAGTGTGGGCGCGTCCTCCACAACGGGTCCGGTCTGTGTGGATGCAGAGTCACACCCTCCTCAGCTTGTCCTGTCAGGGTGGGAGGCGCCCCACATTCTCCAGAAGTCTCCACAGTGGGTCCTGAAGAGGCGGGGCTCTGGTCCCAGCTGTGGCTGCGCATCCTGGGCTCAGGGCGGGAGCTGGGTTCTGGCGCCCTCTGCAGGCGGTGGAAGGCAGTGCAGGACTGTGGGAATTCACCCTTCAGTGGAAGGTCCAGCTCCCTCCCGGGGTCCAGCTGATGCCATTTCATTCCGGAAATTCAAGCTGCATGGAGCCCAATACTCCCCAACTTCCCCTCAAATAGCTAAGGAACAATGAATTGGAAACAATGTGGAATTACAAAAGTCCTTGACCCAAACAGTGGCACTGAACATGGCCCTGATGCAGACTCACACTCTGACCTCAACTTGGTCTCAAGCCTGGACCCTACCCTAATCCAAGACCCTAACCCTAGCCCCCAACCCAAACAATGTTCACAAGAATCAAAAGGTAGAAACTGCAAATATCCATCAATGGCAAGTGCATAAGCAAAGTGTGGTGAAGGATTTGAATTTCGGTTCAGGTTCAGGTTTTAGTCAGAGTTCTAGATCAGGCTTTGGGTTTAGTGTTAGGGTGAGGACTTAGAGTGAAGGACAAGGGAACAGAGTTATAGTTTAGGGCTTTAAGTTTATGATTTAGGCTTTAAGACTCAGGGCTTATGGGATAAAGTTCAAGGTCAAATTTGGGGTTTGGCTTCATGCTGAGATTTGGGTTCAGGGTTCATGACTTGGAGGTCTGGTTCAGGGCTTGGATCCAGGGCTCAGGTACAGGCTTTGGGTTCCATTTCAGGTTTGGGATTCAGGGTTCTAGTTTGGGATTTAAGATCAGCTTAGGTTTCAGCGTTGTTAGGGGTTAAGGTTAGGTTTAGGGATGACACATTTTCTTCAGTTGTCATCATGGACAAAAAAATTCTATCTGAAGTTTCTAAGTCAGAAATGTATTTCATCTGGGGGCGCCTGGGTGGCTCCGTGTGTTAAGCCTGTGCGTTGGGCTCAGGTCATGATCTCAGGGTCCTGGGATGGAGCCCTTCATCAGGCTCTCTGCTTGGCGGGGAGCCTGCTTCCCCATCTTTCTCTCTGCCTGCCTCTCTGCCTACTTGTGATCTCTGTCTGTCAAATAAATAGAAATAGTAAAAGCTATTATATGATCTTTTACAAACCATTTCCAATCTTTGCATGCTCATGTGCCAAGACAGACACGGATTATTTAAAACCCTGAAGACAGTGGTATTGCATTTAAATTGCCTGTAACATTCGTGTAATAGATTTATGATTGATGATAGATTTAGTTAAAATTAACTATTAAAAATATTTACTCTCAGTAAACAATTTCAACCTATGCTCATTTAAGTAACTTGGTGCATAATCCCTTTTCTATTAAACCATAGTGCAAGGACCAATGCCGGGTTTCCCAGAGAACCCCAAACTATTTTTCTAGAATGGCCATATGCGTATATATCAGGAGTCCTGTTGTCACTCACTTTGTGGAGCACCTACTCTGGAGGTCATGTAATAACCAAAAACCAAAAAAACATACAAAAAACCCAAACATCCTGGTCGAAGTGCCATCCCTGCCTGGAGACAAGGAGACTGCTCAGACAGATCCCGGGCAGGCATCTGGGCCCAGGCCTGTGCTGGGGAAGCTGGTTCCTGGCTTTGGGCACAATCAGGAAGCCGACAAACTGACCCAAGAGTGCAGCTGGCATTTAGGACTGATGATCTTTATGCAGCCAGGCCGCATGCGGACACCTGCTCAGGGTGCCAGGCAAGGAGGCTGCCCAGCGCCGGCTCTGGCAAAGCTCGCAGCCCGCTGGGGATTCACCCTGCACCCCATCCTGGGCCCGGGCCTCAGGAGGGAGGGGGCGGGGGCGGCGCAGAGAAGGGGCTTTGCTAATTTCCAAAGCGGGAAGTGAGCTCGTGGAGGACTCAGGTGGGAGGGGGGCGGGGCGGGCGGGGGCGGCCCGGAGAAAGGGCTTTGCTAATTGCCTAGGTAGGAAGTGAGCTTGCTGAGTAGGAGGCCCCAGAGAGTCTGGGAGGAGGTGGAGGGGCTGGCGGAGGAGGGGCACACAGTGCCACGATGCTGAGCTGTGGCCCAGTCGGGACTGCAGGACCCACCGGACTCGCCACCCATGCGCTGCCGCGCTCCTGGAGCAGAAAACGCGGGCCACGAGCGGGGGGGGTGGTGGTGTCGGGGCACAGCCTCCCACGAACCCCAGGGCACCGGGACCACCACAGACGCTGCCGCGCCACACCCAGTCCGCAAGGGGTCGGGCCAGGGACAGCGCCCCACGAAGTAACACCCCCCCCTGCCGCCCCCCCCAGGCCAGCAGGCGGGCTAGCCCCCATCGTTAGGCACCACCACTCACATGTCAGAGCCTCCTGCCATTCCCAGGGCACCCAGAACCCAGAGAGTGAGGCCTTGGGTGCTTTCTAGTGACAGATTCAAGGCAATTCTTCGACTTTGGGACTTCAGAGTTAACATAGTTTTCATTTGTGATTATTATTTTTGTGTGGGGGCCATAGCTTTTCTTTTGATCTATGGTTGCTTTCATTCCCGGTTCTGAAGAAGCCAATAAATCCTAACCCTGTTGAGGACTCCGAAAGCTCTCAGAGCAGCAGTGCTCGGGGACAGTGTGGACACATGGTTTGGTTTCTCCTCTGGCCTGATTCTGTGGCAGCCCCGCTCTGTCCTCCTCAGACTTCAGAGCAATATCTGAACAAGTGGAGAAGGGACAAGGGGGTCAGGAAGGTGGCCAACGAAGAGTGATTTCTCCGGAGGGTGGCTGAGCTAGCAAGTGAGCATGTTAGTCCAGCTCTGCCTGCAGTCGGGATGGAGCTGAACAGGGGGCAGGGAAGGGGAGGAGGAGCAGAGAGCTGGGACAAAGGGACCAAAGAGGAGATTCAGATGAAGGGAAGTAATGGGGAGGAAAGAGAAGAAACTCTAGAATACAGGCATGTAGAAAGGAAAAGGGATGAAGTGGGCATTGGGAAAGGGCACCACCAGGGAAGGAGAGAGGGGAAGGGAAGAGGAAGGAAGACAGGAAAGGGGAAAGGGAGAAGGGAGGAGTCAGCATGCCAGGGCTCCCCCTGCATTTGAAGAAGAGGTGGCTGGTCCAGCTTGTCAAACAGGGTGCTCACTCTTTGGTCCCAGTTTCTGCTCCCAGTGCTACTGGGCTTTGCAAGGAAGGCAGGCTGTCCCCTGGAACCTACTGGAGCCCACTGGAGCCCACAGGAGGCTGGGAGAGGTACGATGCCACCGGGTCCTGTCCTGAGCTGCTCCCAGCCACCAGCCTCACATGTTGCAAGAGGGACCCCAGAACAAAGGAAGGACACAGGCCTGCGTATCTGCCGGAGGCCCTGGGAACTTAGCTCATCGCAGTGAACCACACCGCCTCCTCAAACCAGGCTTTGAAAGCCTCCTTCTTTGTTCCTGGCTTTCATGTCTGTAGGAACATGAGCCAGATCTAACTCATCTCCGACAGACAATTCTGACTCACCCCGTGTCAGATTTTTATTAGTGGCTGTGATAGAGTAAGATAGCAATGCTCCAACAAATGGACTGTTTCCTCCCACTTGACCTCAACAGTCTTATACATTTTCTTAGCGAAAACATCTTGTCTCCTTCCATTAAGCTCATAACGTGGTCTAATAGTATACATGTGCCTTCGTTAGATGCGAAGCCATACAGAGGTCCTTTTTTTTTTAATTTTACAAGGTAAAGTCAGTGAACACATCCAAATTGACGAATACGTGTCTAAAATGTCAATCCAGGCAAAGCTTTTTCAGCCTGCAGTTTGGAGCCTACGTGGTGACATTTTTAAAATGCTTTCAGACCCTCAGTGAGGCTCTTAGAAGCTAGCCAGGGCTTACTACATGCCAGGCACTGTGTCAGGTGTTGGAGCTAAAGGGAAGGAGAGCTTGGAGGCTGGCTGGGGAGGGACATCCATGACACAACCACAGCTAGAAACGGAGGCCAGTGCTAGAAAAGAGAGAGCAGGCTGCATGGAGAGTGTGTACCATGGGGCTTGTGAGCTCACGAATAAGTGGGAGTAACTGGAGTGGGGAGATGGGGGAGAGGAAGAGGGTCTTCCCATCAATGGGAATCACCTGTGCTTGGAGGCAGGCGCCAGGAGGGGTCTCCACAGGAAGAGGGAGGCAGTGTGGTTTAAGGGTAGAGAGATGGGGCAGAACAGGCATCAGTCAGTTGGAGGGGTATGAAGAGACTGATGGGAGGATTATGGGTGCCTTTGGAGGACTGAGAATTTGTTAGAAGATCAGTGCAGATTTCTATGGAGACAAATGCCAGGAACTGATAGGACTTTGAAAGGTCACTCTGGCTGCCTTTTGGCAAAGGGGTTGGTAAAAGGCACTTGCAGGTGTGAACACACCAGGTGGGAGGTGAGTGCAGGAAATCAGGTGAGGGAGCATGGGAACATGGTCCTGGGAGAATAACCTTTAAGGAGTTCCACAAATTGGCACCAGCTGTGGCTTCATTACAGAGCTGGAAGGGGGAAGTGGGTGTGTCCTGGAGGTTACAGAAATTACATGAGAAAGGGAAGTCTTTTTAGATCTTTTTTTCAACTAGAGGAACTCTCACCTTATTGATAGAATTCCAGAATGGGAACCGATATACATGAGGACATCTTTGAAATGTCTGAATATGTTCTTCCACATCTTTGCGAGTGACGAGGAGACCTTGACCTTAGGAGGCCTCGCACTCTTTGTAGCCAAAAAGATTTCACCTACAGATTTGGGTTCTCCCTTTTAAAGTCAAGGATACAGTCCTTCCAAAGGACACCTCCTATCATTTTACCCTCTCATCATACCTCATGTGCTGGGATCTCCAAGACCCTCTGTTCCAGGTTGTGAGTATCCACTTGGGCCGGGCTGGTCTTGCCAAGAACACCACCACAGGAAATCTAGAGCCTGTAGTGCTATTAATTACATCATCTAAGACTTATTTGCTGCCCTCATGGCCTCTTCCCACCATGACTCACTGAAGCTTTTTACACATTGTATCCATTAATCTATAGTTCCCAAAGCTCATCTTCTCTAGTGCCATTAATTTTTAGGGGACCAGGCAAACCTTAAACTTGTCCCCCTTATTTGGATCCCTGTGCCCCCACAATCTCTTTGGATGCCTTTCACCATGATCCTTGAATGAGATCTGAGACCACTGCTGGTACATAACACTTCTTGGCACCTTGCCTGTTAGGTTCTTGGAAGAGGAGGTGGCTATGGAGGTGAGTGGGGATGGAAGTGGGAGGATTTCTCCCTTCACTTCCCTTTTTGTTTTTTCAAATAATGGGTTTTGAGGGGGAGGGAAAGGTTAAGCAGACCATTTATTTTCCATCTCCCATCGATGAAATGTTTACCACTCCCCACTGGAAGAATTTAGATCTTTCGTTTGAATCTCCAGGAAAATCTCCCAAACCCAGACCACCACCATGTGGATTCAGCCATCTTCTGATTCACCTCCAGATTGTCTCCTCCTAACTGCTCAAGCCACAGGTGAAGGGCAAAATGTTCAATGCCCAAGCAATTAAGTGAGGAACACGTTTATCTAAGCAATTGCATGCAGCTCTGTATCTGCATACAGGGGATCTCTCCCAAGCCTTTCCAACCGCAGCAAAACAAGACAAAGCCCCAGCGATCTGGGGTATATATCATTCATTCATTCCTGTGTTCAACACTCATGGCGCATCCCCACCAAGACAGTGGGAGAGCAAGGACTGGAGAAATCCTGGAAGCTGAAGTCTGAGGAGGATTTCAAATTCAAGTCAGAGATGAAAGAAACATCTGAACTCGGTCCTCAGGTACATGCAGTATTCTGAACGGAGGCTAGAACCAGAGACCATTCTAATGAAAGGCCTCTACAGGTGGGCTCTCACAGGTGGGCTCCGACTCAGTTTCCTGTATATTCATTCATGAAATAGCTCTTCGGGTCAAGATGCAGAAGAAAACCATTTAATAAAACTGACAATGAGGAGAGGGAAGGGAAGCCAGAAGGCATGTTAATGGGGAGAGAGGATGAGCCAGGGCAGAAAACCAAGAATCCCTCCCTGCCCTCCTTGCTGCCAGGGAGGTCTGAGGGACTAGTTTCCACCTGGGATCCCAAGTCCAGAACAAAAGCAGCGGTGCCACGGCGGGGGAGGGAAGGGGGTCCTCAGCACACTCGCATGGGGATGTGGAACGATGGGGGCTAGCACGCCTGCTGGCGGGGGGCACCTCGCAAGGCGCTGTCCCCAGCCCGACCCCATGCGGACCCGGGTTTGGGGCAGCGTCCGGGGTGGTCCCGGTGACCCTGGGGGTCATGGGAGGCTGGGCCTCAACAACAGCCCTCCCCGCCCCCAGGTCGCGTCCTGCGCTTTCTGCTCCAGGTAGGGCGCAGTGAGGTGTCACTTTACCTGTGCACAGAAGGTTGTCCAGAGAAGCGTTGGGGCGGGGAGGGGCAGCAGGCAGCAGGAGCGGGACAGTGTGGCCTCACGGGGGAGCGCACGGGGAGCGAGTCTGGTGGGTCCTGCTGTCCCAACTGGGCTGCAGCACAGCACCGCAGGGCTGCTCGCCCCTCCTCCGCCAGCCCTTCCACCTCCTCCCAGACTCTCAGCCACATCCTCCATGAGCTCACATCCCGCTTTGGCAATTAGCAAAGCACCTTCTCCTGGCCGTCCTTGACCCGCCCCTGACCCCCCTCCCTCCTGAGTCCTCTGCCAGCTCACTTCCCGCTTTGGCAATTAGCAAAGCCCCTTCTCTGCGCCGCTCCCGCCCAGCTCCCTCCTGAGGCCTGGCCAGGGCTGAGGCTCAGTGCTAAGCCCCAGGGGGCTGCAAGGGTTGCCAGCGCCAGCGCTGGGCCGCCTCCTAGCCTGGCTCCCTGAGCGGAAAGATCATCAGTCCTGTTAACACTGGCTGCACTCTCGGGTCAGTTTGCTGGCTTCCCGATTGCACCCAAAGCCAGGAACCAGCTTCCCCAGCACAGGCCTTGGCTGAGATGCCTGCCCAGGATCTGATTGAGCAGTCTCCTCGTCTCCAGGCAGGGATGGCACTTCGACCTGGATGTTTGGGTTTTTTGATTTTTTTTTGGTCATTGGTTATTACATGACCTCCAGGGTAGGTGCTCCACAAAGGGAGTGACAACAGTACGCCTGATATATACGCATACGGCCATTCTAGAAAAATAGCTTGGGGTTCTCTGGGAAACGCGGCATTGGTCCTTGCACTATGGTTTAATAGAAAAGGGATTATGCACCAAGTTACTTAAATGAGCATAGGTTGAAATCGTTTACTGAGAGTAAATATTTTTAATAGTTATATTTTAACTAAATCTATCATCAATCATAATTCTATTACACGAAGGTTACAGGCAGTTTAAATGCAATACCACTGTCTTCAGGATTTTAAATAATCCGTGTCTGTCTTGGCACATGAGAATGCAAAGATAGGAAATGGTTTGTAAAAGATCATATAATAGCTTTTACTATATGGTATCAGCAATTTATCATAAAGGAGCGGCCTCCAGCTAAAAACTCAGCTTTGAAAAATGCAGAAAAGCAGCAAACGTTTCCATACCCACTTGGTGACCAGAGGCATGCTTTGTGCCCCTCATCTTCTCTTTAGTGGTTCTGAGGCCCATGGCGCTCAGTAGTTTAGTGTCTTATTCTCTGCAATAGGCCATTGAAGAAATACCAGGCCCAGAGAAGAAGGTCCTGCTGGGTGTCTGAAGAAAGTACAACCTTTTAGATGAAGCTTTCTGGGGGAATTTGTTAGCGGTTTGGTCTGCTTCTGATAGGAAGGGAAATTTTTTTTAAAGATTTTATTTATTTATTTATTTGACAGACATATCACAAGTAGGCAGAGAGCAGGCAGAGAGAGAGAGAGAGAGAGAGAGAGGTGAAAGCAGGCTCCCCACTGAGCAGAGAGCCGGATATGGGGCTCAATCCCAGGACCCTAGGATCATGACCTGAGCCAAACGTAGAGGCTTTAACTCACTGAGCCACTCCAGTGCCCCAGGAAGGGAAATTTTTTAAAGAGTATTTTCACTTTGAATCTATTTTGAGGTTTGGTTTGTGGTTCTTTCTAACTTCTCATGAAGATGGAATTATTTCTGAGGTTGGTTGTCAGGAACCACGTATCAAATCGAGCTATCTTGTTAGCAATAAATAAATAAATCAATAAAAGCTCAAGTGTTGGCATAAAGCTATTATGCTTTTCAAAACCCCGAACTATAATTCCTGTATCGTGGTCGTTCTTTATCATATCACACAGGAGAGAGGTGGCAGAAACGCATTTTCAGGTTAATTTTTTTACAAGGAAGATTGACTTATGAAGCTACTTTGTTATTCCCTTTCATTCAATTTCCCTGTACCTCCTTTTCTATGAATTGTAACGGTAACCCATCATTATTTTTATTGTTGGCACGTGCTTTGTGAACCATAAAGTGTACACTTTAAATTGGAGCGCTTTTCTTTTTTTTTGAGTTTACGAAAAACTAATATTTTTTAATTTATTTTTTATTTATTTTCAGCATAACAGTATTCATTCTTTTTGCACCACACCCAGTGCTCCATGCAAGCAGTGCCCTCTATAATACCCACCACCTGGTACCCCAACCTCCCAACCCCCCACCCCTTCAAAACCCTCAGATTGTTTTTCAGAGTCCATAATCTCTCATGGTTCAGCTCCCTTTTCAATTTCCCCCACCTCCCTTCTCCTCTCTACCTCCCCATGTCCATGAAAAACTAATTTAAAAACATTCATCCACCAGAGTACCCAAAGGGCTCCCATATAAACTATCTGTCGTTACATTATGTCCCGATATGGAGCTCGATCCCAGGATCCTGTGATCATGATCTGAACTGAAGGCAGAGGCTTTAACCCACTGATCCACCAGCCCCAATGCATTCTCTGCAGTACCAGAATTTGTAACCAATTGACAGATGAAAAAGGAGGCAGTCAAGTGAAAAACAATAGGTCTTAGACCTGCAAGAAATTCAAATAAGATGAATTCAGCTACTCAGGCACTGTTTCACATTTTCAGATCTCTGCAGAAAAGGGGTTAACCTTTTTACAGCATGTAACAGAGAAGACTATAACACATAATATGTGTAAGCATGTAAATATCAAAATATATCCCATTAGTTGCTAAGACACACAGGGCCTATTTTTTCTCTCAAATTCATGAATATGTAGGAGCAATAAGTGAGAAGTGAAGGTATACTCTTCACTTCGATGTCTTTTAGAAATCTAAAATATAACTTTCTATGGTTTGTGTCTCCATATTCCTTTATTGCCAGTTTGAACAAATCCACATGCTTTGATTCAAACGTATAAATTCCTCTTATTTGGAAAAATGATGTTTATTTTTGTTCTCTCACCCTTAGCAGGTTGTTTCATTTTAGCACACTTCAGAGTTATAATTTCATGCTTATTAAAAACATTTATTATGATCTATATAGATGAATGAAACTTTTATTAAATTATTTGAAAAAAATCTGTTATTTTTAAAAATGTATTTCCTTTGAAGGGTTATTTTAGAGCGTTCATAGAGTATCTAGGTGTGTGGTATTATGCAGTTTTTAAGTAGGTCTGAAATGGTTATTTATATGATTGTTTCTTTAAGGCTTATATATATTGTCCATTATATGCTATAAAATATTGAGAAAGTAAATTTAAGGTATGTTTTACATAGTTTATTTTTTGGAAAAAATTATTGAAATGACTTATGAAATTCAGTATACTCTAAACATTAATTTATTCTGAAATTTACCAATTGTCTATTGAACGTATTATATGGCAGATATTACTTCAGACTAAACTTGTAAATGAAATACTTGGCTTTGTAGAACTTTTATTTTAATGGGTGAGACAATTAAAAGCTATAAACCTTAATAAAAATTGCATAGTGCATTCAAAAATGATGAGTACAATGGGGAAAAAGAAAAATTCGATCAGGGTGAGAAAAACCAAGGTTGCTAGGCAGGGGATGGGGAGTTAAAATTTTTAATAGGAATATCAGGGTAGTTACAATGAAGCTGACAATTGAAAGGTGATGAATTTGCCCAGAACTATCAGCAATAAGGTCACTCCAGACAAAGGAATTGGCTATCTTGAAGGCCATAAGGTTGGATCATGCCTGGAATATCTGAGGAATAGCAAGGAGGCCACTGTGAGTGACTGAAAAGTAGCAGGGAACGAGGTCACAGAGGTTAAATGAGTGGCTAGATCATGTAAAATCTTCGAAGTCATTGTAAAACTCTGGCTTTTATATTTGGAAACTTACTGTGTGATAGAATTTCTGCTAATAACTGAGAGTTCAAATGTCCATAAAATTTCAAGGATTCTTATTCTAGTAAGACAGAATAAAGAAAAAGAGTTCATACTTTCACATGGTGTAACAAATGCTCGGAGATCCAAGTGTAGGAAGCTATGGGAGCACAGAAGAAGGCACTAAAATCTCACCAATATATTTGCTGACTGTGACTATATATAAATTTGTATTTTCTAGATTTTTTATAGTCATGGAATCACACAGTATATACTATTCATTGCCTGGCTTTTCTTATCTCAGCATCATTACTTTGAGAATCTCCAATTGTAAATAGTTCATTTTGATGTTGAATAGTAATCTCTTTAATGAATAGATCATAATTTGTCTTTGCTCTACTGATGGACATTGATGAACATTTCCACTGTTTTCAATTCTTAAAAATAAAGCTGCTATGAAATTCATATACAAGTCCTTGTATGAGCATAGGGAAACATGTTTCTCTTGGTGAAATGCCTAGAAGTAAAATGGCTATTTGTGTAACTGCAACATATTTTGAATTTAAAAAAATTTTCAAACTATTTTCCAAAGTGGTGTTATCATGATATATGCCAACAACAGTTTAGATTTTTTTTGCTTCTCAATCTAGCTCAGACCAAGTACAATTAGCCTTTATAATTTTAGCCATTCTAATAGATATGTAAGCATGTCTCATTATGATTTTAATTTGTATTCCTTTAATGTCTAAATGTTGAGAAATTTGTCATGTGCTTATAAGCCATCCATATACTTTTGGTGACATGTCTCTTTTATTATTTCCCTCACATGTAAAATTGGATACTCTGTTTGGTTTTACTAATAACCAAAGGTTATTAGTAAGGTTTTTTATTTTTATTCATTTTTTAATAATCAGAGTAGTTGTCCATTATCAGATATATAATTTGCAAATCCCTTCTCCATCTTTACGGTTTCACAATGGAGCTGTGATAGCTGTGTCTTTCAAGAAATATGCTACTTCTTTCCTGTTACACGGAGGTATGACTAGAACATTATCAATGTTGACCTTTGCAAAGAAAATCATGGCTTAACATATATGTATTCTGCAGTTGTTGGGAGTGTTCACCATCCTTGCCTCTAACTTATCTCTCACTGCCCACACTTTCAGATATAGGGGAATATTGATTGACAAAATATTAATTGCCAAATAACACTAGTTGGAGAATAAGAAAAATGCAGGCACCTGATTATATAATATTACTTAAATAAAATGTGTTTTTATAAGTGCTATTGGAAGTAAATTCCTTAATACTTTAATCACACAGAATGATGGAATCCTAGATTTTTTTTCTTGTATTTACTAAGAAAATGATCATGCCTCAAGTATATTAAAATGGAATAGGGAAAATTAAAAATTGTTTTAAGTTGATTTGCGTGCATTGTGCGTATGTGAGAGAGAAAGTGAGAGAAAGAGAAAGAGAGAAAAAGAGAAAGGGAAAGACAGAGAGGTGGCTGCAGTGAATTGATGAGTTGCAGGATAGATTTCAAAGTTTTGTGTTTTGCTTTCTACATTTCCTTTTCCTCAGGTTCAAGAGAACAATCAGTAACATCTCAGATGCCTGCTGGTAACATCAGCAGAAAGAGTTAGAGGTTCCCAGAAAATTAAAGATGAGATATAGTTTTCCTGACATAAGACAAGTCATTTTTTGTCCCCAGCTATTTTCAATGATCTATACCCCACCTGTGTACTTGCCCAAGCACACTTCTTCCAAAACTTCCTGGGAGGTTCTTACAAAGAAATGCAAAAACCTCACTAGTTAAGGATTTTGAGGGAACATGGCAATGGGAAAACTAACAGTCACCACCAGACCAGGAAATAGCCTAAGCTATTGAGACAATAAATCAGTGGTAAAACTCCTAGTGCTATTTCAAAAGTAATCAAGGCCTTGCATTCCTTGTCCCAGAAAATGAGCCCAAGACCCCATCTAGTTTATATCTGCTCTTGAAGCCTGCAGAGTCCCTTTCCCTTGTCCAACAGTTACCTCTGCTTTATTCTAACGTTGAAGTTTTTGCCCTTGGTGGAATACAAGCTTCATTCAGGTGAACATGCAAATAAATATTGCACAAATACATATGTGGATGTGCATGCATCCACAACCTTATGACCAACCATACACGGGATAATAAAACTCTCCCTTCTGAGTATTCATCTTAAATACTAAATAAAAATCTCTCTCCTGTTCAAACAGTCAAGGCTTTGGAACTTATTCCCTGTGATCTCCTTGTATGTTGTAAACAAAGATTCCTTTGTTTGAAAACTCCACCTGTTTCTGTGATTCACCAAAGACTGACCTCAGTTAGTTCAGTTACTGTAATGGCTTTCACTACTCTGATTCTACCTCTGCAAGTCTCCAAATTTAACTATTTTTTTCTCCCAATTCCGCATGTTCTTGGCTTTAAACTGCAACTCTGAAGAGATGATTTGCTTGTTTAAAAAAAAATCAAGAAAAGGGAGTGGTACTCAAAATTGTTACTTTGAACTTCCTGCCCTAAGGGGCTCTCCTGTTGTTTCTCTTTGACTTCCTGGACTAAAACGACAGAAATTTGGCAATACATCACTCCCCAATCCAGATTACTGACAGAACAGTTTATACTCTTAGAAAAATAGTAGTATAAAAGATCACATAATTAAATACTTAAGCATGTAGTGTAATATAGTGGTTTACAAGAAATATATTTTGGTCATCTGAATATTTGGTTTTCAACCATGGCTACTGACTCACAGCTCCTAAAACTCTTGGAATTTCCTGTGATAAATCAGGGTGAGAGAGGTGTGTTTTGTTATGTTAATGAAGTGACCTTCAGACCTCACTCAAGGCAAGGGCTGTTTGCCTGAAGGACCAACCACTTGGTGAAAGCCTTTATAACTTTTTGCCCAACATGCCTCCCCTTCCTCCCAATTCAGGATTATCTGGGGAGGGAAGAGGAGCTGGAGATTAGATCAGCAAATGACAATGATTTATTCAGTCATGACTCTGTCATGAAGCCTCCACAGAAAACCTGAAAGGACTGGGTTCAGAAAGCTTTTAGTTTGTTAAATGTATGAAAAGGCAGGAAGAGTGGCAGTCGTACAGAAGGTAATAGAAGCTCTGTGCCCATTCTCCATACCTTGCCCTGTGCACTTCTTTATCTATCTATTGATTTAAATCTTCTATTATATCTTTTAATAAGCTGGCAAACATAAAGTAAGTATTTTTCTGAGTTTTGTGAGTCCCTGTAGCAAATTAAAAGAATGTAAGAAGTAGGCCACTGGGACCTCCAACCTGTAGTTGCTCAGTCACAAGCACAGGTAATAACCTGGGGTCTACAGTGAGACTGGCATCTGAGGTGGGGTTGGAGATAGTCTTGGTGGACTGATCCCTTAACTGATGAAATCTTACACTATGTTCAGGTAGATAGTGTCAGAATTTAGTTCAATTCATGGAGATCCTGCTGTTGTCTGAAAATTATTTGGCATTGTTGGTATGATGTCCTAAAACCCAAAAAGATATAGCTACCTCAAAATAAGAATAAGGTTGACAGCTTATATATAATAAGTGAGTATATCAGCGATTTAAAATATACCCAATAAATAATGTAAGGAAATAAGGAAAGATTTTGAAATAAAAACAAGAATAAGAACCTAGTGGTACTAATAGATTAAATATATGTAATCTAGTCGAATTAAGAATACAATGGATAGAATACATAATGGATTCAATAGAGATAAGAAGTCACTTAAGGATATAGTCATCTGGATACCAGCAAAGCATTAAAATTATTAATATAAAAGAGGTGTAAGATGTAGGTGATGTGTGTGGAACAAAAGCTAGAGAAAAAATTAGATTTACTTACTACTCATAGCCTGTTGACAAGTCCTTGAAGTTCGTCTGGGGACTCAGCTGCTTCCATGTGGACACATCCACTCAGGGCAAAAAGCATTCTTAGTCCACCCCACCCCCCGGATACTGAAAATATACTTTCACATGTAAAAATTACTTTGGAAACTTCTTTATCTCTACTCCCCACCCCTGCCCTCCAGATATACATTGGAAATCAAGATATACATTGGCAATCATCTCCCAAGCATATACCCACTGATACACATCAGAAGAGTCTCTTCCCTGAACTTTTACTAAATAGTAATAAATGACATTTCCCTAACAATAGCTAGCCCCCGCAAGGTCCTGGAAACCTTGTTTATAAAATACCTTGGAGGCTTGTGCTATCCCTAACCTCCTCCCAAATTGAAAATATATAATCAGCCACTCTTCATGACCCTCTCTCTCTACTCCAAATAAATAAATAAATATTTTTTAAATAAAATAAAATAAATGACTTTTTTAAATGAAAGAAGAAAAGGGAAAAAATATTTGAATATTAATGTACATCTATTTCTCAAGCATATATAGTCAAGACACTGGATTAAAACTTATAAACAAGAAAAGAAAGAAAATATTCATAACTATATTTGACTTTATGAATCCCAAACTAGGGCATACATACCAAAGACAAAAAAAAAATCAAAAGTGTTAGAGAGAAAAAAATAATTCATTAATAAAGAAACAAGAATCATACTGACAGAAGTTTTTTAAATAACATCAGATATAAAAAAGAATGAAGTAATAGCTTTATTATCTTGAAAAAAATAATCACAAATGTAAACATTTAGATCCTTATAAAATGTCATTGGAATAGGAAGGCATAATAAAAAAAATATTTTCAGGAATACAGACCACAGATAATTTGCCTTAATTTGTGTAGGCAGCACTTAAATACTAATATTATTTTAACAGTTAAAATGTACTCTATGACCTATGGGGTGGGGGAAAAGAGGATGACCAAGTCATCTTGAAATAATTCATTTTTTTGAAAAAAGTAAAAAGATCGAAAAAAAAGACTTGAAGAAAAGAGAGATAAAACATATGCATAAAAAAAAATAAATAAATAAACAGCTGGAGTGCCTGGGTGACTTAGTCGGTTCAAGTGTCTGCCTTCAGCTCAGGTCATGATCCCAGGTTCCTGGTATTGAGCCCTGCATCAGGCTCCCTGCTCAGTGGAAAGTCTGCTTCTCCCTCCCATTGAGAAAAAAAATTTGACTTATTTATTTGAGAGAGATAATCTTTAAATTTTACTTATTTATTTAGGAGAGAGTGAGAAAAGAAAAACATTCACACAGCAGGGGGAATAACAGAGAGAGAGGGAGAGGCACCCAACTGAGCAGGGAACCCCCTGCGGGGCTCTATACCAGGACCCGGGTATTATGACCTGAGCTATAGGTAGACACTTAACTGACTGAGCCACTCAGGTACCCCAATGAATACAATCTTTAAAAAAAATAATAATAATAATAAAAAATAATATTTCAGATAGTATGATTTTTTTAAATATAAGACTTGGTATAAAAACAGGATGACATACTTGCCTAAGTATAGCAAAAGACTTTGATAAGTTTAGATGCAGTAGTACATAAAAATTTAACTTCTTTCATTAACTGATAATTTAATTAGATTAAATTAAGAGACATCAAAATTTAGAGAATCTAATAGTCCTGATCTATTAATAAATGTAGCCATCCTGACTCCAAAACAATAGTCTTCAGTAAGTATATAAGCATAAGTTGAACATTTACACAAACAGGCCGTTATTTAGGCCATAATTATAAGCCAATAAATTCCTAGAGTTAAATATCAGGCTATATTTTCCAAGAATAAGGCAATAAAATTAGAAAACAATGACCAAAATATTAAATTCATATAATTGGAAGTTAACTTCATACCTAAAAAGAAATAATACAGCTAATTCAGAAATTTTTAGAATTATAGTACTTTGGTAATATCAACTCTCAAAATGAGTAACGGACAGGTGGGGCTAGGGAGGAAGAGATCCATAGGGAACTTTGTGAACAGGCTCTCAGTAAATCCCCAAAATGTGGTGTGGGAAAACCAGAGTAAAGAGATAAATTGGACCACCCTACCCCAGGGAAGAGCACCCTGATCTAGGCATGTGGGATGGAGGACCACCCTGCCCTAGGTGTATGGGGTGGGTCATGTGGGGTGGGTGTCTCTATGATAAACACCTGTAACCAAAAAAGAATAATCAGACCCTAAAAAGGAGGTAAGCCATTGCAGCAGTTATTGATAGAGATGTTAAAAGGATTAAAGTTGCCTGGTTACCTTTTTATAAAAAATAAACCCTGAAGGCACTCATTGTTAACTGTGTGGGGACCCCTCTTAGTTGTGAGAGCTTTTTCTATATATTCACTTGGTAAACTTCTGTCACTTACTCACTCTCCATTGCCCACGAGATTCCTTCTTTGACTCCAAGAGACAAGAACCTAGCTCTCCCACATCATTCCCTAGAGTTAAGTATCAGGCTATATTTTCCAATGATAAGGCAATAAAACTAGAATATAATGACCAAAATATTAAGTCCATGTACCTGGAAGTTAACTTGATACCTAAAAAGAAATAATACAGCTAATTCAGAAATATTTAGAATTACTGTACTATGGTAATATCATTTCTGAAAATAAGTGACAATAATTAAAGGTATGAAGGAAATCTAAAGGTTTAATTGTATTAATTCAAAAGAAAAACAACACAATACAACAAAAACACCAAAGCATAAAACAACAAAACAAAACAAAAAGAATATAAAGGCAAAACCTAAGAACGACAGCAGTAATAACAAAATATTATAGAAACAAACAAATTTTTGGAATAGATTAATAAGAAAGATTTGACCAATGAATACTGGTCAGAAATACTCAGAGACGATGAAGATAAAATGAAATACTAAATGAAATGTATAAAAACTAAATTATAGACCTAAGAGATTGATTAAAAATGATTCTAGAAAAAGAGTCTAATTTTAAGACAATAAAAATTAATAGCACCATAAAGAAAACTATATTTGTGACATAGGGGGATCAATCAGAGATGATAAAGTATTTCCTTAAATATCACAGATAACAATTAGACTCAGTGGCTCAGTCAGCTAAGCCTCTGCCTTCACCTCAGATCATGATCCCAAGGCCTTGAGACTGAGCTTGACTCCCTGCTTGGTGGGGAACCTGCTTCTTCTTTTCCCTCTCTCTCTGCAGCTTCCCCTGCTTGCACTTGTTCTCTCTCTCTCTCTCAATAAATAAAATTTTAAAAGTTAAAAAAATTAAGAAATAAGCATCAAAGATTAATCCATAAGGTAAAAATATTTATTAAAGTGATTAATTAATTTATATTAAAATTAAATATTTCCTTGCAATTAAGTACAGTGTGGAGAAAAAGTTAATAGACAACTGACATAGGAATGAACAATACTTAAAATATTTAAAACTGACAAGGAATTATTAGATTTAGACTCCATGATGATCTCTATGTATGTGCATATAAAACACCTTAAAATACTTTGTAGGAATGTGCTACAGGAAATTAAAGAGACAGGGAGATAAAGGGGGAAAAGAAATAGCTCAACTTGAAATGACTAGTTGGTTGCCACTGTGTTTTATTTACATTTTCCTCCACTTTTTTGGTCAATGAAATTATTTTACATGTATCTATTATTGTCTTGTAGGACATGTTACACTAATATCATTATTAATGAAGTTGAGAATAAGAATATGATGCCTCATTTCATCATAATTGTTAAAAATGATCCCTACGCTGGTAAATGTAGGAAGCCATAGACAAATAATAATTAGCACCAGTTCAAAAGCTTGTCCACCTGGAACCTGTAAGAAAATCCAACTAGATCCTGAAAATAATGAGTGATTTGAGGAAACTGGACAGGGATATAGATTTCCAGATGCTTTTTACTTATAATGGCAATAGCAACTTAGACAATATAATGGAAAAAAATCTATTAATTGGCAGTAGGAAAATTATTAAAAAAATAGAAACCATAAGCCAATGAACTTGGGAAAATTATGAAGAATCTACATAAACATAAAAAGAAACAATATATATTTGCCAAGGAACATTCACATTTAAAAAAATAAGTTGAAAGGGGAACAATATGCCATAATACATATATCAATGTTTTTCATAGAAGTTTAGTATACAAAATAAACATTTTAAATAATTTATTTGGAAATTGATATCACATATCTGAAAAACTTGGAAGAAGAAATGGATAACCATGACTCAACACATGTAGCAGAAAAATGATTTACAATAATAGATAAAAGCTATTCAAAAATGCAATGAATATTGGCCAAAGCTTAGAAAAATGGATCAAATATAAAATGTAAAATGAATTCATGAATGAAAAATAGAATCACATTAAATCTAATTTGGAAAGAACTAATAATTTTTTTTTGCCTGAATCTGCTCTGCCTTTCATTAGGTGGGACACTGACCAAGCCCACTCAGCTCCTCTCTCATGCCCAGTAATAGTAAAGTCAGGGACATTAATTACTTCTGGGATGAATTTTAACCACTGTGGATAGGATGCAGATGCCAGTGGGTTAAACAGATTCTTTCTTGTTTCAGGAAAATAATTCTGAGATGTATTCTGTGCATTAGGATTGATGCTCAGTTGTCCACAATCATAATCCACTCAGTCTGAACTCATATATGTTTCTCCTGGACCACTTAGCTCTTCTCATTCTCTCCTCTTCCACATGATCAAATCCCAAAATAATTATTTAGGTTGTGTATGCAAGTCCTGATTTTGAAGGGAAACTCAGTTACAGAAAGAGATGAAAATAAAGATACAGGGAAAAAAATGGTGCACTTGGGTGACTCAATTAGATAAGCATCTGACTCTTGATTTCAGCTCAGGTTGTTATCTCAGGGCGATGAGATGATGCCCCTATAGGCTCTGTGCTGGGCAAGGAGGTTGATTAAGATTCTCTCTTCTTATACCTTTCCTTCCTCCCCTCACCTCCCATGCTGTCTTTCTCTTAAATAATAAGCACGGCTGAACTATCTTAGATTCTGTACCTTCTCTCTAGCCATGAATCTATCACTGTCTTTAACTCTTGAAAACTTCATTAGACAAATTAATGTGGTGAAGGAAACAATTTGAGAAAGCCTATTAATCTGATGATCATGGAACTGAACAAACCCTATAGACACTTTCCCTTTGATTTCAACAAACCCTATAGACACTTTCCCTTTGATTTCTAGCCTATCAATACCTACAGTGAGTCACATACACTCAAGATTATTGTTTTTATTGTATACTTCATATATTCATTAATTTTTGACTCGTTATCATTTTGTTGAAGTGTTAAACTATGGTAATAAACAAACTTTTAATTAACTTTTCCTCCTATGATACAAATATAACTTTCACTTGAGCTTTAGCTAATTTTATGTTCTAAAATTGCCAAAACAAAATGATCAAGGTTTCTAGATTATTTACTGTATTTTCTACTATATAATATTGTTCTATCTCTTCTGTATAAAGAAAATGATTGCTTGGGGCTCCTGGGTGGCTCAGTGCATTAAAGCCTCTGCCTTCTGCTCAGGTCATGATCCCAGAGTCCTGGGATAGAGCCCCACATCAGGCTCTCTGCTCAGCAGGAACCCTGCTTCCCTTCCTTTCTCTCTGCCTGCCTCTCTGTCTACTTGTAATCTCTGTCTGTCAAATAAATAAATAAAATCTTTAAAAAAAGAAAATGAATGCTTGATAACTAAATGAATGCTTTACTGAACAAATTAAATATGGCAATAGCATTTTATTTTATCATGCTTTACATATTAAACTATAATATTATATCACTAGTCTACAAATAATCTACTCACATTGTCATTTGGAAGCTTTTAGCAAAAGAATTCTTCCTCCTGATTGTAGTAAAAAAGCCACAGAAATATACAGAAGACTCCTAGGATAGAAAATTAAATCCAGTTATCCGTGATGCCTTGAGTAGGACCTGACCTATGTATGTCCTGGGATGCACTAGTAACTGTTACATGTGATAGGATTATATTTATTATATACAGTTTCATTTACTTCACAAAGGAGATACAAATTTGAGAATAAAATATTTGATGAATCTATAAAGTCTATATCTATTTGTAACCAATGTGGTAGAATTAAGATGTTAATTTGAAAATAAAATTTCATTGAACACATACACATATTCAGTTGTTTTTATATATATAAACAGCATTATTTATTTATGTAAATAAATGCATTGTCAGTAAAATTCATTTACTTATCAATCTTAAGGATAATTTTAAGTACCAAGAATAAGAAATATGTGAAAAGAGAGTGTTCAAGAGTGCAGTTTGTGGTAATTAATACAATATGATAGGCTCATAAAAAAGATATATTACTTGAACTTAAAAGCTTCTAAAATTAAGTGATGACCACTTGAAATTTGTAATTAGTCTTGCTGCAGTTTTTCCTTGCACTTATTGCCCTTCCCCAGAAGTTCATTAAGAATTTCTATGAATGGGGCGCCTGGGTGGCTCAGTGGATTAAGCCGCTGCCTTCGACTCAGGTCATGATCTCAGGGTCCTGGAATCGAGTCCCGCATGGGGCTCTCTGCTCAGGGGGGAGCCTGCTTCCCTCTATCCCTCTCTTTGCCTGCTTCTCCGTCTGCTTGTGATCTCTCTCTGTCAAATAAATAAATAAATAATCTAAAAAAAAAAAAAGAATTTCTGTGAATGTCCTCATGTTTAATCTCATTCATAGATTCCACTGCTGCTCACAAAACAAAGCCAAAAAGAGAGGTAACTCTAAGTGGCACTCCATCCACAAGCAATACATTCATAAATAATTAAAATGCTCTCTACTTCATTTGTTACCCATTCAGCTGATAATTTAAATGAGTAACTGAGGCCATTTTATCAGCACTTTTAATAGAATGCGACTCAGAAACTTCACAGTGTTATTTAAGAAGAAATGCTCATTTGTTAAGGTTTTTTTTTTTTTAATCAACAAAATAAGTTTCAAATATTAAAAGCAAATGTCTCCTTTTCCTCCAAGTTTCCTTGCTATGTCAAAGTTATAAATAAATACATTACAATCGTATTTTGAGTAGTAGATAAAAACAAATGTTTTGAAACTGTCTGTGGATTGAGTGTCTGGGTTAACTTGTATATATATCTGAACTCAATGTATTTAGACTTTATTAGATGGTTTGTTTCAGACTATTTAAAAATACATGCTCAGATAATGACAACATTATTTTATTCATGTTAATAAATAAATTACTTTATTTAATTATGTTTAGATATTTATTTATTAAATTAACGATTTAATATTTAATAATCTAAATTTGAAATATTTTAAATTCTAAAAAATATTTATTTAATTAAATTGATATATTTAATATAAATATTTAATAAATTATTTAATCATTATTATAATTATGCAATACATTATATATTGTGTGATAATTGCATTTTAATAAATAAATAAAAGTATTATTGACATTATTTTATTTAGTTGACAAAGAGAGGGAGAACGCAAGCAAAGGGAGCTGCAGGCAGAGGGAGAGGGAGAAGTAGGCTCCCAGCTGAGCAGAAAGTTCAACCTGGGGTTCCATCCCACGACCCTGGGATCACCAACCTGAGTCGAAGGCAGATGCTTAACTGACTGAGCCATCCAGATGCCCAAGGCTTTGTATTCTTGGCTTCTAAATATTGATGCTGCTTCATCTCTGGAGTTAGTAAATTGATGTTGAGAATTCATATCAAAGAATTGATAGTAGCTGTTAAACAGAAACATGTAATTTAGGGGAAAAAAAAGAACAGAAGGAAGAGAAAGGCCAAAAGTCAAAAGCACATTAATATAAAATTTAATTAGATAAATAAAGCTGATATTCCTGAAGGGGGCTAATAAAAGATCTGCAAAGAACTGATAGGATTAGGAAAATTGTCCACTCATGGTCATTTCATAATTTTAAACTATTCCTTATAAGTAAATATACTTAGTTCCAGAAACACAACCACATAAGGACATTTCCACCAAGTTTACTCTAACAGCATTTACAAATTAGATGTTCAAACAATGTAGTTCGTTACATGTTGCATCTGTATCTTAAAGTTTAAACACTTTCTGTGACACATTTTCTAACAATTAAAATATCTATCTATCTATCTATAGATAGATAGATAGATATCGTATCCCTAAATGGAAAAATATATATATATAGATATATAGAAACCTTATGGCTAAATGAAACCTTTCTTTGTTTATTAGCTTAAATAGGTAAATTAGCAACAACAACAACAACAAACAGCTAATATTATAGAGGTAGGAACAATTTACCTTTTCATTCATTGCTATTTTCTAAAAATTCCTATTTTATTTTTTTTCAAGTCTGTCATAATAATTTTCTAAATCTCCTGCCTTATTCAATTTTTTTCTTTTAGTGGAAATCTCTATTTCATATTTATTTACTCTTCCTCCACTCTTTGCTCTAGTAATTCAATGTATTATTACATTTTCTGTTTTTCTCTTTATCCAGATATATCTTTTATTTTTTTCTTTCTTTTTTAAATAATTTGATTTGCTGGCATTTTACATCAGTACATGCTTTCTTATGGATGTTAGAAATGTCTGTGGAACTACTAGAAGAATAAACTCTTTTACCTTTAAGAAGTTTACAGTCTAGAGTGCCTGGGTGGCTCAGTTGTTTAAGTGTCTTCCTTCAGCTTAGGTCATGACGCCAGGGTACTAGGATCCAGTCCTGCATCAGCTGCCTCTTCAGCAAGGAGTCTGGTTCTTCCTCTCCCTCTGCCCCTCCCTCTCTCTCTCTAATAAATAAATAAAATCTTTTAAAAAAAGACTTACTGAAATCTGAGACTGAATTACTAAATTCAGTCTTAATATAACACAGCTAAACAAAGCAATGATCACAACTGGAAAATTTAGTCAGATCATGGTTTCACATTTTTGGTTGACACAGGACCTCTTTCAGTATCAACTTTCCCTAAATATCAATTTCTTTTTAAGGCAAAAAATTTTGACAGGAAATCCAGATCCTTCTCATCATTTTCATATCAATTTAATGTGACATCCTCGGAGTATATAATCAAATATGTAATTATTCTATCTGTTGCCTTGTATATTGCCTGTATCTTTTTCAGACTCAAAGTTCCATTGAGGTAGAGTTTTTTTGTTTTTTGTTTTTAAAGCAGAGATTTTTAAAGTGTTTGATATATACAAGATGCTTAATAAGTGTTTACAAAACCTATGTATTTCAGAAGCCTTAAACAGGCTTTAAAATAATGTAGGTGATATTAGTAGTCATATCAAACAATGTGTAGGTTTCAGTCATGTAAATAACTACATTTCTCAGAGACAGAGAAACATACAATCGATCTGGGTCCAGTAGGAAAATGCTAGCATGTGTTGTAAATTCTCTTATATGACCTTATTCATGCAAGAATTGGTTATGTGGCAGGAAAAAAAGGTATCACTATCTTATACTTAATTATATAAAGAGATTTATGGAAGTTGTTAATTTCTTACACTACTCCTTTGTTTCAGTGGACCCAATTTCTGTGGTAATGGTGAGAGGAAAGTAGGCAATTTAGGCAGCAGCAAAAATCTCCTACAAGGCACTATAAAATAAGGCTTGTTCTAGATCATGGGTCTGTCCAAAGTGCAATGTTAAGGGGTAGGATGGATGATGGATGCATTGTGGACTTATAACTATAAGATTAATACTGTTATGCCCCAATAATGGGTCTATGATTAAAGGAGCAAGACTGATGTAAAGCGAAGGTCAAGCAAAGCTTTATTTCATGCCAAGCATCAGGAATCTAACCGAACGTTTGGGGCCACACCTCTTATGAGAGAAGGCAACCCTTCACAGTCTAGCTTTTAAGGGCAAAGGCCATGCAGTCAGGCCTGGCCACGCACAGGTGACCAATGAGATTTTAACACACACAGGAAACTCCACAGTGAGGCTAGGTGACCAATTGAGGTTCAATTTACCCTAGTATAGACATTTGACCCAGCCTATTACGCCTTGATTAGGATTGGTGCCAAAATGGTTTCCAAAGGGCAGAGGAGTGGAGCATACTCCTTAGTATCTAGGGAGACAATATGCAAACACGCCCCCCCTCCAGCTGATTGATGTCACGACCTGGCCTGACCCACCCTTGTATATGGGCTTTGTTACCTGGAGCTGATTTCCAGGACTTGTTTTTAAGTGAATCCCCTGGGGGAAGGGGAGCAAGGGCAGTTTAAGGGTTAACCTCAATGAAAGCCTCTTGCTAAAATATAAAAATATAAAATAGGTCCTTACATTACAACAACTCAATAGGGAAAGTCCCGGTGTGGTGATAAAAGAAGTGATGTAACTTGCATTGCACATTTTATTTTTAAAACGTGTAAGTTGTATTTTTCCCTGCCATGACATCATACTTTAGCTTCATCTCTGTCTACTAGTTTAAAACTAGTTAAGCAAATTCAAAAATTTTTTAAAAAAATATTTTATTTATTTATTTAAGAGCAAAATCCAGAGTGAGAGAGAGAGAGTGAGAGAGAGAGAGCATGAGCAATATGGGGCTCAATCCCAGGACTCTTGAGATCATGATCTGAGCCAAAGGCAGACACTTAACTGACTGAGCAAATGAGACTCCCACAAACTCAACAATTTTATAAAATTTTTATTTGTTGGGGTGCCTGGCTGGATCAGTCAGTAAAATATGTAACTCTTGATCTTGGGGTTGTACGTTTGAAATCCACATTGGGTGTAGAGGTTTTTAAAAATAAAATCTTTAAAAATTTTTTTTTCATTTTTTTATTTAAGCCATTGTATGGCAGTGTTGATCACTATATTGTACACCTGAAACTAATATTAACCTTATTTTAACGAACTGGAATTTAAATAAAAACTTTAAAAATAAAATAAAAATAATAATCATAAAAATAAAAAAGAGGAAAAATTATTTGGCAGGCAATTTTCTTAATTGCATTATTATTTTTTATTATCATAGTCTGTTTGTGTTGGTGGGAAGTGGCTGGTATTACAGTGAGTTCCATATCTGTGTTACACTGAGGTCCATGTCTGTAGTCAGTCTTTTTTTTTTTCTTTTAATTTATTTTCAGTGATACAAAATTCATTGTTTATGCACCACACCCAGTGCTTCATGTATTAAATTCCCTCCTTAATACCCACCACTGGGCTCACCCAACCACCTGCCACCCTCCTCTTCAAAACCCTCAGTTTGTTTCTCAGAGTCCACAGTCTCTCATGGTTTGTCTCTCCCTCCGATTTCCCCCAGCACACTTCTCTCCATCTCCCAGTGTCCTCCACGTTATTTCTTATGTATTGAGTCTTATAAAAACTTTTATTTCTTTCCCTATTCTGCTTTGCATATGTTTACCTTAGATGTTAAAATGTTATAAACCTCTCCTGCCTGGTCCATTTTCTCTCTCTTCTCTCATGATTTCTCATGCTCTCCCTGCCAACCCCACATGCCTTACAATATCTGGATATGACTAATTTCTTCCAGAGCTACTTTATTCTACTCTGCCATATGGTTGCCCTTCATTCGTGCTTTAACAATACCTAATTCTTTCACCACATCTGTATCTTTGAGGTCAATACTCAGTAGTGCAATCACTGGGTCATAGGCTAGCTCTATTTTACTGGAAAGAAGGGCCATATGCACCCCAGTGTTCATAGCAGCAATGTCCACAATTGCCATTCTGTTGAAAGAGCCAAGATCCCCTTCAACAGACAAACGGATAAAGAAGATGTGATCTATGGATACAATGGAATATCACTCAGCCAAGGATGAATACCCAAATTTGCATCAACATGGATGGGACTGGAGGAGATTATGTTAAGTGAAATAAGTCAAGCAGAGTAAGTCAACCATCATATGGTTTCACTTATTTGTGGAATCTAAGGAATATCATGGAGGATATTAGGAGAAGGAAAGGAAAAATGAAGTGGGGGGATTGGAGGGGGAAATGAAATATGAAAAACTATGGACTCCAAGAAACAAACTGAGGGTTTTAAAGATGAGAAGGATGTGGGGATGGGTGAGCCTGGTGATGGGTATTAAGGAGGGCACATATTGCATGGGGCACTGGGTGTTTTACACAAACAATGAATCATGGAACACTACTTCAAAAACTAATGATGTATTGTATGGAAACTAACATAACATAATTTAAAAAAAAAGGAAAGGGACAATACCTAACACACAGTCTTTGCTAGTTTCTTTTTTACCTCCTTTTAAGAGTAAGCTCATTAGTGGATTTTTGTTTGTTTGTTTGTTTGTTTTTTGTCTCAACTAAAAGAAGAAAAATAATAAACATTATTTTGAAAACTTTTTGAACAGTGTACAAACGTTAGTCATGTCCACAATGTCTCATCTCTTCTTCCTCCTAACATGGCTAAATTTAAAAACACTTTATCTGGCAAAAGATCATTCTCCTGCCACCTTGTGTAAGATTTTGGCTTTAGCTTAGATTATCCTTTCTTTCCTTTTATGAAAATAAGTTGAAAATATTAATAGCCTCAGTTTCTTCTTCCAAAATATGACTGCTTCTTTACCAAGTGCAAAAGCAACCCATTTTGACTATAGTAAACAGCTTGGACCTACTTTTTTTGGCTCACTGTTTTAGTGAGACAAGTGGAGTGAAGATGACACACCATTTCCAAATGTATTAATAATTGGTAGACCATACTACTAAATTGAAGTTTTGTTGCTATTAAACTATGAGCAGACTCGCTATAATTACAGAGGTAAATTCTTTATATTTACTATATTTGAAATGACCATATAATACCAAAATAAAATTATGATTATGTGAAGAGTCTGTAATATTAAGAAGATGACTTTGAAATTATTGCTTATCTAAATGAAATTTCCCATTTTATAATCTTGTATAAGCTTCCGTTGTCCTTGCCTATTTAAAATCTATTAGAAGGCACTCTTATTTTCCCTTAAGTGGGAAGTCAAATGTCGAACAAATTCATCCCAAAGGAACTGATTCTATATTCCACTGAAGACCAGGTGGCTTCCATGTGGCATTTTGCCTCTTGCATATTGTTCATCTCCTACAACAAGTGGGGGTATGCTCTTTAGTAAACTAATTCAACTCAATTAGAGACATTGTCTTCGAGGGATAACATCATAAAGACTAGAATCAGAATCATACTTTTGGGAAAATTGGGCCCACGTTTTTTGTTTTGTTTTGTTTTGTTTTAAGATTTTATTTATTTATTTGACAGACAGAGACCACAAGTAGGCAGAGAGGCAGAGAGAGAGGGGGAAGCAGGCTCCCTGCTGAACAGAGAGCCTGATGCAGAGCTCAATCCCAGGACCCTGAGATCATGGCCTGAGCCGAAGGCAGAGGCTTAACTCACTGAGCTACCCAGGCGCCCCTGGGCCCAGGTTTTGATGGCTTCTTTCCTCAATCTTATAAAACCTATTTGAACTCTACTGGATGCCAGAACTGCTTAAAAATATTTGGTCCCTTGTAATTTTAACCTTCCAGTATTCAATGCACCTGATCCATGTAATATCCTATAGTATTTTTGTCAAATGAAGACTCTCAAAGTGTGTTTCTTGGGAGACACTTTTCAATTGGTTGCTTACATTTCTGCATTTATTATTTGTTCTAGACCATCCTTTGAAGATGGTTGTATTGAATAGACTTGGAAGACAGAAATAGTATCTTTTTTTTAAACTTAACCTGTTGTGTTTGCAAATATTATCTGCCTCTGTTTTGATTCTTCTTGTGGGAACTGAGGCTCAGAACTGATATATAACTCCCACCCCTACACACACACACACACACAAATACTGTTAATATTCTGGCTACCTCTATTGCTGTGAATAATAAACTATATTATTTCTGAACCATGAGTCTGCGTCTTCTATCAACACCCAAGAAAACACGGCAGACTCATACACCAGCTTTCAAATCAGGGAAAATAATCTCAGATGCTTTATATTTTTTGATAGTGTTACCTACTTCTGAACATATGACTGAACACATATAAAGCTGGAGCCATGACCATTTAGAGCTTCTTCTGTGGAAGAACTATGCATTCACTTTTAAACAAAAGTAGTTTCATCTTTTTTTTTTTTTCCTCCTGGACACCATTTCCTCTCTCACACTGTTGCTCAAATAGGATGGAGTCTAAGGTCCTTTGAGGAAATTTTTGTGTAATGACTCAAAATAAAATAGGAAGAGTCTAAAGTGCTAAAAATAATTCTAGACCAAAGCTATAAGATCGTGCCAGAAAGGATAGTAATTTTATCTAACAACAGCCTGTTCACCCCTTATTTGTTCATTAACTAATCTCCAAATTCCTGACTAAATCCCTTTTGTAAGCCAGAATGTGAGCTAAAAACTGGGATTTTAAAAAAGTTTTCGTTTGAAATCCAGTTAGTTAACATATATGGTTGTAATAGTTTCATGTGTATAATATAACATATAGCACTCAGTGCTCATCATGACAAGTGCTCTAATTAACCCCCATCACTTATTTAATGCATCACTCCTTTCAGATCCCCTCAAGTAACCATCAGTTTGTTCTCCATAAGGAAATGTCTGTTTCTTGCTTTGTTTCTCTTTCTATGTCTTATTATTTTCCCCCTTTGCTTGTTTGCTTTGTTTCTTTTATTCCATATATGAGTAAGGGTATTTGTCTTTCTCTGACTGACTTATATCACTTTTAGCATTATACTGTCTAGTTCCATCCATGTTATTGCAAATGGCAAGATTTCAGTCTTTTTTTATGGCAGAATAATATTCCATTGTATATACATACCACTTATTCTTTATTTATTCATCAATTGATGGATGCTTGGGCTCTTTCCATATCTTAGCTTTATAAATAATGCTGCTATAAACATAGGGGTGCTAGCATCCCTTTGAATAAGTTTTCTTATATTCATTGGGTAAATACACACCAACAGGATTGTTGGATCACAAAGGACTTCTATTTTTAAATTTTATGAAAATTCCATCCTGTTTTCAAATATGGCTGTATCAGTTTGCATCACCACCAACAGCTCACAATTGTTACTTTTTCTTTTTTTTAAGATTTTATTCATTTGACAGAGAGAGATCACAAGTAGAGAGAGAGAGGAGGGAGCAGGCTCCATGCCTGGCAGAGAGCCCGATGTGGGACTTGATCCCAGGACCCTGAGATCATGACCTGAGCTGAAGGCAGAGGCTTACCCCACTGAGCCACCCAGGCAGCCCCCACAAGTGTTACTTTTTCACATCCTCTCCAACACCTTTTGTTTCTTGTAGTGTTGATTTTAGCCATTCTGACAGGTGTGAGGTGGTATCTCTTTCTAGGTTTGCTTTGCAATTTCCTGATGATACATGATGATGGACATCTTTTCATGTATCTACTGAACATTTGAATGTGTTCTTTGGGGAAACACTTGTTCATGTCTTCTATCCATGTTTTTATTGGATTATTTGTTTTTGGATGTTGACTAAAAACTGGATACTAAGTAACACACAAGACAGGTTTCCTTGAGCTCAAATTTTATTTGCATGAGTATCATTAACAGGAAAAAATATGCATACGTGTATGTACAAGTGTGTTTATGTATACATCTATCTATCTATCTATCGTCTATCCCCTGTCTTCTAATTGCGGTAAATCCTGTAAGGTGGGGAATGGGATAGTCTGAAGAAATATGCTGCTGGATATGTTGGGTAAGCAAAGTTAATTGCACTCAGATGCATTGGATATAAGTGAATCACTCAAATGAGTTATTTAATATTATATAGAAACAAATTAAAATTTTATGTAGTTGAAAATAATAGGTAGTTAAAATAAGTATTGTTGTTTGTTGTTTTTGTGTCTTTTTTTGTTTCTATATACTATGGTGTGAATGTTTATGTCTCCCAAAATCATATTATGAAATCTAAGTCTGGAAGTGATAGTATTAAAACATAGGGGCCTTTGGGAGGTGATTAGGTCATAAGTGGGATTACAGTCCCTTTAAAGGAGACCCCAGAGACTTCTCTTGATTCATTCATCATGTACGTATACAGTGAAAAGATAGCCATCTATGAGGAAGTGGGCTCTCCCTGGATCTGCCCATTCCTTAATCTTGAACTTCTCAGTTCTAGAACTGTGAGAAATAAATTCCTGTTCTTTATAAGCTATTCAGTCTATATCATGTCCGTTATAGCAGCCTGCATGCAGAAGGACACTATGACCTAAAACGAGAGCAATAAATATAAAGTTTCAGTAAAGTCAGTTGGTACAATGTTTTTTTACTTAGAGAAGACATCCTGCTTCATGTTCAAACTTGATGTTGTATATGTTTCTTGAAGGGCCACTTCTTACTCCTTTGTGTGTTTTCCACAAAGTCCAGGATGATGCCTTACATAAAGGTAATATTTTATAAATACTGTTGGAAATATATACTTCTCTAAAATCTTATTTTGCCTACAGATTACTTGGACCACTTTGCCTTGTGTAGAATATTTGAAATATATCAATAACAGAATGCCTCTCTAAATAACACTTAGAATCATCATTAGTTTATGACTCCTGACTCGTTTGTTTATGCAGTGATACTTACTGCAAGAACACTGAAGTTTGTAATATAATTTTTGAATTAATCACCAAGCTAGTTTATTATAACTTATGAAAAAATAATTTCTCATGTTGGTTTAATTCTGCTCTTATGTTATGGTCATGACATTTTCATTATAATAAAGTAGAAAATAGAAGTAAATAATAAATGAAAAATAAAAAATAATAAATAAAAAAATAAAAGTAAAACTCTTGTGAAATGTTAAACTTTTCTTACTTATTTTGTTTTGCTTTTCCTCTACCATGCTGGCAAAGCTGTATTTTGCAGATAGATACAATTTTCTAGTTGCTAGGTTTGTTACTTTTGCTAAAATTTTCAAAATATTAGAAGTTGAATAGTCGTGGATTGTTTATTAATTCCTTATCTACACATATAAAAATAAAAAAATGATGGTGACCTGGGTATTTCTAAAACTTTATTCTGTTTTTCCATATTATGTTTTACAATGTAATTAATAAAGATTCTGAATATATTAACACCCATCCCCTTCTATCTCATCTGTATGTCCATTACAGAGCATGTATGATTTCTATTCATTGCTTTGTTGTGGTGAAGAGATTGTCTGAAGTAGTCCTATATTTATGCAGGTAGATCTTAAGCTACGGTGCTCTTGTTTCTTTGCTTGTTCGTGATCAGTATGTCTGAAAGATGGTAACTATTGCATCAGGTATGATGATTAAAAAATATTAATGGTGCCTGATACACTGTGATGAAATAGGTAAGTCGATTTATAATTTGTTAATTAAATTAGAAAAGAAATTCCTTTGGATTTTTCCTTTATTAAGAGTTTTTTTTTTTTAACGAATTTCTTGGGATGTTTTTTGTGTAATATATATCACATTCCTCAACCTTTAAATTTGAATGTAGAAAAGAGTTATCAGAATGAGCCTAGAAAATATTGTTATGAAATATTTTTGTTCTGTTATATTATGTTAACTTAGGAAATAATGGTAGTTTTTTTTTAGCATTTCCTACTTTCCACATGCCCTTACCGATGAGATATCATGTTTTTCCTACTCTTTTTATCATGGTTGTTATATTCTTCATGATCAATAACAATCAATGAAAATTCATAACATTAATTTTCTTTGGGAAAGTGATATTTAAGCAAGAATCCATGACCAAAAATTTTAGCTGCTGTTCTTCCAGGAGATGAGACTATCAATGTTCCCGAAATTTCAAGAAATAGAACTTATTAATTGTGTTGGTTGATGTTTAATGTCTCTGAACTTAGAGGTGCATAATTCAATTTAAAATTTATTTTGGGGGCGCCTGGGTGGCTCAGTGGCTAAAGCCTCTGCCTTTGGCTCAGGTCATGATCCCAGGGTCCTGGGATCGAGCCCCGCATCGGGCTCTCTGCCTAGCAGGGAGCCTGCTTTCTCTTCCGTCTCTCTCTGCCTGCCTCTCTGCCTACTTGTGATCTCTATCTGTCAAATAAAATAAATAAAATCTTTTAAAAAATGGAGTGGACCTTAGGGGGGTGCTTATCTGAAATTGAGGGACATTATAAAAAAAATAAAAAATAAAATTTATTTTGAATTGAAAACAAGATCTTACTGAAGGTTAGGCATCCCACTTTATATCAGGCCTCCAGTACATTCTAATTTATTTATAGAAAATATCATAAACAGGAATGTCACTTTTCCTATTGCATTTATACTGAAACTGCAATGACTCAAAGATGTCAGATCTGAAAAGCACTACCTTTCTATAATTTCTGTTTCCTAGGAGGAATGGATATACCATTTTAGCACAATTATCCAACAGTATTCAAAACCACCATGAATTTTAAAACATAGTTATTACACCCTAAAAATCAAGTATGAAAATGTATAAACAACCAAATCTCTATCTGTAAATGAAATACTCCCACACAGACGGGTTTTAAAACTTTCTAACTCAAGGAATTTGATAGCACAGACTCAGGGTAGTAGTTTCAGTGCCTACAGTATACTTTCAGGGAGAGAGTAATGTAGGCTCTGAGTCACTTTCTGCCTACAGATGACCTAATAGTGGTTCTGGCATTGTTTGTTTGTTTTTGAAAATACGTTCCTGGGCGTCATTCAGAAAATGCAGAGTTTGGCAATCTATATAAATTAAGGATGATCTTTTTGAATGTTTGTCTTTCACTACATCAAATTAACATAATTGGACAGAAATTCCACGAAATTAAGCATTGTTAGGAAACGTGTAAATTGGAGCTGCTCAAATTAGTGGCTGTTGGTTCAGGGTTAGATAAGGAGTTTGAAGGAAAACCTAAATCATTGCTTTCTTTTTTGAGAGAGTCTTAGCATATTTTCTTAAAATTAGCTGAAATAAGCAATGTGTTTAGTCGCAAAGTGATTTGCATTTTTGCACAAACTCCCTATCTCCTTGAGAATTATAACAAATATTTCATGAAACATCATTGATCTTTACTTTTTTACACTGCTGTAAAGGACATTCAGAGTTGCCAGTTAAAAGTGTTAGTGTTGAGATGAAATGTCATGCATTTTTCTTCACTTCCACGCAAATGCACACAGTAATTTATTAAGTCTGCTGGATATGGGGCACCTGAGTGGCTCTATCATCACGTGGGTGGTGGGTTAAGCCTCTGCCTTCATCTCAAGTCATGGTCTCTGGGTCCTGGGATCCAGCCCCACATCCGGCTCTGCTCAAAAGGAAGCCTGCTTCCCTCCCTGCTTGCTTGCCACTCTGCTTACTTGTGATCTCTCTCTCTCTCTCTTTCTCTCTCTCTGTGTCCAATAAATAAATGAAATCTTTAAAAAAAGGCTGATGGATGATAAATTATTAAAACTTCTCCCTCCAATGATGCTTCTTCATAAGGATTTAAGAATTTAAAATTGAAACTTGATCGTAGGATTTATCTTATAGAATAACATCAAGTGAAGGCAGTTATTATTAGTTCTGAAGTATTTGTGATTCTGAATTCTTGGCCTCATTAGTAAATTTATTTTTAAATTCTCCCATGGAGTGGTGATTGACCTTCAGTCTTTCATTGATGTACATCATTGGGTCAAACGAGATGTGTGTACCCAGAACTATATATAATCTTCTTTGTATTTCACTGGAGATGGCATTTCTGAGTTTTGTTCAATTGAATTTGGACAGATGTTTTAGTAGTCACTTCTAGAGTTGTCCCTGGAGAATATCTTCCTTTTTTTCTCTTCCCGATTCTCTGAAATACCCGGACTAATTCACATTATCACAGTGATATCACAATTCAAGTTTTTCCAAACACTATAGCTGCAAAATAGAAGGAAGCTACTCAGAAGGTAATACTATTCTGAATGATTGAGAAAGAAAACATTATTATAATTAAGCTACCAGGTTTCAATGTATTTTATTGTTGCTTAGAAAATCCTGGCATACCCAGACATTACAGAGATTTGATGATCCTAAGAGGAGCTGAACTCATGGACCAAAATAACTATGCATATAAAAAGTACAATTACTTACCTAAAAAAGATGATGTGGTTAACTTTATATGGCAATCCAAGTGTTATTGGAACAGGAATTAAAAAAATAGCTTAGGGGCGCCTAGGTGGCGCAGTGGATTAAGCCACTGCCTTCAGCTCAGGTCATGATCTCAGGGTCCTGGGATCAAGTCCTGCATCAGGCTCTCTGCTCAGCAGGGAGTCTGCTTCCCTCTCTCTCTCTCTCTCTGCCTGCCCTCCGTCTACTTGTGATCTCTCTCTGTCAAATAAATAAAGAAAGAAAATCTTAAAAAAAAAAAAAGAATGACTGTACTTTAAAAAAATAGCTTAAAAGGGGCGCCTGGGTGGCTCATTGGGTTAAGCCGCTGCCTTTGGTTCAGGTCATGATCTCAGGGTCCTGGGATCAAGCCCCACATCGGGCTTTCTGCTCACCAGGTAGCCTGCTTCCCTTCCCCTCTCTCTGCCCGCCTCTCTGCCTACTTGTGATCTCTCACTGTCAAATAAATAAATAAAATATTTTAAAAAATAGCTTAAAAGTATATGATAAAATAATGATATACATATACAAAGAAAAGAACGATACTATACTGTGAATATAAATTAAGTGAAAATTGTTGAAATAAAGAATACAATAAATGGAGACTAAGATGAATATAGCTGTAAATGAATAAATGAGTTGGGAAAAACAAACAAACAAACAAATTAATGACTTCTGCCCAAATGCAGCAGAAGACAAAAAAAAAAATAAAGAAAATGTTTAAATAAGTACTGAGATAAATTTTGGAGAATTAAAGAAAGATAAAAGATACCAGACTTAAAATGATGCCAAACATGAGAAATCAGAAACAAAACAAAACAAAAACCACACACACCAAAAACCATTCATATACATTATGGTGAGTTTTAAGAATATCAAAAACAGAGAAGAGCATAAATGATGCCCAAGAGAAGAACAGATCACCTAAAATGTAAAAGAATAATACTGACAGCAGGATTCTCAATAGTAATAACATAGAAAGGAGACAGCTGGGTGTTTGTATAAATGGAAAAGATATTTGAAACTTGATATTATACATCAAGCCAAATTATTGATTAAATTTGAGAGTACAGTAAAAATACAATGAAGCATGTTAGGTCTTAGAACATTTATCACAGAGAGACACACATTTTAGAAAACTTCCTTGGAGGACAGCTCAATTTAGATAGAGAAAACAGAATTATGTACTCAAAGGCACATTTTGAAGGAAGGATTGAATATAGTCTGCACTGCAAATATTCTTTAATCGTATGTTCTGAATTTCCTAAATTTAAGAAGTATTTGTTCAAATATTTATCTTTAAATAAACCCTAGGAGACTTTTTCTTGGATTCTGGAAAATCAGTCCATTTGGATACAAATCTTTTTGTCACTGATGGAAATTTTGATAGCCCTTAACTGTGGAATGCCTAATGTATTGTTACAGCAATTGTGATTTGTCAATACATGGGTGATGTGTGTGTGTTGTGTGTGTTTATTTTTATTTTTGATGGTTTTACTCTTCTATGAGATTTTTAAGTAGACATAATTTTAATAAATTATGATTTGTTGAAATTTATCTGAGGTTATATATAATAAAATGAAATTTGTGTGAACTAAAGAAGTGCGTCTCCATTTTTTTTTTTTTTAAGAGGAGACTGGTCTTTAAAAGTTGTCCAAAGAAGTACATTATATTCATTATTAAATTTGATAATATACAATAAAGTATTTATGGTCCTATGGAACCATATCAAATTCTACTATTAATTCATATTAATAATTACCATAAGAGGAAATAGGGATATTTTTCAAAAGGAAAATTAGCGTATTTTTCAGAATATGATATAGTGTTATTCACTGAACAGAGGGAACAAATGTCAAAGTTTAACACAGTTTACAGAATGTTTTAACATAAATTGAAATTTAAATCTGACCAAATTTCACAGTTTTAAGTAAAATGATAGCACTTTATATCCTTGAAAAGTGGTAAGTGACCCAAAACATTGCTTAGAAAAACAAATTTAACACTACACTATTCTGAGATGGTTAAGTTATGGTACAACTTGCCATTGTGTATCATCAAATGGTATATTTTTTTCTTTTGGTCTTGTCATTATATTTTATTTTAGCCATTCTGGTAAGTGTGTAGTGATATCTCAGTGTCATTTTAATTGCATTTCCTTGATGTCTAATTATGTCAAAATATATTATTTTGATGTTTAATGTTCTGAGCTTTCTCAGTTCAAGACCATGAAGCCACTTAGGAAAAATACAGTTGCAGATGCACTCATAGACCAACTCTTATTTAGAAATAAGAAGAAACATTACTACCCATTCCAACAAAAAATAGATTTGTTATGCAGTAGGGATTTTATAAATTACCTGACACAACTTACATAGGAAGATGAAATGGGACAGGCGGCTTCTGGCAGCTATATACAACATCATTTTAATTTCAATTTTCAGTATAATTTTTCCAAGGTATACACAGAATATATATTTAATGTAAATTGTGAACATTTTAAACTCTGTATATGGAAATTAATCAATTTTAAGTTTATAACAATCAAAATTAACGGAAGTTTATTTTAAATTAGTTAGCTTTCTCTGCATTGCAAGACAGAATAATCAAGAATTGGTAAGAAAAAAATAATCTCTGTAAAATTACCAGGGGTGCATTATAAAGTGTTCGGTAACCGATCAAAATCACAATTTGGATTGGATGGCAAGTGATTTTTAAAATCTGGAACTCATTGTCAATTTTTTTTCTTCATTTTGTCTTAATAAATTACTGTGTTCATTTGCGTGGAAGTGAAGAAAAATGCATGACATTTCATCTCAACACTAACACTTTTAACTGGCAACTCTGAATGTCCTTTACAGCAGTGTAACAAAGTAAAAATCAATGATGTTTCATGAAATATTTGGTATAATTCTCAAGGAGATAGGGAGTTTGTGCAAAAATGCAAATCACTTTGCGACTAAACACATTGCTTATTTCAGCTAATTTTAAGAAAATATGCTAAGACTCTCTCAAAAAAGGAAGCAATGATTTAGGTTTTCCTTCAAACTCCTTATCTAACCCTGAACCAACAGCACATAGTTCAAAGAGCAACTAATTTGAGCAGCTCCAATTTACACGTTTCCTAACAATGCCTAATTTAGTGGAATTTCTGTCCAATTATGTTAATTTGATGTCGTGAAAGACAAACATTCAAAAAGATCATCCTTAATTTATATAGATTGCCAAACTCTGCATTTTCTGAATGACGCCCAGGAACGTATTTTCAAAAACAAACAAACAATGCCAGAACCACTATTAGGTCATCTGTAGGCAGAAAGTGACTCAGAGCCTACATTACTCTCTCCCTGAAAGTATACTGTAGGCACTGAAACTACTACCCTGAGTCTGTGCTATCAAATTCCTTGAGTTAGAAAGTTTTAAAACCCGTCTGTGTGGGAGTATTTCATTTACAGATAGAGATTTGGTTGTTTATACATTTTCATACTTGATTTTTAGGGTGTAATAACTATGTTTTAAAATTCATGGTGGTTTTGAATACTGTTGGATAATTGTGCTAAAATGGTATATCCATTCCTCCTAGGAAACAGAAATTATAGAAAGGTAGTGCTTTTCAGATCTGACATCTTTGAGTCATTGCAGTTTCAGTATAAATGCAATAGGAAAAGTGACATTCCTGTTTATGATATTTTCTATAAATAAATTAGAATGTACTGGAGGCCTGATATAAAGTGGGATGCCTAACCTTCAGTAAGATCTTGTTTTCAATTCAAAATAAATTTTATTTTTTATTTTTTTTATAATGTCCCTCAATTTCAGATAAGCACCCCCCTAAGGTCCACTCCATTTTTTAAAAGATTTTATTTATTTTATTTGACAGATAGAGATCACAAGTAGGCAGAGAGGCAGGCAGAGAGAGACGGAAGAGAAAGCAGGCTCCCTGCTAGGCAGAGAGCCCGATGCGGGGCTCGATCCCAGGACCCTGGGATCATGACCTGAGCCAAAGGCAGAGGCTTTAGCCACTGAGCCACCCAGGCGCCCCCAAAATAAATTTTAAATTGAATTATGCACCTCTAAGTTCAGAGACATTAAACATCAACCAACACAATTAATAAGTTCTATTTCTTGAAATTTCGGGAACATTGATAGTCTCATCTCCTGGAAGAACAGCAGCTAAAATTTTTGGTCATGGATTCTTGCTTAAATATCACTTTCCCAAAGAAAATTAATGTTATGAATTTTCATTGATTGTTATTGATCATGAAGAATATAACAACCATGATAAAAAGAGTAGGAAAAACATGATATCTCATCTGTAAGGGCATGTGGAAAGTAGGAAATGCTAATAAAATAACTACCATTATTTCCTAAGTTAACATAATATAACAGAACAAAAATATTTCATAACAATATTTTCTAGGCTCATTCTGATAACTCTTTTCTACATTCAAATTTAAAGGTTGAGGAATGTGATATATATTACACAAAAAACATCCCAAGAAATTCGTTAAAAAAAAAAAACTCTTAATAAAGGAAAAATCCAAAGGAATTTCTTTTCTAATTTAATTAACAAATTATGATTCGACTTACCTATTTCATCACAGTGTATCAGGCACCATTAATATTTTTTAATCATCATACCTGATGCAATAGTTACCATCTTTCAGACATACTGATCACGAACAAGCAAAGAAACAAGAGCACCGTAGCTTAAGATCTACCTGCATAAATATAGGACTACTTCAGACAATCTCTTCACCACAACAAAGCAATGAATAGAAATCATACATGCTCTGTAATGGACATACAGATGAGATAGAAGGGGATGGGTGTTAATATATGTAGAATCTTTATTAATTACATTGTAAAACATAATATTGAAAAACAGAATACAGTTTTAGAAATACCCAGGTTACCATCTTTGTTTTATTTTTATATGTGTAGATGAGGAGTTTAATAAAAAATTCACGACTATTCAACTTCTAATATTTTGAAAATTTTAGCAAAAGTAACAAACCTAGCAACTAGAAAATTGTATCTATCTGCAAAATGCAGCTTTGCCAGCATGGTAGAGTAAAAGCTAAACAAAATAAGTAAGAAAAGTTTAACATTTCACAAGAGTTTTACTTTTATTTTTTTATTTATTATTTTTTATTTTTCATTTATTATTTACTTCTATTTTCTACTATATTTTAATGAAAATGTCATGACCATAACATAAGAGCAGAATTAAACCAACATGAGAAATTATTTTTTCATAAATTATAATAAACTAGCTTGGTGATTAATTCAAAAATTATATTACAAACTTCAGTGTTCTTGCAGTAAGTATCACTGCATAAACAAACGAGTCAGGAGTCATAAACTAATGATGATTCTAAGTGTTATTTAGAGAGACATTCTGTTCTTGATATATTTCAAATATTCTACACAAGGCAAAGTGGTCCAAGTAATCTGTAGGCAAAATAAGATTTTAGAGAAGTATATATTTCCAACAGTATTTATAAAATATTACCTTTATGTAAGGCATCATCCTGGACTTTGTGGAAAACACACAAAGGAGTAAGAAGTGGCCCTTCAAGAAACATATACAACATCAAGGTTGAACATGAAGCAGGATGTCTTCTCTAAGTAAAAAAACATTGTACCAACTGACTTTACTGAAACTTTATATTTATTGCTCTCGTTTTAGGTCATAGTGTCCTTCTGCATGCAGGCTGCTATAACGGACATGATATAGACTGAATAGCTTATAAAGAACAGGAATTTATTTCTCACAGTTCTAGAACTGAGAAGTTCAAGATTAAGGAATGGGCAGATCCAGGGAGAGCCCACTTCCTCATAGATGGCTATCTTTTCACTGTATACGTACATGATGAATGAATCAAGAGAAGTCTCTGGGGTCTCCTTTAAAGGGACTGTAATCCCACTTATGACCTAATCACCTCCCAAAGGCCCCTATGTTTTAATACTATCACTTCCAGACTTAGATTTCATAATATGATTTTGGGAGACATAAACATTCACACCATAGTATATAGAAACAAAAAAAGACACAAAAACAACAAACAACAATACTTATTTTAACTACCTATTATTTTCAACTACATAAAATTTTAATTTGTTTCTATATAATATTAAATAACTCATTTGAGTGATTCACTTATATCCAATGCATCTGAGTGCAATTAACTTTGCTTACCCAACATATCCAGCAGCATATTTCTTCAGACTATCCCATTCCCCACCTTACAGGATTTACCGCAATTAGAAGACAGGGGATAGACGATAGATAGATAGATAGATGTATACATAAACACACTTGTACATACACGTATGCATATTTTTTCCTGTTAATGATACTCATGCAAATAAAATTTGAGCTCAAGGAAACCTGTCTTGTGTGTTACTTAGTATCCAGTTTTTAGTCAACATCCAAAAACAAATAATCCAATAAAAACATGGATAGAAGACATGAACAAGTGTTTCCCCAAAGAACACATTCAAATGTTCAGTAGATACATGAAAAGATGTCCATCATCATGTATCATCAGGAAATTGCAAAGCAAACCTAGAAAGAGATACCACCTCACACCTGTCAGAATGGCTAAAATCAACACTACAAGAAACAAAAGGTGTTGGAGAGGATGTGAAAAAGTAACACTTGTGGGGGCTGCCTGGGTGGCTCAGTGGGGTAAGCCTCTGCCTTCAGCTCAGGTCATGATCTCAGGGTCCTGGGATCAAGTCCCACATCGGGCTCTCTGCCAGGCATGGAGCCTGCTCCCTCCTCTCTCTCTCTACTTGTGATCTCTCTCTGTCAAATGAATAAAATCTTAAAAAAAAGAAAAAGTAACAATTGTGAGCTGTTGGTGGTGATGCAAACTGATACAGCCATATTTGAAAACAGGATGGAATTTTCATAAAATTTAAAAATAGAAGTCCTTTGTGATCCAACAATCCTGTTGGTGTGTATTTACCCAATGAATATAAGAAAACTTATTCAAAGGGATGCTAGCACCCCTATGTTTATAGCAGCATTATTTATAAAGCTAAGATATGGAAAGAGCCCAAGCATCCATCAATTGATGAATAAATAAAGAATAAGTGGTATGTATATACAATGGAATATTATTCTGCCATAAAAAAAGACTGAAATCTTGCCATTTGCAATAACATGGATGGAACTAGACAGTATAATGCTAAAAGTGAAATAAGTCAGTCAGAGAAAGACAAATACTCTTACTCATATATGGAATAAAAGAAACAAAGCAAACAAGCAAAGGGGAAAATAATAAGACATAGAAAGAGAAACAAAGCAAGAAACAGACATTTCCTTATGGAGAACAAACTGATGGTTACTTGAGGGGATCTGAAAGGAGTGATGCATTAAATAAGTGATGGGGGTTAATTAGAGCACTTGTCATGATGAGCACTGAGTGCTATATGTTATATTGTACACATGAAACTATTACAACCATATATGTTAACTAACTGGATTTCAAGTGAAAACTTTTTTAAAATCCCAGTTTTTAGCTCACATTCTGGCTTACAAAAGGGATTTAGTCAGGAATTTGGAGATTAGTTAATGAACAAATAAGGGGTGAACAGGCAGTTGTTAGATAAAAATACTCTCCTTTCAGGCACGATCTTATACCTTTTATCTAGAATTATTTTTAGCACTTTAGACTCTTCCTATTTTATTTTGAGTCATTAAACAAAAATTTCTTCAAAGGACCTTAGACTCCATCCAATTTGAGCAACAGTGTGAGAGAGGAAATGGTGTCCAGGAGGAAAAAAAAAAAAAAGATGAAACTACTTTTGTTTAAAAGTGAATGCATAGTTCTTCCACAGAAGAAGCTCTAAATGGTCATGGCTCCAGCTTTATATGTGTTCAGTCATATGTTCAGAAGTAGGTAAAACTATCAAAAAATATAAAGCATCTGAGATTATTTTCCCTTATTTGAAAGCTGTTGTATGAGTCTGCCGTGTTTTCTTGGGTGTTGATAGAAGACGCAGACTCATGGTTCAGAAATAATATAGTTTATTATTCACAGCAATAGAGGTAGCCAGAATATTAAAAGTATTTGTCTGTGTGTTTGTTTGTGTGTTTGTGTGTGTGTGTGTGTGTGTGTGTGTACGGGTGGGAGTTATATATCAGTTCTGAGCCTCAGTTCCCACAAGAAGAATCAAAACAGAGGCAGATAATATTTGCAAACACAACAGGTTAAGTTAAAAAAAAAGATACTATTTCTGTCTTCCAAGTCTATTCAATACAACCATCTTCAAAGGATGGTCTAGAACAAATAATAAATGCAGAAATGTAAGCAACCAATTGAAAAGTGTCTCCCAAGAAACACACTTTGAGAGTCTTCATTTGACAAAAATACTATAGGATATTACATGGATCAGGTGCATTGAATACTGGAAGGTTAAAATTACAAGGGACCAAATATTTTTAAGCAGTTCTGGCATCCAGTAGAGTTCAAATAGGTTTTATAAGATTGAGGAAAGAAGCCATCAAAACCTGGGCCCAGGGGCGCCTGGGTAGCTCAGTGGGTTAAGCCTCTGCCTTCGGCTCAGGCCATGATCTCAGCGTCCTGGGATTGAGCTCTGCATCAGGCTCTCTGTTCAGCAGGGAGCCTGCTTCCCCCTCTCTCTCTGCCTCTCTGCCTACTTGTGGTCTCTGTCTGTCAAATAAATAAATAAAATATTAAAGAAAAAGAAAACAAAACAAAACAAAAAACCTGGGCCCAATTTTCCCAAAAGTATGATTCTGATTCTAGTCTTTATGATGTTATCCCTCGAAGACAATGTCTCTAATTGAGTTGAATTAGTTTACTAAAGAGCATACCCCCACTTGTTGTAGGAGATGAACAATATGCAAGAGGCAAAATGCCACATGGAAGCCACCTGGTCTTCAGTGGAATATAGAATCAGTTCCTTTGGGATGTATTTGTTCGACATTTGACTTCCCACTTAAGGGAAAATAAGAGTGCCTTCTAATAGATTTTAAATAGGCAAGGACAACGGAAGCTTATACAAGATTATAAAATGGGAAATTTCATTTGGATAAGCAATAATTTCAAAGTCATCTTCTTAATATTACAGACTCTTCACATAATCATAATTTTATTTTGGTATTATATGGTCATTTCAAATATAGTAAATATAAAGAATTTACCTCTGTAATTATAGCGAGTCTGGTCGTAGTTTAATGGCAACAAAACTTCAATTTTGAAGCATGGTCTACCAATTATTAATACATTTGGAAATGGTGTGTCATCTTCACTCCACTTGTCTCACTAAAACAGTGAGCCAAAAAAAGTAGGTCCAAGCTGTTTACTATGGTCAAAATGGGTTGCTTTGCACTTGGTAAAGAAGCAGTCATATTTTGGAAAAAGAAACTGAGGCTATTAATATTTTCAACTTATTTTCATAAAAGGAAAGAAAGGATAATCTAAGCTAAAGCCAAAATCTTACACAAGGTGGCAGGAGAATGATCTTTTGCCAGATAAAGGGTTTTTCAACTTAGCCATGTTAGGAGGAAGAAGAGATGACACATTGTGGACTTGACTAACTTTTGTACACTGTTCAAAAAGTTTTCAAAATAATGTGTATTATTTTTCTTCTTTTAGTTGAGACTAACAAACAAACAAACAAACAAAAAACCACTAAGAGCTTACTCTTAAAAGGAGGTAAACAAGAAACTAGCAAAGATTGAGTGTTGGGTATTGTCCCCCTCCTTTTTTTTAAAAAATTACATTATGTTAGTTACCATACAATACATCATTAGTTTTTGAAGTAGTGTTCCATGATTCATTGTTTGTGTAAAACACACAGTGCCCCATGCAATATGTGCCCTCCTTAATACCCATCACCAGGCTCACCCATCCCCACATCATTCTCATCTTTAAAACCCTCAGTTTGTTTCTTGGAGTCCATAGTTTTTCATGTTTCATTTCCCCCTCCAATCCCCCCACTTCATTTTTCCTTTCCTTCTCTTAATGTCCTCCATGCTATTCCTTAGGTTCCACAAATAAGTGAAACCATATGATGATTGACTTTCTCTGCTTGACTTATTTCACTTAACATAATGTCCTCCAGTCCCATACATGTTGATGCAAAGGTTGGGTATTCATCCTTTCTGATGGATGAGTGATATTCCATTGTATCCATAGATCACATCTTCTTTATCCATTTGTCTGTTGAAGGGGATCTTGGCTCTTTCAACAGAATGGCTATTGTGGACATTGCTGCTATGAACACTGGGGTGCATATGGCCCTTCTTTCCAGTAAAATAGAGCTAGCCTATGACCCAGCGATTGCACTACTGAGTATTGACCTCAGAGATACAGATGTGGTGAAAAGAATTAGGTATTGTTAAAGCACAAATGCAGGGGATAGAAGTTATGGTACAGAAGAGGGAAGGGCAACCATATGGCAGAGTAGAATAAAGTAGCTCAGGAAGAAATTAGTCATTGTAAGGCATGTGGGGTTGGCAGGGAGAGCATGAGAAATCATGAGAGAAGAGAGAGAAAATGGACCAGGCAGGAGAGGTTTATAACATTTTAACATCTAAGGTAAGCATATGCAAAGCAGAATAGGGAAAGAAGTAAAAGTTTCTATAAGACTCAATACATAAGGAATAACGTGGAGGACACTGGGAGATGGAGAGAAGTGTGCTGGGGGAAATCGGAGGGAGAGACAAACCATGAGAGACTGTGGACTCTGAGAAACAAACTGAGGGTTTTGAAGAGGAGGGTGGCAGGTGGTTGGGTGAGCCCAGTGGTGGGTATTAAGGAGGGAATTTATTACATGAAGCACTGGGTGTGGTGCATAAACAATGAATTTTGGATCACTGAAAATAAATTAATAGAAAAAAAAAGACTGACTACAGACATGGACCTCAGTGTAACACAGATATGGAACTCACTGTAATACCAGCCACTTCCCACCGACACACACAGACTATGATAATAAAAAATAATAATGCAATTAAGAAAATTGCCTGCCAAATAATTTTTCCTCTTTTTTATTTTTATGATTATTATTTTTATTTTATTTTTAAAGTTTTATTTAAATTCAAGTTCGTTAAAATAAGGTTGATATTAGTTTCAGGTGTACAATCAACACTGCCATACAATGGCTTAAATAAAAAAATGAAAAAAAAATTTTTTAAAGATTTTATTTTTAAAAACCTCTACACCCAAGGTGAATTTCAAACATGCAACCCCAAGATCAAGAGTTACATATTTTACTGACTGATCCAGCCAGGCACCCCAACAAATAAAAATTTTATAAAATTGTTGAGTTTGTGGGAGTCTCATTTGCTCAGTCAGTTAAGTGTCTGCCTTTGGCTCAGATCATGATCTCAAGAGTCCTGGGATCGAGCCCCATATTGCTCATGCTCTCTCTCTCTCTCTCTCTCTCTCTCTCTGGCTTTTGCTCTTAAATAAATAAATAAAATATTTTTTAAAAAAATTGTTGAGTTTGTTTAACTAGTTTTAAACTAGTAGACAGAGATGAAGATAAAGTATGATGTCATGGCAGGGAAAAATACAACTTACACGTTTTAAAAATAAAATATGCAATGCAAGTTACATCACTTCTTTTATCACCACACTGGGACTTTCCCTACTGAGTTGTTGTAATGTAAGGACCTATTTTATATTTTTATATTTTAGCAAGAGGCTTTCATTGAGGTTAACCCTTAAACTGCCCTTGCTCACCTTCCCCCAGGGGATTCACTTAAAAACAAGTCCTGGAAATCAGCTCCAGGTAACAAAGCACATATACAAGGGTGGGTCAGGCCAGGTGGAGACATCAATCAGCGGGAGGGTGGGGCGGTGTTTGCATATTGTCTCCCTAGATACTAAGGAGTATGCCCCACTCCTCCTCCCTTTGGGAACCTTTTTGACACCAATCCTAATCAAGGTGTAATAGGCTGGGTCAAATGTCTATACTAGGGTAAATTGAACCTCAATTGGTCACCTAGCCTCACTGTGGAGTTTCCTGTGTGTGTTAAAATCTCATTGGTCACCTGTGCGTGGCCAGGCCTGACTGCATGGCCTTTGCCCTTAAAAGCTAGACTGTGAAGGGTTGCCTTCTCTCATAAGAGGTGTGGCCCCAAACGTTCGGTTAGATTCCTGATGCTTGGCATGAAATAAAGCTTTGCTTGACCTTCGCTTTACATCAGTCTTGCTCCTTTAATCATAGACCCATTATTGGGGCATAACAGTATTAATCTTATAGTTATAAGTCCACAATGCATCCATCATCCATCCTACCCCTAACATTCCCCTTTGGACAGACCCATGATCTAGAACAAGCCTTATTTTATAATGCCTTGTAGGAGATTTTTGCTGCTGCGTAAATTGCCTACTTTCCTCTCACCATTACCACGGAAATTGGGTCCACTGAAACAAAGGGGTAGTGTAAGAAATTAACAACTTCCATAAATCTCTTTAAATAATAAAGTATAAGATAGCGATACCTTTTTTTCTGCCACATAACCAATTCTTGCAAGAATAAGGTCATATAAGAGAATTTACAACACATGCTAGCATTATCCCACTGGACCCAGATCATTTGTATGTTTCTCTGTCTCTGAGAAATGTAGTTATTTACATGACTGAAACCTACACATTGTTTGATATGACTACTAATATCACCTACATTATTTTAAAGCCTGTTTAAGGCTTCTGAAATACATAGGTTTTGTAAACACTTATTAAGCATCTTGTATATATCAAACACTTTAAAAATCTCTGCTTTAAAAAACAAAAAAAACTCTACCTCAATGGAACTTTGAGTCTGAAAAAGATACAGGCAATATACAAGGCAACAGATAGAATAATTACATATTTGATTATATACTCCGAGGATGCCACATTAAATTGATATGAAAATAATGAGAAGGATCTGGATTTCTTGTCAAAATTTTTTGCCTTAAAAATAAATTGATATTTAAGGAAAGTTGTTATTGAAAGAGGTCCTGTGTCAACCAAAAATGTTAAACCATGATCTGACTAAATTTTCCAGTTGTGATCATTGCTTTGTTTAGCTGTGTTATATTAAGACTGAATTTAGTAATTCAGTCTCAGATTTCAGTAAGTCTTTTTTTAAAAGATTTTATTTATTTATTAGAGAGAGAGAGGGAGGGGCAGAGGGAGAGGAAGAACCAGACTCCTTGCTGAGCAGGCAGCTAATGCAGGACTGGATCCTAGTACCCTGGCGTCATGACCTAAGCTGAAGGAAGACACTTAAACAACTGAGCCACCCAGGCACTCTAGACTGTAAACTTCTTAAAGGTAAAAGAGTTTATTCTTCTAGTAGTTCCACAGACATTTCTAAAATCCATAAGAAAGCATGTACTGATGTAAAATGCCAGCAAATCAAATTATTTAAAAAAGAAAGAAAGAAAGAAAAGATATATCTGGATAAAGAGAAAAACAGAAAATCTAATAATACATTGAATTATTAGAGCAAAGAGTGGAGGAAGAGAAAATAAATATGAAATAGAGATTTCCACTAAAAGAAAAAAATTGAATAAGGCAGGAGATTTAGAAAATTATTATGACAGACTTGAGAAAAAAATAAAATAGGAATTTTTAGAAAATAGCAATGAATGAAAAGGTAAATTGTTTCTACCTCTATAATATTAGCTGTTTGTTGTTGTTGTTGTTGCTAATTTACCTATTTAAGCTAATAAACAAAGAAAGGTTTCATTTAGGGATAAGGTTTCTATATATATATATATTTTTTTTTTTCCATTTAGGGATAAGATATAGATATATATATATATATATATATATATATATATATATTTTAATTGTTAGAAAATGTGTCACAGAGTGTTTAAACTTTAAGATACAGATGCAACATGTAACGAACTACATTGTTTGAACGTGTAATTTGTAAATGCTTTTAGAGGAAACTTGGTTGAAATGTCCTTATGTGGTTGTGTTTCTGGAACTAAGTATATTTATTAATAAGGAATAGTTTAAAATTATGAAATGACCAGGAGTGGACCATTTTCCTAATCCTATCAGCTCTTTGCAGCTCTTTTATTAGTCCCTTTCAGGAATATCAGCTTTATTTATCTAATTAAATTTTATATTAATGTGCTTTTGACTTTTGGCCTTTCTCTTCCTTCTGTTTTTTTTCCCCCTAAATTACATGTTTCTGTTTAACAGCTACTATCAATTCTTTGATATGAATTCTCAACATCAATTTACTAACTCCAGAGATGAAGCAGCATTAATATTTAGAAGCGAAGAATACAAAGCCTTGGGCATCTGGATGGCTCAGTCAGTTAAGCATCTGCCTTTGACTCAGGTGGTGATCCCAGGGTCATGGGATGGAACCCCAGGTAGAACTTTCTGCTCAGCTGGGAGCCTACTTCTCCCTCTGCCTCTGCCTGCAGTTCCCTTTGCTTGCGTTCTCCCTCTCTTTGTCAACTAAATAAAATAAAATAAAATAATGTCAATAATACATTTATTTATTTATTAAAAAGCAATTATTACACAATACATAATGTATTGCATAATTATAATAATGATTAAATAATTTATTAAATATTTATATTAAATATATCAATTTAATTAAATAAATATTTTTTAGAATTTAAAATATTTCAAATTTAGATTATTAAATATTAAATCATTAATTTAATAAATAAATATCTAAACATAATTAAATAAAATAATTTATTTATTTATTTATTTATTTATTCTTTAAGGATTTTATTTATTTATTTGAGAGAGAGTGGGTGACAGAGAGCATGAACAGTAGGGGGGGGAGCAGCAGAGGCAGAGTGAGAAGCAGGCTCCCTGCCGAGCATGGAGCCCCATGTGGGACTCGATCCCAGAACCCTGCGATCATGACCTGAGCCGAAGACAGCTGCTTAACCAACTGAGCCACCCAGGCATCCCAAAATAATTTATTTATTAAAATGAATAAAATAATGTTGTCATTATCTGATAATGTATTTTTAAATAGTCTAAAAAAAAAAATCTAATAAAGTCTAAATACATTGAGTTCCGATATTTATACAAGTTAACCCAGACACTCAACCCACAGAAAGTTTCAAAACATTTGTTTTTATCTACTATTCAAAATACGATTGTAAAGTATTTATTTATAACTTTGACATAGCAAGGAAACTTGGAGGAAAAGGAGACATTTGCTTTTAATATTTGAAACTTATTTTGTTGATTTAAAAAAAAAAACCTTAACACATGAGCATTTCTTCTTAAATAACACTGTGAATATTCTGAGTCGCATTCTATTAAAAGTGCTGATAAAATGGCCTCAGTTACTCATTTAAATTATCAGCTGAATGGGTAACAAATGAAGTAGAGAGCATTTTAATTATTTATGAATGTATTGCTTGTGGATGGAGTGCCACTTAGAGTTACCTCTCTTTTTGGCTTTGTTTTGTGAGCAGCAGTAGAATCTATGAATGAGATTAAACATAAGGACATTCACAAAAATTCTTAATGAACTTCTGGGGAAGGGCAATAAGTGCAAGGAAAAACTGCAGCAAAACTAATTACAAATTACAAGTGGTCATCGCTTAATTATAGAAGCTTTTAAGTTCAAGTAATATATCTTTTTTATGAGCCTATCATATTGTATTAATTACCACAAACTGCACTCTTGAACACTTATCTTTTCACATATTTCTTATTCTTGGTACTTAAAATTACCCTTATGATTGATAAGTAAATGGATTTTACTGACAATGCATTTATTTACATAAATAAATAATGCTGTTTATATATATAAAAACAACTGAATATGTGTATGTGTTCAATGAAATTTTTTTTTCAAATTAACATCTTAATTCTACCACGTTGGTTACAAAGAGATATAGACTTTATAGATTCATCAAATATTTTATTCTCAAATTTATATCTCCTTTGTGAAGTAAATGAAACTGTATATATTAAATATAATCCTATCACATGTAACAGTTACTAGTGCATCGCAGGACATACATAGGTCAGGTCCTACTCAAGGCATCACGGATAACTGGATTTAACTTTCTATCCTAGGAGACTTCTGTATATTTCTGTGGCTTTTATACTACAATCAGGAGGAAGAATTCTTTTGCTAAAAGCTTCCAAATGACTATGTGAGTAGATTATTTGTAGACCAGTGATATAATATTATAGTTTAATATGTAAAGCATGATAAAATAAAATGCTATTGCCATATTTAATTTGTTCAGTAAAGCATTCATTTAGTTATCAAGCATTCATTTTCTTTTTTTATTAAAGATTTTATTTATTTATTTGACAGACAGAGATTACAAGTAGACAGAGAGGCAGGCAGAGAGAAAGGAAGGGAAGCAGGGTTCCTGCTGAGCAGAGAGCCTGATGTGGGGCTCTATCCCAGGACTCTGGGATCATGACCTGAGCAGAAGGCAGAGGCTTTAATGCACTGAGCCACCCAGGAGCCCCAAGCAATCATTTTCTTTATACAGAAGAGATAGAACAATATTATATAGTAGAAAATACAGTAAATAATCTAGAAACCTTGATCATTTTGTTTTGGCAATTTTAGAACATAAAATTAGCTAAAGCTCAAGTGCAAGTTATATTTGTATCATAGGAGGAAAAGTTAATTAAAAGTTTGTTTATTACCATAGTTTAACACTTCAACAAAATGATAACGAGTCAAAAATTAATGAATATATGAAGTATACAATAAAAACAATAATCTTGAGTGTAAAGGGAAAGTATCTATAGGGTTTGTTCAGGTCCATGCTCATCAGATTAATAGGCTTTCTCATATTGCTTCCTTCACCACATTTATTTGTCTAATGAAGTTTTCCAGAGTTAAAGACAGTGATAGGTTCATGGCTGGAGAGAAGGTACAGAATCTAAGATAGTTCAGCAGTGCTTATTATTTAAGAGAAAGACAGCATGGAGGGTGAGGGGTGGAAGGAAAGGGATAAGAAGAGAGAATCATAAGCAACCTCCTTGCCCAGCACAGAGCCTATAGGGGCTTCATCTCATCGCCCTGAGATAACAACCTGAGCTGAAATCAAGAGTCAGATGCTTATCTAATTGAGTCACCCAAGTGCACCATTTGTTCCCCTGTATCGTTATTTTCATCTCTTTCTGTAACTGAGTTTCCCTTCAAAATCAGGACTTGCATACACAACCTAAATAATTATTTTGTGATTTGATCACGTGGAAGAGGAGAGAATGAGAAGAGCTAAGTGGTCCAGGAGAAACATATATGAGTTCAGACTGAGTGGATTATGATTGTGGACAACTGAGCATCAATCCTAATGCACAGAATACATCTCAGAATTATTTTCCTGAAACAAGAAAGAATCTGTTTAACCCACTGGCTTCTGCATCCTATCCACAGTGGTTAAAATTCATCCCAGAAGTAATTAATGTCCCTGACTTTACTATTACTGGGCATGAGAGAGGAGCTGAGTGGGCTTGGTCAGTGTCCCACCTAATGAAAGGCAGAGCAGATTCAGGCAAAAAATAAATTATTAGTTCTTTCCAAATTAGATTTAATGGGATTCTATTTTTCATTCATGAATTCATTTTACATTTTATATTTTATCGATTTTTCTAAGCTTTGGCCAATATTCACTGCATTTTTGAATAGCTTTTATCTATTATTGTAAATCATTTTTCTGCTACATGTGTTGAGTCATGGTTATCCATTTCTTCTTCCAAGTTTTTCAGATATGTGATATCAATTTCCAAATAAATTATTTAAAATGTTTATTTTTTATACTAAACTTCTATGAAAAACATTGATATATGTATTATGGCATATTGTTCCCCTTTCAACTTAATTTTTAAAATGTGAATGTGCCTTGGCAAATATATATTGTTTCTTTTTATGTTTATGTAGATTCTTCATAATTTTCCCAAGGTCATTGGCTTATGGTTTCTATATTTTAATAATTTTCCTACTGCCAATTAATAGATTTTTTTTCCATTACATTGTCTAAGTTGCTATTGCCATTATAAGAAAAAAGCATCTGGAAATCTATATCCCTGTCCAGTTTCCTCAAATCACTCATTATTTTCATGATCTAGTTGGATTTTCTTACAGGTTCCAGGTGGACAAGCTTTTGAACTGGTGCTAATTATGATTTCTGTTTCTGGCTTCCTGCATTTCCAGCTTAGGGATCATTTTTAACAATTATGATGAAATGAGGCATCATATTCTTATTCTCAACTTCATTAATAATGATATTAGTGTAACATGTCCTACAAGACAATAATAGATACAGGTAAAATAATTTCATTGAACAAAAAAGTGGTGGAAAATGTAAATAAAACACAGTGGCAACCAACTAGTCATTTCAAGTTGAGCTATTTTTTACCCCCTTTATCTCTCTTTCTCTTTAATTTCCTGTAGCACATTCCTACAAAGGATTTTAAGGTGTTTTACATGCACATACATAGTGATCATCATGGAATCTAAATCTAATAATTCCTTGTCAGTTTTAAATATTTTAAGTATTGTTCATTCCTATGTCAGTTGTCTATTAACTTTATCTCCACACTGTACTTAATTGCAAGGAAATATTTAATTTTAATAAAAATTAATTAATCACTTTAATAAATATTTTTACCTTATGGATTAATCTTTGATGCTTATTTCTTAATTTTTTTAACTTTTAAAATTTTATTTATTGAGAGAGAGAGAGAACAAGTGCAAGCAGGGTAAGCTGCAGAGGGAGAGGGAAAAGAAGAAGCAGGTTCCCCACCAAGCAGGGAGTCAAGCTCAGGCTCAGGGCCTTGGGATCATGATCTGAGGTGAAGGCAGAGGCTTAGCTGACTGAGCCACTGAGTCTAATTGTTATCTGTGATATTTAAGGAAATACTTTATCATCTCTAATTGATCCCCTATGTCACAAATACAGTTTTCTCTATGGTGCTATTAATTTTATTGTCTTAAAATTAGACTCTTTTTCTAGAAGCATTTTTAATCAGTCTCTTAGGTCTATAATTTAGTTTTTATACATTTCATTTAGTATTTCATTTTATCTTCATCATCTCTGAGTATTTCTGACCAGTACTCATTGGTCAAATCTTTCTTATTAATCTATTCCAAAAATTTGTTTGTTTCTATAATATTTTGTTATTACTGCTGTCATTCTTAGGTTTTGCTTTTATATTCTTTTTGTTTTGTTTTGTTGTTTTATGCTTTGGTGTTTTTGTTGTATTGTTTTGTTTTTCTTTTGAATTAATACAATTAAACCTTTAGATTTTCTTCATACTTTAATTATTGTCACTTATTTTCACAAATGATATTACCATAGTACAGTAATTCTAAATATTTCTGAATTAGCTGTATTATTTCTTTTTAGGTATCAAGTTAACTTCCAGGTACATGGACTTAATATTTTGGTCATTATATTCTAGTTTTATTGCCTTATCATTGGAAAATATAGCCTGATACTTAACTCTAGGGAATGATGTGGGAGAGCTAGGTTCTTGTCTCTTGGAGTCAAAGAAGGAATCTCGTGGGCAATGGAGAGTGAGTAAGTGACAGAAGTTTACCAAGTGAATATATAGAAAAAGCTCTCACAACTAAGAGGGGTCCCCACACAGTTAACAATGAGTGCCTTCAGGGTTTATTTTTTACAAAAAGGTAACGAGGCAACTTTAATCCTTTTAACATCTCTATCAATAACTGCTGCAATGGCTTACCTCCTTTTTAGGGTCTGATTATTCTTTTTTGGTTACAGGTGTTTATCATAGAGACACCCACCCCACATGACCCACCCCATACACCTAGGGCAGGGTGGTCCTCCATCCCACATGCCTAGATCAGGGTGCTCTTCCCTGGGGTAGGGTGGTCCAATTTATCTCTTTACTCTGGTTTTGCCACACCACATTTTGGGGATTTCTGAGAGCCTATTTACAAAGTTCCCTATGGATGTCTTCCTCCCTAGCCCCACCTGTCCGTTACTCATTTTGAGAGTTGATATTACCAAAGTACTGTAATTTAAAAATTTCTGAATTAGCTGTATTATTTCTTTTTAGGTATGAAGTTAACTTCCAATTATATGAATTTAATATTTTGGTCATTGTTTTCTAATTTTATTGCCTTATTCTTGGAAAATATAGCCTGATATTTAACTCTAGGAATTTATTGGCTTATAATTATGGCCTAAATAACGGCCTGTTTGTGTAAATGTTCAACTTATGCTTATATACTTACTGAAGACTATTGTTTTGGGGTCAGGATGGCTACATTTATTAATAGATCAGGACTATTAGATTCTCTAAATTTTGATGTCTCTTAATTTAATCTAATTAAATTATCAGCTAATGAAAGAAGTTAAATTTTTTATGTACTACTGCATCTAAACTTACCAAAGTCTTTTGCTATACTTAGAGAAGTTTGTCATCCTGTTTTTATACCAAGTCTTACATTTAAAAAAATCATACTATCTGAAATATTATTATTATTATTATTATTATTTTTAAAGATTGTATTCATTGGGGTACCTGAGTGGCTCAGTCACTTAAGTGTCTACCTATAGCTCAAGTTATAATACCCGGGTCCTGGGATAGAGCCCCGCAGGGGGTTCCCTGCTCAGTGGGGTGCTTCTCCCTCTCCCTCTTTTATTCCCCCTGCTGTGTGCATGTTTTTCTTTTCTCACTCTCTCCTAAATAAATAAGTAAAATTTAAAGATTATCTCTCTCAAATAAATAAGTCAAATTTTTTTTCTCAATGGGAGGGAGAAGCAGACTCTCCACTGAGCAGGGAGCCTGATGCAGGGCTCAATACCAGGAACCTGGGATCATGACCTGAGCTGAAGGCAGACACTGGAACCGACTAAGTCACCCAGGCACTCCAGTTGTTTATTTATTTATTTATTTTTATTATGCATATGTTTTATCTCTCTTTTATTCTTTTTTTTCGATATTTTTACTTTTTTCATAAAAATTATTTCAAGATGACTTGGTCATCCTCTTTTCCCCCACCCCATGGGTCATAGAGTACATTTTAAATGTTAAAATAATATTAGTAATTAAGTGCTGCCTACACAAATTAAGGCAAATTATCTGTGGTCTGTATTCCTGAAAATATTTTTTTTTATTATGCCTTCCTATTCCAATGACATTTTATAAGGATCTAAATGTTTACATTTGTGATTATTTTTTTCAAGATAAGAAAGCTATTACTTCATTCTTTTTTATATCTGATGTTATTTAAAAAATTTCTGTCAGTCTGTTTATTTTTCGTTATTAATGAATTATTTTTTTCTCTCTAACACTTTTGATTTTTTTTTTTTTGTCTTTGGTATGTATGCCCTAGTTTGGGATTCATAGAGTCAAATATATTTATGAATATTTTCTTTCTTTCCTTGTTTGTAAGATTCAATCCAGTGTCTTGACTATTTTATGCTTGAGAAATAGATGTACATTAATATTCAAATATTTCTTTCCTTTTTATTCTTTCATTTAAAAAAAGTCATTTATTTTATTTTATTTAAAAATACTTATTTATTTATTTGGAGTAGAGAGAGAGGGTTATGAAGAGTTGCTGATTATATATTTTCAATTTGGGAGGAGGTTAGGGATAGCACAAGCCTCCAAGGTATTTTATAAACAAGGTTTCCAGGACCTTGAGGGGTCTAGCTATTGTTAGAGAAAGGTCATTTATTACTATTTAGTAAAAACTCAGGGAAGAGACTCTTCTGATGTGTATCAGTGGGTATATGCTTGGGAGATGATTGCCAATGTATATCTTGATTGCCAATGTATATCTTGAGGGCAGGGGTGGGGAGTAGAGATAAAGAAGTTTCCAAAGTAATTTTTACATGTGAAAGTAGATTTTCAGTATCGGGGGGGTGGGTGGACTAAGAATGCTTTTTGCCCTGAGTGGATGTGTCCACATGGAAGCAGCTGAGTCCCAGAGGAACTTCAAGGACTTGTCAACAGGCTATGAGTAGTAAGGAAATCTAATTTTTTCTCTAGCTTTTGTTCCACACACATCACCTACATCTTACACCTCTTTTATATTGATAATTTTAATGCTTTGCTGGTATCCAGATGACTTTATCCTTAAGTGACTTCTTATCTCTATTGAATCCATTACGTATTCTATCCATTGTATTCTTAATTCAACTAGGTTACATATATTTAATCTATTAGTGCCACTAGGTTCTTATTCTTGTTTTTATTTCAAAATCTTTCCTTATTTCCTTACATTATTTATTGGGTATATTTTAAATCGCTGATATACTCACTTATTATATATAAGCTGTCAACCTTATTCTTATTTTGAGGTAGCTATATCTTTTTGGGTTTTAGGACATCATACCAACAATGCCAAATAATTTTCAGACAACAGCAGGATCTCCAAGAATTCAACTAAATTCTGACACTATCTACCTGAACATAGCGTAAGATTTCATCATTTAAGGGATCAGTCCTCCAAGACTATCTCCAACCAACTTCAGATGCCAGTCTCACTATAGGCCCCAGGTTATTACCTGTGCTTGTGACTGAGCAACTACAGGTTGGAGGTCCCAGTGGCCTACTTCTTATATTCTTTTAATTTGCTACAGGGACTCACAAAACTCAGAAAAATACTTACTTTATGTTTGCCAGCTTATTAAAAGATATAATAGAAGATTTAAATCAATAGATAGATAAAGAAGTGCACAGGGCAAGGTATGGAGAATGGGCACAGAGCTTCTATTACCTTCTGTACGACTGCCACTCTTCCTGCCTTTTCATACATTTAACAAACTAAAAGCTTTCTGAACCCAGTCCTTTCAGGTTTTCTGTGGAGGCTTCATGACAGAGTCATGGCTGACTAAATCATTGTCATTTGCTGATCTAATCTCCAGCTCCTCTTCCCTCCCCAGATAATCCTGAATTGGGAGAAAGGGGAGGCATGTTGGGCAAAAAGTTATAAAGGCTTTCACCAAGTGGTTGGTCCTTCAGGCAAACAGCCCTTGCCTTGAGTGAGGTCTGAAGGTCACTTCATTAACATAACAAAACACACCTCTCTCACCCTGATTTATCACAGGAAATTCCAAGAGTTTTAGGAGCTGTGAGTCAGTAGCCATGGTTGAAAACCAAATATTCAGATGACCAAAATATATTTCTTGTAAACCACTATATTACACTACATGCTTAAGTATTTAATTATGTGATCTTTTAAACTACTATTTTTCTAAGAGTATAAACTGTTCTGTCAGTAATCTGGATTGGGGAGTGATGTATTGCCAAATTTCTGTCGTTTTAGTCCAGGAAGTCAAAGAGAAACAACAGGAGAGCCCCTTAGGGCAGGAAGATCAAAGTACCAATGTTGACTACTACTCCCTTTTTTTGATTTTTTTTTTAAACAAGCAAATCATCTCTTCAGAGTTGCAGTTTAAAGCCAAGAACATGCGGAATTGGGAGAAAAAAATAGTTAAATTTGGAGACTTGCAGAGGTAGAATCAGAGTAGTGAAAGCCATTACAGTAACTGAACTAACTGAGGTCAGTCTTTGGTGAATCACAGAAACAGGTGGAGTTGTCAAACAAAAGAATCTTTGTTTACAACATACAAGGAGATCACAGGGAATAAGTTCCAAAGCCTTGACTGTTTGAACAGGAGAGAGATTATTATTTAGTATTTAAGATGAATACTCAGAAGGGAGAATTTTATTATCCCGTGTCATAAGGTTGTGGATGCATGCGCATCCACATATGTATTTGTGCAATATGTATTGCATGTTCACCTGAATGAAGCTTGTATTCCACCAAGGGCAGAAACTTCAACGTTAGAATAAAGCAGAGGTAACTGTTGGACCAGGGAAAGGGACTCTGCAGGCTTCAAGAGCAGATATAAACTAGATGGGGTCTTGGGCTCATTTTCTGGGACAAGGAATGCAAGGCCTTGATTACTTTTGAAATAGCACTAGGAGTTTTACCACTGATTTATTGTCTCAATAGCTTAGGCTATTTCCTGGTCTGGTGGTGACTGTTAGTTTTCCCATTGCCTTGTTCCCTCAAAATCCTTAACTAGTGAGGTTTTTGCATTTCTTTGTAAGAACCTCCCAGGAAGTTTTGGAAGAAGTGTGCGTGGGCAAGTCCGCAGGTGGGGTATAGATCATTGAAAATAGCTGGGGACAAAAAATGACTTGTCTTATGTCAGGAAAACTGTATCTCATCTTTAATTTTCTGGGAACCTCTAACTCTTTCTGCTGATGTTACCAGCAGGCATCTGAGATGTTACTGATTGTTCTCTTGAACCTAAGGAAAAGGAAATATAGAAAGCAAAAGACAAAACTTTAAAATCTATCCTGCAACTCATCAATTCACTGCAGCCACCTCTCTGTCTTTCCCTTTCTCTTTTTCTCTCTTTCTCTTTCTCCCTCACTATCTCTCTCACATACGCACAACACACGCAAATCAACTTAAAACAATTTTTAATTTCCCTATTCCATTTTAATATACTTGAGGCATGATCATTTTCTTAGTAAATACAAGAAAAAAAAATCTAGGATTCCATCATTTTGTGTGATTAAAGTTTGAGGAATTTACTTCCAATAGCACTTATAAAAACACATTTTATTTAAGTAATATTATATAATCAGGTGCCTGCATTTTTCTTATTCTCCAACTAGTATTATTTGGCAATTAATAATTTGTCAATCAATATTCCCCTATATCTGAATGTGTGGGCAGTGAGAGATGAGTTAGAGGCAAGGATGGTGAACACTCCCAACAACTGCAGACTACATATATCTTAAGCCATGATTTTCTTTGCAAAGGTCAACATTGATAATGTTCTAGTCATACCTCCGTGTACCAGGAAAGAAGTAGCATATTTCTTGAAAGGCACAGCTATCACAGCTCCATTGAGAAACCGTAAAGATGGAGAAGGGATTTGCAAATTATATATCTGATAATGGACATCTACTCTGATTATTAAAAAATGAATAAAAATAAAAAACCTTACTAATAACCTTACTATTAACCTTTGGTTATTAGTAAAACCATACAGAGTATCCAATTTTACATGTGAAGGAAATAATAAAAGAGACATGTCTCCAAAAGTATATGGATGGCTTATAAGCACATGACAAATTTCTCAACATTTAGACATTAAAGAAATACAAATTAAAATCCTAATGAGACATGCTTACATATCTATTAGAATGGCTAAAATTATAAAGGCTAATTGTACTTGCTCTGAGCTAGATTGAGAAGCACAAAAAATCTAAACTGTTGTTGGCATATATCATGATAACACCACTTTGGAAAATAGTTTGAAAATTTTTTTAAATGCAAAATATGTTGCAGTTACACAAATAGCCATTTTACTTCTAGGCATTTAACCAAGAGAAACAAACCCTATGTTCATACAAGGACTTGTATATGAATTTCATAGCAGCTTTATTTTTAAGAATTGAAAACAGTGGAAATGTTCATCAATGTCCATCAGTAGAGCAAAGACAAATTATGATCTATTCATTAAAGAGATTACTATTCAACATCAAAATGAACTATTTACAATTGGAGATTCTCAAAGTAATGATGCTGAGAAAAGAAAAACCAGGCAATGAATAGTATATACTGTGTGATTCCATGACTATAAAAAATCTAGAAAATACAAATTTATATATAGTCACAGTCATCAAATATATTGGTGAGATTTTAGTGCTTTCTTCTGTGCTCCCATAGCTTCCTACACTTGGATCTCCGAGCATTTGTTACACCATGTGAAAATATGAACTCTTTTTCTTTATTCTGTCTTACTAGAATAAGAATCCTTGAAATTTTATGCACATTTGAACTCTCAGTTATTAGCAGAAATTCTATCACACAGTAAGTTTCCAAATATAAAAGCCAGAGTTTTACAATGACTTCGAAGATTTTACATGATCTAGCCACTCATTTAACCTCTGTGACCTCTTTCCCTGCCACTCTTCAGTCACTCACAGTGGCCTCCTGGCTATTCCTCAGATATGCCAGGCACGAACCAACCTTATGGCCTTCAAGATAGCCAATTCCTTTGTCTGGAGTGACCTTATTGCTGATAGTTCTGGGCAAATTCATCACCTTTCCATACCTTTGTTCAATTGTCAGCTTCATTGTATCTACCCTGATCTTCCTATTAAAAATTTTAACTCCCCATCCCCTGCCTAGCAACCTTGATTTTTCTCACCCTGATCGAATTTTTCTTTTTCCCCATTGTACTCATCATTTTTGAATGCACTATGCAATTTTTATTTAGGTTTATAGCTTTTAATTGTCTCACCCATTAAAATAAAAGTTCTACAAAGCCAAGTATTTTATTTACCAGTGTAGTCTGAAGTAATATCTGCCATATAATACGTTCAATAGATAATTGGTAAATTTAAGAATAAATTAATGTTGAGAGTATACTGAATTTCATAAGTAATTTCAATATTTTTGTCCAAAAAATAAACTATGTAAAACATACCTTAAATTTATTTTCATAATATTTTATAGCATATAATGGACAATATACATAAGCCTTAAAGAAACAATAATATAAATAACCATTTCAGACCTACTTAAAAACTGCATAATACCACACTCCTAGATCCTCTCTGAACGCTCTAAGATAACCCTTCAAAGGAAATACATTTTTAAAAATAACAGATTTTTTGTCAAATAATTTAATAAAATAAAAGTTGCATTCATCTATGTAGATCATAATAAATGTTTTTAATAAGCATGAAATTATAATTCTGATGTGTGCTAATATGAAACCACCTGCTAAGCGTGAGAGAACCAAAATAAACATCATTTTTCCAAATAAGAGGAATTTATTACCTTTGAATCACAGCTTGTGGATTTGTTCAAACTGGCAATAAAGGAATATGGAGACACAAACCATAGAAAGTCATATTTTAGATTTCTAAATGACTTCGAAGTAAAGAGTATATATTCACTTCTCACTTATTGCTCCTACATATTCATGAATTTGACAGAAAAAATGAGCCCTGTGTGTCTTAGCAACTAATGGGATATATTTTGATATTTTCATGCTTACACATATTATGTGTTATATTCTTCTCTTTTACATGCTGTAAAAAGGTTAACCCCTTTTCTGCAGAGATCTGAAAATGTGAAACAGTGCCTGAGTAGCTGAATTCATCTAATTCGAATTTCTTGCAGGTCTACGACCTATTGCTTTTCACTTGACTGCCTCCTTTTTCATCTGTGAATTGGTTACAAATTCTGGTACTGAAGAGAATACATTGGGGCTGGTGGCTCAGTGGGTTAAAGCCTCTGCCTTCAGTTCAGGTCATGATCTCAGGATCCTGGGATCAAGCTCCACATCGGGACATAAGGTAATGACAGATAGTTTATATGGTAGCCCTTTGGGTACTCTGGTGGATGAATGTTTTTAAATTGGTTTTTCATGGACATGGGGAGTTAGAGACGAGAAGAGAGGTGGGGGAAATTGCAAGGGGAACTGAACCATGAGAGACTATGGACTCTGAAAAACAATCTGAGAGGTTTGAAGGGGCGGGATATTGGGAGGTTGGGGTACCAGATGGTGGGTATTATAGAGGGCACTGCTTGCATGGAGCACTGGGTGTGGTGCAAAAAGAATGAACACTGTTATGCTGAAAATAAAAAATAAATTAAAAAAATATTAGTTTTTCGTAAACTACAAAAAAAAAAAAAGAAAAGCGCTCCCATTTATAGCGTACACTTTATGGTTTACAAAGCACGTGGCAACAATAAAAATAATGATGGGTTATCGTTACAATTCATAGAAAAGGAGGTACAGGGAAATTGAATGAAAAGGAATTACAAAGAAGGTACATAAGTCAATCTTCCTTGTAAAAAAATTAACCTGAAAGTGCGTTTCTGCCACCTCTCTCCTGTGTGATATGGTAAAGAATGACTACAATACATGATTTATAGTTCGGAGTTCGGGGTTTGGAAAGCATAATAGCTTTATACCAACACTTGAGCTTTTATTTATTTATTTATTTATTGCTAACAAGACAGCTCGATTTGATATGCGGTTCCTGACAACCAACCTCAGAAATATACCAACACCTGAGCGTTTTTTGATTTATTTATTTATTGCTAACAAGATAGCTCGATTTGATATGCGGTTCCTGACAACCAACCTCAGAAATAATTCCATCTTCATGAGAAGTCAGAAAGAACCACAAACCAAACCTCAAAATAGATTCAAAGCGAAAATACTCTTTAAAAAATTTCCCTTCCTGGGGCACTGGAGTGGCTCAGTGCGTTAAAGCCTCTACGTTTGGCTCAGGTCATGATCCTAGGGTCCTGGGATTGAGTCCCATGTCTGGCTCTCTGCTCAGTGGGGAGCCTGCTTCCACCTCTCTCTCTCTCTCTGCCTACTTGTGATCTGTCTGTCAAATAAATAAATAAATAAATAAAATCCTAAAAAAATATATCCCTTCCTATCAGAAGCAGACCAAACCACTAACAAACTCCCAAGAAAGCTTCATCTAAAAGGTTGTACTTTCTTCAGACACCCAGCAGGACCTTCCTCTCTGGGCCTGGTATTTCTTCAATGGCCTATTCCAGAGAATAAGACACTAAACTACTGAGCGCCATGGGCCTCAGAACCACGAAAGAGATGATGAGGGACACAAAGCATGCCTCTGGTCACCAAGAGGGTATGGAAACGTTTGCTGCTTTTCTGCATTTTTCAAAGCTGAGTTTTTAGCTGGAGGCCGCTCCTTTATGATAAATTGCTGATACCGTATAGTAAAAGCTATTATATGATCTTTTACAAACCATTTCCTATCTTTGCATTCTCATGTGCCAAGACAGACACGGATTACTTAAATCCCTGAAGAGAGTGCTCTTGCATTTAAATTGCTGTAACCATCCTGTAATAGATTTATGATTGATGATAGATTTAGTTAAAATATAACTATTAAAAATATTTACTCTCAGTAAAAGATTTCAACCTATGCTCATTTAAGTAACTTGGTGCATAATCCCTTTTCTATTAAACCATAGTGCAAGGACTAATGCCGCGTTTCCCAGAGAACCCCAAGCTATTTTTCTAGAATGGCCGTATGCGTATATATCAGGCTTCCTGTTTTCACTCCCTTTGTGGAGCACCTACCCTGGAGGTCATGTAATAACCAATGACCAAAAAACACCAAACAAAAAACCCAAACATCCAGGTCGAAGTGCCATCCCTGCCTGGAGATGAGGAGACTGCTCAGACAGATCCTGGGCAGGCATCTCAGCCCAGGCCTGTGCTGGGGAAGCTGGTTCCTGGCTTTGGGCGCAATCTGGAAGCCAGCAAACTGACTCAAGAGTGCAGCTGGCCTTTAGGACTCATGATCTTTTCGCAGCCAGGCCACGCGCGGACACCCGTTCAGGGAGCCCGGCTAGGAGGCTGCCCAGTGCAGGCGCTGGCAAGGCTCGCAGCCCCACTGGGCTTCGCCCTGCACCCCAACTCAGGCCCCTGCATCTGGAGGGAGGGGGGCGGGGGCGGCGCGGAGAAGGGGCTTTGCAAATTTCCAAACCGGGAAGTGAGCTCGCGGAGGACTCAGGAGGGAGAGGGGCAGGGGCGGGTCGGGGGCGACCCAGAGAAGAGCCTTTTCTAATTGCGAGAGGCGGGAAGTGAGCTCCCGGAGGAGAATCTGGGAGGAGGTGGAGGGGCTGGCGGAGGAGGGGCGGGCAGCGCCAGGGTGCTGTGCTGCGGCCCAGTCCGGACTGCAGGACCCAAAGGACTGGCTCTCAGTGTGCTCCCGCGCTCCAGCCTAGCCCCGGAGGCCAAGCTGTCAAGTTCCCTCTGACTGCTGCACCTCACCGCCCCATGGCTTCTCCGGAGGACCCTCTGCTCACAGGTAAAGTGACACCGCGCTGCGCCCAACCTGGAGCAGAAAACGCGGGCCACAAGGGGGGGGTGTCGGGGCCCAGCCTCCCGTGAACCCCAGGGAACCGGGACCACCCTGGACACCGCGCTGCACCCAGTCCGCAAGGGGTCGGCCAGGGACACAGCCACACAAGGTACCCACCCGCCAGCGGGCGGGGTAGCCCCCATTGTTTGGCACCCCCACGCGCGTTTCAGAGCCTCCTGCCATTCCCAGGGCACCCAGAACCCAGAGAGTGAGGCCTTGGGTGCTTTCTAGTGACAGATTCAAGGCAATTCTTTGACTTTGGGACTTCAGAGTTAACATAGTTTTCATTTGTGATTATTAATTTTGTGTGGGGGCCATAGCTTTTCTTTTGACCTATGGTTGTTTTCACTCCCGGTTCTGAAGAAGCCCCTAAATCCTAACCCTTTTGAGGACTCCGAAAGCTCTCAGAGCAGCAGTGCTCGGGGACAGTGTGGACACATGGTTTGGTTTCTCCTCTGGCCTGATTCTGTGGCAGCCCCGCTCTGTCCTCCTCAGACTTCAGAGCAATATCTGAACAAGTGGAGAAGGGACCAGAGGGTCAGGAAGGTGGCCACCAAAGAGTGACTTCTCTGGAGGGTGGCTGAGCTAGCAAATGAGCATGTTAGTCCAGCTCTGCCTGCAATCGGGATGGAGCTGAATAGGGGCCAGGGAAGGGGAGGAGGAGCAGAGAGCTGGGACAAAGGGACCAAAGAGGAGATTCAGATGAAGGGAAGTAATGGGGAGGAAAGTGAAGAAACTCTAGAAGACAGGCATGTAGAAAGGAAAAGGGATGAAGTGGGCATTGGGAAAGGGCACCACCAGGGAAGGAGAAAGGGGAAGGGAAGAGGAAGGAAGACAGGAAAGTGGAAAGGGAGAAGGGAGGGGTCAGCATGCCAGGGCTCCCCCTGTAACTGAAGAAGAGGTGGCTGGTCCAGCTTGTCAAACAGGGTGCTCACTCTTTGGTCCCAGTTTCTGCTCCCAGTGCTACTGGGCTTTGCAAGGAAGGCAGGCTGTCCCCTGGGACCTACTGGAGCCCACTGGAGCCCACAGGAGGCTGGGAGAGGTACGATGCCACCGGGTCCTGTCCTGAGCTGCTCCCAGCGACCAGCCTCACCACATGGTGCAAGAGGGACCCCAGAACAAAGGAAGGACACAGGCCCGCGTGTCGGCCGGTGGCCCTGGGCACTTAGCTCATCGCAGTGAACCACAACGCCTCCTCAACCCAGGCTTTCAAAGCCTCCTTCTTCGTTCCTGGCTTTCATGTCTGTAGGAACATGAGCCAGATCTAACTCATCTCTGACAGACAATTCTGACTCACCCCGTTTCAGATTTTTATTAGTGGCTGTGATAGAGTAAGATATCAATGCTCCAACAAATGGACTATTTCCTCCCACTTGACCTCAACAGTCTTACACATTTTCTTAGCGAAAACATCTTGTCTCCTTTCATTAAGCTCATAACGTGGTCTAATAGTATACATGTGCCTTCGTTAGATGTGAAGCGATACAGAGGTCCTTTTTTTTTTTTTAATTTTACAAGGTAAAGTCAGTGAACACATCCAACTTCACGAATACGTCTCTAAAATGTCAATCCAGGCAAAGCTTTTTCTGCCTACAGTTTGGAGCCTACGTGGTGACATTTTTAAAATGCTTTCAGTCCCTCAGTGAGTCTCTTAGAAGCTAGCCAGTGCTTACTACGTGCCAGGCACTGTGTCAGTTGTTGGAGCTAAAGGGAAGGAGAGCTTGGAGGCTGGCTGGGGAGGGACATCCATGACACAACCACAGCTAGAAATGGAGGCCAGTGCTAGAAAAGAGAGAGCAGGCTGCATGGAGAGTGTGTACCATGGGGCTTGTGAGCTCACGAATAAGTGGGAGTAACTGGAGTGGGGAGATGGGGAAGAGGAAGAGCGTCTTCCCATCAATGGGAATCTCCTGTGCTTGGAGGCAGGCGCCAGGAGGGGTCTCCACAGGAAGAGGGAGGCAGTGTGGTTGAAGGGCAGAGAGATGGGGAAGAACAGGAATCAGTCAGTTGGAGGGGTATGAAGAGACTGATGGGAGGATTATGGGTGCCTTTGGAGGACTGAGAATTTGTTAGAAGATCAGTGCAGATTTCTATGGAGACAAATGCCAGGAACTGATAGGTCTTTGAAAGGTCACTTTGGCTGCCTTTTGGCAAAGGGGTTGGTAAAAGGCACTTGCAGGTGTGAACACAACAGGTGGGAGGTGAGTGCAGGAAATCAGGTGAGGGAGCATGAGAACTTGGTCCAGGGTATATAAGGGAGAATAGCCTTTAAGGAGTTCCACAAATTGGCACAGGCTGTGGCTTCACTACAGAGCTGGAAGGGGGAGGTGGGTGTGTCCTGGAGGTTACAGAAATTACATGAGAAAGGGAAGTCTTTTTAGATCTTTTTTTCAACTAGAGGAACTCTCACCTTATTGATAGAATTCCAGAGTGGGAACCGATGGACATGAGGACATCTTTGAAATGTCTGAATATGTTCTTCCACATCTTTGCGAGTGACGAGGAGACCTTGACCTTAGGAGGCCTCGGCCCTCTTTGTAGCCAAAAAGATTTCACCTACAGATTTGGGTTCTCCCTTTTAAAGTCAAGGAGACAGTACTTCCAAAGGACACCTCCTATCATTTTACCCTATCATCATACCTCACGTGCTGGGATCTCCAAGACCCTCTGTTCCAGGTTGTGAGTATCCACTTGGGCCGGGCTGGTCTTGCCAAGAACACCACCACAGGAAATCTAGAGCCTGTAGTGCTATTAATCACATCATCTAAGACTGTATTTGCTGCCCTCATGGCCTCTTCCCACCATGACTCACTGAAGCTTTTTACACATTGTATCCATTAAGCTATAGTTCCCAAAGCTCATCTTCTCTAGTGCCATTAATTTTTAGGGGACCAGGCAAACCTTAAACTTGTCCCCCTTAATTGGATCCCTGTGCCCCCACAATCTCTTTGGATGCCTTTCACCATGATCCTTGAATGAGATCTGAGACCACTGCTGGTACCTAACACTTCTTGGCACCTTGCCTGTTAGGTTCTTGGAAGAGGAGGTGGCTATGGAGGTGAGTGGGGATGGAAGTGGGAGGATTTCTCCCTTCACTTCCCTTTTTGTTTTTTCAAATAATGGGTTTTGAGGGGGAGGGAAAGGTTAACCAGGCCATTTATTTTCCATCTCCCATCGATGAAATGTTTACCACTCCCCACTGGAAGAATTTAGATCTTTCGTTTGAATCTCCAGGAAAATCTCCCAAACCCAGACCACCACCATGTGGATTCAGCCATCTTCTGATTCACCTCCAGATTGTCTCCTCCTAACTGCTCAAGCCACAGGTGAAGGGCGAAATGTTCAATGCCCAAGCAATTAAGTGGGGAACACGTTTATCTAAGCAATTGCATGCAGCTCTGTATCTGCATACAGGGGATCTCTCCCAAGCCTTTCCAACCGCAGCAAAACAAGACAAAGCCCCAGCGATCTGGGGTATATATCATTCATTCATTCCTGTGTTCAACACTCATGGCGCATCCCCACCAAGACAGTGGGAGAGCAAGGACTGTAGAAATCCTGGAAGCTGAAGTCTGAGGAGGATTTCAAATTCAAGTCAGAGATGAAAGAAACATCTGGACTCGGTCCTCAGGTACATGCAGTATTCTGAACGGAGGCTAGAACCAGAGACCATTCTAATGAAAGGCCTCTACTGGTGGGCTCTCACAGGTGGGCTCCGACTCAGTTTCCTGTATATTCATTCATGAAATAGCTCTTCGGGTCAACATGCAGAAGAAAACCATTTAATAAAACTGACAATGAGGAGAGGGAAGGGAAGCCAGAAGGCATGTTAATGGGGAGAGAGGAAGAGCCAGGGCAGAAAACCAAGAATCCCTCCCTGCCCTCTTTGCTGCCAGGGAGGTCTGAGGGACTAGGTTCCACCTGGGATCCCAAGTCCAGAACAAAAACAGCGGGGCCACAGCGGGGGAGGGAAGGGGGTCCTCAGCACACTCGCATGGGGATGTGGAACGATGGGGGCTAGCACGCCTGCTGGTGGGGGGCACCTCGCAAGGTGCTGTCCCCAGCCCGACCCCATGCGGACCTGGGTTTGGGGCAGCGTCTGGGGTGGTCCCGGTGACCTGGGGGTCATGGGAGGCTGGGCCTCAACAACAGCCCTCCCCGCCCCCAGGTCGCGTCCTGGGCTTTCTGCTCCAGGTAGGGCGCAGCGAGGTGTCACTTTACCTGTGCGCAGAGGGTTGTCCAGAGAAGCGTTGGGGCGGGGAGGGGTAGCAGGCAGCAGGAGCTGGACAGTGCAGTCTCACGGTGGAGCTCATGGGGGGCTAGTCTGGTGGGTCCTGCAGTCCCAACTGGGCCACAGCACAGCACCGCAGCGCTGCTCGCCCTTCCTCTGCCAGCCCTTCCACCTCCTCCCAGACTCTCAGCCACATCCTCCGTGAGCTCACTTCCCGCTTTGGCAATTAGCAAAGCCCCTTCTCTGCGCCACCCCCGCCCCCCTCCCTCCTGAGGCCCGGCCAGGGCTGAGGCTCTGGGCTAAGCCCCAGGGTGCTGCAAGCATTGCCACTGCCAGCACTGGGCCGCCTCCTAGCCTGGCTCCCTGAGCGGAAAGATCATCAGTCCTGTTAACCCTGGCTGCACTCTTGGGTCAGTTTGCTGGCTTCCTGATTGTGCCCAAAGCCAGGAACCAGCTTCCCCAGCACAGGCCTGGGCTGAGATGCCAGCCCAGGATCTGTTTGAGCAGTCTACTCATCTCCTGGCAGGGATCGCACTTCGACCTGGATGTTTGGATTTTTTGTTTGTTTTTTTTTGGTTATTGGTTATTACATGACCTCCAGGGTAGGTGCTCCACAAAGGGAGTGAAAACAGGAAGCCTGATATATACGCATACGGCCATTCTAGAAAAATAGCTTGGGGATCTCTTGGAATCGCGGCATTAGTCCTTGCACTATGGTTTAATAGAAAAGGGATTATGCACCAAGTTACATAAATGAGCATAGGTTGAAATCGTTTACTGAGAGTAAATATTTTTAATAGTTATATTTTAACTAAATCTATCATCAATATAAATCTATTACAGGAAGGTTACAGCAATTTAAATGCAAGAGCACTCTCTTCAGGGTTTTAAATAATCCGTGTCTGTCTTGGCACATGAGAATGCAAAGATAGGAAATGGTTTGTAAAAGATCACATAATAGCTTTTACTATACGGTATCAGCAATTTATCATAAAGGAGCGGCCTCCAGCTAAAAATTCAGCTTTGAAAAATGCAGAAAAGCAGCAAACGTTTCCATACCCTCTTGGTGACCAGAGGCATGCTTTGTGTCCCTCATCATCTCTTTCGTGGTTCTGAGGCCCATGGCGCTCAGTAGTTTAGTGTCTTATTCTCTGGAATAGGCCATTGAAGAAATACCAGGCCCAGAGAAGAAGGCCCTGCTGGGTGTCTGAAGAAAGTACAACCTTTTAGATGAAGCTTTCTGGAAAATTTGTTAGAGGTTTGGTCTGCCCTGAGAGGAAGGGAAATATTTTTTTAAAGATATTATTTATTTATTTATTTGACAGACCGAGATCACAAGTAGACTAGAGCAGGCAGAGAGAGAGAGAGGTGGAAGCAGGCTCCCCGCTGAGCAGAGTGCCAGACATGGGGCTCAATCCCAGGACCCTAGGATCATGACCTGAGCCAAACGCAGAGGTTTTAACTCACTGAGCCACTCCCGTATCCCAGGAGGGAAATTTTTTAAAGAGTATTTTCTCTTTGAATCTATTTTGAGGTTTGGTTTGTGTTTCTTTCTGACTTCTCATGAAGATGGAATTATTTCTGAGTTTGGTTGTCAGGAACCGCATATCATATCGAGCTATCTTGTTAGCAATAAATAAATATAAAAGCTCAAGTGTTGGTATAAAGCTATTATGCTTTTCAAAACCCTGAACTATAATTCATGTATCGTGGTCATTCTTTATCATATCACACAGGAGAGAGGTGGCATAAATGCACTTTCTGGTTAATATTTTTACAAGGAAGATTGACTTATGAACCTTCTTTGTTATTCCCTTTCATTCAATTTCCCTGTACCTCCTTTTCTATGAATTGTAATGGTAACCAATCATTATTTTTATTGTTGCCACATGCTTTGTGAACCATAATGTGTTCGCTATAAATGGGAGTGCTTTTCTTTGTTTTGTAGTTTACGCAAAACTAATATTTTTTTAATTTATTTTTTATTTATTTTCAGCATCACAGTATTCATTCTTTTTGCACCACACCCAGTGCTCCATGCAAGCAGTGCCCTCTATAATACCCACCACCTGGTACCCCAACCTCCCAACCCCCCACCCCTTCAAAACCCTCAGATTGTTTTTCAGAGTCCATAGTCTCTCTTGGTTCAGCTCCCCTTCCAATTTCCCCCACCTCCATTTTCCTAACTCCCCATGTCCATTAAAATCTAATTTAAAACTATCATCCACCAGACTACCCAAAGGGCTCCCATGTAAACTCTGTCGTTACATCATGTCATTCTGCTTTCCCTTCTACTGCTGTCCAAACAATGTTTTAAAACATTCTTTAAAATGGGCCTTTTTAACAAGATTTTTACAAAAGATTTTATTTATTCATTTGTCAGAGAGATAGCACAAGCCGAGGGAGAGGCAGGCAGAGTCAGGAGCAGGCTCCTGGTAAGCAAGAAGCCTGATGGGGGATTCGATCCCAGGATGCTGGGATTATGACCTGAGCTGGAGCTAGACAATCAACCGACTGAGCCATCCATGTGTCCCTGAAATGTGCATTTTTGACATTTCCTGATAGCACCTACACACTCATGAATCTCAGACTCATGATATATGGGCTAGTGGACTTGACAATCATGGAGTCAAGCATGCTGGATTTGACTCACGGGCCTGTCACTGTGAATTTGGGTGGCTTACTAAACTTGCTACATATAAACCCAAGCATGTAAGAATTTGCAGGACTGTGACAGTTCAGTGGTATAATGTATACATAAAAATACCTAAACCAGTGTCTCTCACAGTGTAGGTACAAATATACCAGCTCCCTTCCTGCCTTCATTCTGTCCTTGGAATTCCATCCCTTGGGAGAAGTTCCTACTGCCTTTGTTACAAGAAATGTACGATATTTACTATACTGTTGGTTCATAGCATGGATCAATACATTGAGTGATAGTATTAACATACTTCTTGAACTGCCCATTGCCCCCCAAGCACCAAATAAAATGTCATGCTCTGGGGAAACCAAAGTGAGAGGACCCCAACTTTTCGGAGTTATGGACAGGAGAGAGATGCAAATACTGTGTCAGTGTAGAACCAGGGTAACTAATGTTTAAACCAGGAAGAGAATGTGTGTGGGAGAAAGGCACTGATGATGTATGAAGCCATTTGGCTGGGTGGTGATTACCCTCAGACTGACAATTTGCCATGAAAGCTTCCAGGCAAATTTGAGATCTTTATTAGTGACAATATGGCTATAGCCTTAAGGGGAAGAAAAACACCGAAAACCAAAAACCAAAACACACATACACACAAACTGTTGGTCTTGTGTCTTTTCACAAATAATGACAGCTATCAGAAATTTTATCTTTAAATGGGGAAAACAGCAACTGAAAATGTATTTCATTTGATTCATCACAGAATATATTGTTTTTGTTCATTTCACACCATTTTTGTTAAGTTTTATTTAAATTAATGCAATCTGAGATAAAATGTTAATATTCCTGAGGGTATGGACATTGTATACAAATGAACCCAGCTAAGTGGGCTCCTGGACAGGGTCTGATCTATTTATAAAAGTAGCTGGAGCTAAGTGGTTTGTTCCAGAACAAGACAACGCCTTCCCTCCGTTGCACTTGCCTTCTACAGCCTACGTGGGAGTTAATACGTTCACTTGTCTCCTTAAATTTTGTCCAGAGTGTGTTAAAGCAGTCATAGGGGACCTGGGTGGTTTTGGCGCCTGCCTTCTCATAACAATGCCCCAGCTTTCTCCTGGAGAATCAACGTTCCCGCTTTCAGTCCATGCAGTTAGGCGGCGGCAACTTCACCCTGGCTCCTGACTCTAGCAGTTGGCATGTCACCCACTAATGGCCTTTGAGAACATCACTGAGTGAGCCGTGAGTTTAGTCGATGCACGAGACCTTTGCTGGGTCGTTGAGGAGGTGGGTCTCTGAATAACTAGCCCGAGATCCAGTTGTGTGTGGTGGAACAAACGAGCAGAGTGATGTGTTGGCCAGAGTGCCCATCCTAGAGAGCCCTGAATGCCAGACAAAAGCATTTGAGACTATTTTTTTCAGGCAACAGGAAGCCAGGAAGCTAGTTTTGAAAAGCAGCACATGAAAGTTGGTGTTTTTGGAGGATTAGTCGGGCAGCTGTGTGTAGGATAGGGTGGAGGAAGGAGAGAACGCTATCCCTGAGTGTATTTAATCTTTATGATACACTGCAATTTTATGAAGTTGAATTTGCATCCTTGTCCAAACGTGAGGGAAACTCCTGTCCAAAACTGGAAATGTTTTTTGGTTGCCTTTTTTTTAAGGTAAAATGTTGCGGGGCAGTCCTCACAAATGGGAGAGTCAAGTTTCTGCTACAAACAGCTGCTCAAAGTGCTGAGAAATGGTTGCTGGAGCAGTAGCCTTAAGGAGGCCTCCTGTGCTCTCACATACTGTGAGTCATTTTATTTATTTATTTTTTTAAAAGATTTTATTTATTTATTTGAGAGAGAGACAGTGAGATAGAGCATGAGCGAGGAGAAGGTCAGAGGTAGAAGCATACTCCCCGTGGAGCTGGGAGCCTGATGCGGGACTCTATCCCTGGACTCCGGGATCATGACCTGAGCTGAAGGCAGTCGTCCAACCAACTGAGACACCCAGGCGTCCCACTGTGAGTCATTTTAAAAGGTAATTTATAAAGGCCTCTTTGTTTCCATACTAGATGAAAGTCTGGTAAAAATTACACAGCTAAGACAATTTAGTGACTAAATTTTTTAGTCTTCTGCCCATTGCCATCAGGGCCTCACATACACACACATTCTGCCTTGTAGGCAAGCTCTGTCACAACAATTTGGATACAGATTGCAACTTGCTGGCAAGGTGAAATTCATGCTGTCTTTTCCCAGCTCAGGACTAACCTTGGCCTCACTGAGGGGTTTGGATGCAAAATTCTGTGTCCCTGAAGCATGTTTCCAGGGTTGACCTCAACAGAGGGTCTTTCTGGCTGAACATGAGCAGTTCTGTTTCTCCCCTCCTTCCTCAAATGCATTTTCATTTTAATCTATTTTGCAAGAACCATTCAACCTGTCTGTCTGTTTAAGAAAAATGTTTGTCAAGATCTTTAAAGTGATTACATTTTTTTCTCCTTTTCATTTGTTACAAAAAGGACTCTTTTTTTTTTTGGAGTATGAAAAGGAGAAAGGATTCATGTGGAAGGGTAATTCCTGTGAGAGCTGATGAGACTAATCTTCCCTGAATACTCGTGACTCCTTATAACAAGGACTGAACCTGTTCTCTTTTCAAATGGATTTTTTTTAATAGCTCTATTCATTTTTTTTAAATAGCCAGTTGGATGTCAATTTAGATGCTTGTAACTTTCTTGATTCTCAAGCTTACAGGGAACTCCATTTATTCTTTGAAACATTACTTCTACATTGCATGTTAGAGAGAGAGAAAAAGAGAAACTCTACAACACCAAAGATTAAGTAAAAAGTAAAATAAGTTCACCTCCATTGTTCAGAGATTGAAAATAAAACTGAACAGTAGGTGGTCTGATTATGTATTTTCATTTTCAGGATCAACAACAGAATATGTTGATATGGGGTATTGTTACAACTACAGAAAATACAATAGCAACAGTGAAAAAAACTAGTAACTCTCCTTTGCTCTCTAGAAAGCATGCTAAGTCAGAGGACAGCTGCTGGGATAGATCTTACTTTAAGATTATTTCACTTGTTAAAGAAATTCTATGAAATTGGTGACATCTAATGCACTGAGTGCTGCACTGTTCATGCCATTTGAGAAATTGTGCAAAAAAACAGCAAGTGCATTTCACACTTGACTACCATTCAACTACTGCCAAACCATCAGTTGTGTGTTATTTCTATCTTCTAATGTGATAGATTTAATGCATTGCTATTCCAGGTATTTCTGGAGCTCATGCCATATTCAGTGTATCACACTATTTTTCCCCTCCTTTTTTCTATTTCTCAGGAAGGATAAAAAGCACAACAAGTGGATTCAAAGAAGAGCTTTTTGAATGTCTCACCTTAAAACCTTGTTACTCCCACAGTGGATAACCTCCAATTTCACTTCACTGCCATGGTAGCAAAAACTGAGCCTTTTTATATTCTTCAAAGGAATTCTAACAGCCCTCTTTTTAACTTTGATTCTTTGTGTTTGTACTTAGTTTTAGAGTTAAGAAAAACAGACATCCTCTAATATTCGGCAGAAAGCCCATACTAAAGCTTATAAGTAAATCTGATAAGTTTAATGCTATATTTTGATAAATAATAGGGATGACAGTTTTTAGTAGCAATAGTTGGTCATTTTATACATGACTAAAAAGAACATATTCTCATGAGAATCCTTCATAAGATTTTTAGAAATTGAATATTGAGTGAATCAAATGAGAGAAAATTCCTCAAACTCACATTTTTATACAACCCCCTCCACTGCTTACACAAGCGAGCTACGATTAGGCCAGTGACTGGCTCTGTGCTGTTGCATCTGTTCCCTGACTGCTCTACCCCTCCTTCCTCCAGCAGTTTTATTTAGGGCTCAGTAGACATCACAATCTATATTCGTTCATTGTCACTATACAGAATAAGCTGTGTATAAAAATCCCTGAATACAATGACTACATGGCCGTTCTTTGCTTTGTTCCGGTCATCAATTCAGTTGAATAATTTAAGAACGAAAATAAATATTGTTTTAGATATGTGTTGTCCATTCTTTTATAAGCTTATGAGCTGAATAAACGTTTCTTCTTTTAAGCTTACACTTTCAAGTGTTCAGCATTATATCCATGATAACATTTTCTTTGAGCATACTATTTAAACTCACTGCCCCTTCATTTGTAAAATTAGTGGGAATATGTCCCTTCATTAGTGGGACTCTGTCCCTTCATTCCCCCAATTAGTGGGGGAATGTGTCTGACACTACCTGCACAGACTAGTTTGAGTTTGGTGAATGAGTATATTTAATGCCCTTGGTATATATCTTGCTATTTGGTAAGCAGTCAATAATTGAAAGCTACTACTCATACTTATTTCCACTCATTGTTTCTCTGGTTTATTCATCATTTTAAAGATTTTATTTATTTATTTGACAGACAGAGAAAGACAGCACAAGCAAGCAGAGTGGCAGGCAGAGGGAGAGAGAGAAGTAGGCTCCCTGCTGAGCAAGGAGCCTGATGTGGGGTTAGAACGCAGGACCCTGGGATTATGACCTGAGCCAAAGGCAGCCACTTAACTGACTGAGCCACCCAGGCGTCCCTTATTCATCATTTTAAAGTCCTGCAGTTTTCAATATAAAGGATGTTGCCTTCCTGCCAATCTCGCATTTTTAAAAAGTATGTATAATTTTTTGAAATACTTGTAATTTGAGAGGAAAAATCATGCACATTTTCACAGTGGTTGTTTGATAGCAGTGTTTACACAAGGCATTTGTTTCCTGCTAGTGGGAATAATATCTACTGCTATTCTCTTCTGCTACTATGTCACTTCCTTTGTAGAACTTATTCTTTAATGTTTTCTGGTATTTTTTTTCTTTGCTCACTGTTTGAGTTTATTCCACTTGAGTTACCCATACAGGCCACCTTATTTCTTCTGCTTATTTTAACTGAATTCCTTTGGCTATTCGATATCTTTTCTGGTTCCATATAAATTTTAGGATTATTTGTTCCATTTCTTTGAAGAAAATTGATGGTATTTTGATAGGAATTGCATTAAATGTGTAGATTGTCTTAGGTAGCATAGACATTTTCACAATATTTATTCTTCCCATCTAGGAGCATGGAACATTTTTCCATTTGTTTGTGTCTTCCTCAATTTCTTCATGAGTACGTTATAGTTTTCCGAGTATTGATTCTTAGCCTTTTTGGTTAGGATTATTCCTAGGTATCTTATCGATTTGGGTGCAACTGTAAATGGGATTGATTCCTTAATTTCTCTTTCTTCTGTCTTGTTGTTGGTGTAGAGAAATGCAACTGATTTCTGTGCATTGATTTTATAACCTGACACTTTACTAAATCCCTGTACAAGTTCTAGCAGTTTTGGAGTGGAGTCTTTTGGGTTTTCCACATATTGTATCATATCATCTGCAAAGAGCGATAGTTTGACTTCTTCTTTGCCGATTTGGATGCCTTTAATTTCCTTTTGTTGTCTGATTGCCGAGGCTAGGACTTCTAGTACTATGTTGAATAGCAGAGGTGATAACGGACATCCCTGCCATGTTCCTGAACGTATCTTTCAGTTTTTTTTCCATTGAGAATGATATTTGCAGTGGGTTTTTCATAAATGGCTTTGATGATATTGATGATATATTGATGATATGTGCCTTCTATCCCTGCACTTTGAAGAGTTTTGAGCAGGAAGGAATGCTGTACTTTGTCAAATGCTTTTTCAGCATCTATTAAAAATATCATATGGTTCTTGTCCTTTCCTTTATTAATGTGTTGTATGACATTGATTGATTTGCAGATGTTGTACAAACCTTGCAGCCCTGGAATAAATCCCACTTGGTCGTGGTGAATAATCCTTTTAATGTACTGCTGAATCCTATTGGCTAGGATTTTGGTGAGAATTTTTGCATCTGTGTTCATCAAGGATATTGGTCTGTAGTTCTCTTTTTTGATGGGATCCTTGTCTGGTTTTGGGATCAAGGTGATGCTGGCCTCATAAAATGAGTTTGGAAGTTTTTCTTCCATTTCTATTTTTTGGGAACAGTTTTAGGAGAATAGGAATTAGTTCTTTAAATGTTTGGTAGAATTCCCCCGGGAAGCCGTCTGGCCCTGGGCTTTTGTTTGTTTGGAGATTTTTGATGACTGTTTCAATCTCCTTACTGGTTATGGGTCTGTTCAGGCTTTCTAGTTCTTCCTGGTTCAGCTGTGGTAGTTTATGTCTCTAGGAATGCATCCATTTCTTCCAGATTGTCAAATTTATTGCCGTAGAGTTGCTCATAGTATGTTCTTATAATAGTTTGTATTTCTTTGGTGTTAGTTGTGATCTCTCCTCTTTCATTCATGATTTTATTTATTTGGGTCCTTTATCTTTTCTTTTTGATAAGTCTGGCCAGGGGTTTGTCAATCTTATTAATTCTTTCAAAGAACCAGCTCCTAGTTTTGTTGATTTGTTCTATTGTTTTTTTTGGTTTTTATTTCATTGATTTCTGCTCTGATCTTTATGATTTCTCTTCTCCCGCTGGGCTTAGGGTTTCTTTCTTGTTCTTTCTCCAACTCCTTTAGGTGTAGGGTTAGGTTGTGTACCTGAGAACTTTCTTGTTTCTTGAGAAAGGCTTGAACTGCTATATATTTTCCTCTCAGGACTGCCTTTGTTATGTCCCACAGATTTTGAACCATTGTGTTTTCATTATCATTTGTTTCCATGAATTTTTTCAATTTTTCTTTAATTTCCTGGCTGACCCATTCATTCTTTAGAAAGATGCTGTTTACTCTCCATGTATTGGGTTCTTTCCAAATTTCCTCTTGTGATTGAGTTCTAGCTTCAGAGCAGTGTGGTCTGAAAATATGCAGGGAATGACCCCAATCTTTACATACCGGTTGAGGCCTGATTAAGGACCGAGGATATGATCTACTCTGGACAATGTTCCATGTGTACTAGAGAAGAATGTGTATTGTTGCTTTGGGGTGCAATGTTCTGAATATATCTGTGATGTCCATCTGGTCCAGTGTGTCACTTAAGGCCTTTATTTCCTTATTGATCTTTTGCTTGGATAATCTGTCCATTTCAGTGAGGCGAGTGTTAAAGTCCCCTACTAATATTGTATTATTGTTGATGTGTTTCTTTGATTTTGTTATTAATTGGTTTATATAGTTGGCTGCTCCCACGTTAGGGGCATAGATATTTAAAATTGTTAGATCTTCTTGTTGGACAGATCCTTTGAGTATGATATAGTGTCCTTCCTCATCTCTTATTATAGTCTTTGGCTTAAAATCTAATTGATCTGATATAAGGATTGCCACTCCTGCTTTCTTCTGATGTCCATTAGCATGATAAATTCTTTTCCACACCCTCACTTTAAATCTGAAGGTGTCTTCAGGTTTAAAATGAGTTTCCTGTAGGTAAAATATAGATGAGTTTTTTTTTATCCATTCTGATACCCTGTGTCTTTATATATATATATATATATATATATATATATATATATATTCCATCCCTCTGAACAAATTTTTCTCTCAAAGTCCGGGGCAAGAAATCAATTGTTACATATGTATTCACTAAAAAAGCAGCTGGAAGATGCTGAGCACTGTGGCCCATGAGATCAAGGCACCAGGACACACTTGTGAGTGGTGAGCTCCCAAGGCTGGAGGAAAATTCTAGAATAAAGTGCTCATTAGAGAGCCATACCTTTTCTCCTGTTTTCTATCCTTTCTGCACTGCCCTCTTGTATCCACAGCATTGGAAATGCTTTTAGCAACACACCACACTGAATCACCACAAATTATGTGATTATCTTGGTGGAAAACCAAACACTGTATAAAAACTGTGTTTTTCTAGTTTATGCTTCTGGATGGAAAATAATTCAAAATAAGCTGATAGGAGTAGCCAAGAGAGATTTAAACTTCTGTTTGGAAAAGGGCTTCTATATAAGTGAGTAGAGGAACCTTTAAGAATTATTCACGTTTAGGGGCACATGGGTGGCTCAGCGGGTTAAGCCTCTGCCTTTAGCTCAGGTCATGATCAAAGGGTCCTGGGATCAAGCCCCACATCAGGGTCTCTGCTCAGCGGGGATACTGTTTCCCGCTCCCTCTTTCTGCCCGTCGCTGCCTACTTGTGATCTCTGTCAAATAAATAAATAAAGATTTTTTAAAAATTAATTATTCATGTTTACATATATGCACCAGAATGCTATGTCCCTTGTCAAATAGGCTTCAAATCAACAAAAATGATAATATTTTACTTAATAACTTTTTTAATTCCTCTGTTAACATTTTGGAATACATAATTTTAATGCACATCTGCAAATGTGTAATCACTTGATGTGAGACAAGAAATGCTTAAAAAGGCAACCAGGGGCACCGGGGTGGCTCAGTGGGTTAAGCCTCTGCCTTTGGCTCAGGTCATGATCCCAGCGTCCTGGGATCGAGCCCTGCATCAGTCTCTCTGCTCAGCCAGCCTGCTTCTCTCTCTCTCACTTTCTGCCTGCCTCTCTGCCTGCTTGTGATCTCTCTCTGTGTCATATAAATAAATACAATCTTTTAAAAAAGGCAACCAAAAAACATTTCCAGTTTTGGACAGGAGTTTCCCTCACGTTTGGACAAGGATGCAAATTCAACTTCATAAAATTGCAGTGTATCATAAAGATTAAATACACTCAGGGATAGCGTTCTCTCCTTCCTCCACCCTATCCTACACACAGCTGCCCGACTAATCCTCCAAAAACACCAACTTTCATGTGCTGCTTTTCAAAACTAGCTTCCTGGCTTCCTGTTGCCTGAAAAAAATAGTCTCAAATGCTTTTGTCTGGCATTCAGGGCTCTCTAGGATGGGCACTCTGGCCAACACATCACTCTGCTCGTTTGTTCCACCACACACAACTGGATCTCGGGCTAGTTATTCAGAGACCCACCTCCTCAACGACCCAGCAAAGGTCTCGTGCATCGACTAAACTCACGGCTCACTCAGTGATGTTCTCAAAGGCCATTAGTGGGTGACATGCCAACTGCTAGAGTCAGGAGCCAGGGTGAAGTTGCCGCCGCCTAACTGCATGGACTGAAAGCGGGAACGTTGATTCTCCAGGAGAAAGCTGGGGCATTGTTATGAGAAGGCAGGCGCCAAAACCACCCAGGTCCCCTATGACTGCTTTAACACACTCTGGACAAAATTTAAGGAGACAAGTGAACGTATTAACTCCCACGTAGGCTGTAGAAGGCAAGTGCAACGGAGGGAAGGCGTTGTCTTGTTCTGGAACAAACCACTTAGCTCCAGCTACTTTTATAAATAGATCAGACCCTGTCCAGGAGCCCACTTAGCTGGGTTCATTTGTATACAATGTCCATACCCTCAGGAATATTAACATTTTATCTCAGATTGCATTAATTTAAATAAAACTTAACAAAAATGGTGTGAAATGAACAAAAACAATATATTCTGTGATGAATCAAATGAAATACATTTTCAGTTGCTGTTTTCCCCATTTAAAGATAAAATTTCTGATAGCTGTCATTATTTGTGAAAAGACACAAGACCAACAGTTTGTGTGTATGTGTGTTTTGGTTTTTGGTTTTCGGTGTTTTTCTTCCCCTTAAGGCTATAGCCATATTGTCACTAATAAAGATCTCAAATTTGCCTGGAAGCTTTCATGGCAAATTGTCAGTCTGAGGGTAATCACCACCCAGCCAAATGGCTTCATACATCATCAGTGCCTTTCTCCCACACACATTCTCTTCCTGGTTTAAACATTAGTTACCCTGGTTCTACACTGACACAGTATTTGCATCTCTCTCCTGTCCATAACTCCGAAAAGTTGGGGTCCTCTCACTTTGGTTTCCCCAGAGCATGACATTTTATTTGGTGCTTGGGGGGCAATGGGCAGTTCAAGAAGTATGTTAATACTATCACTCAATGTATTGATCCATGCTATGAACCAACAGTATAGTAAATATCGTACATTTCTTGTAACAAAGGCAGTAGGAACTTCTCCCAAGGGATGGAATTCCAAGGACAGAATGAAGGCAGGAAGGGAGCTGGTATATTTGTACCTACACTGTGAGAGACACTGGTTTAGGTATTTTTATGTATACATTATACCACTGAACTGTCACAGTCCTGCAAATTCTTACATGCTTGGGTTTATATGTAGCAAGTTTAGTAAGCCACCCAAATTCACAGTGACAGGCCCGTGAGTCAAATCCAGCATGCTTGACTCCATGATTGTCAAGTCCACTAGCCCATATATCATGAGTCTGAGATTCATGAGTGTGTAGGTGCTATCAGGAAATGTCAAAAATGCACATTTCAGGGACACATGGATGGCTCAGTCGGTTGATTGTCTAGCTCCAGCTCAGGTCATAATCCCAGCATCCTGGGATCGAATCCCCCATCAGGCTTCTTGCTTACCAGGAGCCTGCTCCTGACTCTGCCTGCCTCTCCCTCGGCTTGTGCTATCTCTCTGACAAATGAATAAATAAAATCTTTTGTAAAAATCTTGTTAAAAAGGCCCATTTTAAAGAATGTTTTAAAACATTGTTTGGACAGCAGTAGAAGGGAAAGCAGAATGACATGATGTAACGACAGAGTTTACATGGGAGCCCTTTGGGTAGTCTGGTGGATGATAGTTTTAAATTAGATTTTAATGGACATGGGGAGTTAGGAAAATGGAGGTGGGGGAAATTGGAAGGGGAGCTGAACCAAGAGAGACTATGGACTCTGAAAAACAATCTGAGGGTTTTGAAGGGGTGGGGGGTTGGGAGGTTGGGGTACCAGGTGGTGGGTATTATAGAGGGCACTGCTTGCATGGAGCACTGGGTGTGGTGCAAAAAGAATGAATACTGTGATGCTGAAAATAAATAAAAAATAAATTAAAAAAATATTAGTTTTGCGTAAACTACAAAACAAAGAAAAGCACTCCCATTTATAGCGAACACATTATGGTTCACAAAGCATGTGGCAACAATAAAAATAATGATTGGTTACCATTACAATTCATAGAAAAGGAGGTACAGGGAAATTGAATGAAAGGGAATAACAAAGAAGGTTCATAAGTCAATCTTCCTTGTAAAAATATTAACCAGAAAGTGCATTTATGCCACCTCTCTCCTGTGTGATATGATAAAGAATGACCACGATACATGAATTATAGTTCAGGGTTTTGAAAAGCATAATAGCTTTATACCAACACTTGAGCTTTTATATTTATTTATTGCTAACAAGATAGCTCGATATGATATGCGGTTCCTGACAACCAAACTCAGAAATAATTCCATCTTCATGAGAAGTCAGAAAGAAACACAAACCAAACCTCAAAATAGATTCAAAGAGAAAATACTCTTTAAAAAATTTCCCTCCTGGGATACGGGAGTGGCTCAGTGAGTTAAAACCTCTGCGTTTGGCTCAGGTCATGATCCTAGGGTCCTGGGATTGAGCCCCATGTCTGGCACTCTGCTCAGCGGGGAGCCTGCTTCCACCTCTCTCTCTCTCTGCCTGCTCTAGTCTACTTGTGATCTCGGTCTGTCAAATAAATAAATAAATAATATCTTTAAAAAAATATTTCCCTTCCTCTCAGGGCAGACCAAACCTCTAACAAATTTTCCAGAAAGCTTCATCTAAAAGGTTGTACTTTCTTCAGACACCCAGCAGGGCCTTCTTCTCTGGGCCTGGTATTTCTTCAATGGCCTATTCCAGAGAATAAGACACTAAACTACTGAGCGCCATGGGCCTCAGAACCACGAAAGAGATGATGAGGGACACAAAGCATGCCTCTGGTCACCAAGAGGGTATGGAAACGTTTGCTGCTTTTCTGCATTTTTCAAAGCTGAATTTTTAGCTGGAGGCCGCTCCTTTATGATAAATTGCTGATACCGTATAGTAAAAGCTATTATGTGATCTTTTACAAACCATTTCCTATCTTTGCATTCTCATGTGCCAAGACAGACACGGATTATTTAAAACCCTGAAGAGAGTGCTCTTGCATTTAAATTGCTGTAACCTTCCTGTAATAGATTTATATTGATGATAGATTTAGTTAAAATATAACTATTAAAAATATTTACTCTCAGTAAACGATTTCAACCTATGCTCATTTATGTAACTTGGTGCATAATCCCTTTTCTATTAAACCATAGTGCAAGGACTAATGCCGCGATTCCAAGAGATCCCCAAGCTATTTTTCTAGAATGGCCGTATGCGTATATATCAGGCTTCCTGTTTTCACTCCCTTTGTGGAGCACCTACCCTGGAGGTCATGTAATAACCAATAACCAAAAAAAAACAAACAAAAAATCCAAACATCCAGGTCGAAGTGCGATCCCTGCCAGGAGATGAGTAGACTGCTCAAACAGATCCTGGGCTGGCATCTCAGCCCAGGCCTGTGCTGGGGAAGCTGGTTCCTGGCTTTGGGCACAATCAGGAAGCCAGCAAACTGACCCAAGAGTGCAGCCAGGGTTAACAGGACTGATGATCTTTCCGCTCAGGGAGCCAGGCTAGGAGGCGGCCCAGTGCTGGCAGTGGCAATGCTTGCAGCACCCTGGGGCTTAGCCCAGAGCCTCAGCCCTGGCCGGGCCTCAGGAGGGAGGGGGGCGGGGGTGGCGCAGAGAAGGGGCTTTGCTAATTGCCAAAGCGGGAAGTGAGCTCACGGAGGATGTGGCTGAGAGTCTGGGAGGAGGTGGAAGGGCTGGCAGAGGAAGGGCGAGCAGCGCTGCGGTGCTGTGCTGTGGCCCAGTTGGGACTGCAGGACCCACCAGACTAGCCCCCCATGAGCTCCACCGTGAGACTGCACTGTCCAGCTCCTGCTGCCTGCTACCCCTCCCCGCCCCAACGCTTCTCTGGACAACCCTCTGCGCACAGGTAAAGTGACACCTCGCTGCGCCCTACCTGGAGCAGAAAGCCCAGGACGCGACCTGGGGGCGGGGAGGGCTGTTGTTGAGGCCCAGCCTCCCATGACCCCCAGGTCACCGGGACCACCCCAGACGCTGCCCCAAACCCAGGTCCGCATGGGGTCGGGCTGGGGACAGCACCTTGCGAGGTGCCCCCCACCAGCAGGCGTGCTAGCCCCCATCGTTCCACATCCCCATGCGAGTGTGCTGAGGACCCCCTTCCCTCCCCCGCTGTGGCCCCGCTGTTTTTGTTCTGGACTTGGGATCCCAGGTGGAACCTAGTCCCTCAGACCTCCCTGGCAGCAAAGAGGGCAGGGAGGGATTCTTGGTTTTCTGCCCTGGCTCTTCCTCTCTCCCCATTAACATGCCTTCTGGCTTCCCTTCCCTCTCCTCATTGTCAGTTTTATTAAATGGTTTTCTTCTGCATGTTGACCCGAAGAGCTATTTCATGAATGAATATACAGGAAACTGAGTCGGAGCCCACCTGTGAGAGCCCACCAGTAGAGGCCTTTCATTAGAATGGTCTCTGGTTCTAGCCTCCGTTCAGAATACTGCATGTACCTGAGGACCGAGTCCAGATGTTTCTTTCATCTCTGACTTGAATTTGAAATCCTCCTCAGACTTCAGCTTCCAGGATTTCTACAGTCCTTGCTCTCCCACTGTCTTGGTGGGGATGCGCCATGAGTGTTGAACACAGGAATGAATGAATGATATATACCCCAGATCGCTGGGGCTTTGTCTTGTTTTGCTGCGGTTGGAAAGGCTTGGGAGAGATCCCCTGTATGCAGATACAGAGCTGCATGCAATTGCTTAGATAAACGTGTTCCCCACTTAATTGCTTGGGCATTGAACATTTCGCCCTTCACCTGTGGCTTGAGCAGTTAGGAGGAGACAATCTGGAGGTGAATCAGAAGATGGCTGAATCCACATGGTGGTGGTCTGGGTTTGGGAGATTTTCCTGGAGATTCAAACGAAAGATCTAAATTCTTCCAGTGGGGAGTGGTAAACATTTCATCGATGGGAGATGGAAAATAAATGGCCTGGTTAACCTTTCCCTCCCCCTCAAAACCCATTATTTGAAAAAACAAAAAGGGAAGTGAAGGGAGAAATCCTCCCACTTCCATCCCCACTCACCTCCATAGCCACCTCCTCTTCCAAGAACCTAACAGGCAAGGTGCCAAGAAGTGTTAGGTACCAGCAGTGGTCTCAGATCTCATTCAAGGATCATGGTGAAAGGCATCCAAAGAGATTGTGGGGGCACAGGGATCCAATTAAGGGGGACAAGTTTAAGGTTTGCCTGGTCCCCTAAAAATTAATGGCACTAGAGAAGATGAGCTTTGGGAACTATAGCTTAATGGATACAATGTGTAAAAAGCTTCAGTGAGTCATGGTGGGAAGAGGCCATGAGGGCAGCAAATACAGTCTTAGATGATGTGATTAATAGCACTACAGGCTCTAGATTTCCTGTGGTGGTGTTCTTGGCAAGACCAGCCCGGCCCAAGTGGATACTCACAACCTGGAACAGAGGGTCTTGGAGATCCCAGCACGTGAGGTATGATGATAGGGTAAAATGATAGGAGGTGTCCTTTGGAAGTACTGTCTCCTTGACTTTAAAAGGGAGAACCCAAATCTGTAGGTGAAATCTTTTTGGCTACAAAGAGGGCCGAGGCCTCCTAAGGTCAAGGTCTCCTCGTCACTCGCAAAGATGTGGAAGAACATATTCAGACATTTCAAAGATGTCCTCATGTCCATCGGTTCCCACTCTGGAATTCTATCAATAAGGTGAGAGTTCCTCTAGTTGAAAAAAAGATCTAAAAAGACTTCCCTTTCTCATGTAATTTCTGTAACCTCCAGGACACACCCACCTCCCCCTTCCAGCTCTGTAGTGAAGCCACAGCCTGTGCCAATTTGTGGAACTCCTTAAAGGCTATTCTCCCTTATATACCCTGGACCAAGTTCTCATGCTCCCTCACCTGATTTCCTGCACTCACCTCCCACCTGTTGTGTTCACACCTGCAAGTGCCTTTTACCAACCCCTTTGCCAAAAGGCAGCCAAAGTGACCTTTCAAAGACCTATCAGTTCCTGGCATTTGTCTCCATAGAAATCTGCACTGATCTTCTAACAAATTCTCAGTCCTCCAAAGGCACCCATAATCCTCCCATCAGTCTCTTCATACCCCTCCAACTGACTGATTCCTGTTCTTCCCCATCTCTCTGCCCTTCAACCACACTGCCTCCCTCTTCCTGTGGAGACCCCTCCTGGCGCCTGCCTCCAAGCACAGGAGATTCCCATTGATGGGAAGACGCTCTTCCTCTTCCCCATCTCCCCACTCCAGTTACTCCCACTTATTCGTGAGCTCACAAGCCCCATGGTACACACTCTCCATGCAGCCTGCTCTCTCTTTTCTAGCACTGGCCTCCATTTCTAGCTGTGGTTGTGTCATGGATGTCCCTCCCCAGCCAGCCTCCAAGCTCTCCTTCCCTTTAGCTCCAACAACTGACACAGTGCCTGGCACGTAGTAAGCACTGGCTAGCTTCTAAGAGACTCACTGAGGGACTGAAAGCATTTTAAAAATGTCACCACGTAGGCTCCAAACTGTAGGCAGAAAAAGCTTTGCCTGGATTGACATTTTAGAGACGTATTCGTGAAGTTGGATGTGTTCACTGACTTTACCTTGTAAAATTAAAAAAAAAAAAAGGACCTCTGTATCGCTTCACATCTAACGAAGGCACATGTATACTATTAGACCACGTTATGAGCTTAATGAAAGGAGACAAGATGTTTTCGCTAAGAAAATGTGTAAGACTGTTGAGGTCAAGTGGGAGGAAATAGTCCATTTGTTGGAGCATTGATATCTTACTCTATCACAGCCACTAATAAAAATCTGAAACGGGGTGAGTCAGAATTGTCTGTCAGAGATGAGTTAGATCTGGCTCATGTTCCTACAGACATGAAAGCCAGGAACGAAGAAGGAGGCTTTGAAAGCCTGGGTTGAGGAGGCGTTGTGGTTCACTGCGATGAGCTAAGTGCCCAGGGCCACCGGCCGACACGCGGGCCTGTGTCCTTCCTTTGTTCTGGGGTCCCTCTTGCACCATGTGGTGAGGCTGGTCGCTGGGAGCAGCTCAGGACAGGACCCGGTGGCATCGTACCTCTCCCAGCCTCCTGTGGGCTCCAGTGGGCTCCAGTAGGTCCCAGGGGACAGCCTGCCTTCCTTGCAAAGCCCAGTAGCACTGGGAGCAGAAACTGGGACCAAAGAGTGAGCACCCTGTTTGACAAGCTGGACCAGCCACCTCTTCTTCAGTTACAGGGGGAGCCCTGGCATGCTGACCCCTCCCTTCTCCCTTTCCACTTTCCTGTCTTCCTTCCTCTTCCCTTCCCCTTTCTCCTTCCCTGGTGGTGCCCTTTCCCAATGCCCACTTCATCCCTTTTCCTTTCTACATGCCTGTCTTCTAGAGTTTCTTCACTTTCCTCCCCATTACTTCCCTTCATCTGAATCTCCTCTTTGGTCCCTTTGTCCCAGCTCTCTGCTCCTCCTCCCCTTCCCTGGCCCCTATTCAGCTCCATCCCGATTGCAGGCAGAGCTGGACTAACATGCTCATTTGCTAGCTCAGCCACCCTCCAGAGAAGTCACTCTTTGGTGGCCACCTTCCTGACCCTCTGGTCCCTTCTCCACTTGTTCAGATATTGCTCTGAAGTCTGAGGAGGACAGAGCGGGGCTGCCACAGAATCAGGCCAGAGGAGAAACCAAACCATGTGTCCACACTGTCCCCGAGCACTGCTGCTCTGAGAGCTTTCGGAGTCCTCAAAAGGGTTAGGATTTAGGGGCTTCTTCAGAACCGGGAGTGAAAACAACCATAGGTCAAAAGAAAAGCTATGGCCCCCACACAAAATTAATAATCACAAATGAAAACTATGTTAACTCTGAAGTCCCAAAGTCAAAGAATTGCCTTGAATCTGTCACTAGAAAGCACCCAAGGCCTCACTCTCTGGGTTCTGGGTGCCCTGGGAATGGCAGGAGGCTCTGACATGCGCGTGGGGGTGCCGAACAATGGGGGCTACCCTGCCCGCTGGCGGGGGGGAGGGGTACCTCGTGCGGCGGTGTCCCTTGCGGACTGGGTGCAGCGCGGCGTCAGGGGTGTTCCCAGTGCCCTGGGGTTTGCGGGAGGCTGGGCCCTGACAACCCCCCCCCCCCTTGTGGCCTGCGTTTTCTGCTCCAGGTGAGGGCGCGGCGAGGTGTCACTTTACTTGTGAGCAGAGGGTCCCCCAGAGAAGCCATGGGGTGGGGAGTGGCAGCAGTCAGAGGGAACTGGACAGCGCGGCGGGAGCGCACTGATAGCCAGTCCTGTGGGTCCTGCAGTCCGGACTGGGCCGCAGCACAGCACCCTGGCGCTGCCCGCCCCTCCTCCGCCAGCCCCTGCACCTCCTCCCAGACTCTCCTCCCGGAGCTCACTTCCTGCCTCTGGCAATTAGCAAAGCCCCTTCTCCGGGTCGCCCCGGACCCGCCCCAGCCCCCCTCCCTCCTGAGTCCTCCGCAAGCTCACTTCCCGCTTTGGAAATTATCAAAGCCCCTTCTCTGCGCCGCCCCCGGCCCCCTCCCTCCTGAGGCCCGGGCCGGGCTGGGGTGCCCGGCATAGCCCAGGCGGGATGCGAGCCTTGCCAGCGCCTGCCCTGGGCAGCTTCCTAGCCAGGCTCCCTGAATGGGTGTCGGCGCATGGCCTGGCTGTGAAAAGATCATCAGTCCTAAACACCGGCTGCACTCTTGGGTCATTTTGCTGGCTTCCAGATTGCGCCCAAAGCCAGGAACCAGCTTCCCCAGCACAGGCCTGGGCTGAGATGCCTGCCCAAGATTTGTCCAAGCAGTCTACTCATCTCCAGGCAGGGATGGCACTTCGACCTGGATGTTTGGGTTTTTTGTTTGGTGTTTTTTGGTCATTGGTTATTACATGACCTCCAGGGTAGGTGCTCCACAAAGGGAGTGAAAACAGGAAGCCTGATATATACGCATACGGCCATTCTAGAAAAATAGCTTGGGGTTCTCTGGGAAATGCGGCATTAGTCCTTGCACTATGGTTTAATAGAAAAGGGATTATGCACCAAGTTACTTAAATGAGCATAGGTTGAAATCTTTTTCGGAGAGTAAATATTTTAAATAGATATATTTTAACTAAATCTATCATCAATCATAAATCTTTTACAGGAAGGTTACAGCAATTTAAATGCAAGAGCACTCTCTTCAGGGTTTTAAGTAATCCGTGTCTGACTTGGCACATGAGAATGCAAAGATAGGAAATGGTTTGTAAAAGATCATATAATAGCTTTTACTATACGGTATCAGCAACTTATCATAAAGGAGCGGCCTCCAGCTAAAAACTCAGCTTTGAAAAATGCAGAAAAGCAGCAAACGTTTCCATACCCTCTTGGTGACCAGAGGCATGCTTTGTGCCCGTCATCATCTCTTTCGCGGTTCTGAGGCCCATGGCACTCTGTAGTTTAGTGTCTTATTCTCTGGAATAGGCCATTGAAGAAATACCAGGCCCAGAGAGGAAGGTCCTGCTGGGTGTCTGAAGAAAGTACAACATTTTAGATGAAGCTTTCTTGGGAGTTTGTTAGTGGTTTGGTCTGCTTCTGATAGGAAGGGATATATTTTTTTAAGATTTTATTTATTTATTTATTTATTTGACAGACAGATCAAAAGTAGGCAGAGAGACAGAGAGAGAGGTGGAAGCAGGCTCCCCGCTGATCAGAGAGCCAGACATGGGGCTCAATCCCAGGACCCTAGGATCATGACCTGAGCCAAACGCAGAGGCTTTAACGCACTGAGCCACTCCAGTGCCCCAGGAAGGGAAATTATTTAAAGAGTATTTTCGCTTTGAATCTATTTTGAGGTTTGGTTCGTGGTTCTTTCTGACTTCTCATGAAGAAGGAATTATTTCTGAGGTTGGTTGTCAGGAACCGCATATCAAATCGAGCTATTTTGTTAGCAATAAATAAATAAATAAATAAAAGCTCAAGTGTTGGTATAAAGCTATTATGCTTTCCAAACCCCGAACTCCGAACTATAATTCATGTATCGTGGTCATTCTTTATCATATCACACAGGAGAGAGGTGGCAGAAACGCACTTTCAGGTTAATTTTTTTACAAGGAAGATTGACTTATGTACCTTCTTTGTTATTCCCTTTCATTCAATTTCCCTGTAACTCCTTTTCTATGAATTGTAACGGCAACCCATCATTATTTTTATTGTTGCCACGTGCTTTGTAAACCATAAAGTGTACACTATAAATAGGAGCGCTTTTATTTATTTTTTTTTGTAGTTTACGAAAAACTAATATTTTTTAAATTTATATTTTATTTATTTTCAGCATAACAGTGTTCATTCTTTTTGCACCACACCCAGTGCTCCATGCAAGCAGTGCCCTCTATAATAACCACCACCTGGTACCTCAACCTCCCAAACCCCCGCCCCTTCAAAACCCTCAGATTGTTTTTCAGAGTCCATAGTCTCTCATGGTTCAGCTCCCCGTACAATTTCCCCCACCTCTCTTCCTGTCTCTAACTCCCCATGTCCGTGAAAAACTAATTTTAAAACATCCATCCACCAGAGTACCCAAAGGGCTCCCATATAAACTATCTGTCGTTACATTATGTCCCAATGTGGAGCTCGATCCCAGGATCCTGAGATCATGACCTGAACTGAAGGCAGA